>NC_057839.1:44592500-45842500 GCF_910594005.1 Cervus elaphus | reverse complement strand
TTTTTCCCAAAGAAATTTGATGCTTTTATGTTTATCATCATGGAATGTGTTTTTCCTTGTGTAATCCCTTTTACAGAGACTTTACAATATAGAAAACAAATATGCTTCCATTGTTATCCTTGGAGAACATATAGGTAAATTTTTCCATCCACTAAATATTGACTTTATGTAATTTAAGAGCCTATTTCTATTATTTTATCTATTTAATTTTTTCTAAATATAGAAATGTATAAAACATGGATTGTAAATATGAATTTAAAAATTGATATCAAATAATTTAATTAAATATTTTCTGAAAAATGAAGATATTCCCTTCAGTTTAGGTCCCTGCTCAAACTCTATTTGATAAACTCTCCAGTTGGGTATTAACTGAATTTTTCTTACAAATTTTGCCTTTTTCCTATATAAAATTAAGATCATTATCTCTCATTCTTGTATTAATATCATCTTTGAAAAGTTTTTCATTTAAAATTAAAAACCTATCTTTTATGTAAAATTCATACTCAATTTTTCAGAATAAGAAAAAGTTGAAGAGTATTAGGGACTTCAAGTTGTAAAAATTTACATTTTTATTTTAAAACCTCTATCTTTTCTTTGCTCTGATTGTTTTTTTCATATTCTATTTTTTTTTTCTTTACAAGCCCCCACTCATTTCCTGACCCACTAAGACAGGTATCCCATTTCATTTACAAATGAAGAGAGGAAGGATGAGCAAATCTGACATTTTAATTTTATGTGCTTAAAAGTCAAACAAAACTGTTTAATGATCTTGGTGTTTAGATTATAAATTCTGCAATCTTATTTTTGGTCTTTTTGATGGTTAGTTTCTTAGTCTGAATATGATGTATGCTGAGTTGATAGTCATGGTTTTTTTTTTAATTATAAACTACTCAAGATAATTATTGGCTTCTATACTTTTTCTGCACCTATTAATCCTATATTCTATTCTATCTTAATTTTTTTTCCTTCGAATTATAAAAGGATTTCTTTGTATCTTTGTATTCTCCTTCCCATGTCTACCACTGACCTTCCAAAACCCTCTCTCTATCATCACTTAATTGAAGCCTCTTTTATGTCCGCTCTGTCTTTTTCTTTCTCCCTGCCTTTCCATATTGGCCCTTTGTACCAGAACTTTCTGACAAAATGGAAACATCCTCCACATGCACTGTTCCATTTGGTAATGATAAGCCATGTGTGACTACCGAGCACTTGAAATGAGGCTAGCAATTCTGAGAAGTGAATTTTTCATTTTATTTACTTTTCATTAATTGAAATTTGAATAACTTCACATGGCTAGTGGTTACCATATAAGACCGTATAGCTTTATCCCCCTTATTTTTTCTCATTCTCTTTTCTCTGCCTTGTTATCTCTTTCTCCATTGCCTCTGTCTCAATCCCTAACTGTAGCCACATTTTTTTTTTTTTTTTTTTTTAAGAACTCTGGGTCCCTTGCTTGACTCAAACGAAAGACAGAAGTTATATACTTCAAGTGAAACCACAGGGCACTGATCTTGTTTGTAACATTAACTTCTCTTCCAGAACCTCCAGGGGCTGCTGACTGGAGTTGTTTGAAACTTTTGCTGGTTCAGTTGTGATACACTCTGAGGGGTTTTATCATACACAGTATTTTTTTTTTTTTTTGGTTATTGTTCTTGAAATCCACAAAAATCAGAAGCCTTTAGGGCACTTGCAAGTTTATGATTCTTAAAGTGAGTTGAAGGCAAGGAAATGTTACAAATGATTTTAAGCTTGAATGATGCAGACATTTACTTGTATTTTTTCTTACTCTTATCAACATTATTCCTCAAATTATTTGACCCACTTCACTTATCAATCTTATGAAATTTGCATCTTCTTATTTTTCAGAGACTATATCTATTAAAACACATCTTCAATCTATTCTTAAATCTTAAGCCATGTCCCAAATTTGATATGTCCCATATTTTAGAGATCAAGTGAAACCTCAACTGAAGCAAAAACCATTTAATTTTAACTTTTATAGCATTAAGTCTAAAACCACTGTATTACAAATCTGTTTACTTTTCAAATTCTTAGATCCATGGGAAATTATATTCTTGCTTATATACATGGTAGAATATACTGCTTTGTAAAAGAAAAAAACTTATCAGGAAAATGAATCAAAACCATTTAAACATTTTTGTATCTAACACTAATAACAAACTAAGAACTTTTTAAGAAGGGCTAGCTTAGCTTCTTCCCAGAAAACGTGTACAGTGGTAATGTTAGTCATTCAGTCTTCTTCAATTCTTTGCCAATCCATAGACTCACCAGGTTCCTCTGTCCATGGAATTCTCCAGGCAAGAATACTGGAGTGGGCTGCCATTCCCTTCTCCAGGGGATCTTCCCAACCCAGGGATCAAATCCAGGTCTCCTGCATTGCAGGCAGATTCAGCATAGCCTGAGAAATTATTGACTTGCCAATAATTTCCATGTAATTCTGCATTCAAAATGAACCCAGTTAGTTAGTGTGATATCTCTCTTTGGGATGTTTCAGCTTCCTCCAAAGCATCCCAAAGTTAGCTAAAAGTCAAAAGTGCAACATTAGGATGTTTGGGGAAATTTGGGTCAACAAATATCAAAAAGTTTTAGAACACTCAGTCAGATGGGATTCTAGCTCACTGTGACACAATGGCTATTCACTTAGTCAAAGTAACAATAAAGGATTTCAGAAATTAAGAGATAAAGCTGAAATCTGTTATCAAAGGCAGTTCAATATCTGAAGGGTGTCTTCTTAGCAGAGAGAAAAGCCACATTCAAGAAAACTTGTGAGCATGTTACAATTGCAGTTGAATTGTGATCTCTCAGTTAATTGATTCTACCATTTTAAATTATGTGACTCTGTGCTTCCTAATTATTTTATTTTTCTTTGTGATAGAATGCCTCCTTTTCCCTTTCTGTCACATATACATGTACAGACACACACAACGTTCTTCAAATTCACGAGCTGGATTTGAAAACCTCTGAAAGCCAACCAAACTAGTTTCACTGCCTTTGAAATAAAATAAGTAACCTGTCATCTACAGAATTTAAAGCACTATTCCAAAAGTATATTCAGTAAAATTTATATATTTTAAAGTTATCTTTAGATTTGTTTTTTCTGTTTTGTTGCTTTTATTTTTTTTCTTTCCATTCATTTATTTATTATCAGTACAGTGAAATAGATTCTTATGTTATTTAATGAGTTATAATCTGTTACTATTGTTATTTATTTAATTTATTTTAATTGGAGGATAATTATTTTACAATATTGTGATGGTTTTTGCATACATTGACATGAATTAGCCACAGGTAAATATATGTCCCCCCATCCTGAACCCCACACTCACCTCCCTCCCCAACACATCCCTCTGGGTTGTCCCAGAGCACTGGCTTTGAGCGCTGCTTCATACATCAAACTTGCACTGGTCATCTATTTTACATATGGTAATATACATGTTTCCATGCTAGCCTCTCAAGTCATCCCACCCTCACTTTCTCCCACAGAACCCAAAACTCTGTTCTTTACATCTGTGTTTTGTTGCTTTTAGATATGCTTTTTAAAATTGAAGACACTCATATTTCATAGCTATTTTTGGAAAAAAAATTCAGAAACATTTTAAAGGAGAAACTTCAATTCAAAATTAATTTGTTTATACATTCACATTCATAGACAAGTTTTAAGATTTCCGAGAAGGCTCAATTTCCCAAATATAACTAATGCATTATTTTCACCATGAAATGAAAAAAAAAAAAACAAACAAAAAAAACCCCGACTTTGATTCTGCAAAACCAGTGTTTCTCATCTTATCATCAATGACCAAAACTATTGGTATATTTGTACTTCCAAAAGCTAGAGTAACGTATACAGTGTTTCAATGCCCTAACTTCAGGTGGTGGGTCAATAAGAATAACGATAAAATACAGTGTGTGACAGGATGAAATCAGTTGATTTCCTGAAGTCACCATTCATCCTGCTTACACAGGTTACAAAGTCAGTTGGCGTGCTGGCTCTTCTCATTCATTAAGTGGAACATGTAGATGAATAATCATGGTTCATATCTGTGCCTTATTTAAGAAGTTACTTTGTATCATGAATTGTGGGGCTATCTTGTGGGTATCACAGAAATAAACACAAAGGCAAATATTAAACGTGTGTTAGTCACTCAGTCATATCAGATTCTTTGTGACTCCATGGACTATAACCCACCAGGTTCTTTTTTTTTTTTTTTTTTTTTTAACAGTAAACTGTTTATTTTTTTTTTTTTTTTAATTTTTTTATTAGTTGGAGGCTAATTACTTCACAACATTTCAGTGGGTTTTGTCATACATTGATATGAATCAGCCATAGATTTACACTTATTCCCCATCCCGATCCCCCCTCCCACCTCCCTCTTCACCCGACTCCTCTGGGTCTTCCCAGTGCACCAGGCCGGAGCACTTGTCTCATGCATCCCACCTGGGCTGGTGATCTGTTTCACCATAGATAGTATACATGCTGTTCTTTTGAAACATCCCACCCTCACCTTCTCCCACAGAGTTCAAAAGTCTGTTCTGTATTTCTGTGTCTCTTTTTCTGTTTTGCATATAACCCCACCAGGTTCTTCTGTCCATGGAATTTTCCAGGCAAGAATCCTGGAGTGGGCTGCCATTCCCTTCTCCAGGGGATCTTCCTGACTCAGGGATCGACCCCAGGTCTCCTGCATTGCAGGCAGAGTCTTTACCATCTGAGCCACCAGGGAAGCCTCTATAAATATTAAATATAAAAATTCTATTTTTTTTCTGGACTACTGTCTCTTGTAAATAAGAAAAATTTTTAAGATGTCAATGATGGCTAGGAGTTTCATAAATCATGTATCCATACTTTTTGTGCTGTTACTGTTGTTTTAAGGTTTTATGATTTTTCTGTATTTCGGTTAACTCGGGTCACTTGAAACAATTCTTTCTGTGGGCCTCTGGGTCATTGTTTTCAAGTTTATGGATTCAATTCCATTCTATAAATATTTGTGAGGAATCATTTCCTGTCCTGCTCCATGCTAGATACTGGCAAATAAAGATAAATGAGGTACAGTTACTATGGCAAAGGAAGTAACCAGATGCCTACTAGGTGATGGAGCTCTACAACTGAAAACAGAGGGCCGCAATCTGTTGTACCTCGTTACCCCCAGAATTATGAAAACAGAACACCAGGGTAGAAATTTTGGTGTGTATATTAGATGTCATCTCCAGAAAGAATTTCAGTCTTATTTTTTTCCAGCTTGCCTGGTGCCATTAAGAGAGTACATATCCGTTGAGCTCTGAATACTAAACTTGTGACAAGTACTTTCATATGGATGATAACTATAGGTTTCATATTGTAGACAGCTTGGTGACAAAACCCTAAATAAATGCAAAGCCTGAGTACAGTGACACTAGGTGGGAACACTAGACTTTCTTGAGAATAGTGATGTGTATCAACACAGACCTGCATTGGTATGAAGGCACCAGACTAACAATCTGATGGGTGTTACTTCTCAGCCTTGATTGCCAAGTCTGTGAAATAAAAAAAAATGTAGGCAGTCTGGATACGTCATGTGCTGCGTAGGATATTAAGTTTCAATTCCTTTTCCCATAAAGTTGACATGTTTTTATATTATACCATAAAAAATATCCTTTGCCTCTAGCAGAAGCCAATCAATACATAGGAAAGAAAATATATTTAATATTGTAAAAAGAATGTAAAGTTAAAGGCAAGGTAGTAAAGAATTATTGGCAAACAGAATTATTGTATCAAATCTTTCTTTGCCAAGTTCTGATTTTAGATTTTAAGGATTTTTAGGTTAGCAACATCATATTTAGGTTTCTCTCTTATTTTTGTACGTCAAGATTTCACACTTTTTGATATGATTGTAGCTTTGTGATTTATGAGTACCCCCAAAATGGAACTTGAGCATTAAAATCATAGGCTTCAAATTTACCAAAGAGGAGCCATGTCTTATTTTCCCTTGTATCCCCCTCAGATCGCTTTGTAAATAACTATTCCTTTACATAGATATGGGGTTTAATAAATAATACCTGAATGAAGTGACAAGTGAAAAATCAGTATTTTTTCTAGTTTGTCCATGCACTTAGGAAAAATGCTCACGAACAATTTATAGTATAATACCAAATGTAGCACAGAGGCGAGCATAATACATATAAAAGGCATGGATCATATTTAAATGCTAAGTATGAGGGGTTAGACATTTTTCTGTGGAAAGATCATGTTTTCCTTAATCTACCATCTCTAGGTACTTATTATTTATTAAAATATGAAACATAATATTCTAACACTTTCCCCCCAAAATAACCTGAAACTTGGTAGATAAAATTCACTGATGCTACTTTCATGGGCCTCAGACTTTCCCAGTGATGGCTCACTCTGCTGTTTCCTGAATGCAAGTCTGCCCCGAGTTTGGGGTTAAGCTTTTACTATTCAATAAAGCAGTGACCATGTTATTGCGGAATAAACATCTATGTCTCTAAAATAAGTTCACCTTTTTCTCCACTTACCTCAAACATAACTACTATATAATAGAGGCTGAACAATTGAGTATTTCCCACTGAATGTTGCTCAGCACTAGCCCCAACTATTCCTCACCACCTCTCCTTTTTAATTTGATTTTTTAATGTTGGAGTATAGTTGATGTACAAGGTTGTGTTAGTTACAGGTGTAGAGCAAAGTAATTCAGTTATACATATACATGTATCTATTCTTTTCTAGGTTATTTTCCCATAGAAGTTATTACAGAATATTGAGTACCATTCCCTGTGTTAACAGTAGGTCCTTGTTGGCTATATATTTTATATACAGTAGCATGTATATGTTAATCCCAGTCTTCTAATTCATCCCTCACCCACCATGTGTCTCCTCTGGTAACTGTAAATTTGTTTTTGAATTCTGTGAGTCTGTTTATGTATTGTAAATAAGTTCATTTGTCTCACTTAAGTGATATATTTGTCTTTCTCTGTTTGCCTTCAGTTAGCATGATAATTTCGTTGTCCATCTGTGTTGCTGCAAATGGAATAATTTCATTTATTTTTAAGGCTAAGTAATATTCCATTGAATACGTGTACCACTTCTTCTTTCTTCATTCTTCTGTCCATGGACATTTAGTTTATTTCCATGTCTTGGCTATTGTAAATAGTGCTGCAGTGAACAATGGGCTGGGTGTATGTTTCTTTTCAAACTATGGTTTTCTCCAGTAATATGCCCAGAAGCAAGATTGCTGATCATATGATAGTTCTATTTTTAGATTTTTAAGGAACCTCCACACTCTTCTCTATAGTGGTTGTACCAGTTTACATTCTAATGAACAGTGTAGGAGGGTTCCCTTTTCTTCACACCCTCGTCAACACTTATTGACTGTAGATTTTTTATGATGGACCAACCTAGACAGCATATTAAAAAGCAGAGACATCACTTTGACAACAAAGGTCCATCTAGTCAAAGCTATGGTTTTTCTAGTCGTCATTTATGGATGTGCGAGTTGGACTATAAAGAAAGCTGAGAGCTGAAGAATTGATGCTTTAGAACTGTGGTGTTGGAGAAGACTCTTGAGAGTCTCTTGGACAGCAAGGAGATTTAACCAGTCCATCCTAAAGGAAATCAGTTCTGAACATTCATTGGAAGGACTGATGTTGAAGCTGAAACTAAAATACTTTGGCCACCTGATGTGAAGAACTAACTCACTTGAAAAGGCCCTGATGCTGGGAAAGGTTGAAGTTGGGAGGAGAAGTGCATGACAAAAGGATGAGATGGTTGGATGGCATCACTGACTCGATGGACATGAGTTTGAGTAAACTCTGGGAATTGGTGATGGACAGGGAGGCCTAGCATGCTGCAGTTCATGGGGTTGTAAAGAGTTGGACATGACTGAGCAACTGAACTGAACTGAACTGATTCTGACCTAGGTGAGGTGATATCCCATAGTAGTTTTGATTTGACCATTCGTCTTTTTATATCCAAATTAACTCACCAATGGAGGCCAGTCGGGCCCCAGATATGCTGCCTTCATATATGACCTTGTATTTTATTTGTCATTGTTGTTATTATTGTTCAGTCACTGAGTTGCATCTGACTCTTTGTGATCCCATGGACTGCAGCACACCAGGCTTCTCTGTCCTTCACTATCTTCCAGAGTTTGCCCAAGTTCATCTCCACTGACTCAGTGATGCCATGCAACCATCGCATTCTCTGTTGTCTCCTCCTGCTGCCCTCAATGTTCCCAGCAACAGAGTCTTTTTCAATGAGCTGGCTCTTGACATCAGGAGGCCAAAACATTGGAGCTTCAGTATTAGTCCTTCCAATGAATATTCAGGGTTGATTTCCTTTAGGATTGACTGGTTTGATCTCCTTGCTGTCTGAGGGACTCTCAAGAGTCTTTCCCAGGACCAAAGTTCAAAAGCATCAATTCTTCAGCGCTCAGCCTTATTTATAGTTCAACTCCACATCTGTGCATTACTGGAAAAAGCATAGCTTTGACTATACAGACTTTGACAAAGTGATGTCGATGCTTTTTAATATACTGTCTAGGTTTGTCATAATCACATACAAATACTCAGAACAAACAAATCTGACTGGTCATCATCAATCTAAGCTATATGCTCCTGTACTGTAGACTATATTATACTATAGTCTAATATCTATATATTATCAGTTCATTTCAGTTCAGTTACTCAGTCGTGTCTGACTCTTTGTGACCTCATGGACTGCAGCTCACTAGGCCTCCCTGTCCATCACCAACTCCCAGAGTTTACCCAAACCCATGTCCATTGAGTCGATGATGCCATCCAACCATCCCATCCTCTGTTGTCCCCTTCTCCTCCCACCTTCAATCTTTTCCAGCATCAGGGACTTTTCAAATGAGTCAGCTCTTCACATCAGGTGGCCAAAGTATTGGAGTTTCAGCTTCAATATCAGTCCTTCCTATGAACACCCAGGACTGATCTCCTTTAGGATGAACTGGTTGGATCTCCTTGCAGTACAAGGGACTCTCAAGAGTCTTCTCTAACACCACAGTTCAAAAGCATCAATTCTTCAGTGCTCAGCTTTCTTTACAGTCCAACTCTCACATCCATACATGACCACTGGAAAAACCATAGCCTTGACTAGATGGACCTTTGTAGGCAAAGTGATGTCTCTGCTTTTTAATATGCTGTCTAGGTTGGTCATAACTTTCCTTCCAAGGAGTAAGCGTCTTTTAATTTCATGGCTGCAGTCACCATCTGCATTGATTTTGGAGCCCAAAAATATAAAGTCAGCCACTGTTTCCACTGTTCCCCCATCTATTTGCCATGAAGTGATAGGACCAGATGCTATGATCTTAGTTTTCTGAGTGTTGAGCTTTAAGCCAACTTTTTCACTCTTCTCTTTCACTTTCACCAAGAGGCTCTTCAGTTCCTCTTCACTTTCTGCCATAAGGGTGGTGTCATCTGCCTATCTGAGGTTATTGATTTTTTTTCCTGGCAATCTTGATCCCAGCTTGTGCTTCTTCTATCCCAATATTTCTCATGATGTACTCTGCGTATAGGTTAAATAAGCAATATACAGCCTTGGCATAATCCTTTTCCTATTTGGAACCAGTCTGTTGTTCCATGTCCAGTTCTAACTGTTGCTTCCTAACCTGCATACAGGTTTCTCAAGAGGCAGGTCAGGTGGTTTGGTATTCCCATCTCTTTCAGAATTTTCCAGTTTATTGTGATCCACACAGTCAAAGGCTTTGGCATAGTCAATAAAGCAGAAATAGATGTTTTTCTGGAACTCTCTTGCTTTTTTGATGATCCAGTGGATGTTGGCAATTTTACCAGATTATACTATATCTATATTGCATCCAAAAGAATCATCTTGATATAATTTCATATTATCACATTTAATAGAGCTTGAGTTAATGAATTCTTAATAGTAGTTTCTTCTAACACAATATATAACTGTTTTGTGTATTTTTGTCTATTTTGTGTATTTTTGTCTTCAAATCAGAAAATATCAGAAACTTACCCTCAGAACTTTTCTACCTTTGTAATTTTTTTAAAAAAACTTTTGTCTCCACATTGTATTTATAATTATTACATTATTCATTTAGTGCAAACTCACAATATGAAAGGCATTATTAGGTATAGCAATTTATATATTTTTAAAGGCCTGAGTAAAACTCTTGGCATTGATTCTACTACAAAGTTACTAGCTCTATTTTAGAAATTAAACCACAGGCTATTGGTTTTAAATAATTTTATTGTGTATAAATTGGTAATGTTTTCTCTGAGTTTTATAAGATAAATATTAGAAATAAAAATAAAGCAATTTCCCTTTACTTATTAAACCATTTTCTTATTCTCTTAACTATTTGTCCCAGGTGGTAAAGTAATGAATGTTAATTGAGACATTATTAGTTCTGCTCATAAGTAGTTTCAAATATTAAGAGACATAGTTTAAAATACTAGAAAGGCCAGGCATTAGATGTTCTTGGATTGCTTGCTCCAATATGGTGTGGAGGCAATCCACATCATGAATACAATGAGGCTTGCTCCCTTTTCAAGGTATTCCCTATGCAGTCATCCTGAACACCATCAGACTTCTTGCCAAATAAGCCTTTTCCTAGTTTTTGGAAATAAGAAAACTGAAGTTCATAGAAATGTGGTTGATTTTCTCAAGGTAGAGTGGCAAGTTATTGGTGAGATCAGAAATAGAAAATAATTTTGTGCTCTAGTCTCAATGGATCACTCTTTCCTAATAAGGTTGTGACTATATATAGATGATACCCATATATTTCTTCAAGAAAGACTAGAATACAACACCCATATCAAATCCATCTGATGCACTGACAATCACATTGGGTGCCGTTTTAGAGAACCCTGATGTAAATCTTACATGTTGGCATATTGAATTTACCTGGTAAATTAGGGTGTGACATACTCTAGCAATGGTTCAGTAGCACCATGAGTTTTATACTTTCTGCTAGTACTAGATTCTAACAGGCTACTGCTTATGCTGACAGAAAGGGAAATTCATAGGGAGTTACAAAAATCATGTTTAATAGGCACAGAGAGCTAAAGGAATACAGTCCAACAGAATAAATTTCCAGATTGGAAAGCATTATTCAGAAGTAAATTCACAGTAACTAATGTGCTTTTACTCTCAGACTGGCTGAGAATCAGAGGTTAGCTAAGGAAGACAGAGAAACCAGAAAGTGGTTAGCTGAAATACAAGGTCATATGTAATCATCAGAATTATTTTTACTGCTGTCTGTTGGAAATTATTAACAAATTCCAAAGATCAAAATCAGAATAAATATTTAAATTTATATTTATGATTACCCTCTCTCCTATAACAGTTATTTACGTATTAAAATTACCAAGTATTTTTGTTATGTGAAGGAATGATCAGGGTTGAATTTAGAAAGATTTTTAACTTTTATCCTTAGCATTCTCCTATATATTAATATACATGTATGTATATCAATTCATTTTGATGTATATATATTTATATGCATTTATACATATATGAAATATATCTAGTGCAAGTGCATACATATACATATATATGCAAATATACATTTTTCTAGAAATATAGCTCAAATTTTCAATTCACATGCTTTTCCTAAGTGTGGAGCACCCCAGTTAGTTTTCTTTCACTCTGAGAAGAGTATATTCTGTTGAAAGAGAAGATATTGCTTTAATATTAGTTTTTGGTTTTATCTAATTTCCTATGGATACTTGTGTTTTTATAATTAAAAACACTTCAACAAACCCCAGTAGTGACAATCATACACGGTAGCCAGATCTTGCTTTGTAATACCATTCTCCAAAATGGAAGCAGGGCTCTTTGGAGAAATGTTTGATTCTCTGACTGGGACAGAAAATGTGTGTCCTGAGCCTGAAGTATTTTGTAGTGCCAGAAACTAAGGATGTCTCCCACGCCCCTCCACCCACACATACACAGAGATGAAGAAATAAAAGATTGATTCAGTAGTCAGCTGAAAGAGCTGGCGTAATTTGAGAGACAAAATAGGACAATGTTAGATTATAAGTATTAAATACCTGTTCATTTATTGATATAAAGAAGTGATTAAATACATGAGGGATAGTAGGCCAATTTCCTGTGCAGAAGAATTTAAAACCATTTATATAGATATGCTAGGACTTTCCAGGTGGTCCTAGTGATAAAGAACCCACCTGCCAATACAGGAGACTCAAGAGATTCGGGTTCTATCCCTGGGTCAGGAAGATCCCCTGGAGGAGGGCATGGCAAGTCACTCCAGTATTCTTGCCTGGAGAATCCTATGGACAGAGAAGCCTGTCAGACTACAGTCCATAGGATTGCATGGAGTTGGACATGACTGAAGCGACTTAGCACTCACACACACATAGATATTCAACCTTTCAGTAGGTAAAGATTTATGCTCACATCTTATGTATGAACTGTGCAGAGTGACTTTCTTCAGGAGGATAGTATAGAAAGGGAAAATAATTATTTGACTGTGGAGAAACCTGAGAAACACTACCTCAAGTTGCATGATCAAGGTTAGAATCCTACATGATGTCATATTGACAGTGTATATCCATGATGCAGCGTGCTAAGAATGGCATTTTACCACTGAGGTCTTCCACAGAAAAACACATAACACTACTCTAATCATAGGACAAAAATCAAACAAATTCTAATTGAGAAACATTCTATAAAATGGTGAACAGTAACCAAAGCTGTTAAGATCATCAAAAACAAAGAATGTCTGAGAAACTGTCCCAGATAAGTCTAAATTAGTTTGTATGTAGAATTATTGTATGTCTTCACAATAATTCTATAAATCTAAAATTGTTCTAAATTAAGTTTATTAACACAAATGACACAATTTACTAGAAATATATATATACACATACATATATGTACATACATACACACACACACACACACATATATGTATACATATATATATATATATATATAAAATAAATCGTTAGTCGGAGAAAGCAATGGCAACTCATTCCAGTACTCTTTGCCTGGAAAATCCCATGGATGGAGGAGCCTTGTAGGCTGCAGTCCATGGGGTCGCTAGGAGTCTGACACGACTGAGCGACTTCACTTTCACTTTTCACTTTCATGCATTGGAGAAGGAAATGGCAACCCACTCCAGTGTTCTTGCCTGGAGAATCCCAGGGATGGGGGAGCCCGGTGAGTTGCCATCTATGGAGTCACACAGAGTCAGACACGACTGAAGCGATTTAGCAGCAGCAGCATATAATAAATCCTTAGAGTATCTTTTTGTGTTCACATATTTGTATTAGTTGATAATGTGTTTTTCATTCACCCACTTCTCCATATTCCTTGGGGTGTAGTACACATTACTTCTGCACGGATCATGGATATAATTTTGACTTCGTTTGTTCAATGAGCTCTGAGTAGTTTTGGTTCCTGTGTGGTTTGGCTTGCACTCTTTTACTCCTGGGTCAACCATGAAAGTAATATGCCCTGGGTCGTGCTTCCCCTTGGTGAATATGAATACATGTGCAACATATCTGAACTCTCCTCAGGGTCCAGAGTCAAGTTGAGCTCCATGAAATATAGTGCAAGGTCACCCAGTTGTTAAACAGACCACAAGTGATAAAAATAAATGTTTGCTAGATAGATCACTGCATTTTTTTTGATGATTTGTTTACTGCAACAGTAGCAGAAAAATTTAGCATGTCACTCAAATCTTCATGTAGATGACCATTGCTCTTTGCTGTAAAATATGCCCATCCCTACCTATTAATCGTGTATGTGTCTTCCCATATGCCCATAACTCAAATTTCTTAAAAAAAAAAAAAAAATGTAGTTCTACTGGGAAATAGCCAGCTAACTGTATAATACTATTTTAACTAGTATTCAGGTAGTCAGTTAAACCATATGTAACTGACATACTTTGCTTATAATCTTTTACTTAGGAAATAATTTTAGTCCATCACAATTATTTTTTTTCCCTCAAGATTTTGTAAAGTAGACCCACTCCAGTTTGATGGTCGTACCATTTGTAAAATGATATATCCAATGAATTATGAATGTTGGGATAGACTTATATATTAGAGCTTTCTCTCTTGGTGACTACTGCTATTTCTGGCTAATTTTGCTGATATTAAGTGGTAATTATTTAAAAAGAAATTTAATAGCATCAGCAGTAAGTGTATTATACTTGAATATATGCATATGTATTGATTTGATATTTTAAATACATGGTGCATATTCAGGATATATTTTGTACATATACAACATCATGCATATGCCACACATACAGATATAAAAAATTTTAATGTACACAGCCCTTCAAAATATATATAAGTGAGTTAATACCTAGGCAGTGAGCTAGATGGCGATATAGCACATAAAGATGTAGTTTTACTTTACAGCGCATAGATTATGACTCCATTTAAGTCTTAAGTAACTCTAGCAACAATAGTCTGTATGTAATACATTAAGTATTATTTTTCTCTTATTGAATATTTAGTTGTAAATACATGGAATATAATCTGTCACAAAAATGGCTCTGATAATAAAGAAAAATGCTTTATCAGAGTACATTTCTGTTATAATCCTTATATTTGCAACATTTTTTGTAAGAATTTATATACTTAAATACCAAACTATCAACAATATGTTTCTATTTTTGGCAATGTGCTTTGCTGACGATATAGGTATATGTTTTTTTTAATTATTTTATTTTTTTATTGAAGGATAATTGCTTTACAGAATTTTGCTGTTTTCTTTCAAACCTCAACATGAATCAGCCATAGGTACACATATATCCCCTCCCTTTTGAAGCTCCCTCCCAATACCCTCCCCATCCCACCCTTCTAGGTTGATACAGAGCCCCTGTTTGAGTTTCCTGAGCCATATAGCAAATTCCCCTTGGCTATCTATTTTACATAAGGTAACGCTGGGCTGGATGAAGCACAAGCTGGAATCAAGATTGCTGGGAAAAATATTAATAATCTCACATATGCAGATGACACCACCCTTATGGCAGAAAGTGAAGAGGAACTAAAGAGCCTCTTGATGAAAGTGAAAGAGAGAGTGAAAAAGTTGGCTTAAAACTCAACATTCAGAAAACTAAGATCATGGCATCTGGTCCCATCACTTCATGGCAAATAGATGGGGAAACAGTGGAAACAGTGGAAACAGTGGCTGACTTTATTTTTTGGGGCCCCAAAATCACTTCAGAGGGTGATTGCAACCATGAAATTAAAAGACACTTATTCCTTGGAAGGAAAGTTATGACCAACCTAGACAGCACATTAAAAAGCAGAGACATATAGGGTTATTGTTACCATCTTTCTAAATTCCATATATATGCGTTAGTATACCGTATTGGTGTTTATCTTTCTGGCTTACTTCACTCTGTATAATGGGCTCCAGTTTCATCCATCTCAGTAGAACTGACTCAAATGTATTATTTTTAATGGCTGAGTGATATTCCATTGTGTATATGTACCACAGCTTTCTTATCCATTCGTCTGCTGATGGGCATCTGGGTTGCTTCCATGTCCTGGCTATTATAAACAGTGCTGCGATGAACATTGGGGTGCACGTGTCTCTTTCAGATCTGGTTTCCTCAGTGTGTATGCCCAGGAGTGGGATTGCTGGGTCATATGGCAGTTCTATTTCCAGTTTTTTAAGAAATATCCACACTGTTCTCCATAGCGGCTGTACTAGTTTGCATTCCCACCAACAGTGTAAGAGGGTTCCCTTTTCTCCACACCCTCTCCAGCATTTATTGCTTGTAGACTTTTGGATAGCAGCCATCCTGACTGGCGTGTAATGGTACCTCGAGGTTTTGATTTTCATTTCTCTGATAATGAGTGATGTTGAGCATCTTTTCATGTGTTTGTTAGCCATCTGTATGTCTTCTTTGGAGAAATGTCTGTTTAGAATGATAACCCTATATGCAAGACAGAAAAAGAGACACAGATGTATAGAACAAACTTTTGGACTCTATGGGAGAAGGCGAGGGTGGGATGATCTGAGAGAACAGCATCAAAACATGTATATTATCAAGTGTGAAACAGATCGCCAGTCCAGGTTGGATGCATGAGACAAGTGCTCAGGGCTGGTGCACTGGGATGACCCAGAGGGATGGGATGCGGAGGGAGGTGGGAGGGGGGTTCAGGATGGGGGACACATGTAAATCCATGGCTGATTCATGTCAATGTATGGCAAAAACCACTACAACATTGTTAAGTAATTAGCCTCCAACTAATAAAAATAAATGGAAAAAAAAAAAAAAAAGCAGAGACATTACCTTGCCAACAAAGTTTCGTTTAGTCAAGGCTATGGTTTTTCCAGTGGTCATGTATGGATATGAGAGTTGGACTATAAAGAAAGTTGAGCACCGAAGAATTGATGCTTTTGAATTGTGGTGTTGGAGAAAACTCTTGAGAGTCCCTTGGACTGCAAGGAGATCCAACCAGTCCATCCTAAAGGGGATCAGTCCTGGGTGTTCATTGGAAGGACTGATGTTGAAGCTGAAACTCCAATACTTTGGCCACCTGATGCAAAGAGCTGACTCATTTGAAAAGACTTTGATGCTGTGGGAGGGATTGGGGGCAGGAGGAGAAGGGGATGATGGATGATAGGATGGTTGGATGGCATCACTGACTCAATGCACATGAGTTTGGGTGGGCTCCAAGAGTTGGTGATGGACAGGGAGGCCTAGCATGCTGCAGTTCATGGGGTCGCAAAGGGTCGGACAAGACTGAGCGACTGAACTGAACTGAATGTAAGTTTCCATGTCATGGGGAGAAGGGAGAAGAGGGTGAGATGCATGGAAAGATTAATATATGTTTATTTTTTAATTTATATATGTTACTTTTTATTTTACAAGCTTATTTCTTTCTTTGACTAATGAAAAATATTGGGGTTATAATATTTAATATATGATATTACACAGAAGGTTTTTCTTATTGCACTTATTATGTTTGCCATAATTTCAGGTTTCAGTGTCAAAAGAAGGATATGCTAAAAAGCACAGAATATTACATAGCTTTTCATCCATCTTAACTTCTGCATTGTTCTCCTGGTAAAGTATCACATATCAGGAGTTTATTCAGTTCAGTCACTCAGTTGTGTCCGACTCTTTGCCACCGCATGTATCACAGCACGCCAGGCTTCCCTGTCTATCACCAGCTCCCGGAGTTAACTCAAACTCATGTCCATCAAGTCGGTGATGCCATTCAGCCATCTCATCCTCTGTCGTCCCCTTCTCCTCCTGCCCCCAATCCCTCCCAGCATCAGGGTCTTTTCCAATGAGTCACCTTTCCACATGAGGTGGGCAAAGTATTGGAGTTTCAGCTTCAGCATCAGTCCTTCCAATGAACACCCAGGACTCATCTCCTTTAGGGTGGACTGGTTGGATTTCCTTGCAGTCCAAGGGACTCTGAAGAGTCTTCCCCAACACCACGGTTCAAAAGCATTAATTTTTCAGCACTCAGCTTTCTTCACAGTCCAACTCTCACATCCATACATGACCACTGGAAAAACCATAGCCTTGACTAGATGGACCTTTGTTGGCAAAGTAATGTCTCTGCTTTTTAATATGCTGTCTAGGTTGGTCATAACTTTCCTTCCAAAGAGTAAGCATCTTTTAATTTCATGGCTGCAATCACCCTCTACAGAGATTTTGGAGCCCAAAAATATAAAGTGAGCCACTGTTTCCCCACCTATTTCCCATGAAGTGATGGGACCAGATGCCATGATCTTAGTTTTCTGGATGTTGAGCTTTAAGCCAACTTCTTCACTCTCCTCTTTCACTTTCATCAAGAGACTTTTTAGTTCCTCTTCACTTCTGCATAAGGGTGGTGTCATCTGCATATCTGAGGTTACTGATATTTCTCCCGGAAATCTTGATTCCAGCTTGTGCTTCTTCCAGCCAAGCATTTCTCATGATGTACTCTGCATAGAAGTTAAATAAGCAGGGTGACAATATAGCCTTGGCATACTCCTTTTCCTATTTGGAACCAGTCTCTTGTTTCATGTCCAGTTCTAACTGTTGCTTCCTAACCTGCATATAAGTTTCTCAAGAGGCAGGTCAGGTGGTCTGGTATTCCCATCTCTTTCAGAATTTTCCACAGTTTATTGTGATCCACACAGTCAAAGGCTTTGGCATAATCAATAAAGCAGAAATAGATGTTTTTCTGGAACTCTCTTGCTTTTTCGACGATCCAGTGGATGTTTGCAATTTGATCTCAGGTTCCTCTGCCTTTCAACAAGCTTGAACATCCGGAAGTTCACAGTTCACATATTGCTGAAGTCTGGCTTGGAGAATTTTGAATATTACCTTACTAGTGTGTTAGATGAGTGCAATTGTACAGTAGTTTGAACATTCTTTGGGATTGCCTTTTTTGGGATTGGAATGAAAACTGACCTTTTCCAGTCCTGTGGCCACTGCTGTTTTCCCAGTTTGCTGGCATATTGAGTGCAGCACTTTCACAGCATCATCTTTCAGGATTTGAAATAGCTCAACTGGAATTCCATCACCTCCACTAGTTTTGTTCATAGTGATGCTTTCCAATGCCCACTTAACTTCACATTCCATGATGTCTGGCTCTAGGTGAGTGATCACACCATCGTGATTATCTGGGTTGTGAAGATCTTTTTTGTACAGTTCTTCTGTGTATTCTTGCCACCTCTTCTTAATATATTCTGCTTCTGTTAGGTCCATACCATTTCTGTCCTTTATTGAGCCCATCTTTGCATGAAATGTTCCCTTGGTATCTCTTATTTTCTTGAAGACATCTCTTGTCTTTCCCATCTCTCGTCTTTCTGTTGTTTTCCTCTATTTCTTTGCATTGATCACTGAGGAAGTCTTTCTTATCTCTCCTTGATATTCTTTGGAACTCTGCATTCAAATGGGCATATCCTTCCTTTTCTCCTTTGCTTTTCTCTTCTCTTCTTTTCACAGTTATTTGTAAGGCCTCCTCAGACAACCATTTTGCTTTTTGCATTTCTTTTCCATGGGGATGGTCTTGATCCCTGTCTCCTGTACAATGTCACGAACCTCTGTCCATAGTTCATCAGGCTCTCTGTCTATCAGATCTAGACCTTTAAATCTATTTCTCACTTCCACTGTATAGTCATAAGGGATTTGATTTAGGTCATACCTGAATGGTCTAGTGGAGATTATTAGACAAATGCAAATAATTGGAAATTTTGATTAAACATGATAAAACTATTTTGTAAAGAAATAAAAACATGTTTGACCATGAACTAACTGCCCTAATAGCTATGATAAGGCAGAAGCATATAGTGATTAGAAAATAACTCTAATAGGATTTCCTGTGCATATATACACACGTATGCAAATTAGTTCCATTAGTTTCTAAGTTACACTCGGCATCCTGAAGGTTAACTAAAAATAATAGTAAGTCAGTTCTTTTTTTGCAAAGTTGTGTATTTCTAGGGGACAAACTTAACAGCAATGTCCTACATCAAACATGTGGGCAAAGCATTTCCTGAACATTGTCACCAATTTTTTTACCCACTCTGTTGTCACTCTTATTCTTCAATTGGCTCTATACTTAAGGCCATGCAGAAAGGATTTGGGTATCACTTCTAAGCCACTGTGCGTATGTATGCTAAGTCCCTTCAATCATGTCTGACTTTGTACAACCCCGTGGACTGCAGCCCGCTAGGCTTCTCTGTCCATGGGATTCTCCAGGCAAGAATACTGGAGTGGGTTGCCATGCCCTCCAGGGGATCTTCCCGACCCAGGGATCAAATCAGTGTCTCTCATGTCTCCTGCATTAGCAGGCAGGTTCTTTACCACTAGCCGTCTGGGAAGCCCTATAAGCCACTGCTGCTGCTGCTGCTAAGTCACTTCAGTCGTGTCCGACTCTGTGCGACCCCATAGACGGCAGCCCGCCAGGCTCCTCTGTCCCTGGGATTCTCCAGGCAAGAATACCGGAGTGGGTTGCCGTTTCCTTCTCCACTATAAAGCCACTAGTTGCTTCCTATTAATCAAACCTGCTAAAGTGAGAAGTAGGAGAGTAAGACTAGTTAATAACTAAATGCTTTCTTTTTGTTGTTGTTGTTCATGTTTAATGTTTTTCTCTGTTGAGAATTTCAGGAGAAGTGTTGTCTTATCTAGTAACAATCCAGTATTCAGGAATCTTAAGATCATCATATGTTACATTATATCTAAAATGTACAGTTATGGGCTCTAAAAATAAATCTAAGATTAAAATAGGATTGGAGTAAAAAATACATATAATGTTTTTGAATGCCATCTTCACACAAGTTACTTTTCTTAAATGATTTTCTCTAAAAGAGAAAGATGATGGTTGAAAATGCTGTTTCATGATTTAGGCAATGCAGAAAAGCAAGATTTTACCAATAGAATGGCTTAGAAAATAACACATTGTTTAGAATAAAGAAACTCTATTTTTTGTTTTTTCAAGAAACTTTGGGTTTTAGTCCTACTGCTTTATGCGTCTTGCCTACTTCTGACATTTTTTCACCTTGGATTCCACTGTCATCCCTCCTAAATGAACCAGTCTTGATTACCTAAACAAATTATACTTAATTTTCAATTGCAAAACTTGTATTAGTGTTATAAGCTGAATTCTCTTCCCCTGAATTTATATTTTCAAGTCCTGACCTCCAGTACCTCGAAACGTGACTGTATTTAGAGATAAGGTCTTTAAAGAGGTAGCCAAGTTAAAAACGAGGCTGTTTTGGTGGGCCCTAACCTATCCTGACTGCTGTCTTTTTAAGAGGAGATTACAACACAGAGAGACACACCAGGGGCACATATGCACAGAGGGAAGATCAGGTGAGGACAGGGAGAGAACTCAGAAGAAATAAGAGCTTCCCATATATTGACCATGGACTTCTAGCTTCCAGGACTGTGAAAAAAAGAAATAATTTTTTTCTTGTTTAAGCCACCTAGTTAGTGGTATGTTGTTATTGCAGCCCTTGCAAACGAACACAAATAGTGAACATTCACCTTAACATTTTGGAATGCTGACTAATACTTTAAGCATTTTACTTTAAGCACATGAAAAGTAGTTTTTCAATCACATAGCATATTTGTCTTCTGAGGATACCATAAGAAAGTATGGTTTTGCACAAGAGTCACAATAATTAAATATTATTGAGACCTCAAGGTCCAGTGATGTGGAGACAAAGGACCAGTGCATGGTTCACATTTGATCATGTACTTTGAGTTTCCTCCAGTTAAATATTATAAAAATGTGCATCTGTAACATGATTAGTGGTATTGCTAGTTTATTCCTTTTGTACATCCTGAGTTTATATTTCAAATTTTGGTTATATTAATCAGTTAAGAAAACAAATATTTTAAAAAATCTCTCTCTATATATATATAGTTTTATTTTAATAATTGTATGTCAAACAGAAATGCTGCCCCCTACACATAAAAAGAGTTTGTTTTCTTATTTGAACAATTTATTTTATGTTTTGTTTACTAAGTCTTTAAAATATCACAATAAGATAGGAACTAGAGGAATTAATTTCCAATAAAACAAAATTAACTTTACTGTTAAAATCTACCAGAATGCATTCACTTGTCCATTTATTCATTTTTTCAAAAAGACTCAGCAATTATTAGGTATTAAGCATTGTGTTTAACGCTAGAGATAAAATTTTGAACCAGACAGAAATGGCCCATTATCACCTAGAGTGGAAACCATATTGACTGAAAATATTACGTAATTTCCTTTCTGACACTGACAATTAAAAAAAGCTTCGAAATAGTGCCATTATTTAGTAGTCATTTGTATCCAATGGTTATCTAATTTATATATACACTTTAGAAAACCAAATAATAATTTAACCTGTTATGAGTTAATAGGAAAGATAGCAAAATTTGGAACAAAGACATTTCTTAGTTTACACCCTAGTTTTGCTGGACCATAGTTTTATTATTTTGGGAAAAATTACTTGAACCATGCAGACCTGTTTCTTATGTATAAACCTTCATTATTCATTTTGAGTTTGAGATTTGACTTAAAGCCAGAGGTCATAATAAAAATACATGATGGGCATGTGATAATTGATTATGCCTTTATTTTAATATTAAAATTAGTAATATTAGGTTTAATCAGATAAAAATTATGTAAGAATCCAAGTCAAAGTTACTCTCAAAGCAGTCTTGGGTTCCAGATCAAGCTGCTTGTTTTTTGAGGGTCTGGCTTTTAACCACTGTGAATTTTTCTTAGGAAATATATAAAATTTTTAAAAAATAAACAAAAAATATAATGTTATTATATTCACCAGAATTAAACACAGTATCTGATCTGGTGATATGATTCTAATTTGATTTCCAACTGTTTCATTCTAATAAGGTTCAGATATAATATTTATTATGAGGTACTGTATTAATTCACTAAAGAGAATGATGTGTTGTTTAGCTTTTTCTTTCTCCCTCACATTATGCCTAAGAAACTTTTTTTTTTAATTTTTGCCCTGTATGTGTGTGAATGTATGCTTTTGTTTGTGTGTGCTTAAAGTATCCTACTCTTCTGATTCTATTACTCTAGGACTAGATTTTCTCTTATGAGTTTTGATATTCCATAGAAACAAGACTGTTTTAAACATGCAAATACTTCTGCCACTTTACATTTAGAGAAGCAGATCCAATTTTAAATTCCTTCCGGCAGTTAGTTTCATTATTTTAGTGAGTTTTGGCATAGACTGTGATTGGTTAAAAAAGGCTTATGTTCATTGCTTGAAATTTTAGTTTTGTTTAGGTATTGGGATCATAAAGAACATATTCAGCAATAAAACCCTAGTCAGTTGATTTAATCTATAAGAAAAATAAGTTTTACTTTGAAATGCTTTAATATATATTTGTTTATTTAGAAGTTGGAGGGAAAGGTCACTGTTAATAGAGAGTTTTAACCAATTGTGACAAATCTGTAAACTAAAGTGATGGTTCTGTATAAGATTATGAAAATTCCTAAAAAGGACATGATGAAAATATTTCTAATTTAAGATAAATGTTATTAAATAAATTGTGGCTCTCATAGTCATCCTATATTAAAAAAAAAAAAAAAAAAGCTGTGATCACTGAGCTTTCCTCAATCTCCTCTGGAAAGTGATGTCAGCATCATTGACAATTAAAAAAGGAAAGATACACCACTGGCACTTGATGAGTTAATGTGCTAATAATTGGCATTGAGCTATTCATTTAAAAGTATTTAGAAAAAAGAGTAAAAACATGCAGAAACCTAACACTTTTACATGAGGCTCCCAAGCTGTCTTTAAGCAGACTGACTGTAGCTTAGTGGTCACAGGAAGCCCCTTTATCATATGACTTTAGATACATGCACATATAACTATACTCTTGGAAAGTTGTATCTGAATTTAAGTTTTAAAGCACAAATGAAACTGGTACTAGTTAAATGGTACTAAATATAATTACTTTTACAAAAATAGCTACAAAATATTTTTAGGGTAATTTGTACTTCTCTAATTTAGAACTATGTTTATAATTATTTTTGCATGGTTTCTTGAACATTCTTGTCTTTCCTATCTTCCAAATCATGTTTTACTGGTTCCTGTTTTGGCTTTTCATATTATCTTTACTCATTTTAGTGACTCTAATTCTTTTAAAAATAGAAGTTACATACCCATTACTAACAACAAAAAAAAGTTTGGACTTTCCAAAAAACATAAATGGACCCCATAGATCAAGAATCCCAATTTTGAAAACTTTTAATAAACTTGGAAAATGATAACCCAGTTGTCTTAATATATTCCATATTCTACAATATACTTTTTGAGGCTGCTAATTATTATAAAGCATATGCAAATATATATGCATATATATAGTATAGACTATAGATTATGTTTTTTATCTGCTTTCAGTGCCTTTAAAACACAATGTTTTTCATCCATAGTAATTTAACTGCATGTTTTTTACTTGATGTTTTTACTATGATTTTTTTTAATTGAGCTTCATTACTATGCCTGCCATCAAAGTCCATCCAAAAACATAACTCTGCCAGATTCAAATGGATATAATTATTTTCCTGGAAAAAAAAATGAGCCTGGAATATGTCCACTTTGCTTCAGGTTGAACTAATCCAACGTTTTACAATTTTAAAGTGCTCCGTGGATATTCTTTGGCATGTCAGAAGTTTTTAACTTGTTCATCAGTGTATGCTGCTGTGAGTTGGTTCTGGTATGTGAAGCGCTTTAAAGAAAGGCAAAGTTTAAATTCTATAGAATAAGTAAAAGGAATACTATAGAAGAAAGTATGCCTTACTGTTATCTATGAATTTTACTTTAATATTAACTTTAATTATAAATATTTGTTTATTTATACTAAGTGAATTTAACAACATAAGACTCGATAATGACCTTTGTAAGTATACAAAGATGTGTTAAGAACATGAACTGAACATTTTACGACTGTTTGACCAATGTGAAATTATCCTTGGTGAAAGAAATTTCATTTTCTGGCCAATAAAACTTGAAATAAAGTATTTTAAACATTAAAACATCCTTATGTTTGACCCTTAAATGGGCAGAAGGAGACCAAAACCACAATTAATGTAAGGTCTCAATTTATGAATAATTTCAGAAATTTCTAGAAAAGCATGAGTTTTTCACAAGAAAAAGAATAGTTGCAGAGTAACTTGGTCTTGTTTTCCAAACTATTATTTGCACAAGGAAACAAGCTATGAGAGACTATTGATAAAAGGTAACATCCTACCTAATCTGAATTAGGGTTTTGTTTCCTAACATTTGCTTATTTACTTACTCTATAGAATTTAGCTAATTTTATGGCTGCAGTCACTGTCCGCAGTGATTCTGGAGCTCAAGAAAATAAAGCCTGTCACTGTTTTCATTGTTTCCCCATCTATTTGCCATGAAGTGATGAGATCAGTTGCCATCATCTTAGTTTTTTGAATGTTGAGCTTTAAGCCAGCTTTTTCACTCTCTTCTTTCACTTTCATCAAGAGGCTCTTTAGTTCCTCTTCGCTTTCTGCCATAAGGGTGGTGTTATCTGTGTATCTGAGGTTATTGATATTTCTCCTGGCAATCTTGATTCCAGCTTCTGTTTCATCCATCCTGGCATTTCGCATGATGTAATCTGCACAGAAGTTAATAAGCAAGATGACACTTTGTAGCTTTGATATACTCCTTTCTCAATTTTGAACCCGTCTGTTGTTCCGTTCAGTTCTTACTATTGCTTCTTGACCTGCATACAGGTTTCTCAGGAGGCAGGTATGGGAATATAATACAGGTCTGATACTCCCATCTCTCTAAGAATTGTTCACAGTTTGTTGTGACCCACAAAGGCTTTTGCATAGTCAATGAAACAGAAGATGATTTTCTGGAATTCCCTTGCTTTTTCTATGATTCAATGGATGTTGGCAATTTGATCTCTGTCGCTCTGTCTTTTTTAATCCAGACTGTACATCTGGAATTTCATAGTTCACATACTGTTAAAGCCTAGCTTATAGGATTTTGAGCATTACTTTGCTAGCATGTTAAAAGAGTGCAATTGTGCAGTAGTGTGAACATTCTTTGGCATTGCCCTGCTTTGAGACTGGAAAGAAAACTGACGTTTTTTAGTCCTGTGGCCACTGCTGAGTTTTCCAAATTTGCTGGCATGTTGAGTGTAGCACTTTCACAGCATCATCTTTCAGGATTTGAAATAGCTCAACTGGAATTCTATAACCTCCACTAGCTTTGTTCATAGTGATGTTTCCTAAGTCCCATTTGACTTCACACTCCAGGATGTCAGGCTTTAGGTGAATGATCACACCATCGTGATTACCTGGGTCATGAAGATCTTTTTTGTATAGTTCTTCTGAATATTCTTGCTACCTCTTCTCAATATCTTCTACTTCTGTTAGGTCCATACCATTTTTGTTCTTTACTGTGCCAATCTTTGCATGAAATTTTCCCTTGGTGTCTCTAATTTTCTCAAAGAGATCTCTTGTCTTTCCCATTCTATTGTTTTCCTCTATTTCTTTACATTGTTCACTTAGGAAGGCTTTCTTATCTCTCCTTGCTATTCTTTGGAACTCTGTATTCAGATGTGTATGTCTTTCCTTTTCTCCTTTGCCTTTTGCTTCTCTTCTTTTCTCATTTGTTTGTTAAGTCCTCCTCAGACAACCATTTTGCCTTTTTGCCTTTCTTTTTCTTAGGGATGATTTTGATCACTGCCTTCAGTACAGTGTTTATGAACCTCTTCCCATCAGGTAACTCATCAGACTAATCCCATGAATGTATTAGTCACTTCCACTTTAGAATCATAAGAGGCTTCTTTTAGATCATACCTGAATGGCCTCATGTTTTTTTTTCCTTTAGTTTTTTTAGTTTAAGTCTGATTTTGGCAATAAGGAGTTCAAGATCTGAGCCACAGTCAGGTCCCTATCTTGTTTTTGTGGACTGTAAAGAGCTTCTCCATTTTTGGTTGCAAAAAATATAATCAATCTGAAATTCGTTGTTGACCATCTGGTGATGTGCATGTGTAGAGCCATCTCTTGTGTTGTTGGAAGAGGGTGTTTCCTATGACTAATGTGTTCTCCTGGCAAAACTCTGTTAGCCTTTGCCCTGCTTAAATTTGTAGTCTAAGACCAAATTTGCCTGTTACTACATGTATCTCTTGACTTCCTACTTTTGCATTCCAGTCCCCTATGATGAAAAGGACATCATTTTGGGGGTATTAGTTCTAGAATTTCTTGTAGGTGTTCACAGAACCATTCAACTTCAGCTTCCTCTGCATTGGTGGTTGGGGCACAGACTTGGATTACTGTGATACTGAACAGTTTGCCTTGGAAGCAAACTGACAACATTCTGTCATTTTACAGGTTGCACATAAGTACCACATTTCCAACTCTTATGTTGACTATGAGGGCTACTCCATTTCTTCCAAGGGATTCTTGCCCATAGAAGTAGATATAATGGTCACCTGAATTAAATTAACCCATTCCAGTCCATTTTAGTTTACTGATTCCTAAAATGTTGATGTTTACTTTTGCCATCTCCTGTTTGATCACTTCCAATTTACCTTGATTCATGGAACTAACATTCCAGGTTCCTACGAAATATTGTTCTTTACAGCATTGGACTTTACTTTTACCACAAGTGGGCTTTGGAAGTTGATCTCTTTGTCATTGTTTTTGAATTATACATATTGCATAATTCAATTTATATAAAATTCTAGGAAATACAAATTAATCTCTTCTTCAAAAGCAGATCAGTGGTTGTTTTAGGCATGGAGGGTAGTAGAGATGGTCTACAAAGTAGAGAAGCATTTTATGTAATTTTGTCAAAGATTTCAGTGGACATTTGTCAAACTGAAAGAATTGCTGAGCATAAAATATACTTTGTTGAAACTTATTTCAAAAAAAGAAAAACTTTGTAACCCAAAATAAATAATCTTAAAATAAATTCATTTACCTTAAACTTTAATAATGAAAACACATGGAAAGTTATTTACATCATTACTCTTGAGGAAAAGCACATAAAAATATGAAATGCAACTATTTGCCTGTTAGAATATAAAAAACACATACTTTTATACACAGAAAGTCATTTGTCAAAAAAATGTGTTTATTTGGGAATAGCAGAGGAATTTTTATTCAGGACATGCAAATAGCAAGCTACAGGTGTGTCTGTTGTGGATTTGGCTGTAATTATATGCAGAAAATGGAAAGAGGGGGAGAATTAAATGAGAGTTGGTTGAAATAAAAATCAAATGGAGAACAGCTTTGAAAATTCCCCAAGCAGACAAAACCAGTCTTATTGCATAAACAAAGCTCAATTCAGGTTATTTTCTGAGACCAAACTGATTGGGTAATTTCTAGTGCATGCCTCTGGTAACCATATGCAAAGTTTCTCAACACTGGTAGAAGGTAATCCCTGACCAAATTCCTGTCATTCAAGAAAGTTCCAGTGTTATCAAATTTCTATGAATCAAGCATTTATAGGAAGTCCATCTCTTTATCATTGTTTTTTTTTTTTTTTCCCACTTGAGGGTACATGTGTGAGACCTTTCATTTTATATTGTCTGGTTCCATTCCTTCACATTTTCCCCTTTTGTTCAAGATCTTTCACAAAAAGCATTGCTGAGAAATTATCAGTCAGGTGTTGTTCATTTTTTCTGCTATACACTTTTTTAATAGGTGGATTGCATTGTACGTCCCTTGGATCTGAAGAGGGTTTTCCTCAGGTCTCTTTCCCATGAAGTTGAGGAGGGTCATGCTCAGGTGTCTTGTCCCACAGATGAGGAAAATGATAGGGAGTGTCACTGCTTCATTTGAGAGAGGATTGGTGAAAGAATCTCAGTTATGTCCCTCTGTGGTGGATGATTTAGTTTTCACAGTCAAGTTTCAAGAAAAGACTTTGAAAGGAAAAGAAGTTTGTTTTGTACATGTATTTTTGAGGAAGATATTTGTATGCTATTACAAAACAGTGGAAATAAACTGAAGATCAGAAGCTCAATGACAGTTATTGATTGAAATATGCTTCTCAACCAGTTTCCCCAACTGTTTATGTTTGTTGTTAAGTCACTCAGTCGTGGCTGACTCTTTGTGACCACTTGGACTGCAGTATTCCAGGATTCCCTGTCCTTCTCCATCTCCCAGAGCTTGATCAAACACGTCTATTGAGTCTGTGATGCCATATGTCCCAAGGTTCAGGAGCTTGGACAACTTCTGCTTGGTAATGTCCTATGCTATTTTTATTTCTTGTGTTGTTATTTTCCCTGACATATTGACATAAAAATAACTTTCTTCACTAGGACACAAGTTTGCCTTGCTGAGAAGTGAGGAGGTTTAGAGTTTTGAATTTTTTTCAGCACTACTTTTGGATACTTATTTATTTCGGTTTCTTGATATTTCAAAGCTTGGACAGAATCACTGAAAGTGGTAGACATAACTATGAAAAGATTGTGAATTAGTTTTTCAAACTCTGCTATTCCAACCCAAAGAAAAAAATTTTGATGATTGCATACTCTGAACCCTTTCTATCCACTCTAGTGTTTTTTTGTAGTCACTCCTCCAAACTGTAAGCTTCCCAACTCTAATGTCATTTTTTAAAGTTGATATGAGAAAAAACTAAAATTAGGTATATAAGCAGTAGAAGGAAGAGATTTTTCCTTCTATTAGAAAAAAGAAATTTTTCTAATTTTGGCATCAGGAGTGAGGACAGTGATCCTATAATGTACCTCCCAATTAAGGCAAAGAATAGAATATACATTTTTTCCACATGAAAAGAAATACCCAGTGTTTTTAAAGCATAGACATAATTCTGTCCTTTTGCTTAGCTTTCCTTTCTTTGAATGAAAGACAGTATCTTGTGGTTATATGAATGTACACACACACACTATACAGAATACATGATAATCTGGTCCATTCACATTATGGGAATGTTTGTTTGAACACCTTAAATTTCTACAGATCTTAAGTAAAAGTGAACTGATCTAGTATAAATAAGATTTTTGTGGAGGTCTGGAACATCTTGAGGGGAAAAGAAAGTTGAATTAAGTTTTAACCATCCACCAGATTTTTGGTCAATTTCCAATAACATGCCATTGAGTGGGAGCACATCAGCTTCTCTTTTAACAGTACTGTTACTGCTTTTATTTCCATTATAGAGATATATTAAGGGAGAAGATGATATAAGCTTGTGTATATTCCAACAGGGAGTGAATTCATGTTCGCAAGGTTATATGAAATAGCAAAGGTACAAATATTCAGTGGGAGATACACTATGGTTTTGTCATGCTCATCATTGTTTATGAAACAGAGAAAATCTTGAGATAAAGAGTTCAGGCCTAAGTGGACGGTACCCAATGGAAACCAATAATATCTGGTTTCAATATTCTAGAAGGGAGGAGACTAGTGATTTCAAAGCTAGCAAAGGAAAATCTTACATCTTTACTATTTATATTTTGCCATCTTTCTAAATGTAGTATCTAGGCCACCAGTCCTGATTATTCATGATTATTGTTAGCTCTGGCATAAATATGTTGTTGCTGTTTTGTTGCTCAGTCATGTCTGACTTTGTGACCCCCGTGGACTGCAGGATGCCAGACTTCCCTGTCCTTCACTATCTCCCAGAGTCTGCTCAAACTCATGTCCATTGATTTGATGATGCCATTGAACCATGGCATAAATACAACAATCAGTAAGTTTAACAGAATCAGAATTTTTGTAAGTTGGGTATAAAAGCTAAATCTGAAGTAAAGGGCAATAGGAAAATCAGGGAAAGAACAAGCAAAGACAGGAATGGCATGATTTAACATGATACACAGTGAGGATGAAAAAAAAGAAAGAAAGTTATAAAGGTCTGGTTCATATATCTTAGGTAAGCTATCCTCTTTAGATGCCATCTACTTTAGTCCTTAGAATTTTTTAGCTTTAGGTCACCAGTTAGTACATATATCTCTACAGATTTGGGGGCTTTCTTTAGATGTGACACATGAATCCTTGAAATTTGGCTGCATCATGGTTGTTTAGTATCATGTGAAGTAGGGTTCTTTCCAGCAAGATTAAAGATATCTTTTTGGAAATGTCTCTTCTGATAAATGAGATCTCTGGGCTGTAAGGTGTGATGTTTGACATCTGTTTCCTAGAAAAGCACTGTGGAAAGCCTGCTTTATCAAAATGTCTGTGGGCTTGATTATGCCTTTCCAACATTGGAGGATATCCTTCTTTATTAGCTATGGGTTGAAAGAAATTGGGGCTAAGTGCATCAATTGTCCTATAATTATTTTAAAAGACATAACTTTTTGTATCCTGGAGGGAGTAGATCTAAAATTTGGAAGAACCAAGAATAATACTCTAGGCCAGGGTGTTCAGAGGGTTTCAACTCATTCAGTTGAGTCTTAATAATTAGATTTTTATGGTTGAGCAATGCTGAAGACAAAACATGATAAGTACAATGAAGGTGCTGCAGAAATGGCCAGACCACACAGACCCATCAAAACATCAGACCAGTAAAGTGGATTTCCCAATCACTATGAAGTTCAAGGGGGGTTCCCCAAATGAAAATAATCCTTTCTAATGGGATTTGAGCTACAGAGGAAGCAGTCACATGTTTTCATGAAAAACTTCAGTCCAATGTGAAAATATACAAGCCATTATAAAAACATTCATGAGTGGGAGTGATTGTATGAAATCCATTCAGGTGGTTCATTGGATAAATGAAAATATCCAGAGATAGTTTGGATAGTTTTTCTAGCATTTAGAGCAGATGGAACAAACAAGATAAGTGCTTTCTGCATCCTCTTCAAAGGTTCCCTACCAATATTGATTCATGAACATTATTTTATCAGTAGCCAAGTGACAAGGTAGTGGGCTTCCCTGGTAGCTCAGTCAGTAAAGAATCTGCCTGTCAAACAGGAGACACAAGAGACGCTGGTTCAATCCCTGGGTTGGGAAGATGCCCTGGAGAAGGAAATAGCAACCTACTCTAGTATTTTCTCCTGGGAAATCCCATGGAAAGAGGAGCCTGAGGTCCCTGAGGTCACAAGAAGAGTCAGGCATGGTCTAGTGACTAAGCAACAATAACAAAGTAACAAGGTAAGCACTTTCTGCAGTCTTGTTAATGTTTCTCTACTAATACTGATTCATGAATATTATCATTTTGTCAAGTGCCAACTAATTTAATTTAGGTATCGTAATAATAGAAATTTTAAATTTCCTAAAAGGACTGGCTTACTACTGGGTCACAACTAGAGTTTCTTTTCTTCGTGATACCAGTAGCCTTTAGATCTTCAATTTTCTTTTTCTTCTTCAGGGACCATTTTTTTGTATTTTCCTGGAAAATTCACTTAGGTTGTCACCAGCAAAAGTAGTTTTCTGGACCGTGACAGAGATTTTGTCTGTGGATCCCATAAGAGCAGCATTTTTAGATGAAATAATCAATGAAATCAATTGATTATCAATTGATCAATCAATGAGATGATTTCCTTTGCCTTCCAGAGAGTTGAACTTAGGATGACCAGGGACTTTAATAATAACCAAAGCTGCTGGCCAGAGTATAGCATCTTAAGTTTTGAACATAACTACTATTTTAAATTTTGTCTCTACTGGAAGTCAAAAAAATCTGGTTTCTATAACATTCCAAAATCATGGGGTACTCTAAAGGCATGATAGCTATCAGTATTTGTGTTTGCAGTTTTACCTTCTAGTGGATTATATGCTTGAACATCATTCAGCATATCATTCAACTTGTTGGGCTGAAATGGCCAAAAGTAAGGGTACAGCCTCAAGGACCTCAAAAGGAGTTGTTATTGAATATCCAGTGCAGTATTTGCCATTTTCATTTTTCAAGTAAGAGCCATTAGTAAACCATGAACAGTCAATATTTGTCAAGGGGGTTTCTTGTAAGTTATTACATGGGGTTGATAGGTGACTCACTCAAGTTAGATAGATATAAGAGGGTTTGTCCATAGAAGAAGGAAAAAGAGTAACTGGATTGTTACAATGAATGAGAGTGATATGTAGGTTGGTTAGTGAACAAATTTTATAAAAAGTAAGAGAGTTTGCTGAAATATGTTGGGAATGATATGAGTTCAAGAGAACTTTGACAGCATGAGGTACAAAGATGGTCAGAATATTCTATGACCATTTTTTCAGTGGCCTTTAGCAGAAGGGAGTGGCACAGATAACCCCAAGGCATGAGGAGTAACACTGGGTCATGGGATCTAGTTGTTGACTGTCATAACCTAGAGGTTGTGGTAGCCTCCATGTCTTTGAGTAAGCACTCTGAGGGTATTATCCTCTTTTTCATAACAAAAAGCAAAAAGGGGAGTTTATAGTTCATATGCTGCTGCTGCTGCTAAGTCACTTCAGTTGTGTCCGACTCTGTGCGAACCCATAGATGGCAGCCCACCAGGTTCCTCCGTCCCTGAGATTCTCCAGGCAAGAATACTGGAGTGGGTTGCCATTTCTTTCTCCAATGCAAGCAGGCCTGCTAAGTCGCTTCAGTCATGTCTGACTCTGTGTGACGTCCATGGGCCGTAGCCCACCAGGCTCCTCTGTCCATGGGATTCTCTAGGCAAGAATACTGGAGTGGGTTGCCATTTCCTTCTCCATAGTTCATATATCTGATGGCAGGAAGGTTTATTAAGGTTTCCTTCAAGATTTTAAAGGCTAGATCATCTTGGTTTTTACAAATAATGAGAGTTTAGTGGTTTTTATTAAGACAAGCAAAGCCTGGACCATGAAAGATAAGTTTGGAATCAATTGTGACAATAAGCAGCTACTACAAGAATACCTTATAATTGACATTTAGTTTTAGGTTTTGGGAAATACAAGATGCCATGAAGGCTTTTGGGATCTAAGTGTAACCCCTGTTTTGAGATAAAATATCTTAAATATTGGACTTGATTTTGAACAATCTGCAATTTTTCCTTTGAGAACATGTGTCCCTTAGTGGCTAAGAGTTGTAACAGATGAAATCTGCCTTCTTGTGAGGAAGAGGTTTGACAAGGTGAGCCCAGAAGTAAACCATCTATATATTGTTGAATAGTAGACCCTCCAGAAGATTTTGTATCATCAAAATCGGCTTTTAAATTTTGTGAGAAGAGGGACTTTTGGAAGAACCATGGGCCATTTCTGTTCAGGTATATTGTTGTCCTTCTAAGGTAAAAGCAAGAATATATTGGCCAGCCTTACCAACCAGAACACTAAACAATGTATTGAATAAATTGATCATGATGAAAAACTTGCTTTCAGTAGGGATTAATGCTAATAATGTATGGGGATTAGGAACAATAATATCATGAAGAATGACAATGTTATTCATTGCTTAGAGATCCTGAACAATCTTTATCCTCAATCATTAGGTTTTCTCATAGGTAAAATGGGGGTATTACAAGGACTACTGCAAGGGATAATAAGTTCCTGTGCTTTATAGTCTTCTATGGTATGTCTTGGACTTCCCAGGTTCACAGTGGTAAAGAACCTGCCTGCCAACGCAGGAGATGCAGGTTGATCCCTGGGTTGGGAAGATCCTCTGGATATGGCAACCCACTCTAGTATTCTTGCCTGAACAATTCCATGGTTAGAGGAGCCTGGCGGGTTATAGTCCATTGAGTCACAAAGAGTAGGACACAACTGAGCACGCATACACACATGATAAGTCTTATGCTCTGTAAACTTCAACTTTTTGTTTATAGGGTATTGATTAGTTCTTGAGAGAGATTTGAAGGGATCAGTTTGGATCTGAACCAAGGGAGGGACAATATGAATTCTGTCTATGTCTGTGGAAGATGTGGCTCATAGACTAAGGGACACTAAATAATGAAGATGTGTCTGAAATTTGTCCTTCTATGGTTTGTAAGAGCTATAGGAGAAGTGGGTAACAGAGGATGAGATAGTTGAATGGCATCACCGATTCAATGGACATGAACTTGGGCAAACTCCAGGAGATGGTGAGAGGCAGGGAGGCCTGGCATGCTGCAGTCCATGGGGTTGCAGAGAGTCACATAAGACTTAGCAACTGAACAACATGGTTTGAAAAGTATTGGTCATATGAAAGAGTAAAAGTTTGGATTCTCTTGGGCATTAGACTTAAGGGACTTAAAACTCGAGCTACAATCTCCTGAATTTATTTTTCATTTAAGAGAAAGAAATGTCAGCATGATATTTTTCTAGGAAATCTCATCCTAATAAGTGAAGAGGAGCCACAATACTGAGGAGAAATAAGTGTTTATCTTGTAAAGGTCCCAAGGAAAATGGATATAGGTTGAGAAAGAGACATATTGTGATTAATTTGAATTCCCCACAATTTGAAGGGACTGTTTATTTGTAGTGGGCTTGTGAACTGATAGAGTAGCTCCTGTGTCAATTGGTATGTAAGGGATTTATATTAGATCTGGGGAGTAGTTGCCTCCAGCCTATTATATGGTAGAATGGGAAATAGTCCTTGTGCTCCTTTGGAGTCCCATCACTGGAACAACCTTGACCCTTGGCTTTTGGAAAGCTGTAACTGTCTAGACTTTGAAAAAAAATCTCTTCCAATGGCTAGTTTTTACTTTTATTTTATTTTTTTAACAAAAATGACAAAATAGGAAGAATTTGTTTGAAAACTATAATCGTCTAGCTTTTTAAAAAAAATCAATTGCAGTCTCTTTCAATGGTCAGTTTTTATTTATTTATTTTTTTTACAATAAGACAAAATAGGTTAGTAACAGTTTCCTTGGGGGATTTCATCTGTTGAAAACTTTTAGCCATACCCCCTTTTTTTGGAATCATCTTCCATGGCATGTGCTAACTGATTAGCTATGTTGACAAGGTCAAGGTGAATATTATTCTTCATTCTCTTTGGGTTATCTTGACCAACAGAGAAAAATCTCTGTTTTAACTATAAACATTGAAGTAAAGGCCACATTGATAGAATCAATGTATATAGAGAGTCTATATTTTCTTTGAAAACAATTTTGAGTCTGCTGTAGTAATCATGAATAGATTCAATAGGCTTTTGAATTATGGGCACAAAATTCAATGGGTACATGAATTAATTTTGTTCCCATGTACTGCTGCTGATGCTGCTAAGTCGCTTCACAGAAATTCCTTAGGATGGCAAGATGTAGCCTTTGGGATATGACAGGAACTTGGTCATATAAAAGAGCTATTGGTTGGCTGACTTGAAATTCCAAAGGTTTTTTTGAGGCTTTCCCAATGAGCAGTTTTCATTCAATGCTGGACCTGACCTTCTCCAATAAGCATGTGGTTTAACTGATAAATATCAAAGGTTCAGTTTGAATTACAATATTGAATTATTTGGCAAATCTTTGAGGAGCCTTTGGAAGAAGATCCTTTGAAAGAAAAGCTATGACCAACCTAGACAGCATATTAAAAAACAGAGACATTATTTTGCCAATAAAGGTCTATCTGGTCAAAGTTATGATTTTTCCAGTAGTCGTGTATGGACGTGAAAGTTGGACTATAAAGAAAGCTGAGCACTGAAGAATTGATGCTTTTGAACTGTGGTGTTGGAGAAGACTCTTGAGAGTCCCTTGGACTGCAAGAAGATCCAACCAGTTAGTCCTAAAGGAAATCAGTCCTGAATATTCATTGGAAGGACTGATGCTGAAGCTGAAACTCCAATACTTTGGCCACCCAATGTGAAGAACTGTCTCATTGGAAAAGACCCTGATGCTGGGAAGGATTGAAACCAGGAGGAGAAAGGGACGACAGAGAATGAGATGGTTGAATGGCATCACCGACTGAATGGACATGAGTTTGAGCAAGCTCTGGGAGTTGATGATGTGCAGGGAAACCTGGTGTGCTGCAGTCGATGGGGTCGCAAAGAGTTGGACAGGACTGAGCTGCTGAACTGAACTGAGGATCCTCAGTTACCTTGGGAAAATAGTTTACTATAGACCCAAGTTCAAGTTTGGTCCATGGAACAAAATTAATTAATGATTTAGCAGGATCCTCAGAATACCTAATTTTAAAAGGGAAAGTTTTATAGGCTCAGTTGGTAAAGTTTAGGCACTAGAGAAGAAGGGGAGTTTAGATAAAGAAAGAAAATTTGAAGAGGGCAAAGTTGAATATAGAGGAGGTCGAGTAATGAGGTTACAGGAAAACTTGTCTCATGTCACCAAGGAAGAGGCCTCAGCTGCCTGATTTATCCCTTTATTTCCTTAAACTAACTTAGAAATGCTATTTTACAGAGGTAATTTTAACACATTACTGACCAGAGACATATTAATATGCCTTTTGTTACCTGAACGTTATCAACTGGAAACATTTTAATATTCACTCACATAAAAAATTGCTGACCACAGGCATTAGTTTCTGCAAAAATCCCCTGGTCAATAATGTGTTAAAATGCTGAACTAGGTACCAATTAAAATAGTTATCCCACTCAGATTGTTTAGTTTTTATTGCCTTAGTTTTCTAATTTAGTCTGAATAAAAACATGTTTCGGCAGATTGAAAGTTTCTCATAATGGCCACTGGAGTTCTACATTATCTTTAGCAGGACTGGATCATCCAGTCAAGAGTGCACATAAGGACGGACCATAATTTTTTAACATAAAATCAGCCAGGATCCCTGAATAAAGGTCACTATTATGGCATTGAGATAACTGGCATCTCATATCTCAGAAGTTTTTCTGACAGCAAAAGAAAAATTCCTAAATCCCTAAATATCCTGATGGATGTAGTGTCAGGGGTGGGAATTTTGTTTCACAGTGTGTCTTTGATGGGATTCCCTCTCTTTTCTCCTGGAAGACAGCCTTTGCCCTATTGTCTGACCCTTGACCAGTTGTCCCTGGTTACATGTAAATTGTCTTGCAGTTGACAGATGACCTAATGTCAGTCTGGCTTGTGTTTGACCAATTTATGCTCTCACATAAATCTTTGCTTTAGAGACTAAAGTCTCTAAAGGGAGGTGGCAAGTACTCTAACACCATTTATTTGCTCAACCTGTGCCCACCTGTAGGATTTTTAATTTTTGCTCTCATTCATTCCAAAGAAATTACACCGAATTCTAGCTTGCTTCCAATAAGAAAACAAGCAAGTGATCACTGAAAAGGATAAAACTTTTAAACAGACCCTTAATGCAGTCAGACAGAGAAGGCAGTGGCAACCCACTCCAGTACTCTTGCCTGGAAAGTCCCATGGACGGCAGAGCCTGGTGGGCTGCAGTCCATAGGGTCACAAAGAGTTGGACACGACTGAGCAACATCACTTTCACTTTTCACTTGCATGCACTGGAGAAGGAAATGGCAACCCACTCCATTGTTCTTGCCTGGAGAATCCCAGGGGCAGCGGAGCCTGGTGGGCTGCCGTCTATGGGGTTGCACAGAGTCAGACACGACTGAAGCGACTTAGCAGCAGCAGCAACGCAGTCAGAAAGCCCACCTAAATGGAGGGAGACCAGAGTCTGAGAGGAGAATCACCAGACCAAAACTAGACAATAGCACAGATGCAATAGCTCCAGGGCTTTCATGTGGTACTGCACACAATTTCAAGGGTCATACCTTTTGGATCCCGCTCCCAATGCAAAGAAATATCTACCTAGATAAAAAGATAAAATGAAGTGAGCTCAACATTGTCAAAAATTGTCTCATTTGGGAGTAGCAGAAGAATTGTAATTCAGGACACACAAACTGTAGCAAGCTTCAGGGAAGTCTGTTGAGGATTTGGGATAGGCTGTATTTATGGACAGGGAAGGTAAAGAAGTGAGCTCAGAGTCTGTTAAAAAAAACAAATGAAGGCTAGCTTTGAAAATTTCCGAGGAGACAAAACCAGACCAGTCCCATAAACAAAGCTCAATTCAGTTTATTTTGCAAGACCAACTTATCCAGAGTGACTTCTTATTCATGCCTCTGGAAAACAAGCAAAATTTCTCAAGATTCCCTGATCAATTCCTATCATTTAAGAGCATCCCAATACTATCAGTTTTCTGTAAATTAGGTATTTATGGGAAATCCATCTCTCAGTCCTCAAATTTTGTTTCCCTGAGGGCATAGGTATAACATTTTCTATTTTCTATTCTCTGCTTCCATTTTAGACCGAAATTCTTTCACAGAGCATATGTAGGATTTTAGGGATATAAAAATGGAGAATGATTTTGGAAGATTATTAAAACTTCTTTTTAAGAACAATTGGATAGATGAGTCAAATTAGAACACACCATAAAAAAATGTTTTTAAGTTCATATTTTTTCCTGTGGTATTGTTTTGACATTGTTTCAAAAGGGTGAAAAATATTCTCTGAAGTTTTGTAAATGGATATTTTTAATCAGTTAAGATATTTTAATTGCAACCACATAAAAAAAGAAGATAGACAAAATGACCTTACCAAGCATTCCAGCTTTATACTTCTTTATAGCTATAGAATAAATATGTTTTGACTATTATTCCTTTCCAAATAGCAAGTGGGAGTATGAGTATTGACATTCCATGCATAGTAATCAAGATAATATCTATTTTTATGAGAGTACAGTTCTTAATTAAGGTTAGTCCAAGTGGGTCACCTTAGTAAAATAATGAAAAGTCAAAGTGCCAGTATTCAAGGTTGCACTGCCTTATAAATAGTTTATTATTGCTTCCTACTCTCTATATTACTAGGATGGCTATCTTTATATGAAAACATTTTAATTTTATTCTCATTTTCAAGTGAACTTTTTGTTGTTGTTGCTCAACCCTAACCCTTCTAAAAGTACCTAATTATTTAATGGATATTCAGAAAAACATTAGATTCTATCAAGGAAGGAAAAAAATACAAGACAAAAAAATACGTATGATTTTCCAATATCTCCTAAGTTCCAACTTTCTCTTCAATATCAAACTATGGACATATTCTCTTAGAGTAGATGAATTTCTTCATGAGTTATGTGTCTGGTGATCAGTTCGGTTCTTTTACTTGGTCAATGGCTTCGTTACCTTGGGACCACTTATTTCTAATGCCTGCTTGTTAGAAGATAAGGAATGAAGTTTGGTGTCACATTAACACTCAACCAGGAGGCTATCGCATTCAATGCTCCCCCATTGACTACTGCTTCCTAATAAATAAGTCATTGTTTTGCAAGTTTAGGTTTTAAAGGTTTATTTGATGAGTTAAATAGAAAAGGCTATGGCAAGCTTTTTTTTTTTTTTTTTGCAATGCCCTTCATTAGACCCTGTACATTTACCTGCCTTAGGTTTATCTAAAACCAAAAGCTATTAATATCTTCATTTTATTAGTAAGCAAACAACTGTTTAGGAACATTAAGTAACTGCCAAATAAGTTACTAAATAAACCCAGCCTAGGATTTTCTGTCTCAAAAATAACAATGTTTTTATTCAATTAGTGCATAAATCATTCATAGATATTAATCTAGAGAAACTATTGCAGGAAAGAAAGATTAGAGATATAAGGCTAATGAATCTGCAAAGGATTCAAATGCATGGATATCTTAGAATTAGTATGGTTTCTTTACTGTGGTTAAGCCAATTTAGACAACTTCTGTCACTTTACCTTAAAGTAATTTAAATTCCAAGTTTAAATTCTAAAGGGCAAAAGAAAAGAAGTACATTTATTTCCCTTCTCCGCCCATCTCTTCCCGTATCTATAATCAGAAACTTTAAATATTACCTAATAGTTTCACAAAACTTGCTTCAAATGTCCTATTTATTGAATTCTAAAGAAGAGGCTCTTTTTGATGATTGTTGCAAAATAGGAAAGTTTGGATTGTATGATTCTACAAGTCCAGAGAAAGAATGTGATGTCCCTAAGGGTTTATGTTTGTGCTTTTATGATTTTAATTCACTTTTAATTTTTCAGATTTTAACTTTAAAAACCTTTGCACAAGGGAGAAATTCTAGAACTGCTGTCTTGGCTCTCATGTTTTTGTACACATTTTAGATGCATGCAGGAAGAGCAGGGGATAGGATGCAGAAACAAGCAACTTGTTCACATGATCTATAGATGGCATATCAAAGCAGGTTATGAAAAATTTAAATGCATTGGTCATAGAGATATTAATTGTCAGCCCAGCCATAGATGGCTAGCACTTTTATGTATTTTTTTTGCCTGGATAGGGTGAAATGTAGTTGCCATACATTTTATATACATATCACTTATATGCATTTAATACTTATGCAGATAAAATTAATTTCGATCTTCTCACACACTGATTGATAGGTCAGTGTTTCTATTTACTTGCTGTGAAAACAAAAGTTCAGAGAAATTCAGCTACTTACTTGAGAAAGCATAGCTGGGAAAATGTAGAGCTTATTTCATTCCAGGTATCTCTTTTTCTAATTTTGAAGGCTTTCAAACATATTGCACTCTGTTCAACTGTTCATGAATGTGTACCTAAAAAGCTACTGTTTCGTAGAAGAATTTTGTTGAAAGAGGGGAAATGCTGTTGTATAACTTTATTTTATAAAGATCTGTGAAGGATAGAAGATATTATGTATTACAAATATTAACTTCCCAAGGGAAAAAAGTACAATATTCTTCAAGTACAAGAGTAAACACAAGAAAAACTCTATTTCCAGAAGAACCCTATTTTGTGCCAAATATGCTTTTACACTTATCAGAAACAGTTCCTCATTCACAATGTAAAAATGATGTTATTATTTTAGTTTATATATAACATATGACACAAGGAGTGATTTTGTGACTAATTCAGGCCTCAGGTTCTTTTTCCGACCCACCCAAAGTCATACATTTGGCCATTTAATTTTTGCAAATCTACTATTTCAAATCTCACAGTTCATTTTCAAGTTAGAAAACATACTGATGTGTTTCCTTTCTATTTCTTCCTGAATATATTTGTGTTATCTTTTTGTGCAATAATGAATCATTTTTTGACACATTCCAATATTTTTTTCTCACATGCCTTTCCTTTTTTCAGCTCCAAATAATGAAATCATCACTGACCCCATTGGCATTCATTTCTACTCTGATTTGTGTGAAGAACTCTTAGATTGAAGTTTTACACTGTCAACAACTAGAGGGGCTAGCTATGATCTTGTCACAGTCTTATTTGTTTTACACTGTTTCTTTTTTTTCCTTCCATACATTCCTTCAATGTAACTTCATGTTAAAATATGGTTAGTGGGCTGCTTTGGAGAAGGCAATGGCACCCCACTCCAGTACTCTTGCCTGGACAATCCCATGGATGGAGGAGCCTGGTAGGCTGCAGTCCATGGGGTCACGTAGAGTCAGACATGACTGAGCGACTTCACTTTCACTTTTCGCTTTTATGCATTGGAGAAGGAAATGGCAACCCCCTCCAGTGTTCCTGCCTGGAGAATCCCAGGGACGGGGTCGCACAGAGTCAGACACGACTGAAGTGACTTAGCAGCAGCAGCAGCAGTGGGCTGTTTTACTTATTTTTCTAGATCACCAATGGAAATATTAACTCTGACAGGAATAAATACAGGGCTCTACACCACCCTGCCAGATATGTTATCTTGTATTTATTATTCCCCATCATTCATTTTCAAAATCTTTCAGTTGCTTTTATGAAATGTGTATATGTTTTGCTGTTAAGACTCTCCCATTAAGTTTACTATTAAATTCAAGCTCATTTGTAATTTGAGACATTTATAAGAAGGGAAGAAAGTAGCTGAATCTTTTTCATAATCAGACTCAACCTCTTGGGCTGAGCAGCAGTTTTCTTTACTAAATGATACAGGTCCGGCCGGGTAATTTTAGAAAGGCATGAATAGTTATATCTTGTGTTGAATGTGTTTTTATGCATATTGTAATATTATATTTTAATAGAATATTTAGTAAGTTTATAAACTTATAAACTATTTTGTTTCTTTACTTTAAAGAAAGCTTGAAAGCTTTTAGACACTTTAAAAAAAAAACATCTAAGAGTAAATATAAAACCAGTAGATTTTTCTTTCCCAAAAGATCTTCAGAAGTCATTGTTGGCAAACTTCCAAACACAAATTAAGTAATGGGTTTGTATGACACTTTTATATCAATGATATATTTATTGTTCTTATCGTGGACACTCTTCTGTCTGTTGCCAATGTCTGTGGATGGCATAAAGTTGCAGAAAAGAGGTAACTGCCAAGTTTTAATGTGGATCCGAAAGTTGTCAAAAATGACATTGAGAATCATTCTCTGAATACTGACTTATCAAACAATAAGAGAAGGCTATATTGGAAATAATCATAAGAATTTAATTTAGGCCAAAGTGACTTTTATTAGGCCTAAGTGTTTTCATTTTGCAGAAGAGGAAACTGACCTACAACAGTGAAGTGCATAGATTTACTCTACATCTCAGCCTAGAGACTCAGCTCTGTCGAATACTGATGTGCACCATGAAAAACTGTTTAAGTAGAAATGCCTGTTTATTGTTTTTCTGTTGCTGTGTGAAGATGAACAACAACTTGGTGATTTCCTGGGTTTATTATTGTTCAGTATTTGTGGGTCTGGAGTCCAAACATGGCTTCACTGGCTACTCCATCAGGGTTTCAAAAGGTTACCATCAAGTTGTTGGTCAGATAACATTCTCATCTGGAGCCTCACCTAGGGAAGAATCTATTTCCAAGATCATTCAGGTTGTTGATAAGAGTCATTTACTTGTAACTGTGTAACTAAGGGCATTGACTTTCTTTTGGTCCTAGGCTGGAGGCCACTCTTAAGTCTTCAAAGAAGCTCAATGTTCCTAGAGTCACCCACAGTTCTTTGGCAAGTGGGCTTTCTGGGTGTGACAGTCTACTTCATCAAGCCAGAAAGAGCAGTATCTCACCTCAAGGAGGTTCTAGCCCTTTTAAAGGCTTTCATCTAATTAATTCTAATATAATTTTGGGGGAGATTTAATTGTTGTTGTTGTTCAGTTGCTAAGTCGAGTTCGGCTCTTGTGACCCCTTGGACTGCAGGCTCCTCATCCTCTGCTGTCTCCCAGAGTTTGCTCAGATTCATGTCCATTGAGTCACTGATGCCATCCAACCATCTCATCCTCTGCCACTCCCCCTTCTCCTTTAGCCTTCAATCTTTTCCAGCATCAGGGTCTTTTCCAATGAGTTGGCTCTTTGCATCAGGTGGCCAAAGTATTGGAGCTTGGGCTTCAGCATCAGTCCTTTCAAGGAATATTAGGCTTTTAATGAATAGTCTTTTAAAGGCTTTCATCTGATTAATTCTAATAGAATTTATTGGGAGATTTAAATTACATTGGCAAAATCTCTTTACCTGTGTCATACTTGGCTGCTGCTGCTGCTGCTAAGTCGCTTCAGTCATGTCCGACTCTGTGCAACCCCATAGACGGCAGCTCACCAGGCTCCCCCATCCCTGGGATTCTCCAGGCAAGAACACTGGAGTGGGTTGCCATTTCCTTCTCCAATGTGTGAAAGTGAAAAGTGAAAGTGAAGTCGCTCTGTGGTGTCTGACTCTTAGCAACCCCATGGACCACAGCCTACCAGGCTCCTCTCTCCATGGGATTTTCCAGGTAAGAGTACTGGAGTGGGGTGCCATTGCCTTCTTCACATACTTGTCTAGATAGAAGCAAATTACAGATCCTACCCACCTAATTTAACTCATTTGAAAAGCCCCGGAAGCTGGGAAAGATTGAAGGTGGGAGAAGGGGACGACAGAGGATGAGATGGTTGAGTGGCATCACCAACTCCATGGACATGAGTTTGAGCAAACTCCAGGAGTTGGTGATGGACAGGGAGGCCTGGCGTGCTGCAGTCCCTGGGGTCACAAAGAGTCAGACACTACTGAGCAACTGAACTGACTGACTGACTGACCCACACCTAAAGGAAGCTACAAAAGGTATGAACATTAGGGTGTGGAAATCATGAGGGGTCACCCTAGAATGTTCACATCAGCTTGCATCTTAGATCCAAATTACACGAAAGGAATGTACTGAAACACTGGTGCATATATCACAATATACATAAACATTTGACTTTCCCCCAATAATTCAAGAAGCTTTCATGCATCTATATGCATTCTCTATCTTCACTCAAAGATCAAATCCAGTCAACTTTGTTTATAATCTCATCTTCTCTTTGTCTTGAGAATTTGAGAGAAACTATTTTCCCTTTCCTTTCTTCTTTCTTTTTTTTTTTTTTTTTTTTTTGGAAGTACGAGGAATTAAATTTTATTTTTTTTTTTTTTTAATTTTTTTTTTTTTTTTTTCTTTGAATCAGCCATGGATTTACATGTATTCCCAATCCCGATCCCCCCTCCCACCTCCCACTCCACCCGATTCCTCTGGGTCTTCCCAGTGCACCAGGCCGGAGCACTTGTGTCATGCATCCCACCTGGGCTGGTGATCTATTTCACCATAGATAGTATACATGCTGTTCTTTTGAAATATCCCACCCTCACCTTCTCCCACAGAGTTCAAAAGTCTGTTCTGTATTTCTGTGTCTCTTTTTCTGTTTTGCATATAGGGTTATCGTTATCACCTTTCTAAATTCCATATATATGTGTTAGTATGCTGTAATGTTCTTTATCTTTCTGGCTTACTTCACTCTGTATAATGGGCTCCAGCTTCATCCATCTCATTAGGACTGGTTCAAATGAATTCTTTTTAATGGCTGAGTAATATTCCATGGTGTATATGTACCACAGCTTCCTTATTCATTCATCTGCTGATGGGCATCTAGGTTGCTTCCATGTCCTGGCTATTATAAACAGTGCTGCGATGAACATTGGGGTACACGTGTCTCTTTCAGATCTGGTTTCCTCAGTGTGTATGCCCAGAAGTGGGATTGCTGGGTCATATGGCAGTTCTATTTCCAGTTTTTTAAGAAATCTCCACACTGTTTTCCATAGCGGCTGTACTAGTTTGCATTCCCACCAACAGTGTAAGAGGGTTCCCTTTTCTCCACACCCTCTCCAGCATTTATTGCTTGTAGACTTTTGGATAGCAGCCATCCTGAGTGGCGTGTAATGGTACCTCATTGTGGTTTTGATTTGCATTTCTCTAATAATGAGTGATGTTGAGCATCTTTTCATGTGTTTGTTAGCCATCTGTATGTCTTCTTTGGAGAAATGTCTGTTTAGTTCTTTGGCCCATTTTTTGATTGGGTCATTTATTTTTCTGGAATTGAGCTTCAGGAGTTGCTTGTATATTTTTGAGATTAATCCTTTGTCTGTTTCTTCATTTGCTATTATTTTCTCCCAATCTGAGGGCTGTCTTTTCACCTTACTTATAGTTTCCTTTGTAGTGCAAAAGCTTTTAAGTTTCATTAGGTCCCATTTGTTTAGTTTTGCTTTTATTTCCAATATTCTGGGAGGTGGGTCATAGAGGATCTTGCTGTGATTTATGTCAGAGAGTGTTTTGCCTATGTTCTCCTCTAGGAGTTTTATAGTTTCTGGTCTTACATTTAGATCTTTAATCCATTTTGAGTTTATTTTTGTGTATGGTGTTAGAAAGTGTTCTAGTTTCATTCTTTTACAAGTGGTTGACCAGTTTTCCCAGCACCACTTGTTAAAGAGGTTGTCTTTTTTCCATTGTATATCCTTGCCTCCTTTGTCAAAGATAAGGTGTCCATAGGTTCGTGGATTTATCTCTGGGCTTTCTATTCTGTTCCATTGATCTATATTTCTGTCTTTGTGCCAGTACCATACTGTCTTGATGACTGTGCATCACCCTCAATGGTGAAAAATTGAAGGCATTTCCCCTGAAATCAGGAACAAGACAAGGGTGCCCACTCTCACCACTACTATTCAACATAGTGTTGGAAGTTCTGGCCACAGCAATCAGAGCAGAAAAAGAAGTAAAAGGAATCCAGATAGGAAAAGAAGAAGTAAAACTCTCACTGTTTGCAGATGACATGATCCTCTATATAGAAAACCCTAAAGACTCTACCAGAAAATTACTAGAGCTAATCAATGAATATAGTAAAGTTGCAGGATATAAAATTAACACACAGAAATCCCTTGCATTCCTATATACTAACAATGAAAAAACAGAAAGAGAAATTAAGGAAACAATACCATTCACCGTTGCAACAAAAAGAATAAAATACTTAGGAGTATATCTACCTAAAGAAACAAAGGACCTATACATAGAACACTATAAAACACTGATGAAAGAAATCAAAGAGGACACAAACAGATGGAGAAACATACCGTGTTCATGGATTGGAAGAATCAATATTGTCAAAATGGCTATTCTACCCAAAGCAGTCTATAGATTCAATGCAATCCCTATCAAGCTACCAACGGTATTTTTCACAGAACTAGAACAAATAATTTCACAATTTGTATGGAAATACAAAAAACCTCGAATAGCCAAAGTAATCTTGAGAAAGAAGAATGGAACTGGAGGAATCAACCTGCCTGACTTCAGACCCTTTCTTCTTTCTTTAAGTGAGTCAGGCATTCAAATATATTCTACATCAGCCCTGTGCAACAGAGCAATCATGGAAGCCACATATGTAATTACATTAAAAAGTAAAAACAAACATTAAACTAACGTAAAGTCACATTAAAAAGTAAAACTAATTTTCATAATATATTTAATTAAATATATTAAAAATATTATGACCTTGATAGGTATTCAAAATACATGTAACAAACAATTTGCATCATTTTCATCCTAGCAAGTCTGAAAAATCTGGTGCGCATTTTACATTTACAGCACATGTTAATTTGGAGGTTTTCCAGTTCTCAACAGGCACACATGGATACTTCCTATCTTATTGACTAAAGTCGTTCTCTCCTATTAAAAATATCATTATAAAAGAACTTCCTCCAGCCAGGGCCATATTAATTGGCTCTCTATTACTATTCTCAAAAATCTTTTTCTACAAACAACTTCTACTTCCTAATCTATCAATTACTCTTTACCCTTTCTCAGCTGGCTTTCACTCTTGCAAATCCATCATCACTACTGTTGCTCATATCACCATGTTGCTAAACCAAATGGGAATTTTTCTAAGTAGAATTATCATCACCTTGTTGCATAATTGATGTCTTATTTCCTTATAATTTCTTTCTCTTTAAATAACATGCCAGCACTCATGCCTAGTTTTATTCCTCCATCACTGATACCTTCTTAATCCTGAGTTAACAAACCAGTTAAACAAACAAACAATACAAAGCTCTTACTCTTGCCTAAAACCTGGCCTTCGTCCACTGTCTCCCAGGGTAACAAATGGCATAGTTATGGGTCCAGGTGTTTATAAAATTGTATCTGTCGCTGGCTGGCTGGCTGGCTCTCTCTTGCTGTCTCTCTCTAGATATATCTGCACTGTTTAATTCAAGAAATATTTGAGTTTGTACTTTTGTACTATTTGCCAAACATCCTTCTAAACAGTAAAAAATACAGATAAGGACTGTTAAGGATTGATTTCATGTGCATATGCTATAAAGAGCAAGAGAGAAAATAATTATATACATGATTCAATAATCAATATATCATCATAATACAGACATAATATTGTTAATATATAATTTCATATAGAAAAAAAAGCAGGATGTCACTGTGAGAATGATTATGAAATTAGAATTACAATGTATGGTTTGGTCAGAGTCCAAATTAACTGTGTGTGTGTGTGTGTGTGTGTGTGTATGTTGTGAGTGTATTGCAGACAACAGACAGTATGTTTGTGTATAAATATTTATGTGTGAATAGACATATCTTCTTATGTATATAAATACTCAAATGAACAGTTATATGCATATATATGTATGTGTATGTATATATACAAATATATGGTGGCGCTAGTGGTAAAGAAACTGCCTGCCAATTCAGGAGACATAAGAGATGTGGGTTCTGTCCCTGGATTGGGAAGATTCCCTGGAGGAGGGCATGGCAGTCTACTCTAGTATTCTTGCCTGGAGAATCCCATGGACGGAAAAGCCTGGCAGGCTGCAGTTCACAGTGTTGCAGGGTCAGACATGACTGAAGCGACTTCGCAGGCATGGCATACACTAATTTAATTCTCACACTCATCACATGAGAAAAAAAATTCCCCATTTACAGAATCTCTCTCCCACAGTCACACTGTTGTAAATAACAAAGCCTAAACTTGAGCCAGCCTCCTACTCGGTGGCATAATAAACGCAAAGTAATGGCCCCTCATTCCACTAATGTGGTATATCACATTGTTTTCTATATACTGAATCATCTTTGCATCCTAGGGAAAAATTCCACTTGGCCATAGTGTATAATCCTGTATTTTTATGTGGCGTTGAATTCGGTTTGCTAGTATTCTGTTGAGAATTTTTGCCTGCATTCTTTTTCTGGGATATTTGTCTCTACTTTTATCTTCTACGGTGTGCATTAGTATCAGGGTGATACTGGCCTCATGAAATGAGTTTAGGGGTGTCCCCATTTCTACATTTTGGAACAGTTGAAGAAGAATTGGTGTTTACTCTTAATGTTTGGTAGAATTAACCTGGGAAGTCATCTTGTCCTGGGAATTTCTTCGTTGAAAAGTTTTTGATTACTAATTCTATCTCCTATATAGCTATTGTTCTTTTTAAAGCTTCTTATTTCTGGTGGATGTAGTCTTGGTAGGTTGTTCTATTTGTTGGCATATAATTATTTATAATAAAAATAATTGGGTTTCCTTTGTGGCTCAGCTGGTAAAGAATCCAGCTGCAATGTGGGAGACCTGGGTTCGATCCCTGGGTTGGGAAGATCCCCTGGTGAAAGGAATGTCTACCCACTCCAGTATTCTGGCCTGGAGAATTTCATAGACTGTATAATCCATGGGGTCTCAAAGAATCAGACATGACTGAGCTACTAAAAGAAAGAAATTTGCCTTGATCTTTTAAAGATTTCTCAGAAATCTGTTGTAATGTGCCTCTCTCACTTCTGATTCTGAGTCTTTTCTCTTTTTTTCATGGTTAGTATAGCTAAGGTTATTATTTTTATCTTTCAAAAACTTCAATTCAGTTTTATTAGTTTTTTTTCTATTGTTTTTCTGTTTTCTATTTCATTTGTTTAAATTCTACTCTTTAATATTTTCTCCCTTTTACTAACTCTGAGATTAGTTGTTTGCTCTTTTTCTAGTTTCTTTACACACTTAGATGCAGTTAGATTGTTTATTTGAAATTATTCTTTTTAAATGTAGGTACTTATTGCTGTCACATCCCTTTTTTGCTGTAGCCCATTTGTCTCAAAATTTACTTCACTTTTGATTTCTTTTTTGATCCAATGGTTGTTCAACAGTATATAGTTTGATTTCTATTTATTTTTGAGTTTTTCTGTTTCCTCCCATTTGATTTCTAGCTTCATTCCATTGTGGCTAGAAAAAGATATTGAAATGTTTTCAGTCTTATCAACTTTAAGACTCATTTTGTGACCTAGCATGTGATTTACCCTGGCAAATGTTTTGTGTGCTCTTGAGAACACATAGTCTGATATTGTTGAGTGAAGTATTCTGCACATGTCTATTAGGTCAATTTGACTTATGGTTTTCTTCAAGACTGCAGTTTCCTTATTGGCTTTTCACTCTGGATGATCTATCTATTATTGAAAGTGGAGCACTGAAGTCTATTCTTAGTGTATTACTCTGTATTTCTCACTTCAGATCTTCCAATATTTACTTTGTATATTTAGGGGCTCTGATGTTGGTTATACAGTTAACCTTTGAACAATGTGGGGGTTAGGGGAACCAAGGCCCCACACAGTTGAAAATCTGCACACTGCTATCTCTGCCTCAAAAACAAAGGTTAATAATGATCCACCCAAGGCATAGAAACTGAAACAGTCAATATAATCAGGACTCCAATCCTAGTTTCTTTTGATTCAGCATACTGTGATTTCTAATCAAACACAAACCTCTCTGACACAGTTAAAAATCTGTAAAATGAAAATGCAAGTACCATATTTACTGAAAAAAAACTACATACAAGTGGACCTATGCAGTTCAAACTTGTGTTGTTCAAAGGCCAACTGTGTGTGTGTGTATTTTTCTGGTTTTTATCTTCCTGCTGATTTGACCTTTTATCATTATGTAATGAATCTTTTTTTGGTCTCTTGGTAAGAGTTTTAGAGTTTATTTTGTTTTACATTATTACAGTCACCACTACTCTCTTTTTATTACCACTTATATGTAATATCTTTTACCATCTATTTATTTTCTGTCCATTTGTGTCGTTAAGTCTAAATTAAGTATCTGGTAAATAGTATACAGTTGGGTCTTATTTATTTTTAATCCTTTAAGCCATTCTTTATTTTTTATTTGGTGAGTTTAATCCTGTTATGCTTAATTATTGAAATACAATTAAAAACACTTACTATAATCATTTTGTTGTTTTCCATCTGATTTGTAATTCTGTTGTTCCCCTCTTCCTCTGTTATTATCTTCCTTTGTGGCTTTTTTTGTAATTTTATATATATATATATATATATATATATATATATATATATATATACACACACACACACACACACACACACATATATATTTAAACTATCATAGGTTTTTTATCTGTGGTTACCATGAAGTTTGTATGAAACTTCTTATAGAAATAGTTATCATTTTAAGCTAATAACAACCATGCTATGCTAAGTCACTTCAGTTGTATCCGACTCTGGGCGACCCTGTGGAAAGCAGCCCACCAGGTTCCTCTGTCCACCGGATTCTCTAGACAAGAATACTGGAGTGGGTTGCCATTTATAGTAATATGCAAAAATCAACAATTTTACTCCCCTCTTCCACTTTATTTACTTCTTAATTTTTTCACGATTTACTTCTTTTTATATTGTATATTCATTAAAATGTTTTTGGATACTGAATACTTTTGTCTTTTAACTTTTATACTAGGGATAAAGGGGATTTACTCACCATTATTACAGTATTAGAGCATTCTGAATTTTACCTTTACCAGGGAGTTTTCAAATGCTTTTTTTGTTGCTGTTTAGTATTCTTTTGCTTCAGTTTGAATAAGTCCCTTTATCAGTTCTTGTAATTCAGGTCCAGTGACCAATTCCATCACTTTTGGTTTGTCCTCTGAGCTTCAGAATCTGGTTTCTCATTTCTCCTCAGATTTGAGAAAATTTCAGCCAATATCTCTTTACGTAATTCCTCTGCGCCTTTCTTTTCTCTTCTCCTGGAACTCATCTGATGCATATACAGGTTCACTTGATCATGTCTAATAAGTTCCACAGTCTTCCTTCTTTTTTAATTCTTTTTTCCCTTTCTTCCTCTAACTGGATAATTTTTAATAATCTGTCATCAAATTCACTGATTCTTTCTTCAGCTCATCAAGTCTGCTCTTTAACTTTTCTGTTGAGGAATTTTTTATTTCAACCACTTTATTCTTCAGTTACATAATTTCAGTTTGGCTGTTTTTTTTTTTTTAATGGTTTCTATATCTTTGAACGTTTCATTTATTTATATATTATTTTTCTTATTTAATTTAGTTGTCTATCAAACGGGTGACTGAACTTCTTTAAGATGGTTGTTCTGATATTTTGTTCTTTCTTAAGCAAGTAGTTCAGTAAAATTCCTTTGGTGCTTTAGGTAATTTGCTCCTTTAGTGGAATCATGTTTCCTGGATTATTATTAATTTTTGTATTCTTTTACTGATGCTTGTACATTTGAAGGAATAGTCACCAATGCACATCTTTGCAGATTTGCTTTGACAGAGAAACCCTGTCATAGTCAGCCCAGGCCAGGGATTCTGGGTGGGCCAGTTGTCAGAGACATGGGTATACCGATACTCAGGATCTATAGGTAAGCAGCCAGGCCTAGTGTTTCAGTCCAAGGGCAACTGGTCATGATGCAGCCTTCCATGAGCATGGCTGATTCCTTCATTTTTTCTCCTTTTTTTAGGAACTGCAAGTTTGTAACTTAAAAATATTAATCAATTTCTTATTTTCCTTTTATACTGAAATTATTTTTATGTTAATTTCCAATGTATTACATAATTATTGATATGGATTTCAGTAAATAAAGTATTCACTGTCTGCTTTTGTTTTCTGGTCACTATAATTTTTTATTCCATTCCATGATTATTACCAAAAAATTAAACTAAAAATGCCAAATGGAGGAGAACATTACAAATGACCTCCTCTAGATGTCAAATTTATCAGATATAAGAAGGATCTGGCCAGAGCAGTGACCCTAGCCTTTACTCAAGTTAGATAAATAGAGATATGAAGGAAGAAAATTTCACTTAGGAGGACAAAAGGATCAAAGTTAATATAAACTGTCTGTATCAAGGCATAAAGAGCATGTCGGTGTGGTTGGAAAGTGGTCACTGAGGGTGATTGACTCAAGGTCAAAAGAAATTAGACCATGTAGAGCTTTGAAGACAATAGTGAGCTGGTAGGTTTTCTCTAAAAATGAGAAGCAAGTAAAGATTTGAGATTTTTAAGAAAGAAAGTTAAATAGGCTCTGATTTTCACTATGTCAAAAACTTTGCAGTTATCCTCTAAGTCAAGTCCTGTCAATCTTTATTTCTAAGACTCAGGTAGATGATATAACAGATTGCCTAGAGATGTTTCAAAGATGCACTGGTATTTCTGTTATCAAATGTTTATTCAACTCATGATAACCATGGAATTTCTTTAAAAACAGAGTTTTATTGGAACACAGTCATACTGATTCATTTATGTGTTGCATGATGCTTTTCATGTTACAATGACAGATTTGAGTATTCACAATAGAGATTGTATGTTCAACAAAGCTTCGAACATCTCCTATATGACCATTTATAGGAAAACAAAAGTCAACTCTTTATATAGAAAAAAGAAAATTAAAGCCATAATTTGGTTATTTGAAAAGAATTAATACATTAACTACACCCTAGCAAGACTGACAACAGATAAAATAAGAAAATATAAATTAAAAATAGTAGGAATGAAAAAGTGGACTTACCTATAAAAATACAAATATTAAAAAAAAATACAAATATTAGGAAATATTTACTTTTGGAGAAGAAGATTGACATCTGAGATGAACAAATCTGTCAAAAAAAAATTCCCATGGAAGGAAAATATCTTTGGATATTTATATTGCTATTTAAAATAAATGTTATTATTGATTAACCTCCCTTAAAAATTAAAAAATAAAATCAGGTCCAGATAGCTTTGGAGAGTAAGAACAAAAGGTATACTCCCAAGGTCTCTAGGAAGGCAAGATTTAAAAAAAATAATTTTGTAGTAGTTTTGTTGTGTAGTAACTGAGCACAAGAACATAATGTTTGCCAGAAGTCTTAGTTCATCAACATCTGGGTATACTGCCTACTATTTTTCAATATTTATTTGCACAATTCTGACTTAGATTTTCATTAACTGACTTGAAAAACTATAATCGTTCTCAAATGTGATTTTAACCTCTAATCAATCTCTATTATATTATTCAATTCCGGGTAAGGCATTGCTAACACTAAATATTCTAGAATTCTCTCCTCTCTGAATTAATAAAATAGTCCTTAGTCCAGAGAGGATTTATTATATGTTTATTGGCAGACTTTATTGAATGCAGCCTGCTTTTGAAAGCAGAGTTATAACTTCTTAAGCTTTTCACAATATCACTTATAGTAATTCATCCTTATTGAAAATTTATGAATCTAATGCAGTGTAGTCAATTGATTTAATAAATGCTCAAATTTTACATGCTTAAAAATTAACACCAAGAAACAAAGAGGATTGTGGTACTCTTTTACTATTTTGTTATTAAGTGGCCTAGTTACTGGTAGTTATACTGACCTCTCTGACAGGAATGTCATGGAAAATGTTTTATTAATGATTGGAGATCATTGTGAAAATGTGAAGTGCCAATAAATATTAAATTATTCCTGACATAAGGAACTAGACTATATCAGCTGTCCTAGCAATAAATGTCAGAACATGGGATTATTTCTGGAAAGTATCTATTGTCTAATCCCTGTCCCTTCGGTCTTTTGAAGAAGTTAAGGGTAAATGATTTACAGTTAGTAAAATTGAATAAACTCTACTGGATTCTGGAAAGATTGAAGGCAGGAGGAGAAAAGGACAACAGAGGATGAGATGATTGGATGGCATCACTGACTTAATGGACATGACTTTGAGCAAGCTCTGGGAGTTGGTGATGGCCAGGGAAGTCTGGTGTGCTGCAGTTCATGGGGTTGCAGAGTCGGACATGACTGAGCGACTGAACTGAACCAAACTACTGTATTACTTAGTAGGATCACAAAAATAACAGACTAACAATCAGCGCAGAAAGACCACCAGGGTTAGAAAAAATATGAAATTCCAAAAGTAAAACAAAAATGGCTGTAATATATAATATGAATCGACCAAGGAATTCTGTTCAAAGACACACACGCGTACATCTGGGTTAAATTTCTTCAGTCGTATCTGACTCTTTGCAACCCTATGAACCACAGCCTACTAGGCTCCTCTGTCCATGGGACTCTCCAGGCAAGGATACTGGAGTGGGTTGCCATGCCCTCCTCCAGGGGATCTTCCCGACCTAGAGATCGAACCCACTTTTCTTATGTCTCCTGCTCTGGCAGGCAGCAGCTTTACCACTGGCGCCACCTGGGGAACCCCAAAGAAATGCATACTTAATAATGAAAAGGATAAGGAGAATATGGCATTTTAGTTATACATGACACGTACAGAGTTGGATAGTTCCAATATAAATTCTATGTAATAAGTGTAATGATGGAACTGTTATAGAAATGAGAATGTGTTAAATGCGTACTATTCATAGTTCCACTGGAGAAGACAGCAGATAAACCCCCATGAACAGCAAAACCAATCAACCAGACAAAAATAAACAAAAAATCACTGCGTTATAGCTTCAGTTCAGTTAAGTCACTCAGTCGCGTCCTACTCTTTGCAACCCCATGGACTGCAGCATGCCAGGCTTCCCTGTCCATCACCAACTCCTGGAGCCTGCTCAAACTCATGTCCATCAACTTGGTGATGCCACCCAACCATCTCATCCTCGTCATCCCCTTCTCCTCCTGCCTTCAGTATTTCCCAGCATTAGGGTCTTTTCCAGTGAGTCAGTTCTTCACATTTGGTGGCCAAAGTATTGGAGTCTCAGCTTTAACATCAGTCCTTCCAATGAATATTCAGGACTGATTTCCTTTAGGATGGACTGGTTGGATCTCCTTGAAGTCCAAGGGACTCTCAAGAGTCTTCTCCAACACCACAGTTCAAAAGCATCAATTTTTGGGGGCTCAGCTTTCTTCACAGTCCAACTCTCACATCCATACATGACTACTGGAAAAACCATAGCTTTGACTATACAGACCTTTGTTGGCAAAGTAATGGTTTAAAGAAATTAGTTTAATTTTGGATATAAAAAAAGAAAATCCATTTGGTGATACTAAAAATATTATCTTTGAATATCTTAGGACTCTTTTAAAATACTCATAAGGAAAGAAAGGAAACAATAGGATATGACGTTACTATAAATCTGATTAAGTCAGGTTTATGGTTTTAAGGGCTCTGGTGGCTCAGATGGTGAAGAATCTGCCTGCAGTGCAGGAGATCTGGATTCAATTCCCAGGTCAAGACAATTCCCTGGAGAAGGGAATGGCTACCCACTCCAGTATTCTTGCCTGGAGAATTCCGTGGGCAGAAGAGCCTGATGGGCTACAGTCCATAAGGTCGCAAAGTGTTGGATATGACTGAGAGACTGACACTTGCATGGTTTTTTAATATTTTGAGGAAACATACTTTAGAAAAGTGAGAAGTATTATATTTTCAGTACACTGGTATAAGTGTTAAGAATGTTGAAAATTTGAGTAACATGGAAGATAAGGCAGAATTGAAAGGAAATGGACAAATGTATTGAAGTTTAAAATGTTACATGAGACATCTAACAGTATCATGGGGGACAGCACCCACCAACCTCCATAACCTCACAAAACCCTCCTAATAAGCAATTGGGTTAGTTAAGGACTAAACTAAAAAGGAAATATGGCTGGAAAAATTAGTGACAATATTTTGAAAACTGTATTAATGGTGTGCTGAGGAGCAACCTGATTTATGGGTTTTAACTCCCCCAAATTTCTGGAAGTGGAGATGAACTTGGTATGAAACGGGTAGATTGACTGAAAGTATATCTAAAAGGAAGTTATACCCAAGGTTCACTAGTCTCACTTCATGCAACCTGCGAATGATGGATGATTCCACTTCTACAGAGCAGAAGACTACACGTTATTTCTAGGAGAGGGTAATTAAAGACCCTGGACTGACAGATAACATGTATGGTTTAAAGGAAAGTGTATGTACCAATACTACAAGTTTTGGGACCCACCAATGTCTTCCTGCTAGAATTCTACAATTTTTGAGAGCAGTTATCCAAGCATATGTTCTTCCAAGGATTTTCTATGTATAGCATCATCTGCAAACTGCCAGTTTTACTTCTTATTTTCCAATTTGGATTCCTTTTATTTTTTTTTATCTTATTTCTGTGGCTAAGACTTTCAAACCTTTGTTGAATAAAATAAAAGGTGAGTGTACATCCTTGTCTTGTTCTTGATCTCAGAAGAAATACTTTTTTTTTCATTTATTTTTATTAGTTGGAGGCTAATTACTTTCCAATATTGTAGTGGGTTTTGTCATACATTGACATGAATCAGCCATGGGTTTACATGTATTCCCGATCCTGATCATTATACAGAGTGAAGTAAGCCAGAAAGATAAAGAACATTACAGCATACTAACACATATATATGGGATTCAGAAGAAACACTTTTATCTTTTCACTGTTGAGTATTATGTTAGCTATTTCTCAAATATACTGATTCTTCTGTCTTTCTCCATTTTGTTTTTAATGCTGAAGTTTCCTAGGGCTTAAAACTCGGACCTTTTCTTTCTATTCTCATTTCCTTGGTGTTCTCTCCAAGTCTCATACATTTAATCTATATTCTAACTTCCAAAATTACATTTGTCATACTGGTCTTATTCTTAGCCTCAGCTTTCAAGTTTATCTATTCAGAATCTCAAATCAAAATGTATAAAAATGAACTCCTAATATCATTTTCACCTCCAGCTGTCCTCTTGAGGTCATGCTTTACTCATTTTATGGTAACTTCATCTTTCAAGGTGTTTAACACCAAAACTGATGTCATATTTGAATGGGTTGGTTTTTTTTTTTTTCTAATGTCCAATAAATTAGAAAATCCTCTTTCCTCACATTTAAAATGCATCTGGATCTGAGCGCTTCTCACCATCTCAGTTACTATCTCCGAGTTTGTTCAACCATCAACTCTTCTTTGCTGTGATCTTATAACTGTTGTTTCTACTCCTTCACCTGTTGCCCAACATCATGTTTTCAACAGAGCAGCAGGGTTGATATTTTTTTAAATCTGATCATTTTCCTGCTTTTAATCTTGCAATGGTTTCCCATTCCACTCATAGGAAAATCCAAAGTTCTGACAATAATTCACAAAATCATGCATGAGCTAGCCATTTAGTTGTTCCCTCATCACATTCACTACTAACCTTTTTGCTAAATCCCTGTATTTAATCTAGACATGTTTGAGCAAAATGGATCTTATGCTCACCATTTTTCTGCCTAGAGTGATGTGACCAATGTATTTGCTTGTCTGATCCTTTTATTCCATTTCGTCCTTGCTCAAATGTCACTTTCACTGCCTGGCTCCCTATTTAACTTGTACCCTACCTTTCCAACAGACAATTCCAGATCTTTTGTCTGCTCCACTTTTTACTCTAGCCATAGTACTTAGCTTATGCTTTGCTGAAGTAATTTGATATCTGTATACTATGACAGTCTTGAAGCAGACCTAGATTTCTTAATTCATATGCTTTGCTTTTACATCATGTCTTTCATAAATCTCATGACATCTATGAACATTGTTAAAGAGTACAAATGTTTATCAAGCATTCATATTCTAAAGGGATATAGGTTCACAATAGGTCCAAATTATCCAACTACTCTGAGATAATAATAGTACTTACCTAAATAAAAATTATGATGATGATTATGAGTTAAAATATGTAGGATGTTTAGAACAATGCTTGCTTTTCATTGTTAGTACTAAGAATTTCCTATTATTATTCTTAGTTTTTCTTTTTTTTTTAAAATGTGGTTTTATTCCTGGAGAACATGTATAGTTCTCTGAGTCTTAATTAATCCTGAAGTCTGAACCTTCAGGGATCAGTCCAGGCATCTTTTACCTACCATCTTAGAGATTGAGGGAAAAAAAATGTTTTCTACAATAAATTAACTAAGTGCACTAAAGAAATTATTACATTTTGCTTTTGGAAAAATAACCCGAGGAACTATGTGTGGCACACAGGCTCAGTAATTGGTATGTGGACTTAGTTACCCTGCAGCATGTGGGATCTTAGTTTCTTTGTTCACTGACCAGGGACTGAATCCTCCTCTCCTACATAAGAAGGTAGATTCTCAACCACTGGACCACCAGGGAAGTCCCTTGAGTCATTTTAAGTTTTTCACAGTAGGATATCCAGGCTGTTCCATTCACACTGCTGAGAACAACCTCTGGTTTTGCCTGGGAGCTCAGGTAGAGTTGTAGAATGCACCCCTGCATGGATCCTCATGTATCTTCGACTTCCCATTGCGTGATAGTTGGGTCTAATGTGTGTTTTAAAAGACAGAACATGAGAACAGCCTGGGCCTAGAAGGTGGAACTACATCATTTTCTTCATATTCAGTGGGTGAAAGGAGTCACAATTTGCCCATATTCAAGGGGAGAGGTCTCTTCACTGTAAGGGTGTCCAATAACTCATAATATTTTAATTCACCATGCAATTTTTTAGATTTTTTTTTTTTTTTTTTTTTTTTTAGTCAAGGGGAAAAGAAGATTAAGACAGCTTTGGCAGTTGTGGATGGAGCAGGGAGTAATCTCGTGATCTCTATTGTGGGGACCAGAGTGAAAGGCCCTGGTTATTGAGACGATAAAGAGGGTTAGGTCACTTCAAGGAAAGGAAGAAGGTGGAATATTTGAGATGACTTATTTATTTTGCATTTTCTTTTCCTCCATTACTTGACCACTACAATATAGGTTTGGAGTAAATATAATGTTATGTGAAAAGTTAAGTTTGCGATGGGCTGTGTACAACATCCAATGACTTGGTATTAAACCCTTATCCTCCCAATTACTAACTTGTACTGAATATTGTAATATTTCAGTCTGTTTCCCATCTGTAAAAAATATCTAACTGTATTTGCATTTTATAATAGGTTTTACTCTTTATAATTTCATATTTAAATGAAAGTCTCAGTAAATAAATTCTGATAGGTAAATATATTTCTCCATAAAGTTTCATAGAACTTGGCCTAGTAGTGGGTCTTCTGATTCCTAGGCTAGGTTATTGCCTATACATTGCCTTTATTCAGATTTTTTAAAAATTCATATGGTCTCTTTTTATTTGCTAATTCACTAGCAAAATCTTTGACTTAAAGACATTGTCTCCAACCTAGTTCTTTAGATGGTCAGTATCAAGACTCAAGTTAAAGCCTTGAACTTGGCCTTCACTGACACTCTCCTGGCCTACACCACTGAAATTCACAAGGAGATGCTGTGCCTTTGGCAAAAGTTCTGCATGTATTTAAATATCAGGCAGCATGTTTACTACTTCAAGGCAGTGTAATCAGGTTGCCATGGAGCTGGAAGAAGAGGGCAGTCAGCATTAAATCACTGAAAGATTTCCAACTGACAGGCCTATAATCCTGGGTGTAGTGTATTGCCATCTTGGATAAATGGCTAAATAAAATTTTATAATGGTTCTCATTTTCAACAGAAAGAGAAATTCATTGCAAATTATAAGCTCTTTCCTCACAGCTTCCACAGCTTATGAAAGTGCTGGCAATAAGACATGGCAAAATAACAAGAAGAACAATTGGCAGAGAAGTTTTAATTAAATTAACATACCAATCTTCCAAAGCTTAATTATTTAAATTACTAACAGCACACTATGGAGGTGACAAAGCAGCAACTAAGAACCTGAATAAAACAGAATTGTTTAACAGCAGTTATTCTGCCTTTTAAAATGCATTCTCAGTGAATATTTAAACAGAGATTCTAATTACTTGAGGAGGTCAATAGGTGACATTTTAGTAATCAATGCCTGGCCCTGTAAACTGACCTTGAGTTTATCCTAATTAAGTCAGTTATTTGACAGCTGCATGGAAGTACATATGTTTATCTTTCTTTTCAAAAGTAAAACATTGGGTTGGACAAAAAGTTCATTCATGCTTTCAATAAGATTGAATGGAAAACCCAAACAAACCTTGGCCAACCAATACTTACTGACTCTTTTATTCTTCTTCCCTCTTTTTCCCCTCTTGCTTTGGGCTATGTTATAGTGGAGAAATCTTACAATCATAGGTAAGTGCAAGGGTTCTTTATGATAATTGTTGTTCAGTCACTCAGTCATTTCTGACTCTTTTCGACCCCATGGACTGCAGCATGCCAGGCTTCCCTGTCCTTCACTCTCTCTTGGAGTTGCACAAACTCATGCCCATTGAATTGGTGATGCCTTCCAATCATCTCATCCTCTTCTCCCCCCTTTTCCTCCTGCCTTCAATCTTTCCCAGCATCAGGGTATTTTCTAATGAGTCAACTCTTCATATCAGCTGGCCAAATGATGGGAGCTTCAGCTTCAGCATCTGTTCTTCCAATGAATATCTAAAGTTCATTTCTTTGAGGATTGACTGGATTGATCTCCTTGCTTTCCAAGGGAATCTCAATAGTCTTCTCCAACACCACAGTTCAAAATCATCAATTCTTTGGTGCTCAGCCTTCTTTATGGTCCAACTCTCACAACCATATATGACTACTAGAAGAATCACAGCTTTGACTATATGGACCATTGTCAGCAAAGTGATGTGTCTGCTTTTTAATATGCTGTCTAGGTTTGTCACAGCTTTTCTTCCAATGAAAAAGCGTCTTTCAATATCATGGCTGCAGTTACCATCTGCAGTGATATTGGAACCCAAGAACATAAAGTCTGTCACTGTTTCCATTGCTTCCCCATCTATTTGCCATGAAGTGATGGGACCTGAGGCCATGATCTTAGTTTTTTGAGTGTTGAGTTTTAGGACAGCTTTTTCACTTTCCTCTCAACTTCATCAAGAGGCTCTTCAGTTCCTCTTTGCTTTCTGCCATTAGGGTGGTATCATCTGCTTGTCTGAGATTATTGATATTTCTCCTGGCATTCTTGATGTCAGCTTGAACTTCATCCAGCCCAGCATTTCACATGATGTACTCTGCATATAAGTTAAATAAGCAGGGTGACAATATACAGCTCCTTTTCCAATTTTGAACCAGTCATTTGTTCCATGTCCTGTTCTAACTGTTGCTTCTTGACCTGTATACAGGTTTTCAGAAGGCAGGTAAGGTAGTCTAGTATTCCCATCTGTTTCAGAATTTTCCACAGTTGATCCAGTGATCCACACTATCAAACATGGATCCACACAGGCAAATGTTTTAGTGCATCAATGAAACAGTAGATGTTTTTCTGGAATCCTCTTGCTTCACTATGATCCAACAGATATTGGTAATTTGACCTCTGATGTATGAGATGTTATTAAGAATAATTTCTCCTTTTCCTATCTTTACTTTTATATATTTCCTGACAGGGAAAAACAGGTTAAATAGAAAAGGTAAAGTAATGACTTTCAGGTTTATCCAATAATAATTCTATGTTATTATTATATAACAAAAGAAGTTATGTTCAAAATCATAGCTAATCAGTAAATTAGAAAATAAACAAAAATGAACACCAACTACATACCAGCCAGATCTGTTATCAACAGAAGACTAGTCCATGCTATCGTTGTCTTCATGACAAACATACTTCCTTTTACCACCATCATTTCAGTATTACTGCCTAAAGCTGGGCCTGTTTTTAATGCAATCTTTGCTCAGACATGTCACAAAAATGGAGGAGTAGGCAAATGCACTAACTTTTTCCTATAAAAGCTGGTAATAGTTTATTTCTATTCTTCTATTTTGATGGGCTTGGTTCTTTAGATTTCTGATAGAAGAGCAAATAAAATTAAGACAGATAAAAACTCATGACTGAATATATAAGAATACAATAAGAAAAAGTAATTCTTCAGAAAAAAGGTTGAAAACAGAGTGGTAAATGAGAGTGTGAATAACAAGACAACAATAATTTTATTATGAACAAGAGCAAAGACAATTTTCTTTGTTTTTAAATTCCGTGCCAAAATTTAAGATATTATTTGCAATTACAATTTTCAAGAGTAAAACGGTAGGATACATTACTTAAAACAGACAAACCAAAACCTATACAGATGGCAAATAAGCACAGTAGAATATGGATGTTGCACATACACACCAAAATTCTAATAACAATTTTCTCTAGGTTTTTTACTTAAATAAACACTGATTTCCTTCATTTTCCAATACTTTTCCAACAAGTTTATAAAATTTGGAATTCTAAATACTACCTTTATTTAAATATGCATTTCTTAATTTTAGTAGGATATTTACACACCACTATTTTACCAAAGTATTTGTTTCTTCTTATCTTCAATCTACTCACATCCTGGTAAAATAATATATTCATCTCTGTGGGAAACTATTACTCATTTTTAGCTCACTCAGTTTGGATGGGCTTTCCAATGATGACCCACTCCAGCATTCTTGCCTTGAGAATTCCACGCACAGAGGAGTCTGGCAGCTACAGTCCATGGGGTCGCAAAGAGTCAGACACAACTGAGAAACTAACACTCACCACATTCTCAGTTTCACAAAAGCGCCAATTGTTTTTTCTAAAAGAATAAAATCATCCTATCTCTTTAACCACAGTTCATCCTGTTATCATCAGTGTAAGAGAAAAAGACTCAGGACATCTACTGACTTTCCCCACTGGACATGAGGCTAAAGTGACATTATATTTGACATTGCTGTCGCTACCTTAGAACTAAGGGGAAAACGTGCTCAGAATATGATTGACACAAGGAAAAGAACATAAACAAGCTAAGAGATGTAAAACTGCCCAGGAATGGAGTGGCCTCACTGTTAACGAGATAGTTGAACACATCCCCGAGTAAAACCAGGTAGAACTCCAAGTAGATACCCGAGAGAAGATGATTCCAGGCAGAGGAAGCAGAAAAAACACTAGTGTAGGTGGGAATGGGCTTAATGCCAAATTTGGCCTAATGTCTAAATAATAAAGGTTGTGTGTGTATGCTCAGTCGTGTCCAACTCTTTGCAACCCTATGGACTATAGCCCAGAAGGCTCCTCTCTCCATGGGATTCTGCAGGCAAGAATACCGGAGAGGGTTGCCATTTCCTTCTCTAAAAGGAGGTTACTGTATACATAAAATAGTGGAAAGGTAATAAAATCAAAATCACGAGGAGGTGCAGGTAATATCCAGGCTTGTAGGCTATCAGAAGATTTTTATTTTAGTCAAAAATGGGTCATAACTAGAAAATTTTGAGTAGCAGAATGACATGATCCCATTTACATCTTTACCTTGATAGTCACAATCCTAAATGGATGGGGTGGATTGTGCAGAGTTGCAAGGCAAATATGGATGCAGGAAGCCAGTTTGTAGGTTGGTGCAACTTTCGCATTGAGAGAAAGTGTGCTGTCACTGAAATAAATGAATATTCAGAATAAGACTTGGATTGTGAAGATTCTGGAAATGTGATGGCAATTATGAGGTCTTGTTTTATTTCCCCTGCTATTGCATTCAAACATTAGCTGCGTTAATGTGCAAACACGGAGGTACTGTTTAGGAACTAATGAACACTTGATGTACTATAACCTGTGGGAGGTGCAAGATATTTAATAATAAAAAATTCCCTTCACTGTACTCTGATTACACTTGCAACATTTTGATTAAATTGCTTGTATTAAATATGAGCTAGAAAATTGCTGATATAATATGAAACTTGAAAGTATGATCTAAAATGCATTTAACCTGCAGAAAATTAATGAAGCAATGACAATAAGATGGAATAATTTGGTATTTACATAGTTGCAAGTGGGCAGCTTCCAGACACTAAATTAGGAGAATTAGAACACTAAATACTATTTTAAAAACAGATTCTCTAACATGGGAAATCTAAACAGTGTAAAGAAATTCAGATCAAATTATTTTTTAGAAACCACACAGCTACATGTTTATTGATACAGTGTCCCTCTAAAATTAATTTGTCAAGTGCATGCTTATATATTTTTGTTAGCTTGTAAACTTTATAAGTTGTATCTCTGGAATGAAATCAAAACATATTTGTGTAGGTGCAATACTTAAAGAAAAATTTTAAGAAAATGTTTAGGAGTAAGAGATGCAGTGAAGTTAATATCCCTCTAGTCGACTGAGCGAATTCACTTTCACTTTTCACTTTCATGCATTGGAGAAGGAAATGGCAACCCACTCCAGTGTTCTTGCCTGGAGAATCCCAGGGACGGGGGAGCCTGGTGGGCTGCCGTCTATGGGGTCGCACAGAGTCGGACACGACCGAAGCGACTTAGCAGCAACAGTAGACTAGGGGAATATTTATTTTTAGGATTAAAAGAAAAATATCCTCCTCTAATCCAATTTAATCTCAGAAGATGATGATGATTAGGGAATTTGTGCATTTCTGAACCAGGAAATTGCTCTTCTATGCCTCCTTTCCCTTAAGAACAGCGCCGCTACAATGCATGTACATCTGTTTTGTATAAAGTCAATCATACCTCATGTCTTGACATCTCAGAACAGCAATCATTCTCATATCTATTGAGTTAACATGAGTACAGATCACAAAGATTCTCAATACTAGGAGCATCTTGATGTAGAACTAAGCGTTAGTGGCCATTCTGGGTAAAAAACCTCACTCTCAACTTTTGGAGGAATAAAGTATATCAATACTTATTAGTTTTAGTTTATACATGTGTGTGTATATATATACTGGGGCTTCCTTGGTGGTTCAGAAGCTAAAGAATCTATTACCAGAGAAGCCCCAATATATATAGAGGACTCAGATGGTAAAGAATTTGCCTACAATGCAGGAGACCCGGGTTCGATCCCTGGGTTGGGAAGATTCCCTGGAGAAGGGAATGGTTACCTATTTCAATATTCTTGCCTGGAGAATTCCACGGACAGAGGAGCCTGGCAGGCTACAGTCCATGGGGACACAAAGAGTCGGACACAACTGCGACTAGCACACACACATGCCTACATACACACACACATACCTACATACACACACACATACATGAAATGTGTATAGATTTTGTTTCATATATATTTTATTTATATATAGAGAGATGTAATTCACATAGCGTAAAATTTACCTTTATAAAGTATAAAATTTAGTGATTTTTAGTACATTCACAAAGTTCTACAACTATCACCACTGTCTAATTCTCCATTTTCAATACCCCAGAAGGAAACAATGCATCCATTAGCAATTATTCTACATACTCCTCATCTACTAGGCAACTGATAATTTACTATCCCTGTAGATTTGCCTTTTCAGGACATTTTATATAAATGGAGTCCTACAAGGTCTGGTCTTTTGTGTCTAGTTTCTTTCACTTAACATGATGCTTTCAAGATTCATTCTTGCTGTAGCATCTGTCAATACATCCTACATTTTTATGACTGAATAATATTATTATATATTTTTTATATATTCATTGGCAGATATTTGGATTGTTTCTACATTTTGGCTATTATGGAAAATACTGCTGTAAATATCTGTATACAAGTTTTCATGTGGACATATGTGTTCAGTTTGGTTTCTTGGGATGAGGGGTGAACTTTCTGGGAATTGCTGGACCATTAAGTTACTTTATTATAAACATTTTGAGGAATTTTCAAACTGATTTTCTAAATAACTGTGACATTTTATATTTTCACAAGTAACAAATGAGAATTTCAATGTTTCCACATCCTTGCTAAAACTTTTTGCCAAATCTCATTGTGGTTTATATTTGCATTTCCCTAATATTGAGCATCTTTTATGTGCTTTTCGGCCATTTGTATATCTTCTTTGGAGACTGTTTAATCCAAGGGCGTTGTCCATTTTTTAATGACTATGTCAAGTGTTTAGCTAAACTCCTCCATAGATTACTGCCTTGGTGTCCATTTTGTTTGGCCAATAAACCTGCAGTGACTTTAAACTGACACTAGCCCCATCATGTAAGCACATGCCCTAAACAGCAGCCTGCATTCCTTCTGTGATTTCCTAACAGCTCTTATGATCAGGTCTCTGCTGCCTTCTGCTACCTTTATTTTATGCTCCCTTAGATAAGATTTCCATATAACTTACTAAAACCTTGCTCTTTTGGTTCAAATTGGCCATTCCAGCCTTAGCCAAGGAACCCCAAAGCACTTTTTCTATCGACCCTAATAAATGCATGCGCCCCTGGTCCTGCCTACCTCTTTCTGCACTCTGTCTTTATCTCCCCCCTCAGACCCCTCAAGATATGTCAGATACTTCTTCCAGGACTTGTGAGTAATACAGTTCTCTATCTCAGTTTCTCCTATGGTCTTTTTTTTTAATTTATTTATTTTTTTCATTTATCTTTATTAGTTGGAGGCTAATTACTTTACAATATTGTAGTGGTTTTTGTCATACATTGACATGAATCAGCCATGGATTTACATGTATTCCCCATCCCTATCCCCCCTCCCACCTCCCTCTCCACCCGATTCCTCTGGGTCTTCCCAGTGCACCAGGCCCAAGCACTTGTCTCATGCATCCAATCTTGGTTCATCCTCTGGTACCCTCTGCTCCACTTAATAAGGGCTAATTTAACATGTCAAATTCATCATAGATGGTGAGTCTTACAGCCTCTGTCTGTCTTCATATCTAAAACAGTTTATTATAGACAGTATATAGAGGGACCATATTTTTTAACCTATTACTTAAACTTCTTCCTTTTAATTGAAAATTTTATTTTATTTATTTATTTATTTATTTTACTGGGGTATAGCTGCTTTACCAGAGAAGGCAATGGCAGCGCACTCCAGTACACTTGCCTGGAAAATCCCATGGACTGAGGAGCCTGGTGGGCTGCAGTCCATGGGGTCGCTAAGAGTCAGATACGACTGAGCGACTTCACTTTCACTTTTCACTTTCATGCGTTGGAGAAGGAAATGGCAACCCACTCCAGTGTTCTTGCCTGGAGAATCCCAGGGACGGGGGAGCCTGGTGGGCTGTCATCTACGGGGTCACATAGAGTCAGACACAACTGAAGTGACTTAGCAGCAGCAGCTGCTTTAAGTGTTGTACAACAAACTGATTAGCTATCTGTACACATATATCACCTCCTTCTTGGACCTCCCTCCACCCCCACCCCATCTATCTAAGTCATCATAGAGCACCAAGCCGAGCTCCCTGCACTATACAGCAGATTCCCACTAGCCGTCTTACACAAGATAGTGCACATACATCAATCTCAGTCTCCCATTCCATCCTATCACCACCCCTTCCAACACCACCCCTGTGCCACATGTCCTTTCCCTACACCTGCATCTCTATACCTTCCTTGAAACAGGTTCATCTGTACCATTTTTCTAAATTTCACATATATGCATTTAATATACAAAATTTGTTTTTCTCTTTTTGATTTCCTTCACTCTGTATAACAAACTCTAGGACCATTTAAATTTCTACAAATGACCTAATTGTGTTCCTTTTTATAGCTGAGTGATATTCCATTGTATACATGTACTGTATCTTCTTTATCCATTCATCTGTCAATGGGCATTTAGGTTGCTTTCATGCTTTGTCTATTGCAAATAGTGTTGCAATTAACCCTGGGGTACATGCATCTCTTTGCATTTTGCTTTTCTCAGGGTCTATGCATAGTAGTGGGATTACTGGGTCATCTGGCAGTTCTATTTTAACATGTTTAAGGAACCTCCATACAGCTCTCCGTAGTGCTTGTATCAGTTAGCACCCACCAACAGCGCAAGAGAGTTCTCGTTTCTCCACACTCTTCTCTAGCATTAATGGTTTGTGGAATTTTTTTTTTTTTTTGATAGCCATTCTGACTGATGTGAGGTGATACCCCATCTCATTGTAGTTTTACTCTGCATTTCTCTAATAATGAGTGATGTTGAACATCTTTTCATATGCCTCTTGGCCATCTTTAGGTCTTTTTTTGAGAAATGTCTATTTAGCTCTTCTACCCATTATATGATTGACTTGTTTGTTGTTTTGATATTGAGTTCCATGAGCTATTTATATATTTTGGAGATTAATCTCTTGTCAGTTGATCTGTTTGCAAATATTTTCTCCCATTCTGAGTGTTGTCTTTGTGTCTCACTTATGGCGAGACAAGATAAAAATTCTCATTTTTGCTGTGCAAAATCCTTTAATTATGTCCCATTTGTTTATTTTTGGTTTTATTTTCATTAATCTAGGAGATGGGTCAAAAAAGATCTTTCTGTGGTTTTTGTCAAGACTGTTCTTCCTATGTTTTCCTCTAAGTTTTATAGTGTTTGGTCTTACATTTAGGTTTTTAATCCATTTTGAGTTTATTCTTCTGTATGGTATTAGGAAGTATTCTAATTTCATTCTTTTACATGTAGTTTTTAAGTACTGTTAAAGAAGAACTTCTGTCTTAACTATTTGATTACTGTCTAGGCTGTAATTTTTTTCTTCTTCAGTGTCTTCATCAGTGTCTTTTTCTAAAGTTAATTTTTTGTTATGTAAAATGTTGATCCCCTGTATTTTCCTTTTATGTATGTACATATATATATATTTATATATTTGCATATATGTCTGTGTATGTGTGTGTATTTAGTAGTTTCCTTGAGAAATGCAATTAGCATTAAAATTGGAAACATGGTTTGAATTCTACCATCTAAATTTTAATAGTCTACAAACATTTTATTCATATACATCTCCATCTCACCTTCTCTATATTGTTATTCTTATAGATCGCATGCTATATATATGTGAATAGTAATATAAATTTGTAATTATCATGTATATATTTCTCTTTCAATTATATATCAAATAAAGAGGAGCCATAAACCTAATGTGAAATAACCCTGATATTTGTATTTGTTGTTTTCCAGTCTCTCAGTCATGTCTGACTCTTTGAGACCCCATAGACTGCAGCATGCAAGGCTCCTCTGTCCTCCACTATATCCCAGAGTTTGCTCAGATTCAAGTCCATTGAGTCAGTGATGCTTTCTAACCATCTCATCACCTGCTGCCCCCTTCTCCTTTTGCCTTCAATCTTTCCCAGCATCAGGGTCTTTTCCAGTGAGTTGGCTCTTCTCATCAGGTGGCCAAAATATTGGAACTTTGGCATCAGTCCTGTCAATGAATATTCAGGGTTGATTTCCTTCAGGATTGACTTGATCTCCTTGCAGTCCAAGAGACTCTCTCAAGAGTCTTCTCTAGCATCACAATTCAAAAGCATCAATTTTTTGGCATTCATTCTTCTTTATGATCCAACTATCACATGCATACATGACTACTGGAAAAACCATAACTTTAACTATTCAGACCTTTGTCAGCAAAGTGTCTGTTTTTTAATATGCTGTCTAGGTTTGTCATAGCTTTCCTTTCAAGGAGCAGATGTTTTTTAATTTCATGACTGCAGTCAACATCCCCAATGATTTTGGAGCCCAGGAAAATCTGTCATTTCTTCCACTTCTTCCCACTCTATTTGTCATGAAGTGATAGGAGTGGATGCCATCATCTTAGTTTTTTGAATGCAGAGTTCCAAGTCAGCTTTTTCATTCTCCTTTTTTACCCTTATCAAGAGGTTCTTTCATTACTCTTCTTTTACTGCCATTAAAGTGATATCATCTGCATATCTGGTTGTAGATATTTCTCCTGGCAATCTTGAGTCCAGCTTATAATTCATCCAGCTCAGCATTCTGCATGATGTACTCTACATGTAAGTTAAATAAACAAGGTGACAATATAGAGCCTTGTTGTACTCCTTTCCCAGTTTCGACCTAGTCAGTTTTTTCATGTTTTGTTCTAACTGTTGCTTCTTGAACTGCATACAGGTTTTTCAGGAGGCAGGTAATGTGGTCTGTTATTCTCTTCTCTTTAAGAATTTTGCAATTTGTTGGGATCCACACAATCAAAGGCTTTATCATAGTCCTTGAAGCAGAAGTAAATGTTTTTCTGGAATTCCCTTGCTTACCTCATGATCCAACAAATGTTGAGAATTTGATATCTTCCTCTTTGATTTCTCTGCCTCTTCAGAATCCTGCTTGTGCATATGGAAGTTTTCAGTTCACATACTACTGAAGCCTAGCTTGAAAGATTTTTGACCATAACCTTGCTACCATGTGAAATGACCACAACAGCATCATCATATTTTGAACATTCTTTGACATTGCCCTTTGGGATTGATATGAAAACTGACCTTTTCCAGTCCTGTGGCCACTGCTAAATTTTCCAAATTTGCTGATTTATGGTATATATAAAAGGGTAATGGATTTCTAATGTATTAATTTTATATCCTACAAAATTACCAAATTCAGCTATGAAATCTTTTAGATTTTAGTGGTATCTGTAGGGTTTTTTCTGTATAGTACTATGGCAGCTGCAAAAAGTGATGGTTTTACTCACTTTTCTTCCAATTTGGATTCCTCTTATTTCTTCTTCTCATCTGATTGCTATGACTACGACTTCCAATATCATGCTGAACAAAAATGGTGAGACTGGACATCCTTGTTTTGTTCCTAATTTCAGATGAAATACTTCCAGCTTTTCACCTTTGAGTATTATGCAAGCTGTGGTCTTGAATATATGATCTTTATTATGTTGAAATACGTCCCTCTATTCCCACTTTCTGGTGAATTTTTACCATAAATGGCTGTTGAATTTTATCAAAAAGCCTTTTCTTCATCTACTGACATGATCATATGGCTTTTAATATTCAAGTTTTCAATGTGGTGTATCAAAGGTATTGATTTGCAAATACTGGAAATAATTTTTCTTGATGCAGCTAAATTAATTTTTATTTTGTTGATTGTGTTTTATTGCTGTAAAAGAAATCATTATATAATCCAAGAACGTAAAGATTCAGCTGTATATTTTCTAAGGATTTTATAGTTTAGTTCCTATAATGTGGTCTTTGATTCCTTTAGGGTTATATTTTGTATATCGTGTAAGGTAAGGATTTAACATCAATATTTGTGTGTATATTTATATATAGGTATTCTGCTTAGTTAGTCATGTCTGACTCTTTGCAACCCCATGGACTGTAGCCAGCCAGGCTTCTCTGTCCACGGGGATCTACCAGGCAAGAATATTGGAGTGGGTGCCATGCCCTCATCCAGGGGATCTTCTCAACCCAGGGACTGAACCCAGGTCTCCCGCATTGCAGTTGGATTATTTATCATCTGGGTCATCAGGGTAGCCCAAGAATACTGGAGTGGGTAGCCAATCCCTTCTTCAGGGGATCTTCCTGACCCAGGATTTGAACTGGGGTCTCCTGCACTGCAGGCAGATTCTTTCCAGCTGAGCTACCAGGGAAACCCCATATATTTACATTTAATTTTTACAAAAACGGATATGTATGTATGTATGGATATGGAAAAGGCAGTGGCAACCCACTCCTATACTCTTGCCTGGAAAATCCCATGGACGGAGGAGCCTGGTAGGCTGCAGTCCATGGGGTCACTAAGAACCAGAGGGATGGGATGGGGAGGGAGGTGGGAGGGGGGATCGGATGGGGAACACATGTAAATCCATGGCTGATTCATGTCAGTGTATGGCAAAAACCACTACAATATTGTAAAGTAATTAGCCTCCAAGTAATAAAAATAAATAAATAAAAATTTAAAAAGTTTGTTTCCCTGAAAAAAAAAAGTGTCAGACACGACTGAGCAATTTCACTTTCAATTTTCACTTTCATGCATTGGAGAAGGAAATGGCAACCCACTCCAGTGTTCTTGCCTGGAGAATCCCAGGGACGGGGGAGCCTGGTGGGCTGCCGTCTATAGGGTCGCACAGAGTCGGACACGACTGAAGCAACTTAGCAGCAGCAGCAGCAGCATGTATGCATATGGAATATAATTTTATTCCATTGTATTGCCGATCCATGAAGTCTTGATTTCTGTGACTTAAGTTTTAAAAATCAGAAAGTGAGACTTCTGAATATTTTTGTTTTATTTTTAAATTTGTTTTTAAGTTTATTCTAACTATTACTCTCTGTCCTGCAATTCTATATTTTTGTATCAGAGCAGAAATTTCTACATAAAAGTCAGCTGGAGTACTTTTATTAGAGGTTGTGCTGACTCCATAGATTAAGGGTTTTGCCATCTTAACAATGCTGTCTCTGTAGTCTTTAATGTCTTTAACAATGTTTTGTTGTTTTCCACATGAAAGTCATGTGCTACTTTTATTCAATTTATTTCTAAGTGTTTTTGATGCTATTGTAGATGAAAATGATAAATCAGCTTTATTTTCTGATACTTTTTTGCCAGTTATATAAATGCAATTTATTTTTGTTTATTAATCTTATATTCTGAAGCTTTGATAAATTCAGTTAGGTCTAATATTTTTTAGGATCCCTAGGATTTCCTGTATACAATATCATGTTATCTGTGAATATAGTTTTTTCTTTCTTTTCCATTTAGTTGCCTTTTATTCCTATTCTTTTTTTAATTGCCTGAGCTAGAACCTGTATTACAAGATTTAATAGGATAGATGCACTGAGAGCAGACTTTGTTGTGTTGTTCTTAAACATAGAGGAAACAAATCTAATCTTGTATTGCTAAGTGTGATTTTAGCAAGGTGTTTTTCCTTTTTTTTCCCCCCAGCAATGTGTTTTCTTTATTCCTTATTTTGTTCCTTTTTTTTTTTTCTCTTGTTGGAACCTACCAAATAATTTTTAATTGAAGTAGTGAGAGAGGACATTCTTGGCTCATTCCTGATTTTAGGAAGAAAGACTTTGATTTCTTATTTTTAAGTATTACATTTGTTCTGAGTCTGTCAAAATTTTTTCTTTGTTTATTAAGACCATTGTCATATTACAAGTCTTATATAATTAATGAAATGATCACACTAACATTAAAAATATCTTTATTTGTTCCTAATTACAATTTCTTTGCTAAAGTCCATATTTTTTCCTGATATTAGGCACTCCTGATTTGATTACTTTTTCATTTTCTATTATTTTATTTTCCTTCTCTTTGTGTCTGAGTCTAAAATATGTCTCATGAAAGCAAAACATTGTTGTTAGTTTTTCTATTTTTACCCATCCTGCATGTGTTTTCTGTTTGATTATGTTTAATTTATTAAAAATTAACCTAATTACTAATGAGGTAAGATTTATGTTCTCTATTTCATTATTTGCTTTCTACATGTGTTAGGTTCCACTTGTCCCTCTGTCCTTCAATTACTGCTTTCCTTTTTATCAAATAAGTATTATATTTTACTTTATCATTTTCATTTATTATTTAATTCACTGTGTTTTTTGAGATATTTTCTCCATGGTTGTTCTAGTTCTGAAGAGTTTACATATTAAATTATTACAATCTTCTTCAACTAATACTAACATTTTCCATATTATACAAAAATATCCCTTTATTTTCATTATTTCTCTGTTATTGTCATACAAATTGTCATACAAATTACATCTTTATACACTGCAGTGCAGTCAACAAAGATTTATGAATATTGCTTTTTGGAGTTGTCTTTCAAATCATATGAAAAAAAGTTACTATATATATATGCTGAATATATATAGCATATATATGAATTGTATATATATATATATATATATATATATTCAACATATATATATCTCCAATGGATGGTTTTATATGCAACATATATATATACACACACACTATATATATGGTATATATATATGCATTGTATATATATAATTCAGCATATATATATGTTGAATTGTTGTGCCTAGTTGCTCAGTTGACTCTGGATTGTAGCCTACCAGGCTGTTCTGTCCATAAGGATTCTCCAAGCAAGAATACGGGAGTGGGTTGCCATGCCCTCTTCCAGAAGGTCTTACCAACCCAGTTATCGAACTCAGGTTTCCCGCACAGCAGGCGGATTCTTTTACGGTCTGAGCCAGTAGGGAAGCCCAAGAACACTGGAGTGTGTAATCTATCTCTTCTCCAGCAGAGCTTCCCAGCCCAGGAATCCAACCAGGGTTAGGTGGACTCTTTACCACCTGAGCTACCAATAGTTACCAATAAATGTAACTTCCCTGGTGGATCACTGTATAGAATCTGCCTGCAATTCAGGAGACTTGGGTTCCATTCCTAGGTGGAGAAGATGCCCTGGAGAAGGAAATGACACCCTACCTCAGTATTCTTGCCTGGAGAATTCCATGGATAGAGGAGCCTGGCAGGCTACAGTCCATAGGGTCGCAAAGAGTAGACAGAATCGAGTGACTAACACTTTCACTCCATGTCTTCTAGTGGATTCTGTTAATTATCTGGTGTCATTTATTTCACTGAAGTATGGCTATTATTATTATTTGTATAGCAAGTGTGCTAGCAATAAAATTCTCAGGTTTTTTTTTTTTTAATCTGAGAATCTCTAAGTCTCTCCTCTAATTGATTAACACTTATTCTGGATACAAAATTACTGAATTACAAACTTTCTTTTCATTACTTTGACTATGTCATCCCACTGCCTTCTGCCTTACATTGTTTGATATTTTCATTGAACTTTTGGCCCATTATATCTTCAAATATTCTTTCTATGCCATTTTCTCTCTCCTTTTGTTAATCACACTAAGTTTATGCTGGTGCATGCCATATTTCATCACAGCTCTCAGAGGCTCTTACTGTTTTTTAATTCTTTAATTTTTCCATTTTATAGACTAAAATAATTGAGACTGAGTAAAATAATCTGTTATTGATTAATTGAGATAATTGAGATTATTTCACTTTACCTGTGCCAAGTAAAAGTTATTCTAGAGGACTTCTAATGAATTTTACATGCTAATTAATGGGCTTTTCAATTGCTGAATTTCTATCTGGTTCTTTTTTATGACTTCCACTTTTTTACTGATAGTTTATATTTGATAAATATTCTTTACTTTAGTATTTTAGATATCTTTTAAGTTCTTTGAACATATTTAACTGATTTACTATCTTGTTCTAGTAAGTTTAATGCCAATGGATGGTTTTTATTGACAGTTTACTTTCCTTTTATGGGTCACACTTTGTTTCTTATTATATTTTATGTTTGAAAAATACACTTGTTAAATAATATAATATGGCAATTCTAGGAATCAGATGCTTCCTTCTCTAGCATTTGTTGTTGCTGTTTGTTTAGTGAGTTTTCTAAATTAATTGTATAAAGAATATATTCTTGTCACGATTGCATTGCCACATATATCTGCTTGGTTAGCTTATTGGGCAGCTAATGATTTTATAGAGTTTCCTTTAAGTGCTGTGATTAACAAGTCTTTTATTCTTTGCCAGGGATTTTTGCATGTGAACTGTGGCTTGTCTACAACCCTCACCAAGCAATCAGAACTTAACATTCACATAATCTAGGAATGTGTCAAAGCAATTCAAAGCCCTGTATGGGTATTTCATTTCCCCAGCTTTTCCATCTGTCTATTTGTTAGCCTATCATTTGTCCCAATTGTTACACACTGTTTCAGATACCTGTAATGTTAAACAACTACCACTGATTGTTTTCAACAAATGCCCACCAAAAGAATCTATCTAACAATTGATGAACTCTGATTTAAGTCAAAATAAGTACCAACCTTTTAAGTACATCTTATAGGGAATTACCAGACAGGTCAAATATTGACAATTGAGAATGAGGCTTTGATAGAGTTCTCTTCCGTTTGAAGCTTGAATGCTGTTATGCTCCTGCTTTTCATTGCATTTTCAGGTTGTTGGATTTTTTTTTTCTTTTCTTTTTTTTTTATTTAGAACACAGACAGTGATAGTTAAAATGTTATAATGCTCAATGCTCTAGTGCATTCAGCCCTAGGTTTCTTTACCTGGGGATCCTCAGCCAAGGTCTTCTTCAGGCACCTCCTTTCCTGGGGGGTGGGACAGGAGTGGGGCAGGACATACCTTGAAGACACGTTTCCTGAGTCTGACTCAATGCTCAGTACTTTTCTGCTTGGAGCCCTCTCTTTTCTTCATACCATCTTGTCTCCCCAAACCCCATACATCTGCAGGAACTTTTTGTTCAAGGATCCCTCCATAGTGAGAGAGTTCCTTCATGTCTCTATTGAGCCATCTGACCCTTGACTGGCAAACCATTTATTGGGGAAAAACAAAATAGGAGTCCTGTACTTTCTCCTGTTTAGATTCTTGCTTTTATCATGGCAATAAGTGATGAAAGCCTTAACTCTCAGTTTGGCTTTTGGTTTTTAATCAATTACTCCAACATTTGGCAGCTCAGTTTTATCTCCATCTCAACTGTGTACCAAACAATACAATTCAGTGTATGCAGAAGTCTATAAATATCTCTAAATGGTATTTACATTAAATTAAGCATGAGTTGGTGCTTGTGTCTCTGATTCTAATCCATTATTACATGAATCATTTTCACATCCTTCTCTATCTGTAAGTTCCCTTCTCTATCTGTAAGTGAGAAAACTTACTTCTACCATCCTGCACGCATGTACTTAATTATTGAATGCTGGTATACATGTATTTTAGTATCAGAATTATTAAGCCACACCCGATGAGAAATGACTACCAACTAGATACAGTTCTATGTGCAGTTTTCTTTCATCAGTCAGTTCAGTTGCCCAGGTGTGTCTGACTCTTTGTGACCCCATGGACTGCAGCACGCCAGGCTTCCCTGTCCATCACCAACTCCCAGAGCTTGCTCAAACTCATGTCCATAGAGTTACTTATGCCATCCAACCATCTCAACTTCTATTGTCCCCTTTTCTTCCTGCCTTCAATCTTTCCCAGCATCAGGGTCTTTTCAAATGAGTCAGTTCTTTGCATCAGGTGGCAAAGAATTGGAGTTGCAGCTTCAGCATCAGTCCTTCCAATGAATATTTGGACTGATTTCCTTTAGGATGGACTGGTTGGATCCACTTGCAGTCCAAGGGACTCTCAAGAATCTTCTCCAATACCACAGTTCAAAAGCATCAATTCTTTGGTGCTCAGCTTTCTTTATCGTCCAACTCTCACATCCATACATGACTACTGGAAAAACCATAGCCTTAACTAGATGGACCTTTGTTGGCAAAGGAATGTCTCTGCTTTTTAATAGGCTGTCTAGGTTGGTCATAACTTTTCTTCCAAGAAACAACATATCTTTTAATTCTATGGCTGCAGTCACCATCTGCAGTGAGTTTTGAACCCAAGAAAATAGTCTGTCACTGTTTCCATTGTTTCCCCATCTATTTGCCATAAAGTGATGGGACTGGATGCCATGATCTTAGTTTTCTGAATGTTGAGTTTTAAGTTAACTCTTTCACTCTCCTCTTTCACACTCATCAAGAGACTCTTTAGTTCTTCACTTTCTACCATAAGGGTCATGCCATCTGCATATCTTAGGTTATTGATATTTCTCCTGGCTATCTTGATTCCAGGTTGTGCTTCATCCTGCCTTGCATTTAGCATGATATACTCTACATATAAATTAAATAAGCAGGGTGGCAATATACAGCCTTGAAATACTCCTTTCCCAATATGGAACCAGTCTGTTGTTCCATTTCCAGTTATAACTGTTGCTTCTTGACTTGCATACAGATTTCTCAAGAGGAAGGTCAGGTGGTCTGGTATTCCTATCTCTTGATGAATTTTCCACAATTTGTTGTGACCCATACAGTCAAAGGCTTTGGCACAGTCAATAAAGCAGAAGTAGATGTTTCTCTGAAACTCTCTTGCTTTTTTGATGATCTAACAGATGTTGGCAATTTGATCTCTGGTTCCTCTGCCTCTTCTAAATACAGCTTGAACATTTGGAAGTTCATGGTTCATGTAATGTTGAAGCCTGACTTGGAGAATTTTCTTTACCTTTAGTCTTATAGATTAGACTCATATCCAAAGTTACCTGGATTGCCAATCTCTTGTACAGTTTCCAGTGAAGCTGTTTAATGTGTAATACCATTATTTTTTCACATTCTGCATTCTATCCTGGAATACCCTGATCTTCTAAAGAACTTTAACATTTTCTCATACCATAAAGTTCAATTTTTATGCTCTAAAATTCTGAGTATTGACAATTTGTTTATGTAACCACCATTATTATTTTTTTCATTTATTTTTATTAGTTGGAGGCTAATTACTTTACAATATTGAAGTGGGTTTTGTCATACATTGACATGAATCAGCCATGGAGTTACATGTATTCCCCATCCTGATCCCCCCCCCCACCTCCCTCTCCACCCAATTCCTCTGGGTCTTCCCAGTGCACCATTACTATTTCGTACACAGTCTCACCGCAGTAAAATTCTGTGTTTCACATATTCAGCCTACCGCCACCTACTCATGGACCCCTTAAATCCACTGATCTGTTTACCATCTTTAAAATTTTACTTTTCCCAGAATATCATGTAATTGGAATAATAAAATTTCCTCACTACTCCACATGCTTACCAGTAACTGATACTGCTATTAATAGTTTTTGGATTTGGGCAATTGTAATAGGTATGTACGTGTGTTGTATTGTTGCTCTATTTTGCAAATACCTAATGAGAAATACTTTTCAGCATAATTTTATATGATTATCTATCACTGAAAATCTTTTTTGGAGAGGAGTCTAAAAAACATATTTTTGCATGTTATAACTGAATTGTTTTGGTTCCTGACTGATGAATTTTAAGAATTATTTGTATATAGATAACAAGTTCTCTATCAGATGTGTTCAGCAAGCATTTTCTCTCAATATGTGGCTAATCTTTCAATCCTCTTGAGAGTGCCTTTGCAAAGTAGTGTTTTTTAAAAAAAAATTTATTCATTCATTTTTGGTTGTGCTAGGTCTGTGTTTCTAGTTGCAGCAAGCGAGGGCTACTCTTCCTTGCAGTGTGGTGGCTTTTCTTATTGGGGAGCACAGGCTGTAGGTGTATGGGCTGAAGTCAGTGTGGGATCCGGGCTCAGTAGTGGTGGCTTGTGGGCCCTAGAGCACTGGCTCAGTAGTTGTGGCACCTGAGCTTAATTGCTTCATGGCACATGGAATCTTTGCGGACCAGGGATCAAACCCTTTTCCCCTGTACTGGGAGGTGGTTCTTATATACTGCCCTACCAGGGAAGTTCTGCATAGTAGTAGATTTTAAATTAATAAACTAAAACTTACTATTTTTTCCATGTTTTATACTTTTGGTGTTTCATTTAAAAACTTATTTTAAAGAAACAATGTCTCATAGATATTTCTATTTATTTTTTCTAGAAATTTTATAGTCCTGCATTTTACTTTTGGATCTGTGGTTCATTTTGAGTTTCTTTTCTTTTTTTTTTTTTTTCTTTTTTTATTAGTTGGAGGCTAGAGTTTCTTTTCTTAAATTACATAAAATCTGTTTCTAGATTTAGTTATTTTTATGGACATCCAATTTTTTTAATGTTACTTGCTGAAAAAAAACTATACTTTTGCCATTAAATTGTGTTTGCTACCTGGCAAAGATTAGTTCACTGTATTTGTGTCTGTTGCGTGGTTCTATGTGTCAACTTATTTGTTGATTACTGTAGTTTTATAATAACTCCCGAAACTGGAGAATGTGAGAACTCTAAATTTGTTCTTCCTGAGTATCATGTTGACACTTCTATACCTTTTGCTTTTTAGTGTCAACTGTGAAATAATTCTGTCTATATATAATAATTACTGGCCTATTCAGATTATCTATTTCTCCTTTTGTATAGTAATTCCATTTCATTATCTTAATTTTGATATAGGTAATTTGCTCTCTAACTCCCTATATCCTCAATCTCACCCTATCTAGAGGTTACTATAAATTTTACTGAACTTTTTGAAGAGCAAATTTTTGGTTTCCTTGATTTATTCTTTTCAGTTTCATTAATTTCTCCTTTAATTTGTATTTCTTTTCTTCTACCTGATTTGGACTTAAATTTCTGTTCTTTGCCTAGCTTCCTGAGGTAATCAATTAGGTTTTTAATTTAGCTCTTCCTTGTTTTCTAATACATGTATTTAATGGCAAATTTTTCCATCTTTGACCACTTTTGCTACATCCCATAATTTTGATGTTCTATTTTCATTGTAATTTAGTTCACATTTTAAAAATTTCATTTGAGATTTCTACTTTGAAGTGTCAAGGTTTATTTAGACATGCTTTAAATTCACTTTTAGTGCCGATGCAGCAGATTATTCTGTCTCTCCTGTATCTCCTTTATTACATTGATATCATTCATTTCACATATTCTTATGCTATAACCCCCTAAAATACTGATTGTTGTTCAGTCGTTCAGTCCTGTCCAACTCTTTGCAACCCCATGGACTTCAGCACGTCAGGGTTCCCTGTCCTACACCGTCTCCCACAGCTTGCTTAAACTCATGTCCATTGTGTCGGTGATGCCATCCAAACATCTTATCTTCTGTCATCCCCTTCTCCTCCTGCCTTCAATCTTTCCCAGTATCAGGGTCTTTTCTAATGAGTCAGCTCTTCACATCAGATTGTCAAAATATTGGAACTTCAGCTTCAGCATCAGTCCTTCCAATGAATATTCAGGGTTGACTTCCTTTAATATTGACTGGTTTGATCTCATTGCAGTCCAAGGAACTCTCAAGGGTCTTCTCCAAAACCACAGTTCAAAAGCATCAGTTCTTTGGTGCTCAGCCAAAGAAGATTATTATATTATACCAATACATGATTGTTATAATTACATTAGAAAGTTATCAAGATAAAAATTCATTTACTCTTCATTTATTTCCCTTGTAAACTATTCCTTTGCAATGTAAATTTGAGTTTGACCTAGTTATTTTTATCCCTTGAGAATTTTAAAAGATATTTCTTCCATCCAAGTCTACTTGCCAATAAATTTCTTCAGTACTTTATTTTCTTATGATATTGTCTAATAAAGTATTTCTCCTTCAATAATGAATGATAATTTTACTGTTTATAGAATTCTAGTTTTTTTTCCAACTTGTATATTTCATTTCATTTTCTTTCAATAGCTTGTTTTAGGGAGCAGTTCCATGTGTTTCTTATCCATGTCACCCTAAATGTATTTATTTTCTGTGATTTCTTTCAGGATTTTTTTACATTTGGTCTCCTACACTTTTAATACAATAATAGTAGATGTACTTTATTTTTATTGTTAATTCTGATCCTGTTTTTGTTCTGAAGTTCACTGTCTCATTGCCCTTGCTTTTTTAATATTCTCAATCAGCATTAATTGAAGTAATTCTATGTTCTTTTTTCTCCTTATAGTGTACCAACTATGATATGCTGTACATCTTTGAAATTGTTCACTTTTTTGGACAATAGTATTCTTTAATTTTTTTCTATTTGAGTTTTGGTTGGGAAGTTTCTGCTGACCTTGCTCACTGATTATTTCTTTTAAACTATGCCCATCCTACCAATGGGGACTTCCCTGGTGGCTCAGATAGTAAGAATCTACTGGCAATGTGGGGAACCCAGGTTTGATTCCTGGGTCAGGAAGATCCCCTGGAAAAGGGAACAGTTACCCACTCCAGTATTCTTGCCTGGAGAATCCCACGGAGAGAAGAGCCTGGCAGGCTATAGTCCATGAGGTTGCAAACAGTTGGACACAACTGAATAATACTTTCACTTTCACTCCATCCTTCCTGTGAGTCCTTCAAAGTCATGGATAAGATACATAGCTTTATTTCTAACATTTGTTTTTGATTCATCTATTAGAGTTTTCATGGTTCTACTTATAGTATGCATATGTTCTTTCATTTGATCTACTTTTTCATTAGAACCTTAGACTCATTGTGTGTGTGCTAAGTCACTACAGCCATGTCTGACTCTTTGTGATCCCATGGGCTGTAGCCCACTAAGTTCCTCTGTCTATGAAATTGTTCAGGCAAGAATACTGGAGTGGGTTGCCATTTCCTTCTCCAGGGAATCTTCCTGACCCAGGGATCAAACCCGGGTCTCCTGCATTGCAGGCAGACTCTTTACTGTCTGTGAGCCACCAGAGAAGCCTTATTAAACTCATTAATCACTGTCAATTTGCCTATCTGATAATTTCAACATCTATATCATGTGTCAGTCTGGTCCTTACACTTGCTTCTCCTAGGAGACTAATTTTGTTGGAACTTTAGAATGTCTTTCAGCTTTTTAACTGAAAAATAAAGCATATATCAAACAATAGGAACTGAGTTACATAAGCCACTAAATTAAGGATTTATTCCTTAAGTAAGGAATTAATGACCTGTTAATTCAGGTAGAATTTGGACCCATTCATGTTTTCTGTAACTAGAGGTTCCAAGGCCTTTATTGTGTGTGCTTGTTTTAATCTTAGTTTTGGGCTTCCCTAATCACTCCTCCTCAATGAGTCTGCATCTCAGGATGTTTCATCTATAATGCATTGTTATTGTACTATAGCAATGTTGGTGTGGTGGTATGATATGAGGGAAGAAACAGATTCTATAATCTTACAATTAAGTCTCAGTATTTCCAAAGGCCTGTGTTTCTGAGCTGTGTGACCTTCACAAGTGTTTCTTATATAAGGAAAAACAGTGGGATTTTTTTTTTTCTTCCCTCTTATGTGAGACAGGAAAAGTAAATGGAGCTGGTTTGGGATACTCTTCCCTAAGTGAAGTAAGACTATAGTAGTCTTTTCTTACAGATTATCTCTTTGTTATAGAGAGTTTTCTGTGTGTATTTCAAAATGCTTGGTGCTGTGGTGCTTCAAGACTTCAGAACTTAATGAAAAAAATATTCTGTTGTTTTAAGCCATCACATTTTCAGTGATTTGTTACAGCAGCCTTAAGGATTTAATATGGTTACTTTTCCCAGTCCTAATATAAGGAGGGAATTTTTCTTGACTCTTTAGTGTGAGAATTTGCATGTACATCTGTAGGTAAAACCCCCAAAATTGGGGGTTCCCTTAAGACTTTAGCACCCAGGAGTTTCTCACTGACACTAATTCCATACTCAGTCTCCAGGGATTTATCAATATTATCATTTAAAATGTCCTATTCCCCGGTGGCTCAGACAGTAAAGGATCTGCCTGCAATGCAGGAGACCTGGGTTCGATCCCTGGGTTGTGAAGATCCCCTAAGGGAATGGCAACCCACTCTAGTACTCTTGCCTGGAGAATTCCATGGACAGAGGAGCCTGGCAGGCTATAGTCTGTGGGGTCACAAAGAGTCAGACATGACTGAGCAAGTAACACACACACACACATGCCATTTTATGGCTCCTATAACTTTTTTCTCCAGATAAGTAGATCTTTGCAGTGAGTATGTGGGTCCACCTGTGTTTCTAGACTTTGGGGTGGTGATTTTTCCTGTAAACTATTTCACGTTAAGTCCAAAAAGATACACACTGGTTTTCAGGGTTTTTGTTTTTGCTGTGAGATTCAAAGTTTGACATCAGTATTTTTTTGCGTTAGGGCTGAAACCAGAAGTTCTGTTAGAGATATATAGATATATATATATATATATTTAATTGTAAATGAAGTAAGTAACGAGATAAAAGCAAAAAATGGTAACATTTATGAATTCAATCTAAAGTAAAACAAATGGAGCTGAGAAATGATTTTCTGAAAATTGTTAAATCATACTTTATGGTGACATCCTTATTTAATTTACAAGTTTTATCAAATTTCAGCCCAGTAAATTACCTTCTTTTTGCCATTTGATAACGTTATCTATTACTTGATTTTAAAACTGATAGTTTTGAATTTCTCCTGAAGTCGTTTTGTAACTTTATTGATATTATTGAGCTATCTTGCTGCTGCTGTTGCTAAGTCACTTCAGTCGTGTCCGACTCTGTGCGACCCCATAGACGGCAGCCCACCAGGCTCCCCCGTCCCTGGGATTCTCCAGGCGAGAACCCTGGAGTGGGTTGCCATTTCCTTCTCCAATGCATGGAATTGAAAAGTGAAAGTGAAGTCGCTCAGTCGTGTCCGACTCGTAGCGACCCCATGGACTGCAGCCTACCAGGCTCCTCCATCCATGGGATTTTCCAGGCAAGAGTACTGGAGTGGGGTGCCATTGCCTTCTCCATTGAGCTATCTTAGCTGATACTGTATAATTAAAATATGGGCTTGCACTGTTTAAGCATCTTATGTGTGATTGCACTGTGTGATGCTCTTCTAGAACTGAAGAACATGAGCATCTAAATATTTGTGAATTTAAAGTGAGTTTTATTTCTACAAATTGAATATAGTTAAAAATAATTAAGAAAATGGGATGAATCTATCTTTAATAAGCTTGCTTTTATTTTTATATTTATCTTTCACAATCATAATTATTATTGAGATGTAATTTGTTAGCAAAATACAGAACACATTTCATTTGCAAAGCAATCTTCCTTAATATTAGTCAAATGTATTTTAAATTGCATTTAGTAGAGCCTTTTCTATTTTAATTATCAAATTCATTTTAACATTTCATATTATTTTGATATGTGCATTTATATCATTGGCCATGTTACTCTTTTCACAAGTAAAAACAGTGGAAAAAATCATTCTACTTTCACTGCAGTTATGAAGATTTGTTTCATCAAACTATAAAAATGTTTTACTCAACCAACCAGTGTGGCATCTTCCTAGTAACACTTTGACAAGTATATTCATATGTTAAAACTCAATAAAGTGTGCAATTCATGTGTTTACAGATTGTTGCATGGTAATTGTACCCCAGACAGTCTCTGTATTTTTTTTTAAACTTTGTTCTAGTGGCAGGAAATTTTCTAGGAGTTAGTGTTGCAAAGAGCAGTGAGATACTGTCAGCTTGAGGCACACTAGAGAAGTAGATACACTTATTAATAGATCTTTAATATATTTAGTGCAATGAATGACAATGCAAAGGGCAAAGTGAGAAGTACTATGGAGAGGCCCTTATCTTTGTGACTATTAGTGAAGGCTCAAAGAGGACGTTCAATGACAGAGGAAATCAGGGGGATCAACCGTGGACTAGTTTCCTAGAGCTGCCATAACAGTTTGCCACAAACTAGATGGCTTCAAACAACACAAGTTTGTCCTCTTACAGTTCTGGAGGCTACAAGTCTGAAATGAAAGTGTCAGCAGCACTATTTTCTTTCTTGTTTCCCAATAAGAATCCATCTTTGCCTCTTCTTAGCTTCTGGTAGTTTGCTGAAAGTCCTTGGCTTTTCCTAACTCATAGCTACATCATTAGAATTTCTGCCTCAGTCTTCACACGCTCAATCTTTCCTTTATATGATTCTGTTCTTCACACTCACCTATCCTTCTCTTCTATCTTACAAATGCACTAGTTATTGGATAGATGACTAGTAAAATTCCCATCTCTCTTATCAAGTATGACCTCATCATAACTTGATTATACCTGTAAGATTCTATTTCCAAATAATGCCACATTTGCACTTTGAGATGATCTGAATTTTGGTGGAGAATTATTCAACTCTGCCCTCTCCAAATTTTCATTATTTCTGAATACAAAATATATTCATAGTATTCCATCATCACCATATCTTAATGCCTTCCAGTATCATCTCTCAGTTCAGAATATCTCAATATAATTAACTCAAAAAGTCTCAAATCATGTATCTTCTAAATAATTTAAGTCAGGTATGAGTGAAGCTTTGTTATGATCCATTATGGGGAAAAATTGCTTTCTACTCATGGACCTGCTAACCTAAAAATAAAAATTATCTGCTTTCAAAATACAATGTGGGATATGTACAAGGTAAATATATATATTCCTACCTTAAGAGGGATAAATAGAAAGGAAAAAAAGTAAAAGGTCTGAAGCAGAATCCAAGCTCAATAGAGCAATTTCTGTTAAGTGCCATGACCAGAGACTAAGCTTCTGTGGCTCAACACTCAGTCTTCTCACCCCACTGGGGCAGTTGGTCCACCCTCTTGACCCCAGCCAGTGGTAGTTCTACCTACTCAAATATTTTCATAAAAATTAAATTTGTCATAAATCTGCTATAACATTGATTCCTTATTTCCATTTTATATGCTAGATATTGGCAACCCAACTCTAAGAACCATGCAAGCATATTCTATCTTTCTAAAATTGCTTATTTCACTTTTACTAGTTTTATTTCAGGAACAGTTATTCTATTCACATTTGTAATTACTTTCTCCTTTTCTGAATTAAGGTCTGTGCTACAAAATTTTGTTATGTGCATTATAGGAGAAAAACATTCTATTGTAAAATAGATGTGGAAAATGTAAAATATAAAAACTAATCTACCTTCTCTTCCCTCGCCTTTGTGTATGGTAAACAACAAATTAGTTTTATAAGAAGCATCTTCTTTACTAAGCTACTTTAAAAAATCACATACATCACTGCTTTGTGAAATATTTTTAATCACTTTTGCTTCCAACATGATTATACCTAGTTTACACTAATATAAAAAGGAAAATATCAGATTATGATTGTTTAGTACTTTTTTCTTTCTGCAAAATTGTAATCACTAAAAGTTTTTATCCAAAATTAAATCTTTAATTATACAAAATCCTATTTTTACTAAATATACAAGGCATACTGACTTATAAATAATTTACTATGTATTGTTAAAAGTATTGTTAACAATAATTGTATTGTTAAAATAAAAAAAGACCAAATTTGAAAATTGCCTGAGTAGACAAAACAAGCTTAGCCACACAAAGCTTAATTACTAACTTGAACAATTTCTTATTTATGCTTCTGCAAATTATAAGCAAGACTTAACTTTTTCTCAAACTTGATAAGTAGTAACAACTAATCAATTCCCTATCACTTAAGAAATTATAATATTATAACCAATCACTGAAGAACAAACAGCCACTACCTTCTCACTATTTAAACTACTTTATAACAATATGACTCTCAGCCTCATTATATGTCTTGCTTTGAGTGTGCCTAGATTGCAACTATCTTTTTGGCATGTGCACAACAAACTTTTATTAATTACTACTTCAGTGATTCATTGGTTTTACTTCTGTTATCTCTGAGTTTTTGACAATATACCTACAAATTATTTTAATTCTCATAGGATCCTTTCAATAACAGTCAAACAAGGGAGTGTGGAGTTGTTACTCCATAATCAGCTTGTTATTGTTAGTTTTAATTGTTTTATGATAAGACCCATTAACAATACTACTAAATCGGGGGTTTAGCATGGAGATATTAAAAAAGATCTATATCGGGTAACAATATTCCTAAAGTACAGAAACAAAACTAAAGTTAAAATAAAATAAATTATTGATTAGCATGTTAAAATAGTGAATTATTTTCTTAATTTCCTTAATTTCTTTCTGACCTTTCCTTTTTAGTGTAAAGGTATGCAAGAGATTTCTGTGCACTAATTTGGTATCCTGCAACTTAAATTCATTGTTGAGCTCTGGTAATTTTCTAGGAGGAGTATCATGTCATCTGTAAACAGGGACAGTTTTACTTCTCTTTTCATTTGAATTTCTTTCTTTTTCTTTTCTGATTCCCAAGACTAAGACTTCCAAAACTATGCTGAATAAAAGTGGTGGGAATGGACATCCCTGTTTTGTCCCTGATCTTAGAGCAAAAGTTTTCAGCTTTTCACCATTAATAATGTTTGTTGTGGGTTTGACATAGATGACTTTATTATGTTGTGGTAAGTTCCCTCTATGTCCCCTTTTTGGAGAATTTTATCATAAGTGGGTTTTGAATTTTGGCAAAAGCTTTTTGTGTACCTATTGAGATGATCATATATTTTTATTCCAGAGTTTGCTAATATGGCATTCACAGTTGATTTTGTGTATATTAAAGAGCCCCTGCAGCCTGGGGATAAATTCCACTTGATCATGGTGTATGATTTTTTTAATATGTTGTTGGATTCTGTATGCTAACATTCCGTTGAAAATTTTTTAATTTTTTCTTAATTGAAGGATAATTTCTTTACAGAATTGTTTTCTGTCAAACCTCAATAAGAATCAGCCATAGGTACATATATATCCCCTCCCTCTCATCTCCTCCCCTATCCCACCCTTAGATTGATACAGAGCCCGTTTGGGTTTCCTGAGCCATACAGCAAATTCCCATTGGATATCTATATTACATATGGTGATGTAAGTTTCCATGTTACTCTTTCCATATATCTCACCCTCTCCTCCACTTTCCTCATGTCCATAAGTCTACTCTTTCTGTTTCTCCATTGCTGTCCTATAAATAAATTCTCCAGTACCATTTTTCTAGATTCCATTTATATGTGTTAGAATATGATATTTCTCTTTCTGACTCACTTCACTCTGTATAATGGGTTTTAGGTATTCATCTCATTAGAACTGACTCAAAGACATTCCTTTTTAAGGCTGAGTAATATTCCATTGTGTATATTTACCACAATTTCTTTGTTCATTCATCTGTCAATGGACATCTAGGTTGCTTCCATGCTCTAGCTATTGTAAATAGAGCTGCAGTAAACAATGGGATACATGTGTCTTTTTCAATTTTGGCTTCCTCAGGGCATATGCCTAGAGTGGGATTGCTGGGTCTTTTGGTGGTTTTAGTCCTAGTTTTTCAAGGAATCTCCATACTGTCTTCCATAGTGGCTGTATCAATTTACATTCCCACCAACAGTGCAAGAGCATCCCCTTTTCTTCATACCCTCTCCAGGATTTACTGTTTGTAGACATTTTGATGATGGCCATTCTGACCAGTGTAAGGTGATATCTCACTGTAGTTTTTTTTTTTATTTACTTTTTATTGAAGGATAATTGCTTTACCTCATTGTCATTTTGATTTGCATTTCTCTAATAATGAGCAATGTTGAGCATCTTTTCATGTGTTTGTTAGCCATCTGTATGTCTTCTTTGGAGAAATGTCTGTTTAAGTCTTTTTCCCACTTTTTGATTGGGTTGTTTGTTTTTCGGTCATTGAATTGTATGAGCTGCTTGTATATTTTGGAAATTAATCCTTTGTCAGTTGTTTCATTTGATATAATTTTCTCCCATTTCTGAGGGTTGTCTTTTCACCTTGCTTATAGTTTCCTTTGCTGTGCAAAGCTTTTAAGTTTAATCAGGTCCCACTTGTTTACTTTTGTTTTTATTTCCATTACTCTAGGAAGCAGGTCATAGAGGATCTTGTTTTGATTTATGTCACCGCGTGCTCTGCCTATGTTTTCCTCTTAAGAGTTTTATTATTTCTGGTCTTACATTTAAGTCTTTAATCCATTTTATATTTGTGTATGGTGTTAGGAAGTGTTCTAATTTCATTCTTCTATGTGTAGTTGTTCAGTTTTCCCAGCACCATTTATTGAAGAGGATGTCTTTGTGCCCCATTGTATATTCTTGCCTCCTTTGTCAAAAAGAAGGTACCCATAGGTGCCTGGGTTTATTTCTGGGATTTCTGTCTTGTTCCATTGGTCTATATTTCTGTTTTTGTGCCAGTGCCATACTGTCTTGATGACTGTAGCTTTGCAGTATAATCTGAAGTCAGGAGGGTTGATTCCTCTGACTTCATTCTTTCTTAAGACTGCTTTGTTTCTCCATCTGTTTGTGTCCTCTTTGATTGCTTTCATCAGTGTTTTATAGTTTTCTATGTATAGGTCTTTTGTTTCTTTAGGTAGATATACTCCTAAGTATCTTATTCTTTTTGTTGCAGTGGTGAATGGTATTATTTCCTTAATTTCTCTTTCTGTTTTTTCATTGTTAGTATATAGGAATGCAGGGGATTTTTGTGTGTTAATTTTATATCCTGCAACTTTACTATATTCATTGATTAGCTCTAGTAATTTTCTGGAAGAGTCTTTAGGGTTTTCTATGTAGAGGATCATGTCATCTGCAAACAGCGAGAGTTTCACTTCTTCTTTTCCTATCTGGATTCCTTTTACTTCTTTTTCTGCTCTGATTGCTGTGGCCAAAACTTCCAACACTATGTTGAATAGTATTGGTGAGAGTGGGCACCCTTGTCTTGTTCCTGATTTCAGGGGAAATGCTTTCAACTTTTCGCCATTGAGGGTGATACTTGCTGTGGGTTTGTCATATATAGCTTTTATTATGTTGAGGTATGTTCCTTCTATTCCTGCTTTCTGGAGAGTTTTAATCATGAATCAGTGTTGAATTTTGTCAAAGGCTTTCTCTGCATCTATTGAGATAATCACATGGTTTTTATCTTTCAATTTGTTAATGTGGTGTATTACATTGATTGATTTGTGGATATTAAAGAATCCTTGCATTCCTGGGATAAAGCCCACTTGGTCATGGTGTATGGTTTTTTTAATATGTTGTTGGATTCTGTTTGCTAGAATTTTGCTAAGGATTTTTGCATCTATGTTCATCAGTGATATTGGCCTGTAGTTTTCTTTTTTGTGGCATCTTTGTCTGGTTTTGGAATTAGGGTGATGGTGGCCTCATAGAATGAGTTTGGAAGTTTACCTTCCTCTGCAATTTTCTGGAAGAGTTTGAGTAAGATAGGTGTTAGCTCCTCTCTAAATTTTTGGTAGAATTCAGCTGTGAAGCCATCTGGTCCTGGGCTTTTGTTTGCTGGAAGATTTTTGATTACAGTTTTGATTTCCTTGCTTGTGATGGGTCTGTTAAGAGGGGAGAAGGTGAGGGTGGGATGTTTCGAAAGAACAGCATGTATATTATCTATGGTGAAACAGATCACCAGCCCAGGTGGGATGCATGAGACAAGTGCTCGGGCCTGGTGCACTGGGAAGACCCGGAGGAATCGGGTGGAGAGGGAGGTGGGAGGGGGGATCGGGATGGGGAATACGTGTAAATCTATGGCTGATTCATATCAATGTATGACAAAACCCACTGAAAAAATAAATAAATAAATAAAGGGGAAAAAAAAAAGACTGCTTTGGCTATTCAGGGTTTTTTGTGTTTCCATGTGAAGTGTGAAATTTTTTGTTCTAGTTCTGTGAAAAATGCCATTGGTAATCTGATAGGGGTCACATTGAATCTGTAGATTGCATTTGGTAATATAGTCATTTTCACAATATTGATTTTTCCTACCCAGGAAGATGGAATATCTCTCCATCTGTTTACGTCATCTTTGATTTCTTTCATTAATGTCTTATAATTTTCTTTGTACAGTTCTTTTGTCTCCTTAGGTAGGTTTATTCCTAGATATTTAATTCTTTTTGTTGCATTGGTGAATGACATTGATTCCTTAATTCTCTTTCTGATTTTTCATTGTTAATATATAGAAATGCAGGTGATTTCTGTGTATTGATTTTGTATCTTGCAAAACTTTGCTTAATTCACTGATTAGCTCTAGTAATTTTCTGATACTATCTTTAGGGTTTTCTATGTACAGTATCATGTCATCTGCAAACAGTGAGAGCTTTACTACTTCTTTTCTGATCTGGATTCATTTTATTTCTTTCCCTTCTCTGAATGCAGTAGCTAGGACTTCCAGAAATATATTGAGTAATACTGGTGAAAGTGAACACCCTTGTCTTGTTCCTGATCTTAGGGGGAATGTTTTCAGTTTTTCACCATTGAGAATAATGTTTGCTGTAGGCTTATCATATATGGCCTTTACTCCATTGAGGTAGGTTCCTTCTGTGCACATTTTTTGAAGAGTTTTAATCATAAATGCATGCTGAATTTTGTCAAGGGCTTTTTCTGCATCTATTGAGATTATCATATGTTTTTTATCTTTCAATTTTTTAATATAAGGTATCACATTGATTGATTTGCATATATTGAAGAATCCTTACATTCCTGGAATAAACCCAACTTGATCATGGTTTATGAGCTTTTTAATGTGTTGCTGAATCTGCTAAAATTTTGTTGAGGATTTTTGAATCTATGTTCATCAGTGACACTGATTGGCCTGTAGTTTTATTTTTGTGTGTTGTCTTTGTCTGGTTTTGGTATCAGGGTGATGGTGGCCTTGTAGAATGAGTTTGAAACTGTTCCTTACTCTGCAATTTTTTGAAAGAGTTTTAGAAGAATAGGCATTAGCTCTTCTCTAAATGTTTGATAGAATTCTCTTGTGAAGTCATCTGGTCTTGGACTTATTTTTGGGGAGATTTTTGATCACAGCTTCAATGTCAGTGTTTATAATTGGGTTGTTCATAATTTCTATTTCTTCCTGGTTCAGTCTTGGAAGATTGAACTTTTCTAGAATCTGTCCATTCCTTCCAGGTTATCCATTTTATTGCCATATAGTTGCACATAATAGTCTCTTATAATCCTTTTTATTTCTGCATTATCTGTTGTAACTTCTCCTTTTTCATTTCTAATTTTGTTCATTTGATTCTTCTCTCTTTTTTTCCTTGATGAGTCTGGCTAAAGGTTTGTCAATTTTATTTATCTTCTCAAAGAACCAGCTTTTAGTTTTATTACTCTTTACTATTGTTTCTTTCATTTCTTTTTCATTTGTTTCTGCTCAGATCTTTATGGATTTCTTTTGTGGGGTTTTGTTCTTTTTTTCCCCAGTTATTTTAGGTGTAAAGTTAGGTTGTCTATTCAATGTTTTTCTTGTTTCTTGAGGTAGGATTGTATTACTATAAACTTCCCTCTTAGAACTGCTTTTGCTGCATCCCATAGGTTTTGAGTTGTTGTGTTTCATTGTCATTTATTTCTATAAATGTTTTGATTTCCCTTTTGATTTATTCAGTAACATGTTGGTTATTTAGAAATGTGTTGTTTAATCTCCATTTGTTTGTGTTTCTTACAGTTTTTTTCTTGTAATTGATATCTAGTCTCATAGTGTTGTGGTCAGAGAAGATGCTTGATATGATTTTAATTTTCTTAAATTTACTGAGGTTTGATTTGTGACCCAATATGTGGTCTATCCTGGAGAATGTTCCATGTGCAGTTGAGAAGAAGGTGTAGTCTTCTGCATTTGGATGGAATGTCCTGAAGATATATCAATGAGATCCATCTCATTGATCCATCTCATTTAAGACTTGTGTTTCCTTCTTAATTTTTTGTTTTAATGATCTGTCCATTGGTGTGAGTGGAGTATTATAGTCTCCTATGATTATTGTGTTACTATCAAGTTCTCCTTTTATGTCTGTTAGTGTTTGTCTTATGTATTGAGGTGCTCCTGTGTTGGATGCATAGATATTTACAATTGGTATGTCTTCCTCTTGAATTGATCCCTTGATCACTATGTAGTGTCCTTCCTTATCTCTCGTAATCTTCTTTATTTTAAGGTCTATTTTGCCTGATATGAGGATTGCTACTCCAGGTTTCTTTCACTTCCCATTTGCATGGAATATATTTTTCCATCCTCTCACTTTCAGTCTACATGTGTCTTGAGGTCTGAAATGGGTTTCTTGTAGACAGAATATATATGGGTCTTGTTTTAGTATACATTCAGCCAGTCTGTGTCTTTTGGTTGGAATGTTTAATCCATTTACATTTAAAGTAATTATTGATATATATGCTCTTATTGTCATTTTCTTAACTGTTTGGGGTTGATTTTGTAGGCCTTTTTCCTTCTCTTGTATTTCTTGACTATATAAGTCCCTTTAACATTTGTTGTTAAGCTGGTTTGGTGGTACTGAGTTCTCCTAACTTTTGCTTTTCTGAAAAGCTTTCGATTTCTCCATCAATTTTGAATGAAATTCTTGCCAGATACTGTAATCTTGCTTGTAGATTTTTTCCCTTTCAATACTTTAAATATATCCTGCCATTCCCTTCTGGCCTGCAGAGTTTCAGCTGTTAAGTGTATGAAGTTTCCCTTGTATGTTACTTGTTGCTTCTCCCTTCCTGCTTTTAATATTCTTTATGTTTAGTCTTTGTTAGTTTGATTAGTATGTGTCTTGGCGTGTTTCTCCTTGGGTTTATCCTTTATGGGACTCTTTGTGTCTCTTGGACTTGACTATTTTCTTTTCCATGTTGGGGAAATTTGCAACTATAATCTCTTCAAAAATTTTCTCATACTCTTTTTCTTTTTTTCTTCTGGGACCCCTACAATTCAAATGTTAGTGCATTTGATATTGTCCCAAAGGTCTCTGAAACTATCCCCAGTTCTTTTCATTCCTTTTACTTTATTCTGCACTTCAGAAGTTATTTCCACCATTTTAATCTTCCTGCTCACTAATTTGTTCTTCTCCTTCAGATATTCTGCTATTGATTCCTTCCAGAGTAATTTTAATTTCAGTAATTGTGTTGTTTGTCTCTGTATATTTATCCTTTAATTCTTCTAGGTCTTTGTTAATTCTTGCATTTTCTCCATTTTGTTTTCAAGGTTTTTGATCATCTTTACTATCATTATTCTGAATTCTTTTTCAGGTAGTTTGCCTATTTCCTCTTCATTTATTTGGACATCTGTTATGGGCAAGGCTGAGTCTGAAGATTTGGTTTGTATTTTTGTTTTGTGTTTTAGATGAGGTGTACTGTACAGGGTGCTATTGGTGGTTGGGTTATGTGGGTCTTGTACTGATGTGGTTTCCTTTGTGTGAGTTCTCACTATTTGATACTCCCTAGGGTTACTTCTCTAGGGTCTTGGAGTCAGTGTTCCCACTCCAAAGGCTCAGGGCTTGATTTCTCTGCAAAAACCAGCATAGGTCCAATCTACCAAGAGGAATATCACCCAAAGAGGAAGGGCCTTTACTTGAGTTCCAAAAGCCAGTGCACAAGAACACAGTGGAGATCCCTGACTCAGCAGAAACTCAGTATTGACTGCCACATGGACAGGCCTCCTTGCATTGCAACAGATGACTAGAGTGTCTGATCTTGGCAGTGGTCGGCAGAACTTATTGAGGATTTTTACATCTATGTTCATGAGTGATATTAGTCTATATTTTTTGTATGTGATATATTTGTCTGGGTTTCTGTTTGTGATATCTTTGGTATCAAGCTGATGGTGGCCTTTTAGAATGAGCTTCTGAATGTTCCTTCCTCTGCAACTTTTTGGAAGACTTTGAGAAGAATATAGGTTAGCTATTCTCTAATTGTTTGATAAAATTCATCTGTGAAGCCATCTTGTCCTGGACTTTTGTTTGGTGGAAAATTTTTAATCAAAAAATTTCAATTTCATTACCTGTGATCAGCCTGTTCATAGTTTCTGTCTTTTCCCGGTTCAGTTTTAGAAGGTTGTACCTTTCTAAAAATTTGCTCATTTCTTCCAGGCTGCCCATTTTATTGGCATATAGCTCCTTATAGTAGTCTCTCCCTTGGACTACAAAGAGATCCAACCAGTCCATTCTAAAGATCAGTCCTGAATATTCATTGGAAGGACTGATGTTGAAGCTGAAACTCCAATACTTTGGTCACCTGATGCAAAGAACTGACTTGTTTGAAAAGACCCTGATGCTGGGAAAGATTGAAGGCAAGAGGAGAAGGGGATGACAGAGGATGAGATGGTTGGATGGCATCACCAACTCAATGGACATGAGTTTGGGTAAACTCTGGGAGTTGGTGATGGACAGGGAGGCCTGGCGGGCTATGGTCCATGGGGTCACGAAGAGTTGGACACGACTGAGCTGAACTGATAATCCTTTGTATTTCTGATAATTCAGAAAGATACATGTATCAAAGTTCACTGCAGCACTATTTACAATAGCCAAGATATGGAAACACACTAAATGGCCGTCAATAGGAATGGATAAAGATGTGATACATATATCCAATGTACATATATTCTGCCATAAGAAAGGAATTGAGTGACATGCATGGACCTAGAATTGTCTCACTGAGTAAAGTAAAACAGAGAATGACAAATATATGCTATTGTATCTAAAAATGGTACAAATTAACTTATTTACAGAACAGAAATAGAGTCACAGATGCAGAAAACAAACTTACAGTTTTGGGGGAAGTGGATGGTGGGGGTAGGGATGTATTGGGAGATTGCAATTCACATATACACAGAACTCTGTATAAAATAGATAACTAATAAGGATCTACTGTATACCTCAGGATCTCTTCTCAATACCCTGTAATGACCTATATGGGGAAATAATCTAAAAAGGAGTGGGTATATGTATAACAGATTCACTTTGCTATATACCATAGAGTAACATAACATGTTAAATAAACTATACTCCAATAAGAAGTTTTTAAAATCACAATTATGATAATAGTAAATTATTAGAAAACAGTAAAAAATACATTGCGAAACACAGTTTGAGTTCAATTTCTGTTAAAATAAGCATGGACAACAAACATAGTGTAATTCGTTCAGTCATATGGACTCTATGACCCCATGGACTATATTGCGCCACTCTACTCCATTCATGGGATTTTTGAGGCAAGAATACTGGAGTGGGTTGCCATTTCCTTCTCCAGGGGATCTTCCTGACTCAGGGATTGAACTCGAGTCTACACATACTTTACTTGAAAAAAAAAAAAGACTGAATGGTTACATTAAGTTAAAGCAATAATTCCTAATTAATTCAGCTGCAGTTTAAGTATCTCCCAGATCTTCAATTCATTAGTAAACTTATTTGGAAAAATAGAGTATTTAATGTTTTACTTCATTTGAGTGGCAAAAAGTAAGGGGAGTGGTGGGGGGAGAAAGAGAGAGACAAAGAGAAACTTTCATTAGCTTTCAAGTCTACCAAAGATCACTGCTTAAAAGAATCATAAAATTAGTACTAAAGTATCCTATGAATGCATCCCTCTGTTTTCACAAACTTTCAACTTTAATCAAAATTTAAGGATAAGGCATAAGATACAGCCTAATCTAAGTTCTGTCTTACTTGCTTTATTTAGTTGTGGATGAATGCTATTCTCATTTTAAACATTTTTTTTTTTTTTTAGGGTTCTCTATCTGGTTCCAAATAGGAAAGGGAGTATGTCAAGGCTGTATATTGTCACCCTGCTTATTTAACTTACATGCAGAGTACATCATGAGAAACGCTGGGCTGGAAGAAGCACAAGCTGGAATCAAGGTTGCCAGGAGAAATATCAATAACCTCAGATATGCAGATGACACCACCCTTATGGCAGAAAGGGAGGAAGAACTACAGAGCCTCTTGATGAAAGTGAAAGAAGAGAGAGAAAAAGTTGGCTTAAAGCTTAGCATTCAGAAAACTAAGATCATGGCATCTGATCCCATCACCTCATGGGAAATAGATGGGGAAACAGTGGAAGCAGTGTCAGACTTTGTTTTTGGGAGCTCCAAAATCACTGCGGATGGTGATTGCAGCCATGAAATTAAAAGACACTTATTCCTTGGAAGGAAAGTTATGACCAACCTAGATAGCATATTAAAAAGCAGAGACATTACTTTGCCAACAAAGGTCCATCTAGTCACGGCTATGGTTTTTCCAGTGGTCATGTACGGATGTGAGAGTTGGACTATAAAGAAAGCTGAGCACCAAAGAATAGATGCTTTTGAACTGTGGTGTTGGAGAAGACTATTCAGAGTCCCTTGGATTGTAAGGAGATCCAACCAGTCCATCCTAAAGGAGATCAGTCCTGGGTGTTCATTGGAAGGACTGATTTTGAAGCTGAAACTCCAATTCTTTGGCTACCTCATGCAAAGAGTTAACTCATTGGAAAAGATCCTGATGCTGGGAGGGATTGTGGGCAGGAGGAGAAGGGGATGACAGAGGATAAAATGGCTGGATGGCATCACCAACTTGATGGACATGAGTTTGAGTAAACTCCGGAAGTTGGTGATGGACAGGGAGGCCTGGCATGCTGCAATTCATGGGGTCGCAAAGAGTCAGACACGACTGAGCGACTGAACTAACTAACTATGGAAGATTTTTAACCACTTTTTTTCTCATAATGGCCTGGCAAGTAAGTATATTAATGTAGACACTTAAGGATTGGGATTCTTGGTTTTATATCAACTAAAGGAATTGGGATAGAGAAAAGATAGAAGAAATATATTAAATGGTGAAAATAAAACAGGCTAGTTGGAAACACACGGATGTGTAATTTTAGATGTTTCAGGTGCTAGTAGTAGTACTCTTCATATTTTATGCTAAGTTGTTAGAATTTAAATTCTGTCTTCTTATCCCTCCCCAAATGTTGGAGTCATAATCACCAGTTCTTCACAGTATGACCTTATTTGGAGAGAGTTTTTACAGAGGTAATTAAATTAAAATTAAATGGTTGATTTGGCAAAGCCCTAATCCATTATTTGCGGTGTCCTTATAAAAAGGGGGAAAGTTTGGACAGAGAGATAAATATAGAGAGAAAATTATGTGAAAAGACACAAGAAGATGGCTGTGTTTAAGGTAAAGAGAGAGGACTTAGAAGTTACTAACTCTGTTGACACCTTGATCTTGAAATTCCAGCCTCTAGATCTTCGAGATAATAAGCTTTGGTTTTTCAAGCCACCCAGTTCATGATGCTTTGTTATGGCAGCTCTACCAAATTATTACACAAGTGATCCATCTTTTAGACAGAAAAGAAAGAAAATTTCCTTTTCAAGGCATCTTTACTTTTTTTTTTTTTCCTTTTTACAGGGACACAGAAAAAACAAATGCTGGTACAAGTACTCTTAGCCTCTAAGGTCAGCTGATTAGTGACTTAAACTCTACTGTCATTAGAGTCCTTTACAAGTTAAATCCTAACATCCAACAAAGAATTAAACAAAGATAGCAGCCAAAGTCAAGCAAAAATGTTTAAACCAAGGAGGGTAAGTTTTCGTTACCAAATTTCTTCTAATTGTATTTATTGTGAGAACTAGGTGAGTTAACTCCTGTAATATGATTTAAGTAAGTGGCCAAAACATGGTAGGTTCAATGTAAGCATTTGATATTAGTTATTGCTAATTAGAATCTGAATTATACTAATGTGTTGGTCAGAGAAATCCAAATGAAATTTGAAATTATTGTAGAGATCAAGATGGTGGAGTAGGACGATCAAAACTCAAGTCCCCCTACAACCACATCAAAAATATCTACATGTAGAACAAGTCTCACTGAAAACTAACTGGAGACTGGTAGAAAAACTCCTGCGTAGCCAAAGCTGTAAGAAAGAGTGACCCAGAATGAATCATGTAGGAAGGGAAGAGAATTGACTAGGTTATTAGGACCTGTGCCCTTGATAGGGGACTCAGAAGAATTGGAAGGTTACACAGGTAGAGATTCCTCCTATAGAGTGGTTAGCTAAAGTCACATACTGGACACCCCAGGACTGGCATCTGACAGCTAGAAGACAGGTCCTCCTGGCTGTTGGAGGACAGCTGTGGGAAGCCTGATCTCTGCTCATGACAGTGCACACGTGCTTCCTTGCTTCTGAAACTAGGAGAGGATGGACAGAAACTGCAAAGGACGGAGGCTGGTTTCCCAAGATCACCCTGGTGTGCCCTCCAGCCTGAGATAAACACCTGCTCAGGTCCACTTGCTTCGTGACGTGGGTTCACCCTGGGGCAAGGGCTGCTGCTGGTGCAGGAGGAGCTCAACTGTGAGGGTCAAACACGGCTCAGACGAGACGCTGCATCAGAGAAAGGCAATGGCAACCAGTCCTGGTGCTTACTCAGGCAGTGCATCAGAAGGGATACAAGCCTCTGCCTGTGGCTGGAGCAGCCCACAGCATTCTCAACAATCCATGCTAGCCCCGGCACCAGCCCCACTTATTCTATAGCACCGTTGCACACTAGGGTGAGGTTTATAGTGACCAAGGGAAGAGCTCCGCTGTGAGGGAGAAAAGTTTCACAGACCCAGAGAAGAGATAAAAGAGGGTAGAAGGTGCGTTTGATGAAATGACTCCTGAAAATTGCCCAAACCTGAAGAAGGAAACAAATATCTAGATACAGGAAACATAAAGTGATTCCAAACAAGATGAACCCAAATAGATCCTCACCAAGAAATACCATAATTAAAATGGGAAAAGTTACAGAGAATATTTTAAAGGCTGTGTGCTGTGGTCAGTTGTGTCTGACTCTCTGCGATCCCATGGACTGTAGCCCGCTAGGCTCCTGTGTCCACGGGGATTCTCCAGGCAAGAATATCGGAGTGGTTTCCATGCCTCCCTCCAGGGGATCTTCCCAACCCAGGGATTGAACCCAGGTCTCCTACATTGCAGGTGGATTCTTTACTGTCTGGGCCACCAGGGAAGCCAGTAAGAGAAAAACAGTCATATACAAGGTCATCCCCCAAAGGCTGATTTCTCTCCAGAAACTTCTCAGGCCAGAATGGAGAGGCATGATATATTCAAAGTGCTTAAAGGAAAAAACCTGCAACTTAGGATACTCCACTCTGCATGATTATCATTTAGAATTGAAGGAGAGATAAAGAATTTCTGAGACAAGTTGAAGGAGTTCATAAATACTATTAGTAAATCTACTCTAAAAAAAGTGTTACAGGATCTTTTCTGAATGGAAATGAAAAGGCTGTAAGTATCTGTAGGAAATGAAAAATCCCACTAGTAAAGACAAATATATAGTAAAAATTAAGTATTAATCACCTTAATAAAATATCTCAGAGACTAAAAGAAAAAACTGTAAATTCAACTATCAACAATAATCAGTAAATGGATTTAATGAGGATATTAAGAATACAAAATGTGTGGGGTAGGAGTTAAAAATGTAGATCTTTTCAAATGTGTTTGAACTTAAAGATTGCCTGTTTTAAACACACAGTTGTAGATCAACATATACTAATCCTATGGTAACCACAAATTGAAAACCTACAATAGATACACAAATACTAGAGTAAGGAATACAAATATGCACATAAAAATTGTCAACCTAAAGGAAGAAATTAGAGAAAGAATTAAAAAATGGAGAACTACAAAAATAACCAGGTAAAAAATGATAATAAGTACAGACCTATTACCTAAAGTGATAATAATCACTTTAAATGTTGCTGAACTAAACTTTTTCTCAATGGACAAAATGTGGCTATGGGAAGAAAAAAAAAAAAAAACAGGACCCATCTATATGCTGTTTACAGAGACGTCAGAGCTAAAGATACAGACTGAATGTTGGTGGGATGGATAACATGTTGACCAAAAACAAGACTAAACAAATTGAAGCAGATAGAAATTATATCAAGCATTCTTTCTGACCAAAATGTTATCAAATAAAATCAATTACAGGCAGAAAAATGGGGAAAGAACATACACATGGAAACTAAACAACATGCTACTAAGAAACCAATCAGTCAATGAAGAATTTATTGAAGAAGTCAGAAAATATGTTGAGATAAATGAAAATGGAAATAAAACTTTCCAAAATCTGTGTGCTATAACAAAAGTAGTTCTAAGAAGGAAGTTTATAGTGATAAAGGCCTAGCTCAAGAAACAAGAAAAATGTCATACAAACAAGATAACTACCATAAAAGGATTAGAAGAGAAGAAAGCAGTCCAAAATCAGCAAAGGAAATAAATATCAGAAAGTAAATAACTAGGGAACAAAAAAATAGAAAAAAAAAAGTAAAAGAGCTCTTTTTTAAAAGATAAACAAAATTGAGAAAAATTTATCTAGACTCATCAAAAAATAAATAAAGAAATGGACTCACATAAACAAAATAAGAAATGAAAGAGGGGAAATAACCAATATCACAGAGATACAAAAAAAAAAATCATAAGAGAATACTATCAGCAGTTATATGCCAACAAATCGTACAAACTAGAAGAAGTAGACAAATTTCCAGAAATATACATTCTTCCAAGACTGTATCAGGAAGAAACAATCCAAACAGACCAATCACTAGTAGTGAAATTGAATTTGTAATTAAAAAATATAAAACCTCATAAAATCCAGGACTGGATGTCTTAAGTCAATACTAGTCAATCTCAAACTATTACAAATAATTAAAGAGAACAGGAAACTTCCAAAATCATTCTATAAGGTCACAGTTACTCTGATATTAAAACCAAAGAAAGAAAATTACAGGCAAATATATCTAATGAATATAAACACAAAATATCTCAGCAAAATATTAGAAAAGTGAATTCAATGATATATAAAAAGGATACCTACAACCATGATCAAGTGGAGCTTGTCCAGGATCACAAGGATGGTTCAAGACTTGAAAATCAATCAATGGCATACACCACATTAACAAAAGGAAGGATAAAAATCTCATGATCATCTTAAAGGACAAAGAAAGGGCATTTTAGAAAGTTCAACATCCAGTTGTGACAAACTTATCAAAACTGGTATAGAAGGAACATATCTCAACATAATAAAGACCACTTATTACAAAGCCACCACTAACATCATATTTAATGGTGAAAAGTTGAAAGCTTTTCCCCTAAAATCAGGAATAAGACAAGGATGCTAACTTGCGCCACTTCTATTTAATGTTGTGTTGGAAGCCCAAACCATAGCAATCAGACAATAAAAAGAAAGAAAAAGCATCCAAATTGGAAGGAAAGGAGTAAAATTCTCATTATTTGCAGATGGCATAATTCTATATGTGGAAAACCCTAAATTCTCTGTCCAAAAACTAGTCAAACAAATAAAAGAATTCAATAAGTTTACAGAATAAAAATTATTGTAAAGAAATCTGTTACTTTTCACATGGTAATAATGAAATATCAGAACTAGAAAACAAAACATCATATTTAGAATTGGATCAAAAAGAATAAAATACCTAGAAATAAACTGAACCAAGGAGAAAGGCCTATAAAACTGAAGACTGAAATGATCAACATTGATGAAAGAAACTGAAGATGATACAAAGACATGTAAAGATATTCTATGTTCCTGGATTGGAAGAATTAATATTGTTAAAACGTTCATACTGCACAAAGCAGTCTACATATCCGATGCAATAGCCATGATACTTTTCAACAAATTAGACCAAATAATCCTAAAATGTATATAGAACCACAAAAGACCTCAAGTTGCCACAGCAATCTTGAAGAAAAAGTACAAAACTCAAATCATCATGCTCCCTGGTTTCAGACTATACTACAAATTTACAGTAATCTAAACAGCATGAAACTGGAACAAGAATAGACACATAGACCAAGGAAACAGTACTGAGACCTGGAAAGAAATCCACACATTTATGTCCAATTAATAGGCAAGAATATAGAATTGGAAAAGAATTTATCTTCTATAAGTAGTGCTACGAAAATTGGTCAGGTACATGTAAAACAGTGAAACTGGATCATTTTCTTACACCATATACAAAAATAAAATGGATTAAAGACCTAAAAACTGTAGAGAGTTCTTGGTTTTTGACCTATGTTTAGCTATATTATCTAGTTTGTTTATTACTTTTGTTTTTGTCCTTCTAGGCACTGGTAGAGACCAAGAAAATGTGATGTCCCTTGTTATGCAATTCCAAGTACTGTATATTTAGTGTCTTCTAGTGGCTCCTTCGGAGAAGGCAATGGCACCCCACTCCAGTACTCTTGCCTGGAAAATCCCATGGATGGAGGAGCCTGGTAGACTGTAGTCCATGATGTCGCTAAGAGTCGGACACAACTGAGCAACTTCACTTTCACTTTTCACTTTCATGCATTGGAGAAGGAAATGGCAACCCACTCCAGTGTTCTTGCCTGGAGAATCCCAGGGACGGGGGAGCCTGGTGGGCTGCCGTCTATGGGGTCGCACAGAGTCAGACACGACTGAAGTGACTTAGCAGCAGCAGCAGTAGCTCCTTAATCAGAATTTTCTCCCTGGTTTCCTAAAGTCAATTTCTCAATGAACATCATTTCCTGAGTGTATTTTGTAGATTATCCTCTTTCCATCTTTATGCTGTGGATACTTCATGAAGCTCAAAACATAGTTTTTCAGTCTTGTAAAGCAAATTTAATGATTCCTAAGTACATACTGATAGAATGTCCCCAGTAATGAAAGCATGGAAATATCTACAGATGTAGGCACCAGCATATGGATACAGAAAATCAGCAGACATTATAAAATAAAACAAACCTAATTGTTCTGATTCATTTAGATATTAAAGTAGTTCTTTCTGACAATGTGGTTAATTTTTCTATGTTAGCGTTCTTTTGTCCTCTTGTTTTCTATTTAAATGTGATAATTTTTTATAACTTACATTTTAAATGACATTGTACCATCTATTCAATAGCAACACATTTCTGCTCTGCTAAAATGAAGTAATGAAATTTAATGTTCAACTTTTTTCATAACTTTGTCATCCGTAGCATATGACAAAGTTCAACATGTTATAAGCATTACTAACTGTCCAACACTGAGGTGATTAAATATAATTTCTTTAAAAAATCTAATGACTTCAATGTATGAGAGAAAAGATTCATGACTAGTCTTCTTAATAAAGTAATTAAATAGAATAATTAGTTGTTCAGAGATTTAACACATTTTCTGTTCAGTTACAAAATATATGTTCAAGCTATAAAGGTCTCTGAAACCAAATTCAAAGCAGGAAACATTTCTTCAAAATGTCAAAGAACATTGGCAAGTACTTGTTACAGTGATGATCTAAGAGTCTTTATAACATTTATGAGCCTCTTTTTGTACCTCAAGCTTTAATTTGTAAATATTGATCTGGCTGTTCTAATAGGAGGACAACCTAGAACTTGCAATGTTTTGTTTCCTACTTTGCTGCTGCTACTGCTGCTAAGTCACTTCAGTCGTGTCTGACTCTGTGCGACCCCATAGATGGCAGCCCACCAGGCTCCCCTGTCCCTGGGATTCTCCAGGCAAGAACACTGCAGTGGGTTTCCTACTTTGAAAGGCGTGGAATAAATTATGTAATATAAATTCTCCAATATGTTTCATAATTTTAGAAAGTATCTGGATTTTAGATTTCAGAAGGACAGTATACAGATCATCTCCTATTCAATACTAATGTTTATATTCAATTTCTTCCATTTGTTAGCAATTCTCTATGCATAATGAAATATGTTATATTTTTTGAATATTTAAATTATCAAAATACTTTTCATTAAAATATAAATACTATGTATGAAATACCTCATTAGGTTCCTGAAAGAAAGTTAAAGCCAGCACACATTTTAAGAAGATTAAACTATAGAAGATAGTAAGAATTTCTAATAATAATGCAAAGCATGAAAATCTAAAATAGTGGGCATTGTCAGTATCCCACCCAGACTTCTGGATTTGTTGTTGTTGTTGTTATCTGTGTGTTCACACCCCAGTTCTGTTTGTATTTTCTTCTAGCACCCACTGTCCATTACGGTCTTTGGACAGTTGTCCCTGGCTATTGGACCTGCTTTACTTCTTAATCCAAAGATCATGTAGCTCCTGGTAGGTCATGGCAGGAGTCCCCAAACCTCAGGATCTAATGCCTGATGATCTGAGGTGGAACTGATGTAATAATAATAGGAATTAAGTGCAAAAAAAAATGTAATGTGCCAGTCAGAATGGCTGCTATCCAGAAGTCTACAAGCAATAAATGCTGGAGAGGGTGTGGAGAAAACGGGACCCTCTTACATTGTTGGTGGGAATGCAAACTAGTACAGCCACTATGGAGAACAGTGTGGAGATTCCTTAAAAAACTGGAAATAGAACTGCCATATGACCCAGCAGTCCCACTCCTGGGCATACACACTGAGGAAACCAGATCTGAGACATGTGCACCCCAATGTTCATCGCAGCACTGTTTATAATAGCCAGGACATGGAAGCAACCTAGAGGCCCATCAGCAGACGAATGGATAAGAAAGCTGTGGTACATATACACCATGGAATATTACTCAGCCATTAAAAAGAACACATTTGAATCCGCTCTAATGAGATGGATTAAACTGGAGCCCATTATACAGAGTGAAGTAAGCCAGAAAGTTAAACATCAATATAGCATACTAATGCATATATATGGAATTTAGAAAGCTGGTAATGATAACCTATATGCAAGACAGAAAAAGAGACACAGATGTATAGAACAGACTTTGGGACTCTATGGGAGAAGGCGAGGGTGGAATGATCTGAGAGAATAGCATTGAAACATGTATATTATCAAGTGTGAAACAGATCGCCAGTCCAGGTTGGATGCATGAGACAAGTGCTCAGGGCTGGTGTACTCGGAAGACCCAGAGGGATGGGATGGGGAGGGAGGTGGGAGGGGGGTTCAGGATGGGGAACACATGTAAATCCATGGCTGATTCATGTCAATGTATGGCAAAAACCACTACAATATTGTAAAGTAATAAGCCTCCAATTAATAAAAATAAAGGAAAAAATGAAATATATAAAAACAAAAAACAAACAAACAAAAAGAAATGCGCTTGAACTATCCCATAACTATCCTCCCTCTCCCCAGTCCATGAACAAATTGTCTTCCATGAAACCAGTCCCAGGTGACAAAAAGGTTGGGAGCCACTAGTTTATGACTTCCAACCCTCAATGGTGAGCCTTAGTCAATGAGGAAATATAAAAGCATGAATTCAGAACTAACTCTAGTTAGGTAACTCACAATAGAGCTCCGCAGTAGGCTCTGGCTGATACTTTGCATAAAATTACCACCTACTTGGACTCCTACCCTTCCCAATACTGCTTGCTATGATATTAGCCAGTTTTTCCTAGGATGTATTATTCATAAATCATTTGTACATATGTTGGCATCTCAGAGTCTACTTCTAGAGAACCCCATTTAAGGCACCTTACTATTAGCAAGAAATTCAGAACATTATAGGTAGAGAGAAAACAGATGGAAATATATTAATGAAAAATGAAGAATACAAGATACTTCCAGAAGAAAACTCCAATAAAGTTAAAAACATTTTCAGAGATCTTCCAAGCCCGATAGGCCACATTACAGATTCATATGAGAGGTATTTTGAGTCAATAGTTGGAATAATTACTATAAGAACTATTTGAATAATAAAACTGGACCTGACTAATTTTTTATCTCATAAATACTGAACAACTAAAAGCTACTTGGTTTATAAATCAGAGAAAAATAGAGTGTGGGCCTGCACCAAAGGCCCAGGGCAATATGGTGTTTAGCATACTATCTGCAAGGTTATGATATAGAACACTTCACACCAGCTGTACTCCTCCCTAACTCTCCAAATAGTTATTTGGCATTCATTATGGGAACAATTTAGGTAGCAAATCCCCTGGTAGCTCAGCTGGTAAAGAATCAGCCTGCAATGCAGAAGACACAGGTTCAATTCCTGGGTCGGGAAGGCTACCCACTCCTGTATTCTCAGGCTTCCCTGGTAGCTCAGACAGGAAAGAATCTGCTTGCAGTGCAGGAGACCTTGTTCAATCCCTGGTTTGGGAAGATCCGCTGGAGGAGGGCATAGCAACCCACTCCAGTATTCTTGCCTGGAGAATCCCATGCACAGAGGAGCCCGGTGGGCTACAGTCCATGAGGCGGTAAGGAGCTGGACATGACTCAGCGGCTACACACAACACGGCACAGCATGGGAACAAATGAAATACAGCTTTAGTCAAGCTATAGCTCAGAAGGTTATTCTCAAGAATAAGAATAGAAGGAAACTTCTGTAAAACTCCACATAGCATCATCTTTAATGATGGACTCCTTTGCATCTACAATAAATTATGTGTCTATTAATTTTATCTAACATGAAGAATTATTATAAAGCATTAAATTAATAGTCTCCATTGTTAAAGAAAAGCAAGACTTTTACTCTCAGAAGACATGATGCTATTTGCAGAAAACTATAAAAAAATACACAAAGAAATAAGTACAAGTGTTAAAAGCTAAAACTATGAGTCCAAAGAAAAAGAAAACATAAAAAAAAAAATTGTAACACTGACTTAGATCTCAGGTATGAGATCAAATGCATGAACTGAAACTTTTTAAAATGATAAATTGGAATTTATTTTTAAAAAAGAAAAGACATAACATTAAAGATATGAAAACAAGCTACAGACTGGGAGAAAATATTTGCAAATTATATATTTGACAAGGGACTTGTATCCAGAATATATTACTTGTAACTCAATAATGAGAAAGTTAATTGAAAGTGGACAAAATGCCAAATGTACTTTTCACCAAAGAAGACATATACATGGCTAATGAATGCAAGAGAATGTGAACAATCTCATTACTTGTTAGGGGGGTGCAAATTAAGCCCACAGTGAGAAACTCACTTTTATGGCTACAATGAAAAAGACGATCCCAAGTGCTGGTGAATGAGAGTAGATATTGGATTTCTTAGACTTTGTTGCTTGAAATGTAAAATGCTAGAGATATTTTTGGTAAACAGTCTAACAATTTCTTTACAAGTTAAACACAAACTTACCAAGTAATTCCATTCTTAGGAACCTCCCCAGGAGACATGAAAACATATTATTACAAATAATTATTAAGTCCTAAGCAAGACTTAACACTCAGATTTCATAGCAGCATTATTCGTAATAGTCCAAATTGTAAACAAGTGCCCATTGGCTTCCGAATGAACAAATATAATGTGATGTAGAATGTATAATAGAATACGATATTGAAATAAAGTATCGATGCATGCTACAACATCAATACATCTGAAAATACTTTTGCTAACTAGACTAAGTGAAAGTTGCTCAGTCCTGTCTGACTCTCTGTGACCCCATGGACTGTAGCCCACCAGGCTCCTCTGTCCATGGGATTTTCCAGACAAGAATACTGGAGTGGGTTGCCATTTCCTTCTCCAGGGAATCTTCCTGACACAGGGATTGAACCTGTATTGCTCTCATTCTTGGCAGGCTCTTTACCATCTGAGCTATCAGGGAAATCCCAAATAGACTAAGTCCCAAATAGACTAAGCCAATTGAAAAAGAATATATACTTCATGATTCCATTTTTGAGAAGTTTTAACTGTTTAGGAAAACAGAAATTTAAAAAGACAGAAAGCATACTGGTGCTTCCCTGGGGCTGGTGTAAAGAGTGCAGATGATTCATAAACATGCTCCATGGAAATATGGGGGATGATGAAAAAGTTTTAAAACTGAATTTTTGTGATAATTGATTATAGAGCAACTTCATGCATTTATTACAAATAATTGTTAAAAAACCATCTAATACAATTCCAAGAGAATAAATCAAGCCAAACCTAACAAACAAAATGTCTTTAGACTATCAGGGCACAGTTAGCATGACAACCTATCTACATGTGGTGAACCTAAAAGAAAAAATGAAGCTAGAGGTTCTAGCCCACTTCACAACAGCCTGTCACATACATAGGGCAGAATGGCCCTACTCCCATCCTGTAATTAGTGGGCATAGTGCACAAAATACTACAGAGACTTTCTAAAACACTGTATAGAAACTTTCTTGAACCATTGATTGTGGGGGTGATAGAGAATGGGAACTGATTTATACTAGTTTTTGTTATTTTTAATGACTCCATAAAGCCTGGGTGGAATGCATCCAAGCCCAGGTACATTCATATTTTACAGGTGAAGAACCTGAGTAAATGAATTAGTTCATCCAAGAACATAAAACATAATAATTGGCAAAACCAAAACATGAACCCATATAATTTTAACCTCAAATCTTAGGGCTCATTTTATTATGCTTACATTTATAGAATTAAAACAGGAAAAGAAAATGGTGTGGCTTTTTAAAGTTCAATTTTAAGCTCTACATATGATGGTGTGGGAAAGAAATAATAAACACTTCCTATGGGTCCACATCAACATAAATCTGGTCACCTCCCTCTGGGAGCATACAGTCTAGTAGGGAATAGAAACTGAAAAAACAACATGCACTTTTGTACATAAACATTATATAACCTCATCACTATTGCTATGAAGTAAGATAAAATTAAGTAGTATAAAAGAAGGATGTGACCTCTTTAAAGAGATAGCATTTAATGAACATCTGAATGATGAGAAGGAGCTGCACCATTGAAGAGCAAGACTGTCAGAGGAGCAGCGAGTCTCCAAATCAGAAGAAAGACCATGTGCAAAGGACTCTCATCCAGAAGTGTAACTTGAGAGGAGGCTGCAGAAGTATACAGGAGTTGGTTTGACAGAGTTACTTGGATTATGGAAAAGAGTTCATAGTATAATACATGTAAACTAGTATGGAAAACATTCGAAAGTTTTATGCAGATAAGACCCATAGTCTGATATAGATTAAAATATTGTATTAAAGCTGAGTATAGGAACACTCTATGACCTAGCACTTCCACACTATATAAATATGCAGAAATAAAAACCCTCCAGCACATTTACCAAAGTATATACATTAAAATGGTTGCACCATTCTTATCTGTGATAACCAAAAGTTTCACACTGCCCAAATGTTCATCAACTAAAGAACATGAACATACCATGTCATATTCATACAACGGGATACCACACAGCAATAACAATGAAAAACCACAACACACAAAACAGTGGATACATCTCACAATCAATATGCTGAGTGAAAGAAGCTAGACGCAAGAGAGTACATACTAGTGATAGTGACATTGGAAGATCCCAAACTCACCTCTTTCCACAGACAACAGCTATAGAGGGAACAATCTGCTCCTACAAAAACCTAAAGACTGGCTGAGTAACAACAACAAACTGGGCAAGTAAGAAGAAAACCACATCAAAGTGGGTAGAGGAGATCGGGACTCAATCTCACCACAAACCTCACTCCTGACACTGTGACCCATAATCAGGAAAAGCTCAAATCCCAGAACTTATATTTGGGGCATGAAGAATTTGAGCCCCACATCAGGCACCTTAGTTTTTAAGACATGGATCTGAGAGATAAGCCCTCCAAAGCATCTACCATTGAAAACCAATGGGGCTCATGTCCCGAGATCCACAAGACTGGAGCAATCTGAAAAATGACTCCGTGGCAGCTGGTCTTGCCCTGACTTAAGGAGGCTCACCTGCTTATATTCAAGTATTGTCCTAGGGGCAGGCATATAATTTACATAAATCAGGAGCCTGCTGAATACTCTCTTGGGATGTAGAATGGGTGGTGCCATCTTCATGATTTCAGTTTTCTATGTTCCAGAGCAACAGTATCTCTGTCCCAATTATTATGTTTTCTTCCAGGGGGCCCCTCTGCATCATATTATCTGGCTCTGGTGCCCAATGGTTGTGGGTAACACAGGATTATGACTCACAGGGAAAAGTTCTTAAACTCTAGGGCACGGTCAGAGGCAACAGACCGAGGGACACTTTTTGTGAAGGATGTTTATTAGCTAATCATTATGGCTGTGCCATAAGGGGCAAGCTCCTAAAAATCTGCCTTTAGGGGCTGACTGAAATTCTTTCTAGAGACCTCAGAGGTAAGCGCTGTCTGTGCACTCTCCTCTGCTTTGCCCCTGCTCATTGATATCTCTCAGAGAAGAGCTTACACACTCATGTGGAGCCCCAGTTTTTGCGACTGCAACCCAGGGGACACCACCAGATTGCCTGGCTCTCAGGGCCATGAGGGCTTATGCTGGCAGTCCCGCAGGAATCTCTCTATTTGCATGCTTCAATAAGCTGCTGTGATTAGGTTCTGGCCTCCAATCAGCTTGAAGCACAGCCTAATCTAGACACTTATATCCTCCCCTTAAGGACAATGGCAGGGCTTGTCACAGCCTTAACTATCAAGGGCTATTAAAAATATAACAGACTGTTTGGACAAGCAAAGATTTGAGAGAAAGAAAAGAGCTGGGGCAGGGTTGAACAAAGAGCTGGCAGGGCCTTAGGTAGGTTTATTAGCTACATAAAGGCCACACCTTCAAGACTGGGGAAGTGGCTGCTTTATCTACTGTATAGAAACCAATACAGAAAGCCAAGAAAAATGAAGAAACATTTTAATATGTTGCAAAAGAAAGAACAAGATAAAACCTCAGGGAAACTATATCAGTGAAATGGAGATAAGTTATTTACCTCAAAAAAAAATTCAAAATGATGGTCATAAAGATGCTCACACTCTTAAGGGGGCGAGAATGGATGAAAATAGTGAGAACTTTGACAAAGAGATGGAAAACATAAGAAAATACCAAACAAAAGTCACAGAACTGAAGAATTTAAGAATACAATAACTGAACTTAAAAAAAAAAAATTAGAGGGGTTCGACAGCAGACTTGATGAAGCATAAGAAAATGAGGGGGCCACAGGCCACAAAGAAATAAATAAAATGCTCTTGACATCTTTGTACAGAAAGGAATTTTAGGTGGCAGAAACAAATGAACCAGTAGTTAAGTTTTTTTCCAGATTTACCAAACAAACCATTAGTTAACCCAGAAAAGAATAAATCTTCCAGAATTTTAGAGCCTTGGGCCTCAACCTTATTTTCAGAGAGGAAAGGCTCATTACAGATCCCTGAAAGAGTATGTGGTCTCCATTCCCCAGTTCAGATATGCCCAAGGAGAATAATGAACAAGTTCTCAGAGATCAGAAAGAGTTCACAAAGAACAGTGAACAATGAGGCCTTCTGTGAGCAGAATCCGAGCTTAATCAAGGTAATTCCTCATCCCCGGTGTGTGCATCTGGGAGCTTTATTTAAATCTCTTCCTTATGGAATTTACATTGTTGATTTCCGGTTGATGTTGTATGCCTCCCATCCTTTGTCTTTCCAAGTGGGAGTGATTATTCTGTATATCCTATGCGAGCTCCATCACTGCATTCTGGGTATTTTTGCTGGAGAGGGGAAGATAATTTGCCCTTTAAATGCATACGATTGCAGACTAAAAGGAGTCATATCTAGACCTGTTGGCACCTAGAGACATGGACTCTGAACAATAATAATTTCCCAGTTAGGATCTTATATTTTCTCTCTTAGGAAGGGGTGAGAATGTTCTGTGTGAAGGTAGAACAAAATGATCTGGTAACCAAAATGCTCTATCAAGGATAATAGAGTAGTACATACCTCAAGGCTGTATATTGTCACTCTGCTTATTTAACTTATATGCAGAGTACTGTGCAGTGCTAAGTCACTTCAGTCATGTCCGACTCTGTGACCCTATGGACTATAGCCCACCAAGCTCCTCTGTCCATGGGATTCTACAGGCAAGAATGCTGGAATGGATTGCCATTCCCTTCTCCAGGGAATCTTTCCAACCCAGGGATCAAACTGGCGTCACGTACATCTAACCTGCATTGGCAACGAAGTTCTTTACCACTAGCACCATCTGGGAAACCCAGATCAAAGATAATGAGATGTATTCAAACCACTATCTCAGAAGTGGTACTCAGTGGTACTTGGGTACTCAGAAGTCTGACCTTACAAATCTTTCTTATAGTTAGGTTGGGGACCATATAATTGAATTCTGATTAGAAAAATATAGAAATACATGGCATAAGATACTTCCAGATCTCACCCAAAAGTGTTGGCCCATTGTAAAACATTTCCCTGAATCTTTTTGCCTTCAGTGGGGAGCAGAAGAAATGATCAGTCAACTAAAAGTCAAGGAAGTAGAACTCATCCTACCAGAGCAGCCAAAAGAAAAAAGAATGAAAACAAGTGAAGATAACTTAAGGAACTTATGAGACAACTTTAGACAGATTATGATTTGCATTTTAGGGTTCCAGAATGAGAAGAGAGAGAGAAAGTTATAGAAATTTTATTTTCTGAAACAATGGCTGAAAAATTCCCTAATCCAGAGAAGGAAAGAGACTTACAGATCCAGAAAACCCAAACAGTTCTAAAAAGATGAGCCCCCAAAGATCCAGATCAACAAACATAATTAAAAGGTAAAAAGGTAAAGGCAAGGAGAGAATATTAAAAACAGCAAGAGAAATACAACTTGTGTAGAAGTGAATCTTCATAAGATGATCAGCAGATTTTTTTTAGCAAAACTTCTCCTGAAGAAGTAGCACAATATGTTCAAAGTGCTGACAAAAAAAAAAAAAAAAAACCTCCAACCAAGAATACCCAGAAAACTAATAATTCAGAATTGGAGGGGGGATAAAAGTTTTTCAACGAGCAAATTATCCAGACAGAAAAATCAAAAGGAAACATTTCCCTTAAACAACATTTTAGACCAGACAAACTTAAAACATAAATACAGAATCCTCAACAAAATATTAGCAAACCAAATATTAGCAAACCAAATTCAACAATACAGAAGAATATCATACACCATGATTAACTAGATTTATTCAGCGACTGTAAGAATGGTTCAACATCCACACATCAGTCAGTGTGATATACCATACTAACAAAATGAAATATAAAATTGATATGATCACCTCGATACATGCAGAGAAAGCATTTGATAAAATTCAACATCCGTTTATGGTAAAACTCTCAACAAAGCGTATACCTTAAAACAATAAAGGTCATATATGACAAGTCTACACCTAACATCCATCATACTCAACAGTAGAAAGCTGAAAGCTTTTCCTCTAAGATCAGAAACAGGATAAAAATGCCAATTCTAGTTACTTTTATTCAAGAAAATATTGGAAGGCCTTACCAGAGAAATTATGCAAGAAAAATAAATAAAATACATCTAAATTGGAAAAGAATAAATAAAACTGTATTTATAGATAACATATTATATATAAAAAATCCTAAAGACTCCTTTAAAAAAACTATTAGAGCTAATCAGTGAATTCAGTAAAGTTACAGAATACGAATACAAATACAATACACAAATATCTGTTGAATTTCTATACACTAATAATAAACTATCATAAAGAGAATTCAAGAAAATAAACCATTTAAAATTTTGTCAAAAAGAATAGAGTATCTGTGGATAAACTGAACCAAGGAGGTTAAAAAAAAAAGTGTATATTGAAAACTGTAAGACATTAATGATATAAACTGAAGAAAATTCAAATAGATATTCCATGGTTATGCATTGGAAGAATAAATACTGCCAAAATATCCATACTTCCCAAAGCAATCTACAGATTCAATGCAATCTCTTTAAAATTTCCAATGGCATTTTTTTTCACAGAAAGACAATAGGTAATTCTAAAAGTTTTATAGAACCACAAAGACCTTAAGTAGCAAAGATAAAACTGAGAAAGAATAACAAAGCTGGAGACACCAAGAATAACAAATCTGGGCTTCACTGGTGGCTCAGACATTAAAGGATCAGCCTGCAATGCAGGGGGCCTGAGTTCAATATCTGACTTGGGAAGATGCCCCAGAGAAGGGAAATTCGCTACCCACTCCAGTATTCTTGCTGAAGAAATCCATGAACAGAGGAGAGCCTGGTGAGCTACAGCCCATGGGGTGCAAAGAGTCAAACATGACTTCATGTGATATTCACTGTCAGGGACACCATGCTCTCATTTCAAATTACATTACAAAGCTATAGTAATTAAAACAGTATGATATTGTCATAAAAATAGACACAAAGATCAATGTAACAGAATACAGAACCCAGAAATAAACTCTTGCATATTTGGTCACTTAATTTATGACAAAGGAGTCAAGAAAATATGATAGCAAAAGAACAATTTCCTCAATGAATGGTATTGGAAACTTTACCAGTCACATGCAAAAGAATAAAGCTTATCCTCTATATTAAACTATATACAAAAATTAATGCAAATGGAATTAAAGATTTGAACATAAGATCTGAAATCATAAATCTTTGAAAAGAAAGCTCCTTGACAAAGGTCTTGAAAATAATTTTTTGGATTTGACACCAAAAGTAAAGACAACAAAAGCAAAACTAAGTAAGTGAGACTATATCACATTAGAAAACTTCTGCACAGCAAAGAAAACCATTAACAAAATGGAAAGGTAACTCAATGAATTAGGAAAAAAAATATTGTAAAATAATATCATAAATCTGATAAGAGGCTAATATGCAAAATAAAGAACTCATACAATTAAATTGCAGCAACCCAAAAACCTGACTGAAAAATGATCAGAAGCTTTGCATAGATATTTTTCTAAAGAGGACATAGAGATAGCCAGGAAGCATGAAAACATCCTCAACATAACTATTCATCAGGAAAATGCTAATCAAAACCACAATGAGATACCACTTGTTAGAATGGGTGTTATCACAAAAGGAAGAAAATACAACTGTTGGGGAGATGTCCACTGATGAATATACTGATAAATAAGACAGGTTGTGTGTCTGTGTATATAATGGGATAGTATTTCACCATAAAAATGAATGAAGTCTTGCCATTTTGAGACCCCACAGATGGACCTTAAGCATACTATGTAAGGTGAAATAAACCAGACAGAGGAAGACAAAATTGTTTTACTTCTCTTATATGAGGAATCTTAAAAGGAAAACAAGCCCAACCACAGCTTGATGGTTACCAGAGGTATAGGGTAAGAGTGGATGAAATTGTATAAACATAAGAAAAAAGAATGCAATCTCAAAAACGACAGAATGATCTCTGTTCATTTCCAAGGCAAACCATTCAATATCACGGTAATCCAAGTCTATGCACTGACCAGTAACGCTGAAGAAACTGAAGTCGAACGGTTCTATGAAGACCTACAAGACATTTTAGATTAAAACTGAAAAAATATGTCCTTTTCACTATAGGGGACTAGAATGAAAAAAGTAGGAAGTCAAGAAACACCTGGAGTAACGGGCAGACTTGCCTTGGAGTACAGAATGAAGCAGAGCAAAAGCTAATAGTGTTTTGCCAAGAGAACGCACTGGTCATAGCAAATACCCTCTTCCAAAAACACAAGAGAATACTCTACATGTGGACGTCACCAGATGGCCAACACCAAAATCCAATTGATTGTATTCTTTGCAGCCAAAGATGGAGAAGCTCTATACAGTCAGCAAAAATGAGACTGGGAGCTGGCTGTGGCTCAGATCATGAACTCCTTTTTGCCATATTCAGACTTAAATTGAAGAAAGTGGGGAAAACCACTAGACCATTCAGATATGACCTAAATCAATTCCCTTATGACTATACAGTGGAAGTGAGGAATAGATTAAAGGGGTTAGATCTGATAGACAGAGTGCCTGATGAACTTTGGACAGAATCTGTGACATTGTACAGGAGACAGGGAGCAAGACCATCCCCAAGAAAGAGAAATGCAAAAAAAGCAAAATGGCTCTCTGAGGTGGCCTTACAAATAGCTGTGAAAAGAAGAGAAAGAAAAAGCAAAGGAGAAAAGGAAAGATATACCCATTTGAATACAGAGTTCCAAAGAATAGCAAGGAGAGATAAGAAAGTCTTCCTCAGTGATCAGTGCAAAGAAATAGAGGAAAACAACAGGATGGGAAATACAAGAGTTCTCTTCAAGAAAATACAGATACCAAGGGAACATTTCATGCAAAGATGGGCTCAATAAAGGACAGAAATGGTAGGGACCTAACAGAAGCAGAAGATATTAAGAAGAGATGGCAAGAATACCAACCCAGATAATCACAATGGTGTGATCATTCACCTAGAGCCAGACGTCCAGGAACGTGAAGTCAAGTGGGCCTTAGGAAGCATCACTATGAACAAAGCTAGTAGAGGTGATGGAATTCCAGTTGAGCTATTTCAAATCATAAAAGATGATGCTGTGAAAGTGCTGCACTCAACATGCCACCAAATTTGGAAAACTCAGCAGTGGTCACAGTACTGGAATACGTCAGTTTTCATTCAAATCCCAAAGAAAGGCAATTCCAAAGAATGTTCAAACTACCACACAATTGCACTCATCTCACATGCTAGTAAAGTAATGCTAAAAATTCTCCAAGCTAGGATTCAGCAATATGTGAACCATGAATTTCCAGATGTTAAAGCTGGTTTTAGAAAAGGCAGAAGAACCAGAAATCAAATTTCCAACATCTGCTGGATCATCAAAAAAGCAAGAGAGTTCCAAAAAAAAAAAAAAAAACCATCTATGTCTGCTTTATTGACTATGCCAAAGCCTTTGACTGTGTGGATCACAATAAACTGTGGAAAATTCTGAAAGAGATGGGAATACCAGACCACCTGACGTGCCTTTTGAGAAATCTGTATGCGGGCCAGGAAGCAACACTTAGAACTAGACATGGAGCAACAGACTGGTTCCAAATAGGGAAAGGAGTCTGTCAAGGCTTTATATTGTCACCCTGATTATTTAACTTATATGCAGAGAATATAATGAGAAATGCTGGGCTGGATGAAGCACAAGCTAGAATCAAGATTGCCAGGAGAAATATCAATAACCTCAGATATGCAGATGACACCACCCTTATGGCAGAAAGTGAAGAAAAACTAAAGAGGCTCTTCACAAAAATGATAGAGGAGAGTGAAAATGTTGGCTTAAAGCTCAACATTCAGAAAACTAAGATCACGGCATCTGGTCCCATCACTTCATGGCAAAAGATGGGGAAACAATGGAAACAGTGGTTGACTTTATTTTTCTGGGCTCCAAAATCACTGCAGATGGTGACTGCAGCCATGAAATTAAAAGATGCTTACTCCTTGGAAGGAAAGTTATGACCAACCTAGACAGCAGATTAAAAAGCAGATACATTCCTTCACCAACATAGGTCCATCTAGTCAAGGCTATATTTTCTCCAGTGGTCATGTATGGATGTGAGAGTTGGACTAGAAAGAAAGCTGAGCACCGAAGAATTGATGCTTTTGAACTGTGGTGTTGGAGAAGACTCTTGAGAGTCCGTTGGACTGCAAGGAGATCCAACCAGTCCATCCTAAAGGAGATCAGCCCTGAGTGTTCATTGGAAGGACTGATGCTAAAGCTGAAGCTCTAATACTTTGGCCACCCGATGCAAAGAGCTGACTCATTTGAAAAGACCCTGATGCTGGGAAAGCTCAACGGTGGTAGGAGAAGAGGATTACAGAGAATGAGATGGTTGGATGGAATCACTGACTCAATGGACATGAGTTTGGGTAAACTCTGGGAGTTGGTGATGGACAGGGACCCTGGTGTGCTGTGGTCCATGGGGTCACAAAGAGTCGGACATGACTGAGTGACTGAACTGAACTGAAGAAAAAGTATACATATACCATATTGTTTCAGGAATATAACAATGAAAACAGATAGACTAACCTAGGTAATTAAACTCAGATAAGCACTTAATCTTTGATGACATAGGAAATTTCCAGGATGTTGTAAAATTCAGTTTCTTGATCTAGGGACAGTATATGATTGTATTAAGTGAATATACCTGGAGGAGGAAACGGCACCTGACTCCAGTATTCTTGCCTGGAGAATCCTCATGGAGAGGGGAGCCTGGTGGGCTACAGTCCATGGGGTCACAAACAGTTGACACAATTGAGCACCTAAGTAAATGAATATACCCCAAGCTGTATGAAAGCTATATGTTAACTTCAACATTGTGGCATAATTGTAAAGATGGAAATTTAAGCACTCTAAGTCATGAATTACAGAAAATTTTAAGAAAATATTGAAACCACTTGAAAAAGAACAAGAGGGACTTATCTATAAATGACCTGTTTATGGAGTTAAATACATCTATGTAAATGATAGATGGATTCATATGTAAATGGATAGATGGTTAAATAGAGGGAAAGACTGATGTATATAGAGACAGAAAGAAAGATACACATACACCCTGTCATGAGTTCCATTGTATTTCTTAGTGCTGAGTATGTGGAGTTTAGTAAAAGAAAAAAATTCTATATAATCTTCATTTAAATTATTCATCTTTAACCTTTATATTTTCTTTCTATTACTCGCTTTGGATTTAGTTTGCACTTAGCTTTCTTACACTTAAGGTGGTATGTTAGATTATTGATATCAGATATTTTATTTGTTCTTCACATAGGCATTTATGGCTATACATTTTCACTAAGCAAATGCTTTATTGGCACCCTATAAATTTTTGTAATTTTAAACTGAAACGTTCACAACTATGTTACTAAGTAAACAAAGTAAATGTAAAGTATCTACATTAAATAACACTTATTCAGTTCAGTTCAATTCAGTTGCTCAGTCGTGTCTGACTGTTTGAGACCCCATGAATCGCAGCACGCCAGGCCTCCCTCTCCATCACCAACTCCCAGAGCTTACTCAAACTCATGCCCATCGAGTCAGTGATGCCATCCAACCATCTCACCCTCTGTCGTCCCCTTCTCCTCCTGCCCCCAATCCTTCACAGCATTTAGGGTGTTTTCCAATGAGTTAGCTCTTTGCATCAGGTGGCCAAAGTATTGGAGTTTCAGCTTCCACATCAGTCCTTCCAGTGAACACCCAGGACTGATCTTCTTTAGGATGGACTGGTTGGATCTTTTTGCAGTCCAAGGGACTCTATATTTAATTAAATTATTGACTCATTATTATAAATTCAAAAAAGGAAAAATTACCCAAAATGATAACAAACAAGAAAAATAAATAAATTTAAAAATATACCAGTCAAATATTATTCATGAGGTTTCTGGATATATAAAAAGAGTGGAATAACAAAAGTAAATTCACTCATACACACAAAAAGACACAAATAATCCATTTCACACCAGTGCTAAGATTTTTAAAACAAGTATAGAGTTTGGCTAAAATACAAGTTGGTAACTTACTAGTTAAGCCTCAATATGTGACCAAAAAATAAAATATCTCTGTATTTTATCTAAAAGAAGCAACCTCACACAGTTTATCCCGACTTAAAAACTTTTGAAATGAGCCCAGTCTTCTGAGATTTTAGAGTAAATAAAATGAATTCTCAGGACATTAGTTCTGTGATTGAAATTCTTATATCTCTACAGGAAGTGGATTTTCCTACCAAAAGTTCAAGTGATAAATAATTTTTAATAACTGGTAGCTTAGCATTTTTGACCCTTGTGTTTCCAAAATAGCTTTTCATTTTCCCTGAAGGAAGCATCATATTGTTGCTTTTATACCCCTCAAAATACCACACTGTTTCCTCTTTTCAGTATTATGTAAGTGTCTGAAGAGGCTTATGAGCCATTTTCGAAGTTAATAATTGCATATTTCCTTCCATAATTTTTTGACAACAATGGACATATAATTATCATATATTTTAGGATATGTTATTTCAAGTCACAGGTCAAAAACAAGATTATTATTCATTAAATAAAGTGAGTTAAGCACATGATGTATCAAAGAGATAGAAAAACACCTGCTTTAGGGGGCTCTCAACCCTCCTTTATTCAATTCATCTGGGTTGAAGAAGAATGAGTTTTCTCTTTAGTAAATTTGGGGTTAAGAACTTTGAACTTTTCTCTCCCACCCTTTTGAATAAGTCAAGATGCACAGAATAAGTACACTGATCTCTCCTCAATTTGATGGTAAAGGCAATTCTTTATCTAGTGAGTTAAACAGTAAGTGTTCCTCTATGATCTGACAATGAAGGTGAGTGTCCAATATGGGATTCCATACTAGATACCTCCTCCTTGTCCTGTTCCAAAGCCGCAGTCTCAGAATTTATCAGTGATGGAACTGGTATTTTGGGTCCCATTGACTGATTCTTTTGGCTATACCCAATTAATTTCGAACTGGGTTGGGAAAGAGAGCTATAATATACTGGGAACATTTTCATAGCATCAACTGCTAAATTGATTGGGAATCTTGAGAAATAGTAAACTGAAGATGCAATTACAATTAACAGGACAGTTTTTTGGCACAATCAAGGTAAGTTACTGTATTTATTTTTTGAGTAGCATAAGAGACTTAAAAAAATTGTTTTAATTGAAGTTAGTTGATGTGCAGTGTTATAGAAATTACAAATGTATAATTAGTGATTCAGTTTTTAAAGATTATATTTATAGTTATAAAATATTTGCTATGTGACTTTATACTTTACCGTGTAGTATTAAAGCCAGCAGATTTGTTGATTTATTGGTTTTAGTTTGGTTTGTTTTTTCATCCATAGTTTACAATGACTGATATTATATCCGACCAGATGTAGTCTAGGTATGTGGCATTAGCCTTTCACCGTGTGTGATTCTGATCTTGGTAATCACTAGAGTGTATTGTGTTTTTACCCATGACTGGCTTTTTTTTTTTTTAATACAGGCATAGCAGCCGGTGCCAGCTTTAACTGGTCTACAATGCCCTCAATAAAGTTGTGGACTGTATGTTTCTTGGCTTTTACAACTTGACATTGAACTACACATGCAGTTTAGCTTAGCGTTGCAGGCAAGACAGAGGTATGATTGGATCATGTTTGGCATTGGTGGGATGAAAACAATCTCCTTGCTTTTTCTGTTTTCCCTCCTCTAGAAGGAGAAGAAACAAATCTGATCTGTGGTTTTGATTAAACCATAAGATGAAAACAAGCTCAGCAACTGAATAGTCTTAACTAGGAATTCTGTTCCTTCTGAAATTGCTCTCCAGGTGTACGCAGTCTGATAGTCTCCCCTGTTGAAAGAGAATGCTGGTTGTTCTGTGACATCTGTGGCAGAGTGAATCCAATGTTAGAATTCTATATTAGGTATAGCATTATTTTCCCATATCTAAGGCTCCCTAGAATCTGCTCTACCAGTGAAAAGGCTGCCAAGTTTATATGTCTGACACTTGTCTTTGTTTTATAACTTAAGATTGCAAGAAAGAGATTGATTTTACGGAAGATAATATGAACATAGAAATATTTAGTATTTTTTTCCCTTAGCAGCTTTTAATTGTTTGAAGCTTTCCTTTCTATACTGTTCGCAATTTTCAGAAAAGAAATGCTGATTTTAAATGATACCAGCAGAAATGTATTAGAATTGACAGCTAGTATTTAATGGCAACGCTTAAAAGTTTGGTAGATATCATTTATTTGGATTCAGTTTGCTCATTCTTTTAAATTAATGCATGTAGTTGATTTAATGAATAACTTTCTTTTCTTTTTGCTTTTTTGTGGCAGTACACTGCCAGAGACACTTTATGTCTGTACCATATATCATTATGTGCCAAGTAGCACTATTTTGTACAGTTGTTGTCAGGTTTTTAGATGATGTATAATATATAAAGCACTTCATGTTTTTCAAACCCACAGACTGTTATTTTTCCTGTTTTATTCTTATCATTATTTTCTGTTGCCTTTGAGAAAAGCAAATACATAGCAAAAAATATACATAAATGAATAAATAAAAGAATGAACCTGGCATCTTAGAAGCACAAAAGATATTCACTGCAGGAAAGATGGCAAGAACATGGAAATATGATTATTACCTAATGTGACTCTGTACGCATGACAGTGAATGAAGGAAATAAAAATATCTCACATTCTTTTAGAGATCTGGCCCAGAAATTTAGCTTCAATTTATTTTTGACAATTTCATGTTTAATTTCTTTCTTTTCTTCTACTTTCTATTAAAAATGTAGTATAAGCATAACAGATATAAAACAAATATAGGACAGTGGTATGGCAGAAAGAGTTAATTTTGTATATCTAATTTTACATGCTGGGTCTTTCATTTATTGCCTATATGACATAGCAAGCCATATCATATCTCATATATGTTAAATATCCTGAATGTATCTCTCCGTATGAATATATAATATATGTGTATCATTTATATTTGAATTAATACTCTAAAGGCTACTGTGTCTTTCACAAAAGAAAAGGAAGATGAAGAAGAAATATGTGTGAGCAAGTGAGAGAGAGAGAGAGAGTGTGTGTGTGTGTGTGTGTGTGTGTTTGTGTGTGTGTTTGGCAGAGTGTTAGTCACTTTAGGGCCAGTAATCCTTTTCAACATATGAAGTTAGTTTTTCTAAAACTATATGATCAGTACTCATATTACTTATATATACGTATTACTACTCATATAATTTATACAATATTGTATTTATCAGAATTCAAAATTTGTTTCTTTATACTTATTGATATTTCACTCAATATTTTAATATATACTCATAATTAGTATTACACAGTTAAAATTTAGTTTTAAGGTGTGTATGGCACTGGTATAGTACTAGTCTTGACAGTTCAAAATTTTCTTCATGAATTATAATATTCATTCTGTTATTTATTCATACTGAGAAAATAGTAGGGGACACAGAGAAAGTAGAGTGTGCCCAGGCATTTATTTGTCAATCTATAACAACAGACATAGGAAGCCAGTTGCAATCTTAATAGGAAACATTTCTCCCACAGCCACTGCAACTCAAAGTACTATAACATCTCCACCACCTTTTTTCCCTTTGAGGAATGCTCACTCACTGAGAAATTTTGTTGTCTGTAATTACAAAATGTTGCAAACACCGATTTTTGAAATTAGAAGAATAAAATCTCCCAATCGTCAATGGAGAACTAAAGTAACTTCAAAAAGAAGTTGTCTCGGTTTACAACCCAGGAACAGAGCTCCAGATACAGGATTTCTGGACTCAGAATCCCAAATCAGTCTTCATATTATAAGAAAATAGATTCTGAGTTGATGTTTCAGTAGAGACCTGAACATGTTCTCACGTTTCTATATAACCCTGCTTTTTCTCTGAATCATATTAAAACACTGCTGTTAAGTTACTCTCAAAAACCACTGCTTCCCAAAATACTATACTATATATAAATATCATATATTACAAATATCATATAATATCACTTACATATAATTGAGATATAACAAAAATTATAGAAATGAACCTGCTTACAAAACAGAAATAAACTCACAGATCTCAAAATCAAACTTATGATTACCAAGGGGCAATATAGAGGGAAATATAAATTGGGAGGCAGGGATTGACATATATACACTAACATAAAATTTTTAAAAAGATATATTTATATATGTATATATATAACTGAATCACTTTGCTATACTCCTGAAACTAAGACAACATTGTACAACAACTATACTCCAATAATTTTTTTAAAAGAAACACAAGGAAAATATCATAATCCAAATACTGATATTCATAGATATAAATTTCCTTAAAAGCAGCCAGAGAAAGAATGATAGGAAGCAAAGATAATCATAACATATTTCTCATTAAAACCAAACTAATGAGGGAAAAATCAAATACTATCTTTAGAAACTGAAACAAGGAAAATATGTTAACCCTGAATTTAATACTTACCAAAAATATTATTCAAAATTTAGTTAATTCTATTTAACTGGATTAATAAAATCAGAGTAATTAATCATTTTGACCTACATTGCTATGCTTAGTTGCTCAGTCATGTCTGACTCTTTGCAACCCCATGGACTATAGCCTGCCAGTCTCCTCTGTCCATGGGGATTCTCCAGGCAAGAATACTGGAGTGGGTTGCCATGCACTCCTCCAGGGGATCTTCCCAACCCAGGCATCAAATCCGGGTCTCCCTCATTGCAGGCAGATTCTTTACTGTCTGAGCCACAGCCTTCAGACATGCACTAAAAGACTTTAAAACAATGTCTTTAAAAAAGGAGATAAAATATCCCATATAAAAGTATTTTAAAACTTATAGCATAAGAAATGAACAAAAATAGGTTCCTGTGAACAAATTTAAAAAAATATTTTCTCACTTTTAATCTCTTTGAAAGATAATTTATTGTTTAAAAGGAAAGAATTATAATTTTTTGAATTTATGTAGTAAATACTACATATGTAGTATTACCATCTATGACTGTAAGAAGTAAATCCTAGAGTAACTAGTAAAAATGTATATCTAGAAATATAGCTAATAAGGGGAATAGCAGGAAAAAAAGGAGAAATAGACAATAGCAATCAAGAATCTAAATTTAAACCAAAACATAAATTGTCTCAAGCCTCTAGTTAAAAAGGTTTGTGACACTAAATGCAAAATCAGATACATGTTTATGCTATTTATATAAATCCATTTTAAATAAAGAAAATATCCTATTAAAAGTAATAGGATATAAAAAGAAAAGAATCATACTTCTGAGGAAAGTGGGATATGCTGAAGCAGTGTCAGGCAAATAAGATTTCAGGATAGTAAATAATTCCAGAAATAAAGAGTAACATATCATAATGACAAAAGGTTTAATTCATACAGAAGACATGCGACATCCTACATATGTATGCACCTGAACAGAAAGTTTCAAAGTGCATGAAAGGAAAACTGATTTGACTGACAAGAAAAATAGGTAAAGCCATAATTATACATAGAGACTTTTAATACTCTTCTCACAATACTTGATAAAATAAGCAGATGTTCAAAAGATGAGTTAACCAATACCAGCCAACATATATGGCATTTATACCCACTGCAGCAAACAACAGTGATTAGACATTTCTTTTATGTGTATATGTACCACTTAATAGATCATATTCTGAAAAACAAACAATAGTTCAGTTAATATGAAAGCCATTAAATAGAACATTCTTGTTACCACAGTGGAAATAAACTAGAAATTAATAAGAGATATTGAAAAATCCCCAAAGTTTTCAGTATGAAATAGCATGTCTCTAAATAACAAATTGTTGTGTGATAGGATATTGGAATGCATTTTAATGAAACTGAAAATGAAAACACATTGAAATGTGTGGAAAGTTAATGTTGTATTTAGAAGAAAATGTACAGCATTATGAATACATACTTACTGCTATATGCACAACAGACAACCGACAAGGACTTACTGTATAGCACAGGGAACTATATTCAATGTTTTAATCCCCTACAAGGGAAAAGAATCTGAAAAAGAATCTATCAATAGATAGGTACATGATAGATTCTTCTAATTCAAGAACATGGTTTATCCTTCCATGTGCTTGTGTCATCTTCAATATTTTCATTAGCATTGAACTATACTACCCAAAACAATTTACAGATTCAACACAATCCCTATCAAATTACCAATGGCACTTTTTGCAGATCTGAAACAAAGAATCTTAAAAGCTGTATGGAAACAGAAAAGATCCCAAAGCCAAAGCACTCTTGAGAAGGAAAACTGGGACCTGGAGGAATCAGGCTCCTTGATTTCACAATATACTATAAAGCTAGTCAAAACAGTAATCAAACAGTATGGTACTGACACCACAACAGGCTTACAGATCAATGGGACAGCATAGAAAGCCCAGAGGAAAGCCCAGGCTCCTACGGTCAATTAATCTACGACAGAGGTGGGAATGTACAGTGGAGAGGAGAGTCTCTTCAATAGCGGTGCTGAGAACACTGGATACCTACATATTAAACAATGACATTAGAATACTCCCTAACACTATATACAAAAGTAAATTCAAAATGAATTAAATACCTAAATGTAAGACCAGAATCTATAAAACTCTTAAAGGAAAACATAAGCAAAACAATCTTCAGCATAAATCACAGCAAAATCTTTTGGGATCCACCTGCTACAGTAATAAAAATAAAAACAAAAATAAACAAATGTGACCTAATTAACCTTGAAAGCTTTTGTACAGCAAAGGAAACCATACACAAAATGAAAAGACAAATCTCAGATTGCAAGAAAATATTTGCAATTGATGTGACCAAAGGATTAATCTCCAAAATATACAAACAGCTCCCTATCAAAAGAACAAACAACCTGATCAAATAATGGGCAGAAGATCTAAATAGACATTTCTCCAAAGAAAACATACAGATGGCCAAGAGACACATAAAGAAAGGCTCAACTTGTCTAATTACAAGAGAAAGGCAAATCAAAACTACAAAGAGGTATCATCTCATACTGGCCAGAATACTGCTGCTGCTGCTAAGTCGCTTCAGTCATCTCTGACTGTGCAACCCCATAGACTGCAGCCCACCAGGCTCCCCCTGGGATTCTCCAGGCAAGAACACTGGAGTGGGTTGCCAGTTTCTTCTCCAATGCAGTAAAGTGAAAAGTGAAAGTGAAGTCACTCAGTTGTGTCCTACTCTTAACGACTCCATGGGCCTCAGCCCACCAGGCTCCTCCGTCCATGGAATTTTCCAGGCAAGAGTACTGGAGAGGGGTGCCATTGCCTTCTCCAACTGGCCAGAATGGCCACCATCAAAAAGTCTACAAACAATACATACTGGAGAGGATGTGGAGAAAAGGGAATACTTCTACACTTAGTGGGAATGTAAACTGGTACAACCACTATGGAGAACAGTATGAAGTTTCCTTAAACTAAATACAAAACTACGTTATGATCCTCCCGGAGATGGTGAGGACAGGGAAGGCTAGCATGCTGCAGTCCATGGAGTCGCAGAGTGGGACATGACTGAGCAACTGAACAACAATGATCCTGAAATCCCACTCCTGGGCATATATCAAGAGAAACCACACCTTGAAAAGAAATATGTACCCCGATGTTTATTGTTTCACTATTTACAATGGCAAGATATGGAAGCACCCTAAACATCCATCAACAGAGGAATGGATAAATAAGTGATTGATATATATATATATATACACAACAGAATATTACTCAGCCATAAAAGAGAACAAAATGATGCCATTTGCAGCAACATGACATACCTAGAGATTATTATACTAAGTGAAGTCAGACAGATAAAGACAAATATTGTATGATAACATTTATATGTGGAATCTAAAAAAATAATACAAATGAAACTTATTCATAAGATAGAAATATATTCACAAACTTAGTAATCAAATTTATGGTTAGCAGAGAGGGAAAGTGGGAAGGGAGGGACAAATTAGGAGACTGAGATTAATGTATACACACTACTATATATAAAATAGATAATCTACAAACCCTATTGTATAGCATAGGGAGCTCTACTCAGTACTAACCTATATGGGAAAATAATCTGAAAAAGAATAGACATATGATTGTACAACTGAATCACTTTGTTATGCACTCAAAACTAACACAGAGCTGTAAAAATAAAAGGAAAGATACATAAAATCAGTCCTAAATTTCTACTTCTTAATCTTCTACTTCAATGCATTAAAAAATAATCACAAAAAAGTAAGTTTAGGAAAATAAAAAATCAAAATATCAATGAAAAGTAAATAAATAAAAACATTTGACAACTAATACCCATTAATGATGAAAATATTCAGCAAGCTAAGAATTAAAAGGAATATCCTCAACTTGGTATACCTACAATTAATATAATTTCTACTGGTGAAAGATGAGCTATCCCTCCACTAAGATCAGTAACAAGCAAATAATGTTTTTTGTTAATGTTTCCATTTAATACTGTACATAATTGCCTAATCATTATAATAAAAGGAGAAAAAGAAATAAAAAGCTATAGCTTTGAAAGAAAGAAATTAAACTATTTGTAGAGGATGTTATCTTTTATGTAGAGACATGAAAAATTCAAGAATTATTATCAAAACTAATAAATAAATGTAGTAAGGTAGAAGTTTAATAAGGCAGTAAAAATGAATTTTATATATCCATAATATGTGAAATTGAAATAAAATACTATTTGCAAATGAATCAAAAACGTGAAACACTTAGATACATTTAAAATGTGGCAAAGTTTTGTACATAAAAGTTATATAACATTGTAAGGTCATTAAAGAGGATCTAAATGAAAAAATATATGATACAGAACAGAAGATCCAATATTAAAATATCAGTTATCAACAAATAATTCTATAAGATCATTATAATTTCAATCAAATTCCAGGAAATTCTTTTGTAAGGATTAGTAAACTGATTCTACAATGTATGTGGATTATGCAAAGAAATTATAATAGCCAAACCCCTTTGAAAATAAAGATCAAGTTTAGAGGGCTTACATCTAATTTTAAGACACATAGAACTATAAAGATATAATTATACATCAAAAATGATAGAGTAGAGAGTTCGGAAATAGACACACACATACAAGTTGAACTGATTTTTAAATGTAATATGGTTAAATCATGAAATTCTTCTTTTTCGCTTTGGTACTGTTGGAGGCCCCTGTGGAAAATGAACCTGAGCCAATCCCTGACCTTACATAACATACAAAGTTTATCTCTAAGCAGGTCATAGAATCAATAAAATTTGGAAATATAAAGCTTCTAAAATATAAGAAAATATTTTTTCAATTCAATAGTTTGGCCATTTTTTTTTTAAGGATCCATAAAACTTTAACCATGAAAAGACCAAATGTAAAGAGTTTTACTCTTCAAAAGATACCAGTAAGAAAATGAAATGCCAGAGACTGGAGAAAATACTTGCAAAACATGTCTAATGAAAGACTTGCATGCTGAGCATAGTTTTTAAAAAAGGAATATCACTTTGAGAATTTTGTCTTCTTTACCAAAAATTTCATTGCAATCCAATAAATCAGAAATTGCATTCAAACTATTTCTCTCATATTTCCAAGCATATATACACAAGTGCCTATATGAAGAACCCTTCAGAAACTTGTATTTCTGTGGCATTTCTACATAAAGTGATTTGAGCTCTAACCTTGTAAAAGATGGCTAATACAGTTTGGTTGCAAACAAGTCTAAATAATAGTTACTCCAATTAAAGTTTCCTGAAATATGAATGCTAGTGACTTCAATAAGAATCTCCCTTTATTCTGAGGGATGCATTCAGAAGACTAGCAACATTTTTACTTGTACATGTTACACAACATTTCCTGTGTCTTGAAAATTTTCAGTTTTAAAATTCTTACTGGTGCAGTTTTATTTGGCATTTATCCATGTCTTCTAAATAATATAGTAATTCAATGATTAATCCCTTTCCATGTAGGTAATAGTCTAATGATTACTGAAATTTTTCCATCTAAAGAATAATAAAGTCAATATTACATTGTCATTCATCAGTATTAGAAGAATAACTTAAAAAATTTAGACAATTCTCCAAATTTCCTTTGATTAGAAACAAGTTTAAAATTTATACTGTATATATGAATAGGAATTGGTACATTTCAACTCTCAGGTAAACATTTTGACAAGAGATAAACTGTAGTAAGATCAGAATGTGTCAAGCAGTATAAAACTTTTAAATGTTCTGACATATAAAAGAAACAAATTAACTTCTTATTGAAAAGAAAAATACGGCATTTTTTTTCCCCCAGGGAAGGAAGTATTTTCAAAGGGGCAATGAGATGTTTTCTGCCAGAGTTAATAAGCATGGACATAAAAGCAGAAGACAAGATGAATTAAAAAAAAAAAAAAAAAAAAGCAGAGGTTTTTGGCTGAAAATACAAGCTACATGTGGTGAAGGGTTTAGTTGCTAAGTTGTGACTGACACTTGCGATCCCATGGACTGTAGCCTGTCAAGCTCCTCTGTCCGTGGGATTCTCCAGGGGATCTTCCCGACCCAGGGATCGAACCCAGGTCTCCCTCATGCAGGCAGACTCTTTACCGACTGCACTACAAGGGAAAATAAAACAAAAGCTAAGGGGAAGTTCCATTAGATCTTCGAGTTAAATTCTCTGGTTAGTTCCTCTTAATAAATTCTATATACCAAGAGAAATATTTCAAGTTTCTTAGCAGAGAGGAGTGTTTTAGAAAAAAAAAATATATATATATATATATATGGAAATGCATTTGCCAGTATTCAATAAAAAAGATTAAAAGTTAGAAACAATGGTTTCTAAGAAATTGCACTATGACAGATGGAATGGGTAAAGACTAAAGTAGAGCAAGGCAATGGATATAGAAGTAAGAAGCCAATAGTAAGTAAATTGATGATAAATTTTGACTATGAATATGAGGAAGAAAGAGAGTGAATCTTTAAAGATTTTTTAAGATTTCCAACCTGTATGATCAGCAATAGAAGATGAATTTACATAATTATAGAAACCAGCCTCACAATTTTATTTGGGCTTTGGAAGGATTGTGAATGAATTTTCAATGTGTTTAGCTTGTGAAAAGGGAATAACAGTTATTTTAGCCAACTGATTATAAAAGTATAAGATCTTTCAGTTAATTAAGTGGAAAATCTTTTAGCCGATTAAAAGCTGGGTCCTTTGACAGAAAATAGACAATTAAAAAGATTAGTTTTTAATCTAAGAGTGACTAAGAATTAATTAGCATATAAAACTTTATTGTATTATTCAATAAAAATGCAAATGACATGATTTTGCCTATAATATTTACATATATAAAAATGGTAATCATTAATGCTAAAGAGGATACTGGGCAATTATTCTCTGCAAAAAATTGGGAGGTCAGTTGGTGCCTAGTTATGGGACCTTTACATGTGTCTGATTCACATGCAGTGGATCTTCTGCTAATATGGAAACCCTCATTATCTCAGTTGCTTCCCTGGTGGCTCAGACAATAAAGGAACCTGCTTGCAATGCAGGAAAGAGAGGTTCGATCCCTGGGTCGGGAAGATACCTTGGAGAAGGGAATGGCTACACACTCCTGTATTCTTGCCTGGAGAATTCCGTGAGCAGATGAGCCTGGTGGGCTACTGTTCACGGGGTCACAAAATGTCAGATATGACTAACTTTTTTTTATTTTTTTAAAAAAATGTAACTACCTTTCCCATGGTTACACCTCATCTCAGGGAGCAGCTAGTATGTAACAATTTGTTGAGGCATCCCTGTTCTTTGTCTTATTTGTAAATGGCCATCCTAGTTTCAGAGATCCACTTAAGACTCATTGCAGACTCTGTATCACAGATCTCAGCCTCTCCCCTTGTACAGTCCTACTGTTAGGTGTCTACAAAATGAATAACCTTCACACAAGTCTTCATCCCAGAGTCTGATTCCAAGGGAAACCTGACTACAAAAATTGGTCAAAGAAATCATCCTAGGAAGCAGATTCTAAAATGGGATTTGTGATCTGGATCAGCCTTAGGTTTGCTGACACTTTTGTCCCTATTACTGGTTTTGGCTGAAGTAATTTTGGCCTATTTTGAACAGGATTAACTGTGTCCATCATATCCATATTTAATTCACAAGTCTTGCCTCTACAGAAAAAAAAAAGAGAGAGAGAGAGGAACACAAAATCAATCAGCAGTAGCCTCAACTGTGGACATTATGCCAGATGTGGTATGCTATCTATGCGGGAACAGATTTACATGGTCTCAGTAACAAGGTATGCATATGGATACCGATATTGTTAATTTGCTAGCTTCTAACCACTGTACACAGTACAAGTTACCGTAGTCACATGGGGAAGGCAAGCACACACACAGAGGTCCTGTCCAGGGGCTTTGTTCACACTTGAACATCTGTCATAATATTATCTGAAGGGATCCAAAATTTCTGAATCTTCTACAGGAAATGTCATTAATATTTGTTGAGAAATAAACAGCTTGAAAAATATAAACTACCAAAATGTATAGGTATAATTTTACATATTCCTGTGTGTGTTAAAAGAATTCAACATCTATTAAAATAAAATCTTCCTAACGAGAGGACCTCAGGCCTAGATGGTATTATTAAACATTTAAGGACAAGTCTGGACAGAAATGGTATGGACCTAACAGAAGCAGAACATATTAAGAAGAGGTGGCAAGAATACACAGAACTATACAAAAAAGATCTTCACAACCCAGATAATCACAAAGGTGTGATCACTTAACTACAGCCAGACATCCTGGAATGTGAAGTCAAGAGGGCCTTAGGAAGAAGCATCACTATGAACAAAGCTAGTGGAGGTGATGGAATTCCAGTTGAGCTATTTCAAATCCTGAAAGATGACGCTATGAAAGTGCTGCACTCAATATGCCAGCAAATTTGGAAAACTCAGCAGTGGCCACAGCACTGGAAAAGATCCATTTTCATTCCAATCCCAAAGAAAGGCAATCCCAAAGAATGTTCAAACTACCACACAATTGTACTCATCTCACACGCTAGTAAAGTAATGCTCAAAATTCTCCAAGCCAGGCTTCAACAACACATGAACCGTGAATTCCAGATGTTCAAGCTCATTTTAGGAAAAGCAGAGGAATCAGAGATGAAATTGCCAACATCTGCAGGATCATCGAAAAGCAAGAGAGTTCCAGAAATACATCTATTTCTGCTTTATTGACTATGCCAAAGCCTTTGACTGTGTGGATCACAATAAACTGTGGAAAATTCTGAAGGAGATGGGAATACCAGACCCCGTGTCCTGCCTCTTGAGAAACCTGTATGCAGGTCAGGAAGCAACAGTTAGAACTGGACATGGAACAACAGACTGGTTCCAAATAGGAAAAGGAGTATGTCAAGGCTGTATATTGTCACCCTGCTTATTTAACTTCTATGCAGAGTACATCATGAGAAACACAGGGCTGGAAGAAGCACAAGCAGGAATCAAGATTGCTGGGAGAAATATCAATAACCTCAGACATGCAGATGACGCCACCCTTATGGCAGAAAGTGAAGAGGAGCTAAAAAGCTTCTTGATGAAAGTGAAAGAGGAGAGTGAGAAAGTTGACTTAAAGCTCAATATTCAGAAAACTAAGATCATGGCATCTGGTCCCATCACTTCATGGGAAATAGATGGGGAAACAGTGGAAACAATGGCTGACTTTATATTTCTGGGCTCCAAAGTCACTGCAGATGGTGACTGCAGCTATGAAATTAAAACAGGCTTACTCCTTGGAAGGAAAGTTATGACCAACCTAGATAGCATATTAAAAAGCAGAGACATTACTTTGCCAACAAAGGTCCATCTAGTCAAGTCTATGGTTTTTCCAGTGGTCATGTATGGATGTGAAGGTTGGACTGTGAAGAAAGATGAATGCCAAAAAATTGATGCTTTTGAATTGTAGTGTTGGAGAAGACTCTTGAGAGTCCCTTGGACTGGAAGGAGATCCAACCAGTTCATCCTAAAGGAGATCAGTCCTGGGTGTTCATTGGAAGGACTGATGCTGAAGCTGAAGCTCCAATTCTTTGGCTACCTCATGTGAAGAGTTGACTCATTGGAAAAGACCCTGATGCTGGGAGGGATTGGGGGCAGGAGGAGAAGGGGACGACAGAAGATGAGATGACTGGATGTCATCACTGACTCGATGGGCATGAGTTTGAGTAAACTCTGGGAGTTGGTGATGAACAGGGAGGCCTGTTGTGCTGCGTTTCATGGGGTCACAAAGAGTCGGACACGACTGAGTGACTGAACTGAACTGAAGGACAAGTCATGCCAATCTCACAAAATCTTTTAGAAAACAGAGGGGAAATAAATTATTCTTAATTCATTTTAAGAGGCATAACTCCAATACCAATAGACTTTTTGTTTGTTTGTTTGTTTGTTTGTTTAGGGGGCTTTTATTTTACTTTTTGGGGGTAGGGGTTTCTTTGATGGGGGAAATCCTCTTCTTCCACCAAAGACCCTTTCTGTTCCATCATTTGCTTTGGATGGTTCCTCAGGACAAATGATATTTATAATTTTACTTGATTTTCAATATATAAATAAACAGCCCAGTTTTTAAAAAATCTGTCCATATTTATTTCAAGTATTTCTAGGTCACTGGAAACACAATCATGAACATGACTGAAGTTGATTTAATTAGTAATTGAACAGACCAAAATTTTACACTCTATTATAAGGATAAATGGGCTTCCCTGGTGGCTCAGATGGTAAAGAATGTCCCTGCAATTCAGGAGAACCAGATTTGATTCCTGATTTGGGAAGGTACCTTGGAGAAGAAAATGGCAACCCACTCCAGTATTCTTCCCTGGAGAATCCCATGGACAGAGGAGCTTGGTAGGACACAGTCCATGGGGTTGAAAGAGTCAGATAAGACAGCAACTAACACTTTCCACTATAAGGATAAATAAACCAAAAAATACATGCTAGCTAGGAAATTTTAACATGAAGGAATTACTAAAAATGTGTAAGTTTTGTTGACATTATTCATTTGTAGACAATCATATGATATAGAAATATATAATCAGCAATGCCTTAAAAAAGAAAAATGTTATGATCCTCATGTAAATATTATCTCATTTAAAATAAAAATAGTGATTCTGGTGGTTATTATTTTCATTGCTCCCTCAGGTTTATTTTAGGCTTAGAATTCTCCATGATTAATACATTCAATGGTATTTTAAACTTAAAATTGCTCACATGAATAAAATTTTTGAAACTTAGTTTCTTCCGGAATTCCATCAGAATATTTCAGTGTGATAAGGTGTCAGATATTAGTGTCAATCAATAGCGCATTCCCTCACAAGTAGGTAGAACCATTAAAGTAATTTAAGTAAGATCAAACAGTGACCTGATAAACGGGGAATCAGAATCAATACAGCTTAAATCAATAAAGGAATAGAAGTTATTGATATTTAGCCTGGAGAAGAAAAGACTTGGCAGAAAACATGATAGCTACAATTCATTATTTTACAGTGTAATATGAGAAAGAAAATACGGTAATTTTAGGTAAATTAAAAAGTTTAGGAAGAAGAATGATCTAATCTCAAATTATTGGTTAAGTTTTGAACAACTGCAGCTGACCAACAAGAATAGAACAGGCTCTACTGCAAACTATTAAACTCTGTTATTATCACCTGTCAGATTATTACAGTGGGGATTCCAAGAATGGATAAACAACAAGTACTAAGGCCTCCTATACTTGAATACAGAGTTTTCAAACATAGTCCTTCACTCATCTATGCAGTATAACAACTGCATTGTGCCTTGTTCTATTTGAGGCATTTTGCCCTTTTACTCATTTTCTACTTTTTCTAAAAGGACTCTCTGTATACACTTGTTTTAAGAAAAGCCCACTTCTGATCTGACTGTGACACTGTTTTAATGAATCTTTCTGAGAGGGATTTTACCTATTGGCCTCAATCTGCTGGGAGGAAAAAAAAAAAGGAGCGATCAGCATATTTCCTAACTATGTAAAATACTTTAGTTTGTTCAAGCATTCCTCATCTCTCATCAATTTCCTTTCTTTCACTTTCTATTTTATTTGACCTCTCAAAATTCATATATAATGTCTTTCCAACTTCTTTAACAACTTTAGAATTTCCTTCTCAAACATAGTTTCTGTCTCTAGCTAATATCCTTGAAATAAAACACATTGTTTTTTTATCCCTGGTCTGAAAGTTTTAGAAATTGATGGACTCCAGTGATAGTTGGCCAAAGCCTAGTATAATTATTTATTAACACTGTGACACCACACAGGTCTTTATCACCTGGAACTGTTTCACCAATGATAAACTAAGTATCCTTGTATCTGAAAACAGCATCTTAACTAAGGAATCTAGTTTTCATATTTGTTGAAAAATCTAAATGTCAGTCTCCTATTAAGATATTCTCAGTCATCATTCATGGATCTAACATTCCAGGTAAGAAGAGGTGGCAAGAATACACAGAAGAACAGTACAAAAAATATCTTCATGACCCAGATAATCACAATAGTATGATCACTCACCTAGAGCCAGACATCCTGGAATATGAAGTCAAGTGGGCCTTGGAAAACATCACTACAAACAAACCTAGTGGAGGTAATGGAATTCCAGTTGAGCTATTTCAAATCCTGAAAGATGATGCTGTGAAAGTGCTGCATGCAATATGCCAGCAAATTTGGAAAATTCAGTAGTGGCCACAGGACTGGAAAAGGTCCATTTTCATTCCAATCCCAAAGAAAGGCAATCCCAAAGAATACTCAAACTACTGCACAATTGTACTCATCTCACACGCTAGTAAGTAATGCTCAAAATTCTCCAAGCCAGGCTTCAGCAATACGTGAACTGTGAACTTCCAGATGTTCAAGCTCGTTTTAGAAAAGGCAGAGATCATATTGCAAAACCAGAGATCAAATTGCAAACATCCACTGGATCACTGAAAAAGCAAGAGAATTCCAGAAAAACATTTATTTCTGCTTTATTGACTATGCCAAAGCCTTTGACTGTGTGGATCACAATAAACTGTGGAAAATTCTGAAAGAGATGGGAATACCAGACCCCGTGTCCTGCCTCTTGAGAAACCTGTATGCAGGTCAGGAAGTAACAGTTAGAACTGGACATGGAACAACAGACTGGTTCCAAATAGGAAAAGGAGTATGTCAAGGCTGTATATTGTCACCCTGCTTATTTAACTTCTATGCAGAGTATATCATGAGAAACACAGGGCTGGAGGAAGCACAAGCTGGAATCAAGATTCCCAGGAGAAATATCAATAGCCTTAGATATGCAGATGACACCACCCTTAGGGCAGAGAGTGAAGAAGAAATAAAGAGCATCTTGAAAGTGAAAGAGGAGTGAAAAATTTGGCTTAGAACTCAACATTCAGAAAACTAAGATCATGGCATCTGGTCCCATCACTTCATGGGAAATAGATGGGGAAACAGTGGAAACAATGACTGACTTTATTTTTTGGGCTCAAGCATCACTGCAGATGGTGATTGCAGCCGTGAAATTAAAAAATGCTTACTCCTTAGAAAGAAAGTTATGACCAACCTAGACAGCATATTAAAAAGCAGAGACATTACTTTGCAAACAAAGGTCCATCTAGTCAAGGCTATGGTTTTTCCAGTAGTCATGTATGGATGTGAGAGTTGGACTATAAAGAAAGCTGAGAGCCAAAGAATTGATGATTTGAACTATGGTGTTGGAGAAGACTCTTGAGAGTCCCTTGGACTGCAAGAAGATCCAACCAGTCCATCCTAAAGGAGATCAGTCCTGGGTGTTCATTGGAAGGACTGATGCTGAAGCTGAAACTCCAATACTTTGACCACCTTATGTGGAGAGCTGACTCATTGGAAAAGACCCTGATGCTGGGAGGGATTGGGGGCAGGAGGAGAAGGGGACGACAGAGGATGAGATGGCTGGATGGCATCACTGACTCGATGGACATGGGTTTGAGTAGACTCTGGGAGTTGGTGATGAACAGGGAGGCCTGGTGTGCTGCAGTTCATGGGGTCGCAAAGAGTCAGACATGACTGAGTGACTGAAATGACTGACTGTCATCATTCAGATTTTAATTGCACAACTTCCTATAAAGAGTTGGGGTTGTATGAGTGTTCATTTCCTTTTTTTACAGTTTCACTGAGGTAAAATTGACATACAATACTATATAAGTTTAAGATTTATAGCCTAATGACATATACAAGCTATGAAATGATTACCACAATGCATTGACATCCATCATTTCATATATTCAAAAATTTTTTCTTTGTGTTGAGATATTTTACGATATACTTTTAAATATATACTATACAGCAGTGTTAGTTATGTCTTCCCTGGTGGCTCAGTTGGTAAAGAGTCCACCTGCAATGCAGGAGACCTAGGTCAAGAAGATCCCCTGGAAAAGAAAATGGCAACCCACTCCAGTATTCTTGCCTGGGAAATCCCATGGACAGAAGAACCTGGCAGGCTGAATTCCATGATATCGCAAGAGTTGGACACGACTTAGTGACTAAACCACCATCTGTGTTAATTACAGCCATCATGTCGTGCATTATATCCCAGTACTTCTTTATCTTATAACTGAAGTTTGTACCTTTGAAAACACTCATTAATTCTCCCACCCCCAAGTCCCATCTCTGGTGACCACAAATCTGATCTCTTTTTCTGTAAGTTTAGTTATTTTTAGATTTCACATGTAAGATCCTACAGTACTTGTCTTGCTCTGTTAGACTTCTTTCACTTGGTCTAACTCCCTCAAGTTCCATCCACACTGTTGCAAATGGCAGGACTTCCTCACTTTTTTATGACTAAATGTTATGCTATTCTCTGTGTGTGTTTGAATATATGTAACATTAACTTTATCCATTTATCTCTCGATGAACACTTAATTTACTTGTTTCAGAGACTATAAATAATGCTGCAACAATATGGGAGTGCAGATATCTCTTTAACATAGTGATTTTGTTTCCATCAGATATATACACAGAAACAGAATTGTTGAGTCATATGTAGTTCTATTTTTAGTTTTCTGAGCAACCTCCATACTGTTTTCTATGGTGGCTGCACCAGTTTACATTCCTAGCAACAGTCCATGGGGTCGCTAAGAGTCGGACACAACTGAGCAACTTCCCTTTCCCTTTTCACTTTCATGCATTGGAGAAGGAAATGGCAACCCACTCCAGTGTTCTTGCCTGGAGAATCCCAGGGACGGGGGAGCCTGGTGGGCTGCCGTCTATGGGGTCGCACAGAGTCGGACACGACTGAAGTGACTTAGCAGCAGCAACAATGCCCCTGAGTTCCCTTTTCTCCACATTCTTGCCAACATCTGCTATCTCTTGTCTTTTTGCTGATAGCTGTCCTAACACATGTGAGATAACACCTCATTGCAATTTTTTTGCATTCCTTAATGATTAATGATGATATGTATCTTTTTATGTATGTGCTGGCCATTTGAGTAGCTTCATTGGAAAAATATTCAAGTTCTATGCTCATAATATTTGACAAGGGGGCCAAGAATACTCAATGGAGAAAAGATAGTATATACAATAAATGATGCTGGGAAAGTAAGATGTTCACATATAAAAGAATGACAAAACCTCTGTCTTACACAATCATAGAAATGAACCCTAATGGATTAAAGGCTTAAATGTAAAACCTAACACCTTAAAAATTCTAGACAAAAACACAGGGAAAAGCTCTTTGACAGATTCATGACAGTGATTTTTTTTTTGCTTTGTATGACACCTGAAGCACAATCAGTGAAACATAAAAATAAATGTAACTACATCAAACTAAAATGTTTCTGCATAGCAAAAAGGAATGATCAACAGAATGATAAGGCAACATATAGAATGAGAGAAAATATTTGTAAATCATGTATCTGATAAGAGGTCAAAATGCATAAAGAACACATACATCCTCAATAGCAAAGTGACCAAAAATAATCAGATTTAAAAGGCTATTCCTTTCAATGCCGATTGATAGTACAAAAGAATCACAAGCTTCTTAGAGGACCCTAGCAAATCCAGTAAAAAACAAAATATACCTGATTCTGGATCATTCATTCTGTCTACTTTCACCATTTATGCTTTTAGGCTGTAGAATATTTTTCTGAGAAACTGGTTTAAGGAAATAGAATACTTCATCTTTCCTTGTTTCACCTGTATCTTTCTCTTTCCTTTAATTCATATCTTGTAAAAGTTGCATGGCATTTCATGGGAGTCCTTAATCCTCACTCTTCTTTAGTCTCCATCAGTGACCTAATCTAATCTATCTTAAAGGCTAAAGCTTTGATCATTATATCTTTGTAGCTTTACACGTCAAATGTTTTGAAGATACAGTATCTTTTTGAAAAGATCAACATATGCTTGGAATTAACATCAAATGAACTTCTTCTCAAAGTTAAGGGAAAAACGAAAACACCTACAGGGCTTATAAAAACACATATTTCCAGGTACACTCCAAGCCTCTCACTTCTAGAGGAAATTAGGAAAGTTGTTGTTTAGTTCCTAAGTTGTGTCCAATTCTTTGTGACCCCGTGGACTGCATCAAGCCAGACTCCTCTGTCCATGGGATTTCCCAGGCAAGAATACTGGAGTGGGTTGCCAGTTCTTTCTCCAGGGGATCTTCCCAACCCAGGGATCAAACTTGCATTACCTGCATTGGCAGGCAGATTCTTTACCACTGAGCCACCAAGGAAGTCCCATGTTTTTATACTTTTTGAGATGCTTTATTCATTCATTGTTACTTAAGTCTATATTCAACATTATTTCCTCACTGTCATGACATTTTATCTCAATGACAGCAGAGACAATATGTTCTTGCATGGAATCCTTTTTAATCTAGTAACTTTTTTTTTCCCACTCAGTCTTTGATTTTTCTTTTCAAAATACTTGAAATGTCTGTGCTTCCTTCCAATTAGATTGGAAAAAAAAAAAAAACTGAACTGAACTGAACCATTTTTCACAACTTCTTCAACCTCCACCTTGAAGCCTTCTCACATCCTCCCAATTTTTATCTAACTGCAATGCATGTACTCATGAAACTCTAATTCCTTAAGGTTAAAAAACTGTGAAGAAGAAAATAGTGGCTATATACCAATTTGAATTGAGGTAAACTGCATATAATATTAGTGTTTAAGTGATATATAATTATGTTTACAAATTAGATGCTCTGAAAAATCCTGCAAACTTTTTAATGTTTAATTCAATGTGCCTCAAATTTATTTAGATATAGAATGCCTCTTTAAAGATATGCTGATATTGCTAGTGAATACTGTCTTAGAACGATGTGAAAATACTTTCTATGTATTTTGTTTGTTTTTAGCAAAAAGATAGCTTTTGTTTAAAATTTTGCAGAGTTCTCAGTACCTTTATTTTTTGGCACATCTATTGATGAAAATTACTTTCATTGACAGATTCATATTTAAATCATTTTGCATATACCATCACTATTTTAACTGACAATGTTTACTGCAGGGAACTAAGTTATATTAGAAATGAATTATAATAGCATCGCTAGACCATGAGCTTGAATCTGTACACTAATCCTTACTTGTGTGATTTAAAGCAAACTATAAAATAGCAAGTCTCCTGAAAAGCATCAAAAGACCAATTGTATGCTAATCCCTAGCACACAGAGTATGGTAGATAATAAATTCTCAACACATCACAGTTTAGCAATCAATTGTATAACAGCTTCCAAAAGCATACATACAGGGAGAAAAGCTATTCTAACAATTATGATGCTTATCCATTAATCTATAGTCTACTCTTGTTATAAAAATAACCGTCAGAAAGCAGAAAAGATGATGTTGCCATTAGCTTCATTTTGGGGGTGTTATGAGAAACTGTGTTTGGAATCCTTCCATTCTGTTTGCATAAGGATACAATTTGCTTCATGATTTACTACATCATTTTTTTTTCCCTTGAGAATTTGCAAAGACTTCAAGTACAAGAATTTTTTTGTGTTTCCCCTGTTTTGTTTTTCATGCTATATTTTTGTGAACCTCATACATCATAATATATCCCTTTTGAAATACCTATTAAGTAAATAAGTATTAGTCACTCAGTCATGTCTAACTGTTTGTGACTCCATGGACTGTAGCCCATCAAACTCCTCTGTCCATGGGATTCTCCCAGTGAGAATGCTGGAGTGGGGTGCCATTCCCTTCTCCAGAGGATCTTCCTGACCCAAGAATCAAACTCCTGTTTCCTGCATTGCAGGCAAATTCTTTACCATCTGAGTCATCAAGGAAGCCCTATTAGAAAGCAATATATGAGTTTATATATGTATTTGCATTTAGGGTAAAAACACTATGCCTGCCTCCATTGTGCTTGGAACCATTTTGTAAGGAAAGGTGACAATAAATGTGTGTGTATAAATATATATGCACTGTATATATGTATGTATACATACACGTAGTTATGTGTGTGTATTACACATGTTGCAAGACTAGTACAACTACCCTTTTAACAAGTTCACTATTCCTCTGGATTTGGATATAGTATGCCCTGTTCATGCATGCCTAGTCACCAGTCAGGTCTGACTCTTTGTGACCCTTTGGACTGTAGCCCGCCAGGCTCCTCTGTCCATGGGATTTTTCAGGCAAGAATACTGGAGTGGGTTGCCATTTCCTTCTCCAGGGGATCATCCTGACCCAGGGATTGAACCAAAGTCTCCTGAGTCTCCTGTCCTAAACAGTTAGTATGAATAACTTAAGGCTCAAAATATTCTATTACCTAACCAATTATTAAAATCAGGAACTATTATTAAAATCAAGAAATTTAACACCAATGCAATACTATTATCTAAGTTATTGGTAAATTTCATTATAATTTCAATTTTCTTAGTATTTCCATTTATCAGTTTTCCCCCATATGGATACAGTTAGTATCAAGCATTGCATTTTATCATGTTTATTTAGTCTATTCTAAAGGAATTCTTTAATATATTTTTTTAATCTCGAGCATTCTGTGATCTAAAGGCAAGTTATTTTTGTTGAATGTCCCTCAATTAGGATTTATAGAATATTTCTTTAGGATGAGATTCAAGTTATGCATTTTGGTTATATTACTACAAATATGATGTGTTCACCACAGTGCATCATATTAGAAGCCATGTAATATTTGATTATCCTAAAGTTCTGTGCTAAGTTGCTTTAGTCATGTCCAACTCTGTGTGACCCCATGGACTGCAGCCCGCCAGGCTCCTCGGTCTATGGGATTCTCCAGGCAAGAATACTGGAATGGGTTGCCATGGCCTCCTCCAGGGGATCTTCCTGACCAAGGGATCGAATTCACATTGGCAGGCGAGTTCTTTCTAGAGTCACTTGGGAAGCCCATCCTAAGGTTAGTAATATTAATTTTGATCAGTCGGTTTAGGTGATGTCCACTGTATCTCTCCTGTGTAAAGTTTTTATTTTCCACATTAATAAGTAATTGATAAGTAATTTGTAGGGAGATACTTTTAAGACCCCATAAATATCTTATTTCTCTTCACTATACCACTGACCAATGATTTTACCAAGTATTAATGATTATATAGGGCTCAGTGATTACCAGGTGGCTCAGTAAGGAGTCACCTGGTAATGGCTCTGCTTGCCAATGCAGGAGATGTAAGTTCAATCCTGGGGTTGGGAAGATCCCCTGGAGAAGGGAATGGCAACCCACTCCAGTATTCTTGCCTAGGAAATCCCATGGACGGAGGAGCCTGGTGGGCTACAGTCCAGGAGGTCACAAGTCGAACATTACTGAGCAACTAAGCCCACATGCACAATGATTATATAATTACATCATTCTTTGTATATTTATTAGCTGTTTTTTTTTTGCAAGAAAGTGCTCTTTTTTCTCTTTAAATTTTTCTGTTCATTTGTTTATAACACTAATAGCTAATGAAATTTTATTAAGTGAATTATCATCAGTTGCTACCACTATTTATTTTGATGTCCAAATTATCCTAGATGTGCCCACTGAAAGCCTCTTCAAGCTGGCCCATATTTCTTTTCCCTCTCTCTAAATTGCTATTTTGACTGTTTCCCTCATTTCTAGCACCCTGAGGTGTTACAAGTTCATCTTAGTTTTTCTCAGCCTAAGTTTATCAGGAAAAAGAGTTTCCTCTAATGATCCTTGGATTCTTTCAGTGGAAAATGGTATTTAAGAGTTAAAATATGGGACCAAGGAAAGATGTCTACTTTCACCCCCCTCCCCAGTCAGTATTGTTCTGGAAGTCCTAGCTAATACAATAAGAAAAGAACAAAAGAGGTATACAGATTGAGAAGGAAGAAATAAAACTATATTGGTTTGCAAAGTACATGACTGTCTTTGTTAAAAATCCCAAGAAGCCAATAAAAAACTCTTAGTAACTAGTAAGCAGTTATGGAAACATTGCAAGATGCAAGTGTATTACATGAGTCATTTGTTTCATTATAAATAACAGCAAATAATTGGAATTTTAAAATTAAACATGATACTATTTAACAGCAAAAACTTTAAGCATAAACCTAATTAGCAAATTTTATATATAAAGAAAACAATAAATCTCTGATAAGGAACTTCCCTGGCAGTCCAATGGTTAGGCTTTTTTTTTTTTCCCCCCCCGTCCAATGAAGAAGATACAGGTTGAATCCCTGGTTGTGGAGCTAAGATCACATATGCCTTGTGGCCAAAATCCAAAAAATAAACAACAAAAACAATATTGTAACAAATTTAACAAGGACTTTAAAAATGGTCAACATAAAAAAATCTTTAAAAAAAATAAATCTCTGGTAAAAGACATCAAAGAAGCTTTCAATAAATGAAGATTACATATGTATGTATTAGAAGACTCAATACTGTCAAGATGTCAGTTCTTTGCAAAGTCGATGAAATCTCAATCAAAACCCCAACATTTTTTGGATACTAACAATCCATACTACATTCTAAACTACATGTGGAAAAGAAAAAAAGAACAGCTAACACAACCTCGAGTGAGGACAAATTCATAGGACTAAAAGTATGTGATTTCAAGAGTAAGTACAAAGCTACGGTAATCAAAGTAATATGCACTTTCTGTGTATCTGAAACTAACACAACATTGTAAATCAACTGTGCTCAAATAAGTAGTTGGTTTACATGTTAATTTTTTTTTCTTTTAAAAAGAAAACAAAAGTAAGGTAATATTGGCAAAAGAATAGACAACTAGATCAATGAAATAGAATAGAGAGGCCAGAAGTAGACCTATATACATATAGCCAACTGATCTTTCACAAAGGAGAAAAGGTATTTAATGGATAATGATACTTTTTGAACAAATGTGCTGTAAAAGCTAGACACACATTTAAAAATAATTTTAAAACCTAATAATTGTATATAGGAACTACAAACTGATTATAGACCTATATGTATAATGCAAAACCATAGAGTTCCTAGAAGATAACATAGGAGAAAATCTAGGGTCTCTAGAGTTTGGCAGTGACTCTTTTTTTTTTTTTTTTACACTACCAAAGGACAGTCTGAAGGGGAAAAAGAAGTAAGTTGGAAGCCATTAACATTAAAAACTTCTCTGTGAAAGACACTATTAAGGAAATAAATATACAAATCATGTTGGAAGAAATTGCAAAATATCTATCTGATAAAGGATTATTATCTAAAATATATTAAGAACTCTTAAAAACTCAACAAGAAGACAAATGAAACTATCAATAAGAGGGAAAATATCTGAACAAATCTCAAAGAAAATATACAAATGGTAAATAAATATATAAAAACATTGTCAACATATGTCTTTAGAAAATTGAAAACGACGACAACAAAGAGATGTCATTACACACCTATTACAATGGCTAAAGTCTAAAACACTGACAACAGTAAATGCTGGTGAGGATATGGAGCAGCAGAAATTCTCGTTTATTGATTACGGGAATGCAAAATGGAGCAGCCGCTTTGGAAGACAGTTTGGCAGTTTCTTACACTGCTAAACCTGGGATTGAACCTGAATCTCCTGCATAGCTAAACGTAGTCTTACCAGAAAATTTAACAACTATGCTCCAAGGCATTTATCCAAATGAGCTCAAAACTTCTGTCTATGTGAAAACTTCACACTAATGTTTATAGCAATTATAGGCAAGGTTGCCAAATTTTGGAAGCAACCAAGATGTTCTTCAGTGAATGGATAAACTAACAGTGGTAAATCCATTAAATACTATACCATTCAGTAATAAAAAGAAACACATTCTCAAGCTGTGAAGAGAGATAGAGGAATGTTAATTGCATATTGCTAACCAAAGAAGCCAATCTAAAAAGGCAACATATTACTTGACTCCAATTATATGACACTCTGTAAAAGGCAAAACTGTGGACACAGTAAAAGGATCAGTGATCTCCAGGATGCCAAAGTAGGCGTGGGGAGAAAAAGGAATAAATTGGTAGAGCAGGGCAGTGAAACTATTGTAATGCTGGATCTAGGTTTTTATTCATTCATCAAAACGTGTAGAGTGTATAATACAAACAACAAACTGTGATATAAAATGTGAATTTTAGCCAATAATAATGTATTAGTGATGGTTCATCAACACAACAAAAGTATCATCCTAATACAAGATAATAATAGGGGAAACTGAGGGGAGAAAGATGAATAGGTATATGAGAATTATCTCTACTCTGTTCAATTTTACTACAAACAATCAAACAGCTTCAGAGAGAAGTATTAATTTGTCTAAAAACTAAGATAGGGATGTTACGTGTGCTCATCGACATTGGTGTGCCATTTCTTCTGGGTGTTCTCAGAAAGCAGAACTAGAAAGAATTGCAAATGTGCATATGCAATACACACATACATAAATTATGTATGAATTTTAGGTTCATATATCCATGACCCCATGGAATGTAGCCTGCTAGGCTCCTCTGTCCATGGGGATTCTCCAGGCAAGAATACTGGAGTGGGTCGCCACGCCTTCCTCCAGGGGATCTTCTTGATTCAGGGATCAAATCCACATCTCTTATGTCTCCTGCATTGGCAGGTAGGTTCTTTACCACTAGCACCACCAAGGAAGCCCCACATACACATATTCAAATATATAAAACTATATATATAAAGATGTATGTATATATAAAGGTTTATGTACTAATCTGTACTTATAGTCTTTATGCTGGCACTGAGTGGGCATTGTAGTCTGTCCTTTTTTTATGTTTGTAACCCCCTGATTCATCTGTGATAAAAGAAAGTCAATGAAATTACTATTTTTTCCCCAAGTCTGGTGCTCACAGAAAATGTTTTAGAAATGATCATATTACTATGGAAAACAATTCTATTAAGTTTATTTCTATATTTAAATTTGATAGTTCAGACAAGTGACAGTCATCCATGTAACCTACACCTCTATCAATGTATAGAACACATTTTCTTATGCCAGAAAGTTTCCTTGTCTCCATTTTCTTAATTTCCTCATCTGGAGGCAATCAAATTCTGGGGTATTTTTCTCATAAAACATTAGTTTTGTCCAAAACACACATAAACACACCCCTCCATTTGTATGGGTTTTCGTTGTCCTGCTTCTTAAACCCTACTCAGCATCTTGAGCTCTATGCATGCTGTTGACTGTAAGAATCATGCACTATTTTTTGCCTTGCTAAGTAAAATTCCTTTCCTTCTGTTTTTCTGTGGATTAATCAAGAAATTTTTATTTAATTTTCTCTATTGGCATTATAGATAGCTATACCTTCTTACCCTGTTTTTTATTTCTTTGAATTAAAGTTTAATTTTCACAGTATATGTTAATAATGTATTATTTATATGAACTATAAGAATATTTTATTATTACAGATATATTGTATAATACATACATATCATGCATATATATGTATAATACAAGTTTATAATATGCATATCTGTGATATATGTCATACTTATCATACACAGAGTTGGACTGAGTGTCTTATAACCTGTCCTGAATCTTTTATAAGAAGTAATATCAATGTTAATATATTAAATGAGCAAGTGATATTTTGTTGCTGATGAAATCTATTAACTTTAAAATATTATCAATATTGAATGGATATGGACAACTTCCTAAAAAATAGCTTATAATCTTTAAAAAGTTTCAGTAAAAATCTATATTGAAATCTTTGTTTTTAGGCAAAATTTAACCTTCATCAATCACAATCATCTATTTTTGCTTACTTTGTGAAAAGTTTTTGTGAATGGTGCTACAGGAAGTCAATTAGTTTTATGTAGGTTTTTAAAGGCAAAGTAACTTTGTAAAATTTTAAAGCAGATAAATGAACAAAGATTCTAAATCAGGAATATGCTCTTTGTTCTGCTTCTATTTAGATAAGTTTAAAGTAATATTCATTCCAGGAGTTATTTTAAATTATGCTCCCAAAAGGCACTTAAGAAAAACTTAATGTGTTTCTATATTTATTTTTCCCTTTCTTAGCCGCTTTTAAGGTTTTTTTCAAAGCTATAGTCCCTGAAAAGTGTCTGAGCTGATAATCTGACAATGTACACACCACTATTTTGTCCAGTTAAATTCTCCAGCATTATAGTAAAACTAGCAGTTTCCAAAATGAGGCAATCAATTCACTCACACAATGAATCTTGGAATTGTATTTTCTTGTTAGCAGTCCAAATTACATAAAAGGCCTTAGTCCTGACATAAATTTTGGAGCAAACCCTATGATGTAATAACTTCAAGTAGAACAATGGGAGTTCAAAGAATCTTTGTTCCAATTCCTCTAAATTTCTTTATGCTGTCAAGGAATGAGGCCTGTAGAAATTGCAATGCATGTGATCTTTGACACATAAAATGATCATTGTCTCTCATTTCCAGTTAAGAAGAAATAATACTTCCTGACTCTCTGAAAAGACTGTACTTAAATCAAAGTTGTTTTTGTGTTGATTGTATTAACATCTTCACCCACTACAGCAATAATTATGTACTAGTTTTTAAAGGAAAAATTTTCTTCCCATTATTGGTATTTTTATACTGTGAACAGAGATACATTTCTAATCCTAAACCTTTTACTTTTTCCTGATTCCACTACTGAGGAGGTATATCTTGTTGTCTGATTCCTAGATTTGAACAGAATGACAACGCTTGTGTGTGTGTGTGTGTGTGTGTGTGTGTGTGTGTGTATGTGTGTGCTGGGGGACGGGGGGGGTGGGGCTATTCTCCTCAGTTTTCTACTCTCTCCCTATACTGGAATTGCATATTCATACTTTGCATGTGAGTTCCTAATGCTCTGAAGGTGAAAGTCGCTCATTCGTGTCCAGCGCTTTGCAACCCCATGGAACGTATAGTCATGGAATTCTCCAGGCCAGAATACTGGAGTGGGTAGCCGTTCCCTTCTCCAGGGGATCTTCCCAACCCAGGGATTGAACCCAGGTCTCTTGCTTGCAGGCAGATTCTTTACCAGCTGAGTCACAATATGCTCTATTTTACATACTTTTCAGTCCTGATTTGTCTGTATTCACGTGACTTGTTTTGGGCAAGAAAACATGGGCAGAATTATCAGGCCAGTTTTGAAGCCAGGGCTTTAAGTAGCATTGCTTGATTCCAGTCTGTGCCTCAGTGATCTGTCATGAGAAAAGCATGTTTAGCTAGGTACTGATACAAAGAGAATGCAGAGATGGAGCAAGAGTTGGAAGTGTTAGTCACTCAGCCATGTCTGACTCTTTGCAACCCCATGGACTGTAGTCCACCAGGCTCCTCTGTCCATGGGGTTTTCCAAGCAAGAATACTGGAGTGGGTAGCCACTCCCTTCTCCAGGGGATTTTCCCGACCCAGGGGTCAAACCCAGGTCTCCTGCATTGGAGTCAAATTCTTCCCCATCTGAGCTACAGGGAAGCCCACAGAGACCAAGGAACAAACCTAAAACCTATTGCAGCCTGAAGCCCAGCCAAGTCAGTCAGTAGCCTAAACAGAGCCACCCTAGTAACACATAGACTAGAAATAGAGAAAAGCATGTGCTGTTTGAAATTACTGAGCTGGGGAGTTTGTTACAAAGCCCTGCTATAGCATTGGTGAAGCAATACAACATGCCTGTCAAATATCGGTGCTATTTCTATTCTTGGAAGTGCTTTCTCAAAGATAGCACCTGTCAGCTCCCCTTTATACCGTGTCTTAGCCTATGCAATCTGTCTGTTGCTGAGAGGCTAAGGGTGCCCATGGCTGAACTGTATTTAATAGGAGGTCTGATAGAAAAACTTTTCACACATCAATGTATGAAGTAGTTCTGGCTTATATATGATTTAACTTAAACTTTATACTAACTAGAATGGCCTGTTTTGTGGCTATTATATACATATACTGCACCTCTGCTTTTAACTATTAAATAAAAAAAAACACATTTGAAAATCAAAATGTAGTAACTATGATTCAGGCATTCAAAATGTAGCTGCGAGGCCATTGTGTCTGGGTAGATTGATTGATTTTTATGGATGTGGTTTTAGACACATTTCTGCATTACTGAGAACTTGATTTTCTAAACTTTCAGGTCAAGGATGTGACCAGTCATTCTCAAACAATACTTGCTAGCAGCTGCCAGCTTCAACCTAATGGCCTCAAGGCCTCCCTAGTGACTATGCAACCGTTTCGGACTCCAACCAATTCTTACTTATGAAGCATCCTTACTTCTTGCAACCTCAAATCCTAATTTTTGGCAAATATTTTATGTACTTTCAAGAGTTTTGCCTCTATATAATCATCATTTATTTTGTAGTCCAGCAGAATACAAATCAAGGGCTCCTTCAATCTGCGTCTCAAGGGCCATAATGCTCAGTTTGGCCCTCAAATAAAACACTTTTCTATTCCCATTGATTATTCCCATCAACAGTCCTTGTGGCTCTCAAACTAAATCAAATTCCCCAGTTTATTTTCTAATAAGGATATTTGTCTTCTATATTTACTCTTTCACAAAAGAAGGAAGGTACTATAAAGAGTCACTGGAAACATAAGCAAAAGGAGCATAATTGTGAAACCTGTTTCCTAGAGACATAACAATTGATCTAAGAAGGATTTTTTTCTTTTGTACAATAACAATTAGGCCTGGACTAGGACACAGGTCTAAATAATTGAAATGCAGGAGGAAAAGGAAAAGGAAAGGCTTATAATATGGTCCTCAGTACATTTTCAAGTCTCCCAGAAATCTATTTGCAGGCTAATTCAACATTTGTTTAGCTATATACACTAACACTGTCCAGTTGTCCAGTTGTATCTGACCCTTTGTAACTCCATGGACTATAGCATGCCAGGCTGCATTAACATAGGTTTCTTCTTTTTAGAGAGTTGATTCATCCATTTAAGGACCAAAATCAATAATTTTTAGAATGTTCTTTTTGTGTCAGCATTGAAGAATTAGGCTTTAAACTTTGCTAAAAACCAGGAATCCACATCTGCTCAACTGTCAAATCATCTAGGTAATTGCTAAAGAAGGTCATTTAATGACACTACATTCAACATGCACAGAATACACATCCTTTTCAAGAACACATGGACTGTTTACCGAAAGAGAGAGAACACAGTATATACAGAAAATAGCCATAAACAAACATCTGACAGGAAAAACAAATGTCAAGGTAATATGTTCTATTTAGAGGAACACAAAAACTCCAAATAAACTATGATGCAACACAATCCATAAGTATTTCATGACTATATGGGGTTTACTAGAAAAAATTCAAATTAGTTAACATTCAAAAATTATTCAAAGTAATCCAACATAATAAAAGAATAAAAAATCAACAAGATCTTTTTGGTAAATAAAATATTGAAATAATTGATAAAGCAGACAATGATTAAAGTAAATTGATAAACACAATGATTAAAGTAAATCTTAAAAATATGCAGAATAGGAGTGTCTTCAATCTGGAAAGACATAAAAATATGCAACTAACATTCTACTTAAGAAATAAGCTTTTTTCTGAGTTTGAAAAGAAAAAATAATTTCCAGTGTCTTCAGTTTTTAATATATTGTATTGAAGGTCACCTATGCAAATAAAACAAAATGAAGGAAATGAAATTAAGACTGGTAAAGAATTAAAACTTTATTTTTGAAAAACCAAACTGTGTGCAAATTATACTCTAAGGGAACTATAAACAAGCAAGTAAACAAAAACTAGAAAACTAATACATAAATTTGGTAGCCTTCCTGGAAAAAAATCAACATAAAATTTCTATTTTAAAATTCAAGCACACTGGCATTATGCCTTCTGAATTTTTCAGGTTGTAGAACAGAATATTTTAGATATTAAAGTCATTCACATAATGACACTTGAACAGAAGATTCTTGTGCTCTTAATATATTCCAGGTCTCTAGAATATTTATCTAATACAAACTATAGAGCACTAATATCCTTTAAACTATGAAACACCACAGAGTAAAACAAAGACCTTTGTAAATATAGAAAAATTATAAATTCATGGATTGGAAGGCCCTATTAGCACTAGTGGTAAAGAATCTGCCTGCCAGTGCAGCAGACACAAGAGACGGGTTCAATCCCTGGGTTGGGAAGATCCCCTGGAGAAAGAAATGGCAACCCACTCAGATATTCTTACCTGAAAAAACCCCATGAACAGAGGTGCCTGGCAGGCTACAGTCCATGGGTTGCAAAGAGTCAGACATGACTGAGCACTTGTTAGCAGCAGCAGCATAATAACACAATATTAATTCTTACCAAATTAATTTAGATATACAAAAAGAGCATAAGAAAAATCTCAATAGTTTTATGTAGAATTCTCTTTTCAATATTGATTCTAAAATTTAGAGGGAAATATAAGTAAGTTAGTAAGTAAGTGTAAGTCAACTCAATCGTGCCTGACTCTATATGACCCCAAGGACTGAAGCCCACCAGGCTCCTCTCTCCACAAGTTTTCCAGGCAAGGATACTGGAGTGGGTTGCCATTTCCTTCTCCAGGGGATCTTCCGAACCCAGGGATCGAACCCAGGTCTCCTGCACTGCAGGCAGATTCTTTACCGACTAAGCTACAAGGGCAGCCCAGGGAAATACAAAATGCCTAGAAAATCCTAGACAAGATTAGAGGAACAAAATTGACAGGATTTATACTATCAGAATTAAAACATACTGTAAAGCTACTCCAGACACTCACATGATTATATCATAGCTTTAAAAAAGTAAATATGTATAACAGCAATTTAAACCACCTAAAGAAGAAAAGAGCTACACCAATAGAAGCAATGGAAGACAGAGGACAATGGCATCATAAATTCCATACTCTGAGAGAAAGCAAAACTACTCTTGGCTTAGAATTATATACCCAGCAAATGTACCTTTTAAATAAGTGTAAATTAAATACATTTTCAAATGAGCAAATATGGGGTGTTTGCAATATTTGTTGAAAATTATGTTTTTGCTTTCATTTGACTTTTCATAATCAATTAAATTCATTTCATGTTTACAGGCCTGCTCTTGTCATCTAATCTATCCTTATTCGATTTAAGAATGAATTTTCAGGAAATATGAAGTTGGGGAAAAGAACTTGCCATATCATAGCACATGTATTGCAAGGTATTTGATTTTTCTTTCACAAAATACTTTGGAATGTTGCTTTCTAATTAATTTCCAGCAGGATAACACTGATCTTTTTGCTCACTGTGAAAGCATTTTAACATCTTCCAACTGCATGATGAGTAACATTCAAATACTTTGTCCTGTCATTGAAATTCCTACAAAGTCTTTCCTACCATAAATTCTCACTGCTTCCTGTGGTCCAGCTGATAATAAGCTACCTGTTTTCTTGCATGCTTCAAATGTCCCTCTGCACATAGTGCTCCTTCTCTCTGAATTACCCCTAAACCCTTACATACACGTTTCACCCTCTCCTCCAAAGTTCAGCTGGATAGAACTACATTTCTCTGGAGAATTTTTTGATCCCATTAAATAATAAAATTTCACTTTTCTCTGAACTCCTTAGTTATTTAATTTAAATTTCTATCAGTTCCTTAGGAAAATGATCCTTGACTACTTCACTAGTAGAGCCCTCTAAAATCAAAGTGCCTTGCATATTATTGACAATGAATATAGTTGTTGAATAAGAAAACAAAGCAAAAATGATCTTTAACCAACTGTCAAATTTCATTAAATATAGGTTAGTACTATGTTATGGATTTTTAAGTATTAATAAGAATAACCTAATCAAATTTGGAACCAGAATATAGATCCATATATTTAAAGAAACATATTCAAAGTATGTTAACTGTGGTAGAGGACAGAATCAGTTTTTGGCTGGAAAGCTCTCCCTGGAGTAATAAATAATGACCTTCCAGTCACAGCCATATTCACCTGGTGAGTCAATTGTGATCACCACATTCATATATATACTGCCTGGATTCAGAAGGCATGTTTTGACTTTCATTTCATGCTTTTCTATTTCCTGGTTTAAATAATATAGTATCTAGTAAATAAATGGAGTTGGCCTGAAATCAAGTGGAAATGTTACATAAAATTTACACCCAAATATATTGTGAAAATGTTTTTACATTTATGCATTACATTATTGAAATAGATATTATATAGTAAGTCATTCTATTTTAACACTCATATTTAATAAACCATTACATTCAAATCATTGATTTTATTAACATTTCTATCTTCTGTAACATTAAACATAATTTAGAGCAAATATATGAACATGAACATATGCTTTTCTTCAGAACTTAAAAAATCATTGACATGGGTTTTAAAACACATTGAGAATGCCATTATAGCTAAACAAGTATATATTATACATTCTAAAATTAATATTAAGAAAATTATCAAAGTGGCTAATTCTAGCATAAAATTAAGGTATGTGATATATGTGATAAATAATATGAAACTGATACATTTAAAAATAAACTATGGGTTTGATGATTTAACAAAGTTTAGGTAAACTTTCATTGACTTTACAGTTTTTTGCAATTTAGAAGTTTCTGTTTTACTGTTTAAAAATAAATTCCATGTTTCTTTTTTAACATCATCCTGATAAAGTTTCCTTGAATCGTGATATAGATAGATTAGGTGAATTTTGTATTTTTAAAAACACTAAAGAGGAGATACAGTGGTTCCATTTTAAATGTCCATGATTTACCCAGTAAAAAACACTTTGCATAAATTTTGATGGGTTCTGACATGTTCCTGCAGTAGTTTCATAACACAATTGAGAGAAAATTCATTAAAAATGGCATTTATCTTCCTAAACTTGTGAACAATACCAGCCACTGTTTAAGTCAGTTAAATAAAACTATGCTTTCATAATTTACTAAAATAAATCTCATTTTATGTGATATTTTTCTTTTTTCCATGAATTAACATAAAAGATTGTATCAAATGACAGATGTTTTTAGAGCCGGGAGCAAATTATATTAGGAGACTTGAATGATGTTTGCAAAGCTTTTGACTTGCCTATAAATCTCTTCTAAATATTTGAAAGTGCTTTAAGACAAAAACTGGAAAAAAAAAACTGGAGAATATGAAATAAGTAACAATTTTAGTTATCTACAAAATCTATCAAACTTAAATACCATAAGGCTGCTTAATCATATGGGTGTATGAATGAATGAATAATAGTTCCAAGTTACAGACTGAATAGGGTATCGTATCATGATATCATAAGGCAGCTTAGGGAGAATTTAAATAAATTAGATAAATATAATCTGTATACAGTAAATACATACACAGACACACAAGCACTGTGTCTTATACTTGTGTTATATGTGTCTGTGAATGTATGTTCTCAACCAGTCATGTACATATGGCTTGGAGCCATAAACCCTGGGAGACATGAACTGGGTTTACAGTAAGGGCGAGGTACATGTGTATAAAAGGAAGAAATTGCAAAAACAACATTTGGATGGTTATGATTTATTTAAACAATAGTTGATATTGACTTTGTTTCTTTACTAGCCCCTGTACTAAGTTCTTTACCTAAATTAGATAATTAAAATTCAAAATAATCTTTGGGAAATGAAATAAATATCTCTATTTTAAATATAAACACACAAATGTATAATGCAGTTAGTCTTTAAGAAATCAGTAAGTGATAGAGCTGGGCTTTAGACTCACATTCACCTCAATTGTTGTACCAGTCAATCCTTTTTTCTAGATCTCTTTTCTTACAATGAACTTTTTAGAGAATCTATGACTTCATGTATGTTAGCCTTTTAGTCTTCACGGTAATTCTATGAAAGATAGCCATTCATTATCATCATGGCCACCGCATTATAAATAAAAAGATATAATTTAGAAACTTAAGACATTTGCTTCAGTTCACATGGAGAGTAAGTGGCAAAGCAGAAATTTAATCAGACATTTTGACTTGGAAACCTATATCCTTAAACAGCAGACCATACAAATGTCCATGTTGTAGACAATACTTGCATAGTTATAAATATCAAACTTGCTCCATTAGGGATATCAGTTGAAAAATATGTCCTCAGATAAAGTGTAATGTTTGATGTGACTCACAGATGGGAAATGATAAGAATGAAATGCATCTGAGTGTTTTCTATTTTCACCAATTATTCAAAGATCTTTTTTAATTACAATACTGTCAAGTATATATAAAAAAATTTTTTTTAATGCAGAATTTAGGATTAATTGAAATCAGCTAAATCTCAACATCTTGGAACTAAGCCTAAGTTTTCTGTCCTAAAATACCTTAAGTTTGTGTTTGGTTTTATAAATCTGTTTGGTTTTGTTTTGGTTTTTTGATCATTATACTTTACAGATTACATCCACGTTTACTTCTGCTTCACATAATCTTTTAAAATTTATATTTTCTTGTCAAATCATCTATGTGAGCCTTTAGAATGTACTCAAGCATTTAATGTGCTTTAGTATATCTGCCTGCAGTGTGGGAGACCCAGGTTTGACCCTAGGGTCAGGAAGATCCATTGGATGAGGAAATGGCAACACACTCCAATATTTTTGCCTGGGAAATCCCATGGACAGAGGAGCTGGTGGGATCCTTGGGGTCATAAAGAGTCCGACATGACTGAGAGACTAACACTTTTATACACACAGTTGGTATTTTTACTCAAATTAAGTATACTATTATACAATGTTTAGATCTGCATACATTTCTCTTTTATTATTATTTTTTGGCCACATGGCATGTGGGATCTTATTCCTTGACCAGGGATCAAACCCTTGACATCCACATTGGAAGCATGGAGTCTTGACCACTGGACCTCCAGGGAAGCCCCTCTCTTTTATTATTTTAAGTGACTATATTATTTTCTAAGTAATTTTCATAATTTTATTATCACGATATTATTTTCAAAGATGCTACTCTGGTATGAGGATCAATGTAATTTTTACTTTCAATCCATTAGTTTATGTTTTTGTTTATATTTATACATTTTAATGTATTGGTAATCTAATATTTTGAAAATCATTTTCATAATTGTTTATCTTAGGAATATTTCAACATTTAAAAATTTTGCCACCTGTCATAACTTGAATGTGTGTACTGTTTATATTAATCACAATATATTTGAAGGGGGAAAAAAGCAAGATAAAAAGAAAATGGGTATATTACATTTGAAAGTGACCCTTGAGTTTTGATCAAAAAACTTTTTTTATTACAAAATGGATTCAGTACTTCTTTAACCAAAAATGAATTAAATTGATGACTGAGGAAAATATTTTCACTGTTTCCTCTCATATACCATTTACTATTTTCTTTTGGAAAATTTAGTATTCCATTGGATAACATCCTTTATACAATTTCCTATAACTGAATGACAAAAAAATAAGAAGATTCAAAAATGAGCAAAACATTTCAATTAATTTCTATAAAGAAGATATACAAATGGCTAACAAGCACATAAGATGCTCAGTATCATTCCTTATTAGGGAATGCAGATGAAAACCACAGTGAGATACCACCTTAAACCCATTAGGATGGCTACTACTGACAAAACAACCACAAATAGGTACCAGTAAGGATGTGGAGAATCTTGTGTTATGTTGATGGGAATGTTAAACAGTGTAGCTGTGGAGGAAAACAGTATAGCAATTCTGCAAAAAATTAAAAACAGAATTGTCACATGATTCAGCCATTCTACCTCTGGGTATATACACCGAAAAATGGAAAGTGGAGTCTCAATGGGACATCTGTACACCCTTGTCATAGCAGCATTATTTCCAATATCCAAAAAGTAGAAGCAAGCCAAATATCCATCACCAGAGAAATATATAGAGAAAATGTGGTATATAAATACAATGGAGTATTATTCACTGTAACACAGTGACTACATGAATGAACCTTGAGGACATTAAGGTAAATTAAATAAGTATTCACGTAAAGGAAAATACTACATGGAAAAACTTAAATGAGATAGCCTTAGGAGTTAAATTCAGAGTCAGAAATGGAGTGGTGGTTGTCAGGGGCAAGGACAAGGGGAGAATGGGTAGGTATTTAGTATGTGATAGATACAGAGCTTCAGTTCTGCAAGAGAGTTCTGGAAATGGATGGTAGTGATGTTACCCAATAGTGGGACTATAGCTAATACCCCTGAACTGTACCATTAAAATGGTTAGGCTGGTAAATTTTGTTATGTACATGTTGCTGAAATTAAATAAAAATTGTTAAAAAATGACTTTTCAGTCACTTATAACTATAGACAGCATGCTTTAAGTAAAATAAAGCTATCTACAAATTTAGTAGAGATAAATCAGTAATGATCTATATGCACTTGAAAATTCTGACTTTTCTAAAGTAACAATAGATAAAACTCTAAACATTCCCCCATAGGAAACCCAGAAAATTGAGCCTTAGAAAAAAGAAGGGGAAAAAAATACAAAATTAGATACATGACACAAAGAATCTAGTCAGTACGTTGCTTCCCTAAGTATTAACATTAAACAAATAAATATCAATATCTACATTTATCTATCTACCTTCCAAATATTTCCACCACTGAAAAACATTTATATATCACTCTTAATTGCAGCATAACAGAACTGAGATAAAAATAAGTGAGAGAAAGTGTGAATGTTAAACTAATGATTAACAGAATAATAGTCCATGAAGAAAAAATAATAGCAAATTTTCATGCACCAAATATGTCTCAAATTGAAATACACAAAGGAAGTTTTGAGAAAATTCAGCAGAGATGTGAAGAATCCACAAAGCTGTACATTTTAAAAATTCCTTGCTTTGAAACATATACTCTGACAAAAAATAAGAAAATGCAGAATATATTTGAAGAACACAATTAAGAGCTTGCATGCAAATAAACATTGATAGAGCATTCTTTTCAAAAAACTTTCACAAACCTTAATTACTTGAGTACTCCTACTTCCCCTAATCTATTTGCCTAACATTAAAAGGAAAATGTCTTAATTTTATTGAATCAAATTAAAAATGGAATAGAAACACTGCATCTAGTACAAATAATATTCTTAGGGAGGACAGCAAGAAGTGGAGGAGGAGAAAGGAAAGGACAAAAGATAACAAGGACCAAAGATGTATTAATAGCTCAGAGATTAAAAATATACTATATTCCTCAACCTCCACCTCTTTAATATTTTTATTTTAAGTCCTAAATCCTTATGTTGTTGTCATTGTTGTTTAGTTACTAAATTATGTCCAACTCTTTTGCGACCTCATGGATTATAGCCCAACAGGCTCCTCTGTCCATGGGATTTCCCAGGTAAGAATACTCGAGGGGATTGCCATTTCCTTCTCCAAGTCCTTATAATAAGGTTTAAAACATCATAAAGCAAAAAGGGGAGGGTAAGGAGAAGACTGAGGGGAGAAAGAATAAGAGGACAACTAAAAAGCATGGGGATCAGAAAGTAAAGAATGAAATCTGCAGTGATTTACAGATGATAAAGAGAATACAGCGAAGTATTGGAATGAATAAATGAGCTTATCAGTTTTGGCAGAAGTCAAATAAATATACAGAAGTCATAGCATTTCTAGTTGCTAGCAGTTAAAGTCAGAAAATTTAATTTAAAAAGGATTGGAGAAGGAAATGGCAACCCACTCCAGTATTCTTGCCTGGAGAATCCCATGGACAGAGGAGCCTGGGAAGCTACAGTCCATAGGGTTGCAAGAGTCGAACACAACTTAGCAACTAAACTACTATTACTACTACTATATTATTAAAGTCACCAAAATATGCTTAGCAATATATCTAACAAAACATGTGTAAGATTTTTAGATACTGAACAAATGGAAGAGAAAGATAATTTGTGTAAGTTGAAAGGTATAAATTGTTTAGATATCAATTTCTACCAAATTTATAAATTTAACACAATTTTAATAAAATGTATTAAAATATAATTATTGAATTAGTAATTTTAAATTTCAAAAGGAATTGTGAAGTTGTATGAGTACTCAAAATAATTCTGAGAACATATTAACACATAGACATACCCTATCTAATATCAAGACATAAACAATGGCAGCCCAGAAGAATGTATAATTAATTAAAATGGAAACTGTCACCAAAACAGTCATCAAAATTACAGATTTAAACACACAAAATTTGTTCATATTTATACCAAAAGACATATTAGGGTTATTAGATATTATTCATTATGTTTTATATATTGGTTTCTATTGTGAAAAGCATAGTTGGAATCACAAAACACATGACACACTAATAAAAATCCTGAAAGTAAAAAAAGAAAAAAAATCCAAAATAAGATAGAATAGGGCAGGAGACCTAACTAGAGACTTAGCCAAAGAAGACACACAGATGGCCAAAAACCACGTGAAAAGATGCTCAGTGTTGCTAATTATTAGAGAATGCTAATCAACACTACAGTGAGGTACACTTCACACTGGTCAGAATGGCCATGATTAAAATGTCTACAAATAACAAATGCTGGAGTAAGTGTGGAGAGAAGGGAACTTTCCTACACTGTTGGGAATGTAAGTTGGTGCAGCCACTATGGAAAACAGTATGGAGGTTCCTCAACAAGCCACACAGAGTTACCATATGATCCAGCAATCCTACTCCTGAGCGTATATTCAGACAAAACTATAATTCAAAAAGATACGTGCATCCCTATGTTCACAGCCACACTATTTATAATAGCCAAGATATGGAAACAATCTAAATGTCCATGGACAGAAGGATGGTTTAAAGATGTGGTACATATATGCAATTGCATTAGTAAATAATACTACCGTCAGTCAAGGTAATATTATTGTTATCAGTCAAGGAGCAGAGAAATTAACAGTAAAAACAAAATAGTGCTTCCTAAAAAGATTAGTGTGAACAATCCTGAAATTTTGAAAAACTAACAAAATTAAATAATGGGAGAAATAATAACCATGGAGTTTAGATAGTGTTCAAAGTGTTAGTTGCTCAGTCAGGGCCAACTCTTTGCATCCCCAGGGACTGTAGCCCATGAGGTTTCTCTGTCCATGGAATTCTCTAGGCGAAAATACTGGAGTGGGTTGCCATTTCTTTCTTAGAACTGAATTTGTAGAATTACAAATTGACCTTTATTTCTATCTACATTTTTCCTAATGTATGTACTAATAAATTACTCATATATATTTCATAATTGTAAATATGCCTCCACACTCTATATAAGACATATCCAGTAACTAGTTCTCTATTTATAGAACTGAAAATATTCTGTAAAGTTTAAGAATAAGCTCAACTAAATTTTTTTTTCCTAATATGTACACACAGAGAGTAAATATATCTTGGTTTTAAAAGCATGCAATTATAATTCAATTATTATTCTCTTCAGTTCAATAATATTCTCCTGAGCAAAGCATTTAAAACATTTTATTAAAATATATTACTCTTTACTTTCTTCACATGAACACTTTGAAAATATACTTACTTCCAGTTGTATTAAAACATTTTGATATGTTTCCTTTCTTCAGTACATAACATAGCATCAGATTTACAAAGTACATACAAACAGTACTTTTAGAATATATAACCAATAGTTATTATGTAATATTAAATCAAATAATTTCATTTGTAATATGTGCTTAAGAATTTTGTTTTATTTCCCAACATGGACTTAATGAGAAATTTAGAACTGTATGTTAATTTTACTCATTAAAAATATTTTAGCATTTTCATTTAAATGTACTCCCTCCTCCAAAGCAGTGAACCCAAGATAAAATTTTCATGAAATAGATTTTATATATTTGATTCTTATACTACATATTAATAAGTGGAATTCACTAGTTGAAAGTTTGTACAGTTTTTAGGAAATAGACAAAATATGCATGTGTTTTCAGACAAAATTTTTAGAAAGGATGATATTTGTGGATGACATCTGGATTAGAGTTCTCCAAAGAAACAGACTAATAGGATTTATAGATATATAAGAAGAGATTCATTATGGGAAGAGATTCACTATGGGAATTGGCTCATGCAACTTGGGAGGTTGAGATATGGGCAAATCTTAGACCATTCAAGTTGATACATTAACCATCACAGCACCTCATAAAATGTGTGTACCACAGTATAATTCACAGAGTTGGTGTAACTGGCAACCATTTAAAGGATAATTTGCTTCTAATATTCATTGATTTTTAAATAACTTTTTGTTATCTATATACAAGTATTATTATAATGTCAAGAAACACAGGTACTGATATTTTGAAAAATGTTGCTTCATAAAACAAAGGCACCAAACAAAAGGGTAAAGATTTTGGCACAGAAAGTAGATACTTGACAAGTTTTGTTAAAATGCAAATCATTCTTATGTGTGTGACCTCAGTGTAGCATGATGATTTTAAGTTTTAATACATTTAAAAATTATTTTTGAGGAAAATATTTCTAAAATGAGTACATCGTATCTTTTTTCTTAGTTTCAAAGTTATACACATCCACGTAAAATATCTATAAAGTATATATTGAAAATTTGTATAAATTTTATTAAAATACTGTTTAAATAACTTAAAAAACTCAAATAAATAATGTATAACATTAAAATTCTCAATCTGTCATTTATGGTCTATGAGATGAATTCAATCTGGCTTTAATTTTAATCACATCTCGACCTCCAATCATGCATATTCTGTACTTACTATTGTTGATGTATGTGATTTTTCATCCAACCTTGACAGTGTCAGATAGGAAACTTCCAATGCATCTAGGTAAAGATGACAAATTGATGTGTGTACACAACTATTTCTCTTATGCTTTACTAGTCCTAGGATGAACCTAGAAGTTATTGTGCCCCATATTGCCCTTCTTACACTGTACTTACACATTTACTTTGGAGATTCAGGAACCTCCATACATATATATATGCATTTGATCAGTTTAAGATTGTTTATTAAAGAAAAAGAAGTGACTTCTTCTCTACCAAGGCACATTATTGTTTGGGATGAAGAATTTCCAATTAGGGTCCTTAACTTTTACTTAAAATGTCTTCATAAGCTTTATGATATAGCTCAGTATTTTGCAAAATGCATTCTTTTTTTTTTTGTCATTTATTTTTTTTTAATTTTTTATTTTATTTTTTTTAATTAGTTGGAGGCTAATTACTTCACAACATTTCAGTGGGTTTTGTCATACATTGATATGAATCAGCCATAGATTCAGATGGCTAATTATTTTTTATATTCTCTCAATAGAATTTTTCATTCAATTCAGGGTTTATTTGTTTTTTAAATTTACTATAGTCTCTGCCAATGATTATTTTTATGTGTCCACAATCAGATGCAAAGCCAAGAGACTTATCTATATTTTCATATTGTTTATTATTTAATGCATTCTCATTTCCATGCATTCATTAAAGAATAGACAATGTTGAGAGGAAGCCACTCTGGGTTTTAAGTTACTTTTGTTACAAATCTGTTACATTTATCTCCAGAGTTACTAATCAAAATATCCCCTTAAACATTCAAATCTTTTCGTATATCTTTATGTTAAAAATATATTATTAACAGAGAATACTATTCTTAACAGTGAAAGTTGTCAAAGTGCTCTCATTTTTTAGCATTAGGTAAATGATATGGTTTGTTTCCAAGGCAAACCATTCAACATCACGTTAATCCATGTCTCCACTAATTCAACCAATAATGCTGAAGAAGATGAAATTGAATGGTTCTATGAAGGTCAACAAGAACTTCTAAAACTACCACCAGAAAGAGTTGTCCTTTTCATTGCAGGGGATCGGAAGCAAAAGTAGGAGGTTAGAGACACCTAGTTTGGCCTTGGAGACAGTCAAGTTTGGCCTTGGAGTACAAAATGAAGCAGGAAAAATTCTAACAGAGTTTTGTCAAAAGAACACACTGAACATAGCAAACACCCTCTTTCAACAACACAAGAGACGACTCTATACATGGACATCATCAGATGGTCAATACTGAAAACAGACTGAATGTATTCTTTGCAGCCATTGACGGAGAAGCTTTAAGTGGTCAGAAAAAATAAGGTCTGGAGCTGACTGTGGCTCAGATCACGAGCATCTTATTGCAAAATTTTGATTTAAATTGAAGAAAGTAGGGAAAACCACTAGGCTATTCAGGTGTGACCTAAATCAAACCCCCTATGATTATTCAGTGGAGGTGACAAATGGATTCATGTGATTAGATCTGGTAGACAGAGTGCCTGAGGAATAATGAACAGAGGTTCTCAACATTATACAAGAAGTGGTAACCAAAGACATCCCAAAGAAAAAGAAATGCAAGAGGGCAAAGTGGTTGTTTGAGGAGGCTTTATAAATAGCTGAGGAAAGAAGAGAAGCAAAAAGCAAGGGGGAAAGGGAAAAACATACCCAACTGAATGCAGAGATCCAGGAGAGATAAGACCTTCTTCAGCAAACAATGCAAAGAAATATAGGTAAACGTGAGAATGGGAAAGACTAGAGATCACTTCAAGAAAATTAGAGATGTCAAGGGAATATTTCATGCAAGGATGGGCACAATAAAGGACAGAAACAGTAAGGACCTAAGAGAAGCACAAAAGATTAAGAAGTAACAACAGTACATAGAAGAACTATACAAAAAAGATCTTAATGACCCAGATAACCATGATAGTGTAGTCACTCACCTAGAGCCAAACAGCCTGGAGTGTGAAGTCAAGTGGAAGCGTTATTATGAACAAAGCTAGCAGACAGGATGGAATTCCAGCTAAGCTATTTCAAATCTGAAGTGCTGTACTCAGTATATCAGCCAATTTGGAAAACTCAGCCGTGGCCTCAGGATTGGAAAAGTCTGTTTTCATTTCAATCCCAAAGACAGGCAATGCCAAAGAATGTTTAAACTACTATACATTTGTGCTCATTTCACATGCTAGCAAAGTTATGCTCAAAATCCTTCAAGTTAGGCTTCAGCAGTACAGGAACTGAGAACTTCCAGATCGTGCAAGCTGTGTTTAGAAAAGGTAAAGGACCAGAGATCAAATTGCCAATATTTATTGGATCTCAAAGAAAGGAAGGGAATTCTAGAAAAAAAAAAATCTACTTATGTTTTGTTGATTACACTAAAGACTTTGACTGCATGGATCACAATAAACTGTGGAAAATTTTTAAACAGAACACCTTACCTGCCTTCTGAGAAACGTGTATGCAGGTCATGAAGCAACAGTTAAAACTGGACATGGAACAACAGACTGGTTCCAAATTGGGAAAGGAGTACGTCAAGGCTGTATATTGTCACCCTGCTTGTTTAACTTGTATGTAGAGTGCATCATGAGAAATACTGGGCTGGATGAAGCACAAGCTAAATCAAGATTGCTGGGAGAAATATCAATAACCTCAGATATGCAGATGACACCACCTTTATGGCAGAAAGTGAAAAAAAACTAAAGAGCCTCTTGAAAAAAGTGAAAGAGGAGAGTGAAAAAGTTGGCTTAAAACTCAACATTCAGAAAACTAAGATCATGGCATCTGGTACCATCACTTCATGACAAATATATGGGGAAACAGTAGAAACAGTGACAGACTTTATTTTTTTGGGCTCCAAAATCACTGCAGACGGTGACTACAGCTATGAAATTAAAATATGCTTGCTCCTTGGAAGAAAAGTTATGACTAACCTAGACAGTATATTAAAAAACAGAAACATCACTTTGCCAACAAAGTCCATCTAGTCAAAGCTGTGGTTTTCCAGTAGTCATGTAAGGATGTGAGGGCCGGACTATAGAGAAAGCTGAGTGCTACAGAACGGATGCTCTTGAACTGTGGTGTTGGAGAAGACTCCTGAAGAATCCCTTGGACAGCAACGTGATCCAACCAGTCCATCCTAAAGAAAATCACTCTTGAATATTCATTGGAAGGACTGATGTTGAAGCTGAAACTCCAATACTTTGGCCACCTGATGCGAAGAACTGGCTCATGGAGAAGACCCTGATGCTGGGGAATATTGAAGGCAGGAAGAGAAGGGGACGGCAGGGGATGAGATGGTTGGATGGCATCACCAACTCAATGGACATGAGTTTGAGTAAACTCCAGGAGTTGGTGATGGACAGGGAGGCCTGGTGTGCTGCAGTCCATGGGGTCGCAAAGAGTTGGACACAACTGAGCAACTGAACTGAACTGAACTGATGATGGCTGTCTATTGTTACCCACTCTGCTTATTTAACTTCTATGCAAAGTACATCATGTAATATGCTGGGCTGGATGAAGCACAAGCTAGAGTCAAGATTTCTGTGAAAAATAACATCAGATATACAGATAATACCATTCCAATGGCAGAAAGTAAAGCAGAATTAAAGAGTTTCTTGATAAGGGTGAAAGAGGAGAATGAAAAAGCTGGCTTAAAACTCAATGTAAAAAACTAAGATCATGGCATCTGGTCCCATCACTTCATGGCAAATAGAAGGGGAGAAAGTGGAAGCACTGACAGATTTTAATTTCCTGGGCTTCAAAATCACTGCAGACAGTGACAGTAGCCATGACATTAAAAGATGCTTATTCCTTGGCAAACCTAGACAGCATATGAAAAAGCAGAGACATCACTTTGCCAACAAAGGTGCACATAGTCAAAGTTATGATTTTTCCAGTAGTCATGGAAGGATGTGAGAGTTGGACCATGAAGAAGACTGAGCACTTAAGAATTGATGTTTTCAAATTGTGGTGCTGGATAATACTCTTCAGAGTCCCTTGGGCAGCAAGGAGATCAAACTAATCAATCCTGTGGAAATCAACCCTGAATATTCATTCACTGGAAGGACCGATGCTGAAACTAAAGCTCCAAGACTTTGGCCACCTTATGTAAAGAGCCAACTCATTGGAAAAGACACTGTTGCTGGGAAAGATTGAAGACAAAAGAAGAAGGTGGGAGCCGAGTTTGAGATGGTTAAATAGCATCACTAACCTGATGGACATGAGTTTGAGCAGACTCTGGGGGATAATGAAGGACAGGAAAGCCTGACATGCAGCAGTCCATGAGGTCACAATGTCAGTCAGGGCTTAGTGACTGAATAACAACTATACTATTAACATATCATATAAAATGAAACATTTTAACAACAAATAAAGAATTCTATTTTGGTTCTTCCAAATGTTGCATAATTTTCGATAGTTACTGATAGATTCCCAACTCAAATTCTTACTGATGTTTCAAGCAGAAGATCTGTATCAATAGAAGAGTTTTTCAAAATGGTAAATTTTTGTTTCATGCTGGGAAGTAGTAGAATAAGCATGTTATCCATGAATTTGAAAAAAGATTGAATTTCAGACCAAACAAGAGAATGGAAATTTAGAAATGTACAAATGTTCAATTTCTTCTTCTATAAATGAGAATTAATGAAAATACTCAACACAAATTTGTTATTTGATTATTAAGTGTATGAACCTCTTAAGTGATTCATCATACAAGTAAAGATACCAAAATAATGATTGATTTTTATAATGATAGTGATATTGGTGGTGCATGTTGTTTAGTCATTCAGTCGTGTCCAACTCTTCTGCAACACCATGGACTGTAGCCCATCAGGTTCCTCCGTCCATGGGATTTTCTAGGCATTTCTAGCCATTTCCTTCTCCTCCATCACCATCTTTCTCCATCTCCATCTCCACCACTGGTGGTGCATAGTGAAAAGTAACTAAAATTATTCAAATGATTGCAATATGAAAATTGTACATGGAAAAATTTAGAGATAGCCTATGGAGTAGACACATCAGAATTTTACTAGTATCTCTGAGAGGACTGATGATGAATATAATATCCTATTTCCTTATTCTCAACAGTTACACTTCATGTGGACTGTAAAATAGGCAAATAGCAGAACATCTGTCCATCCTCTAGTAACCTTTATTAATACAAAAAAATTAGCAGATCAAGATAGCAGAGTTGGAAGATGATGAGGTCACCTCCACTTATGAACACATCAAAAGTACAATACATATGGAGAAATTCTCACTGAAAACAAACTGGCAGAAGACTTCTACAACCAAAGCTATAAAGAAAGATCCACTTGGAGCCAGGTAGGAAAGAGAAGTAATCACATCAGGACTTGTGCCCCTAGGAGAGTGCATAGAGGCATGGAGTGTATCACAGGCTGCCAGAAATTTTCTGAGGAGTGAGGGATCCCAAAGACAGCCCTAGGATCTGACACCAGGAAGATTAATCTCCTTAGTTAGCTTAAAAACCACTGGTACTTAGAGAAAGGCTGTAAGATACCAAGGTTTTACTTGTGAAGAATGTGTAAATGCTTATTACTTCCAGAAACATGGTAGACGAACAGATTGAAACTGTCTAGAAGTCTTAGTGATGTGCCAGAACCATCCCAGCATGTGCCTTGTCTACATTGGGTGCCAGCTCTGCCCCCTTTGGCTTCAGCACAACTCTCCACTAGGGCAAACACTACACTATGGATGAGTGCCCACCTGGGAGGACAGAGCCTGCTTGGACACAGCACTGCATCTGAAAGGGAGAAGGCAGCCATTGCTGACACACACAGGTGGTGGACTGGGAGCTATCTGGAGCTCTGACTGGTGTGCTGGAACTGGCCTCATACACACTCAGCTTGCACTAGGCACCCGTTTCAGCTCACTGGCTTCCAGCTGCTAGCCACTGAGGTGAAGGCGCTGTTGCCAAGGACAGCACACTTTGAATGAATAGTGTCAGCTTGGACCTGATCCTAAGGACTTCAGCTCCAGCACCTTGGAACTTGCACCCATTTCTAACCAGAGAGCCATGGCCGCCAAGCATAGGAGAACGCCAGGCTCATATCTAGCCCTGGCTCTAACCCATTCATCTCCAGCTCTACCTCCCATCCACCCATGATAAAGACTCTCATTAGAGTTGGTACAGAGGAAACATATCTAAACGGAATAAAGGTCGTTTATGACAAACCCACAGCTAACATCATACTCAATGATGAAAAGCTGAAAGATATTTTTTTTCCCTGAAATCAGTAACAAGACAAGGATGCCCACTCCTGCCACTTCTAGTTAACATAGTATTGTGAGTCCTTGCTGCGGCAATCAAACAAGAAATGAAAAGGATCCATAATGGGAAGAAAGAAATTAAAATGTCACTAATGGCACGGGACATAATATTTTACAAAGAAAACCATAAAATCTCTACTCAAAAGCTATTAGAAATGATAAACTAAGTTGCAGAATACAAAATTGATATACAAAAATCTTTTGCTTTTCTGTATGCTAATAATGAATAGTCAGGAGAAGAAAGCAGAAAACAATCTCATTTAAAATCACATCAAAGGAATAAAATACATAAGAATAAGCTTCAACTAAGGAGAAAAAAAGATCTATACTCTAAAGTATAAAACGTTGATAAAGGAAATTACAGATGATGCAAAGAAATGGAAAGATATCCCATGTCCATGGATTACACAAATTAGTATTGTTAAAAGGTCCATAAAACACAAAGAAATCTATGATTAATGCTATCTCTATCAAAATGCCCACAGTATTTCTCACCAAAGATGATGCACTTAAAGTCAGTTAATGTATAGCAAAGGAAGTAAGAATATACAATGAGGAAAATGCGGTCTCTTTAATAAGCGGTTCTGAGAAAACTGGAGTCCTACATGAAAAGGGATGCAATTAGAACACTTTTTCACACTATGTGCACACACAAAATGGATTAAAGACCTAAACCTACAATAAGAAACAATAAACTCCTAGAATAAAATGTAGGCAGAACATTTTTGACATAAATTGTAGCACTATTTTTCTATCTTCCAAAGCAAAAGAAATGAAAGTAAAAATGTGAGAGCTAATTAAATGAGAGCAACTTAAACTTTAAAGCTTTTGTTCAAAGTGTGTGCTTAGTCACTCAGTCGTATCTGACTCTCTGCAACCCCAGACTGTAGCCTGTCAGGGTCCTCTATCCATGAGATTCTCCAGACAAGAATACTGGAGGAAGTTGCCATTTCCTTCTCCAGGGGATCTTCCCGACCCAGGGATCGAACCTGGGTCTCCTGCATTGCAGGCAGATTCTTTACTGCTGAGCCACCAGGGAAGCCCAAACTACCGAATAAGAGAAAGTCTCTGCAAATAATACGACCAATAATGAGTTAATATCTAGAATATATGAACAGCACACAGAACTCAATAACAAACAATCCAACCAAGAAATGGACAGAAGACTGGAATATATATTTTTCCAGACTACATACAGATATCAACAGGTACATGAAAAGATGCTCAACACTTTAATCAGAGGTGTGCAAATAAAAATCCACAAAAAGATACCTCACACCTGTCAAAATGGCTTTTATCAAAAAGTCTACAAATAGCAAACATTGGTGATGATATGGAGAAAAGGGCATAAAACATATGAGGAAATGTAGATTGATCCAGTCACTATGAAAAATAGTTTGGAGTTTCTTCAAAACACTAAAAATAGAACTATATGACCCAGCAATTTCACTCATAGATATATATCCAAAAAATAGAAAAAAACTAATTTGCAAAGACACATGTACGCTAATGTTCATAGCAGCATTATTTACAATAGCTAAGTTATAAAAGCAACCTAGGTGTCCATTAATAGATGACTGGATAAATAACATGTCTCTCTTTCTCTGTCTCTGTCTCTCTCTGTCTCTCTCTCTCTCAAACACACACACACAGAGGATGGAATATGAGCCATAAATAAGAATGAAATTTCACCTTTTGCATCAGCATGGATGGACCTGGAGGATATTATGCTTAGTGAATTTAAGTCAGCAGAGATAGAAAAATATGATTTTTATCACTTACATGTAAAATCTACAAAATGAAATAAATGCATGGATATGAAAAAACAGAATGGAGTTGGAGTTATAAAGAATAAATGAGTGGTTATCAATGGGGAGAGGGAAGGTTGTAAAGGGCAAGACAGGGGTAGGAAATTAAGAAATACAAATTAAAAATAAGATACAGAATATATTGTACAGCACAGGGAAAATAGCCATATTTTATGATAACTTTAAATTGAATATAATCTATAAAATACTGGATCACTCTGTTTTACATTTGAAGCTAATAACTCATCTATATTTCAATAAAAATGGTGTGTTCATTTTTTTTTATCAGTTTCACATATGTGCTATAACTTTTTTGAGTTCAATGAATTTTATAAAGGACTTTACTGTCCTGCTTTAAGATTTGGTTCTGCGTATTTTTCTCCCAAATATACAAATCTATAAACCAGTGAAAGCAAGCTATAGTTAATTTAAATCCTTATGCTGTTCCTTTCTAATTATCTGAAAGAGTCAAGGATTTTTTATATCAATTTCCACCAAAGAAAAATAAAATAAACTTGGATTTATAAAAATGAATACAGTACAGAACCAGAAAAGCATATAATTGAAAAATATTGCAGTTAAAGGGTGAATGAGAATAAGTTCTTAAAAACAGATTACAATGAAATGGGGCAGTTATTGAGAAAAAATGTGGGTTCTCAATATGATTTAAGAGACAACAACCATGAAATTAGAGCAAGAGGAATAAATATGGAATATATCCAAATAGTTTATAAAGATAGCAACAGTATATACAATGCATGAATTTCATTATAGCAGTTAAAAGAGAAGTATGAACCTTGAGAAAATAAAATCACAGAAAGTAAAGGAATGAAATTAAGTTTAGTTGACCTTGAACCATCTGAGACAATAACATTTGGAACTGTTGTTCACAATAATGTTTTCAAAATAATATTTGTTTGGAAATTAAAACATTAAGATGACTGTGAAATCACAACTGCCTCACTTGCTGTGAAATTCTGGATCTATAGAAATGTATCTGGTCATGAGTTACTGTGAGTGGGCCTGCACAGGGCCATGAAATGTGTGCATGTTAGTTCAGTTCAGCCACTCAGCCTTTGTGGCCCCATGGACTGCAGCACGCCAGGCTTCCCTGTTCATCACCAACTCCTGGAGCTTGCTCAAACTCATGTCCACTGTGTCAGTGATGCCATCCAACCATCTCATCTTCTGCCCTCTACTTCTCCTGCCTTCAATCTTTCCTAGAATCAGGGTATTTTCTAATGAATCAGTTCTTCACAATAGGTGGCCAAAGTATTGGAGTTTCAGCATCAGTCCTTCCAATGCATATTCAGGACTGATTTCTTTTAGGATGGACTGCTTTGATCTCCTTGTAATCACAGGGACTCTCAAGAGTCTTCTCCAACACCACAGTTTAAAAGCATCAGTTCTTTGGCACTCAGCTATCTTTATGGTCTAAACCTCACATCATAATGGCTAATGGAAAAAACATAGCTTTGACTAGATGGATGTTTGTCAGCAAAGTGATGTCTCTGCTTTTTAATATGCTATCTATATTGGTCATAGCTTTTCTTCCAAGGAGCAAGCATCTTTTAATTTCATGGCTGCAGTCACCATCTGCAGTGAGTTTGGAGCCCCCCACCCCCCAAAATAAAATTTGTCACAATTTTCATTGTTTCCCCATCTATTTGCCATGAAGTGATGGGACCAGATGCCATGATCTTAGTTTTTTGAATGTTCAATTTTAAGCCAGCTTTTTCACTCTCCTCTTTCACTTTCATCAAGAGGCTCTGTAGTTCTTCTTCACTTTCTGCCATAAGGGGATGTCATCTGCATATCTGAGAGTATAGATATTTCTCCCAGCAATCTTGATTTCAGCTTGTGCTTCATCCAGCCCAGCATTTCACATGATGTACTCTGCATAGAAGTTAAATAAGCAGGGTGACAATATACAGCCTTGACGTACTCCTTTCCCAATTGGGAACTAGTCTATTGTTCCATGACTGGTTCTAACTATTGCTTCTTGAGCTGCATACAGATTTCAGGAGGTAGGTTAGGTGGTATGGTATTCCCATCTATTTAAGAATTTTCCACAGTTTGTTGTGATCTATACAGTCAAAGGCTTTAGTGTATTCATTGAAGCAGAAGTAGATGTTTAAAATAAAAACTGCTGTGCAGTCACTAAGCCATGTCTGACTCTTTCTGATCTGTGGACTGCAGTACACCAAGCTTCCTTATCCTTTATCATCTCCTGGAGTTTGCTCAGACTCAGGTCCATTGAGTTGGAGATGCCATCCAAGCATCTCATTCTCTGTCACACCACTTTACTTCAGCCCTCAATCTTTCCCAACATCAGGGTCTTATTTCCAATGAATCAGCTCTTTGCATCAGGTGACCAGAGCACTGGAGCTTCAGCTTGAATATCAGGGTTGGTTTGTTTCCAAATGAATCTGGGTTGATTTCCAATGAACATTCCAATGAATATTCAGAGTTGATTTCTTTCATGATTGACTGGTTTGATAAAAAATAATCTGTTGGAAAATTAGACTGTGGCTTCTGTGTGTCAAGGTGATTTGCATACATCTTTACTCTCAAGCTCAGCAGATGCATGTGCCCCATTTTATTGAGTAAAGACACAGAGGTAGCTCCAGGTCAAGTGATGAAATGAAGATGCTGAGCAAGCTGCATTTTGTGTTCAGTTCCTTTTGTCAAGTCACATAAACAAAGTGTTATTTTAAAAACCCATTGCTTTTAAGGCTGACTGACAAACAATTGCTATTTTTTTTTCATTTATTTTTATTAGTTGGAGGCTAATTACTTTACAATATTGTAGTGGTTTTTGTCATACATTGACTTGAATTAGCCATGGATTTACATGTATTCCCCATCCCGATCCCCCCTCCCACCTCCCTCTCTACCCGCTCCCTCTGGGTCTTCCCAGTGCACCAGCCCCGAGCACTTGTCTCATGCATCCAACCTGGGCTGGTGATCTGTTTCACCCTAGATAATATACATGTTTCGATGCTGTTCTCCTGAAAGAGCCCACCCTCGCCTTCTCCCACAGAGTCCAAAAGTCTGTTCTGTACATCTGTGTCTCTTTTTCTGTTTTGCATATAGGGTTGTCGTTACCATCTTTCTAAATTCCATATATATGTGTTAGTATACTGTAATGGTCTTTATCTTTCTGGCTTATTTCACTCTGTATAATGGGCTCCAGTTTCATCCATCTCATTAGAACTGATTCAAATGAATTCTTTTTAATGGCTGAGTAATATTCCATGGTGTATATGTACCACAGCTTCCTTATCCATTCATCTGCTGATGGGCATCTAGGTTGCTTCCATGTCCTGGCTATTATAAACAGTGCTGTGATGAACATTGGGGTGCACGTGTCTCTTTCAGATCTGGTTTCCTCAGTGTGTATGCCCAGAAGTGGGATTGCTGGGTCATATGGCAGTTCTATTTCTAGTTTTTTAAGAAATCTCCACACTGTTCTCCATAGCGGCTGTACTAGTTTGCATTCCCACCAACAGTGTAAGAGGGTTCCCTTTTCTCCACACCCTCTCCAGCATTTATTGCTTGTAGACTTTTGGATAGCAGCCATCCTGACTGGCGTGTAATGGTACCTCATTGTGGTTTTGGTTTGCATTTCTCTGATAATGAGTGATGTTGAGCATCTTTTCATGTGTTTGTTAGCCATCTGTATGTCTTCTTTGGAGAAATGTCTGTTTAGTTCTTTGGCCCATTTTTTGATTGGGTCATTTATTTTTCTGGAATTGAGCTGCAGGTGTTGCTTGTATATTTTTGAGATCAATCCTTTGTCTGTTGCTTTGTTTGCTATTATTTTCTCCCAATCTGAGGGCTGTCTTTTCACCTTGCTTATAGTTTCCTTTGTTGTACAAAAGCTTTTAAGTTTCATTAGGTCCCATTTGTTTATTTTTGCTTTTATTTCCAATATTCTGGGATGTGGATCATAGAGGATCTTGCTGTGACTTATGTCGGAGAGTGTTTTGCCTATGTTCTCCTCTAGGAGTTTTATAGTTTCTGGTCTTACATTTAGATCTTTAATCCATTTTGAGTTTATTTTTGTGTATGGTGTTAGAAAGTGTTCTAGTTTCATTCTTTTACAAGTGGTTGACCAGTTTTCCCAGCACCACTTGTTGAAGAGGTTGTCTTTTGTCCATTGTATATCCTTGCCTCCTTTGTAAAAGATAAGGTGTCCATAGGTTCATGGATTTATCTCTGGGCTTTCTATTCTGTTCCATTGATCTATATTTCTGTCTTTGTGCCAGTACCATACTGTCTTGATGACTGTGGCTTTGTAGTAGAGTCTGAAGTCAGGCAGGTTGATTCCTCCAGTTCCATTCTTCTTTCTCAAGATTACTTTGGCTATTCGAGGTTTTTTGTATTTCCATACAAATTGTGAAATTATTTGTTCTAGTTCTGTGAAAAATACCATTGGTAGCTTGATAGGGATTGCACTGAATCTATAGATTGCTTTGGGTAGTATAGCCATTTTGACAATATTGATTCTTCCAATCCATGAACACAGTATATTTCTCCATCTGTTTGTGTCCTCTTTGATTGCTTTCGTCAGTGTTTTATAATTTTCTATGTATAGGTCTTTTCTTTCTTTAGGAAGATATACTCCTAAGTATTTTATTCTTTTTGTTGCGATGGTGAATGGTATTGTTTCCTTAATTTCTCTTTCTGTTTTCTCATTGTTAGTATATACGAATGCAAGGGATTTCTGTGTGTTAATTTTATATCCTGCAACTTTACTATATTCGTTCATTAGCTCTAGTAATTTTCTGGAAGAGTCTTTAGGGTTTTCTATGTAGAGGATCATGTCATCTGCAAACAGCGAGAGTTTCACTTCTTCTTTTCCTATCTGGATTCCTTTTACTTCTTTTTCTGCTCTGATTGCTGTGGCCAACACTTCCAAAACTATGTTGAATAGTAGTGGTGAGAGTGGGCACCCTTGTCTTATTCCTGATTTTGGGGGAAATGCTTTCAATTTTTCACCATTGAGGGTAATGCTTGCTGTGGGTTTGTCATATATAGCTTTTATTATGTTGAGGTATGTTCCTTCTATTCCTGCTTTCTGAAGAGTTTTAATCATAAATGGATGTTGAATTTTGTCAAAGGCTTTTTCTGCATCTATTGAGATAATCATATGGTTTTTATCTTTCAATTTGTTAATGTGGTGTATTACATTGATTGATTTGCAGATATTAAAGAATCCTTGCATTCCTGGGATAAAGCCCACTTGGTCATGGTGTATGGTTTTTTTAATATGTTGTTGGATTCTGTTTGCTAGAATTTTGTTAAGGATTTTTGCATCTATGTTCATCAGTGATATTGGCCTGTAGTTTTCTTTTTTTGTGGCATCTTTGTCTGGTTTTGGAATTAGGGTGATGGTGGCCTCATAGAATGAGTTTGGAAGTTTACCTTCCTCTGCAATTTTCTGGAAGAGTTTGAGTAAGATAGGTGTTAGCTCCTCTCTAAATTTTTGGTAGAATTCAGCTGTGAAGCCATCTGGTCCTGGGCTTTTGTTTGCTGGAAGATTTCTTATTACAGCTTCAATTTCCTTGCTTGTGATGGCTCTGTTAAGATCTTCTATTTCTTCCTGGTTCAGTTTTGGAAAGTTATACTTTTCTAAGAACTTGTCCATTTCTTCCAAGTTGTCCATTTTATTGGCATAGAGCTGCTGGAAGTAGTCTCTTATGATCCTTTGTATTTCAGTGTTGTCTGTTGTGATCTCTCCATTTTTGTTTCTAATTTTGTTAATTTTGTTCTTCTCCCTTTGTTTCTTAATGAGTCTTGCTAATGGTTTGTCAATTTTGTTTATTTTTTCAAAAAACCAGCTTTTAGCTTTGTTGATTTTTGCTATGGTCTCTTTAGTTTCTTTTGCATTTATTTCTGCCCTAATTTTTAAGATTTCTTTCTTTCTACTAACCCTGGGATTCTTCATTTCTTCCTTCTCTAGTTGCTTTAGGTGTATAGTTAGGTTATTTATTTGACTTTTTTCTCAAACAATTGCTATTTGAAGATGGTGAAATAATACATAAATTTCGACTTAGAGATGATCAGAATTACACAGAAAAAGAGCTGACAGAGGATAAAAACAATAACTAAAAAAATTAAGTCTCATGATTAGTTGTAAATGAGAATTTGGTGAAAAGTTATCAAAATCTAGATATACTCTAGTTTTTAAAATGTGTAAGAATAATGAAAAAGCTATACAAGCTAACCAGAGTAATAAGGACAAAGAGACAGAAGTAGCAGTTGGGCTTTCTATAGGATTCTTTCCATAAAAATGGACATCAGCTATGAATAAAGGGAAAATAATGAGATCAAAAAGAAAACTAAATTATTCATTAAATATTTAAGTGTGGATGCAAATAAAAGATATTTTCAAATACAAAGTACATTTTAAGTTTATTTTTATAAAAACCTCACAAAACACCCCCCTATAACCATGAAAATCATAAATATAAATTCCAGATGTGAAGTTGTTATGTAAAAGATCTAATAATGAGAGGTGAAAATAGGAAAGACTAGAAATTCTTTTAAATAAATATAACTAATTTAGTTATAAAACCTATGTGACTATCAAATTTGGGAATGATAAATCTATCCAATAAAAAATTAATAATCATTTTCCACTTCTAAAATTTTAATGTATGATATTTATAAAAAGCTCAAAATATGAAAGGTTTTACAAGATCTGTATCAAATTTATAGAAGAGTTGTGTAATATTTTTAAATATTTTGTTATTATTATCACTACCTCCAGTGGCTCAGGGGTAAAGAATCCACTTGCAATGCAGGAGACTCAGAAGTTGCAGGTTCAATCCTTGGGTCAGGAAGATTCCCTGGAGAAGGAAATGGAAACCCACTCCAGTATTCTTGCCTGGAAAATCCCATGCACAGAGGAGCTCAGCAGGTCTACAATCCATAGGGTGACAAATAGTAGGACACAACTGAAGAGACATACATTGCTACATAGTGTAGCAAACATACATTATAGCCATCCTATAATTTTTATCATTAGCACTCTGCTTATTGTTACTATTTAGTCTGTGTCTCTTAGCAAGAAGGTATATACAGTCATGCCAAAAAAGTTAGTTAAAACAGAAACATATTTTTTATAAAGCTCAGAAAACACTGAATAACTTATTACAAAGTAAGAAATATTTCTTAAAGCACTTAAAATCTTTGATTATGCAGTGTAAGTATAAAGTGATAACAAAATAATAAATTTTAATGATTAAAATTTGTTTTTTACCATTGAGAAGAAGATTATCACATTTATATATGACAATCAGCCATGTTGTACTTGGAATAAATCTCATACATATAAAAAATTATAAAACAATAAACATAGATCCTACAATTTCATTGAGTTCCAATACCAGAGGTCAAAATTTGAGGAAAGAAAGTCAATAAAATTTGTACAGTGTATTCAAATGGAGGAAGATATGAAGGGACAGAGCTCTCAAAGCCTTTACGGAAGTCTTCTTGAATCATCAGCTGAGTATCTACCTGAAGACACATAAGGTGAGTCACTGAAGCTAGAAAAGATAAATTACTGCAGGAGAAAATTAAATTTATTTATCATACAAAGCCAGAAATTGAGTTCCCAGTGTCCAGAGCAGAGAAATCTTATTAAACAAATAGGGCATTCATAAATAAGTACCACATCTCAGTGGGCAAGTATCCCTTAGAAGGAATGGAACAGCCCTCACAGTCAACGAAAAAGTCCGAAATGCAGTACTTGGGTGTAACCTCAAAAATGACAGAATGATCTGTTTGTTTCCAAGGTAAACCATTCAATATCACAGTAAGTCAAGTCTATGCCCCAACCACTAATGTCAAAGAAGCTGAAGTCAAACGTTTCTATGAAGTCTTACAAGACATTCTATAACTAATAACAAAAAAAGATGTCCTTTTCATCATAGGGAACCGGAATACAAAAGTAGGAAGTCAAGAGATACCTGGAGTAACAGGCAAGTTTGGCCTTGGAGTACAAAATGAATCAAACAGAGTTTTGCCAAGAGAACACACTGGTCGTAGCAAACACCCTCTTTCAACAACACAAGAGATGACTCTCCATATGGACATCACCAGAAGGCCATAACCGAAATCAAGTTGATTATATTCTTGGCAGGTGAAGATGGAGACCCTCTATGCAATCAGCAAAAACAATACTGGGAGCTGACTATGGTTCAGAGCATGATCTCCTTATTGCAATATTCAGACTTAAATGGAAGAAACTAGAGAAAACCATTAGGCCATTCAGATCTAACCTAAAAAATTCCCTTATGATTATACAGTGGAAGTGACATAGTTTCAAGGGATTAGATCTGATAGAGTGCCTGAAGAACTATGTACAGATGTTTGCAACATTCTACAGGAGGCAGTGACCAAAACCATCCCCAAGAAAAAGAAATGTAAGAAAGCAAAATGGTTGTCTGAGGAGGGCTTACAAACAGCTGAGAAAAGAAGAGAAGCAAAAAACAAAGGAGAAAAGGAAAGATATACCTAACTGAATGCAGAGTTCAAGAGAAAAGCAAGGAGAGATGAGAAAATAATTCTTAAGTGACCAATGCAAATAAACAGAGGAAAACAATAGAATGGGAAAGACTAGAGATCTCTTCAAGAAAATTAGAGATACCAATGGGCACAGTTTAGGAAAAAACTATAAGGACTTAACAGAAGCAGAGATTAAGAAGAGGTGGTAAGAATATACAGAAATGTATAAAAAAAAGGTCTTAATGACAGGATAACCACGATGGCATGGCCACTTACCTAGAGCCAGATATCCTGGAGTCTGAAGTCAAGTGGGTCTTAGGAAGCATTACTATGAACAAAGCTAGTGGAGATGGTGGAATTTCAGCTGAGCTATTTCAAAACCTAAAAGATGATGCTGTTAAAGTATTGTGCTCACTAAGCCAGTTGGAAAACTCTGAAGTGGCCATAGGACTGGAAAATGTCAGTTATCATTCCATTCCCCAAAAGGGGCAATGCCAAAGGTTTTTCAAACTACCATACAATTTGCTCATTTCACATGCTAGCATGATAATGTTCAAAATCATTCAAGTTAGGCTTCAAAAGTACGTGAACTGAAAACTTCCAGATATAGAAGCTGGATTTAGAAAAGGCAGAGGAACCAGAGATCAAATTGCTAACATCCATTGGATCATCAAAAAGCAAGAAAATTCCAGAAGAACATCTATTTCTGCTTTACTGACTATGCCAAAGCCTTATCAGTAACTTCAGATATGCAGATGACACCAGCTTTATGGCAGAAAGCAAAGAGGAACTAAAGAGCCTCTTGATGAACATGACAGAGTAGAATGAAAAAGCTGGCTTAAAGCTCAACATTCGAAAAACTAATATCATGGCATCTGGTCCTACCACTTCATGGCAAATAGGTGGAGAAACAATGGAAACAGTGACAGACTGCTTTCTTGGGCTCCAAAATCACTGCAGATGGTGACTGAAGTCATGAAATTAAAAGATATTTGCTCCTTCGAAGAAAAGCTAGCTGGGCAACCTAGACAGCATATTAAAAAGCAGAGACATCACTTTGCAACAAAGTCTGTCTAGTCAAAACCATGGTTTTTCCAGTAGTTATGCATGGATGTGAAAGTTGGACTATAAAGAAAGCTGAGTGCTGCAGATTTGATGCTTTCGGACTGTGGCGCTGGAGAAGACCCTTGAGAGTCCCTGGGATGACTGAGATCATCCCAGTCAATCCTAAAGGAAATCAACCCTGAATATTCATTGGAAGGACCAATGCTGAAACTCCAATACTTTGGCCACCTGATGCGAAGAACTGATTCATTAGAAAAACCCCTGATACTGGGAGGAAAAATTGAAGGCAGAAGGAGAAGAGGAAGACAGAGGATAAGATAGTTGGATAGAATCACTGACTCGGACATGAGTTTGCACAAGCTCCAGGAGTTGGTGATGGACAGGGAAGTCTGGTGTGCTGCAGCCCATGGAGTCACAGAGTTGGACAGGACTGAGTGACTGAACTGAACTGGAAAAAAAAAAAATGAATGTCCAATGCTGACCTAATGATAGGTAAGTTTCCATGTGGCCCTATTTCATTACCCTCTTCTCTATTCCCCATTTTCCATAGAAGAAGTCCAAGTTCCTCATTTCCTTTTCCAGAGGTAGTTCACCTGTATTGAATGGTATGTCATGAGTTCTCCAAAGGAAGTCAGCTGGGGATTTGAGAACACATCATCTCCTGAATCTCCTTTACTCTGATAAGCTCTGAGGCTTCTATCAAAACCATGATCTCTGCTGCTCCACATCCATCTCCCAGACTCAGACACATCTTGTCTTCAGTAACTACAAAACTTAGCTTTCAGATAAAATCTAACTTGCCTGTAATTTATTTATAGAACATTTGCATGTTTTTAAAGTACTATTTAGAAAAATGAAAAAAATTGCTGACAGTAAACCAGTGGCAGACCAGGAATGGAGAAAACACATATTTTGAAATGTAACTCTATTATATCATGTTTACCATAAGAAACCACATCGTGCAATATTACAATAAATGTTTCAGGTGTTTTACCATACAATTTCATTCAAAATTTACAATTTCATTCACTATTATGGCAAAATGGGCCTAAGGTTCTCAAAGATGTATTACTAACAACTAAAACAAATAACAATATTTATATAAAATGATACTTTATTTATATAATTTTAAAAATTTATTTCAGTCCAACACAACAGTGATTGAACAACAAAAATAAAACATACAAAGGAGACAATAAGAAAATATTGGTGTTACATAAAAATAGGTCAATATCTTAACACTTAAATTTCTACAGACAATGTCAAATTTTTTAACAATTGTTTTTGACTTGCCCCAGGAGGGAAAAAAAAATACAGAGGATATAGACTTTGCATTAAAAATTATTAAACCTGCAAAATATGTTTTAACTTTTAGACAATTTTTCAACCCTGTGCTTGCAAACTGCTCTAAATTAAAGGTACATGTTAAATTTTGCAAAAGCTATTCTGGATATGGCTCTGGGAATTAACAGTGCAGTTGCAGAGCACATTTATACAACAAAAAGAAAATATGAATGGCTTATATAAAAACAAAGTGTACAGAAGAGTGACAGAGAAGGGCAAACATTGAAGACCTTCAAACTACCCAGGATGCGTCTCATTGTTGTAGTTGTTGTTGTTCAGTCAGTCGTGTCCAACTCTCTGCAACCCCATGACTGCAGCATGCCAGGCTTCCCTGTCCTTCACCAACTCCTGGAGCTTACACAAACTCACGTCCATTGAGTCGGTGATGCCATCCAACCATCTCATCCTCTGTCATCCCCTTCTCCTGGCTTCAATCTTTCCCAGCATCAGGGTCTTTTCTAATGAGTCGGTTCTTTGCATCAGGTGGTCTAAGTATTAGAGCTTCAGAATCAGTCCTTCCAACAATTATTCAGGGTTGATCTCCTTTAGGATCGACTGGTTGGATCTCCTTGCAGTCCAAGGGACTCTCAAGAGTCTTCTCCAACACCACAGTTCAAAAGCATCAATTTTTCGGAGCTCAGCTGTCTTTACAGTACAACTCTCAATATCCATACATGATTACTGGAAAAATCATAGCTTTGACTATATGAATATTTTAGGCAAAGTAATATCTCTGCTTTTTAATAAACTGTCTTTGTTTGAGACTTCCTTCCAAACATACCCATTCTGTTTCAGTCTTACATAGCACTGTTAACTCTGATTACATAAATATAGCATCAAGCTTCTTGGGTTGGTAAGCATGTATTTCTTCAGAATTCCTCTAAAGATAGGAAATTTCAGTTTAACTTCATAATTTGAGGGAGTTTCCTTGAACTGGTAAATTTTTTCATTCAAGTGTGGTTAGTAATTTAAGTACAGTTAATTAGAGTATTATAGAAAGTCAATACTTTAGCCATGTAGCTACTTCAATATTTAGTGCTAGGGACTGAACTATATCCCAAATTTCATATGCCACAGCATTAAACCCAGCATGACTGCATTTGGAGATAGGGTCTATAAGGAGTATACCCACTCCAGTATTCTTGCCTGAAGAATTCCATGGAGAGAGGAGTCTTGCAGGCTACCTTCCATGTGTTCGCAGAGTCAGAAACAATTGAGCAGCTAACACTTTCATTTTTCACTTCAATGCCAATATAACATTGTAAATCAACTATAATTTAATATAATACATAAATTTAAATGATGTCATAAAGTAAGGTCTTGATATAATAGGACTAGTGTCTTTATGAGAAGGGCTTGGCAAACCACTCCAGTAGTCTTTCCTGGAGAATCCCCATGGAAAGAGGAGCCTGGTGGGCTACAGTCCATAATATCACAAAGAGTTAGACACAACTGCAGCGACTTAGCACAAGCACGCAGTGTCCTTATAAGAGGCACCAGAGAGCTTGTACTCTCTCTTTTGCCCTCCCTCACCCTGCCACATTTGCAGGTTGATGGCTGCATGAAGAGTGTTAACCAAAACTAAACTCTTCCAGAGAATGATCTTGGGCTTTCCAGCCTTCAGAACTGTAAGAAAATAAATTTCTGTCATTTAAGCCACCTACTGTTACAGCATCTTGAGTCAAGTAAGATGCTTATTATACTCAAATTTGCATTTGGGAACAATTACATGTTTATTGTTATGAGTGGGGGTAAGTTAAAGAGAAAACTAAGTCTGCAAAATTCTGCAGATGGATGGGTGGATGGATAGATAAAATTGTTAAAATTAAATATTCTTCCTACAATTACTAGGAGTGAATAACATATGGTATATGTCCATGTTCATCATGTCCTGCTATGAAATGTCTCTATTCAAACCATTCTTGAGGAAGACTTCTTGGGTGGTCTGGAAACATATCAGTGAAAGCAAAAAGCAGGTGAAGGTAAAAATTCTCAGAGGATGTTTAAACATCCTCCTAAGGTAATTGCATGATCACTTACATCTCAGAGATGTAAGTAAAAAGTGGGATTCTTACATGCAAGTGGACAAAGTGATATGCAAAGTGGACAAAGGAGAATCTTCCAAGCAGAGTGAAAATCATGTATTGGTAAGGAGGCATTAAATCTTGAGGAATTAGGACTAGCGCAACAGAAGCTAGGATTGGAAAGGAAGGATGGAGAGCTATGCTAGGGGTTTTATATAAATATATATATATATAACACAGAAGTATGTAACTATGCATACATATGTATATTTCCATGTCATAGATTGTGGAGTTTATGTCAATACAAATGGTAAAACAGATTATTATAAGCATGGAGTTACATGATCGGATGTGTATTTCTACAGATCACTCTAGTTACGGTGTGTGAAGTTGGTTCCAGGATTAGAAATGAATGTGAAGAAAGTATGTATTTGGTCAATGAAGCTGTCCAAGTGTGTATAAAAAGTATTAAATGGAACTAGGGCATACTAAGGAATTTTTAGAAAGAGGACTTAGTGATAAATTGTTAAGAAAATGTGCAAGTCACTTATGGGAGATTCTGAGAAGTATATTTAAACATTTAAGTAAATGGCTGTACATCCACTGAGATTGAAGAGTCTAGGTGAAGAAAAGGTAGGGAGAGTGAGGGCTGATTATTTTGGGGGTGTATTTTTGGACATTTAATGGAAACTGTTACATATGAAGTTAATTATAAATACAAACAACACAAAAGAGTTGTCTGGGCTAGAGATAACTGATTGGGAAGTAATTTCATATACATAGTAATAAAGTCAAAATAGAAAAGAGGACCTAGTTTAACTACTAGATGATGGTGAGAGTTTATACATGAAGGAGCCCATAAGAAAAGGAATGCAGGAAACTAAAATCCATGCATACTGTGACAAAAAAAAGTGACAAGAGACATATTTCAAAAGGAATGTGTGCTGGGCTGTGTGAAACACTGCTGCTAAATCAAAAGTTGTGTCTAAAATTGCTGATCAGATTTATTGGATGGAAATCTCTGGTGTGGTCCTTTCAGACATTAACCATAAAATTCAAAAGAGTTTGGAAATGAAAGAGGTTGAGGAAAAGAAACTTCTTCACAAAGTTTTTCTAGGAGAATATGCAGGGAATTAAGACAATACAGGTAAGAGGAGATAAAATTCTCTAACTTTTTGAGACATTTTAGACTTACAGAAGAGTTGCACAGAATATACAGAGGGTCAGCATATATATTTTTAGGTATTTTGTTTTTTTTTTTAAAAATACGTTCTTTATGAGAGACATAGGAAGAGCATTTTTAAAAGCCATTGAAGTTGTCCAAACTTGCTTGTCTATAACACAATTCCTGTAAGATAATGAGTAATAGTATGAGTCTCCTGAAAATACTATCACATTCAAGACACTACTAGAGAAGATGGCTTTCAATGTATAATTATGAGGGAGGAAGGAAAAAATACGAGTTTCTATGTAGGAATATATGGAAATTTGATGCTATGAATTTAAAGAGTTTGTCTCCTAATGTTTTCTGCTTTTCTGTGTATTGGAAGATGGAATAATCTTGTTACTTTGAAGTAAATGGGAAATGAGGCTCTGAACTGAAGGCCTGGAATGAACAAAAGCTTAGATCCCTCTCCAGGGGTTGTGAGGATGGGTGAGCATAAAGACTGTGGGTTTGCCAAACAATTGGAGGTAGTCAGATCCTTAGCCTGGCCACCCACCTGGATCTCTGATTTTTCTCTCTATAGTCCTATAGCTGGCATAGGCTGGAAAAGGCAGTTTAAAGAATATGGCCAGAGGTGTAACTGGGCTTAGACTTTGAGAGAAAAACAAGCAAAACAATTTCTCAAGCATGAAGAAAAGAGAGTTTGGAATCAAAAGCCAAGGGATTTAAAACAGAGAAACAGAAATGAGACAAAAAGCCCTATGGATGAAAGAGTAGAAATGTGATGGATTGGAAATCCCAGTGAAGAAGAGCAGGCATGGTGGGGCCTTGGACTACAAAAGGTGGAATTATGGTAAGTGATCATAAACTTCCTCTCCAGACTAATTTTTAAACTAATTAAGTGTACAAATACCCAATGTGATTTCTCATTAAATTTTGTTATGTGTATACACCCACAAGGGAAAATAATATATTTACACTGTTGGACATTCTCAGTCAAAAGTATGTTAAATAGTTCACGCAAACCTTATTTTAAATTGTTTTGCAGTATTTGCTTATGGTCTGCAATACACCTTACAATTTTGTGCACAATTTGGCATTCCGCTAGGTGTACACTCTCGTGTCTTCAGCAAATTAAATGTTTAAGTCACCAAATTGATGACTGTTTCTTTAGCTATTGAGCAGAATTTGGTAACAGGGACTTCATGGACTGTCAGGGAAAATGTTTTAGCAAGGGTGGCTCTGGCTATTTGAACCTATAATTAAATCTTATGCACACTTATTCTGACATCCTGGCTTCTTAAATTGTCAAAAGTAAACATTATACTTTATTTTGTGTATATTATTGATCTTTTGAATTTTAGTTTTCAATTCCATATCATGGATTAAAACAATAAAATGTTATTCTAATAGAAAAGTTGTCTTCTTTATTTCCTTTCAGGCAGCCTATTCTGAGGCTAAAAACAATGGTCAAATCAATATTATACAATGTAAATTATCATGAAATGTAATATATTAGCACTGATATCTACTAATATTTACAATATCTATCAATGTTTTTTCCATGTTAAACTGAGAACTTCAAACAATGCCCAAGGAAAACTGCTCTAAGAGCATAATGCTAGATTTCTTGAAGTGTTTTGTTCCCCATCAAAGGATGAAACAAAGTGAGACCCAAGGAGATATAAAAAATAAGTAATCTGCTTAAGAACAAAAAATGGCCCTATATTGGAACATAATGTGCCAGAAAAGTAGATTTGAAATGATACAGTATCTAGATGTGCACAGGGGCGGGGGAGATGGGAAATAGATGTGCCATAATGGAAGAGAAAGACTGCACAAAAGCAGTTCAGAAAGTACATTTCTATGCTGTTATCCCATTTTCCTTTTTCTTTCAGAAGCAATACCACTCCCAATTAATTTCCATCTGTGCACATATTCACCATGTATTATTTAGAAGAGAAGCTGCTCCAAATTTTAACAGGAGATGAGATTATAAAAGGAGGAAAGTGTAATGGTGTAGAAGATTGAAGGGAAAAAAAAAAAAAACCAAGAAATTAGATGAACAGAAATATAAAAGAAACCATATAGTTGTATTTAATATTATATCCAAACAATTTTGTTGCAAAAAACAGAAACTGGCAAGACAAACCAGTGTGAAATTTCAGCCAGTGTTAAAAAGCGATTCATTTTGTCCTTTCCTCAAGATATATTTAGATAATAGTTCAATTTTGCTGACTTTTCACCAAATCAGCATTCTTAATTATTGTATGTAGGAACCATGTCCAAAATAATTCTCTCACTGAGGGTGGCATTTATTAATACATTTGGAAATGTTCTTCTAGCCCTTGCTATGTGTAAAGACTCGTGCGAGGTACTGAATTCTCCACAAAGAGTAAGATGTGATTTCCACTTTCAAGGTCTTAGTCTATCGAGAAGATTGCCAAAACACACTTGGAATGTGCAAAGTGATAAAATGGCAATGCATTAGTCTCCTGTGCTTCCCATAAATACATCAGAAATTGGTGGCTTACATCTACAGAAATTTATTGTTTCACAGTTAGAGGCCTAATGCCTAAATCAAAATGCTGGCAGGGCTACACTTCCTCTCAAAACTACAGGGGAACATCTATTTTTACTACTTCAGATTCTGATGACTCCAAGTGTTCTGTGGCTTGGGGCTACACTGCTGAAGTTTCTCTGGGTCAGACAGTCTCCTCTTATGTTTTTCTCCTTTTCTGATCATCTCAAAATTGTCTCTCTCATAAAGATAAATGTGATTGTATTTAGGGCCCTTCTGGTTACTCCAAAGTAAGTTCTGTCAAGATTCTTAACATAATCATACCTTCTTCCATCAGTTCAGTTGCTCAGTCATGTCCAACTCTTTATGACCCCATGGACTGTAGAAATCCAGGCTTCCCTGTCCATTACCAACTCCTGGAGCCTGCTCAAACTTATGTTCATCAAGTCCACGATGCCATTCAACCATCTCATCTTCTGTCATCCCCTTCTCCTCCTGCCTTCAATCTTTCCCAGCATCAGGGTCTTTTCCAATGAGTCAGTTCTTCACATCAGGTGGCCAAAGTATTGGAGGACCGAATATTCAGGGCTGATTTCCCTTAGGATGGACAGGTTGGATCTCCTTGTTGTCCAAAGGACTCTCAAGAGTCTTCTTCAACAACACAGTTCAAAAGCATCAACTCTTCGGCACTCAACATTCTTTATAATCCAACTCTCACATCCATACATGACTAACGGAAAAACCATAGCTTTGACTAGATGGACCTTTGTCGGAAAAGGGATGTCTCTGCTTTTTAATAGGCTATCTAGGTTAGTTATAGCTTTTCTTCCAAGGAGCAAGCATCTTTTAATTTCATGGCTGCAGTCACCATCTGCAGTGATTTTGGAGCACAAAAAAATAGTCTCTCACTGTTTCCATTGTTTCTATTTGCCATGAAGTGATGAGACTAGATGCCATGATCTTAGTCTTCAGAAAGTTTAGCTTTAAGCCAACTTTTTCACTCTCCTCTTTCACTTGCATCAAGAGGCTCTTTACTTCTTCTTCACTTTCTGTCATAAGGGTGGTGTCATCTGCCTATCTGAGGTTATTGATATTTCTCCTGGCAATCTTGATTCCTGCTTGTGCTTCATCCAGCTTGGCATTTTGCTTGATGTACTCTGCATAGAAGTTAAATAAGCAGGGTGACAATATACAGCCTTGACTTACTCCTTTCCCAATTTCAAACTAGTCTGTTCCATGTCTGGTTCTAACTGTTGCTTCGTCACCTGTATGTATATTTCTCAGGAGGCAGGTCAGGTGGTCTGGTATTCCCATCTCTTTAAGAATTTTCCATGGTTTGTTGTGATCCACACAGTCAAAGGCTTGGGCATAGTCAATAAAGCAGAAGTAGATGTTTTTCTGGAACTCTCACTTTTTTGATGATCTAACATATTGGCAATTTGATCTTTAGTTCCTCTGCCTTTTCTAAAATGAGCTTGAACATCTGAATGTTCATGGTTTCATGTACTGTTGAGGCCTGGCTTGGAGAATTCTGAGCATTACCTTGCCAGCATGTAAGAAAAGTGCAATTATGCAGTAGTTTGAATAATTTTGGCATTGCCTTTCTTTGGCATCGGAATGAAAACTGACCTTTTCCAGTCCTGTGACCACTGCTGAGTTTTCCAAATTTGTTGGCATATTGAGTCCAGCACTTTCACAGCATCATCTTTTAGGATTTGAAATAGCTCAACTGGAGTTCCATTACCTCCACTAGTTTTGTTTGTATTGATGCTTCCTAAGGCCCAGTTGACTTAGCATTCCAGGATGTCTGATTCTAGGTGAGCGATCACACTCTCAAGGTTATTTGGGTCATGAAGATCTTTTTTGTATAGTTCTTCTATGTATTCTTGCCACCTCTTCTTAATATCTTCTGCTTATGTTATATACTATTTCTTTCCTTGATTGTGCCCATCTTTGCATGAAATGCTCCCATGGTATCTCTAATTTTCTTAATGAGATCTCTAGTCTTTCCCATTCTATCATTTTCTTCTGTTTATTTACATTGGTCACTTAAGAATACTTTGTCTCTCCTTGCTTTTCTCTTGAACACTGCATTCAAATGGGTATATCTTTCCTTTTCTCCTTTGCCTTTAGCTTCTCTTCTTTGCTCAGCTATTTGTAAGGCCTCCTCAGACAACCATTTTGCCTTTTTGCATTTCTTATTCTGGATGATGGTCTTGATCACTGCCTCATGTACAATGTCACAAATCTTCATCCATAGTTCTTCAGGCACTCTATCAGATCTAATCCCTTGAATCTATTTGTCACTTCCACTGTATAATAATAAGTGATTTGATTTAGGTCATATCTGAATGGTCCAGTGGTTTTCCCTACTTTGTTCAACTGAAGTCTGAATTTTTCAATAAGGAGTTCATGATCAGAGCCACAGTCAGCTCCGGGTCTTGTTTTTGCTGACTGTATAGAGCTTCTCCATCTTTGGCTACAAAGAATATAATCAGTCTGATTTTGGTATTGACCATCTGGTGATGTCCATGTGTAGAGCCGTCTCTTGTGTTGTTGGAAGAGGGTATTTGCTATGCCCAGTGCATTCTCTTGGCAAAAATCTGTTAGCCTTTTTCCTGTTTCATTTTGTACTCCAAGACCAATCTTGCCTGTTATCCAAGTATCTCTTGACTTCCTACTTTTGCATTCCAGTCTCCTATGATGAAAAGGGCATCTTTTTTGGCTGTTAGTTCCAGAAATCTTTTAGATCTTCATAGAACTGTTCAACTTCAGCTCCTTCAGCATTATTGGTTTGTGCATAGACTTGGATTACTGTGATATTGAATGGTTTGCGTAGGAAATGAACAGAGATCATTCTGTCATTTTTGAGATTGCACCCAAGTACTGCATTTCAGACTCTCTTGTTGACTATGAGGGTTATTCCATTTCTTCTAAGGGATTCTTGCCCACAGTAGTAGATGTAGCGGCCATCTGAATTAAATTTACCCATTCATTCCATTCCATTTTAGTTCACTGATACCTAAAATGTCAATGGTCACTCTTACCATCTCCTGTTTGACCACTTCCAATTTACCATGATTCATGGACCTAACATTCCAGGTTCCTATGCAGTACTGTTCTTTACAGCATGGGACTTTACTTCCTTCACCAGTTACATCCACAACTGGGCTTTTTTTTTTTCCCGCTTTTGCTCTGTCTCTTCATTCTTTCTGGAGTTATTTCCCCACTCTTCTCCAGTAGCATATTGGGCACCTACCTACCTGGGGAGTTCATCTTTCAGTGTCATACCTTTTCGCCTTTTCATACTCTTCATGGGGTTCTCAAGGCAAGAATACTGAAATGGTTTGTCATTGCCTTCTCCATTGCCTTCTTTTTTTTCCATACTAGGTAATAATTCAGACATTTTGATTATTAGGGCATGGACCAACTTTGGGGTGTCATGATTCAATTCATTATGGTCAATGAAATACCAAAATCTAGAAGAATAGAGAAAGAAGTCAGGGAACCCTGTGCTTTTAAGGGAAGTATTTTGAACCTGACAAAGAGAAAGTTTTATTTTTAAAGACAAAAAACAATCCATGCTGAGTAATTTCTTCTGTGTTTATCATGATCCTATACATGAATACATATTATGTCACTTAAACATCATGAAACCTTAATCAGCAAATGATTTCCTGAGTGATTTGTAGTGGAGTTCAAGAATTTCAGGGACATTATATGACTGTTCTAATTTCTCCAGTCATAATGCTCCTAAGTTCTAAAGCCAGGACTCCTACCCATATTTTTCTGAGCCAAAACTCATGAGCTTTTAAGAATAAAGAATGCAATAATAATAATATTAGTATTAGTGTTAACTAGAAGAATATATTAATATTTTCTTTTATCTTTAGAGTATGATGTGCTTACTCTGAGTTTGTTTTCTTTTTATTATCTCAGACAGCACTCTGGATTATTTTACCAGCTACCCAGTCATTGTTAGAACTGCTACTGTTAGGGGAAGCACACTGATTGAAACCGCCCACCCTGGCCAGGCACCATAGTAACCATTTGCATGAGTTGTTTTATGGCAGGAGATCCTGATAAGGAATACGGAACTAATAGGCCACCACCAGCCGGAAGAGTTCGGGAAAGATCGAGAGGAGACACTACCTGTCCGTCCACTTCCCAGAATCCCTCTTGCTAGCATCCATCTTGGCTGAGCGATGCGTGCGCCACCAGGAAAGACTGTGAATTAGAATGATTGGCCAAAGACCACCCGGAAACTAATCCCATCACCATAAAACCCAAGACTGCGAGCCATGCGGCAGAGCAGTTCTCCTGGGTTCCCTTACCTACTGCTCTCCACCCGGGTGCCCTTTCCCAATAAAATCTCTTGCTTTGTCAGCATGTGTCTCCTCGGACAATTCATTTCCGAGTGTTAGACAAGAGCCCAGTTTTGGGCCCTGGAAGGGGTCCCCCTTCCTGCAACACTACTACCCTGAACTGGTGAGCCAGTAAAAGCAGCCTTTAAAAGCAAGAATCTTTCAGCCATGTGCCCATGGGGCTTGCTGCCAAAGCAACCCTGATGCATCTCATACAGGCAAAGAAAATGGAACCTCTGAGCCAGAGGTAACATCAGCAGAACTGATGAAATGAGAAGCTGTGCTTACAGGCTTCAGTAGCATCATCATCTCCTCCAATTTATTGATATATTCTTACTGAGGATAAGGAAAGACTTTTTGAGTCAGGCTTACCATTGATCAGTTCCAGAATGCTTGGAGGTGAGGGAAGCTTAGCTTATACATGAAGCACCAAGAATCTACATTTTATTAGGCTGAGCAGCACATAGGCTGTTTTGCCTTAAAGCATAAATGAAGATCAAAGTGGAAAAGAGATTTAGTGGCACAATTTGATGGATCACTGTTTTTAAAAAAAAAAGAAATCATATAATGAACTAATAATAGAAGACAAGAAACTGAAAACACTAAGGGAACTGGGCTGTTTATCTCCAGTTATAACACCGTTTGATGAAATTATTTTGAAGTTTCAGTAAGCTACAGGCTTTGAGAGATCAAGTTACAAATCTGATAGATTGACCCTTCCTAATTTGTAGTTGTGTTTTCTTGTTCTTCACTTTTTGATGGCATGAGTAATTCTAAGCCACCAGTTGATGACAAGACAAAGAGCAAATGATTGTATTAGTGTGGATCTTGATCTACATTTTGTACTCATTAAAAAGAGAAAGAGTTTAATTTATGGACCAAGAGTTATCAAAGATGGTCATTCTTTTCATGGCTTTGTTTAATCTCATTGTGTAATCTTAGTGTCTGGAAAATTTGTCTGTTAGTTGCTTAGTCGTGTCTGACTCTTGGCAACCCCATGGACTTGTAGTCTGCCAGCCTCCTCGTTTCTTGGAATTCTCCAGACAAGAATACTGCAGTGGGTTGCCATTTCTAGTTTCTTAATAAACAAATATGTGGTGACTCTAGATACATTGCATTTATAAGACGTTCAACGTTAAACCTACAGACTCAGGATCTTCTGTATATTCCTGGCCTCTCCTCTCCTCCAAATTTCAGCCTAAGCAGAGGCACAGCCTGTCAAAGGGAATTTATTTTCTTTTGGTCACCCCTGCTCACAGCTGATCCTCATTAGGGAAAACAAACCTCACTTTAAATAGAACTATTGAGGGCTAAGGTAGAGGTCAATGTAAATTAGTTCACAAAGTGAGACTTCAATAGTTACCTAGTTGAGAGGCAGGAAGCCATATAAATAGACACATCAATTTGAAAGAAAAGGCCTAAGGCCTGTTTTGTTCAAAGCTAAGCCTTTAAGTGAGTCTCTCTCCTGTCTCTCAGCTTTCTTTTCTCTCTTTCACAGATGTTTACCTGCCTATGAATAAGCACTGAGCATCCTTTTTGAAGTTTGTTTCCATGCAACATCTGTGAGAATTTTGGCTTTAGGTCTTACTTCAAAGCTTCTGTACCTAATGATAGCCCCCGACAGATGATTCAACAGTAAAGCACACCCTCCCAGGAAGGCATTTCCATCTGACACAATTTTTGATGTTTAATAGCAGCATAAACTTTCAAAAGGCAAACAAGATATGCTGGTTGCATGTTAGGAGAGAAATCAACTTTTCTGTGCCAAAGAAATGAAACCAAAGTCATAAAATGAGTTTCTAATACTATCATTTTGGCAAATCTCAACTTGAATTTTTCTTAGCTCTGAAGAATAACAGAGCCTCTATTTAGTAAATGTCTTGATATTGGAAAGAAAAGCAAAGCCAATGCCTTGAACAAGCTCTGAAATTATTAAGTATTATGTGTTCTCATTGCACAGAGACTTTTCCTAATAATCGTATATACTCTACCATATTTAAACTTTACAATAAGGCAGGAGTTAAGTACTAGATTTACCTAATTTTACAGATGAGGAAGCTGATATTTTAAAAAATCATGTGAATTTCCCAAGATGACATACTTAATAGTGGGTGAAATCAAAATTTAAACTCACTAGATTTACCCAAGTACATGGAATCATTACTTGAAGACTATTCCTGGAATAATGAATACTTAAACTTATCTATGTATAGCCACTTTAATATTTTTAAGAAATATAGAAGACAATAAGTTCAGTTCAGTCACTCACTCATGTCCGACTCTTTGCAACCCCATGAACCGCAGCACGCCTGGTCTCCCTGTCCATCACCAACTCCCGGAGTTCACCCAAACCCATGTCCACTGTGTCTGTGATGACATCCCACCATCTCATCCTGTCGTCCCCTTCTCCTCCTGCCCTCAATCTTTCCCAGCATCAGGGTCTTTTCCAATGAGTCAGCTCTTCGCATCAGGTGGCCAAAGTATTGGAGTTTCATCTTCAACATCAGTCCTTCCAATGAACACCCAGGACTGATCTCCTTTAGGATCAACTGGTTGGATCTCCTTGCAGTCCAAGGGACTCTCAAGAGTCTTCTCCAACACCATAGTTTAGCTTTGAGCAAAACTGGCTACTCGTCCTTTCTTTCAAATTCATGTTTCAGTGTAACTTCTTGCCTCTCTACTAAGTTACTACTGCTCTTCTTTTATTAGGATATATTTTGATAATGCCTGGCCATTTGCATATTCATGAAAGAGAAGGGAAAAGAGAAAAAGTTCTACAAACATAATTTGAAAAAATGAACAGCAGAGTACCAAAGTTGATTTTCAACTACTGAATACATTTTACATATAGAAGCCAATGACCAATGTTTCAGCCCCTGAAAGTTCATTCTTTTTTTCAGATACTTCTATAAAATTCTAGAATAGTTTGTGTAGTCATGCAAGTCACAAACTCTATTAGGAAGAAGGAAGTCAAATGGAGGTTTGCATACATACATTTACTGTCCTCTTCATACATGGATGGCATAGTTTGTCAGAAAGTGTTTTCTGTACCGAGGCCTAGAGTCATTTCTCTCTGGTGACAGCACTGGGAAAAGAGCAAAGGGGCAGTCAGCCAGGGAGATCCATGCCACCTCTTCGCTGACAATGTAGTCCTGTTCACAGACTCCGCAGAGAAAGATAAATTGATTGCTTGGAAAAAATGGGCAGTGAAAGTCAAATAAATTGTTGAAAATGTGCTAGGGTTTATCCTCCAAGAATGGAAAAGACTTGTCTACAGATGTTTTTGCCTGTAAATTTCAAAAGTACTTGTACTTAAAATTGCAAACACTTTAAAGAGGGCTTTATTTATAGATGTTTCTTTCAAAAATTCTGGATTAGAATAACCTGGTGTGATGCTGGGAAAAAGAGTAGCTATCAGATTGTGGGGAACTATAGAATTGAAAATTTAAATCTGATATACAAATTCAAAGACATGAAGATATTTCAAAGACATTAAGATAGTGATGGAAAGTATAATTTCCACAGGAAAAAAGATGTTAATATAGATGACAGAATATAAGGGACCAATTTATTTTATTTGCACATTGAGAAAAAAATATGAGTAATCAATAAGAAAATAAAAATTTTGTGTAAGCTACAGGATGTTTTCTCTATCAAAATATCATTTTTCTCAAACTGCATTCCATTAAGGAAGCTTCTGCTAATGTGTTATGTGTTTACTGGATATAGGATGAAACACAGGAAAAAAAATATCCATTATCTAAATTAATCATTTATTTTCTACCCAAATATATTTGAAGTAAAATTTTGGAGATTACAGTGAATGTCAAATTTGCTCTGCTACTCTATCTTAGCAAGTAATATCTGTGCAAAAAGTTGCTCTATGGAAGATTAAATGTTTTGATCTCATACTATTTTAGCAGTTCTTCAGGAAACACTTTTCTCATATTCCATGAATGCTTAAATATCATAGACATACATAACAAATCAATTCAACTATGAAGATTTATATGCTAAATCTGAATATTTATTTTATGTAATATATTTTGATGGTATTCCCTGTAATTTTTTAATTACAATTTTTCCAGCATATAATTTGCTTGATTTTGTGGGTTTATTTTTAGGTTTGAAAAATGTAAAGTTTAAGTAATAAAATGTTCCAAATTTGAACTGTAACACTTTAAATTTTATACTTGCTAATACATATCAAACATTGTTTTTAGCCATAATACTATAAAATCATAAGATAAAACTTCACTTTTCAGATGGCTTAAGTCCTAATCAGGGAGAGAGTATAGATATTAAATCTATTACATTATCATAAGGTCAATATAAAACTATATTAAATACTATTAGAAGTAATTAATCATAATTATTTAATTAAATGATATAATGAATGATGCATACTATATTATACATAATTCATAATATATGACAACTTATAAATATATGATTATGCCTGTTTATCTATAATCTATGAATATATTATGAATTTAATGAATTTTTTAAATGAAAATTAACTTTAATATTATAAAAAATGATTGAAAATTATTTATTAGCAACTGATAACAGGACTATGACTGCAGCAATTTCTTTAAATCTCCTAAAATCTTTTTATGAAAAGACAGATCAAAAGAGATGAAATAATTCACAGATGACACATTCACTGAACCTATGTGGTCAGAAACCCTCTAAGACCCTCTGAGGGGGGATGTGTGGCCAAACCACTCCAGGGCATCAGATCCATGCTGGGTCAGCTGCAGCCCAGTGATAGCAGAGAAGAGAAAGGTTAACACCGAAGGACCATACAGCTCATGGAACCCAGGAGTAACAGACAAAAACTTCATTTCAAAAGTATCTAGAACAGTCTGCAATACTATAAAAAGAACTGGTAGGCTCCAGGTTTCAGATATATTAAAATAAATAAATAAATAAAGAGCCAAGGAAGCATCCTGGGGCAAAAAGATCAAACCATAACAGCCTAAACCCTTAGGCATTATTTGAATGTACCACAAATAGGCTTTTTCAGAAAGACAAAGACCTACCCTGAAGGAAAGCTGTTGGGGACATAATCCATGCTGAGAAGTCAGGAGCACTAGGAATTCCAAAGAAAGATTGCTTAGATGCCAGGGGTAAATGGATCCAGAGTAAACAGACTTCAGAAGGCACTATTCCAAACTACCATGGTATTATAAGTGAATTGTTACTTTAGAAAGCATGCAGGACAACAGTGTTACAGTCACACTAATGCAGAGGTGGCATCACTGACTCGATGGACATGAGTTTGAATAAGCTCTGGGAGTTGGTGATGGACAGGGAAGCCTGGGGTGCTACAGTCCATGGGGTTGCAAAGAGTTGGACATGACTGAGTGACTGTGACTGAACTGAACTGAACATAGAGATGTGGAGCCATGGCCACACAAAGAGGACATGCTTTGAATACTAGACAGTAACAACAGGAAAGAACTTCCTTGAGCACGAAGCTCATCATGACTCCTACGAATGAAGTTCCTACTACAAAACTTACTATATCATTCAGGGTTCCCCAGAGAACAGAACAAATAGGAGACGGATCTCTCCCTCTAAAGAGATTTATTATAAGAAAGAGCTCATATGAATGTTGTGAAGTTTCAGGATCTGCAGTCAGCAAGATGGAGACCAGGAACAGCTGATGCTGTCTTCCAGTCTGAGTTCAAAGGCCTGGAACACCAGGAGAGCTAGTAGTGTAAATTCTGGTAGAAAGCCTACAGGACTGAGAGCTAAGAACTCAGTTTCATGTTCCACTTTGAATCTGAGGAAGGAAAAGAACAATGCCCCAGCTAACAGGCAGTTAGACTGGAAGTGTTCCCTTTAACTCAGCACTTTTTTGTTCTTTTCAGGTCTTCCATTGATTGGATTTGATCTACTTACCTTCAGTTCAGTTCATTCACCCAGTCTTGTCCAACCCTTTGCGACCCAGTGGACTGCAGCACACCAGGCTTCCCTGTCCAATATCCTGGAGCTTGCTCAAACTCATGTCCGTTGAGTTGGTGAGGCCATCCACCCATCTCATCCTCTGCTGTCCCCTTCTCCTCCTGCCCTCAATCTTTCCCAGCATCAGGGTCTTTTCAAATGAGTCAGCTCTTCTCATCAGATGGCCAAAGTATTGGGGTTTCAGCTTCACCATCAGTCCTTCCAATGAAGGACTGATCTCCTTTAGGATGGACTGGTTGGATCTCCTAGCAGTCCAAGGGACTCTCAAGAGTCTTCTCTAACACCACAGTTCAAAAGCATCAATTCTTCGGTGTTCAGCTTTCTTTATAGTCCAACTCTCACATCCGTACATAAGTACTGAAAAAACCATAGCTTTGACTAGACAGACCTTTGTTGGCAAAGTAACGTCTCTGCATTTTAATACGCTGTCTAGGTCAGTCATAGCTTTTCTTCTAAAGTGTAAGTATCTTTTAATTTCATGGCTGCAGTCACCATCTGCAGTGATATTGGAGCTCCCCAAAATGAAGTCTCTCATTGTTTCCATCATTTCCCCATCTATCAGCCAAAAAGTGATGGGGCCAGATGTCGTGATCTTAGTTTTCTGAATGTTGAGCTTTAAGCCAACTTTTTCACTTTCCTCTTTCACTTTCATCAAGAGGCCCTTCAGTTCTTCTTTGCTTTCTGCCATAAAAAAGGTGGTGTGGTGTCATCTGCATATCTGAGGTTATTGATATTTCTCCCGGCAATCTTGATTCCAGGTTGTGCTGCATCCAGCCTCCCATTTTGCATAATATACTCTGCATATAAGTTAAATAAGCAGGGTGACAATATACAGCCTTGACTACTCCTTTCTCAATTTAGAATCTACCTTAGTGAGGGCAATCTTCTTTATTAAATCTTCTGATTCAAATGTTAATCTCCTCTAGAAACAGCCTTGGACTTCCCAGGTGGCTCAGTGGTAAAGAATCTGCCTTCCTATGCAAGACAGGCAGGTCCGGAAGATCCCCTGGAGTTAGAAATGGCAACCCACTCTAGTATTCTTGCCTGAAAAATTCCATGGACAGAGGAGCCTGGGAGACTCCAGTCCATGAGGTCACAAAGAGTTGGACATGACAGAGTGTACACACACAGAAACAGCCTCACACACCCAGGGTAATTTTTAACCAAATGTTTGGTCACCTTGTGGCATAAAATTTACCATTACACCTCCCATGAAACTCATTTCTTTGAAATGTAAGTAGCAGAACAGGAATACTTTTGAAACCCTGGCAGAAAATTATAAAAATAATCAATTACAGTAACAAGACCACGGATACTCTCAGGATGGAAGATATTCAAAGTAGTTAACTTGATGCCAAGTAGACAGTAACTCTCAAGAAATTATGTAATTTTGGAGCTTAGTTTTTGTCTTTTTTTTTTTTTAACAAGTTGGACATTTGGCATTAGCAGTAGCAAGATTAGCCTTAGTAAGAATTCATGCTGTGTCCTCAATCTCTGCCATCATGACCATTTCATCCTCTAAATAATAGTCTTACAAAATCCTTTTAGGTGCTAACTATTTGAATGGAATAACATTCTATCCTCAAAGCAATGGATTCATGTATTACTCTCTGCAATGTTTAGATAGTATGAGATACCATTGGACTATATTATAGCAGAGGAAAAGGGATTTACAGCTCAAGGGCAAAATTTACAAATGTTTATCACACATTGGAAGTGAACAATAACTCTCCCTGATTCTCTTTTCTTACTGAAATAGAAAAAAATGCACATGCCCAAACAGCGTTCACACACCTGTCACAGAGATCAGATACCCTATGTCAACAGTGTGAGAAACTGAGTAATCCCTATCTCCCAATAGAGTAAATGGTCCTCATTTTCTCTGGGGTAAAACTCAGTGAATCACTGTTGTGTAAACATGCTATGATGCTACCGTTGTTCCACTTGGAACTAATGTTAGGCGAGTTTTGATTTTTGAACAATGGTCTCTGGTCTGAGACATATACAAGGAATCATGACATTTTTATTAGGTTGGTTATCATCAGATGCCAAGTCACCAAACCTTGGTTTCTTCTGCTAGTTCAAGCTGAGTAGTGCGTTTGTCAGCCATCAATCTATTTTGCCCCTCTGGAGGTTATACTCTATTAACCATCTTGTAGTTTCTTGCGTATTTGGTTCCTAGGGCTTCTACTGTAACTTTGCTAGTTATCACAATATCTGTGGTTAAGTACCACCTGGTTACTGACAATTAACACTGCCACCTAGTCTCCACTGTTCAAAGTCCATTCATGGACATCATTTTCAGCTATATAAACTCTTTAAAAAGCATTTTCTATCTCCAATGCTAAACTGAAAAGTGGAGCCACTATAGAACTTCTTAATGCTTCTTTCTCACCAGGAATTCATGTGGCCATGAAAAATTGTGTCCATTGCCAACAAAGGTTCATCGAGTCAAAACTATGGTTTTTCCAGTAGTGATGTATGGATGTGAGAGTTGGACTATAAAGAAAGCTGAGTGCCAAAGAATTGATGCTTTTGAACTGTGGTGTTGGAGAAGACTCTTGAGAGTCCCTTGGACAGCTAAGAGATCCAACTAGTCCATCCTAAAGAAAATCACTCCTAAATAGTCATTGGAAGGACTGATGGTGAAGCTGAAACTCCAATACTTGTGGTCACCTGATGGGAAGAACTCACTCATTGGAAAAGACCCTGATGCTGGGAAAGATTGAAGGTGGGAGGAGAAGGGGATGACAGAGGATGAGATGGTAGGATGGCATCACCAACTCAATGGACATGAGTTTGAGTAAACTCCGGGAGTTGGTGATGGACAGGGAGGCCTGGCGTGCTGCAGTCCATGGGGTCACAAAGAGTCAGACACGACTGAGCGACTGAACTGACTGACTGAACTGGGCCTTACCAAGGAACATAACAATCATGCTCATTTTCTGACTGTACATATTACATGCATTTGAGCATGTCTACTTCTCTAAAACTTTTTAATATCTTTATCCATCATCTGACATGGCAGTTCACGCATTTCAATTTTGCTCAGCTTGGCCACTGTGTGCACCATGCCGCTGGGAGCCACTTTATTAATTTGTAAAATATCCTGAGCTTCTTTCCAGAAGGCTAAATCCTTTATCTCCCAAGAATATTCTCAAGTAAATAAACTCTTTCCTTTCAATTCTATGTTCCAGTTCCTTTAATGAAGAATCTTCTAACCCAATGTCATGTGTACTTTCCAGATGTCTACTGATACATATCAGGTAGATTTGCAGCATCTTAAAACTTCAGTACTTTCATTGCTTAAAAAGCCCAGTGCATCCTCTGTTGGTTGGTATTGTGTCTTAAAACCTGGGTATAAGCCATGTGGCCAGGAAGAAGACAGAGGGCATATCTTGAGTGCCTTTTAGGATTATTTGAGATGATCGTGCTTAATAGAGATGAATGGAATATTTCTGCAGGCTTAGATGGTTCAGAAGAGTCAGAGGAATCAAAGTCTTCAGGAGAAATCATCCATATGTCCAGATCCTGTGTGTTAGGGATCCAGATTTTCCCAATGGGGCACTGCTCTTGGCACAACTGATCTGCTGAGTTTAACCTCCTTTGAAGTTAGTCATGCAGACTGATAAATCTCAGGCCTCATGCTAGGCTTTCTCTGCATTCCTGCTACAAGACATGAGGGCTTCTTTACTTCTACCAAGGAGTCCCTTTGGCTTTCACATCTCATTTTTAACTCCTTCTTATTTTTGTCATCATCTATTATCATTCTGTAGAGAAATTATAGCCCATGAGAGTGTTCCAGATAGGGGGGCTGGAATTATAGAAATTGAGGAAGGGCCTAATGGTTTCCTTGCTTCTGGATGAATTCATGTCTACATTCATAATAGTGTACTCCTACTTGTGAATCCCATCATTTTACTCCCTTTCCCAAATCTCTTTAGGATAAGCCACAGACATGATATATTAAGACTGTACTATCTGTCCTCTACCTAAATATTAAACTCATTTAATATGTGCTCCAGATGGTAAAGAATCCACCTGTAATTCAGAAGACCTGGGTTTGATCCCTTAGTTGGGAAGATCCCCTGGAGGAGGGCATGGAAACCCACTCCAGTATTCTTGCCTGGAGAATCCCCATGGACAGAGGAACTTGGTGGGCTACAGTCCATGGGGTCGCAAAGAGTTGGACATGACTGACAACTAAGCACAGTAAGCCAATCTACTTTACCTCCTGAGTAGTATAGATGAAAATCCTAGATAGAATATTTTATCAGGAAAAAAAAATGACTAAAAAAAAAAAAAGCAAAAAAAATAAGATAAAACCTTTCCCAAATATCTGCACACAAATTTAACAATAAACGTTTAATACTGAAAAAAATCTAGTCAGTGTATATACCCCCATGATATATTATAATTTATTTAAAAACTGTTTTATTGAAATCAGAATCCCAACAGGACTCAGAATACTGATAGGTTGATTGATCATTCTCTTGTCTTTAAATCTACATGTTTCCTCTCTCTTTTTTTCCCCATGAAGTTTATTCTTTCCTCTGTGTGGTTATTCTGTATTTTTCTGTGTGTATTTCTACAGGCTTTATTTTTAACATATTTCTTTGACTTTTATGAGTTTTTAAAACACACAGATTTAACAAGATTTTTGATTCAGATTTGATTGGTGAGATTTCTTCATAGCTGATGTGTTGTCCTTTTTATTACTTCACATCAGGCATTACATATCTGGCTATTTCAAGTTTTATGTTCTTAAAATTAATCACTAGGTTCATTTACATAAAATCTCTTTAGAAATGCTATAATTCTTAAATACTAATACTTCTGGATATAGAGTTTTCTCTATGGCTTTGAATGCCCACAGCATACTTGAAAATAATTATTATAATGCCATATGAGAAAAGAAATAAAGGAATTAACAGGGATTAATGTACAGGAACACTTACTATAGAATGTTTGGAGACAGAAAAAATTAGAAATACATTTAATATTAAGTAATAAAGACAGATAAATGAATGTGATACTTGCATCACATGGAATGTTTTGTAACATGCTTTCAAAAAATTTTAACATGGAAAATGTTCTTAATGTATACTACATTAAAAAGTGGTAACGACATACTTTTCCCTAAAAAAAATACAAAAGCTTATCAGATACAATTTTAAGAGCAAAGAACTAATATGTAATTTTAATTTCCTGGTTTTTCTGATACTCTGTAGATACACTAAATTTTAATTTTGGATAATGGATAATAAGCACCCAGTAATGTTGTTGTTCAGTCACCCAGTTGTGTCTGACTCTGAGACCCCATGGATGGCAGCACGCCAGGCCTCTCTATTCCTCACCATCTCTCAGAGTTTGCCCAAGTTCATGTTCATTGCATCAGTGATGCCATCTAGCCATCTCATCCTCTACACCCTCTTCTCCTTCTGCCCTCAATCATTCCCAGCATTAGCAATTTTTCCGAGTCATCTGTTTGCATCAGATGACCAAAATACTGGAGCTTCAGCTTCAGCATCAGTCCTATCAGTGAATATTCAGGGTTGATCTCCCTTAAGATTGACTGGTTTGATCTCCTTGCTGTCCAAGGGACTCTCAAGAGTCTTCTCCAGCACAACTGTTCAAGGGCATCAATTCTTTGGTATTCTGCCTTCTTTATGGTCTGATATTAATAAATATAAAACTGATTTGAAATTATATATGGCTGAATAAAGTTGTTTCTTTTGCCCTTAGCAATTTGGTGCCAATAACAAAATAAAAGTTAATGAAAAATAATAAGTACATGTTTAATAAAAATAGAAAATATGTTTTACCTCTCAAAAGATTTTGTTAGCATAAGGAGATATGATCAGGTTGAGGAAGTACTGTGAGATCACAAGATTAACAATACAGATCTAAACAATGCAAAATAAAGTTCTAAAAATTGGTGACTATCATGATTCCTGAATTAAAGTCTGGAAAAGGGGCAAGTTTCTCCAGGAGAGTTAATGAGTATCAAGGAAACATATATTAAACGAAATTGTATGGATAAGGTTGTCCCCTATAGAACTGCTTACATAGCAACAAGTGAGGATAGCTCAATATCCCCGTAAGGATGGTGAATTATAAAGTATCTAGAATATATACTACTATGAAGGTACTTTGAAAAACTTATACATCTATAAAAAGAAAAATGTCTCTAAATCTTATTATCAAATAGAAAGCAGGATCCAAAATGATACATAGTATAATGTTTATATTTCTACCAATTTGAATAGTTTACATTTAACAAATATCATGAATTAAATGTACAGACAAAACATTCATATTATTTTTATTTAAAATTGTGTTTTGTGAACATTGGTTAGTTTGAACATTTGATTGTATTTATTAGATTTTTTACATTTGCTTTTCTGAATTACTTCTTCCTAACATTTGTTCAATATAATGTTTATCCCTTTTTTTTTATGAAAACGGTTGTCCCCATATTGATTATTTTTCATTACATACATTATTTCTCTATTTTGAGATTTGTTTAATTTTTTGAAGCTTTTGGTATTTAAGAAAATCTATCATGATGGCTACTTTTATTGTGCAGCTGAGAGTTTCAATTATCTCCTATGTTATTTCAGTAATTTTATGTTCTATATATTTCTGCCCTTATTCCATTTGGATTTTGATTTGTATTTTAAGATCTATATAAGGAGACCAACCATCTGCTAACAAAAATGTAATATGTATTTTGCATTATCATATGATATTTGTGTCCTACAGAAATCAGAGAATACAGCTCGCTACTGTAGCTGATGGGAAGAGTGGGGTAAGAGTGTATCCATAAAGGGAATAACTTATCAAGGGAAGAGCAGGTCCTTAGAAAACAGAAACAACAGAAAATGTTAACTTGCTGGGCAAGAGAAAATATATTTTGACTGTATTCATCTACTATGCTACAGAATGCCAACCACTTGAGAGTATTTACTTTTGATAGCAGAGGATGGGTGTATTAAATAATTTTGATACCCACTAGCCACAGACATCACTTTGCTGACAAAGGTCTATATATTCAAGGTTATAGTTTTTCCAGTTGTCATGTACAGATGTGATACTTGGACCATAAAGAAGACTGAGCACTGAAGAATTGCTAGAGAAGACTATTGAGAGTCCCTTGGACAGGAAGATCAACCCTGAATATCCATTGAAAGGACTGATGCTGAATGAAACTCCAATACTTTGACCAACTGATGTAAAAAGCCAGCTAATTGGAAAAGACCCTGATGCTGGGAAAGATTGAGGGCAGGAGAAGAAGGGGGTGACAGAGGATAAGATGGTTGGATGGCACCATCAACTCAATGAACATGAGTTAGAGCAAACTCCAGGAGACAGTGAAGGACAGGGGAGCCTGGTGGGCTACAGTCCATGGGGTTGCAAAGAGTTTTCAGACACAACTGAGAGAATGAACAACAGGAAGATCCCCTGGAGTAGGAAATCTTCTTGCCTGGAAAATTCCATGGACAGAGAAGGCTGGTGGGCTACAGCCCATAGAGTCACAAAGAGTCAGACAAGATTGAGCACTCATGATTGTGGCATTATGCTTTTATCAGATCAAATGTTCAGTAATTATCAGCTTCATCTTGACTTTATCTTCAGAAATGTTGAAAGAAATCTGAAACTAATAACTGATAAATCACTATGTCACTTTCTGTATTAAAAAAAGAAAAGAATCTTGTAGTTTATAAAAGTAACCAGTGTGGTGTTAGCTAATTTTGCCTTGTACTTTTATAGCCTTATAATTAAATTTTTTTTAAATCAAAGCTTATCAACTAGCCCTTCCTTTTACATTAACAAGGCATCTTTTCCATTCAATATTTTATCACTTTTGATTTTTTTCATGAAGTTACAATTTTCTGTAGATTGGATTTTATGTTCTACTTTTCTCTCTTCACACCTCGTTTCTATTATTTTCCTCTGAATTCTGAGAAATGCTGAGTATGTATTTAATTGTGCTGATTTTCTAAGGAATCTAACTTGCTGCTTACTGCTATGACAATGATTTTAAATTTGATAATTCTATTTTTAATCAGGAATAATAATTTTTCTAATCTATAGAATAATTTTGTGAATTAAGAGGTAACGATAGCTTTGAATCACATCGAAAACAGAAGTGCTGGCTAGACCCTGGATTCCCGGGTCCTAGGTATATCCCAACCACATCTGGGCCTGCCCATGTCTAGACGTGTTCAGCAGTGCTCAGCTCACACGTGGTAGGTCCCTATTCATGTTGTCATGTTCCCCAGTGTGGGAGTCAGCATGCTGAAATCCTTTGTTTGCACCAGGAAAAACACAAGAACCCAAGATCTTTGCCTACCTCCATATCTGCATCAGGCCCAAGTCCTTTCCCTAGGGAGATGGTCACCATTCTTTACTCCATAACCCTCCTTTGAAGCCCTTCTGACAAGCAATGAAGATAACTAAAGAAAACCTGGATCATTGTTCTACATTGTGGGCCAGAGATCAGGTTTCGACTATGCCTGCACATGGACCAGTGAAATGTATGGGACCTTAAGCTCATGTTCTTTATTTGCAACAGATAATGGCTGGTAGACTGATTTTCCCATCCCTTTGCTTGTAGCAGGAGATAAATAGGTATAAAACTAAAAGGAAAGAGAAAAGGTAGTAATAGGAAGACCATGCCTCACACCCTTCCTTCTGCTTTTCTTGTTGCCCTAAGTTTCACATTTCCCAGTACACAGAAGGAGTCAAGACCTAAGTTCACAAGAAATACTTGACATCTTTGAAATATTGATAAAATTTTTGGAAAGAAAGGCTTTCATTGATATCAGCACAATTAAACCAGTGTCCAAACTATTTTAATATGTAGACCTGGGGTAAAGAAAACTACATTTTGCCCTAAAAGGTGTGGTAGGGTGAAATGAGAAATGGGTGATTCCTAGTATGTAGCATGAAATCAGAAGACAAATGCTTTTTGGAGGAAAGCTATGACAAACCTAGACAGTGTTTTGAACAGCAGAGACATTACTTTGCCAACAAAGGTCTGTATAGCCAAGGCTATGGTCTTCCCAGTGGTCATGTATGGTTGTGAGAGCTGGACTGTAAAGAAGGTGGAGTGCCAAATAATCGATGCCTTCGAACTGTGGTGCTGGAGAAGACTTCCGAGAGTCCCTTGCAGCAAGGAGATCAAAGCAGTCAATCTTAAAGGAAATTAACCCTGAATACTCTTTGGAAGGATGGATGCTGAAGCTCCAGTATTTTGGTCACCTGATGTGAGCAGATGACTCATTGGAAAAGTCCTGATTCTGGGAAAGATTGAGGGCAGAAGGAGAAGAGGGTGTCAGAGGATAAGATGGTTGGATGGCATTACCGATACAATGAACATAAACTTGGGCAAACTCTGGGAGATGGTGAGGGGCAGGGAGGCGAAGTGCTGGAGTACATGGAGTCGCAAAAAGTCGGACATGACTGGGTGACTGAACAGCAACGACAATATGTACCACTGCATTTTTTATTTGCTTTGATCAATTAACTTATTTTTGGATAAACTTTGAACATATATTTTTTAAAGTTTACTAAAGATGGAATCAAGATTGCCGGGAGAAATATCAATAACCTCAGATATGCAAAGGACACCACCCTTATGGCAGAAAGTGAAGAAGAACTAAAAAGCCTCTTGATGAAAGTGAAAGAGGAGAGTGAAACAGTTGGCTTAAAGCTCAACATTCAGAAAACTAAGATCATGGCATCTGGTCCCATCACCTCATGGGAAATAGATGGGGAGACAGTGGAAACAGTGTCAGACTTTATTTCTTGGGGCTCCAAAATCACTGCAGATGGTGACTGCAGCCATGAAATTAAAAGACGCTTACTCCTTGGAAGGAAAGTTATGACCAGCCTAGATAGCATATTAAAAAGCAGAGACATTACTTTGCCAACAAAGGTCCATCTAGTCAAGGCTATGGTTTTTCCAGTGGTCATGTATGGATGTGAGAGTTGGACTAGAAAGAAAGCTGAGCACCAAAGAATTGATGCTTTGAACTGTGGTGTTGGAGAAGACTCTTGAGAGTCCCTTGGACTGCAAGGAGATCCAACCAGTCCATCCTGAAGGAGATCAGATCTGGGTGTTCATTGGAAGGACTGATGCTGAAGCTGAAACTCCAATACATTGCCACCTTATGTGAAGAGGTGACTCATTGGAAAAGACCCTGAGGCTGGGAGGGATTGGGGACAGGAGGAGAAGGGGACGACAGAGGAAGAGATGGCTGGATGGCATCACCAACTCGATGGACATGAGTTTGAGTAAATTCCGGGAGTTTGTGATGGACAGGGAGGCCTGGCGTGCTGTTTCATGGGGTTGCAAAGAGTCGGACACGACTGAGCAACTGAACTGAACTGAAAACTGTATTGTTTTATTTTCATTTTTAATCAACTATTTATCAAACTTTTTATTTTTTATTGGCGTAGTTGATCAACAACGTTGTGATATTTTCAGGTGGTTGAGTATATTTTATAATTATTTAAGTAGTTTCTGTGAACTAGTTGCAAAAAAACAATAAAAGTGGATCTCTTCAGTTCTTCTAGTAATTAGCAATATTCTAGAATAGTAGTAAAAATATTTCATGATGTGCTTTTGGTCAAGATGAAAATTGGCAGGTTAATGAACTAAAATAACAGTGACAATTTTTTAAATGCATTGAAAATTTCTGTCATAAATAAACCAACATTTTTTAATCTAACATTTCCAAAATGCATTTGAGAGGCTACCAGATATTTTTCTATCATAATATCTAATAATATATAATTAATGGTCTGTTTCTTTCAGATTACTTATAAATATGAGCTTAAAAAAACAAGTATAATGAGTAAAAACACAAGAGTTTGGAAAATCATCCATTTTACATCATTTATAAGAGGTCCATAGTTTGGTCTACATGAAAAACATTTTTTTCAGGAAGGTGGTACTACACAACAAAAGAGGCCTAGATAACATGAAGAGTTTAAAAAAATTTCAACTGTGTTTACTTCAGTTCAGTTCAGTCGTTAAGTCGTATCTGACTCCTTGCGACCCCATGGGCTGCAGCACGCCAGGCCTCCCTGTCCATCACCAACTACTTCTCAAGTTAAACAGTTTATCTGGTGACCCAGAATTGCTGAAAGTTTCCCAAAGAAAAGAGTGATTTAAAGGAAAAAAAAATGCAACTTCGAAACTAGTTTTCTACAAAATGAAGGCTATCTTATGCCCCCATGTAATGATATACTCCCACTGGCAAAGCAGTTTGTAAATATTGTTTATAAAAATATAATTTTAATTAGGGATAGGACTCAAATATGTTCATCACTTTCTCTTTGTGCACTGTATTTAACAGTTAAAAACAATTTTGTAATAAAACAAGATGCCTATAGCAATACTGATAACATATTAGAAAATTGTTTAAATTGTTATTATGTAAAACAAATCTTCAACTAAACCTAGAAACAGTTTAATATAGGAAGCTGTTTATAATGAATAAAGGGAAGCTTACTGTTTTATGATTAAAAATATGATTTTAAAAAAGCTCAAATATGTAAAATAAAGTCATTCAATAAGTGTACTGGCAATATTAAAATTTATTGTATCTACTAATTAATAATTCAATTCTAGGAACATTAGACCTTAGGTGTATAGCTATTTGGGCTTCCCTGGTAGTTCAGTCAGTAAAGAATGTGTCTGCAGTTCACGAGACCCAGGTTTGATCTCTGGGTCATGAAAATCTGCTAAAGAAGGAAATGGCAACCCATTCCAGTATTCTTGCCTGGAAAATCCCATGGACAGAGAAGCCTGTCAGGCTACAGTCCATGGAGTTGCAGTCTATTTGTGACATTATTGGAAAAGTGGAGACAACAAACATTACTGAAGAAAGTTTAAGTTTCAAATCAACCCTAGGAAAAAATGATCAGAGGCGATGAGACCAAACAATCATTATGGAGATGAATCACTGGTTTAGTGGCTGTTTCACTGAGGCAGGGGTCGGAAGAAGGAATTAAAATGCTTTGAAAAGCTCCACCATATTTCTGGGAATCTGGACACACATATACCCAGAAAAGATCTATAAAGGTACTCTGACCTCTGCCTCAGCTGTAGGCTTGACACCAGCTGTAACTGAAGGTTAAAGCACCATTTATGACTACTAGATAAAGCATTAAAGATGTACCCTATCCCCCTACACAGAGACCCTTGGCAAAGGCCCATAAACGTATCAGTTCAAGGTGTTTAAGTACATCTCTCTTCTGTGATATTAACCAAGTAGAAACTTCAGGAGATATGAACAGCAAAGAATATAACTGTAAAAATTGTTCACAGAAGTCCTAAACAAACAGAAACAACAAAAAGAGCAGCAAATAGCAAAATAAAAAAAATTCAGAGGAAGGAAGAATATGATTTCTAGAGTTGTTTTTAATAACAACATTTTTGAAACACACAAAGTCAATAAAAACTGCCCATAATCAAACTCAAGCCTTGGCTTTACTAGACAAATACCTTTAACCAGGTTTTTGAGATATGTTTAATAAAACAACAGAAACTATGACTAAAGAACTACAAGGAAATATAGGAGAAATCCATCACCAAATAGAGATTGTTAAAAGACATAGATTTATAGAAAAATAATAAAAAATACATTCCAAATCAAAAGCTTAATAACAAATAAAAATTTCACAAGAGGGGGCTCAACATCAGGCAAGACCTTAAAGAAGGAAGAAGCAATTCATCACAGGTGAATTGTGATCACCAGTTTGAAGAACAAAGGAAAAAAAAAATTAATGGCAAAGTGTTATAGACAAACATGGGATACCTCTTAGTACACCAATGTATACATAATGAGAAGACAAGAAGAAATGGTAGCAAAATGGACAAAAAAATGTTTGAAGAAATAATGGGCAAAAACTTCTCAAGTTTGATGAGAAACTTTAATTTGCTGGTACCATTTGAAATAACATCTTGAAATGTGCTAAAGGGAAAAGTAGCCATATTGAAACACTCCCTGTATCCTGTTTTGCATAACCTCCCTCAGAAGAAATTACCAGAACCTATCCTGTACGGGGAAAAGGAAATATTAAATTCTAATATGTCCTCTAGTATTCCTATCTTACCTAAATCAGATTATTAGATAACAGGGGAAAGTTAAAGAGCAGTTGTGAGGAAAGCAGTCTATGGGGATAGGCTCATTAAAAGAAATGACCGTATATTACAGTAAAAATAATGGCAAGGCTAAACCTCTAAGAAGGAATTTATAGGGAAATCATGATTATTCACATTATGTGTCAACTTGACTAGGCTATCATTGGTCAAACACTTACTGAGATAATGTCCTAAAGGGATAATTTTTAGATGGAATTAACATTTAAATGTCCTTCAGGGATCACTGACTTGTCATGGCAAAAGGGCTTGCCTAACTCAGTGAAACTATGAGCCATGCCATGTAGGGCCACCGAAGATAGATGGGTCACAGTGGAGAGTTCTGACAAAACACGATCCACTGGAGGACGGAATGGCAAACCACCCCAGTATAATTGCTGTGAGAACCTCATGATCTGTATAAAAGGACAGGAAGATATGGCACTGAAAGATGAGTCCCCCTTGTCAGAACATGTCCAACATGCTACTGGGGGAGAGCAGAGGAGAACTATGAATAGCCTCAGGAAGAAAGAAGTGGCTGAGCCAAAGCAGAAACGACGCTCAGTTGTGGATGTGTCTGGTGATGAAAGTAAGATCTGATGTTGCAAAGAACAGTACTACATGTGGAACCTGGAATGTTAGGTCCATGAATCAAGGCAAATTGGAAGTGGTCAAGCCTAACCACCTAACCATATGGTAAGAATAAACATTGACATCTTAGGAATCAGTGAATAAAATGGACAGGAATGGATGAATTTAATTCAGATGACCATTAATTATACCTACTACTGTGGGCAAGAATTCCATATAAGAAATGGAGTGGCCTTCATAATAAAAAAAATTCCAAAATGCAGTACTCAGGTACAACCTCAAAAATTACAAAATGATTGTGATTTGTTTCCAAGGCAAGCCATTCAACATCACAGTAATTCAAGTCTATGCCCCTACCACCAATGCCAAAGAAGCTGAAGTTGATCAGTTCTATGAAGACGTACAAGACCTCATAGAACTAACAGCAAAAAAAAAAAAGTTCTATTCATCATTGGGGGTTGGAATGCAAAAGTAGGAAGTCAACAGATACCTGGAGTAACAGGCAAATTTGGCCTTGGAGAACAAATGAAGCAAGGCAAAGGCTAATTGAATTCTACTAAGAATGCACTGGTCATAGGAAACGCCCTTTTTCAACAAGACAACTTTATACATAGACATCACCAAATGGTCAACATTGATATCAAATTGATTACATCCTTTGTAGCCAAAGATGGAGAAGATGTATACAATCAGCAAATCAAGACCTGGAGCTTACTGTAGCTCAGATCATCAGCTTCTCACAGCAAAATTCAGGCTTACACTAAAGAAAGTGGGGAAAACCACGAGGCCAGCCAGGTACAACTTAAGTCAAATCCCCTATGAATATGCAGTGGAGGTAATGAATAGCTTCAAAGGATTAGATTTAGTAAATAGAGTGCCTGAAGAACTGTGGATGGAGGTCCATCATATTGTACAGGAGGCAGTGAACAAAACCAGCCCAAAGAAAAAGAAAACAAGAAGGCAAAGTGGTTATCTGAGGAGGTTTTACAAATAACTAAAGAAAGAAGAGATGCAAAAAGCAAGGGAGAAAGGGAAAGGAACATCCAACTAAATGTAGAGTTCCAAAGAATAGCAAGGAGAGACAAGAAGGCCTTCTTCAATGAACAGTGTGTAAAACTAGAACAAAACAATAGAGGGGAAAGACTAGAGATCTCCTGTAAATATCAAGGGAACATTTCTCCCAAAGATGGCCACAATGAAAGACACAAATGGCAGAAACCTAGTAGACTCTGAAGAGATCAAGAAGAGATGTTAAGAATACATGGAAGAATTGTACAAAAAAGATCTTAATGAACCATATTACCACGATGGAGTGGTCAGTAACCCAGAGTCAGATATTCTAGAGTGTGAAGTCAAGTGGGCCTTAGAAAGCACTGCTGTTAATAAAGCTAGTGGATGCGATGGAATTCCAGTAGAACTATTCAAAACCCTAAAGGATGATGCCATCAAGATGGTGCATCCAGTATGTCAGCAAATCTGGAAGATCCAGCAGTGGTCACAGGACTGGAAAAGGTTGATCCTCATACCAATTCCCAAGAAGGGTAGTACTAAAGAATGTTCTAACCATCAGATAATTGTACTCATCTCCCATGCTAGTAAGGTCATGCTTAAAATCTTGCATGCTAGGCTTCAGCATTATATGAACCAAGAACTTCCAGATGTCCAAGCTGGTTTTAGAAAAGGCATAGGAACCAGAGATCAAATTGCCAACAATTGCTGGATCATAGAGAAAGCAAAAAAATTATAGAAAAACATCTACTTCTGTTTCATCAACTACTCTAAAGTCTTTGACTGGATGGATCATAATAAACTGTGGAAAGTTCTTAAAGAGATGGGAATACCAGACCAACTTACCTGTCTCCTGAGAAACCTGTATGCATGTCAAGAAGCAATAGTTAGAACCCTGTATGGTACAACTGAATGGTTTAAGATTGAGAAAGCAGTATGACAGGGCTGTCTGCTGTCACCCTGTTTAATCTATATGCTGAGCACATCATCAGAAATGCCAGGCTGGATGAGTTACAGCTGGAATCAAGATAGATGGGAGAAACAACAACCTCAGATATGTGGGTGATACCACTCTAATGGCAGAAAGCAAAAAGGAACCTCAGATGAGGGTGAAGGAGGAGAGTGAAAGAGCTGGCTTAAAACTAAATATTAAAAAAAAAAAAAAAAAAACTAAGATCATGGCATCCAGCCCCATTATTTCATGGCAAATAGAAGGGGAAAAGATAGCAACAGATATCCTTTCTTGGGCTCTAAAATCACTGTGGATGGTGACTGCAGCCATGAAATCAGAAGATGATTGCTCCTTGGCACGTAAGCTATGACAAACCTAGACAGTGTGTTAAAAAGCAGAAACATTACTCTGCTGACAAAGGTCCATATAGTCAAGGGTATGGTCTTCCCAGTGTTCATGTACGGTTGTGAGAGCTGGACCATAAAGAAGGCAGAGCACCAAAGAATTGATGCCTTCAAATATGGTGGCTGGAGAAGACTCCTGAGAGTCCCTTGGACAGCAAGGAGATCAAACCAGTCAATCTTAAGGGAAATCAACCCTGACTACTCATTGGAAGGACTGATGCTCCAGTATTGGAAGCTCCAGTATTTTGGTCATCTGATGTGAACAGCTGACTCATTGGAAAAGACCCAGATGCTGGGAAAGATTGAGGGCAGAAGGGGAAGAGGGTGTCAGAGGATGAGATGGCTGGAAGGCATCACTGATGTCATGAACATGAACCGGGGAAAACTTCGGGAGTTGGTGAGGGACAGAGAGGCCTGGTGTGCTGCAGTTGCAAAGAGTCAGCCACTACTGGGTGACTGAAAAACAACATTTAAGTAAACAGATTTTGAATAAAGCAAATCACCTCGCTCCCCATGATGATAGCTGGCTTCATATAATTAACTATTCAAAAGGTTTAAGAGCCAAGATGCTAAGACTGATGTCTCCAAAGAAGGGATCCTGGGATTCTGTCTCCATACTGCAATTTAGAAATTCTGCCTGAATCTCCAGTCTCCAGACTACAGCATAGATTTTTTGCTGGAATTTCCAGTCTGCTGGCCTGTCCTGCAAATTCTGGACTTGGTAGTCCCCACCACTGCATGGGTCAATTGCTTAAAAAAAAAAAAAAGAAAAAAAAAATCTCTGAAATGAACTCCTTAAACATCTCTCTCCCTCTTTCCTCCTCCTCTCTACTCTCTCTGCCAACACTCTATTTTCTTCCACTCTATCCCTCTCTCTTTCCTTACTTATCTAACTATCTTCCCTATTGGTTCTTTTTCTCTAGAAAAACTGATTAATACAAATCAAAAGACAACACAGGAAACAAAACAAAAACATAAAATGGGCACCAGAGGAAACAGCAGACTGACACCTGCCGCTGCATCAGACAATAAAAGCGGGCTAACTCCCAGCTAGAAAAACATAAAACTCTACACTAAAAGCCTATTTACCTCAGCAACTTTTCCCAGTACAGTAGGTCTGACATGCAACAAGAATTACAAGAAACACTAGAAGACAATGAAAACCACAGTTTGAAGAGACAAACCAGGTAACAGAACCAAACTCAGAACTGGCGGACATTCTGAAGTTACCAGGTCAGAAAATTTAAAATAACTCTGCTTGATACACGTAGGGCTATAATTTAAAAAGTGTACTGTATTCAATATCAGATATAAATAGAGATATGGAAACTTAAAAGGAAATGTCAGAAATCAAAATCACTGAAGGAGAAAGACTGCCTTTCATGAGTTCTAGACTGGGTATGGCTAAGGAAAGAATCACTGAGCTTGAAGATATGTTAATAAAAACTTTCCAAACTGAAATACATGGATAAAAAAATAACATGAAAAAGGACTGAATAAGATATCTAAGAACTGTTTGTACAATGACAACAGGTGTAATACAGATGTATTGGGAACCCAGAAAGAGAAGGGAAAAAAGAGCAGAAACAGTTTTTGAGGTGAAAACAGCTAAGAATTTTTCAAAAATCATGACAGACACCAAACCATAGATCAAGGACCCAGAAGACTGCAGGCAGGATAAATAACAGAAGTTTCACCTAGGCATGCAGAAAACCAAAAAAAAAAAAAGATTTTGAAGCATGCACACAGAAAAACACCTTACCTATGAAGTAAAGGTAGAAGATTCACAGCAGACTTTTTGTCATTGACAATACAAGCAAAGAGAGTAAAGTGAAATATCTAAAATGTTGAAATAAAGGAATCACCAACCTAGAATTCTTTATTAAGGAAAATTGTTGTTCAAATATGAAGGGGACATAAAGACATTCTCAAATGAATTAAAAAATGAGGAATTTTTCACCAGTAGATCTGCTTTTCAAAAAGTGTTTATAGTTTAGAGAAATAAAATGATGCAGGTCAGAAACTGAGATCTACATAAAGAAATGAAGGAGGGAATACATAGAGGTAAAGTAAAACCTTTTATTTTTCTTTTTCATACTTGATTTAATATACAATGTCCAAGTTGACAACAGCAACAATATATTGGGTGATTATAGCTTATTAGTAAGTGAAATGAGTGACAAGAACGTGAGAAGGGCTGAATTTGAAATATTCTGTTACAAGGAACTCACACTACTCATAAAAAAAAAAAACAAAACAGACCTATTTGGAAATGGACTTAGTTGTAAATATATTTTGCCATCCTTAGGAAATCACTAAAATAATTTAAAAATAAGTATAATTGACTTGTTAAAAAATGAGAGAAGACAGAATCATATAAAATGCCCAATGAAACAAGATATGGCAGAAAAAGGATGGAAGATTTTAGAAGTTAAGAAGCACAAGAATGAAAACAGTACAAAAAGGGGAGAGATTAATCCAACTATATACATAATCACTCTAAATGTGAATAGATTCAATGCAACTATGGAACAAATAGGCAATGACAGAGCGAATAAAACAACAACTGACTATATGTTGTCTGTAAGAAAGCCACTTAAAATAGAAAAAACATAGATTAATAAGTAAAATTATGGAGAAAAATATACCACACTAACACTAGTGAAAGGAAAGCAGGAGTTAGATATATCAATTTCAGGCTAAGCAGACTTTAAAACAAGGAAAATTATCAGGGATAGAGAGGAACATTACATAATGATAAAGAGGTCAGTTTTCTGAAACAACAGTCCTTAATGTGTCTGTGCATAACAGCAAAGTACCAAAATACATGAGGCAAAAACAGATAGAATAGAAAGACCAAATAAACAAGTATTAATATAGTTGAGACTTCAACAGATCTCTATCAATAATTGACAGATTCTGCTTTCAGAAAATCAGTGAGGATACAGCTGAACTGAACTACCAATCAACCAGATCTAATTGATATTTACAAATGCTTATCTAACAGCAGAAGAATGCAGTTCATCCTTGGGTATCTGAGGGGAATTGGTCCCAGGAGCCCTCGCATATACAAAAATCTGCTGATGCTCAAGTCCCTCATATAAAATGGAAATGTACAATGAATAAAAATTTCAATCCAAGTTGATTAAATCCACGAAGGGGAAATGCAGGAATAGGAAGAGCTGACTCTGCTTAAAAATAAGCCAAATGTGCCTGCCCAGTTCAAACCCATTTTACTCAAGAGCCAACTGTATATTCCTTTCAAGCTCACAGGGACATTGACCAAGGCACATCACTTTCAGGGACATAAAACAACTCACTGTTAAAAGAAATGAAATCATCTGAAGTATGCTCTCAGTACACAATGGAACTAAACTAGAAATCAAAAACAGAACCCCATGGACTAAATAGTCCTTGGAATTCTCCAGGCTAGAATACTGGAGTAGGTAGTCTTTCCCTTCTCCAGGGGATCTTCCCAACCCAGGGATCAAACCTAGGTCTCCCACATTGCAGGTGGATTCTTTACCAGCTGAGCCACAAGGGAAAGCCAAGAATACTGGAGTGGGTAGCCTATCCCTTCTCCAGTGGATCTTCCTGACCCAGGAATTGAACCGGGGTCTCCTGCATTGCAGGTAGATTTTTTACCAACTGAGCTATCAGGGAAGCCCCTAGAAGTCCCTGAAGAATCCCAAATTATTTGGAGATTAAACAACACACTTGTAAATAAAACATGGGTCAAAAAAGAAATGTCAAGAGATGTTAAAAATAATTTGAACTTGATGAAAAAGGAAGTAAAACTTTCAAAATTTGTGGAGTGCAGTGAAAGCAAAGTAGAGGTAAATTTGTAGCATTGAATGCATATTTTGTAGAAAAAGATTAAAACCAAAGATGTACGCTTTCACCCTAGGATACTAGAGAAAGAAGAACAATATAAACCAAAAGAAAGAAGGAGTAACAAACTTCAAGCAGATATTAATGAATTTTAAAATAAGGAACAGAAATATCAATAGATATAATGAGAAAACTAATGAAAATAAAAGATGGGTCTTTGAAAAGATTAACTGATAAACCTTTGCTAGGCTAAGAAAAAATAAAGAGAAGATGTAATACCAGAAATGAAAGCAGGATCATTATTTAAGGATAGAGTATTATACAAAACTTCATGATCATAAACTTGACAATTTGAAAGAAATGGACTAATGCTTGAAAGACACATTTTACCAAAACTGACACAAGGAGAATACAAATGTGTAAAGAAAGAAATTGAAATTACCAAAACCTCTCACAAACAATACATCAAAATATTCTCATTTTTTTTCCTGAATATATTACAGTTAAGATTCTTTTCAGTTTTCTAGGATGATTACTATCATAATAGCAGTCATGAGAAATTTCCCTTATAGAATGACATGCTTGATTTCAAAAAAATTACTAAATGATGTGATAGCTAAGAAATTTGCTACAAATGGAAAAATCTCTCATATTTTTGCCCTCAACACATCTGCATTTTAGCAAAAGCTACCATGAACTTCAATGAATCTTACATGTCATGTACCATGCTAAATGTAATGTACATATTTTCTATAATAGAGCTATTCTTTAATGTAATTATTTCCCTCATCTCACACACAGGACACCTGAGTTTTATGAAGATAAAAAACATTGTCTCATGCCATACTAAGTAAGTAGCCAAAAATCGAATCAAACAGATCAAGAATCTACTTTACCATTTTTTTAAATGATATCTTTCATTTTCATCCTCTGTTCACCAATAACACATTTAGAAACTACAGCTGAACTGTATTTGCTGATTATTTTATTCAAATAGAGTAGGTAGGCTTAATAGAACCCTGAAATACAGCAATTACAGGTACAATTATTATATGTACACTTCATGGTTCAGAGATTATAGATATTTTTATACATTGAATACTTGAAAAGTTCTATTAAGGTCACTGGCTAGTCCTAAAGGGGAAACCCATATTAAAGGAAGTGTTTGATTATTTCTTGTCTATTCACTAGAATGAAGTTCTAAGAGGGCAGGGAGTTTGTTTTATTAAGAGATCTATTCCTAATCCCTAAAAAAGTGCCTGACGTGAACATATAGTGTTGAGAATTGTCAATATTTGTGGGGAAGTGTAAACTTAATGTATAATCATTTTTCAATGTAATGCTACCAGATTTGCTTCTATTTGTATAGATGAACAAAACCAGAGCAATAAAATACTGCTTTCATAGAGCTCAAATTTTAGTAACTTATAGTAATTTCTTCTCATTTATTCAAGGAGGCTTTCAATTTGTTCATTTATAGTGATATTTTAATGGAATTGGTTAATCTCCATACAGTATAGTCTTAATAATTATGTTGTGCTCTTAAGAATACAAGAGGTATTCACTTTAAGAATGGCCTCTTCGTTTCATAGTTGTGAATATCTTCACAAGAAAAGAGTATTTAACAGATATGTTAATGTATGTTGGTATAAACTGAATGAAATGTGCAGTACAAAATCATGTACAAAGCTCTTTTAGGAACTAAAAATTTGTTTCCATTTTGGTTTTATACATCTAGGAAAGTTAATTTTCTGTTCTTACTAAAGTGCTATGTGAAACTGTGGTTATAAATGAACTGAATTTCATAAGCCAAATGAACCTGCAATTCTTGTTCAAGTAAAAATATGGTACATAATACACATGCAATTAAAAGTCAAATCACACAGGGCACATATTATTGGCTCTATATCTAAATATATGTGTGTATGATATATATGTATCACACAAAATAACAATCCAGAGGTAAAGTGCACTTATAGGTAGAATTATGTTTCTCCAAAATTCACACATGGACTTCCTAATATTCAATGTGCCTGCATTTGGAACCAGGGACTTTGTGGAGGTAATTAAGATTAAATGAGGTTGTAAGGATGGGGCCCTAATCCAGTAAGATAAGTGTTCTTATGAGAAGAGAAACTAGATAAAAGGTCACATGAAGACACAGAAGGCAGGAAACCAAGGAACGAGACCTCTGGGAGAAACCAAACCTTCCAACAACACCTCGATTTCCAGCCTCCAGGACTCGCAGAAAATAAGTTTCTGTGGTTTAAGTCATCCCCTCTGTGGCATTTTGTGACATCCCTAGATGACTAATACAATTGCCCAAACCCTAAGAGCACAAGAAAGAAATCCCCTAAGCAAAACTTGATAGTGTGTGTATTAAACAGAAAGCTTTTTTTCAGATATTTAGTAGTTTTATGGTTTGTGCATGCATGTGTGTGTGTGCATGTGTGAAAACACATGTCATGCTACAGAGACCAAGCAACTTAAATAAGCAATATGTATTTTTTTTCATTTTTGTATATTGAACAAAAGTTACTTTACAAGTGTTAAACGCAAATGAACCAAAGATTTCCCCTGCTTATTGTGGCCCCTATATTTTTACTCCTTCAGAGCATTCAGGACTGTTAGCCCAAGAGTCTCCTGGTGTGAAAAATTCTTACACATGCAATTGCTTTAAATATAGCCTCAATAGGCATATTTCCTTGTCATTTAGAAGCCAGCTTTCTTTGCATACCCCCAAGAAACTGCCCTAGCTATAAGATAAATTGTGGACCATTCAAAACCCCAATCTCTTGCCGGCTTTGAAAGTGCTCTGACCCAGAAACCTCTGTCTGGCACTTTTATTGTGCCAGGTCACTACATGGTAGGGCTTTTCCATAATTGTTTCTCTTAATATAAATAGAGTATTTCACAAGGAACTTTCTTATTAGATGAAGAGATTTTCCTGTCCAGATTAGTAAATTTTAATCATAAATCATTTATGAGATTGTTCTAATAATCACGGGAAAAAGTTGATCAAATACATACAGATTACATGAGTTTAAAGTCATTAAATTTATAATGTAAGGGAAGATGATTGTAGGGCAATTTATAAAAGCCTATGGTTTTCCTCCTATATAACTTCCTTTTGTGATCATGTTCACTATTTCCTTCTACTTTGCAGTTCCTAGGGTACTGAATAAACTGGTTTCTTTTATTCTTCATTTTTTATCAAAACTAATTATGTCTATTTACCTATAACATATTCAAAAACATCAAAACAGAAATGTATAAAGTTTCTCATATGTTAAATCACTTTGAAAATGAGAGATAATGTGAAAGACACATGAATTCCAAGTTGTGTCAGTACCTTCTATCCAGGAATTTGTTAAACTTTCTTTCAATTAACAGAAATACATGTGTTAAAGAGTTAACAGCAGTTAACACTGCTGTGTGATATATAGGAAAGTAATTGACAGTAAATCCTAAGAGTTCTTATCATAATGAGATTTTTCTTTCTCCTTTTATTTATTTTCATTCCAGCTATATGACATGATGGGTGTCAGCTGAATCCATTGTGATAATCATTTCAGAATATAAATCATGTTCTGTGCCTTTAACTTATGCAGTAATATGTCAATTAGTTCTCAATAAAAGTAGAGAAAAAGTGGTTTTAAAAGTTTACTGAAAAAAAAAAATTTACTGAAGTGAAATTTACTGATGTGAAAATAAAAAAGCAAAAAGAAGAAAGGCTTCCATGTAGCAATATGAATTTTCTTTTTGCTCCCTCTCTTCAAATAATTAAGCCTTTGAAGAGAAAATTTATAAACAACTTAAGTGTGTTTAAAAACATAGAACTTTTTTGTTAGAAAGTCCTTTATGCTTTCTTTTAATCATATTCAGATTGAAAAAGTCAATAGTTTAAGATTAGATAATTAGGAAGCTAAAAGTCTCCAGGTTTTGGAGCTTTTATTTAATTGAGGTGCTTAAAAGTTTGTAAACAATAAGATGCTGAAATGTACCACTATAAAAGTAAAGGAACAATTCATGTGACTTCAAATTTGGCGATTCATTTTTAGACACAGTATCAAAAGCACTTCCACAAAAGAAAAACCTGGTTAACAGGATTTTTTTAAAATTAAAAATTTATAAGCTGTGAAGGAAAGTTTTAAGGGAATAGAAAGACAAGCCATGGATTAGGATTAAGTATCCAGAAACCACATATCCAATAAAGGTCCTATATGCAAAATACAGAAAGAAATTTTAAAACTCAACAGTAAAAAATACTTAATGTGCAAAATATCTAGATATCTCACCAAAGAAGACAAGCAGATAGCAAATAAACATGAATATGCTGAAAATTATATGTCATGAGGGAATTGCAAATGAAAGAAAGCCACATCACTATACAACCATTAGAAAGACTTAAATTAAAAATTTTAACAATACCAGTTGCTGACGTGGGTGCAGAGCAACAGAACTCTCTCTTTTTTTTAAATGTGTTAAACCTTTTATTTTTGTATTTTTTAATTTATTTATTTTCGTTGGAGGCTAATTACTTTACAATGTTGTAGTGGTTTTTGCCATCACCGACAGTGAGCATGCAAAACGATTAAGCCACTTTGACAGACAGTTAGAAATTTCTTACAAAGATAAACATACTCTTACCATACAATCCAGCATTTGTGCTCTTAGGACTTTGCTCAACTTATCTGAAAACATATTCACAAGACCCCTGTAGATCTCAGGGTTTTGCTCTCCATGAAAGAAGCTTAGAAGTTACCACTCTGTCCTAACAACAAATAAAACGCTGAGCAGACTCGAAAATCAACAACTCTTCTTGAATTCCTAAGAGAGGGGAGGACACAGTTCAAACTGCTCTCTCCAAGACTGAAGAGTCAGAGAGATGAACACTGGGAGTCAGGACTCACCTGAGCAGTCTCATGCACAAACCGGCAAGGGAGCCAAGCTGGAGTAGGAAAAACCAAACTGGAACTGAAGAATTGCTGGAGGCTCAAAGTGGACAATTCTGACATTTCAAAACTCCAGGGGAACCCAGTCATGGGGTGGGTGTCCCACACATTAGTGAGTTTTACTTCCAGGAGCTGATGCAGTTTTTCACTAGAGAAAGTTCTAGAGAAAAATCCCCCTGTGTTTTCAACAACAGGAGGGGAAGAGGAACCACTTTGAAGTGCGTCAGAGCATGGCTGTTATTCTTCTTAATAAAGTCTGCCCCCAGGAGAAATTAATTAACCAGAGTCTAATTGGCTGGGGTATTAGCAGAGCCTAGCTCACCTGGGAGAAGGGAAATACCTAACTCTAATCAGCTGTAGCCTTCCACGTAGGAACGGGGAAATACACAACTCTAGCCCACTCCAGCCATCTTCATTCACTTAAGGAAAGATAGGTGAAGTTCACAATTCAGAGGCACTGACCCACAAATGAGAGCTAACTACAGGGTGGATCCCTGGGTTGGGAAGAGTGCCTGGAGAAGGGAATGGCAACCCACTCCAGTATTCTTGCCTGGAAAATCCCATGGACAGAGGAGCCTGGCGGGCTACAGTCTAGCGGGTTGCACAGTTGAACATGACTGAACCGATTTAGCACAGCACAGCTCAGAATTATAGAACACTTCCCCTCGCATCACACCTTACCACCACATTACTAACGACCTATTTGTAGCAGTTCTTTGTTCAAATCTGGCTGTCGAGAAAAATTACAAGGCATACTAAAAGGTAAAGGAAATACAAGGGATAGAAGGTGCCACACATAGCAGGGACTGGGAATAATCACACCAGGATTATAAAAGAACAATAATTAACATGTTAAGAGTACTAATGGATAGATTAGACAGTATGCAAAAACAGATGGAGAATGTGGGCAGAGAGACGGAAATCCTAAGGGAGGAAAAAAAAAAATAAAAGAAACACTAGAAATCCAAAACGCTGCAACAGAGATGGGAAGAATTCCTTTGATGGGATTATCAATAGCCTACCCAGGACAGAAGAAAGCATCTCTCAAATCCAAGGTCTGTGGGACAAGTACAAAAGGTGTAACATCCACGTATAAGAATACCAGAAGGAGAAGAAAGAAAGTAGCAGGAGACATATTTGAAACAATAACAACTGAGAATTTCCCCCCAATTCATGTCAGTCTCTGGATCACAGATCCAGGAAGCTCAGAGAACATCCAGCAGAATAGACATCAAAAAATCACATGTAGGTATTTCATTTTCAAACTATAGACAATCAAAGATAAAGGAAAAAGTCTTAAAAAAAACACCTTTATGCAAATGCTTATAGCAGCTTTATTCATAATTGTCAAAAATCAGAAGCAACTGAGATTTCCATTAATAGGTATAGGTAAACAATTGTGGTACATCTCAACAATGAGATGTCATTCCATGAAAAAGAAATGAGGTACCAAACATGAAAAGATATGGATAAATTGCAAATACATATTGATAAGTGAAAGAAGCCAGTCTGGAAAGAATACATGATGGAAAACTGTATGATATTCTGGAAAAGGCAAAACTGTAGAGATGATTTTAAAAGTCAGTGGTTTGGGGACCAAAAAGCATTAAACAGATGAAGTACAGAGGATTGTTCAGGGTAATGAAACTATCTTATATGATACTGTTGTATACTGTACTGTATCACCACTATGATACTATAGTGGTGGATGCTTGATACTGTGTATCTGTGAAAACTCAAATTTACAGCACAAAAAAATATTAATCACTTAGTCGTATCCAGCTCTTTGCAACCCCGTGAACTGTAGCCCACCAGACCCTCTGTCCGTGGAATTATCCAACCAAGACTACTGGAGTGGGTTGCCATTCCTTTCTCCAGCGGATCTTCCTGACCAAGGGATGGAACCCAGGTCTCCTGCATTGCAGGCAGATTCTTTACCACCTGAGCCACCAGGAAAGCCTTAAGCACAAAAAGTGAACCTTAAATATATGTAATTTAAAAAAACATAATTTAAATATTCAGGAGAATCCCACAATGGAACAAAGAATGTGACAAAGTATCTAATTGTATTACAAGTACTATATGAAACAACAGGCTTCCCTGGTGGCTCAGATGGTAAAGAATCTGCCTTCAGTGCAGGAGACCCAGATTCAATCCCTGGGTTGGGAATATCCTGTGGAGAAGGGAATGGCAACCCACTCCAGTATTCTTGTCTGGAGAATCCCATGGACAGAGGAGCCTGGCGGACTACAGTCTGTGGGGCCGCAGAGTTGGACATGATGAGTGACTGGCACTTTCACTTTCTTTCATATGAAACAATTTCGCTTACTAAGTTTGGGAGAAAATGGCGTTGACCTAAGAAACTCTGGAACTAAGTGGAGGCCATAAAATGGAAGCCAAAATAAACTACATAAAAAGCACCTTAATAAATTAATGAATAGATATTTCCTATGAAAAAATAACTCAGATAATATATTTGCTTGAATTAAAGTATAACATCATTGATATTCCCTATCTCCGACTCAATGAAAGTGAATGACTCACCCTGGATCGCTACATCTGTTGTCTTTGAAACCACTGTTTCAAGCAGATGCTTAAGGCTTTTCTTAAGACTTCACATATACTGATCCCAGGAACAAATTTATCTAAAATGGAATTTGAAAAATGTATTAAAGCCATGTAAGATCTTTACTTTGGTGTTGCCTGTACTCAAGCTGCAGACTCGCTCAAGACTCAAAATGTACACTTATCACAGTAGATGTGTTGGCTGTCGAAGCTCAGAGCAGAGACAGCTGAAGAACCCTGCAGAGATTTCTTGGAATTCAGCTCCTCTTCATTAAAACCAATGGCAAATGTAAAGTAAACAGGAGGTGACAAAGGGTGCAAAGACATTCATTGTGCATGTTTTCCCTGGTGTGTGCTGCTTGCCTGGAGTCCCTTCTCTCTGTCATCTATTCCCCAACACAGCGTGAGTTAGAAATTTTATCAATAAATGTTTTCACTCTCAATGTTCGACCGGTTCTAATAGACTGTTAAATACAGTTTTTAGGTTCACAGCTAGTCATCATTTGTCTATATCCATGGCAAGGAATATGGAATAAGCTGCTCTCAGCGTTTTTTGCACACTAAAGTAAGATGACAAATGCTGTGTATCAGAATGGTCATGCATATAAAATTCAGACACCCAGCTGGCATGCTGTAGATATTTTGATTTTATTTTTAAAATGTGAATAATAAAGGTAGTTATAAGTTCAGTATTATAGTCAGGCATACATTATAATGAAATGAGCTACATGAATTAACAATATGCACAATACAACTTATTCTTTGATCCTGATTTTTAGAATTCATGTTATGCTTATTGATTTATACATTAGAGTTTTTCTATTTGAATGCAGTCAAAAACATAGCTATACTAGAAAGCACTATGTTTTATAATTGGGACAAGCTCTCTCAATAGGCAGAGGAAAGGAATCTGACTGATTCATCTTTTATTTTCTTATATGTATATAAGAAAATCACTTTATTTTGACATGCCTCCATATTAAAATTAGCTTTATATAATATGCCTGTAATCCCTAATTTTCATGCTAGGTTAAGATTTAAATAGAAATTATAAGAATGGCACTGATACAGATTTATGATACTCCAGAAAACATCAAATTTGGCCTGTGAGTTAAGAAAGTCTATGGCTTCAGAAAGACATACTAGATTTCCAAAATTCTTCAACATTATAAAGTATGCATCATAATCCCTAATTGCAATGCAGATGAAGTCTGTCAATGCCCTTTAACATATAACTCCTTTCATCACTGCTTCAGATATGTATCGGCAAATTACAATTTACAAGTAATGAAAATAAAAATTACACAATTATTAATCAAATAGTGTACTATCAAGTAGGATGGATTAAATTACACTGTGATAATTTACAATCACAAAATCTCACTGGCTTAATGCAGTCACAATTTATTTCTTGGCAATTAAACATATCTATTGTGGTTTGCAAGGACTTTCGGCTTGTAATTGTCTCTCAGGATTCTAGGGTGTGGGACTTCCCTCGTGGTCTGGTGGTTAAGAATCCACCTTCCAATGCAGAGGACAGGGTTTGATCCTTGGTTGGGGAACTCAGATCCCACATGCTACAGAGCAACTAAGCCTGTGTGCTGCAACTACTGAATACAGGCACCTCGACCAGACAGTCCATGTGCTGCATCTATAGAGCCCATGAGCTCTGGGGCCCACAAGCCACAGCTAGAGAGAGACCCCAGCATCACGATTAAGACCCAGTGCAGCCAAAAATAGAAACAAATAAATAATACTTAAAAAAAAAAGGAATCTAGGGTAATAGAGACTCATTCTGGACACATAATTCTGCAACCATTTCAGTAGGGAAATGGCTAGATGGAAAGTTGCACCTGGATTCCAAAATTTCCAATATAAATACTCTGTTCATATTTCGCCTGCCAAAGCAAGTCACATGGCAATTCTAATTCAAAGAAAATGGAGGAGGAATAAACCTGGGATGATTCCAACACCAATCACAAGTGCCCAGAGCTTTTCACAGGCATACCTTGTTAAATTTACTCTAGTCATTAGCTTCAGCTGAGTGTCAAAAGGAACACTGAGCTCCTGGAAATCAAACTACTACACAGTAAAGATGATGATCAGCAAATTACCCAGGGCTAGCCCATGACTGTTCCTGTCGATAAAGTTTTATTGGAATCAGCCATGCTCATTCCTTTATGTATTGTTTATGGCTGCTTTTATATGACAACAGAAGAGTTATGTAGTTACAACAAACTCTGTATGCCCTGCAAAGTTTAAAATATTTACTCTTTGAAGTTTTAAAGAAAACTTTGCTGGTTACTGGTGTAAGTGCATACATACATACCTCCTACATGACAGGTGGTGAAGATTTTATTTTCGTTTCATCCTTATTTTTTCTTTCAATAGTGCTTGTTTCTTACGTAATATTTTACATCTGAAAATTCAAAGAGGTCCCCACAGGAGCCTATGTTACTGATTAATGAGTATGAAAAATATTAATACATATTTACCACAAGAAATTACTGAGGAAGGTTGAGTTTGCAACAATGAAAGAATAAATAGGAAGTCGTGTATGCCATTTTTTGGTAAACATAACTTTTTAAAATATATGCTTGGTGTATTTTTAATTTTCTGAAAAATTATTTCACTGATAGCTATTTTTTAATTTATTTATTGGGGCAACATACACACAAAATAAAATCCACAGTTCTCAAGACCTCAGTTTTGTGGCCTTAAACATACCCACATTGCTGGGCACCCATTACCACCATTCTTCTCGAGAACCTCCCCATCCTCCCCAACTGAAATTCTGTACCCTACATACCAACTCCCCATTTCCTCCTCCCAACAACTCTGGATAACAGCATCTGTCTCTATGAACCTAATCACCCTAGGTATTCCCACACAAGTGGGATGCTACAACATTTAACTTTCTGTGACCGGCCTCCTCCTTATAGCATAACAGTCAGGTTTCATGCATGCTGTAGAACACGCCAAGATTTCCTTCTCTTTCAAGTCTGAACAATAGTCAACAGTATGCACACTGCATTCTGTTTATCCTTTCTTTCTTGGATACACAGCTGGGTTGCCCCCACCTTCTGGCTACTGTTAAAAATACTGCTAGAAACACAGGTGTACAAGCACTTGTTCCAGTCCCTACTCTCACCTCTTTTGGGTATATACCTAGGAGTGGAATTGCTGGATCACATGGCAATTTGGTGTACAATTTTGGACAATAGACATTCAGTCCTCCAGAGCTGCTACACCATTTCATATTCCCATCAGTGAAGCACAAGAACCCCAACTTCTGCATATCTTTGCCAACACCTGCCACTGTGTTTTGTTCTGTTTCAACAACAGCCAACTCAAGTGTAGGCAGTGACACACCATATTGGTCTCAGTCTGATTTCCTTAAAGATGTGTGAACCTGTGCTTAGTTGCTCAGTCGTGTCCAACGCTCTGAGACCCCATGGACTGTAGCCCACCAAGCTCTTCTGTCCATGAGGATTCTCCAGGCAAGAATACTGGAGTGGGTTGCCATGCCCTCCTCCAGAGGATCTTCCCAACCCAGGGATTGAACCCAGGTCTCCCGCATTGCAGGCAGATTCTTTAGCATCTGAACCACCAGGAATATTTGATATTTAGCATCTTTTCATATGTTAATGGGCTACCCATCCATCCTCTCTGGAGAAATGCCATTCAAGTCCTCTATTCTTTAACTGTACTGCCTATATTTTTATTGCTGATGTGCAGGAGATCTTTTTCTATTCTGGATGTCAATCCCTTATGAAATATATGATTTTCAAATATATGTTGTTTGGTTAAAATATATGATTTCTCCCATTCTGTAGATTGCATTTCACTCTGTTGACATTATCCTTGGATATACAAAAGTTTTCAATTTTGATTAAGTCCAACCTGTCTATTTTTTTCTCTTGTTACCTGAGCTTTAGGTGTTATATCCATCAAGCATTGTCAAATCCAATGTCACACAATTTTGCTCCTATTTTCTTCCACGATTTTGATAGTTTTAGCTCTTACATTCAGTTCTTTGATCTATTTTCAGTTAATTGTTACATATGATATTAAGAATACAATTTTCTTTTTTAATGCATGCAAATCATCTAGTTTCTCAAAATCACTTGTTGAAAAGACGTTTCTTTCCCCATTGAATAGTCTTGGCATCCTTGTAAAAAAAATCAATTGACTATATGTGTGAGGGATTATTTCTGGGATTTGTATTCTATTACATTGATCTTTATGTCAGTATTCCTGTGTATTAACATAGCTTTACAGTAAGTTTTGAAATCAGGAAGTGATTTCATCAGCTTTATTTTCTTCCAAGATCACTTTACTATTTGAGGTCCCTTTAAATTCTATGTTAATGTTAGGATAGATTTTTCTATTTCTGCCTAAAAAAATCATTGTGATTTTAATCAGGATTGCATTGAATCTGTAGTTTGTTCTGGGTAGTGTTGATATTTTAATAATATTATATATTCCAATCAATGCATGGGATATTTTGCCATTTATTCATATTTTAAAATTTGTTTCTTTAATTTCAGGGTATAAATTTTTTGTTTTAATCAAAAATGTCTTTTTTGCTTTTTAGTTAAGTTTATTCATAAGTATTTTATTCTTTTTGATGCTATTTTAAATTGGATGATTCTCTTGATTTCTTTTTGATTATTCATTGCTAACATATAGAAATGCAACTAATTTTCATTTGTTGATTATGTATCCTCCAACTTTGCTGAATGTATTTATTCAGTTTTTTCCTTTTATGGGAGAGGTGTAATTGCTTTGACCTCCCTGGTGTCTCAGACAATAAAGTGTCTGCCTGCAGTGTGGGAGAACTGGGTTTGATCCCTGGGTCAGGAAGATCCCCTGGAGAAGGAAATGACAACCCACTCCAGTACTCTTGCCTGCAAAATCCCATGGACGGAGCAGCTCGGTAGCCTACAGTCCATGGGGTCACAAAGAGTTGGATATGACTTTTTGGTCTCGCTTTTTACATATAATTGCTTTGGTTTGATACATATAAATATAATGCCATCTGTGAACAGAGATAAGATTAATTCTTTCTTTCTGATTTGAACCTTTTTAATTTCTTTTTCTTGTATAACTGCTCAGGTTGAGTTCCAGAATGATGTTGAATAGAAATGGTGAAAGAGAGTATTCTTGTCTTATTCTTGGTATTAGAAAATGTTTTCAAAATTTTATCATTGAGTATGAATTCCCAGGTGGCTCAAGTGGTAAAGAATCCACCTACTAATGCAGGAGACACAGGGAACATGGGTTTGATCCCTGGGTCAAGAAAATACCCTGGAGTAGGAAATGACAACCCACTCCAGTATCTTTGCCTGAAAAAAATTCCATGGACAGAGGAGCCTGGCAGGCTACAGTCCATGGGATAGCATGGACTATGCTGAGTCAGACATGGCTGAGCATGCATGCAACAACAGTGAATTTAGCTATGAGTTTTTCATATATAGTTTTGCTTATGCTGAAGTAATTTCATTCTACTCCTAGTCTTTCAAGTGTTATGTATCATGAAATCTGTTAAATTCTGTGAAATGTTCCTTCTTAATCAGTTGAGAAGGATGTTCCTTCTCAAGTAATGTGTTTTGTTTTGTTTTCTGTTAATGTGATAAACTACCAATGAATTTTTACATGCTGGACCATACTTTCATTCCAGGAATAAATCCCACTTGTTCATGGTACAAGTAAATAGAAGTTCATGGGGAAATTAAACAAATATTTTCTAATTATAAAATTTTTAAAACATACACAAAAGAAGAAAGGTCAATAAATCTTATGAATATATCATCTAGCTTTAACAAACACATTTTAAATCTATCCTCTAATATTTGTTCTTTAAACCCAACAATTTCAAAGTTAGTATGACTCTCAAAAGCAATGATAAAATAATAATAAAAACATTTATTATATAAACACAATCACATTAGCACTAGTTAACAAATTTAACGACTTACTACTATTATATAATAATAATCAATTCATAGTCAATATCCTTCATCCTCTAAAAAATGTATTTTCACAGTTTTTGGCCACATTAGAATTTCAAAAACCTAGCAAAATCCTTCATTTTAACTTTTTGTTCTCAATTCCATTACAATTTTAAAGAAATGTAGGCAATTTTTCTATGGTATACTCCAAATTTTGGATTTTATTGAGCACTTCCTTTTGAGGTAGTTTAACTTTTCCTCTGTTCTCCACATTTTCTGAATATTTTAGTTAGATATAAAGGTTTGAATATATTAAACTTGAAAAATTTTGGCAACAATACTGTGTAGATAATTTTGGATGATTCAATTGCATAACTTGAGTAAATATATCATTTGTTGGTCTCAAGTCTAGTGATTCTAATCAGGAATAAGTTTAGATTACTTAAGGCTTGAGGCCTTTACAATTTGGAGTCACTTATTTAACAAAAATGTTACAAAATTACAAAACAAAGTAACAACTATAAGTAGTTAGAATACTAAAGAAATTACACACAAAAAATTAAAATTAATAAAACCCAGCTAATTTCCTCAATGGTCATACACTGTTCTGACCCCTCCCAGGAGTTGGAAGTGAAATTTGCAAATAAGGGAATATGAAGCTAAAGCCTAATTAACTTTATAGTAACCTGCTTCTGATACTGAGATTGATTACCGCATTCTAGTCATGACATAATTTCATTGTAATTCTTCCCATCAGTATTCTGCCTTAACACACTAGTACTAGCCATCATGACTGTTGCTAAATCCATTATTTCAATATAGATTGCAAAAATTCTATATAGACTGCAAAAAAATTTGATAATTTCTTCTCCATTTTTGAGGTAAAATTCATTTTCAAGAACAGTGCCCTCAAAGCTATTTGATTATCTCAAATACAGTTCCAACCATAAAGATAGTAAAATATTAGTTGCTTATCATTATCTATTTTGAGAGTAATAAGTTGATGCTTAAGCAAATTCTAATGATCTTAACATTTTGATACGTTACTTTTTTCTTCTTTTTTATCATTTATATCACTGTGAACTAATTTTCTACATTTAAAGAGTTTTAATCAACTGTGTAGTCATTTAAAGTATAATAATAAAAAAAAAACTATCTTATCATTGGCTTAAAGATTCTATTCAAGCTGACTCTTGGGTCCTCTTAATATAACCCCATTAATTTTGAGTAGCCAATTTTTCTGACATTTTAATATGTGTCAAATTCATCTTATACATTTCTTGCCTCAAACACATAACCAGTTATTGCTTTCAGGCAAAGGCCTGGCTCCCTTTAATTGGGTAAATTAATATTAAAGACAACAATATTGGCATTGGGACAGATATTATATCATTGCAAAAAGTGGTATCACCTGCTTCTTTGCAAAAATTACATTTCAAATTACATCATACCAGACCAAGTAAAATGATTGTATACAGGCTACTCTGATATCATTCTATAGTAAATACAGTTGGGTGTATTTTTCTTTTGAGTCTCACAAACCTTGCATTTCTTACCAGACACCCAACTCACTGTTTTCATTTTTAACAGCCAAGGTTTAATACATTGTTCTAAAAACTGATACAGATATCATCTATAATAGGGTTAAAAACAGATGAGTACCTTCTGAGTTTACTAAATATAGACAAATATATCTGGTGCTACATACAAATTATGTGTGTCTCTAATATTTAATATGCACTTTACTTATAGCTGAATAAATAGGTATCATTATCATGGTTCAGCTCCAAGTTACTGTTTTCTTACTTCTAATGACAAGTGCTATAACAAGAGAAAGTTAAGGATATTTCTGCACATAAAACCTGTCACATTTTTCAAAAACTCTTCCCCTTCAGGGCTGCCTTATTTAGAGTATCCTGGTATCGATTATCAAATGAGTTCCTCAGTTATCAATTTGGAGAATTTTGCTCTCAGTGGGTAAAAATAAAAAAACATTGGCACAAATAATCATCGCTGAGAATGCATTCAGTATTCCCCACCTTTCACTTAATACATGCCTATTATTCAACAAGTAAGTTGACTGTCATGGGGACCTGTGGTGCTAGGATTGGTACACCTCTTCCGTTCAGTATACAGTAATTACTTCTACTTAAAATCTGTGGCATTGGACAGTGAGTGCCTGTCATGTCTGTCATCTAGCTTGCCCCTTAATTGGAAAAAATGATGGATCGATGGATAGACAGGAGGCAGGAAGATGGACAGAAAGATGGAAAGCAGAAAATAAAAACAGCAGTGCACAGATTAAAATATATGTTAAGCTTTGCAAACACTGCGAGAGGCCAGACAGCTTGAAAGATGCTTATGTTCAGTTTACAGATTTATGACTTGCTCTCTCCAATATTCATGAACATGGAGAGTATTTGCCTAAGGCATGATACAGTGGCAAAGCATTAAAATCAACAATAATTGCCTAACACAATGAACAACATAATTATAGACTGCTGGCCATTTTATCCTTTGAATTCAAGATACATTTACTACTCTTAAATATATCTGCATGTACATAAATGCATTCATCTGAAGCAGAGGTCAGTTGCCTGCAAGATTTTAAAATCTTTTTATCTCTTAACTAATGTTGTTTTTTTCCCCCTTTCATTTTGTTTATAGCATGTAAATTGCAGTTTTACTTAATTCAACAGATCCTTGACTAATTGGCTGTCAGTTCCATTGTGAATGTTATATTCAATAAGCTACAATTATAAATTTCTAAAACTCCTCTTATTATTGAAAAGAAGGTGAACACAAACAAAATACCATTATATTTTACATTTAACCAAGATTATTGGTTCTTAGCAGCAAGGTTTTCAGATGATAAAAAACAACCAATGTCATTTTATTTATCTTCAAATATTTTTTACAGAGCAGAGGAAATAATGTTCTTTTGTTCTGCTGGCTAGCTATTATGCTGTAGTGTAAACATATTATACTGTACTTTTAAATTAAAAAATTTAAAAAGAAAAGAAGGAAAAATTCATATTGACTATCTATTCCTTTTTCAATAGACTGAATTTTCTTCCACTCCATAGCCAAACTTTTTGAAGAAACTATCTGCATCTATTTTTTTCTCCCTGCTGAAGAATCAAATAAACACTATTCAACTAATTAATTACAGTCTGATATCACTCCTCCCATTCTATCAAAAGCGGTTTTGGGAGGACCCCAACAAAGTTCATGTTGCCAAATCTAAGGGTCACTTCACTGTCAGTATCTTACCGGAAATTTTGGTACTTGACTCTTCTCAAGCCAACACTTTGGTTTCCAGTTAATCACAAACCCTGGGCTTTCTTCTTCCAATCCTTCATGACGGTAGTAATAAAAGCTTTAACTTCCTAACACTGGCAATCATAATCACTATCTTTCTCTCCTGTTTCTGAAATAGGCAAGAATCTAATTATTTTATTAACTTTTTCAGGATAAACAGCTTTTGTGTCTGCTGCTTATATTTATGTAGAGTATTTTTTGTTTTTAATTTCATTGATTTCTACTCATTGTTTATTTGTTTTGTATTGGCTGGGACAGTTATACCATACAGTTATACCATATACTGTAATTATTTTGGCTTAATACAGACAGTTGTTCTTCAACTAAATTAAGTCCAGGAAAAATGCTTTTTTTTTTTTTTTTTAAATAACTACAATGTCTGTTTTCTTCTTTTTTCTGTACTGAGCTTCAGTGGGTGGTGTTTTTCCCTTCAGCCTAAAGAACATCATTTAGTGCTTTCATTAATACCATTCTACCTGCAATAAAGTATATCAGCTTCCATTTTCCTGATTTTGTCATTTGTGATCCTCATTATGATAGGATATTTTCTCTGTAGCTTATGAGTTTGGCTTGTTAGTTGTTTTAAGCTATACTGCATATTAAAATCTAGAAGATTCTCACCTAAATGTTCTGTAAATAATTTTTGTGACTAGTTAAGGTGCTCTGACCCAACATCCTGGCCCCGGACACCAACGGGAGGCTCACTGTAATGAAATTACAGGGGAAGCGCTGATTGAAAGGAGATCTCGGGGGCAGTTACGGCGCTACCACGGTGGGTCAGACTCCACTGAAGGGACTACGCTGGAGGCAAACTTCTCGGATTCTAGAACCAACCTTTTCTGCCCGCTTCCACTTCCCATGAGGCATGTTGTAGAAGCTGACCGAGTTTTCAGAAAACTTCTCCTGACTTTTGGTGTCCTGTCACTGTCCAGCCCCTATCCCCTCTGCCAGCACAGGGCACTTCCCCTTTTCTCCTCAGGCTTTGTTCGTATAGAAATTACTCCTCACAGTCAATAAACAGATTCAAGTTTGTAAACAAACAAGCAAAGGAAAACTTTCACATTGGCATTAAGGTCATAGCATAACTCTAAAATTTGATTTCAAACTGGAATCATACTGAATTTTAACATAATTTTGGAAAAACTGACATTTTTGTAAACATGTATGTTTCCATCAAATAGCATGGTATGTTATTTCCCTTTGTTCTAGTATTGTTTTACATCCTTCAATAAAATTGCATTTTTTTTCTTCATAAAAGTTTGTTACTTTTCCTTTCAGTTTATTCCAAAGTATCCTGGCTTTTATACTATGTTGAAAGGATTTTTACAAATGTTATTACTACTTCTAACAGGATTAACCTAGTTATAAATTATTTTTGCATTCCTTTAATTTCCCTAGATTTCTTGTTATATTTTTTAATTACTTATCTCTTAGTTTCCATAGGTAGAAAAATATATAATCAAATAGATAAAGTTTATCTTTTGATTTTTTGATTAATAAAGATTATTTAATGTTATCTTATTGATTGGAACTGAAAATTTTTAATAATGTTGCATAATAATTTGGATATTCAGTTCAGTTCAGTTCAGTCACTCAGTCTTGTCTGACTCTGCGGCCCCATGAACCACACAGCATGCCAGGCCTCCCTGTCCATCACCAGTTCCCGGAGTTCACCCAAACTCATATCCACTGAGTCAGTAATGCCATCCAACCATCTCATCCTTCGTCATCCCCTTCTCCTCCCACCTTCAATCTTTCTCAGTATCAGGGTCTTTTCAAATGAGTCAGTTCTTCGCATCAGGTGGCCAACGTACTGGAGCTTCAGCTTCAGCATCAGTCCTTCCAAAAAACACTCAGGACTGATCTCCTTTATTCAGTCACTTCAGTTCAGTCACTTAGTCATGTCCCACTCTTTGCAACCCCATGAATCGCAGCATGCCAGGCCTCCCTGTTTATCACCACCTCCTGGAGCTTACTCAAACTCATGTCCATCGAGTCGATGTGTGGATCACAATAAACTGTGGAAATTTCGGAAAGAAATGGGAATACCAGACCACCTGACCTGCCTCTTGAGAAACCTGTATGCAGGTCAGGAAGCAACAGTTAGAAATGGACATGGAACAACAGACTGGTTCAAATGGGAAAAGAAGTATGTCAAGGCTGTATATTGTCACCCTGCTCATTTAACTTCTATGCAGAGTACGTCATGAGAAATGCTGGGCTGGAAGAAGCACAAGATGGAATCAAGATTGCCGGGAGAAATATGAATAACCTCAGATACACAGATGACACCACCCTTATGGCAGAAAGTGAAGAAGAACTAAAAAGCCTCTTGATGAAAATGAAGGAAGAGAGTGAAAAAGTTGGCTTAAAGCTTAGCATTCAGAAAACTAAGATCATGGCATCTGGTCCCATCACCTCATGGGAAATAGATGGGGAGACAGTGGAAACAGTGTCAGACTTTATTTCTTGGGGCTCCAAAATCACTGCAGATGGTGATTATAGCCATGAAATTAAAAGACGCTTACTCCTTGGAAAGAAAGTTATGACCAACCTCGACAGCATATTAAAAAGCAGAGACATTACTTTGCCAACAAAGGTCCATCTAGTCAAGGCTATGGTTTTTCCAGTGGTCATGTATGGATGTGAGTCAGACTGTGAAGAAAGCTGAGCACCGAAGAATTGATGCTTTTGAACTGTGGTGTTGGGGAAGACTCTTGAGAGTCCCTTGGACTGCAAGGAGATCCAACCAGTCCATCCTGAAGGAGATCAGTCCTGGGTGTTCAATGGAAGGACTGATACTGAAGCTGAATCTCCAGTACTTTGGCCACCACATTCGAAGAGTTGACTCATTGGAAAAGACCCTGATGCTGAGAGGGATTGGGGGCAGGAGGAGAAGGGGATGACAGAGGATGAGATGGCTGGATGGCATCTCCTTTATTACCCCTCTCTTAATCTTGGTTTCTCTGTGGTGAACAATTTAGAGCCCTGTTATCTAAAGTGTTGTTTGCTGTTAAAATTTGATAAATGCTGATGATTACAATTTCCATTTTGCTTGGAGATTTTATTAAGGAACAACTTTTAAATGATACCAAGAAATTTTTCTGTACATTAGAGAAAAGATTAGTGTATATTGGATATAATGAGATGTATTGACAGTATTACTGTTACAGAGCTAACTTTTGTTCTTTAGCTTATTATTTTCTTCTGAGGATACAACCCTGCCTATTGACAAAACAAAAATGAAATAGAACATGTCCTCATGAGCTCTCCAGCTACTGAAATAAATATCGAGTGTAATATTTTGCTCTTCAAGGAAACCTGAAGTCATAAAGCTAAGTATTTGAATACTTCAGAAATGGAGTATAGACATATATAAACCATTCTGTTTTACAAGGGATTATCATAAAAGATAATCCAGTTTTCAATCCAATCACAAAGAAGGGCAATGCCAAACAGTGTTAAAACTACTACACAATTGCACTCTTTACACTTACTAGCAAGGTAATTCTCAAAATCCTTCAAGCTAGGCTTCAACAGTACATGAACCGAGAACTTCCAAATGTATAAGCTGGATTTAGAAAAGGCAGAGGAACCGGAGATCAAATTGCCAACACTGGTTGGATCATAGAAAAAGCAAAAGAATTCCAGAAAAGCATCTACTTCTGCTTCATTCATTCACTATTCTAAAGCTTATGACTGTAAGCTAAAGCTTTTTGACTGATCACAACAAACTGGAAAATTCTCAGAGAGATGGGAATACCAGACAACCTTACCTGCCTCCTGAGAAACCTGTATACAGATCAAGAAACAACAGTTAGAACCAGACATGGAACAATGGACTGGTTCCAAATTGGGAAAGGTGTACATCAAGTCTGTATAGTGTCACCCTGATTATTTAACTTATATGCAGAGTACATCATGTGAAATGCTAGGCTGGATGAAGCATAAGCTAGAATCAAGATTGCTGAGAGAAATATCAATAACCTCAGATATGTAGATGACACCACCTTATGTCTGAAATGGAAGAGAAACAAAAGAGACTCTTGATCTTCCAGAAAAACATCTACTTCTACTTCATTGACTATGCTAACGCTTATGACTGTAAGCTAAAGAGGAGAGTGAAAAAGGAGAGTGAAAAAGCTGGCTTAAAACTCAACATTCAAAAAACTAAAATCATGGCATCTTGTCCCATCACTTCAAGGTAAAGAGATGGGGAAGCAATGGAAACAGTGACAGCCTTTATTTTCTTGGACTCCAAAATCACAACAGACAGTGACTGCATCCATGAAACTAAGACGCTTGTTCCTTGGAAGAAAAGCTATGACAAACCTAGACATGCTAGGTTTTAGTGTACTAAAAAGCAGAGACATTACTTTGCCGATAAAGGTCTGTAAAGTCAAAGCTATGGTTTTTCCAGTAGTCATGTACAGATGTGATAGCTGGACCATAAAGAAGGCTGAACACTGAAGAACTGATGCTTTCAAACTGTGATGTTGCATTTCAAACTGTGGTTAAGACTTTAGAGAGTCTCTTGGACTGCAAGAAGATCAAACCAGTCAATCCTAAAGGAAATCAACCCTGAATATTCACTGGAAGGACTGATGTTGAAGCTGAATCTCCAATACTTTGGCCATCTGAGGCAAAGAGCCAACTCATTGGAAAAGACCCTGATGCTGGGAAAGATTGAAGGCAGGAAGATAAGGGGACAACAGAGGATGAGATCATTGAATGGCATGACCGACTCAATGGATATGAGTTTGAGCAAGCTTTGGAAGTTGGTGATGGACAGGGAAGCCTGGCGAGCTGCAGTCCATGGGGTTGCAAAGAGCCAGACACAACTGAGCAACTGAAAAAACACAATCATAAAAGAGGGCTTCCCAGGTGGCGCTAGTTGTAAAGAATCTGCCTGCCAATGCAGGAGACATATGAGATGTGGGTTTGTCCCCTAGTCTGGAAGATCCCCTGGAGGAGGAAATGACAACACACTCCACTATTCTTACCTCGAGAATCCCATGGAGCCTGCTGGACCATAGTCCAGGGGATTGCAAAGAGTCAGACATAAAAGAGAAATGAGTGGATAAATACCACTTGAAAGAAAGTGATAATCACTCAGTTGTGTCTGACTCTTTCGTACCCCATGGACTCTAACTAACCAGGAATTCTCCAGGCAATAATACTGGTGAGGGCAGACATTCCCTTCTGCAGGGGATCTTCCCGACCCGGGGATTAATCCTGGTATCCTGCTCTGTTGGCAGATTCTTTACTATGTGACCCACTAGGGAAGCACTTGGTTTTCTGTCAAACTAGGCCACAGAGGTGCTTAATGTATGGGATAACTGGATACCCCTGGACATCTATCTTATATAGAATCTCTTCCCAAGCACCCTCTAGGTTTCCCAGAGGAACAACATGGGGAATAAAGATTATATTATTTAGAATGTTTCTGGCTTAATAGACATTCTATATAAACTTGCTAAAAGAATGAGAGCGTTTATTTTCTCATAAAAAAAGGAAGCTTGAGCAGGTTTCTAAGCTTATTGAATACATGACTTAATGAGGTCATCAGAGTCATTGGTTTTATCTGTCTTTTGTCTCTTTTATCTTCAAGGTTGGTTTTATGCTATGACTGGTTGCCCTCAGGCTTACAAGGCGACTGCCAGGAGAGATCAGCATTAGAGGCTTATTTCTGTTCTTAGGTTCTTGGCTGAAGAGAAAAGAAGAACTTTCCCAGAAGCCCTCAGCTGACTACTTAATTCTTTTAACTCTGAATAGTTTCCATGTCTATTTTCCTATCAATCACTGACAAGTATAAAGATAAATATTGTGATTGATTTAGACTAAATAGAACCCACTTGGACCCCTACTAAATTCTATAAGCTTCATAGAAGGAGATGGATATTTTGGAGAAAATGAATTCAGTTTCTCATAGGGCAACAGAAGTGGGTTTGTGGAATATGGATGGATAAGCAACAATTAAAATGCATTATTACACACTCTTTGGCTATCAAGAACTTTTCCACATATATATTTTCATTCCATTCATTCTAACATATATATTTTTTTAAATCTATGGATGAAATATGTCTCAATTTCTCCCCAAAAGGAGAAAATCTAAAGTCAATTACTGCATTTATCCTGAAGTACAAGATCTCTAGGTAGTATTCAGTCCTTACATGTAGCTCCCAATGGTTCAGTGATTTCTTGCTCACAAGTGATTATCTTCCTTAAATGTACATGGATACAAAGTGGTGAAAAGCATGATAGTTACAATGAAAAAAACTCCCTCTTGTAAAGGTGAACAATAAGAAAATATGTGGTCATCTATAATATACTTTGCTTGTTGGATAGTGATACAAAAAATGTCCTGTTCTGTCAGGGAAGTGATTTTCCACAGCCTGTGAATCAAAATTTTTATTCTCTGGGTGTAGTCATGTCTGTTGTCTCTGTGACCTGCGAGTGGACAGTACAGAACATTTCTGTACCACTTTAACAATGTACTTTTTAAAGGAAAAAATTCCTCAGACTAGTGCTTCCTTTAGAAGGTTTAGGGTTTTTTTTTTTTTTTTTAATAGTTGTTCAGTCTACTTGTTTTCAATCAATCCCATGACTAAAAATACACAATCAGAAATTATTTTGGACTGTGAAACTGGAAGGTTCTGATTTATCATATCAAGTTCTGTGCTCTGTTTGTGCCATGAGACCTTAATGTAATACCTTCCCTTCCTCTTGGTCTTGGTTACCAGGTGATTTAACGACTTCCTCTGGCAGGAACATCCCTGCTTCAGACAGTTGCATCTTCAGAATAAACAAATAGTGCCCTTTATCAATCGCACAGTGCTTTTCAGGAGGTGCTTGGGAGAGGTTTGGAGGAACAATCACTTTGTTTCAATCTTATTTCCTCTCAAATTTTTAGATTATTATTCTTATAAGACTTAGCTTTTCTAAATTATCCAGGCCTTGCTTACTAAATTTCCAATTGTTTTGAAGATGGCGGAGGAGTAGGACGGGGAGACCACTTTCTCTCCTACAAATTCATCGAAAGAATAACTAAACGCAGAGCAAACTTCACAGAACAACTTCTGATCGCTAGCTGAGGTCATCAGGCGCCCAGAAAAGCAGCCCATTGTCTTCGAAAGGAGGTAGGACAAAATATAAAAGATAAAAAGTGAGACAAAAGAGCTGAGGACGGAGATTCGTCCCGGGAAGGGAGTCTTGGGCGGCATTGCTTGGGGTAGGGTCCGGGCCTGAGTGCCCTGAGGACAATCGGAGGGAGCTTCTGTGAGGTGCCAACTTGAACTGTGGGAGACCAAACGAGAGAGAGTAAATTAACCGGCCGAACACACTGCCGGCCATTCGCAGAACAAAGAGACCGAGAAAATCCAGAGAAGAGCTCGCAGGCTGCGGACCGGCCCAGCCCCGCCGGAGGCAGGAGGCAGGGGGGAGGGGAAGGCCGCGGCGAGACACAGGGCGCAGGCACCCGACCGGCGTGGGCGGGGACTGGGGCTGGGGACGCGGAGGGCAGAAGGCGCACGCACCCGACTGGCGCCAGCGGAAACTGAGACTGGGTCCGCGGAAGGGAGTGGGCGCGCCACACCTGGGTAGAGTGCGCCCACCGAGCCCCTGGCTGCCTGGACCGCTCTGACGGGGAAGGCACAGAGAGCAGGCGCAGCTTTTCCTTCCGCGCTTTTGTGGAACACCCGAGGGCTGGAACCTCGCGCAGGGTGGGGCGCGCTCCATATAGAACAGCCCGGAGCCTGAGCAGCACAGACGGAGAAAGCAGCGTCAGGCCCTCCCGGCAGCGCCAGCCCGTCCCCGCGGCGCAAGCCCCTCCCTGCAGTGCCAGCCCCGCCCCGCAGCGCCAGCCCATCCCCGCAGCGTCAGCCCCTCCCCGCAGAGCGACGGAACTAGCTACCTGAATAAGAGTCCACCTCCGCCAGCCTGTGTCAGGGCGGAAATGAGGCTCTGAAGAGACCGGCAAACAGAAGTCAAATAAACAAAGGGAACCGCTTCAGAAGGGACTGGTGCAACAGATTAAAATCCCTCTAGAAAACACCGACTACACCGTAAGGGGCCTGTAGATACCGAGAAGTGTAAGCTGGAACGAGGAGCTATCTGAAACTGAGCCGAACCCACACTGACCGCAACAGCTCTAGAGAAACTCCTAGATATAATTTTACTTTTTTCTCTTTTTTTTTCTTTTTTTTATTTTTTATTTTTTCTCTTTTATCTTCCTTTAAAATCCCCTATTACTCCCCTATTACTCCTTAACTTTCATTTTCATAGATTTTTATGATTTTTTTAATTAGGGGAAAAAAAAATTTTTTTTTCTTTTTTTTTTTCTTTTTTTTTTTCTTTTTTCTTCTTTTTTTTTCTTTTTCTTTCCTTTTTCTCTTCTATTTTATATTTTTCTTTTCCTCTTATTTCTTTTAAAGTCCTCTAGTACTCCTCTACTACTCCTTAATTTTCATTTTCAACACACTATAACCTTACAAAAAAAAAAAAAGAAGAGAAGCCCTATTTTTAAACTGAAGATTATTCTCTCCCAATCTTGACTCTCTGTTTTCTACCTCAGAACACCTCTATTTCCTCCTTTCCCCTTCTCTTCCCAATCCAATTCTGTGAATCTTTGTAGGTGACTGGGCTATGGAGAACACTCTGGGAACAGACAGCTGCATAGATCTGTCTCTCTCCTCTTGAGTCCCCCTTTTTCTCCTCCTGCTCATCTCTATCTCCCTCCTCCCTCTCCTCTTCTTCATGTAACTCTGTGAACCTCTCTGGGTATGCCTAACAGGGGAGAATCTTTTCGCCATTAACCTAGAAGTTTTCTTATCAGTGCTGTATAGCTGGAGAAGTCCTGAGACTACAAGAAGAATAAAACTGAAATCCAGAGGCAGGAGACTTAAGCACAAAACCTGAGAACACCAGAAAACTCCTGACTACATGGAACTTTAAGTAATAAGTGACCGTCCAAAAGCCTCCATACCTACACTGAAACTAAATTTCCAATTGTTTTGATTATAATCCATACATGAACACGGTCTCTCTTAGCAGACATGTAATTTTCTCATTTAGATTTTATTTACTTATTTTTTCATTTATTTGTATTAGTTGGAGGCTAATTACAATATTGTAGTGGTTTTTGCCATACATTGACATGACTCTGTGGGAGAAGGTGAGGGTGGGATGTTTTGAGAGAACAGCATCAAAACATGTGTATTATCTAGGGTGAAACAGATCACCAGCCCAGGTTGGATGCATGAGACAAGTGCTCAGGCCTGGTGCACTGGGAAGACCCAGAGGGATCAGGTAGAGAGGGAGGTGGGAGGGGGGATAGGGATGGGGAATACATGTAAATCCATGGCTGATTCATGTCAATGTATGACAAAAATCATTCAGATTTTAAATGAGTCATCTGCAGACAAAAGTTTTCCCCATGTTTTAAGATGCTATGCAATGTCAAAAAAAAAAAAAAAAAAGTCCAACCTAGTCTTAAGGCATAAATTTTTTTCTACTAAGATCCATGATGACCCAGCCATCATCAGAAGTAGATGTGTCAATATACAATAGTTACAAAAAATAAAAAGTTTTCTATAGAATAACTAGTATTCTCAGGTTCCTGTTACAGAAAAATATTATTATTGTCTTATACCAGTTTTACCCACTCCATGCTCTAGACTGTTATTTTCAGTTTTCTAATTCTAACACAAATATTTCATTCATTTAGCATGCTTACTCTAGGGACTTTGATTCAAACAGCTTAAATATGATTGCTATGCATAAGCTGATAGAGAAGAAATCTAGGAGAAAGACCATCTTCTGAGTTTATCAATTCAGGAGCTCACTGATACTATAAAAGTTCAAGTTTTACTATCTATCAGGTCTCCTGGTCACAGGAGATGCCATCTTAAAATTGGTTCTACCCATACTTGTAGAATTACTGCCAAGGATGATCATGACTATTTGCATTCTCCTTCACATGAACGGAAAAAGAAGAAATGTTTCTGGAAATCATTGCCAATTACAGAGAAAGAGTTTTTTCCAAAAGTGAATTTCTTCATGATTGATTCCTTTTACATTTGTATTACAGAAAAAAATCACTAACAAGTGGATTGCCTTAGCTTATCCAGACTGCTTAATGAAGGGCATATTATTGATTTCCAATGTGTCATCCATAGCCTATGAAAATTCATTCTGCCTGTGGGAAGGATGTATATCTAATCAAAATCAAGAAAGTCTGTCCTATGTGCAAAAGATCCAATACAGTTATTAAGGGAGATATATAAATGTTAAAATTAAATCACAATAAATATGTTAAACATAAGATTTAATTTGGCTAAAGAGACAATTACTATTATTTCTGACAGACCCAATTTTTAAAAGGACATAGAAAGCTTGAAGTATAAGTTATAGAAAGAATCTAAGGGGAGACTACTGACCAAAAATATCAGTATAATATTTAGTTATAATAATAACAGAAAAAAGTCAAAAATATTACCAAGGACTAAAAGATATTTACTATGATCAAAGAAAAGTTAGTAACTCCAAATTCACAAACTTCTATAAATATGGCAACTCAGTCTTCACAAGGGAAAATTGAAAATCCACAAACTGGAAACTCTGACACTTCTTTCATTTAATGTTATGTTAAAAACATTTATAGGTGTACATAGATGACAGAAAGGTAGGTGGATAGATGTGTGTTTGAGCATGAATTTTGAATTAGTAACTGAATTCTTGAATCTGACGCTGACCAACAATAAAGAGAGAAGAAACATCTGGAGCACTGAACTAGAGCATAAGTAGGAAAGCTCAAGGACGTAGTAACTTGACAGTGAACTGACTATGGAAAGCCCAAGCTCACATGCCTACTTCCAGCAATTTAAAAAGCGTACTGGTGAGACTGACATTACCTACTTTGACCTGGTTAACTCAGGGTTAGCAGTGAGTTATATCATCCTTGATTTGTGTTCCCTAAATATCAAAAATATGAGGGGAACCCAGGGTAACAGAGGCCAAACAGTAGCACTTAACAGCTGGAAGCAAAGCAAATGTCATCCAATAATCAGAGTGCCTTGATCCACAGGGATCTGTGGTGGTTGCTAATAAATCATGGAATGCCTGGAGTTGAGAGAGACAGGCAACCACCTTGGGTGAAACTTGTTTTAATTAATAAAAAAAGAAAACGAGAGCTGGCAAGTGAAAGCAGACATCAGGCACTGCAATGGATAACCACAGCCTAACAGGTAGATATGAACCAATTCAGCTAGCATCCACTCATTTAAGGGGAAGCAGGCTTTCTTTGAGGAAAGACCTTGAAAACCTCAACATAAATATTGGGTTGGCCAAAAAGTTCATTTGGGGTTCTTGTTACATCTTACAAAACCCAATATATCTAGTAAAATGTTAGTTGATTCTTCTTCAAAAGATCCTGGAGCCATCTGAGAGGGTAACACTACATAGGTGAAAGGGTTAACATGTAGGCTCTTCAAAAATATTTAGATAAGTGGTCTGAGGTATCAATAATATCTATTAAGCCGACATGATATCCTGTCAAGTCGTTAGCTTGATAGATATGGAGGACAGGTAAAAACTGAATTCTGACCCAAGCCCAACTCATAGTGTGCTCAACAGGTTCATAATGAACACTATGGATATTTCTTCAGTTCCTAAATATACAAGCAGAATAAATACACTCAGTGATAGAACACCCCTTGTCTTACTTTTCAGACTTGTGTGGGAGAGTGAAATAAAACTGAACTTGTCTCTCATTCCAAGCTTAAAATCAACAGCAGTACTGCATTCCTGGAAGCGATGTGTGCCAACGATTTAAAGTGGTTTGTGCATGCTAAAGTCGCTTCAGACCTGTCAGACTCTTTGCGGCTCTATGGACTGTAGCCCTTCAGGCTCCTCTAACCATGGGATTCTCCAGCAAGAATCCTGGAGTGAGTTGCCATGCCCTCCTCCAGGATGAAATCGGTGGTAGTTGTGATTCACAGATATCTCCATTTAATTTGCTTGCATGGCTTAGCACAAGAGTGATAGATCATGGCAGATAAACATGGACGCCTGTATACTTAACCAGGTGATAGCCTGATTGTGAATTGAAACTGCTACGTTTCCATGCGATACCTTGGCAGAAAATATGATGGTTACATAGCATCACTGACCCAATGGACAAGAATCTGAGCAGACTCCTGGAGACAGTGAAGGACAGGGAAGCATGGTGTGCTGCAGTCCATGGGGTTGCAAACAACAACAAATCTGACTAGTAAAACTTAATATAGACATTCTCATTGGAGGCTTAGGTACACATCTGTTGGTGTGGAAAATAATAAATAAGTAAATTTTCTATCTCCATTAAGTGTGTGTGTGTTTATATGGTAAGGACTAAGGACAACAGTTCACCTTTATGGCTTTATATAAGTCTATATCAACTCTCTTGCATTTTACATAATGTTGTATATAGGGACATTTATGGTCTTGATAATCCATAGAAATTACCAGTAGTTTGCTATATTGATGATATCAAGGAAAACTGATTTGTTGAGCTGGAAGTTTCAAGTTCTCTGGATGCCATGTAAGATACATATATGTTTCTGATACAGACTCAATACCCTTTTATATGGATAAGATTTTAATCCACCATCAAGGAAATGCTGGCTAAGTCCTTGAAGGTATAAAACACTTGCCTGGACCATGAATGTCCAACCACTAAAGTAAAAGACTCAGATCTTGGTTGACAACTCTATATTTTGAAATAACACTAACTACAATTGGAAAGCAGCTCCAGTCTATTCACTGGGTTACCTGGAGGTCCGGGGAGGGGGGGTGGGAACACATTTCCAGGTTACAGTAAACTTTCTTTTTCTTGTGTTGCAAAGTATTATATATTCACTGACATATCAAGAAAAATAAGAATGACAGATAATATATGTCAAGCCCCAATATGGGAATAGCAGTAATTTCTAAGGTTTGGAGGAAAGAATACACATTCTTTGTCACAGAGCCAAGCTTTGTTTATTTATTTATTTTTTTATAGCACCTAGAATGCTACTGAGAATACTACCAGGTCCTAAAAGTGGATGATTTCCTAACCAGGACCACAAATTAATGCTAACACTAAATGCTTACCATGAACTATTTTTTATCTCAGCAACAATGTTAATAAGTCCTGTGTGTCTTGCAGACATCCTTTACTCAAACCAGATTTAATCAGGTCTTGAAAGCATCAGTAAATTACATGAACAGAGTTCCATGACAAGTATTTTCTGCCACATTGTTGCTCATCCTTAATTCAAACCTCTGAATTCATGAAAACTTTCCAAGAGTAAATTGGTAAGAAAAAAAGTAACCAGGACTGATTCATAGGTGATTTGCCACAATGTATTGCAGTAGTCAGATGAATAATAGATGTCAACTACAAATTGGCATTTACCAAGAGCATTGCCAAGGACTGAACAACAAAGGCATTTGACATCTGCCTCTACAGAGATTGAACCCCATGCTGCTGTAGCTGTTGACCCTCAACAATCCCTGAGGGAGGTCAGGGTGGAGTGAGGCACTCTGCTCCAGGGAATCTGATGGGATGGGACTTTAGATAGCTGGATGTTTTTAGGAACAGATTTTATGGTCTGAATCATTGCACCTCCTCATATCTAGAGAAGCACTAAATCCCTTCATGGTGACATCAGATCCTCATGACTAACAAAAACGTTTTGTAAAATGAGTGCTTCATTGCATTGAAATCCCCCTTCATCAAAACTTTATATATTGACTTTCCCCCACTGTTGTTTGGAGCAGTCTCAGAGCTATCTGAGATGCTGCCTCCCGGGCTGCAGTCCTCATTTTGCCCCAAATAAAACTGAACTCACAACTCTCAAGTTGTACATCTTTTTTTTAGTCAATACAGAGATCCATAATAGCCACATTTAAGGATACCCCAGAGATAATAATAGTGAAGGAAAATCTTCACAGTGAGGAGAGCGATGAGGAATAGAACTTTCTAACCACCTCCTGTGGATTAGAGGCAGTCTGGGATTTTTACATACATGAATCTATGAATTGTGGATAATTTCGGGGCCTGAACTAAACAAGACATGATCACTGAAAACATGTTTCAGGAAAGAAATGAATGATGGACCTATGGGAGTGATGTGAACGATAAGAATTTTTCATGTTACAATAACGCCTGCTAAAAAGCATCATCTTGTACAGAATCATGTGTCAGAATCACTCATATTTTGAATGTCAGACAAATTCTCTATTGAACCTCCCCAAATCCCATAAACAGAGGAATCACTGTGGCAAAGACGGAAGATATTCATATGTCTGATAACATGAAATTTCTCTCGGTGAGGCTAATTCAGTTATGCCACTGCTGAAATGTCTAAAATGATAGCAGAAACAGATATTGGGCCTCAAAACAGCACTATTTTTATGGCCACCTTAAGGCTATTGGACTTATTTTCAATAGTCCAATTATACTGGACTATTTCCAACTTGAAGGAAGTAGCAATTTGCCTTTATTAGAGTTGATATACATTCCATATGAAGTTTTACACCACCTGTTCACAGAATCCACACCAGGATCAGAATCTGTTGCCTTCAAACACCTACTGTATCAATGCGGCATCATACAGATATTGCCTGAAACCAATGTATAGCAAAGGCTTATCACTACATGGCTTAATATGAACTTTGTATCTTTGAAACAGTCAGCCTGATAGAATATTGGAATACAGTGGTGAAACCTCATCCAAGACACAGGCTCTGGGAAAATATCATCAGTTTACGGCACTGCCTTTGATCTACACCTTGAGCCAAAATCCAGTGTATAAAACTGCTCACTAACATTACAACACACACCTCTGGGAGCCAAGGGAAATGTGTGAACAGTAGACAGTAACTCCCTTAAAATAATAACCAAAGGTTCATTTATAAAATTTGATCCCAGTCCTCTGTGATTGTATTCTTCTGGGTTAGCATTTCTGGTTCCTTCAAATCAGAAATGAAAAACATTTCTGCTAGAGGAATACAACCAGATCTTCTACTAAGTTGGAAGCTGTACTTACCAATCAGGGACTTTAAGTTCATGTCACTAGTTTTATAAGCCAAATAGGAATTATATTGGCTAGGAAAATCAATCCAAAACATATGACTATAATTTGATTACTGAAACACAGTGTCATGCATGGTAATGACTATCAAGGTACAACTAAAGCAACAATCACCTAATAATGACAGCATTTAACAGTTGAGACTCCTTGAGAATGATGATCTTGGTTCCTTTCCCAAACCAACAAACTAGACTCAACAAAGTGATAGCTAATAATGAGTCTCTTTTACTGAGCCCTCTAAGCAATGATAATTAAGCCAGTATTTTGGAGGAGACTCTCACTAATAGACTAATACTTCTCCCTGATTGATAAAATAGGGGTGATTTATTAATATAAGGGGAAAAATTGATAATACAGAACTAGGAAGTCATAAAGTATTTAAATGGAACAGCAAATGGATCAAATTGGGCATGATTATGGATGTCAAAGCTATGGTTTTTCCAGTAATATATGGATGTGATAGTTGGACCATAAAGAAGGCTGAGTGCTGAAGAATTGAAACTTTGGAATCATGGTGCTGGAGAAGACTCTTGACAGTCCCTTGGACTGCAAGGAGATCAAACCTGTCAATCATAAAAGAAGTCAGCTGAATATTCATTGGAAGGGCTGATGCTGAAGCTGAAGCTCCAGTACTTTGTCCAACTGATGTAAAGAGCCAACTCATTTGAAAGGACCCGGATGCTGGAAAAGATTGAAGGCAAAGGGAACAGAGTGAGCAAGAGGATGGAATGGTTAGATGGCATCATGGACTCAATGGACACAAATCTGGGCAAACTCAGAGAGAGTGAAAGACAGGGAAGCCCGATGTGCTGCAGTCCACAGCGTTGCATAATCAAGCATGACTTAGTGATTGAACAGAAACAAATAATGGGTGACAATCAAAAATTTTCAGCACAGATAAAAACTGTTATAAGGGAAAGGAAGACATACATATAAATTACGAATCTCCAAAGGAACACAACCAATAGAAATTGTTTGTATGCATATGTATAGTTTTTATATGCTCTTGTAATATAGAAAATCCTAAAGGCTCCACCAAAAATATGCTAGAACTAATAAACAAATTCAGTGAAATGGTAGGATGTAAGATCAACATTTAAGAATCAGCTCCATTTCTCTACATAATGTATTATCTGAACAAGAAATGGAGTATACAATCCTATTTACAATAGCATTCAAAACAATGTGATACTTAAGGATGAATTTAATCAAGGAAGTGGAAGATCTACACATCAAAAACTATAAAAATGATGAAATAAATTGAAGATATAAATAAATTGAAACATATCCCATGTTCATAGATTTACTTTAAAAGTTAAAGTGTTAAAATCCCCATGCCACCCAAAGCCATCTATAGATTCACCACAATCTGTATCAGAAATCTCAATGGCATTCTTTAGAGAAATAAAAACAACCCTAAAATCCATATGGAACCACACAAGACCCTGAATAGTCAAAACTATTTTGACAAAGAACAAAGCTGAAGGCATCATATTCCTTGATTTCAAATTATATTACAAAGCTACAGTAATTCAAACAATACAGCACTGGCATAAAATAGACACATAAACCAACAGAAAAGAATTGAGAGCCCAGAAAATAAATTCATGTATACATGGTGAACCATTATTTGACATAGAAGTCCAGAATATTCATTGGTAAAGACACTCTCATCAATAAATAGTGCTAGAAGAACTGGATATTCACAGGTAAAAGAATGAAATTTTATCCCTATCTTCTAACCCTCACAAGAATTAGCTCAAAATGGATTAGCAACTTAAATCTGAAACTAAAAAACTCCCAGAAGACAACACTCTGGAAAAGTTCTTTGCCAGTGGTCTTGGCAACAAATTTTCTTTTCTTTTCTTTTTGTGTTTTTGATATAATACCAAAAGCACAACCAACAACATAAAAAAAAAAAAAATTAACAAATGGGATTACTTAAAACTGAAAAGCTTCTACACAGAAAAATAAAAAATAAACAAAATGAAAATTTGATGAACAGAATGGGAGAAAATATTTTCAAATTGTATATCATAGGTAAGGGATTAATATTCAAAACATATAAGGAACTCATAAAGCTCAGTAGCAAAAAGAAAAAAAAAAACAAACTCAGATTAACATTGGCAATGGACCTGAATCAACACTTTTTTTCCAGAGAATACATACAATCAGCCAACAAGTATGTGAAAAGGTGTTTAACTTCACTAATAATCACAGAAATGAAAATAAAAACCTTAATGGGACATCATCTCATAATATTAGAATGATATTATCAAACAGACAAGAGATAGAATGTGACGACAAGAATGTGGAGAAAAGGGAACCCCAATGTAAGAGAGGAATATAAATTGGAAAACTATTATGCAAAATGGTATGGAATTTTCTCAGAAAATTAAAAATCGAACTACCATATGATCAAGCCAAAATCACTCTCTAGAAGAGATATCTGCACTCCCAAGTCACTGAAGTACTACTCACAATGGGCAAGACATGGAAACAACCTATCTGTCCATTGATAACTGGATAAATGTATATATATATATAACAAACACACACATATATGTATGGAATATTATATATAATGTGAAATTATTCAGCCATAGATAAGAGTAAATCCTGATATTTACAACAATGTGAATGGAATTTGAGGACATTATGCTCAGTGAAGTCAGTCAAAGAAAGGAAAAGTGCCCTGTGATAGAGGAAAACAATAGAATGGGAAAGACTAGAGATCTCTTCAAGAAAATTAGAGATACCAACGGAACATTTTATGCAAAGATGGGCAGAATAAAGGACAGAAATGGTATAGATCTAACAGAAGCAGAAGATATTAAAAAGAGGTAGCAAGAATACATACAAGAACTATACAAAAAAGATCTTCACGACCCAGATAACCACGATGGTGTGATCACTCACCTAGAGTCAGACATCCTGGAATGAGAAGTCAAGTGGGTCTTAGGAAGCATCACTATGAACAAAGCTAATGGAAGTGTGATAGAATTCCAGTTGAGCTATTTCAAATCCTAAAAGATGATGCTGTTAAAGTGCTGCACTCAATATGCCAACAAATTTGGAAAACTCAGCAGTGACCACAGGACTAGAAAAGGCCAGTTTTCATTTCAATCCCAAAGAAAGAAATGCCAAAGAATGTTCAAACTACTGCACACTTGCACTCATCTCACACACTAGCAAAGTAATGCTCAAAATTCTTCAAGCCAGGCTTCAACAGCACGTGAATGTTGACTTCCAGATGTTCAAGCTGGTTTTAGAAAAGACAGAGGAACCAGATTGCCAACATCCATTGGATCATCGAAAAAGCAAGAGAGTTGCATAAAAACATCTACTTCTGCTTTATTGACTACACCAAATTCTTTGACTCTGTGGATCACAACAAACTGTGGAAAATTCTTCAAGAGATAGGAATACCAGACCACCTGACCTGCCTCCTGAGAAATCTGTATGCAGGTCAACAAGTAACAGTTAGAACCAGACATGGAAAAACAAACCGGTTCCAAATTGGGAAAGGAGTATATCAAAAGTGTATATTGTCGCCCTGTTTATTTAACGTATATGCAGAGTACATCATGGGAAATGCCGGGCTGGATGAAGCACAAGCTGGAATAAAGATTGCCAGAAGAAATATCAATAACCCCAGAGATGCAGATAACACCACCCTTATGGCAGAAAGTGAAGAAGAACTAAAGAGCCTTCCTGATGAAAGTGAAAGAGGAGAGTGAAAAAGCAGGCTTGAAACTCAGCATCCAGAAAACTAAGATTATAGCATCCTGTCCCATCACTTCATGGCAAATAGATGGGAAATAATGGAAACAGTGACAGACTTCATTTTCTTGGGTTCCAAAATCACTGTAGATGGTGACAGCAGCCATGAAATTAAAAGACACATACTCCTTGGAAGAAAAACTATGGCCAACCTTGACAGCATATTAAAAAGCAGATATTACTTTGCCAAAAAAAAATCTGTCTAGTCAAAGCTATGGTTTTTCCAGTAGTCATGTATGTATGTGAGAATCCCATGGACAGAGGAGCCTGGTGTGCTGCAGTCCATGGGGTTGCAAAGAATTGGACACGACTGAGTGACTGAATTGAACTGATAGATATCAGTTATAACTGGAATTTTAAAAAACTGACCTCATAAACAGAGTAGAATTGTGGTTGCCAGGGGCTAAATGTGGTTGTGTTGGGGTTGGGGGGAATGGAGAGATGTTAGTTAAAATGTATAGACTTTCAGTTAGATGAGTAAGCCCTGGGATGTAATACATAGCCTGGTGACTAAGTTAACAATACTGTACTGTATACTGGAAAATAGATATGAGAGTATGGCTTTCAAGTTTTCAATGTAACAACCAAACCAAATTGGTTAATATATGAGAAATATGTATTAACCAATATTATTTTGGTGAACACTTCTCAATATGTGCATGCGTGCATGCTAAGTCACTTCAGTTGCGTCCGACTGTGTGTCAAACCATTATATTATGCACCTTAAACTCACATAATGCTGCATGTCAATTATACTTCAATGGAGCTGAGAAAAGTGGAACCAGAAGAATTAAAAAAATGCAAAGAAATGTAGGAGTGAAATGTAATAAAAAACTGGAACATATAAATGGTATAGAGCATTTGTTTCCATGAGCACTGTTAACATCCAGTGGATAAAACATCAATCATTGATTTGTTGAAAGTTTAGTATTCCTGAAATCTAATCATTCATGACTCCCACTTCACAGCTGCCTACACAGAACTTGTTTAACAGACCTGGATGTTCCCAAGACTCAGAACTGTGAGCAAAACATTTGAAAATCTAGTAGGTATGTGTTTGTAGGGTCAGTAGGTATGTGTTTATAGGGTGCATGCTGCATGCTAAATCGCTTTAGTCGTGTCCAACTCTTTGCGACCCTATAGACTGTAGCCCACCAGGCTCCTCTGTCCATGGGATTCTCCAGGCAAGAATACTGGAGTGGGTTGCCAGGCCTTTCTCCAGGGGATCTTCTGACGCAGGGATCAGACTCAGGTCTCTTTCATCTCCTGCATTGACAGGCAGGTTCTTTACCAGTAATGGCCCCTGGGAAGCCCGTATTTCTAGGGTAACAGCACAGAAAACTTCACTCCTGACCAAGATGAGACTGAGTCATTTGTAAATTCCCCAGTGAAATTCGGGTGATTGTAGAAATAATATCCCTGTTCCACAAGAACTTAATCACAGCATATTTTATGAAAATCAAGGTAAATTCTCTCTGAAGCACACAGACTTAAGCATCGTGAAAGAGAGTGATGAGAACAGATGCTCTGAAATGGACTGGAATCTCTGTGCTGAAAATATATATTCAAAAAATTTCAATGTTCTCATATTTAAAAGAGAGGCCTGCAGTTCAGCCTTATAGTCTTCTTTTTCTTATGAGGATTGAATGACATTATCTACATAGAGCCTTAAGACAGTGCTAGTCACAAATATGCATTCAATAAAGGTAGGCTTTTATAATAACAGTGGTACACAGCTACTGATGATGTTGAGTTTATATCCCTAATGCATTTTGTAGTGGAAATTTTGAACTATGAATATATGGCAAAAGAAATGCTGTTATTGTCTAAATTGTTCTGAGCTGGAAACAATGGATATCCTCAAATGACCAATTTTCTGGCCAGGGTAGAAAGGCAGTCTCTAAGGTAACTAAATCTGAAACCATATCAGAATTTGGAAATAAAATATATACTTTGAATTTCACTAAGAAGCAGAGGGTCATTGGTAACGCAGCTCAGTAGCAATATGCTCTGTGTAGTCAATTCTCTGTTCACAGAGTCTTCAAGGTTCAGTTCAGTTCAGTTCAGTCCCTAAGTTATGTCTGACTCTTTGTGACCCTATGGACTTCAGCACACCAGGCTTCCCTGTCCATCACCAATTCCAGGACCTTACTCAAACTCATGTCCATCGAGTCGGTGATGCCATCCAACCATCTCATCCTCTGTTGTCCCCTTCTCCTGCCTTCAATCTTTCTCAGCATCAGCGTCTTTTCAAATGAGTCAGTTCTTCACATCAGGTGACCAAAGTATTGGAATTTCAACTTCAGCATCAGTCCTTCCAATAAATATTCAGGACTGATTTCCTTTAGGATGGACTGGTTTGATCTTCGAGGTTAATAACCAGTTATTACTGGTTTCATACTGACAGCAATGCTGCTCAATTTAAGTAAGATTCAGGCCCTTCAGCACTGTTCTGTGGTAACCCAAAGACTAGAGAACTGATAAAACCAAGGAGGGTCTTGGAATGCAGGAATGGAAAAACCAGATTCATATTGTCCTTCCTTCCCCCATGTTGTAATTATTAACAGATTTCAGGTCCTCCTGAGCAGAATGAACTGCCTTCCCTCCAACCCTACACAGGGAGAAGGTATTTGCCTTACACTTCCCCGACCCAGTATACATGCCTCATCCAATCAGCAAATGACCCGCAAGACCCCTATCCCACTCCTTGTACCCTGGGTAAAAGTGGACTGAGGACCTTTGTTCAACGTCAGTTCTCCCTTGAGCTGGCCCACTGTTCTGGGGGCGTCTCCCACTCTAATAAACTTATTTCCTTCTTCTTATGTCTCATATCTGGAAATTCTTTTCCAACCGACGCCTGGACCACAATGTGTTCTATGTTAATTTTTGCAAGTTTTTAAAGTTATTTTTAATATTTTTGGAATTCTTAAATTAACTATCCACCTCACTGAATTCTGCTTTCATTATTTTATGAATAACCTTTAACTATCATAAAATAGAATATTGTGCAGTATTATTTGATAATATTTACCACTACATTAAGACATGGGTTATTTAGAATAATGTTTAGATGATTCAGAATACAATTTTCTATTGAATAAAATGGTTACCTTTGCTGTTCCTGTTAATTACTTGATAACATGTTCAGATGAGATGAATACATAACTTTATCTGTTAAGAATATGAACATAAGTGATTTTTCTTCTTTTTATAATCTCTAAAATAAAGTTTAGTGCCATAGCATCATTTCCACAGTTCTATCATGGGTTTGGGGCTATATATGCTCACAGCATATTACAATGTGAAATACATTTTGTGTATTTATCTCCAAGTTTCAAATCCACTAAACCCAATGCTTTCTACACAGCTGCCAAATTAGTCATATAGTACTGAATTCATACTTTTTTGTTCATTTCAAAGAAATGTCTTATTTTCCATGTATTTTTTTAAAAGTGAGTATATTCTTCAACTCAAAATTTGCCCAAGTATATTTTCTGTTAGCAAGCAACATGGTAAATGTGTTGAAATCAGCTGAGAAATATTGTTTTGTTTTGTTTTTTTTAATACAAAAATGCTGAGGAAAAATTGTTATTCAAGCATCATCAAGTTATGCTACAATGTTACTTATCATTGGCAAAGTATATTTTTGACAGAGATTCAAATATAGTATCAATTTTGGAAGACTGAGGCAATTGCATTGTCCCTCTCAGCATCTGTAGGCATGTACTGAGTAAAATATATACTTGCTTAAAATTATCTTCATAAAATTTTCATAAAACCAACAGAGGAAAAAAGGACAATGCTTTGATAGTCTATAAGATATAAAGGTTACTATAATCAGCTAATAAACTATCAGTTTGGGTCCCTGACTAAGGAATTCATTTCTAAATTGGCTCCATTATCTCTTTAATTATAGTATCGGCAACAATGAGAATGTGAAGTTTTGTCAGAATTTCTCTTGTCATGATAGGTAGATGACATTTTGTGAAATTTACTAAGCCTTTACTAATTGTTCATAATGTTGCAGCAGTGTGGTTTCTTTACATTTGCAAATAGTGTATTTTATGGAAAGGAAATAGTGAAGCAGATGTTCTATCTGATTTTAATGAAGTTTGGGTGGTTTGAGCAAAAATGTCCTTCAGATTCATGAGTACTTAAACGTGAGTATTCTTGAATTAAACAAGAATGCATTCCTGAGAAAAAAGTCATGCCCAATTTTTATCCTCACGTACTTATGCATAATAAATACATATTTATATATAGTCTCTGGGTCAATGTGAACCTGTCAAGTAATGATTGCTGAAGAACAAGTAGGGCAGATCTGGACAACCAGTCATCTAAGTGATAAAGTGCAACTTCTGCTTGTTTTAAAATACAATTTAGTCCTCAGGCTAAATGCAATCACTTACTATATGTATTTAGTGTTTAAACCCGATCAATGCATGGAAAACTTCAAGAATGACACACCCAGCAAACCATGAAGAAAGGTTACCACCGGGAAAGAGAATGGTATTCAGGGAAATGTTAGATCAGTTTAAAGCAAAAATTCTAATTTCCAATTTATCTCATTTTGTATTACTGGCATATTTACAATAAAATAGTATTTATATACCAATTATACTTTTTATACATCTACCCCAGATTAACTCTAACTATCAGTTATCTAAGTATTTGGACTATGCTAGACTGGCCAAGCTTGTAATTGCTTTTGCTGAGTTAAATTGGAAGATGACAGTGCACTACTCTGAACATTACTTAAAAAATTATATGAAAATTGTGCACTTTTTATGCAAAGATTTTCAAGGATGCAATTAATGAAATTAGAGAGGGGGCTTCCTATGAGGTTCCTTAGGGAAATATTTTTCTAATTTCAATATCACTAATAGATGTATTTGTCCTGAATAAAACACTATAAATGTGGTTATTAAAAAACTGGCTATTATTACTTACTCAGATTATTATAGAAGTTAGAGCCATGTGGAAGAATAATACTCAGTAAGAATGAAACATATTTTAGCATGGAATTTTTTATGCCCATGATTCTGTATGTGCATTAACTTTATGTATTTTAACTACATAAGCAATTATCATTTTCGTAGACAAAGTGTTTTGTCAAGAATGTACAAAGTAAGTTGAAGATATGTATTAATATAAACTGAACTCACTAAGACAAGTATGTTGATATATTAGTATGTTTCTTTGCCTTTTATTTGGGTGGCATATAATTTAATATTAAATGTATATACTCACAAACTACAAAACACTGTACATGCATTTTCCTATATATACATAAACATATATATATAATATTTATAAGAAACATACAAATTTTTTTAATTCCATCATATATATATATATATATATACACATATATATATACACACACAGACATACGTATATATATGTTTGTTGTTTTTGTATACCCTGAGTTTTTTCACTTTGCATTAACTTTTTTCTTGTTTCTGGTATCATTACATATTTTATATTATACTTTGGTGTAGTTTCTTATAAATTACTGTTTATTGAAATTGAACTGGATTTTTCACAATTTCAAGTAAGATAATAATAGGAATAATTTAAAATATATGCCTATGAAGTTTTGAAATCAATTTATAGTACCAATTATTTTGGTATAAAATGTATTAAATATCCTTTATGCATATTGTTAACTTCTAGGGGAAATTAAGGAACTTGTGGGCAACCCACTCCAGTATTTTTGTCTGGAGAATTCCACGGACAAAGGAGCCTAGCGGGCTACAGTCCATGGGGTCCTGAAAAGTCGGACATGACAGAGTGACGAACACTTCAGGGGCCTTAATGTTTCCTTGCTTTTGTAAGTGGATTACATTTGTATGATAAGTCATGACTGCGCTTAAGGCATTCCGGTATTCTTGCCTGGACAATCCCACGGACAGAGGAGCCTAGTGGGCTACAGCCAACGGAGGTGCAGAGGCGGAAATGACTGAAGCGATTGCGCACGCGCACACATGTTTAAACAAAACTTTTGACGACGGTAATAACAGTTAACCGAACTCTTCTGTGTGTAAGAAGAGCTGCATTCTTCTACCCTAAATGGTCGTCTTAAATTGTATGAAGATGTTTATAACAGTTTATCAGTTTTATTTTAGATATTTTTAGATATATTGAGTAAAACTCTTGCTTTCATTTGATTTACTTCTTTAATTGAATCATAGTTGATTTATAATATTATATTATTTTTATTAATATTCAGTATTAATTTTTCAGTATTATTTTTCAGTATTGTTGCAGATTATGCCCATTAAAATTTACCACAAGACAATGGTTACAATCCCCAGTGCTATACAATCTATCTTTGTTGCTTATCTGTTGTATATACAGTAGCTTGTATTTATTAATCCCATACCCCTAATTTGTCCCTTCCCTCTCCCCTACTCCTTTAGGTAACCACAAGTTTGTTTTCTTTATCTGTGAATCTGTTTCTGTTTTGCATATACATTCCTTTATATTATTTTTAAATTATATTGTAGAGTATGTGTATGGTATGTGTTGTATAGTGTATGTGGTATCATACACTAAGTATTTATCTTTCTCTGACTTATTTCACTAAGCATATTGTGCTTACTCTTACTTTTGCATACTGTTTGCCCTTTTATCACCCTGGGGTTGTTTATTCTTTCCAAACCTTTAAAATGAATTTTGACATGTTTTGTCAAAAGTTTGATACTGTATTCTGGCACTATTTTAAATTACCATTCTGAATTCTACTCGTTACATTCTTCTTGCATATATAATTTTTTATATCTTGCTGTTTTTAAAATTTATTTATTTTTTTAATGGAAGGACAATTGCTTTACAGAATTTTGTTGTTTTCTGTCAAGCATCACATGAATCAGCCATAGGTATAAATATGTCCCATCTGTCTTGAACCTCCCTCCAAACTCCCTCTCCACCCCACCCCTCTAGACTGATACAGAACCCCTGTTTGAGTTCCCTGAGACAAAGAGCAAATTCCCATTGGCTATCTATTTTCCATGTGATAATGTAAGTTTCCATGTTCCTCTGTCCATATCTCACCCTCTCCTCCCCTCTCCCCATGTCCCTAAGTCTGTTCTTTATGTCTGTTTCTCCATTGTTGCCCTGCAAATAAATTCATCAGCACCATCTTTCTAGAGTCCATATGTATGTGTTAGTATACAATATTTTTGAAAAAAAGAGTTAGTGTAAATAACCTGTAACAGAAAGAGATAAATGGAAGAGCAAATAAATATAAATATTTTTACATGTATTTTGAGACTTTGAGATGTCATTCTACTTTACCATCTTTTTATATTTCTGCATTTCCCCAAATAAACTTCAATTAGTACCCTCACTTTATAATGTATTTATTTTATAGAAAGTTTTATTTACAACTTCTTCTTCATAATTTAGCAACTATATGTAAAATAGATCAAAGTATGTCCTCATCAGTTCAGTTCAGTTGCTCAGTTGTGTCCGACTATTTGCATCCCCATGGACTGCAGCACGCCAGGCTTCCTTATCCATCACCAACTCCCGGAGCTTACTCAAACTCACGTCCATTGAGTTGGTGATGCCATCTGATTAACTCATCCTCTGTCATCCCCTTCTCCTCCAGCCTTCAATCTTTCCCAGCATCAGGATCTTTTCAAATGAGTCAGTTCTTTGCATCAGGTGGCCAAAGTATAGGAGTTTCAGCTTCAGAATCAGTCCTTCCCATGAATAGTCAGGACTGATTTCCTCTAAGATGGACTGGTTGTATCTCCTTGCTGTCCATGGGACTCCCAAGACTCTCCTACAACACCACAGCTCAAAGCATCATTTCTTTGGCGCTCAGCTTTCATTAGGGTCCAACTCTCACATCCATTTTTGACTACTGGAAAAACCATAGCTTTGACTAAACAGATCTTTGTTGGCAAAGGAATGTCTCTGCTTTTTTTTTATTTTATTTTATTTTTTTAAAATTTTTATTTATTTATTTATTTATTTTTTGTCATACATTGATATGAATCAGCCATGGAGTTAACATGTATTCCCCATCCCTATCCCCTCTCCCACCTCCCTCTCCACCCGATTCCTCTGGGTCTTCCCAGTGCACCAGGCCCGAGCACTTGTCTCATGCATCCCACCTGGGCTGGTGATCTGTTTCACCATAGATAGAATACATGCTGTTCTTTTGAAATATCCCACCCTCACATTCTCCCACAGAGTTCAAAAGTCTGTTCTGTATTTCTGTGTCTCTTTTTCTGTTTTGCATATAGGGTTATCGTTACCACCTTTCTAAATTCCATATATATGTGTTAGTATGCTGTAATGTTCTTTATCTTTCTGGCTTACTTCACTCTGTATAAGGGGCTCCAGTTTCATCCATCTCATTAGGACTGATTCAAATGAATTCTTTTTAATGGCTGAGTAATATTCCATGGTGTATATGTACCACAGCTTCCTTATGTCTCTGCTTTTTAATATGCTGTCTAGGTTGGTCATAACTTTTCTTCCAAGGAGCAAGCATCTTTTAATTTCATGGCTACAGTTACCATCTACAGTGATTTTGGAGCCCCCAAAATAAAGTCTGTCACTGTTTCTATTGTTTCCCCATCTATGTGCCATGAAGTGATGGGACCAGATGCCATGATCTTAGTTTTCTAATGTTGAGTTTTAAGCCAACTTTTTCACTCTCCTCTTTCATTTTCATCAAGAGGCTCTTTAGTTCTTTTGCTTTCTGCCATAAATCTTGTGTCATCTGCATGTCTGAGGCTATTAATATTTCTCCTGGCAATCTTGATTCCAGCTTGTGCTTCATCCAGTCCAGCATTTCTCATGATGTACTCTGCATATAAGTTAAATAAGCAGGGTGACAATATACAGCCTTGATGTACTTCTTTCCCAGTTTGAAAACAGTCTGTTGTTCCATGTCCAGTTATAAATATTGGTTCTTGACCTGCATACAGATTTCTTAGGAGGCAGGTCAGGTGGTCTGGTATTCCCATTTCTTTCAGAATTTTCCATGGTTTGTTGTGATCCACACAGTCAAAGTCTTTGGTATAGTCAATAAAGCAGAGTAGATATTTCTCTGGAACTCACTTTTTTGATGATCCAACATCGAATGTTGGCAATTTGATCTCTGTTTCCTCTGTCTTTTCTAAATCCAGCTTGAACATCTGGAAGTTCATGGTTCATGTACTGTTGAAGGCTGGCTTGGAGAATTTTGAGCATTATCTTTCTAGCGTGTGAGATGAGTGCAATTGAGTAGTAGTTTGAGCATTCTTTGGCATTCCTTTTCTTTGTGATTGGAATGAAAACTGACCTTTTCCAGTCCTGTGGCCACTGCTGAGTTTTCCAAATTTGTTGGCATATTGAGTGCAGTACTTTGACAGCATCATCTTTTAGGATTTGAAATAGTTTAACTGGAATTCTGTCACCTTCACTAGCTTTGTTTGTAGTGATGCTTCCTAAGGCCCACTTGACTTCTCATTCCAGGATGTCTGTTTCTAGATGAGTGATCACACCATCATGGTTATCTGGGTCATGAAGACCTTTTTTGCGTAGTTCTTCTGTGTATTCTTGTCACCTCTTCTTAATATCTTCTGCTTCTGTTAGGTCCATACAATTTTTGTACATAATTTAGCAACTATATGTAAAATAGATCAAATTATGCCCTCATACTCCAAAGAAAATATTTGTTACCTCTCTCACCCATCTAAGAATTAAAATATGGCCTCCTTTTTGCAAAATCCCTCCAGGAATGAATTAATCTGAAATTTTATTTTGTTTATAAAAGCTTACAGTAGCTAGATTTGTAAAAAATACAAATATTTTGACAATATTTACTAAAGCTGGAAATAGGACAAAATAATAAAAAAATTCTTCCCAAAGGAGATACAATTGGCCAGAAACCTTTTAAAATAAATATATCTATCATTGAAAAAAAAAAGCTATAGCTATATTTATACTTACCAAGGCATAGGATATGTTATGGATAGATTGTAGTTAGATAATAGATTGACAGTAGGTAGATGATTGATAGGCAGGTTTATAGATAGACAGATAGGGCAATTTAGTCCTTAATACATGTTCTAAACTTATCAAATCATATGTAGTTCTTTAAAAGTTTCACATTATAGGAATATCTTCAAGTAGTTTCAAGAATGAATTGAATGGCCTTGAACAGATTAAACAACATTTGCAGAGTCAAAAGGTAAGTAACATTCTTACTGGATTGTGTCTATATAAATATTTTTTCAAATTAGGCAACATTCCAGAATGATATATTCTGAAATCATTACTACTGGTCATAGTTAATATGGGATGAGCAGTGCTGATTTTTCCTACTTATAATGAGCAGCAAATATTAATCAACTTTAACTATTTAAGGTGCTCTTGAAAAATTCAAATAATAACTTTGACATTTTATTGTTCATCTATAAGTCATAGAAATTTTAGTACTAGTGATTTATATTATAACAGTGAAAAGTCAGCACTCCCCACTCAAAATAATAACAACAAAAAGACACAGATGAACAAAAATAATCTCTATTTCCAAAATAAGTTAAATACATGCAATTATGTAGCTTTGGTTTTGTGAATATATTGATAATTATGTCAATCTTTATCATGTGTTTTGAGTCTGCAGGGTTAAGCATGCAAGGATGACAGTTTTTGTTTTAAATTTGGGACGAATTGCTCCTTATATCAGGTCATGACCTTTTTTATCACTATTAGTAATATTTGACTTTAGGTTTGATTTTTCTGATAATAATTTTGGCGAACCTTGCTTTAAAAAAATATTTGCCATGTACCTCTTGTTTAACTTTTTATTTTGAAAGCATTATAGAATTGCAGAAGAGTGTTACCTACCAGTCAGGGAGTGATCGTAAAGGGAGACAGGAAGCATATCTGTGGTTTTAAGGTTTCAATTCCTAATTAACTGATCTGCCTATTGACAATTTATGCACTTCCATTAATTACCCTCAAACAAAAAAATATGTCCATCCTTTTCCTTTTTCTGATGTTTACTTGACAACATATGATATTCCTTTTGGTTGTTCTTCATGTCATCAAATAGTTGTCTGACTATGCTGTAGCAATGAGCTTTAGATTTGAAGACACAAAGGCTTTGGACTCAGGGCCCTGGAGAATTGTTATTGCTTGCCTTCTCTTTCTGATAAAGCTGTAACATCTGAGTCCCTTGATCCGGCCTCCAATAAAAGCCCTCCTGCCTAAAGTTTAATAATATGCATCTAGAAAATAACTTGTTGAAACTCACATTATGTGGCTTCTGCCATCAGCCTGTTGCTTGCTGAATTGCCTTTACCAGAACACGAGTTTAATTGTTGAAGCCTTAGATATCTAGATATAAGTAACAAGACAAGGACTACTGTTCAATCTAAGCACAACTGGTCCCCTTAAAGTTATAAAGAAGGGAAGGGTTATCCCTAAGTGATAAGGTAGAGAGCCCTTGTCTAGACATCATCAAGAGAAATTCTGTCATCTTGCTAGTTTAAGCAACACATAACATTGTATAGAATCCATTCCCTGATGGCTCAGCTGTAAACAATCCACGTGCAGTGCTGGAGACCCGGATTCGACCCCTGGGTTGGGAAGATCCCTTGGAGAAGGAAATGGCAGCCCACTCCAGTATTTTTGCCTGGAGAATTCCATGGACAGAGGAGCCTGGCAGGCTATAGTCCATGGCTTCACAAAGATTCGGACACTGAGTGACTAACAGTTTCTTCTTTAGTTTTCATTCAAATTCTGTCTAGGGGCAGACACATAAATGCCATTTACTATGTAACAGGCATGAGAATAATCAGCCTAAGTATGGAATTATAACAACAAGCTTACAGATTACTGCTAATACTGATTGTGGGTGGCCTCTGCCTGAAACAGCTTGGAGTTGGACCTGGGTTCCGAACCAGAGACTGGGCTGGGTCGCAGCAGTGAAAGCACCAGATCACTAGACCAGTGATCAGTGCCAAGGTCCCTGGCCCTTCAGCTTTACAGAAAAGAATTTCTGCAAAGACAGAAAGTAGTGAAGGGAGTAAAGTATTTATTAAGAGGAAAAAGAATATAAGATGTGTAGATAGACACACTGGCAGACTCAGAGGGAGAGACCCTGAGTCATATCCTCATGGCAGTTAAATTGCTTATATGGACCATTTGTCCAGTTTTCCTTTGGCCAATCATTTTGATTTGCCTGGTTCACAGTTCATATTGGTATATCTCAGTATCAGGACCCTTCCATGTGTGCACACGCATCTCTTAGCCAAAATGGATTCTTCCATAAAGTCGTATGGGTGGAGCATCTCTTGACATCACTCCCCCTTTGACCTCCAAGGTGCCTTTCTGTGCACATGTGGTCAGGGAGGTCTCCTGACTTTGGGAATGAGAGGTATGTGGTCTGGGCAGGGCCCAGCCTCCTCCCTTAATTGGCCTGCTATTATTTTCACCTAGTTTTAGTCCACAGGGAATGAATCTCCAATTGCTTTACCCTGGTGGAGGTGGGGAATCTACATCCTGCCTCACTATTACTATCATTATTATCATTAGCCTATTTTAATAAGAGAGGAGTGAGGCACAAAGATATTAAACAACTTGGCCGTTTTATATGGTGCTGGTATCACAAGGACCAGCTCTCTGTACCTACAGTCTCATTCAACGAGCAGCTGGTTCTTTTAAGGTTGCCCTCTTTGTTTTAGCTAAGAATGCCATTGATGAGGGAAAAAAGTGTTTCATCCAAATTCATAGCAACCTAAGGTAGGACATCAGAAAAGTTATTTAAGTACTAAAAGACTTCAATAATCTATAAAACAAATTGCAGGTGGCTGTACATGAAAAGTGACAAACCATATTTTGTCAGTTCTTGTTCACATTTCCTAATGCACAACTTCAGGATCTCATAAAGCTGTTATTCCCATTATATCCAGAAATTCTCACAAAATTTTCATAAAGCCTCAATGTTTTTGTTTTGTTGCTCAGTCACGTCCGACTCTCTGCAATCCTTTGGACTGCAGCCCGCCAGACTCCCCATTTCATGGGTTTCTCCAGGTAAGAACAATGGAGTGGGCTGCCCTTTCCTTCTCCATAAAGCCTCAAACATAACCTTATATTCCTAGGCTGCAAACACTAATTATACACATGCTGAGTGCATGAGGGATCATTTTCCAGGCAGTAGGATTTTCAAAACAAAGAGCTCAAGATGCTAAAGAAAGTAATGATAATAATAATAGTGATAGTAACAACAACATCAGCAAGAACAATACAATAGCATCAGAGGGTTAAAAAAAGAAAGTTTTCCCCTGTATTAGACCATCTATTGGTGGAAACGTAAATCAGTGCAGTGACTGTGGAAAACAGTATGGAGTTTCTCAAAAAAACTAAAAATAGAACTACATGACCCAAAAATTCTACTCCTGGGTATGTATCCAAAAAAAACCCCACAAACACACTAATTTGAAAAGATACCTGCGCCTTACTGTTCATAGCAGCATGATTTACAATTGCCAAGATATGGAAGAACCTAAGTGTTCATCAACAGATGAATGGATTAAGGTGTTGTGTATACATACATATGAATACACACAATGGAATATTACTCAGCTGTAAAAAGCAACAAAATTTTGCCACTTGCAGCAACATGGATGGAACTGCAGGGCATTATGCTAAGTGGCATAAGTCAGAGAAAAATAAATACTGTATGATATCACCTATATGTGAAGTCTAAAAAATACAACAAACTAGTGTGCTAGTCACTCAGTCGTGTCCAACTGTTTGCAACTCCATGGACTGTGGCTCCTCAGGCTCTTTTGTCCAGGGAATTCTCCAGGCAAAAATACTGAAATGGGTTGCCATTCCCTTCTCCGGGGAATCTTCCCAACCTAGGGATCAAACCTGGGTCTCCTGCATTACAGGCAGATTCTTTACCATCTGAGCCACCAGGGAACTAATGAAAAAAACAAAAAGGAAACAAGCACAGACATAGAGAACAAACTATTTAACAGTGGGGATAAGGAAGAATGGAAGGCCAATATAAGGACAGAGGGGAAAAAGGTTATTAGGGAGTTATATGAAATCATGTATGTGAAACTTTTGAAAACTATAGAGAATTTAAAGAATCCTGTTTCAATTAAAAAAAAAAATAAATGCTGGAATTGTTGAAAAAATTTTAAAAAAGGAGCAATAGCCTTTACAGAAGAGTCATAAGTATAAACAACTTCAAACTTCAAATCAACCTTCCTTTTAATTTCCGTCTCCATCCAGATGTAATACTTTCTCCTACAAAAATTTAGATTGACCAAAAGCACTGCAAGTACCCTGTGTGAAATAGATACCTAGTGGTAAGCTGCTCTGTGGCAGAGGGGGCTCAGCTCGATGCTCTGTGGTGACCTAGAGGGGTGGGAGGGAGGCTCAGAAGGGAGGGGACATATGTATGCTTAGAGCTGATTCACACTATAGAGCAGAAACTAACAGACATTACAAAGCAATTGAACTCCAATTAAAAAAATTTTTTAAAGTAGAAAGTAAGCATATACTCATCTATATAAACAAGGTCTAGGGCTTATCAATCTTCCTGAATGTTGCATAGTAATAATAATTATTATGATAAAAATAAATTTAATACACTGTTTATTAAACATTGTGTTCAAAAAACTACTGTATGAATGCTAGATTTTAAATATTAAGTAATAACTATGAACGTTGGCACTGTAGTACAAGTTTTCTAGATAAAATTGGTGTTGATATCTATGTTCTAGTAAAGGGTGCTCTAGACTTTAAAAGATAAAAGAATGAAAGAAATCAATAGTAATAATAAAAGCATATAGCTAGGTGTTTTTGAAGAATGCATTGAACCAAGATCTCTTGTTCACCTGTGATTGTGATAGTTGCTCAGTCCTGTCCGACTCTTTATGATCCCATGGAGCCCGCCAGGCTCCTCGGTCCATAGGTTTTTCCAGGCGAGAATACTGGAGTGGATTGCCATTTTCTCCAGGGGATCTTCCCATCCAGGGATTGAATCTGGGTTTTCTGCATTAAACACAGCTTTTTACCATCTGAGCCACCAGATGTTCACCTGTATGGGTTAGTCTATTCATGCAAGGTCATTGAGTCATTTATCTTTCTATGAATCAGGTTTGTTGCACTGGTTGAATATTTACTGACTGCTTATTGTACAAAAGCACAACCCCTGAAGGTAAGACAGCACAGCTGCCCCAGAGTTGGCTCCACTTTTGTAAACTTACACCACAAGCTCCAAGAGGGTAGGAGGTGATGCCAGGCAGTCCAGTATTAGTGTGAGAGTCACCTTGATCTGGGCTTCTCTGGGGGCTCAGGCTGTAAAGAATTCACTTGCAATGTAGGAGACCCTGGTTCAACTCCTGGGTTGGGAAGATCCCCTGGAGAAGGGAATCAGCTGCCCACTCCAGTATATTTGCCTGAAGAATCCCATGGACAAAGGAGCCTGGAGGGCTACTGTCCATGGGGTTGCAAAGACACAACTGAGCAACTGAACAACAATAGTGATATACAGGGCCAGCTATCCACAGAGCCCTTCTACAGAGGGTGGAATCTTACCATGATCAAGGAAGCATATGAGGCTCTACACTGTGCCTTCTGAGGGCCTGTTCTCTTTCTGACTCTTCCACTCAAGATTGCAATCAAATCCCATCCTGAGCAGGCTTGAGTATTCTAGCTCCAGAGAGGATCTAGCTTAGATTTGGTTCCAACTCTTGAGAAACGTTCTTTCCTTCTCATCTTAGCCTTTTTCTTCCTGGAGTTCTCTATCTATGCTGCCCCATGTAGTGAAACCAGGGAACTACAAGGCAGAGGTAGAAATAAGGTACCAGAAGTGTGTTGGGCCAACCCTTAAGGAAGTTCCTAGACCAGTCTGGAGTCTCCTCAGGAGAGAAGAATCTGTTCCTCAGTTGCTGAGAGGGCTGACATATGATCTTCATGAATCACCCTCTTTGAGGACTGCTTTAGCTAAAAAGTGGCTTCCCAGGTGGCTCAGATGGTAAAGCGTCTGCCTGCAATGAGGGAGACCCGGGTTTGATCCCTGGGTCAGGAAGATCCCCTGGAGAAGGAAATGGCAACTCACTCCAGTACTCTTGCCTGGAAAATTTCATGGACAGAGGAGCCTGGTAGGCTACAGTCCATTGGGTTGTAAAGAGTCAGACACAACTGAGCAACTTCACTTCACTTTCACTTTAGCTAAGAAAGCTGCCCTGCTCAAAGTTCTACCTCCTTCAACGTCAGCTCACATTCCCCAAAATTCATCCCTACTAAAGAGAACTCTCTGAAAGGCCAACCTAGCTCCAGACCACCCCATGGATGTGCCCCATGGGTCAGCCAAGGCTGTCATCATAGCTCAGTTTCTCCCTCCGCCCAATCCTACTTCTTTCTTATCCCTCTGGCAGCACGATATCAATCCTCAATGAATGTCCTGCTCATATTTTTTTTTTTTTAAAGCAAAAGCCATTCTTAGCTTGTAAACTGTACAAAAACAGGAAACAGCCTAGATTTAGTCCATGGCTATAGTTTGCCAACCCTTGTTTCATAGCCATTTTTAGGAATTAAGTCAGCTTTGGGAGTCTTAATATGAACTTATGTCATGTAACAACCATTTTTTTTCTTTTTAATTTTATTTATTTAGTCTTTATTTTTGGCTGCACTGGCTCTTTGTTACTATGTTCAGGCTTTTTCTAGTTGCAGTGAGTGGGGTCTACTCTTCCTTCTTTACGGGATACGATGCTCACTGTGGTGGCTTCTCCTGTTGCAGAGGACAGGCTCTAGGCACATGAGCTTAGTTGTTCTAAGGCCTATGGGATCTTTCGAGACTAGGGATCGAACCCATGTCCACTGCATTGGCAGGCAGATTCTTAACCACTGGACCCCCACTGAAGTCCTAGACACCCATTTCTAAAGTTAAAATACTTAAGCTAAACATGCTTACATTAAGTCATTGATGAGCAACTCAATAATGCCCCCAACCCAAAAACATTAGGCAAAACCATTCAGAAGAACAAAAACACTCTTACTCTCTACTCTGTATTTTTCCATGAAATAAAGGGAAGACTTTGGTATGTGGTTTGAGGCTCAAGAATTCTTGAAGTGATATATTAGTCACTTGGCAGAGAAAAACATTATCAACAGTTAGTTGTGAAAGCTTTGAGCTGTGATCAAGAATGGTTTTCTACAATTTTCTCCCTTTGAGTTTCATAGAATCTAGCAGCAGTCTTTGGAAGGAAGGTACAATACCACAATCATTTGTGATTTACCTTGGAAATAAGCTACATGGAAATGATTCACTGAATCCATTCATCAAGAGACCTAGTATCTGCTTAGTAGCAGCTGTGACCTCAGGCCAGATGCCACTGCCCTCTTCTTCAACCACTCTATGATGAAAATGGACATTCCACCCCGAGGGCCTCCTCTTTTCATCTCAGAGTTGCAGAAGAATCTGCAACAGGGACTATCACCTGAAGGGCTGAATACTCAAGAATGTTTGTGGAATGAATTATTGTGAGTGAATGAATACATGAGGGACTCAGAAAAGATCCTCCAGCAGAACTGTCTTAACTTTGGTTTTGTTGTCCAAGTCCTGATCAGGCTTCAGTGTAAACTGTGGACAGAAAATGTTTTGTTAATGGGTTACTTGATATTAGCACCTAGTCAGTCAGCCTTATATGAAAATAAAATGTTCACTTTTCAAACTCTAATTGATTTCATATTAAAATGATTTTATTTCATATAATAGGAGAAATAGCTCAGGATGCTGCAGAAAATAATAATAATAACATTAGCAAGAATAATAAAACTATAGCAATAGTGTCTGGGGGAAGGGAGAAATTGTTCTTCTGTGTTAGACAATCTGCTAAGCTTTCTATATTCTTCATTATCTCACTACATTTTAAAATAATAACATTAATGGAGGAGAACTATTCATATCCACTTTTAATGGACCCAGTGTCAGGAAGCATTTAACAAGAGGCTTCCTGTGTGCTGTTTTGGATCTGTCAGGAACCCTCTGGCCCTTATTAATTCCTGAATGTTCAGGAATTAAGAGGAGAGGCACACCGTTCCCGGGGCTGAGGAATCCAGGCATTTCTCATTACGGTGATAAGTACCCTCTTCCTTTTTATGAGCCATATGGTAAAAGGTGATTGTTTGCAACTCTCTCTCTTTGATAGGGATCGTCTTATGTTTTGTAAGTCTGGAATTTTAATCTTTATCTTTGCTGAGAATAACCACCTTGTAGGACAGTATATATGCCCACGCCATGTTGATTAAAACACCTTTGCTCTATCAGAGCTTGGGTCCCCGTGTCTTTCTTTCTTTCTTTATCTCTCTATTTCTGGCTAATTCCTTGGAGCACGGAGGCCCACTGAGCTCACTTTCTTGCCCAGGCTTCTAAGACCCACTCCAGAGGGCGCCCGATGCCTACCTGCAGCAGCGCACGCCCTAAGAACAGGACTCTATTGGCTTTCCGCGTAAACCAGGGGATATCAGCCTCTTTCTCTCCCTTGCTCTCCAGACCGCCAGGTTCCGGTCCATTAAAGGACCAACACCCAGGACCAGTCTGAAGGGAAATTTAGTAACTTCTTCAAGATCCCACATGTAATCAACTGCAGACTTGACATTTGAATTGACCCTTACTTAATACCAGAATTTATTTACTTAGAACACTTTATTTTTTAGAATACTTTATTTTGTATTGTAAATACTCAAATGGTTGCAAAAGTAGAGTTGCTTAGGTGCTAACATTTATAGAGCTTTAAAGAGAAGATTTTTTTTTCTTATACATGAACTCCTCCTCCTCCAACAATTAGTATTCATCTAAAGCTATGAAAAAAATATTATTGTAGCATCCAGAAATCTAGTGAAGATTTGTTACTTATGGCAAGGACAACTGAGTGCTCCCCATTATTGGTCTCCCCTTCATTATCATAATATGGGGTTGGCCAAAAAGTTTATCTGAGTTTTCCATAAGATGTCATGAAAAACCAGGACAAAATTTTTTGCCAATCCTATGTTAGAACTTCTGATTTCAGTTTGGCTACTGCTTGCTATTTTTGATTCTCTGAAATGCCTATAAATGAAAAGGGGACAGGGAACTTGAGTAGCCAGAGAGTCTTGAGATAGAGATTTAGGTTTGACATTTATGAACTAAGAGAGAGAAGGAAGGATTGAGTAGAAAGAGCTTTGGACTGTGGTGTGGCTCTAAGAAATACTTACCTCAGATCAAAGACTGTCTTTTAGAAAAGTCCCATGTTGGGCAGGAATGCCAGGGTCTAAGATGCTCTCAGTGCTAAGTCATTAGCTACAAATAACCCAAGGAGAGCATGGCTTTAGTTTGAACAAAGTGTTGGTTTCCAAATTTGTGGTAAGTGAGAACCAGTAGGCATTTCTCTCTTAAAGGGAAAATCAAGTGGTGCATTCTTTTTTTGTTGTTTAAAATTTATTGTATTGAAGTATAGCTGATTTGCAATGTTGTGTTAATTTTTCTGTATAGGAAAGTGATTTGGTTATACCATATATACATTTTTTTCATATTTTATTATGGTTTATCACAGGATATTGAATAGAGCAAGTCGTGCATTCTTAAGACTCTTACACAGGTACCCAGTCACCTGTGATTTTAAATATGCCCATATAATTAAGATTTAACTAACAGGACTGGAAAGCAAAAGTAGGAAGTCAAGAGTTACATGGAGTAACAGTCAAGTTTGGCATTGCAGAACAAAATTAAGCAGGGAAAATGCTAACAGTTTTGCGAAGAGAACACACTATAGAAAACACCCTCTTCCAACAACATGAGATGACTCCACACATGGACATCACCAGATGGTCAATACTGAAACCAGATGGAATATATTCATTGCAGTTGAAGATGGAGAAGCTCTATTCAGTTCAGTTTAGCCCAGTTCAGTTTAGTTGCTCAGTTGTGTCTGACTCTTTGAGACTCCATGGACCACAGCACACCAGGCCTCCCTGTCCATCACCAACTCCCAGAGTTCATGCAAATCCATGTCCATTGAGTCAGTGATGCCATCCAACCATCTCATCCTCTGTCGTCCCCTTCTCCTCCTGCCTTCAATCTTTCCCAGCATCAGGGTCTTTTCAAATGAGTCAGTTCTTCGCATCAGGTGGCCAAAATATTGGGAGTTTCAGCTTCAACATCAGTCCTTCCAATAAACACTCAGGACTGATCTCCTTTAGGATGGACTGGTTGGATCTCCTTGCAGTCCAAGGGACTCTCAAGAGTCTACTCCAACACCACAGTACAAAGGCATCAATTCTTCGGCGCTCAGCTTTCTTTATAGTCCAACTCCCACATCCATACATGACCACTGGAAAAACCATAGCCTTGACTAGATGGACCTTTGTTGGCAAAGTAATGTCTCTGCTTTTTAATATGATGTCTAGGTTGGTCATAACTTTCCTTCCAAAGAGCAAGTGTCTTTTAATTTCATGGCTGCAGTCAGCATCTGCAGTGATTTTGGAGCCCCCCAAATATAAAGTCAGCCACTGTTTCCACTGTTTTCCCATCTATTTGCCATGAAGTGATGGGACTGGATGCCATGATCTTAGTTTTCTGAATGTTGAGCTTTAAGCCAACATTTTCAACTCTCCTCTTTCACTTTCATCAAGAGGCTCTTTAGTTCTTCTTCACTTTCTGCCATAAGTGTGGTGTTTTCTGCATATCTGAGGTAATATTTCTCCCAGCAATCTTGATTCCAGCTTATGCTTCATCCAGCCCAGCATTTCTCATGATGTATTCTGCATGTAAGTTAAATAAGCAGGGTGACAATATACAGCCTTGATGTACTCCTTTTCCTATTTGGAACCAGTCTACCTATTTGGAAGCTCTATACAGTCAGCAAAAACAAGACCGGAAGCTTACTGTGGCTCAGATCATGAACTCCTTATTTCAAAATTCAGACTCAAATTGAAGAAAGTAGAAAAAACCACTAGACCATTCAGGTATGACATAAATCAAATCCCTTACAATTATACAGTAGAAGAGACAAGTAGACTCAAGGGATTAGATCTCTGACAGACAGAGTGCCTGAAGAACTATGGACAGAGGCTCATGATACTATATAGGAGGCAGTGATCAAGACCATCTCAGAGAAAAAGAAATGCAAAAAGGCGAAGTGGTTTTCTGAAGAGGCCTTACAAATAGCTGAGAAAAGAAAAGAAGCTAAAGGCAAAGGAGAAAAGGAAAGATATACTCATCTGAATGAAACGTTCCAAAGAATAGCAAGGAGATATAAGAAAGCCTTCTTCAGTGATAAATGCAAAGAAATAGAGAAAAACAATAGAATTAGAAAGACTACAGATCTCTTCTAGAAAATTAGGGATACCAAGGGAACATTTCATGCAAAGATGGGCACTTTATAGAACAGAAATGGTACAGACCTAACAGAAGCAGAAGATATTACGAAGAGGTGGCAAGGATACATAGAAGAGCCATACAAAAAATATGTTAATGACCCAGATAACCACGGTGGTGTGATCACTCACCTAGAGCCAGACGTCTTAGAGTGGGAAGTCAAGTGGGCCTTAGGAAGCATTACTACAAACAGAGCTAGTGAAGGTGATGGAATTGCAGTTGAGCTATTTCAAGTCCTAAAAGATGATGGTATGAAAGCGCTGCATTCAATATGCCAGAAAATTTAGAAAATCAGCAGTGGCCACAGGTCTGGAAAAGTTCAGTTTTCATTCCAATCCCAAAGAAAGGCAAGGCCAAAGAATGTTCAAACTACCACACAAATCGTACTCATCTCATATGCTGGCAAAGTAATGCTCAAAATTCTCCAAGCCAATTTTCACCAGTACGTGAACCAAGAACCTCCAGATGTTCCGCTGGATTTATAAAATGCAGAGGAACCAGAGACCAAATTGCCAACATCCTTTGGATCATAGAAAAAGCAAGAGATTCCATAAAAAACATCTACTTCTGTTTCATTGACTATGCTAAAGTCTCTGATGGTGTGGATCACAACAAATTGTGGGAAATTCTTCAAGAGATGGGAATACCAGACCACCTAACCTGCCTCCTGAGAAATCTGTATGCAAGAAAAGAAGCAACAGTTAGAACCTGATATGGAACAATAGACTGGTTCCGAATTGGGAAATGATTGCTTCAAGATTGTATATTGTCACCCTGCTTATTTAACTTATATGCAGAGTACATCATGAGAAACGCTGGGCTGGAGGAAGCACAAGCTGGAATCAGGACTGCAGGGAGAAATATCAATAACCTCAGATATGCACATAGCACCACCCTATGGCAGAAAGTGAAGAGCAACTGAAGAGCCTCTTGATGAAAGTGAAGGAGGAGAGTGAAAAAGCTGACTTAAAACTCAATAATCAAAAAATGAAGATCATGGTGTCCAGTCCCATTACTTCATGGCAAATAGATGGGGAAACAATGAAAACAATGACAGGCTATTTTCTTGGGCTCAAAAATCACTGCAGATGGTGACTGCAGCCATGAAATTAAAAGACACTTGTTTCTTACAAGGAAAGCTGTGACAAAACTGGACAGCATACTAAAAAGCAGAGACATTACTTTGCTGACAAAGATCCATATAGTCAAGTCTATGACTTTTCCAGTAGTCATGTATGGATGTGAAAGTTGGATCATAAAGAAAGCTGTACCTGAAGAATGGATACTTTTGAACTGTGATGTTGGAGAGGACTCTTGAGAGTCCACTGGACTGCAAAGAGATCAAACCAGTCATTTCTAAAGGAAATCAGTCCTGAAGAGTCATTGGAAGGACTGACACTGAAGCTGAAGCTTCAATACTTTGGCCAACTGATGCAAAGAGCTGACTTATTTGAAAAGACCCTGATGCTGGAAAAGATTGAATGCAGGAGGAGAAGGGGGTGACAGAGGATGTAATGGTGGATGGCATCACCAACTCAGTGGACGTAAGTTTGAGCAAGCTCCCGGAGCTGAGGATGGACTGGGAAGCCTGGCGTGCTGCAGTTCACGTGGCTGCAAAGAGTCAGACACATTGAGCAACTGAACTGAACCGAATGGGGTATGAAGTAAAGTGATGTCTGCAGTGCTTGTCTGTACCCCTAACCCCTTCCTCCATCGTCAGTTTGCATCACGTTCACAGTAGCAAATCATCTCCAGTAATGTGAGGGAGACTGGAGAAAAAGACAGAAGAAAGCAAGGTCCATGAGTAACAGGATATTCATCACACCACTCCATTATGGAGAAAAAGAAAACTCTATATTTATTAAAAATATTATAGGGTTCTATGGCATAAAGCTGAAATGCAACCTTAACTAATGCATCATATTTAGAGGTGAAATAGAAACATTTTGCTAAGGCAGCAATGTTAAGGGTAGACGAGAAAAAGGAAAGTTTTAAAATAAGTTGGGCTATAAGAAAACTCTGGGACAATATAAACACGTTTTAACATTGGCCCAGACATTGCTGTTTTGATGGAAAGAGAAACTTAAACACTCTGTCAAGATGAAACCAATAGGATTTGCTGACATGAGAAAGAAGGAAAATTAATGAAGAGCTCAAGATCTTGAAATCAGTGATTGGGTGAGTGATGATACCATTAAACAAAACAGGAAGCATGAAGATGGATCAGGACTACTAGGGGGACGCTGATGACTTTAGTTTTTGTTGAATTAGACTGAATTGCTATGAAACATTTTAACTTGTTTGCCCCATGTAAGGAGTAGACTGAGTCTGTTCAGCAAGTGAAACAGATTCTTTATGAGCATAATATCTTTTCTCTTAAATTTTCCTAAACCATTAGAGAAAGTTATGCGTGTGAAATAAAGTCATAATGCAGCATTTAGGGTTTCCACTTGTAATGGATGGTTTTCTGTTTTGTTTTGTTTTCATTTACCACATACAGAGGATATCTTTGTGTAGTCAAATGATATTTGGTTTTTGCATATTTCCTAGCTTAACCATCATAAACAAAATATATTGACTTGGCACTCTTTCATATAGTGTCGTTCAGAGATGACTAAACCCTTTATATCTCATACTCTTCTACTTATCTATTAGAATATAGAAAATATATATAGATTAGACATAAATTTCATGTTCTTCCTTCTTGATTCTTATGTTTGACATTATTAAGGAACTTCTTTTAAAAAATGTTAAAATCAAGATTAATTTGCATCAAAAATCATAAAAAACTTTTTACTCAAATTAACTTGTATATTAAGTTATAAAAATAGCATTCATATTTTTTACATTCTTATTTTATGCCATAGGGTTATATAAAAATAAACCTCCTAAAGATTTTTGGTATATTTATAAATTTGAACATTTTTCTGGTTAAATGCCAGAATCAAACATCTATATTCATTATTTAATCCCCCTTCTTTTATTTTTTATTATTATTTTTTTAATCTCTGTTGTTCCTGTTATTGTGATTTTTACCCCAGGTGCAAACAAATACACGTGGATCCAGCCAAGTCTTTGTGTGATTGATCTCTTGATTTCCTGACAGCTCACAATGTATCTAGTAATTATGCTGTTCAGACATGGAGATTGCATTATCTCAAATTGCCTGGAATGATAACAATTTATCAAACTTGCTGCAAGAAGTTCATCTTCACCTTAAAGTGATCACTTTTCTCCCTGTTAAGTTGCTTGATTTAATAGAATGAGTCCAGAGGGCCTTCATTTACTTCTTTTCCTACTCCTCTCATTTTTATTCTCTTTGGTCATTAAGCAGCTGAAAGAAGACATCAATGCTTTCTGCCTGCATTGTTTATCTTACTCCCTGTCAGTGCCACAGAGATTCAGATTTTATAATCTGATACAAAAGCACAAGTTAAGTTACAAGATTTCAGAGTACCTCAGTGAAACTGAAACCTGTTCTGTACCATTGAGTTTTCCAAGACATAATTATAAAAGTAATGTCGTGAAAATAAAAACACTACCAATCAGAGAACTAAGTTTTCAAGCCTATATTATCCTGAGTCTTTAATAATGAGACCAACATTATATATCTAGCAGATGTAGGAAAAGAAAGAAAACCAAAATAACAAATTATTACCACGAACAGATTCTTGCTTCTTCCATAGTAATTGACTTTACTTCTCATCTTAGTGCCAGTATAATTGACAGTGGCTATATGCACAAATAACTTCACATGGCATATTGGGACACTGAGAGACAGAAAAGAAATGGCCAAGGCTTAGAAATAAATATCATGATCTCGAAAGACAGGTTACAGTTTGTCATGAACCTCCTTTGTCACATGACAAATGATCTGGAGTTTGGTTCTGTAAAGCAGAGTGTGAATGGTTAATTTTACATGTCAACTTGAGTGAGCTAAGACATGCCCAGATAGCTGGTAAAACATTATTTCTAAGTGTGTTTGCGAGGGTGTTTCCAGAGGATATGAGCATTTTAATCAGTAGACTAAGTCAAGATCACTTTGACTAGCATGGTGGACATATGTTGATCTGTTGAGGGTCTGAATAGAACAAAAATGCAGAGTGAGGAAGCACTGGCTCTTTTTACTTGAGCTAGGGCATCCATCATCTCCTGCCCTCAGGCAACAGCACTTTTGGGGGTCTTTATCCTTGGACCAGAACTTACACTACTGGCCCTTCCCAAATTTTCAGAGCAGACCTTATTTATACTGAGATGATCCTTTGGTCCTTAGGCTGCTGGCTGGGACTGAATTACACTATTGACTTGCCTGATCCTCCGGCTTGCAGACTAGCTCTTGGAACTCAGCTTCCATAAGCACAGGAACCAATTCACATAATAGATCCCCTCTTTCATATCTACATATAGGCATTTATTTTGGACTAGGCATATAGTCCATTTTATTGGACTTCATAAATACTGCCTTTTTTTACAAACTGAAGGTTTGTGGAAACCATATACATCTACCAGCACCATTTTTCCATTAGCATTTGCACACATGAAGTGCATCCATGTCACATTTTGGTACCTTCAATATTTCAAACTTTTTCATTATTATTATATTTGTTACAGTGATCTGTGATTAGTAATCTTTGAAGTTCCAATTGTAGTTTTGTTTTTTTTTACATTTTTTATTGCATGTGCTTTTTTATACATAATGCTGTTGCACACTTAATAGATGACAGTTTAGTGTAAACATTACTTTTACATGCCCTAGAAACCAAGAAACAACTGTGTAACGTGCTTTATTGAAATACCTACTTTATTTTGGTGATCAGGAACTGGACCCACGATGATGCTGAGGTATGCCTGTATATATCCGATCAGTTCTGCTTCTTTAGGGGACCCTGAGCCAAACACAGGGCTTTTCAAGCCTATCTTAATATTAATATTAATATCTTAATACAGCTGCCTTAAGGTAACTCAGGGCTTCCCAGGTGGCGCTAGTGGTAAGGAATCTGCCTGCTAATACAGGAGACGCAAGAATCTCAGGTGCTTTCCAACATCAAAAATTGGTGAAAAGGAGATGAAGGTGGCAAAGAATATTGAGAAAGGATATATGATATCAGAGGGAAAACTGGGATGTGTGTTATCAGAAGAAAGAACTGGAAAACTGAAAACCTGCTGAAGCGGGAGACTTGAATGTGGGTGGAGCCAGTACACACAGGACTGACCTTTTCTGTTTCAAACTGTGTATTGCTAATGCTTATTTTATAATTATGCAAATTCACTGCTTTCATTTAAAATTACTTTTAAAAATTTACTTTTCAAATACAGTTGAAATATATTTGCTTTTCTTTCTATTTTCTATCCCAAAACTTGAAATTCCAGATAAAAGAATATGATCAATGTTGCTTAAAGCATCCATAAGAAAATATGATATTTTTCATGTTAGATACTTGCAGATTTGGCTTACAATAAATTGTGACTATTTATACACATATATTAAACATCATTATGTCTAAAATAGTTTCCTCATAGCACCATTTTTCTTCCATTACAATAAAGATCACTATACTAAATGACTTTTTTCTCTATATACTTTTCCTTGGTGTCAGTCTTTAGACTTGGTTCCAATTTCTTGTCCTTACACTGCGTTGTTGTTTTTTTCTTTTCTCTTATATTCCCCAAGAGATGTCAACAAGTGATGTGGCCCTACCAACTACACTGAACAGAAAGACCAAGCAAAATAAAACAAAGTAACCAGCTGCTGTTACATCTCTCTTCTGTCCACTTTTGAGGCCCACGCTGCCTTATCTATTACAGAAAAAAATTACTTGAAAACTTCCCCAACTGCTGTAAAGTAGGAACTGTATTCGATTAAAAAAGGTAGTGGAGTTTCACACAGCACAAAATATTGCTAGAGCCCATATCATGAGAGTCAATGATTAAAATACATAACCAATTACAGTATAAAACAGATCATGGTATAGTTAGCTCCATAACCTCAGGAACGCAGAATTGATTGAATAGAAATTAAACATGTCTAATTTTCTAGTTGTCTTTCTGAAGAAGTTTTAAACCCAGACCACCTCAGGGGTTCTAGGAGGCAATCAGGTGAAGAAAGACTCCCCTTGGTGCCATTCAATGTCACTGGTCTTTTATACACTCTGGCAGTTGGACTTGGGAACACGCTGCTCCACAGCAGGTGGGAGTTTTAATGCTCAGTCAGCTTGTGACAGTAGATAGACCAGCAAAAGCAGCCCCTCTGAGGTTTATTTAATGTGAGACAAGCTGTGGTTGTAAGACCTGTAATTGTTGTAGGTGGGGGAGATAAAAGTCAGTTTACAGAGTTAAATCAAAATGAGTCTGAATAGTGGGCTGAAGCACTCATATGGAAATACATTTACACTTTTTCAATTTTGTTTGTATTTAAACTTTACATATAATGTTACTGTATCACACATGCCCTTTTATCTATCATTCTGCCTCCAAAGAATACAGAATGCTATATCATCAGTCATCAAAATAGACTAGGAAGACACAAAAAGTTATTGCCATTCTCCTTTTGCAGATAAAAAAGAAAATTGAAGGGAAGGCGAAGTGATTTTTCTCCCTAGATCACTGCAAGAAGTGACTGACAAAACCAAGGGTTCTATGGTCTCTTGAGACCCATATCCACAAGTATGAGCTGGAAATGTGGAATAATAACATGAACAGAATTCAAAAAAGCTGTCAATGAAGCCCAAATTTCTCTTGCTCCCCTGCCAGGAACAAAGGGGGGAGGGGGGAAAGGCAGACACTATTTGTCAAAATGTGCCCTTCTGTGTTCATTCTAATGATTTTTGAAATAGCAAAAAATTAGGAAAAAGTACACATTTATCTATGGTTTTTCATAATCATATTTTAAGTACTTATTATCAAATATACTATTGCCTCCTACAAACCTCCATTCTAATTCTTCTTGAAGTCACTACACTGAAACTCATAACCCTATAATTTAATAATATTTTTCTGATTATAATAACTATAGGGAAATTTTACTATATTGAAAAATGTAGAAAATATCAAAATATGAACCTAAATTTTATAAACAGATATTGTTATCTTTGAATTAAATTGACTTTTTTATGCGTATTTTATTTCAAAGCAAAATTACTGAACTTCTGGTTTCAGGTGAGAGACGAAGAGCTGAAATGACTGCTGTTCCCATCCTTACAAGAAAAAAATCCTGGGAAAATCACACATTGTCTCTTTTTGAAGCCACAGGTGAAGTGTTATCAACAACTAACCCTAAATCTGGAGAGAGACAGGTGTTTGCTAAGAGAAACTAAATGCCAAGATTTGCTTTCTTGAGGCAACACCATATAAGCCAGTAAAATGATTAAGCTAGAAATGTCTAACAAATTGCTAAAGGCCAAAGTGTTGGATAGTGAAACAGTGTGAAAACTCCAAGGTCTGCAGGCTTATGAGAGTTGTAACCTCTTGCAGGCTTACCTCTGCATGATTACCACAGAGAAGATAGGGAGAAGTTATTTAGTCAGAAAGAGTACAATTTACTCAAAACATGCATTTCCATAGAGAGATGATGAACTTCAGAAATGAAGTTAATGACAATAAAATATTTCAATTTTAATAGCTCTAAAAGAAAAATAACTTTGGAGCAAAAGTCAGAGCAATATACTATATTTACAGCATGAGAAAAAGTGAAAGTTTTGATTAAAACAGCACAAAAGATGGGAGGAATTAATTGGGAATATAAAACATTCTTATACTATAAACAAGCCACATAATATTAAATGTGGATTAGATTATTTCAGAATGTATGTTGCAACCCAAGATAATCATTAAAAATTTGGGGAAAAGGAGATGGATATATCATCAGGGTTAAAGACAGTCATACCTGATGCTCAGTTAGAATTTTAAAACACATGAGATAAAAACAATAGATATAAAAGGAGAAAATAATCCACAATCATAATTGGAGACTTCAACACTCCTCTTATAGTAATTGAGTGACCAATTAGATAGAAAATTAGTTCAGCCATAGATGACCTACAAAAGACAACTGACCAACTTAATCTAATTGACATTTGTATAACAATCCACCCAACAACAACAGAGTATAGATTCTTCTTGAGCGCACATGAAACATTCAGAAAGAAAGACCATGACTCACACTTGAACAGGTTTAAAATAACACATATTATACACTATATGTCCCTAAAATGTAATGTAAGGAAACCTGAAAGCAATAATAGAAACAAATTCTAAAATAATCCCTCTAAATAACCCATAGACTGAAAAGGGAATCTAGAAGAAATTTTTATAGTATTTTGAAGTAAGAAAATAATAAAATACAACATATCATGATTTATGGGGTACAAGTAAATCACTGATTAGAAGAAAATTTATAGCATTAAATTCTTATATTAAAAAAACTAAAATCTGTAACAAAAATTTCTTGTATCGTTGAGAAACTTGAGGGAAAAAAAAACACATTAAAAGAAAGCAAAAGTAAGAAATAATGAAGCTTAGAACAGAAATCAGTGAAATTTAAAACAGAAAAATAGGAGAAATCAATGAAAACAAAAGCTAGTTCATTGAAAAGGCCAATGATATTGATTAATTTTTAGCCAGACTGGATCCTGAATAGAGATACAGTTGACTATATTTATTGGTGAGAGACTGATTGCTTTTTCCAAGAAAAGGAACAAAACAAAAACATTCTTACTTATGGCTCATATTCAGCATGACAAAGTTTGACCTAGCTAGTGCAAAAGGAATGAAAACACAATGAACATGGGTTGAAAAGAAAAGAGTAAAATAAAATTTAATCTTAAGAAATATAAAAATAATTGCTAGAATTAACAAATGAGCTGAAACAGATTATAGGATTCAAGATCAATATGCAAATCTCAATCATATTCCTATATGCCACCAGAATACAATCAGAATTTGAAATAAAAAGATTCAGTTCATACAAAAATCTGCACCTGAATACCAACAGTAGCTTCATTCATAATTGCCAAAACTTGGAAGCAGCCAAACTACTCTTCAGGAGGTGAATGGATAAACAAATAATGGTATACCTATATAATAGGATACTATTTAACCCTGAAAAGAAATGTGCTCTCAAGTTGAAAAGATATGGAAAGTACATTACTAGGTGAAAAAAGACAATCTGCAAAGGCTTTGTACTATATGATCCTAAGTATATGACCTTCTGGAAAAAGCAAAACTATGGCGACAAAATCAGTAGTTGCCAGCAGTTCAGAGGTAGGCTGAGGTGGAATGGGCAGAGTGCAGAAGAATTTCAAGGCAATGAAACTATCAGTTCAGTTCACTCGCTCAGTCATGTCCGACTCTTTGCGACCCCATGAACTGCAGCACACCAGGCCTCCCCGTCCATAACCAACCCCTGGAGTTTAAAAAAGCTTTTTCTATAGTGAAACTATAATGTATGATATGAAAACTATGAACATATGTCATTATACACTTGTCAAAACCTATGGAATACACAATATCAAGAATAAACCCAAATGTAAACCACAGGCTTTGATTGATAATGATATGCCAATGTTGGTTCACCGACTGTAATAAATGTGTCACCGTGGTGCAGGATGGTGATAATGGACAAGGCTTTGTGTTTGTGAAGGCAGAGGGTAATGTGAATTCTGTGTCCTTGCTGCTCACTTTTGCTGATAACCTTCAGTTCAGTTCAGTTCAGTCACTCAAGTGTGTCTGACTCTTTGCAACCCTATGAATCACAGCACACCAGGCCTCCCTGTCCATCACCAACTCCCGGAGTTCATCCAAACTCATGTCCATTGAGTTGGTGATGCCATCCAACCATCTCATCCTCTGTCGTCCCCTTCTCCTCCTGCCCTCAATCTTTCCCAGCATCAGGGTCTTTTCCAATGAGTCAGCTCTTCGCATCAGGTGGCCAAAGTACTGGAGATTCAGCTTCAACATTAGTCCTTCCAACGAACACCAGGACTGATCTCCTTTAGGATGGACTGGTTGGATCTCCTTGCAGTCCAAGGGACTCTCAAGGGTCTTCTCCAACACCACATTCAAAAGCATCAATTCTTTGGCGCTCAGCTTTCTTTATAGTCCAACTCTCACATCCGTGCACGGCTAGTGGAAAAACCATAGCCTTGACTAGACGGATCTTTGTTGACAAAGTAATGCCTCTGCTGATAACCTAACAGTGCTCTAAAAAAACAGTGTCTGTTAACAGGCACACACTCATACAAACAGCAATAACAATACATTTAAATAGCATTCCAAAAACAAAATATAAACACTTAAGTATAAATGTACCAAAATATGTCCAGAATTTGTATGTTATTTACTATAAAACACTAATGCAAGAAATTAGTAAAACCTAATGGATTGGACAATACTGTTAAAATTTCCACTCACTGCAGTTGAATTACCATAGATACTATGCAACCCAAACCCTGGAAACTCTTATAGATACCAGATTTTGTAACAAGCTGATTCTACAATCAAAATGAAATGACAAAGGAGTTAGAATAGCCAAAATTATTCTTGAAACACATACACACACGTACACATTTGCAGGACTCACACTTCTTGATTTAAAGACTTACTATAAAGCTATAATAGTTAAGATCGCTGTACATACTAAAGGATAGTCTCATGGCTCATAGGAACAGTCTAGAGAGTGCAGAAGAAGACTACACAGATATAGGGTGATAATTTTTAAAAATTAAAATTCAGCAGAGAATGGAGAGTCTTTTCAAGAAGGGTACCAGAAAAATTAGACATCCATATGGAAAAATAAAAAATTACTTAAATAAGTATCTCAAATCTTACATAAGAATTATAATAACTGGCGTGCTGATGTCCATGGAGTCACAGTCGGACACAACTGAGTGACTGAACTGAACTGATAATAACTCAAATGGATCACTGTCCTAAATTTATAAAGTAAAATTATAAAACTTCAAAAGAATATACTGAAGAAAATCCTGACTGGAGTCTGGCCACATATTTTTATATATGACATTAAAATGATTATTTGTGGAAGAGAAAATGATAAATTGGACTTTATCAGAAATTAGAAAAAAAAAAAAACTTGATCCTTTAAAAGACAACATTAAGGGAAAGAAAATTCAAGCCACAAAGATTCAAGTATCTGATAAAGAACTTATATCTGAGATATATAAAGAACACTGAAAACTTAACAAAATGAAACAACCTGATTAAAAAATGAGCAGAGAAGTATCTGAACAGATGCTTCACCAAAGAAGGTATTCAAGTGACAAAGATGAGAAGACATACTTAATGATATTAGTCTTAAGAGAAATAGAAGCTAACCTACAAAGATAGGTCCCCTAACTACCTATTAAAATGGCAAAGAAGAGAAAAAAAATGTAAAAAGATATAGTATGAATTCCTGGCAATATGAAGAGCAGGAGGAACCCCCATCCATTTTTGTGAAAATTAAATTTCTACTTTGGAGAATGGTTTGATACTTTCTCATAACACAGACTTACCACATTACCTAGAATTCCTACTTTTTTATATTTACTCAAGTTGAAAGTATATTCATACCAAAATACATTTTATAATGTGCATAGCAATGTTTCTCAAAATTGCCTAAAACCAAGAGCAAGAGAGATGTGCAGTCACATGTCCAACATGTCAATAGAAAAACTATGGTAAGCCATACGATGTACTTCTAAGGCTGTGTGCATCTATGGGTTTAACTGACTGTGGATAGAAATTTTTTTTTTTTAATTCCAGAAATTTCCAAAAAGTAAAACTTGGATTTTCTGTATGTCGGAAACTATTAACATATCATTTACATTGCATTAGGCCCTGTAAGTATTCTAGAGATGAATTAAAATATATGGGAGTAGATAGGTAGATTATATGCAAATAATATTTTATTTTATATATGAGACAAGCACTTGTGTATTTTGGTACCAATCCATAGTCCTGAAACTAGTCCCCTGCTAGGATATGGAAGGACAACTGTAATTAAAATTAAAGGAACTACTGATTCACACAACTCATGAATGAATATATTTAGCTATATAAAAGGAGCCAGAACTCCAAGGCTGAGTATTATATGATTCTATTTGTATGAAATTTTCAAAAAAGCAAAACTATTGCTGTGAAAGGGACTATAATTAAGATGGTAGGAAGGTTAAGAAGCGTTTACTAAAAAGAAGCTACACAATGGGACTTTTTAGGGTGACGGAGACGTTTGTGTGGTACTGAACAGATGACTGCATGCAGGCATTTTCAAAACCCATATAATTTTATGCCACAAAGACTGAATATAATAGTCAATTAAAAATCAACCAAAATATTAGGGTTGCTCACAATAGAATGCAGATGGTGACAAATTAATATATTTTCTTAAAACTGCATGATGTGACCTCACTAGAGGTAGGGGGAAAGGAACTGACAGAAGTAACTTGGGAAGTGGTATTTTAACTGGATTTTTTAGAGGCTAAAGACAAGAGAAACAGTACATAAACATTGTACTCTAGTTGGCACATCTGTTCCTCACTGGATTATGGCTCAGTCATGCTGAAACATCACTATATGTATACTGTTGTTGTTGGGTTAATCGCTCTGTCATGTCTGACTCTTTACAACCCCATGGACTGTAACCTGCCACGCTCCTCTGTCTGTGGGATTCTCCAGGCAAGAATACTGGAGTGTGTTGCCATTTTATTCTCCAGAGGATCTTCCGGACCCAGAGATTGAACCCAGGTCTCCTGCATTGTAGGCAGATTCTTTACCATCTGAGCCACCAGGGAAGCCCATATGTGTACTAGGGTTGAACAAATAAGTGAATTTTAACTAAATGATTGAAGCCAGGAAGTTTACTGCCAGAGATAAAGGTTACAAATAAGCAAGAGGGGAAGCTCTACATATAATGAAATCTTTTGAAATAATTATGTTTCTGTTCCCTTAAAACTTGCTTTATTCTTCATCACTATAATGGTATCACTTTCCATGCTATTAAATATTCTACAAAATGTATTTTTTGAAGCACAGAATTACCTATCATATGGAATTAACATAGCAATTAAACAATTTCTGTGTTAAAATACACATATTTCCATCATTTGCTCTTGTAAATAATTTTTTGGTGATTGTTTTGTTTTATGATTCAGCTACTATTGCATCTCTACAAAATATAGTATGCTGCAGCTTTGTAGTTTCTTGGAATCTTATATCCTAAAGACCAAGAGGAAAATAAAAAAATCAAACTTAAATATTTATTAAAATTCTGGTACTTAACTTCAGCAAGCTAACAGAGGAACCCACAGTAAATACTGGTAGCGAAAACCTGAATAAAGCAATTAGGTGCCTGAAGTAAATGAGAAGATTCTAAAAACAGAAGGTTCATCGTCATACAGTAAGCAAGCACATTCTCTGAGTTTCTCTAGATAATGACTACTTGAAAAGAATAAACACTGAAGAGGGGCAAAGTATGCAAGAGTTTCTGTGTCCATTCCATGTGCATCATGCGTCAGCAAAAATAAGCCATAATAAAAAGCTAGATCATGGGGAAACTGACAAATGTAAAGAAAATCAATACCGAGTGAGCTGAGAATGCACCCCTGAAGATATCCATAGGGGCTTCCCTGCTGGCTCAGTGGTAACGGATCTGCCTGCACCCTGGGAGACTCAGGTTCAATCCCTGGGTCGGGAAGATCCCCTGGAGAAGGAAATGGGTACCCACTATAGTATCCTTGCCTGGAGAATCCCATGGACAGAGAAGCCTGGCAGATATCCATGTCTTAATCCCTGGAACCTGTGAATGTTACCTTATGTTGCTTTTCTTATTTTTCTTAAGGCTGGGGCTGGGGGGAGTGGTCTTTGCAGATACGATTAATTTAAGAATACTGATAGTTTTTCCTGGATTACCGAGGTGAGCCCTAACTGCCGTTACACATATACTTATAAGAGGAGAGCAGAAGGTGATCTGAAACGTAGAGAAGGCAATGGGAAAATGAAGCAGAGAGATTCAAAGACTGGACGGATGCAGCCATAAACCACCATGTTCTGTAGCCACCAGCAACAGGGAAAGGTAAGGATAAGAGTCTTCCCTAGAGTTGCTGCAAAGAATGGCCCTACTGACATTCTCAGTTCATCACAATGATATAATTTCGAACTTTTGCCCACTAAAACTATAAGAGAATAAATTTGTACTGTTTTAAGCCACCAAGTTTGTGGCCATTTGTTACAGCAGCTATAGGAAACTAATATAGTACCATATACTAAAGAGAGTATGAATATATTTTAAAGCATTATTAATTAGAATGAACATTAAAATCTGCTTTATCAAAAAAATTAATTTTCAGATCTAAGCATAAGCATTTTTAAAAAGATCCAATTCATTGAATAAATAAATCAATAAATGAAAACATTAAAAACAAACAGAAATCAATAGTAAAGATAGAATTAGATGATCATGATCATGAATTATTAAAGCAATCATTATAACCTTTAAATTGCCAAATTTGAAAATGTCAGAATTTGAGAGAAACTCTGGAGAAAATGGCATATTTTCTTTCTACAGTAAATCATGTGTAAACAGTAGGTTTAGAAACAACCAACATTGTTTCAAAGATAGCAGAAGAGTACGGCTGAGTCCCTTTGTTAGCCGCCTGAAACTGTCTTAACGCTGTTGACGACTGACGCTGAGCCCACCAGGCTCCTCTGTCCATGGGATTCTCCAGGCAAGAATATTGGAGTGGACAGCCATTCCCTTCTCCAGGGGATCTTCCTGACCCAGGGATGGATCCCTTGTCTGCTGCATCTTGTGCATTGCAGGCGGATCTATTACCCAGTGAGTCACATGGGAAGCCCTGATCTACTATACCCCAATATAAGATTAAAATTTTAAAGAAAAAATAGAAGAAGTTAAATGAGGCTATTAATGATACCCTCCCCCCAACACATACACACACTCAACTTAATCTGGCCAAAAGATAGACTTTCATAGATAGCTTGACACCCAGAAGCAATCTATACCCTTCGGAAAATAAATCACACTCAGGTTGCAGATGCTATTCTTCATCTAACTTTCAATTTTGAAAATCATACTACTCTCTGCCGTAATGTATCTGTGTTTTAAAGATATACAAATAAATGACTACTTATTCAATTATTGATGGCATTATTTCAATTATTCTGTTGCTTTCAGTACTATCTACTTTAAGAGACTGAACCTAGGAAGTTAAACACTAATTCAAAAATAAGTGGTGGTAAAGTTTTACCATTTAAAACTTTATATATTTTACTTCAAAAGTGTCTTTTTCATTAAGAGTATGCTTTTACTGCCTGGTAGCACAAAAACAGAACTGAGCCATTAGTTGCAATATCAGCTTAGATGAAGATTTGGAAAAGCAGCTGGTTGAAATAAAATGTATGCAGAGTAAACACTGTGAAAAAAATCAATAATTTTTTTCTAGAGAAGGAAATGTCTCTTGTCATGTCTGTTTACATTTCACTGCGCTACATTATATGATTTGAAATGACTTTTAATTTATATAAAAACGAGACATTTTAGAAAACAAACACAAAGCATAATATTCAAGAAACACATTTTCCTCAGATTGTTCTTCTTTGAGAAATAAATGGATAAACACAGATTTTTATCATTCCAATGCTCCCAACTGCATATTGTGAAATACATCCACAAATAGGTATTTATCGGATAGTATATAGTGAGGGTAATGTTAAAAAAGTCTTAGATATTGCTAATATATCCTAAGCATTTTTCCTTATAAAGTGGCATGCTTTCTTTAAAGAAATATATTTTAACTCAATATAAAAATTATATTTGATTTTTAAATTAGTGATTAGAATCTGTTGATAAATTTGTGATAGGTTTAAAAAAAGAAGAGAGTGAGCATTAGTGTTCTTTATATATGTGTGTGTTTTCATTCTTATCTTATTGAAGTATAGTTAATTTACAATATGATACTAATTTCAGGTGTACAACATAGTGACTCAGTATTTTTACAAACTATGCTCCATTAAAAGTAATTGTAAGAAAATTTAATTCCCTGTGCTACAAAATATATCCTTGTTGCTTTACTATTTTATACATGGTAGTTTCTATCTCTTAATCTCATATCCCTAATTTGCCCCTCCACCCTGTCCCCTCCCCAATGGTAAACACTAGTTTGTTTTCTATATGTGAGTCTGTTTCTGTTCTGTATATACATTCATTTGTATTACTTTTTAGGTTCTGCATATAATACCATATAATATTTGTCTTTCTCTGACTTTTTTTACTAAACATTCTCTAGGTTCATTCATGTTTCTGCAAAAGGGAAATTTCATTTTTTAATAAAGAAATATTTCATCATATATACAAACCACATATTTATTCATTTTTCTGTTGATGGACATTTGGGTTGCTTTCCTATCTTTGCTATTGTAAATAGCTATCAAGATGCATATATCTCTTTGAATCAGTGTTTTCATTTTCCAGGTACATCCCCAAAAGTGGAATTGCTGGATCATATGATAGTTCTATTTCAGCTTTTTTAGGGAAACTCCATACTGGTGCACCACTTTACATTCCCACCAACAAGATACAAGGGTTTTCTTTTCTCCATATCCTCCCCAACACTTGATATTTGTAGATTTTTTTGATGATAGACATTCTGACATGTTTGAGATAATATTTCAATTTTTTTTTTATCTTTCTCTAATGATAAGCAAGGTTGCGCATCTTTTCACGTGCCTTATAGTTATATGTATGTCTTCTATTTTTCTAAACTTTTAATTGTATTTAAAATACATATTGGAGAACCCAAATAGACATTTTTTCCAGAGAAGACTTTCGGTTTGTCTACAATCCAATCACTCTGTGTCTAGTAATATATATAGGGAAACTCATGAAAGGCCTAATGTCCAAGTACCTAATGCAAGGATATTCAATGGCATCAGATGAATACATTAATATATGGAGATTAATAAATAAATTGCAGCAATGCTTACACAGGAATATATCAAATAAAAATTAGAAAGTTTTACATTTATCAATGAAACTGAATCTCTGACATTTTATTTAGTTAAAAAAGGGTGGGGGGAATAAAATAATTGATATAACAATTTAAAGCATGAAGTAAGCTATACATATAGTGTATGAATACAAATGTAGAATATTGGACTGAAGAATTCACTGCAAGAATATGGTAGTAAAAGGAAAATGGGAGGTGATAAAATGGGAGTTCAAATGTACCTGTATTTCATTATTTTTTACTGAAAACCAATTAAATCAATCCAAATAAATATCAGCAAACATTAATTTCAGGGTGCAAAAGCATGTGTCTCATTTTCAATTATGTCCTTTTCACAATTTAAAATACTTGCTGGAAAATAAATTTTTAAAAATTCTAACAATGATACCCCCCAGTAAAAAACTTTTCCAAGAGTTGAGCAGTGAAATTGTTTTAAAAACTTTTTGCAATTTGGTTTTCATAGAAAAGGAACTAATTTAAATAATGTTAAGGTAAACCAAAACTTAACTGAGAAAAAATTTTGAAAATACCAATAAGATAAGCACAATTTAAGATAATGTAAACTTAGCAAAATTGTTTCAAGAATAATTAAAAACTTTCATACACTAAAAATGACTAAAGAAATGGAGATGATTATCTGAAAACACCATTCCCTCCAATGGACCCATTCAGGCCCACCTTAATAACCTCCCTTTCTTAAAGTCTACTACATCACATAATATATCTTAATCATGAGAGTGACAAGTATCATAATTATAACAATGAGGAGCAAGGTGTGGACACCAGAAGGTGAAAAATCTTGGGAGCCACTTTAAAATTCTTCCTATCATGCCTGCTGAATTATATTGAATACAAGGGAGAGAGTAACCCAGTCACAGGTTCTGCTTAGCATTTGATGATATTCTTCAAACATCATCTGGTACTATTAATTTAAAAATAGGAAAAAGGGCTTCCCTCACTGTTCAGTGGTTAAGAATCCGCCTTGCAATGCAGGGGACACGGGTTCGATCCCTGGTCTAGGAAAATCCCACAGATCACGGAGCAACTAAGCTGGTTAGTTGCTCATACTACTGAGGTGTGCTCCTACGACTGAATCTGTGCTCTACAGCCTGGGAGCCACAACAAGAGAAGCCACTGCAATAAGTCTGCACACTGTTACTAGTGAGGAGGCCCTGCTTGCCATAACTGGAGAAAGCCTGAGTGCCGAAATGAAGACCAACCATGACCAAAAAACAAAATAAAAATTAAAAAAAAAAACAAACCTTTAACAACAACAAAATAGGAGGAAAATACTACATTCTTAAGTTGATCAAAACTCATTTCCACAGACGTAATTTTCATAATAAAAAACAGAAATAGTTGTATGATATGAGTAATAAAGATCAGTCTCATCACCTTTCATTGTCATTTACTAGAGAATATTTGAGAAACTCTAGTCAATACAGTCAGTAAAAACTTAAGCTGGAAAGAAAGACCTGGAGCTGACTATGGGTCAGATCATGAGCTTCTTACTGTAAAATTCAGACTTACACTGAAGAAAGTAGGGAAAACAATAGGACATTCAGGTATGACCTAAATCAAATCCCTTATGAATATTCAGTGGAAGTGACAAACAGATTTAAGGGATTAGATCTGATAAATAGGGCGCCTGAAGAACAATGAATGGAAGTTCATAACACTGTACAGGAGGGGGTGATCAAAACCACCCCAAAGAAAAAGAAATGCAACATGGGAAGAATCTGCCTGCAACGTGGGAGACCTTCATTCTATCCCTGGGCTGGGAAGGTTCCCTGGAGGAGGGCAGGGCAACCACTCCCGGATTCTTACTTGGAGAATCTCCATGGAGAGAGCAGCCTGGCCGTCTACAGTCCATGGGGTCGCAAAGAGTTGGACACGACTGAGCAAATAAGCACAGCACAAATAGCTGAGAAAAGAAGAGAAGCAAAAGGCAAAGGAGAAAGAGAAAGATACACCTGAGTGTAGAGTTCCAAGAAGCAGGATAAGAAAGCCTTAAGTGAACAATGCAAAGAAAGAGAGAAAAACAATAGGATGTGAAAGATCAGAGAACTTTTCGAGAAAACTAGAGATACCAAGGGAACATTTCATGCAACAACGAGCACAACAAAGGACAGTAATGACAGGTACCTAATAAAGTAGAAGAGATTAGGAAGTGGCAAGAATACACAGAACTACACAAAAAAAGTCTTAATGACCCGGATAACCACGAGTGTGGTCACTCACCAAGAGCCAGGCATCCTGGAGAGTGAAGTCAAGTGGGCCTTAGGAAGAATTACTATAAACAAAGCTAGTGGAGGTGATAAAATTACAGCAGAGCTATGTCAAATCCTTAAATGTAATGCTGTGAAAGTGTCGTGCTCAATATGCCAGCAAATTTGGAAAACTCAGCAATGGTCAAAGGACTAGATAAGGTCAGGTTTCATTCCAATCTCAAAGAAGGGTCATGCCAACGAATGTTCACACTACCATACAATTACACTCAATTCACATGCTAGCAAGGTAATGCTCAAAATCCTCCAAGTTAGGCTTACACAGTACATGAACTGAGAACTTCCAGATGTACAAGTTGGATTTAGAGGCGGCAGAAGAACTAGAGCCAATATCATTGGATCATAGAAAAACAAGAGAATTCCAGAAAAACTTCTACTTCTGCTTCACTGACTACACTGAAGCCTTTAACAGTGTGAATCACAATGAACTGTAGAAAATTCTTAAAGATATGGGAATAGCAGCCCCCTTACCTGACTCCTGAGAAACCTGTATGCAAGTCAAAAGGCAACAGTTAAAACTGGACATGGAAAAATGGAATGACTGTGTATTGTCACCCTGCTTATTTAACTCATATGCAGAGTACATCATGTGAAATGCCAGGCTGGATGAAGCACAAGCTGGAATCAAGATTGCCAACCTCAGATATGTAGATAATACCACTTTAATGGAGAAAGTGAAGAACTAAAGAGTCTCTTGATGAAGGTGAAAGAGGAGAGTGAAGAAGCAGGCTTGAAACTCAATATTCAAAAAACTAAGACACGACATTCAGTCCCATCACTTCATGGCAAATAGATGGGGGGGAAATGGCAACAGTGGCATATTTTATTTTCTTGGGCTCCAAAATCATTGTGGATGGTGAGTGTAGCCATAAAATTAAAAGACTCACCTTGGAAGAAAAGCTATACAAACGTAGACAGTGTATTAAAAAGCAGACACACCACTTTGCCAACAAAGGTTTGTATAGTCAAAGCTGTGTTTTTTTTTTTCCAGTAGTCATGTACATATATGAGAGCTGGACCATAAAGAAACTGAACACAGAAGAATTGATGCTTTAGAACTGTGGTGCTGGAGAAGACTCTTTAGAGTCCTTTAGACTGCAAGGCAATCAAACCAGTCCATCCTAAAGGAAATCAACCCTGAATATTCACAAGAAGGACTGATGCTAAAGTTGAAGCTCTAATACTTTCACCACCTGATGCAAAGAGCTGACTCATCTGAAAAGACCCTGAAGCTGGGTAAGATTGAGGGTAGGAGGAGAAATAGGTGACATTGGCTGAGATGGTTAGATGGCATCATCAACTCAATGGACATGAGTTTGAGCAAACTCAGGAAGACAATAAAGGACAGGGATGCCTGGCATGCTGCATCCATGGGGTCTCAAAAAGTTGAACATGATATCGATTGAACAACAACAACAACAGTGAGTGCAAATACATGAAAAGGATATAATTATTATTAATATTTGAAGAAAGGAGAAAAATACAATTATATGTAATAGTGTAGCTTGCTCTCTGGAAAAGTGAGAAAATGAGCTAAAAATAGTAAAGCAACTTAGTAGCTTCAGCATTTGCAAACTTGTTACACAAAACCAATGCTTTTTATATACAAACAATGGTTCATTTAAGAATGTAAGGAAAGAGAATATCTTATTCATAAATACAGCAGCATGAAAATAAGTTAGGAATAAGCTCTAACAATGAAGTTTCTATGAAAAGCACAAAATTCACCTAAATAATAGAGAGCTAATGTAGATATAGCATTCAATGATATACAATTAGCATATCATTCTAAATTTTCTATAAAATTAAATCAATTAAATTCAAATATTAATAGAATTAGAGCATTGAGAGAGCTATAAAGTGATCTCACTGGATTAATATGAATGCTAAACTCTACAAAACATTTTTTCGGGATGAATAACAAAGATGTACTTTTCCCTGTTTACTAACATGCATGAGAGTAACATGTAAAATAATAATGTTGCTGGCCAAGGATCAGAATGGAAAACATAAGAACATAAAATTAAGCTAATAAATGAATCTAGACTTTTATCTTAATTTCACCCACATGTTCACAAAAAAAGAATAATAAAAACAATGGATTATATATTGGAAGGTAAAGTGTAATACAGTAAGAAGACATCTTTATATATTTTTGTATTTAAGAACTTAGCTGTATTATATCATTCAAATTTCTTTAATTGAAGAAAGGTCTAAGAGCTTCAAAAGAAAAGTAATGAGTTACTATGATACAAAAATAATTCTGCTTTTAGGATTTAATATAAGATACTTGGAAAACAAACTGTACGAGTCTTTTCTAATAGTTGTATTTGAAGCATTTCTAGAAATGTAAGCTATTTACACAGAATTTATTATTTAATTATTTTATGCCTGTAAGTTTAGAAATACTACAAACAATAAAAATCAAATTTAGAGAACTAAATCACTAGGAAAATATTAAAAATACAAAAATTTTAAAAGCGTGTTTTATGAAATAAATATGACTTTAGGTAAAATAAGTATGCAGCCAGATATGTATAGAAAAAAATAATTTGAAATAATTTTGAAATAAAAAAATTAGATTCTTTGTAATATTTTTGTAGTCTCTAAATGTTTTACAATAAGAGCTTACTAGTTAAAACCTGAACCTAAATACACAAGAAGTAGAATAATTAAAAAATGGAGTGAACAAATTCTATCATTAATCCAACTTGATTTCACAGTAATTACCACTCTTCACTCTTTAGGAAGTCAAGTACTTAACACAACCTAGAAAGAAAGCTATGCAATTATCAAACAGTTATTTTTAAAAAGCTAAGTAAAACCTTCATTTCCTTCAATTGCAGTCACAACCTCTGTACTCCCCCCCCCCACCCCTTTTTCTTTGAGAAACCCAAGTAATAATTCTGATTATAGCCTTCTATGTTTTGCTTTTATGTATTTCTTAAGGATCTCTATTTTCCATTTGGTCTCTGATCTTTTTTTTTTTTTTTTTTTGGCCTGGAAACTAAAGTATAACATTGTCCCAGTGCATAATAGATACTTAAAATAATATTACATCTTCATTTCCCTTTGTCCTTCATTTGGAATTCAATCCCACAGTTTTAAATTTCTCAGTGTCCATTTTCCTATGCATTATTACACCTTTAAAAAATGTAAAATATGAACAAAAGCTGCTAAAACACAGATGATATGCCATTTAAAGAATACAAACAATAACTTTTAAATAATATTTCCTTCCTTTGATGAAACAAAAATAAAATGACAATTTTATGTTTTTTCCTAAATGTCTCACATTGAAAACCCAAGTCCTTTCTATATAGCAGAAGTTTCTCGACTTATGATGGGATTATGTCCCAATAAACCCATCATTAGATGAAAATATCATAAGTCAAAGACACATTTAAGACACCTAACCAACCAAACATCACAGCTAAGCATAGTCTACCTTAAATGTGCTCATTAGCCTACAGGTGGGCAAACTTATCTAACAAAAAATACCCGTTCATAATAGCATTGACTATCTCATGCATTTTATTGAATATTGTACTGAAAGTGAAAAATAGAATGGTCATAAGGGTACAGAGGACTTCCCAGGTGGTGGCAGTGCTAAAAAACCAAACAAAACACCAGTCAATGCAGGAGACGTAAGAGATGTGGATTCAGTCCCGGGCTCAGGAAGATCTCCTGGAGGCGGGCATGGTAATCCACTCCAGTATTTTTGCCTGGAGAATCCCATGGACAGAGGAGCCTGGTGGGTTACAGTTCATGCAGGTCTCAAAAAGTTGGACACGACTGAAACAACTTAGCATGCAGGGCACAGAATTGTTGTAAGTGTACTGGTTGTTTACCTTCATGATTTTGAGGCTGACCTGGAGCATCAGCTCACTGCCACTGTCCAGAATCACCAGAGAGTATCATACTGCATATCCCTAGCCTGAGAAAATTTGAAAGTTCAAAATTTGAAGTATGCTGGCTACAGAATGTGTATCACTTTTGCATCATCAAGAAGTAAAAAGATAACTGTATATGATACTGGCACGAAAACAGAAATATAGACCAATCGAACAAGATAGAAAGCCCAGAGATAAGCCCACAAACCTATGGGGGCCATATCTTTGACAAAAGAGGCAAGAATATACAATGAAGAGACAGTCTCTTCAATAAGTGGTGCCAGGAAAACTGGACAGCTAAGTGTAAAAACAATGAAATTAGAACACTTCCTAATATCATGCACAAAAATAAACTCAAAATGGACTAAAGACCTAAATGTAAGACCAGAAACTATAAAAGTCTTAGAGGGAAACATAGGCAGAACAGTCTTCCACACAAATCACAGCAAGATCCCCATGACCCATTTCCTAGAGTAATGGAAATAAAAACAAAAATAAATAAATGGGACCTAATTAAACTTAAAAGCTTTGGCACAACAAAGGAAACTATGAAAAGGTGAAAATGCAGCCCTCAGAATGGGAGAAAAATAACAGCAAAAGAAAAAACTGACAAAGGATTAAATCTTTAAAATGTATAAACAGCTCATTTAGTTCAATACCAGAAAAACAAACAACCCAAACAAAAAGTAGGCTGAAGACCTATACATACGGTTCTCCAAAGAAGACACACAGATGGCTAATAAACATATGAAAAGATGTTCAACCTGGCTCATTATTAGAGAAATGCAAATAAAAATTACAATGAGATATCACCTCACACCAGTCAGAATGGCCATCATCAAAAAATCTACAAACAATAAATGCTAAAGAGGGTGTGGAGAAAAGGGAACATTCTTGTACTGGAGGAGTGAATGTAAATGATACAGCCACTATAGAGAACAGTACAGAATTTCCTTAAAAAACTAGGAATAAAACTACCATATGACCCAACAATCTCACTACCAGTCATATACCCTGAGGAGATCATAACTGAAAAAGACACATGTACCCCAATGGTCATTGCAGCAACATTTACAATAGCCAAGACATGGAAGCAACCTAGATGTCCAATGGCAGATGAATGGATAGAGAAGTTGTTGTATATATACACAGTGAAATATTACTCAGCCATAAAAGGAATATATTTGACTAAGTTCTAATAAGGTGGGTGAACCCTAAGCCTATTATACAGAGTGAAGTAAGTCAGAAAGAGAAAGACAAATACTGTAAATTAACACATATACATGGAATCTGGAAAGATGTCCTGGTGAATCTATTTGCAGGGCAGCAATGGAGATGCTCAACTGGAATTCCATTACCTGCCCTAGCTTTGTTCATAGTGATGCTTCCTAAGGCCCACTTAACTTCACATTCCAGGATGTCTGGCTTTAGGTGAGTGATCACACCATCGTGATTATCTGGGTCATGAAGATCTTTTTTGTACAGTTCTGTGTATTCTTGCCACCTCTTTTTAATATCTTCTGCTTCTTTTAGGTCCATACCATTTCTGTCCTTTATTGAGCCCATCTTTGCATGAAATCTTCCCTTGGTATCTCTAATTTCCTTGAGGAGATCTCTAGTCTTTCCCATTCTATTGTTTTCCTCTATTTCTCTGCACTGATCACTGAGGAAGGCTTTCTTACCCCTCCTTGCTATTCTTTGGAACTGCATTAAAATGGGTATATCTTTCCTTTTCTCCTTTGCTTTTCACTTCTCTTCTTTTCACAGCTATTTGTAAGGCCTCCTCAGAGAGCCACTTTGCTTTTTTGGATTTCTTTTTCTTGGGGATGGTCTTGCTCCCTGTCTCCTGTCCAATGTCATGAACCTCTGTCCATAGTTCATCAGGCACTCTGTCTATCAGATCTAGCCCCTTAAATCTATTTCTCTGTCTATCAGATCTAGCCCCTTAAATCTATTTCTGACTTCCACTGTATAATCATTAGGGATTTTATTTAGGCCACAGGACTGGAAAAAGTTCAGTTTTCATTCCAATCACAAATAAGCAATGCCAAAGAATGCTCAAACTACTGCACAATTGCACTCATCTCACACACTAGCAAAGTAATGCTCAAAATTCTCCAAGTAGGCTTCAACAATACATGAACCATGACATTCCAGATCTTCAAGCTGGTTTTAGAAAAGGCAGAGGAATGAGAAATCAAATTGCCAACACTTGCTGGATCATTGAAAAAGCAAGAGAGTTCCAGAAAAACATCTATTTCTGCTTTATTGACTATGCCAAAGCCTTTGACTGTGTGGATCACAATAGATTGTGTAAAATTGTGAAAGAGATGGGAATACCAGACCACCTGACTTGCCTCTTGAGAAATCTATATGTAGGTCAGGAAGCAACAGTTAGAACGGGACATGGAACAACAGACTGGTTCCAAATAGGAAAAGGAGTACGTCAAAACTGTATATTGGCACTGTGTTTATTTAACTTATATGCAGAGTACATCATGAGAAACACTGGGTTAGAGAAAGCATAAGCTAGAATCAAGATTGCTGAGAGAAATATCAATAACCTCAGATATGCAGATGACACCACCCTTATGGCAGAAAGTGAAGAATAACTAAAGAGCCTCTTGATGAAAGTGAAAGAAGAAAGTGAAAAAGCTGGCTTAAAGCTCAACATTCAGAAAACTAAGATCATGGCATCCAGTCCCATCTCTTCATGGCAAATAGATGGGGAACCAGCAGAAACAGTGGCAGGCTTTATTTTTTTGGGCTCCAAAATCACTGCAGATGGTGATGGCAGCCATGAAATTAAAAGAAACTCCTTGGAAGAAAAGCTATGAACAACCTAGACAGCATATTAAAAAGCAGAGAAATTACTTTGCCAACAAAGGTCCATCTAGTCAAGGCTATGGTTTTCCCAGTGGTCATGTATGGATGTAAGAGTTGGGTTATAAAGAAAGCTGAGCACTGAAGAATTGATGATTTTGAACTGTGGTGTTGGAGAAGACTCTTATGAGTCCCTTGGACTGCAAGGAGATCCAACCTGTCCATCCTAAAGAAAATCAGTCCTGAATGTTCATTGGAAGGACTGATGCTGAAGCTGAAACTCCAATACTTTGGCCATCTGATGAGAAGAACTGACTCATTTGAAAAGACCCTAATGCTGGGAAAGATTGAAGGTAGGAGGAGAAGGGGACTACAGAGGATGAGATGGCTGGATGGCATCACCAACTCAATGGACATGAGTTTGAGTAAGCACCGGGAGTTGGTGATGGACAGGGAGGCCTGGCGTGCTGCAGTCCCTGGGGTTGCAAAGAGTCAGACACGACTGAGTGGCTGTACTGAACTGACTGAATGGAGATGCAGACATAGAGAACAGAATCGTGGACACAATGGAGGAAGGAGAGGGTGGGATGAAATGAGCATGTAGCACTGAAACATAGACATTACTATATGTAAAATTAGATAGCCAGTATAAATCTGCTGCATGACACAGGGAGCTCAAATCTGGTGCTCTGTGATAACCTAGGGGAGAGGGATGGGCTTGGAGGTGGGAGGGCAAGTCAAGAAAGAAGGGGACATAGGTCTGCCTATGGCTGATTCATGTTGATGGATGGCAGAAACCCACACAATATTGTAAAGCAAATTACCTTCCAACTTAAATTCAGTGCTTTTTAAAAAAAATGTAAAAAGATACTGTAAGGTCAAAAAGTCTTAAGTTGAACCATTCTAAGTCATTTCCTGGTACCAGAATGTATAGAAATAATTGATTCACCATTTCAGCACTTAACTCCATTTAATAATCCCCACATATTTTCCTATCTAGGAGACTAGTCACTATCATGGCAGAAAAAGGCAAAAGAAAGCTGGTGGAAATACTCAACCACTCACTACTGGCCAGAATCAAATAAAAGACAATAACATATCCTGAGGGAATTGAGACAAATACTATCATCAGTGTCTTGAAGCTGTAATTATAATCACTTGAATTATGATTGCATCATGTTCCCTTCAACTCATATGTTTGAATGATGTAGAAAGAAGTCAGTTCATGTTGGAGAAACTAGATTGATACCAGTATAGAATACTGATGCCAATAGTGGTATTGGTCTGTATGTGTTACCTACTTGAAACCAAGCCAATTCCTATCACATGGCAGACAGGAATTAACCTAAGACTTTTCCTCCAGCCTGACAAAGACAGCCTGGAACAGGAAAAGCAGTGAAGATCTGCTCGTTGATACATAATAGTCTGGGCTTCCCTGGTGGCTCAGATAGTAAAGAACCCACCTGCAATATGGTAGGCCTGGGTTTGATCCCTGGTTTGGGAAGATTCCCCTGGAGACGGGAATAGCTACCCACTCCAGTATTCTTGCCTGGAGAATTCCATGGACAGAGGAGCCTTGTAGGCTACAGTCCATGGGGTCGCAAAGAGTTAGACATGAGTAAGCGACTTATACTTCACACAATAGTCTAGAAAGACTTGACTGTCTTGGTTTCATACAGAATACCACCTAACCCATCACATTTAATGAAATTATATCGATTGTATCTGAAATACAGAAAACAGCAAAAACTACAGATGTATTAGTCAAATGAATTCATGTCGAAGGGCAGAAGTTAAACGCCACAAATGTTGAAGGCCCTGCCGATTCTTTACTGGGTTCTTTGGTGTGACGTGTGTTGAGTTCTCTTCTCTAAATTGAGTTTGTTGCTCCTTGCACAATGCTTGTAGGAAACCTGATTTTGGAAGCACTGCATGTACCATCTGAGTGTGCTGCTCAATCCATTGGTGAATTACTCAAAATATCGCCAGTTTTGAATGGGGTCCAGATACAAGAAGGATTTTTAGTAGCACAAGGCTGATATTTTATGCTTCTCTGTCATTTGAACCTTTATGACCCAAGAGATCCAATTATTTTTGAAGTATTTTGGTCACACAGGTACGCTGCAAGGAGCTGAACAGGAGAATTCTCTATCTTAAAAGCAGTCTTGGCTTCCAGTGGGTCCTGTTAGAGAGACTAAATGTCTGATCTTGGGACATCAAGTGTCCATGTAAATCCAAACTTCCTTTTTTTAAGTTGGCGTTGTCTGATCCATTAAAACATAAATCTCTACATTTAATAGTGTACTCTTCTTAACTGGCATTTGTATGTATTGGTTCTGGCCCAAGCACATATTGAATGCATACATATATTGCTTTAAATTTGTCTCAGAATCCCATGGTATATATTTTTTCTGCCTCACCAATTCTCCCTCAACTCCATCTTTCATTTAATGGAGAGTGAGATATCACCAGATAAAAGAAGAGGAAAAAGTGCAGGTCTGTTTTCAGATGATTATGGCATGCTGGGCTTCCCAGGTGGTGCTAGTGGTAAAGAACCTGCCTGCCATTGAGGAGACATTAGAGACATGGGTTTGATACCTGAGTCGGGAAGAGTCCCTGGAGGAGGGAATGGCAACCCACTCAAGTATTCTTGTCTAGAGAATCCCATGGACAGAGGAGCCTGGTGGGCTATGGTCCATAGGGTTGCAAAGAGTCTGACATGACTAAAGCAACTTTGCATGCACACATTTCATGGCATGCTGGCCATAGCTGGTAATATTAATCATTGCACTAAAGCCTCCCTTGGAGACAACCCAAAGACAATGGTGAAAAAGAAATCTTTCTAACTGGAATAACTTTGGAAGCACATAGAATTTCCTATTTGCATATATATTAAAATAACCCAAGCTATAAATTAATTCAGAGGCAGTAGCTAGTGCATTGGTTAAATGGTCAGAAACTTGGAAAAGATGGAATTGAAAGATGGATGACAAGGGTGTCTGGTGGAGAGGTATATATATGAGTCTATCAGAAAGGGTTTAGAGTTTGAAGTTTTCTGTATCATACATTAATGCCCTACATGGGACATTCATGGCAAAGAATGATATAAAATAATGTATAAGAATATCAATCTCCCACATGTCTGCCTACTTCTATTCCTAGTCAACCTGTTGTTTACTCAGTGGATTTCTGGAAAAATTCTTCTGTAATGGAGTCTATGAATAGTTTTGACATAATGAACTTCCCTTCACCAGGGCATATCTAGCTACTAACACTACTGACTTTCCATGTTGCCAACAGTGAAGTCCAAAGCCAGACTCAAGAAAGGGAACCATGTTCTGGGTTACCAGTCAGCTTCTTTATGAAGCTGGACCCTATTAAAGTGAACATCACTAATAGCAGAGGTTTTCTTACTCCATGTTAAAATGCAACACTCACACATGGTTTGAGCATAGTAAATGCTCAACAAAACAAATATTAATTGTATTGAAATATTGCAGATGATGAAACTGAGGATAAATATTTGCTAATGGAATAACTCTGCCTCAAGGTAGAAACTTATCTTTTCTATAAAGTGGTACTATATTTTAAAATTTTTAAAAATTCTATCACTTAAAAAATGTCTGATCATGTGTTTAGCATTTAATAGCATTTCACAGTGTCCTAATATCTTTATAAAGGTGATAAAATGAATTAAAATATAAATCCCATTGCCTGTATACAAGGTACATGTATCATAGTCAGTTTAACCTTCAATAAAGTTTTCAGTTGTGGTTACCTAGTCTCCAGATAAACCTAACAGAAATAGAAAAAGCCCAGTGAAGGACAATGAAAAGGATTGTAATCATGAGTAATACTATAGGAGGAGATTCCAAATGAATGGGATATTAAAAAGAGTAGGCTGAATTGCTCTGAGAAGACCAAGGGGAAAAGGTTATAAAATAGAAGCATATTAAGCAAAGAATAGAATAAAATAGATACACAGAAATTCTTCTTTTGCCCTTTCTTACAATTCAAGGGCAGTGGATAAAACCTAGTGCCTAAAAGATGAACATAAAGGTCTTCTTCCTTCTAATAAATTGTCAGGAAATAGTTTTAGGATTTCTTTCCTTTCCATACCTAAATGGGAAACTAAATCAACATCTCTATACTTGCATTTCCCAATATTTGTATGATAGAATGTTATATACTAAAAGGACTATAGAGATCCTAAGTTAGACTATACTAGAATCTAATAGCTTCAATTTATTTTCTTTTTAATTTTTTTATTGGAGGATAATTGTTTGAAAATATTGTGTTGGTTTCTGCTATACATCAACATGAATCAGCCACAGGTATACATATGTCACCTTCCTCCTGAAACCCCCTTCCCGTCTCCCTCCCCATCCCACTCCTCTAGGTTGTCAACACAGCACTGGTTTGAGCCTCCTTCGATACACAGATACACAGCAAATTCCCACCTGTGATCTATTTTACATATGGCAATGCATAGATTTTTATGCTATTCTCTCAATTTGTCCCACCCTCTCCATAAAAGGAAAAGGAAACTGAGGTCCAGATAGTTTGTTATTCATATGCATCCATAAACCTAATTAGCTAGAGAGTCCTTTGATGATTTTTATATCAGGGGTCTTTTAAGCACTCTGTGGTTATCTTCAGAGTAGTCACTGCATATTATACACCTCACAGCTCATTTATTTGTATGTGTAAATACACAAAATACACTATTCCTATGCACTGTACATTTTATATACAGACAAACATATTTGATGCACCAGACATTTATTTTAATACTTTTTACCATTTGTCTTGTTTCAAAGTATTTAAGTGAATTACCATCCAGTTGTCATCAATCCACATGCAAAAATTATATGTATCAATTCACATATGAATTGATAAGCACCCTGAACATCTATAATGTAGAATATCAAAAGAAAATATGTTAATATCACAAAACCAATTTTTTTTCTGGAATAAGTTGGACAACTAATTAACACCATGCAGAACTGAAAATTTTATATCTGTTATTTTTTGAAATTTTCCCATATTTTATTAGTCCATTATTTAAATACAAATTATTGTCATCATTAAGCATACATTAGCACCTTGATTTTTCCAAGTCAGTGGGAAAACTTTACATTATTTTAAAGTAGCAAAGGAGAAATACAATTGAACCTAGTAAATGATCATATCCAAATTGCAGGAAATTACAAAGCGGCCTAAATTCAAACATTATACATAGACTCAGAGACAATGTTAAAATTCAGAGCCAATGATATGGTCCAAAATGCTTCTTACAGTGTTTTTGTCTTTCAGACGTACCTACTCCTGGTCTACTCTAGGCATATGCCATGATTCATGCACAGATCAGGTTTTGGCCACATACACAGGTCTACACAGACTTTCCACATGCTTCTATAATAGCATATACTTAGCCTTTCATGCCAGGTATAACAATGTATCAATTACCTATTCCTGTATACCCACTGTGTGAAATTGCATTATTTCAATGATAATGTCTATTTAATCTGTGTAACTAAAACCAAGTGAAATGACTTATACTAAATAGTTGTCCAATAAACATTTACTACATAATTAGAAAGTTGAGAAATGAATGATTATTGCTGCTTTTCAGAACAATTCTATTACAGTATTTTCAGGCCAATTGAAATTTGAGTTATGCCTCAAGATCTTAAAGTCTATATAATCTACACAGTAGGGTGGATTGTCTTACAGATTTCCGCTACCCCTTTCTCCTTTATGTGTCTGCATGCCGAGTCACTTCAGTCATATCCAGCACTCTGTGACCATGTACCATAGCCCAACAGGCTCCTCTGTCTATGGAATTCTCTAGACAAGAACACTGGGGTGTGTGGCCATGCCCTTCTCTAGTGGATCTTCCTGACCCAGGAAGTGAGCCCAGGTTCATCACTAGTGCCACCTGGGAGGGTTCTGCATTCCTGTTTATGACCATGCGCCTTACAGTCCCACATGTAAGGCAGCCTCACATGACTCATTTGGGCCAATAGAATGTTAGCAGGAGTGACATTGTACCAGTTTGATGTAGTAGCCATTAAGTGATGTCACCTGTTGCTACCAGCTGTCTTGCTCTTTTCCTTCTACAGTGAAAATAAATAACTCTTATAAATAAGGGTTGTTCTTTCAAGTTGAGGTGTAAAATGAAGGTGATAAAGCAGAGCTGAATCCCACTCCTGGGCACATACCAGAGAAAACCATAATTCAAAAAGATAAATGCACCCTAATGTTCATTGCAGTGCTATTTACAATAGCGAGAGCATGGAAGCAACCTAAATGTTTACCAACAGAACAATGGATAAGGAAGATGTGGTACATTATTCAACCATTAAAAAAATAATAATAATAATGCTATTGGCAGCAACCTGGATGGACCTAGAGACTGGAATACTGAGTGAAGTCAGTCAGACACATAAAGATAAATTTCATATGATATTACTTATATGTGGAATCTAAAAACATTAGGGTACAGATGAACTTATTTACCAAACAGAAGTAGAGTCATGATGTAGAAAACAAGTTTATGGTTACCAGGGGGTGGGGGGTGGGCAGGGATAAATTGGGAGATTGGGACTGACACATAACACTACTATGTATAAAATAGATAACTAATAAGAACTTGCTATATAGCACAGGGAACTCTATTGAATACTCTGTAATGGCCTATTAGGGAAAGGAATTAAAAATTTAAAAAGAGTGGATATATGTGTATATATATAACTGATTCATTTTGCCATACACCTGAAACTAATACAACATTTCAAATCAGCTATATTCCAATAAAAACTTTTTAAAAGAGCAGAGCTGAGCAAGGCTTCAACAGCTAAAATCAATAGCTGGCAAAATGTATTAAAATGTATAGACAAACAACAATCTACAGAGAGACAAATGTCTATTATTTGTCAGTAAATCACTGACTTTTCATTATGACATCAAGTCTAATTTAAACACAGATTTTGCTACCTATACATTTGGGTGTTACTGAAACATAGCTGCCAAAAGATCAACCAGCTCTATTAAAAACCAACCTTTAAGATTATTTTTTTACAGTTAATTTCAAAATTATCTGGATAAAATCAGACTGAAAAAGCTGATAAGCCATCAGATGAGCCTTCAGATGGGTCCAAGGAGGAATTTGGGGGAAAGACCTCCAAACAAAAAATCCAGGGAGATCAGTGGACTGGAAAGTGATACAAGGGAGTTTAACTAGGACCATACTCTCAGGAAGCAAAGTGCCTGTTATGTTTACATAACAGTATTTCAGAATCGCTATAAGCCAGCGACTGATGTGTACTTCCATTTTCCCTCTTTGTAAATCAGAGATTTACTGAGGTTTATTGTCTGTTTCATCTTTTATGTTCTCTGTGGCTCTGTGTTCCCTATGGCCATATGGATACTCACTGTTTTAGTTCATAAGTCTGAATCAAGACACTTAAACACAGTGGAATATATTATGAAATTCTGGTATTGAGATGATACTATAATGGATGAAAATGTTGAGAGCTCCTTGGAGAGAATGGCAGTCTATTTTGTGTATAAAAAGCAAAAGAGTGATCATTCGTGACCGGGAGTACAAACTACGTCACTTTACATTATTATTGCTCATTATTTGCTCTCACTTCTCTAAGATTAGATAGAGTGTGTGCATATATATTTAGACATATATGTATCTCTATCCATTGTCATGTTACCTACTGCTCCTTCTGCGGGAGGAATTACATCCTTAACTCATTACTCATTGGCCAAGTGATTTAAGGTAACAGGAACATGGGGCAAAGTGATAATATGCCACATATGAACTGAACCTTTAAATGAATCTGTTTTGCTACCAGTAATCTCGCTCTGCCACAAAAGGGTGGTCCAAATAGAAACTGCCCTTTATCCTTGGTTCTGGAATGGGAAAACATGGGAAATAGAGTGGTGAACAGAGCCCAGTGGAGCTGAAGCAGCCAAGGATGACAGAGACACCCAAATACTATGTGGATGAAAAATAAATTCTGCTGTTGTAAGCTATTAAGATTTGTGTGCTCTTAGGTTACTGCAACAAAATTAACTGATATCCAAGACAATCAAATTCTTAGTACTGATATGCTATCCTCTGTGAATTCAAAGACTATTTACTTAGTAGCCCCAGTGTTGTAAACACAAGTATAACTCTGTGGGTATAAAGGTTTTTAAAAGACATTCTTTTTTATTGCTCATAGTAAACTGGATATTGCTGTAGTAGAGAAACATTTACAATAGAATGTGATAAATGCTCTAATATAATTATATTCTGGTTTGCATTTGTGTGGAGTCAGAAGATCACCTAAATTCCCCTAGACAGAAATACAGAATCGGGGAAGGATTTGCAGAACAAGTAATAACTAACCTGAATCTTGAAAGTAATCAAGGGTTCACTGAAAGGACAAATTGAGGAAATAAATTACAGACATAGGGAAGCAGAGGAATGAGAGGGACAAAGAGATATATGTGGTGTTTATAAATCAGTCATAGAAGCCTGGGTTGTTGGTGGGTACTGTGCCAAAAAGTCAGTCAGTGCCAAATTAAAATAGATCTTTCTCATTGTACTAATGAGTTTGTGATTCACCCAGGAGAATGGATGACTGCAGGATGAAAACTGGATTATAGTTTCAGGGAAAAGGGAAAAGTAGATTGTAAAAGTACAGGCAAGACACCGAAGTAAGACACTGTTACTGGGTAATTAGAGAGAGAGGCTTCCTGCTTGCTTTGGAGGAGAAAGACCAGCAGGAATTTAGTTACACCCTGACACACAAGCGTTAGACTTAGGCAAAAAGCAAAGACAACATTGATGTCATTACATCCACCCTGTGAGGATAACCGGAGGCCCAGCCTACGTGTCTGTACCATTCTAGGACACAAAATTTAGAAATCTGCACAGCTGAGCCAAGGTCAAGGTTGAAGAAGAAAGTACCATCGCAGCCTCCCTAAGTCACACTGTGCCTAAGGGTACAATTGGACCCGTATCTACATCCTGTGATCAGTATCAAGTAGAAGTGGCAGATGATTGCCAGGGGTGAGAGTGGATAGAAGGAGGTTAGGAGGAAGACAAAGAGAAAGTTTCTTAACTTCAGATATTGACATCATTTTTATCTGTACATTATTTTACCCACATATCCAATGAATGTTCTTCATAATCTTTTAAGTCTTCACGGTTCATTCTAAATTTATTTTAACCCAACAGATGATGTGAGGAAGATTCATTATGTCTAGTTCTAGAAGCATGAAATTAGCCCAAAGGCTTGTGCAGTGTGAATCATGAGGAAATAAAAGACCCCTGTACCTTAAGCTTTGTGTTAATAAGTTTGAGAAAAGGAGATAGGACATTTGTAAGAATTGGGGGTAAATATTTTGCCAAAGGCTGTAATGGTGGGGTGGAACGTTTATCACACAAGGAGAAAGCTGTAAAGCTCTTTTTTAGCAGACAGACATATTCAAAAGTAACGTGTGTGGGTGTGTGTGTGTGCGCGTGTGTGTAATATATACTATTTCACATAAAAATCAAAAGGAAGAAAACACCATGAATCTATAACAGTCAAAGAAACAGTGAAGTAACTGTATCATCTCAAGAACTCAGAGCAACAGGGAAAACAGTCTAGAAGACATTCTAAGAATAGAAAATCTGTGAGTTCAGGCTTTAAATGTAACAAGATTTTGCCGCTGAGGAGAAAGAGCACAAGGTCATATCCCATTTCTTTTCTGCCACCATTATGGGAGGAAATCTATCGCTGCCATTAATGAAAAATGTGGATCTGTCGACAGGCCCCGCTTTCCTTATTTATATTTTTATATTTTTTTGCAACTATACATTGCAATCGCTAGTACACTGTAATCCTTTACGGTATTATCAACTAAAGAACAAACAAACACAGCATAGGTCAGCAGATCTGTCCATGTTTCCATGTTTATAATAATAGCAGTAATAACAAAACTCACAACGTTAAAATTTCAGGAGTAGGGATTTTATTACTGCTTAAACTTTCAAGTAAAAATAAAAGAAAAAATATCACATTCCTTGTTTACAAAGTAATCCTTGTCTCTGTCTGTGGAATAGAAGGAATTATTTTTCTTTTCTAACATTCAGTTGTTTAAAGTGATTGGAAAGAGAACTTACAGAGGCCTCAAAATCAGTTAGACAGAAGAGAGAGAAGAGGGAAGACTTGAGAATTCTCAAAGCATAAGGTTATCTTAGGAGGAAAACTGACAAAAGAATTAGAACATGATAAAAAGAACCAAGGAAGTAAGCAGGGTTTTTTTGATAAAGAGACATCTAATTCCATTTGTGAGCAGGAGGTCTGAGCTCCCCAAAGAGAGAGGTGATAAAGACAGGAGCAGATCAATAAAAGATGTGAGACCTGGGGAATGGTTAGCACTTTGATTTAGGGGATGGTTTTAACCCAGAAAGTTTGTGAGATAAATATATTATCTGCATAAGGCATAGTGTGTGGAAGAAATCAGAGCCCCGTGACAAAGACTGAAAACTTGAACATTTCTGAGGACAAAACTTCAGGATGTTCACAGATGATCCTCAGGACCTCAAAACGAGAACCAAAGAAAGTATTTAATTGCACACATTTTACAGATGGGCAGGGGGTAAACTGCCTAGTTGACCCAGATTTCTGTATAGACAGAACGTGGAATTTCTTACAAAATCAGATTTCACTTTTAGAAATCAAATGAGATTAGGGAAATAGCAGAAAAAAATGGATGGAAGGATCTGATAAAAAGATGAACAAGTCTGTAGTGACAAGTTTTCTTTTTTCGAGTGTGCATCTCATTTTCTGCTTCACATCCAGGGCTCTATGACAGTAAATACCTTCTGAACTGAGGGTTTTTTTTTTTTTTTTTGGCTTTGCCTGTCAATTACTTTCTATAGCAGCTACTTGTTCTCTTAGCTTCCAGAGTAATATTTACGATTCACGAGTCTGGAGGTTAAGGAAGCAAGTGCTGGTCCTCATGCCATAAATTAATGCTGTCTGTATAAAATTCATTACCCTGCTTTCACATACTGGAAAGCGAATAATAATAAAAAAAAAATTGCCATCATTGTCTGTGTCCTTTGCTGGCTGAGGCTGATGCATAACAGCAGGTGCTTTAGAAAGAAATGCTGTTGGCACTTGTAAAGGCTGGCCAGTCAAGGCTCCGTCCTTTTTGCTTAAGGAAACGACATAGTTTCCTCTGATGCTGCACTGTCAGGAGAGATTTTTGCAAAATAGCCTAGACAAAGTGGCACATGTGATTTCAAAACCAGGAGACACTACAGAATGTGAAAATACCACTGGTCAGTGATCACATGAGAGGGGTCTGTTTAATGATCTGTCCTTGAGTAAACGTGGTATCATAAAAATCTCTGCCTTTAGTTAGTTCCACTTATTAGAGATATGATCGGATATGTTAAACAGCCGCAAAGCTCTGCATATGTACAAATCAGGGCACGTCTCTGGACATTACAGTGAAATACTCAGGATTAAGTGCAGGATTTTGTTTAATCAGATGGTCATTTAAAAATGTTACTGTCATGTACAAAGCCATTTCCAGAAAGCATCGTCATAACTGATATTTCTTTAGGTCCTTACAAAGTGCTTTTACTCGAGTACTTTGATTTGATCCTCAGGCATAAGGAACCATAGCGCATTTCCAATGTTCCCAAGAAACAAAATGAAGCTTAGAGAGGTAAGACTTCTGCCTAAAGTTATATATGCAGTAAGGAGCAGCACTGACACAGGAATGCTGATCTCAGGCCAGCCCTATGACAGTTTTCTAGACTTCAATATGTTATGACCCAGTGTTTTGAGATATTTCCAAGAAAATCTAGAATGATGTGTGGGGAGCGGGGAGAGAAGCTGACATCTGTTCCATCTAAAGAAGGACCAGTGTCTGCACTCATCCTCACCCAGTCCTTCACGTCTCAGAAAATCTTAACAAAGCTGCATGGACTCATCATTTCATCCCTGAACACGGAGAAGTCTCCTGTACACAGAAGTTGAACAAGCAGACCTATTGTTTCCAGTTCTACACATAGGAAGCTCGGAAGTCACCAACCTTCCTTATTAGCGAAAAGCTAAACAGCCTGAAAAATCAACAAGTCTTCTTGGATACATAAAAGAGGGGCAGGCACAGAACAGACTGCTGCTCCCAAGACTAGAGAGACCAGCAGGCAAATGTAGGAAGTTGTGGCTTCCTTTCGGAGAGATTCCTGAGCAGACACCAAAAGCAGGAGCCAGTGCAGAAGTGAGAAAACCTGAGCTGTAACTGACAAAGTACTGGAGGCACCAGGCGGACACATTTGAGAGTTAAAATCTCCAGGGAGACTCAGTCCTAGGAGCCCCAAACACTGTGAGATTTATCTCCAGGAGCTCGGCCAGGTTCCCAGTGTACTAATCTGAGAAAAAAGTTCCTCGTGTTTCTAACAGGGGAGGGGTAAAGAAACCATTTTAAAATAAATCAGAGCACTATATTCTTCTTTCTTTGTTTGGGGGAGGAGGGGGAATGGGACTTCTAATTTTATTTTACTTTTTTAAATTAAAAAAAATTATCAGGGTATAGTGGCTTTATAATACTCTGTTATTTTCTGCTGTACGGCAAAGTGAATCAGCTACACACACACACACACACACACATATCTTCTCTTTTGGATTTCCTTCCTATTTAGGTCACCACAGAGCAGGTTCCTGTGCTATACACTAGGTTCTCATTAATTATCCATTTTACACATAGTGTACATATGTCTATCCCAATTTCCCAATTCATCTCACCCTCCTTTTCCCCTCTCGGTGTCCGTACATATATTCTCTATGTCTGTGTCTCTATTTCTACTTTGCAAATAGGTTAATTGGTCCCGTTTTTGTAGGTCCCACATACATGCATTAATATACCATATCTGTTCTTGTCTTGCTGACTTAACTTCAATCTGTGTAACAGTCTTTAGGTTCCTTCACATCTCTGCAAATGACACAATTTTGTTCATTTTTATGGCTGAATAATACTCCATTGTATATACGGGCCATGTTCTTAACAAGGCCTGCCTTCAGCTGAAACTATCAACCTGCTGAAGAGTTACTTGAGCCTAACTGGTGGGGTGGGGTCACCCAACTTCAGCTCACTCTAGTCATCCTATTGCACCTAAGAGGGGGAGAAAAAAATCAGGAAACACTTGTGAAGTTCACAGTCCAGAGGCATACGATCACTAAAAGACTGAATTAATCATTGGCTACAGAGGGTTTTACCTCCCCACAAACATCACTGTCATATTACTAAACGTCAATTAAAGGCAATTTTGTTTAACTCACTACATCCTGTTTTCCTATTAAGAAAAACCTGCAAAGTATGCTAAAAGGCAAAAACCACAAGGCAGAGATGTGGGAATGATGTGATCAGGAATTTAGTGGACATGATTTTGAGCAAACTCTGGGAGATGGAGAAGGACAGGGAAGCCTAGTATGCTGCAGTTCTTGGGGTCACAAAGACTCGGACACGACTGAGCGACTGAACAACAACAAATGATTAAATACACTAATGGCTCTATTAAGAAGACAGTATGCAAAAGCATATGGCCAGTAGAAGCAGAGAGAAGGAAAACCTAAGAAAGAACAAAAGCAAAATGCTAGAGGTTTAAAAAAAACCACTGTAACAGAAATTAAAGTTATCATTGATAACTTATTAGACTAGACATGGCTGAGGAAAGAATCTGAGTTAGAGGTGGTGTGTGCATGCTGGGACACTCCATTGTTTCCAGCTCTTTGCGACCCCCATGGACTGCAGCCTGCCAGGCTCCTCTGTCCATGGGGATTCTCCAGGCAAGAATACTGGAGTGGGTTGCCATGCCCTCCTCCATGGGATTTTCCCAACCCAGGGATCCAGCCCAGGTCTCCTGCATTGCTTGTGGATTCTTTATCATCTGAGCCACCAGGGAAGCCCAAGAATAGAGTGGGTAGCCTATCCCTTCTCAAGAGGATCTTCACAACCCCGCGATCCAACTGGGGTCTCTTGCATTGCAGATGGACTCTATACCAGCTAAGCTACCAGGGAAGCCTAAGTTTGAGGATATCACAATACAAATCTCACAAACTGAAAAGCAAAGAGAACAAAGACTGAAAAAAAAAAGAGAGAGAATATCCAAGGCCAGTGGGACAACTACAAAAGATGTAACCCACACATGATGGGAGTAACAGAAAGAGAAGAGAGAGAGAAAGGGATCAAAGAAACATTTGAAATAACAATGGCTGAGAACTTCCCCCCAGTTAATGTCAGACATCAAACCAGAGATTCAGGAAGTTCAAAGAACAACAGGATACTACACCTAGGTGTATCGTTTTCAAACTAGAGAAAATCAGAGATAAATTCTGAAAGAAGACCTATGGGGCAAACATCTTACTTACAGAGGAACAAAGATACAGATTCCACATGACTTCTTTTTAGAAACCATGTGAGTAAGAAGAGAATGGGGTGAAACAGTTAATGGGTTGAGGAAAAAAAGACAGCCTGAAAGTTGTACAATATTTGTTTACTCGTTGGAAGGACTGATGTTGAAGCTGAAGCTTTAATATGGCCATCTGATGCAAAAAGCTGACTCAATAAAAAGACCCTGATGCTGGGAAAGATTGAAGGCAGGGGGAGAAAGGGATGATAGAGGATGAGATGGTTGAATAGCATCACTGACTATCATGGACATGAGTTTGAGCAAGCTCCAGGACATGGTGAAGGACAGGACAACTTGGCATGCTGCAATCCATGGGGTCGCAAAGAGTCAGACATGACCGAGAAACTGAACAACAAAACAGTTTAACTGAACCGGTCTATGAACAATATGACTTATTTAAAACTATCACTTCCTGAAAAACAGTGAAATTCTATATATTTCAGGGGACTATTGAATCATTGTTCATTCTCCAGGCCCCAGTTCCACCCCACTCTATGCCACCAACATCCACCAATGACGGAAAAATTCAAAGAAATCACATTCAGGTTCAAATCACCAATTTGGGACAGGCCTTTCTGTGGCCTGAAAATTATTGACTTAGTAATCCTTCCTTCCAGAATGCTAAAAGTATGTTAGGAAAACACTTGTAAAGAGAATCAGGGGATATAAGAAAGGATAACAACGTCTTTAGCTTTCATTAGGTTCACAAATGAGGTCTCTGACCTGCGTGTCTTTTCTGTTCATAAATAAAGCAATTGAAGTTTCTAATATCATGTGGAAATAAAGTTTTAAATCTGGGTGAAATTGTATTTCACTTTTGTCTTTGTTACACAAGTTGGTTAATATTTTAATAGTTTTCCATAAATTTTTAGTGTGAATTTTTTTTTTTTTTCACTTAAAATGTCACCACCAACAAATGAAAATTTCCATGTCATTATTAGGGCTAGGTACCTAATGCTCTAGGAGCCTTAACAGCATCAAACAAGAATGGAATGTTATAGTAATTTATATTCATGATCTCAAACTCCCCAAATCCTATTTTTCACCCTTTAGTCTAGATTAGATCACTCTAGTCCCTTTGTGTTTATTAGGTGTGTAAATATGTATATGTATATAGGGGTAAAGGATCACACATAATGAATCTGTTAAAATTAATATTCTTTTAATTATCATTAATGATTCATCTTCAACTTTCTAGTCCAAATTACAAAAGATGAGTAATTTAATGTAGTGTGTTAAACCATTAAATACATCTTATGCAATCTACAGCAATTATTCTTCCCGAAAGCCTAATTTCTCATTAAATCTTAAAACCTCACAAGGAGTACAGTTAGACAGAATATTGCTATGTTTATAGCATATCAATTCAATATTCCATCTCTATGGGATATATATAATGTATAAAAAGTGACCAAAACATCAATACATTCCCAATATAACAAATAAATCTGAAGACATCTTACGGTTTGTAAATAATCACAGGGGAGCATAGATCAAATGAAGAAACTTCTTTTTTTCACTTTGAATAGGTTTTAGTCGTTCCCTCTTACCAAAATAAGTCTTTCTCTTTCACAGATTTCCACTCAAATTCTAAGACCCATTTTGAATGTCATTTTCCCAAGAACACATTTTTCAATTATTTTACACAAAATTAGTCCTCCCCTTAGTTTTTGTGAACATGAGCTAATAGTATTTCAAAACACACAGCAGCCACTAGAGTGATGTGTGTAAGAGGAGACTCTGCATCCTAACTTATCTTTCACATAACGTATCTCCAGACACTCAAAGCAAAATGAACATTTGGTGAATAAATACAAGGAAGAAAAAGTGGAAGGATTCATCTTTTTAAAGCATGAACTATATACGAGGCACCAGGCTAGACATCACGGATATATATATCTTGACCTCATAGCTGGCAGACTGTTGGTAGAATTCTTATTCAGGAGCCCCTGGCTATACCTTTCTATGTCCAAAATTTCTGTCTAAAAACTTGGGAGACTAGTTTAAAATTATTTTTATTGAATTCTATTTTTAGGTCAAACACCATATATGTTACTTCATTAATCTCATAAGTAGTTGTGATATGCTGTCTACATATGCTGACTTCTCTTTTTTGTACCTCATTCTTTCCCTAATTGTAAGCAGTATGACCCAATGGGACCATAATATTCTCCATCTGCATCTTCCCTTCCTACTTTTTCATTTAACAGTAACCATAATCAATAACCTTTCTGGTTATGAAGTTCTAACTGCCAAGTATAAATTATATTTTTTCAGTCTATCTTCTCCAATATCTCTGTTGCTCATAACTTCTGGTACCTCTACTATGCTCATTTTTCACTATGCTCACAATATAACTATTTTTAAAATTTATTTAGCTAAACTTTTCTGACCACTTCTTACAACCCAGACCCCTTATTACAGGTTGTGTACATTGTGGCAATTTAATCTAACAAAATTTTATTAACAGCAATTTGCTTTTATTCCAAAAATTGTCTCCATGTTCTATTAAGAGGGGAAACTTAGCTTTGGAGAAATTAAAGAATTTTCCCAGATTCAAAAAGCTGGTGACCAGAGTGAATGAGATTCCAACCTAAGTCTGTGTGATTCCAAACCTTCTATTTATATCCTTAACAACTGGATTATATACCCACAGGCCACTCCTTCTCTTGTCTCTGATTACAGTCATCCTTTCTTTGTGAAATTAAGTTTGGTGTATCCTTGAGTTTGCTATAATAATAATAATGCAGTACATACTTTCCCCACTTTCTTGTCACACCATCTTTCACTCTCATGCAAAACGTCTCTACCATTAGAGGACACTTCTCCAGCTCATCCTACTTTTTCTGAGAACTCTTCATCAGCTAAGGTTTCTGCTGAAGGGATAGACATGGCCTCCACCTAAGTATAAATGCCTCTGCCTTTTATCAATGGATGGTTTGAAAAAGGATGAACAGCTGACCTAGTCTGTGCAAATGAGGGTAACAGCAAGATAGAATCATGAGTCATGATGTGTCAAAGAGACAGAGTAACCACAGTTCCTGAATTACCAGATCATGGATCAGGTCATTTAACAGGGTTGGGTGATACATATTCCCTGCCTGCTAAGAGGTAAACCTGTGAATTCATTTTTATGTTCCAGCTTGTTTTTGTCCTTTGCAGGCAGCAATCACTATAAGAGAAAGAATTTAGTTGTAAGCATCAAGAACTTGGAAGTGAGACCTCAAAGAGTGGAGCGTGGTTTTCCCAGTCCTGGGAAATAAATATAGCCCCACTAGGTAATAAAGCACCAATCAACTAATTAACCTGTCCCCTGAAACTTTTTGATTACAGACCATTTGTCACATGAAGTTGATGTTGGGTAAGAAGCAAATGCAATTGTTGCTTAATTCATAAGAAAAGAGGAAAAATCTAGTCTAAGACTTGGCAGCTTAAACAGAAATGAGAATGAGAAATGTATTCATATCCTAAAGGAAAAAAAAAATTATTGTGGGGACCAAAGTGATGCTTTGCCAGAAGTCAATCATTCCCCATTGTGGGTGTCTTATTGTTTGACCTATATTTATATGGTCTACTGACTCCCAAGTAGGGTCACCCTGGCAAATTAAATACGAGAAGACCTCCGGAACTGTAGGAACACATTTGCCTGGATTCTTCTAATGTGAATCCTGTGTGAAAACTCCCTGCAGGTGTAACTGTTTGTAAAGCTTAATTAGTGTCGCTGTGTGACAGGGGACATGGGGTGATAAGCTAAAGCATATTATGGGAAAAAAGTAGCCACAGCCCCACTTCCTCAGAACACTGTAAGCCACCAGTGCCCTTGGGCAAAAGGAGACACCAGGTAAGGGTGCGGGAAGCCGCATGGTTGCTAAGCAATGAAGCATTCCATTTTGGTCATCCTAGAACTGTTACTTGCAAAGCAACCAGATTAGAGAGTGATTCATGGATAGATCTGACCAAGAAAACAAAACAAAACTGGAATGGATAGAGATCATGGAATGTCCCAGAGGGAAATTTTAGCTAAAATAATGTAAACACACATATGCACACAAACACAAGTTTAGCAGACACCAGCATGTGCTTGATTTTATTCAAATGAAGCAAAGCATCTCTTTAATTAACAAAAAAAATGTCTAAAGACAATTATAATTCAGCAAGCCTTTATAACTACACAGACTCTCTCCAGAGCTTCCTTCAGAGGAATTTGGAAGCAAGGGGGACAAGGTCAGCCTTGCTTATAAACAACTCACTAAGCCTTCAGATTTGCTAAACAAGAATATTCTCCTTGCCGGTTTCAGACAGTTCGCTAATCTGATGTTCAGGCAAGCTCTGCCCCAAAGATGTCATCCAGGCGCCAACAAATTTTAGTTCTATGAATTTGAGAAAGTCACTTTGTCATTCATATTCCATAAGAGTATGAGTATCATCTCCCATATGAGATATCTGTAAAGATTAAATGGATTAACAGATATACAGCTCTTTGAGGCTTCCCTTGTGGATAAGCTGGTAAAGAATCCACCTGCAATACGGGAGACCTGGCTTCAATCCCTGAGTTGGGAAGAGCCCCTGGAGAAGGGAAAGGCTACCCACTCCAGTATACTGGCCTGGAGAATTCCATGGACTGTATAGTCCATGGGGTCACAAAGAGCTGGACATGACTGAGTGACTTTCACTTCACTTCACTTCACTTCACAGCTCTTTGAAGAGTCCTGGCTACATTATTCATTACTGTTGTTCAGTCACTAAGTCATGTCCAACTCTTTGTGACCCCATGGACTGCAGCACACCAGGCTCCCCTGTCCTTCATTATCTTCTGGAGTTTTCTCAAATTCATGTCCATTGAGTCAGTAATGCTATCTAACTATTTCATCCTCTGCTGCCCCCTCCTACTTTTGACTTCAACCTTTCCCAGTATCAGGGTCTTTTTCAATGAGTTGGCTCTTTGTATCAGGCTGTTTGGAGCTTCAGCTTCAGCGTAAGTCCTTCTAATGAATATTTAGGATTGATTTCCTTTAGGATTGACTGGTTTGATCTCCTTGCTGTCCGAGGTACTCGCAAGTCTTCTCCAGCACTACAGTTCAAAAGCGTCAATTCTTCAGCGCTCGCCCTTGTTTATGGTCCAACTCTCACATCCATATGTGACTACTGGAAAACCACAGCTTTGACTAGACAACTAGACCTTCAGCAAATGATGTCTCTGCTTTTTGGTATGCTGTCCAGGTTTGTCATAGCTTTCCTTCCAAGGAGTGATCATCTTTTAATTTATGGTTGCAGTCACCTTCTGCAGTGATTTTGGAGCCCAAGAAAATAAAATCTGTCACTGTTTCCACTTTTTACCCTTCTATTTGCCATGAAGTGATGGGACCAGATGCCATGATTTTAGTCTTCTTTTTTTTTTTTTTCAAATGTTGAGTTTTAACCCAGCTTTTTCACTCTCCTCGTTAGCTCTGATGGACTCTCTCTTAAAAATGCAGAAACAAGGCACAGAGGTGTGAAATAACAAACACAAGGTTATATGTTACTAAATGGTAAAGTTGGAAATTAGAAGCAGGCAAATCTGATTCCAGAACTTATTTTCTTAACAACTGTTCATACCATGTAATCATACTGCATTTCTATGTCCCAAATTGTGTATCTGTAGTTGGTGGGTGATTATTTTTTCTCACATAGCATAAATCTTGCAAGGTAATGAGAAAAAAGCACCTGGGCTGTTCTTGCAGATGAGAGTCAAATAAACAGCTAGAGAGAATGTTACTTTGCAGTTGGGATGTAATATGTGACGTGATCCTACACTACCTTCCACAGAGGACGGAGTGAGTACCACTGTAGTTGAAATAGCAACTGCTCAATCATGTCAGCTGAGGCTAATTTAAATTTTAGTCAATGGGAAAAATATGTCTAGACAAATAGACTATAGTGAAAAAAACTAGAAGTGTCCTCATTTTTCTCTACCATTTCATTTCTCTATTTTTAAAAAACAGGGGGATTTATAACCCAGCTATATCCATTTCTCACCATACAAATGGGAGAAACATGACACACAGACAGAAAAGTATTCAAATAAAGAAATGAAGAAAAGGGTCACTGTTTTGCTGTCCCAAGGGAGAAATAATCATATTCAAAATTTCCAGTTCTGAAGCTGACTCTTATCCCTTGTTCTTGGAATCTATTGTATTCACTTTATATTTTTCAATGAATTCGGGGCTTTATTTAATCTAGCTTTTTGCCCACCATGCACTCCCCTAGTGACCATTTTAGAAAAATCCCACCTCACCCTTAAGGAGTTTCACTTTCTCAGTCCAGTTCTGTATCACACAGGCAACTTCAGCTCAACATGATCAAAAGTGAATCTGCCGAAATTTAGTTAACAATTCAAAGAGTAGGTCCTGGGGGCAGACTGCCTCGGCTGCATGCTGGCTGTGCTGTTGTGTGACTTTCAAATTGTGCGATTTTGTGTTTCTTAAACTCTCTGTGCCTCAGTCTCATATCTGTAAAGCAGACCCCAGCAGTACCCATTTCAAGTGCTTTGTGTGGGGTTTAAATGAGATAGTACATAGAACAGTGACTGGTACATTGCAGAAGCAAAGGAAATGTCAGTTATTCTCAGTCAGACAGAACTGAGCAACTGAACACACACACACACACACACACACACACTAGTTTTTATCTATCTCCCTGCTGAATTCTCTGTTTACATTATAGATCCAGTAATTCAATACAGAAATGTAAAAATTATCTTTCGAATATCCCTCTTCCTCACACCCTTGTACACAATCACATTCTGCTATATTTAATACCCAGATACTCTCAAATCAGTCTCTTCATTTCTACCCCTTCCTTACTTACCAGGCTTCCGTGGTGGCACAGATGGTAAAGAATCTGCCTGCAAAGCAGGAGACCTGGGTTTGATCCCTGGGTCAGGAAGATTCTCTGGAGAAGGGAACAGAGATCCACTCCAATATTCTTGCCTGGAGAATTCCATGGACAGCAGAGCCTGATGGGTTACAGTCCATGGGGTCACAAAGAGGTGGACACAACTGATTAACTTCCCTTACTTCTTGAGTTCATATTTATTCTACCTGGATGTAGCTTCTCTATACATATTTTCAGTAATATCATGTATATGGTATATATTTGAGTACCTTCTCCTTTTTAATAAGTGTTTACTATTCCATCAATGTATCATCAAAAATTCCTGTTTTAAGACTTATAGGAAAATTGCATGTTTTAAAAATACAGAGGTGATTTGAATATCCTTGTACATCAGCTCCCTTAATCTGAGTAAAAATCTGAAGAACAGTTTTAGATGTAAAGTTAAAAGTATTGTACAGATGAATTTCTGTTAAGTGATGCCAAATTACTCTCCTAAAGTATTCACCATTTTACATTCTCATCAACAAAGGATGAGAACACAACTGTACCTCCAAAGCGTATTGCAAGGTGTCAACAAGGATATTCATTGAACTAATATTTATTGTCCTAATTAAAATGTTTTTATGTGCCTATTTTTATTTTTATGAAATTACCATTTTTCTGTTTTATTACATTTCTTATTAATTTGCATAATTGCTTATACATATTTGAATACTTTGTGATATGTGTATTGCAAGACTTTTATCCTATTGTCTCTGTTACTTTTTATGATGTGAAGGGTTCCCCCTGGCATTTTTTTGCTTCACTTACAAAAGTTGTCTTTCTATTTCCATCCTGTTTGTACTGTCTTGATTTTAAACTAAAACCTTTTCCATTATCACTTTCAAAAATTTTTGTCTAGAAATATATTCCTCAGTGCAAGGTATTTTTGTCAAACACATGAGCACACATACCACGCATATCTCTAACATGTATGTATGTATTTGTGGATGAAATAAAATATATACACATATGTATATTTTTTACTAATTTAACTCATTGGAAACATGTTTTTATATGTTGTGATATTTCCTTATTTTGGTTCACTAATCTCTTCATGATTATCTGTTTTAATTATTATACCAATATGGTCCATTTCACTTATGAAAGAATATGCTGCCTTATCAATCTTCTGTTTCAAAATGTTATTAGCTACCATTAAAGGTTTTCTAAATATATTAAAAATTTTCCTTGGAAATTTTTATTGAAAGTGCAGATCATTTATAGCTCAATATAAGAAGAAACAATATGTTGAAACCATTAAAGATTCTATCAGGACCACCACATCTGTTTTTCATTCTTAGAAATTAGAGAGATCAGTTCAGTTCAGTTCACTCACTCAGTTGTGTCCGACTCTTATGATCCCATGGGCTGCAGCACGCCAGGCCTCCCTGTCCATCATCAATTCCCAGAGTTTACTCAAACTCGTGTCCATTGAGTCAGTGATGCCATCCCACTATCTTATCCTCTGTCATCCCCTTCTCCTCCTGCCTTCAATCTTTCCCAGCATCAGGTTTTTTTCCAATGAGTCAGTTCTTCATATCAGGCAGCTAAAATATTGGAGTTTCAGCTTCAGCATCAGTCCTTCCAATGAATATTCAGGACTGATTTCCTTTAGGATGGACTAGTTGGATTTCCTTGAAGTCCAAAGCACTCTCAAGAGTCTTCTCCAACACCACAGTTCAAAAGCATCAGTTCTTCGGCGCTCAGCTTTCTTTACAGTCCAATTCTTACATCCATACATGACTACTGAAAAAAACATAGCTTTGACTAGACGGAACTTTGTAGGCAAAGTTATGTCTCTGCTTTTTAATATGCAATCTAGGTTGGTCATAGTTTTTCTTCCAAGGAGTAAGTGTCTTTTAATTTCATGGCTGCAGTCACCATCTGCAGTGGTTTTGGAGCCACCCAAAAAAACGTCTCTCACTGTTTCCATTGTTTCCCCATCTACCTGCCATAAAGTGATGGGGCCAGATGCCATGATCTTACTTTTCTGAAAGTTGAATTTTAAGCCTACTTTTTCACTCTCCTCTTTCACTTTGATCAAGAGGCTCTTTAGTTTTTCTTCACTCTGCCCTAAGTGTGGTATCATTGGCATATCTGAGGTTATTGATATTTCTCCCAGCAATCCTGATTCCAGCTTGTGCTTCATCCAGCCCAGCATTTCTCATGACGTACACTGCCTAGAGGTTAAATAACCAGGGTGATAATATACAGCCTTGATGTACTCCTTTCCCAATTTGGAACCAGTCTGTTGTTCCATGTCCAGCTCTAACTGTTGCTTCTTGACCTGCATTCAGATTTCAGATATCAGATTTCTCAGGAGGCAGGTAAGGTGGTCTGGTATTCCCATCTCTAAGAATTTTCCATGGTTTATTGTGATCCACACAGTCAAAGGTTTTAGCGTAGTCAATAAAGCAGAAGTAGATATCTTTCTGGAACTTCCTTGCTTTTTGATGATCCAAAAGATGTTGACAATTTGATATCTGGTTCTTCTGACTTTTCTAAATCCAGCTTGAACATCTGGAAGTTCACGGTTCACATGCTGTTGAAGGCTGGCTTGCGAAATTTTGAGCATTACTTTGCTATTGTGTGAGATGAGTGCAGTTGTGTGGTAGTCTGAACATTTTTGGCATTGCCTTTCTCTGGGATTGGAATGAAAACGGAACTTTTCCAGTCCTGTGGCCACTGCTGAGTTTTCCAAATTTGCTGGCATATTGAGTGCAGCACTTTCACAGCATCATTTTTTAGGATTTGAAATAGCTCAACTGGAATTCCATCACCTCCACTAGCTTTGTTTGCAGTGATGCTTCCAATTGGCTGCTCCTGCTGCTAATCGCTTCAGTCATGTCTGAACCTGTGCGGCCCCATACATGGCAGGCCACCTGGCTCCTCTGTCCCTGGGATTCTCCAGGCAAGAATACTGGAGTGGGTTGCGATTTCCTTCTCTAATGCATGCGTGCATGCTAAGTTGCTTCAGTTGTGTTCGACTCTGTGCAACCCTATGGACAGCAACCCACCTGGCTCCTCTGTCCACAGGATTCTCTAAAGGCCCACTTAACTTCACACTCCAAGATGTCCAGCTCTAGGGGAGTGATTACACGATTGTGATTATCTGGGTCATGATGATCTTTTTTATACAGTTCTTCTGTGTATTCTTGCCACCTCTTCTTAATACCTTCAACTTCTGTTAGGTCCATACCCTTTCTGTCCTTTATTGTGCCTATCTTTGCATTAAATGTTCCCTTGGTATCTCTAATTTTCTTGAAGAAGTGTCTAGTCTGTTCCATTCTATTAATTTCCTCTATTTCTTTGCACTGCTCACTGAGGAAGGCTTTCTTATCTCTCCTTGCTGTTCTTTGGAACTCTGCATACAAATAGGTATATCTTTCATTTTCTCCTTTGCCTTCAGCTTCTCTTCTTTCTCAGCTATTTGTAAGGCCTCCTCAGACAAGCATTTTGCCTTTTTGTATTTCATTTTCTTGTGGATGGTTTGATCCTGTACAATATCATGAACCTCTGTCCATAGTTCTTCAGGCACTCTATCAGTTCAAATCCCTTGAATCTATTTGTCACTTCCACTGTATAATCATAAGGGATTTGATTTATGTCATACCTGGATGGTCTTGTGGTTTTCCCTATTTTTTTTCAATTTAAGTCTGAATTTGGCAATAAAGAGTTCATGATAGCCATTATCAAAAAATATACAAACAATAAATGCTTGAGAGGATATGGAGAAAAGTGAACCTTCCTACACTGTTGGTGGGAATGTAAATTAGTACATCCACTATAGAGAACTGTATGGAGATTCCTTAAGAAAACTAAAAAGAGAAGATACATATGATCCAGTAACCCCATTCCCTGGCATATATCCAGAGAAAACTATAATTTGCAAAGACTCATGCACCCCAATATTCACTGTAGCAGTATTTATAATTGCCAAAATATCAAAGTATCCTAAATTTCCATTAACAGCGGAATGAACAAAGAAGATATGGTACACATATACGATGGAATATTAGTCAGCCATAAAAATGAAATAAGGGCATTTGCAGCAACACATACAGATCTAGAAATTGTCATGCTGAGTGAAGTAAGTCAAACAGAGAAATATCACCTCACTTACATGTGGAATCTAAAATGATGGCACAAGTGAACTTATTTAGAATACAGAAACTGACCCACAGACTTTGAAAACAAATTTATGGTTACCAAAGGGGAAACATGAGGGGGAGGGATAAATTAGGAGTTTGGGATTAACATATACACACTAGAATTAAAAATAGATAATCAAAAGGGACCCATTGTATAGCACAGGGAACTCTACTCAATATTCTGTAATAACCTATGTGTGAAAAGAAGCTGAAAAAGAATGGTTTTATTTAAGTCTGAATTTGGCAATAAAGAGTCCATGATAGCCATTATCAAAAAATATACAAACAATAAATGCTTGACAGGATGTGGAGAAACTAACTAAATCTGTTTCCTGTACACTGGAAACTAACAAAACATTGTAAATCAATTATACCCAAATATAAAATAAAAAATTTTAAGTGCTAATCATTACAAACCTGGAGGCAAATAGCCAAAACATATATGAAAAGATGCTCAACATCACCAGTCACTGGAGAAATGCAAAAGTGATGAACAAGTTCAAATAAGAATCAAATAAGTCAAGAGATATTCTATGTTCATGTATAATAAGATTCAATATTGTCAAGATACCAGATCTTTCCAAATTGATCTATAGATTCAATGCAATCTCAATAAAAATTCTAGCAAGCTATATTATGTATATCAACAGGTTAATTCTAAACTTTAAGGAAATTCAAAAAAAGTGGGAACATATGAACATATATGGCTGATTCGCTTTGCTGTACAGAAGAAACTGACCCAGAGGTGTAAAACATCTCTGCTCCAACAAAAAAGGAAGAACATCACTACTATAATATCTACTCCTTTGAGAAAACAGAGTCTATTTAACAACAGCACTTCCTTGATTTAAAACATTAGACAAGTATATTACCAGCAAATAAAATTACAGATCAATATCCTTCATTGCTAAGAAAACAATTTAGAAATACTCCTGAGTATCCAGTGACGTTGATTCTGTGAGAGAAAGAGAGATTTAAGATATTAATCCGGATGATCAGGAAATGATCCTATAAGGATTTCTCTAGTGCTGGCATTAAAAACAACAAAACAACTACTTATTGTAGAACAGCACACATACAAGAAGGTAAGTTTCATAAAATATCACGATGTGTTCATCCATGTAATTAATACACAAAGAAAAAAAAATAAAAGCTCACATGTTCTGCCTCCAATCCTACTCTCCTTCCCATGGTTATTTATTATCTTTACCACTAACAAATTGGAATGGTTCTGCTTTCTTTTGAACTTATAGTAAAAGGAATAATATATGTGTTTACTTTGTCTGGCTTTTCTTCTTGCCCAATATTGCCCAATATTGGTTTGATAAGTCACTTTTGCTTCTTTTGTCAAAATATCGATGATTTACTGTTGTCCAGTGTATTAATTTTTGGGCTCCAAAATCACTGCAGATGGTGACTGCAGTCATGAAATTAAAAGATGCTTGCTCCTTCAAAGAAAAGCTATGACCAACCTAGACAGCATATTAAAAAGCAGAAGACATTACTTTGCCAACAGTCATGTTGGATGTGAGAATTGGACTATAAAGAAACCTGAGTGCTGAAGAATTGATGCTTTTGAACTGTGGTGATGGAGAAGACTCTTGAGAGTCCCTTGGACTGCAAGGAGATCCAACCAGTCGATCCTAAAGGAAATCAGTCCTGAATATTCATTGGAAGGACTGATTTTGAAGCTGAAACTCCAATATTTTGGACACCTGATGTGAAGAACTGACTCATTGGAAAAGATCCTGATGCTGGGAAAGATTGAAGGCAGGAGGAGAAGGGGACAACAGAGGATAAAATGGTTGGATGGCATCACCGACTCGATATACATTAGTTTTAGGAAGCTCCAGGAGTTGGTGATGGGACAGGGAAGACTGGCGTCCCTGCAGTCCATGGGGTCTCAAAGAGTCGGACATGACTGAGCCACTGAACTGAACTGAACTGACTGTATTATTTGATTTTATGAATCTGTTATTATTAATCTATTCACTTGCTTGATAACAGGCAATTGTGTTTTTTCCAGTTTGAGACCATAATGATTGATGCTGGTACCAAAATTATTGTATGTATATATGAATATATGTATGAATGAGTGTACAATATACATGCATTTATGTTGAATATAAACCTGGAAGGGCATGTTTCTTAGTATACTTCAAAAATGTGTATTTTCAGCTTTAATAGATAATGCCAAATGGTTTTAGAAAGTAAATCTTCCAAGTTATATTCCCATCAACTATATTTGGCATTTTCAGCTCAATAAATCTTATCAATATTTGGTACTGTCTATCTCTTTAATTTTGGTTCCTTTAGCTGCTGGTTTAGCTGTATCAATCTGCACCAATCAAAAAAATTTAAATCGCCTCATGACTAAGACCACAATAGAGAAAGAACTAATTATTTTTCTTTCATATGCCTAAATGTCCGTTTGTCTCTCTGTTTGTTTTATATATCAAAGCAAGCAATCTTTCCAAATCTTCAAATATCACAGTGTAAAGGCAATAAAGGAAACATTATATATTTGACACTACTTAGTACAGCTGTTGTACTTTCAATACAAGAACTGATTTTGACAGAACAAATTTTTACTTAGTTCTGAGAGGAGTTATTTTTTCATGTGATGAATTATAGATTTAGAGTTTCTGATTTACCTGCTCTTCAAATATTTTCAGCATTATATTTACACTCCCAACTTTCCTCACCTTCTCTTGTGGAATAGCTTATAGAGCTTGTTAAAGAAGCATGCACTTGCATCAACACTTTAATTGGGTTACTCAAATATTAGATGTTTGTTTGTATGAACAATAGAATTATTTCATACCATTAAACATTTACCGCATTTACATGGTCTTCCACTTATAAAAATAAAATCAGCTAAAAAATAAACATTTAAAAATATAAGCTGTATCTCTTTCATATATATGTTTGATCAAAACTTGATGCCCTGAACAAAAGCACAATGACGCATATTAAATCTCTGTCACTGCTTTTTATATATATATGAAAGTGAAAGTTAAAGTCACTCAGTCTTGTCCGACTCTTTGCAACCCCACGGACTATACAGTTCATCGAATTCTCCAGGCCAGAGTACTGGAGTGGGTAGTAGCCATTACCTTCTCCAGGGGATCTTCCCAACCCAGTGATGGAACGAAGTTTTCCCACATTGTAGGCAGACTCTTTATATATGTATGTGTGTGTGTGTGTGTGTACATATATATATATATGTATATATATATACATGTATACACAATATAAATTCATTATATACTACTTGCAATGTTAAGTATAATTTTAATGTGTTTGTTTCCCAACCTCACCAAGCAATTATCTAATTCTTAATGGACATTGACTCACCATGTCCCACAAATTTAACTCAGTTACACTATGTAACTGGAGATAGCATTCGATCCCACAGGTTAAGTGAACAGGCTATAAATGAGATTCTCACAAGTCTGTGCTTGGGTTCTATTAATTTGCTACAGTAGTTCATAGAACTCAGAGAAACATTTCCTTATGTTTACCCATTTATTATAAAAAATATTACAAAGACTGTGTGCAAAAAGTCAGATGAGGAGGTACATGGAGCAACATCTGGAGGTTCCCAAGTGCAGAATCCTCTGGACCCCAGGACCTGGGGTGCGCCACCCTCTCAGCATGTGTATGTGTTCACCAGCCTGAAAGCTCATTAACTCCTCTTACTCAAGAGTTTATACAGAGTTTAATCTGTAGCACTGCCCCCTTTCCCAGGAATCCATGCATTCTGCTGGTATTTCCAACCCTTAAACCTCTTGACCTTTCTGGTGACCAGCCCCTCTTGTGCACTTTCTAGGGGCCCCATTTTAACTCACCTTATGAATATAAACTCAGAGCTGCTCAAAAAGTGGCTCCTTAGGAGTTAAAAAAAGACACTCGTATCACTTAAGAAATTCTGAGCATATTAGGAGTTTTGTGCTAGGGCAATGGGACAAAGGCCAATATATTTTTAATTATACTACATAAAACATTATTATCTTATTATATTGCACCCAGCACTCAATGTCAAAAGCCAGCCACTAATATTAATTAAAAAAAAAAAAACTAGAATTCTGAAGTGATGCCGTATTTTCCTAAAAAAATGAGTTTTCTATTTCCTAATTTATGTGTTAAATCCACATTTAGACCCTGATGTTCACTAGTTTTCTAGATTTTTCCAATGATTCTTTAATTTGCTTTGATATTCTGCAAGTACTGTTCAACTTTATATTCTTCTCCAGTAGGAATCCTTCCCAAATAGTTACCTTCTATGTGACATATCCAGACTTCAATAATCTTTCTTAAAGCCAGTCTCTTTAAGCAGTGTTAGCTTCCTAGTCTAACTGAGGCAGTTAGTATTTTTTAACTGCCAAAAATGTTACAACATATATCAAAAATATGTATCTGTTAAGTTTAAAAGCAGAATGAGATTATAAATAAATGCATGTAATTAGCAACCGGGTGACAAACCATTTATCACATATCTTAGAAACACACTGTGCTTTTCTTATTAGTACCACTTTTACTCTCTCCCACAGAAATAATCACTATTTTTTAACTAATAAACCTCCTATGTTTCTTTATAATTGTTACTTATGTATATTTACTGCACACCACTCGTGTGTGTGTATGTTTGTAGAGCGTTATATAAATGGGCAATGCAGGAAGAGTTACTGGAAGCTGGAAAGACGAAAATCCATGCAACAAAGTGGTAAAATATTTGATGAAAATAATTAAAAGGATAGATGATATACACATGAATATTAAGCATTGGCAGGAAAGTTTGGAAAACAGAATTTTAGTGTATGGTGTGCATTGCTTTTAGTTGGCTACATCTGACAACACTTTACCAGAAAGGGATGAACACAGAAAACAGCTTGCGTGTATGAATGATGAAATGAAAGAGAATAAGAAGGTCCAGTGATTCAAGGATGTGTATATTTGGAATAAGCAACAAGAAAAGATACAACTCCGAAAGCCTTTGAACTATAAATGCCATTAGAACTAAGCTTTGAAATAAAGATCAAATCTAGTGCACGTTTTTTACAACTTTGTTCAAAACTCTGTGTGGAATCACATGGTATCTAATAAATTCTTTTAATTTGAAAGAAAAAGAAATCTTTAAGGAAAAAAGAACTTAGAGTGTGCACCCTCCTTTGTAAATATAACCAGGTATATATGGTGGGATGTGTGTGTGTGTATGTGTATCTTTGTAAATATTTGGTATTTTCTGATTATTTTTCTAATCTCATGAATATAACGGTAAATAACATTATGGTTTTGATTTGCACTCCCATGACTGAGGGTGATCATCCCGTCATATATTTGAAAGTGAGAGTGAAGTCGCTCAGTCGTGCCCTACTCTTTGCGACCCCATGACTGAGGAGCCTGGTAGGCTACATGAATTTTCCAAGCAAGAGTACTGGAGTGGGTTGCCATTTCCTTCTCCAGGGGATCGTCCCAACACAGGGATCGAACCTGGGTCTCCCACACTGCAGGCAGACGCTTTACCATCTGAGCCACCAGGGAAGCTATAAGGCATTTTATTATATACATTGTGAAATTTCTATTAACTTCTTTAATACACTTTTAATATTTTATTTCTTAATGATTTTGAATAATTTTATTCATTTTTGGTTACTGTCCTTTGTCAGTTCATATAGATTTACAAACATCTATCATGTAATGTTTATCATGTGTCAAAAATTATGATGTCTAACTAGTAAGTTAGAACAAAACCTTTAAAGTTTTATTTTGTTTCCCCCCCTAAGGAATTATCATTTGTCTCAACGTAGTATTGAAAAGCCCATTACTTCCCCAGTGATGCAGGTCAGAGAGCATGATATTGAAGTAGAGTGTTTGCACACTGGGTGTACTAGTTGTCTCTCATTCCAGAAGCTTTTTTGCCATGTGACCTTGTCAAACTCTCCTAAAGAAGGACAGTCTATTTTCTCTCCTTTGAATCTTAGCTAATCCTATGAGCTAGCCTAACAAAAAACTGAGACGAGATGTCACATTGTTTAATTCTAAAACTGGACTTTAAGTGATCTTCAGATTCTATCTTCATTTGGGAATAGTCCTTCTTGGAACTCAGCCCCTCAACACACTGCAAGGAAACCCAAGTATCTATGCTGACGGTTCATATGAGGGTAACTTCTTTAGCTTCACTAATTTTGATATATATTTCTTGATTTATTTTTAGACATACTTATACTTCTTCTTCAGGAATGAATACTTTTGATATTTGCTCCTTGATATAAATCTAGTGAGATTATCAAGTCGCTTAAGACAAATGACATTTATATAGGGACTGCATGTTAATGCTATGTGTGATCCGTTGCTCTGTCGCATCTGACTCATAGCAACCCTGTGGATTCTAGCCAGGAAACTGTAGCCCAGGTTCTTCTCTTCATGGAATTTTCCAAGCAAGTATACTGGAGTGGGTTGCTATTTCCTACTCCAGGGGATCTTCCCGACCCAGGGATAGAACCCACGTCTCTTGCGTTTTCTGCATTAGCAGGAGGATTCTTTATCACTGTGCCACCTGGAAAGTTCTGTTAATACTTTTCCTATAGATAAATTTGAATATGGATCTATCTTCATTTAAGACTTTGTTCATATTTAAATATAATTTTTACAATTATTTCCATAAATGCCTTATCAATCTTTTATTTAGATTTATTCCTAGATATTTTATATTACCTAGATATTTTATATTATCAATCTTAAGTAATTTTTGTTTTCATTTTCTAACTGCTGTTGAAAAAGAGAAATGCATTTGATTTTTTTTTTTTGCTATATGTATTCTGAATTTATACTTACTATTTCTAGATTTGGGGCACTTTATACTAAAACTATACCATTAAAGTAATTTATTTTCTTCGTCCTAATGAAATGAATATGACCATCACTATAGTGTTGAAAAGAAGTGGAAAGAATGAGGACCAACACAAGAGGAATATTTTCTAAGTTTCATCATAAACTATGATGATGCTTGCTGCAGGCCTCTTTATAGCTAATTCTGACATCTTATACTTCAGTTATTAACAAGTATCACAATTTCATCTATAAATATTTCTGCCATGGGTTTGGGATTGATATAAAACCACATTACATTTCAACTATATTAATAAATTCTTAATAAAAATAAATGTGTTTTATAATCAGTAAAACAAAATTAATTAAGACTGTCTTCCTTTCAAGAATGTGGACCCAGGTATACGCATTTCTAAATTGAATGTAACTACTGAAATTCCAATAAAAATTTAGAAATGTAAATACATACACTGATAAGTGCAATGACAAAATACCACAGGGTGGAGTATCAACTCCAATCCAGAAGGTTCGGTGAATATTTTTATTTTTTCACACTAAGAAAATATAAATTGGCTAGTGTTGTATAATGAAAAAATAAGCTCCAGAATAGGAAGCCATATTTGTGAATATGCAAATACATAGTAGTTTCTCTGATTTACAGAAAAGGTGTACTATATGACATTAAAACAGTAATTAATTTAAGATCTGTTTTAATCAATTATTACATTAATTATAGAAATACTGTATTATTATGGAGATGAACTAAGCCAGTCTGCCCTTACCGTATCCTTCTAGAAATGCAAAGGTCTTGAAGGAGAAGTATTTATCCTCAAGTATTTTTCCCCAGGAGAAAATTAGAAAATTTAGCTTCATAAAAGTTAATTACTTTGATGTGGGCTCAGGATCCCAGGGTATGAGAAAAACTGCAAAAACTGTTACAATTTTAATTCTCCACAATAATAGCGGAAAAAGGACATACACACACATTCACAAACACATACCCCAAATCCAATAACTACAGCAATTTTCCAAAGGGAAAGAGTAAATTGTTCACATGGAGAATGGTCATAATTATGTGATATAGATTTCCAAAATCTTTCAAGGTAAGAAGCTTGTTCTTTATCCACAAATCCATAGCGATTCCCAAGTTGACCACGCATTAGAATCATCAGGTAACTATAAAACACACCAATACTTGGACTTATCATTAGGGATTCTGAATCAAATAGTTCCAGAGAGGGCAGGGAATCAATTGTTTGAAATTGTCTTGCAGATGATTTCAAGGTACAGCCAAGATTGAGAATCACTTGCAGAGTAACTATTCAGACTTTTAAAAAAATATTTTCTGAGAACTTTGTTTCATATTTGCTGGTATAGCTGTGCTGCCCAAAGATAAACCACAGATCGTTTTATTTGGTTCACTGACCATGCTTCTGAAGCTCCAGAAATAAATCTGAGGCCACTTAGATCTAGCACATGCCTTCCTCTGTTTATTACCTCACTGCAGTGGCCTTTCTCAGTGATAATGAACAACACCATGCAGCTCTCAGCAAACCGAGCTCATAAGATTGCGTGAAATACAATATTACTGCTGAGTTAAGGGTCCCGAGTTTTACCTAAAGGACTAAATCAGAAGATGTCCCAGAGGGGAGCCTGTTTTGAGCACCATAGAAAATTATAAAATTTAGGCATTATTGACTTCTCTTTTCCTCCATCAGCCTCCAAACGTTTATCATGAAGCTTCATCACATCTTGTCCTAAATCTTATCAGTAGGGGATGGTGGATTTGAATGAATCAGAGACTTGTAATCAGCTGGGGTCTGATTTTAAACCTGCAATTAAGGTAAATTCTGGCTCATATGCTCAACTCTTTTAATCAGAGCCTGATATTTTATAAATTCCACTCATTTGTATCACCCTGCAGCCAGTCTTCTACTTCAAAGAATCATTTGTTTGGGTGAAGTAACTTAAAAATGCACATCTTAAAGCTCATGCACTATTACCTAAAATGATAATTCTTTACTTATTAGTATAAAGGACAATGTCAAAAATGTTCACCAATAACAATAGCTAAGAAGAGAAGGATCAAGATAAATCCCAAAGAAAATTGAAAATTTAAGGGAAACAAAGGACATTGCAAAAAATTACAATTAGAGTAAAAATTCCACATTTTGCTTACCCTCCTAGAAAAATAGCTACAGACAGACACAAGGAGTCAGACAAAAGCTTTCATTTAATTTTTCTTGTAAATATTAGTATATGAAGACAATGCAAATGATCATCAAATTTGAAAAGATTAGATAAGTTATAATATAGTAAACTACAAAATACTATGCAGCAATTAGAAAGAATGAGAAAGATATATATGAGGTGGCATGAAAAAATATTAGAAATAGTCTAAATGTGGAGAAAATTCCCAAGTAAAACATACAAAAGAAGCCTATGTATGTAAAACAAAATACACAATACTCTCCTCAAAGCTAGATTATATATTTTTGTATGTTTAGATGCTATTTAGTAAAACAATAATCAATATATGCTTAATACTCTGAATAGATTTCTGGAAATTAATTGCTATATTTATTATACAGTTTTAAATATTATAAATTAAATGTTAAGTTACAAATTTTAAACATTAGCTCTAGAATCCATTGAATAGGTATCAGGCTATTGTTGTTTTTACAAAGTCAATTAAATATCTCCCTGTATGTACAGTAACAGTTTTAACCATGACTGTTTACATCTTTCACTCATACACACTCACAATGTTTGGCTTATGTTCCATCTCATCAGAATATTCTATTAAGTTCCCACATGTCTGCATCTGTCCGCTCACTTGTGTCATGAACACACTGAGAGTATGTCTATATTCTTCTTGGGGACTGCAAAGTGAAGTGCCTAGTGTTCAGTAAACACTTACTGAAGGACTGTATGAAAGTGTTCAGTAAACAAATTAGTGTGTGTGTGTGAGAGATCCACATTGCTTAAATCCTGTACAAAACATTCCATAATCTTTAAATTTAAAAGCTAATTATGGGCATCCCATGGCATCCATTCCCATCACTTCATGGCAAATAGATAGGGAAAAAGTGGAAAAAGTGACAGATTTTGTTTTCCTGGGCTCCAAAATCACTGCAGACAGTGACTGCAGTCATGAAATTAAAAGACGCTTGCTCCTTGGAAGAAAAGCTATGAGAAACCTAGACAACATATTAAAAAACAGAAACATAACTTGACTGACAAGTGTCGATCTAGTCAAAGCTATGGTTTTCCCAGTAGTCATGTACAGATGTGTGAGTTGGACCATAAAGAAGGCTGAGCTCTGAAGAACTGATGCTTTTGAACTATAGTGCTGGAGAAGACTCTTGAGAGTCCTTTGGACTGCAAGGAGATCAAACCAGTCAATCCTAAAGGAAATCAGTTCTGAATATTCATTGGAAGGACTGATGCTGAAGTTGAAGCTTCAACAATACTTTGGCCACCTGATGTGAAGAACTGACTCATTGGAAAAGACCCTGATGCTGGGAGAGACTGAAGGAGGGAGGAAAAGGGGATGACAGAGGATGAGATGGTTGGATGGCATCACCGACTCGATGGATGTTAGTTTGAGCGAACTCTGGGAGTCAGACACCACTTAGTAACTAAACAACAACAGTAAGATACATAGAAAAAACTGATGTTATTTACATTTCTATCTCAATCTAAATATATTGATATATATTTCCAAGTATATTAATACACTAAAATTAAGCAATTATGAGCCCAGTTGATATATTATTTTACATAAATAATAAATATATATGCATAGATTTGTGTAATGTCATCTTAGTAGTTTCTATTTATTATTATTTCCAAGTTAAATAAGATTCATTTGCCTATCCAATGCCTGTATTCGTTTTAAATACTAAAATGAATCAATTTAGGCCTTCAGGAATCTTCTAGGTTTTTTTGTTATTTAATTTTACTTATATCTTTATTTCAATTTTATTGAGATATAACTGATAAAACTGTAAGATCCCTAAGTGAATCCTCTTACTGTCTTCTTGTAAAGTTTTCTTCAACAATATCAGGCAGAGTTTTGGTTTTTTTGAGTTGCCATCATATGATCCCACTTATATAAGATATTCAGAGTAGTCAACTCATAGAAACAGAAAGTAGAAACATGGTTCCCAGGGGTTAGAAAAGAGGGAAATTGTTATTCATTGGGTATCAAGTTTCTGTTATGCATGATGAAAAAGTTCTAGAGATTTGCTGTATAACATTTTGCTTATAATTAAAAACACTTTTCTTTTTTTTTTTTTTTAATTTTTTTATTAGTTGGAGGCTAATTACTTCACAACATTTCAGTGGGTTTTGTCATACATTGATATGAATCAGCCATAGATTTACACTTATTCCCCATCCCGATCCCCCCTCCCATCTCCCTCTCCACCCGATTCCTCTGGGTCTTCCCAGTGCACCAGGCCGGAGCACTTGTCTCATGCATCCCACCTGGGCTGGTGATCTGTTTCACCATAGATAGTATACATGCTGTTCTTTTGAAACATCCCACCCTCACCTTCTCCCACACTTAAATTTTGTGAAGAGGCTGGATCTCATGTTACGTGTTTTTTACAGACATAAAATCAATACAACATGTTGACTCTCAACAGGCAAGCATTTAACCTTGCCTAAAGGTATTCACATCTATGTTTTAAAATTCTGAGATGATCTCACAAAACCTCCCAGGAAGACAATTCAACCAGCACGGCCATTTTGAGATCCCTTATGAATACATTTTTGTAAAAGATTTCTCATTATCAGTAATTTTGCTCATGTAATAGCTACTGTTATTAGGAAACATAAGGAACTTTGATAACCTTTGATCTACAAATTGCCTGCCACCTGTTCTCAAAATGTGGCTTCTGTTCTATGCTATGTTCAAAGTTCCCTTTAGTAGATACTTTCTCATTTATCCAAATTTTGAACTTCTCACACTGATTAAACAACTTTTCTTCATTTTTTGAAAATCAAACTCCCTAAGTATGGCTCTTTTTCTTGTCTTTGTTTAATTTGTACATCAAAGTGTGTTAGATTCACAAAATAATATGAAACTATTGTTTCTATTTTCTGGAAGATATTAATTATCTGTCCTTGAATTAATTTATTGATATAAGGTACTTATAATATTCTCATAATCCTTTTTAATATATGTAATTGCATAACATTTACTGAAGCCCATGGAAGGCTGCCCCCAAATATGCCCGGATGGCATATTGGTTATTTTGAATTAAAGTTTCTTATAAAATCACCAATTCAAGAGAAACACTTTGACCCACTTCTCTGTCTTCCTGAAAACAAGAAATGAAAGTCTCCTGTGAAAGGCACACTTCTTGCATCTGAAGGTAGAAGGACAGCTCTTATCACCATAGACAGGAAATTCAGATAAGAAGTCTGTATAAACAAATCTTGATATTTCTTTAATTTACTATCTTAAGCCCAAATTTTGTTTATAGATTCTTTACTAATTAAGCATCTAAGCCTAAAATGTGTATGTCCTGTCAATTCCTCTCAAGGATATTGTTTCTTTGTCTAAAAAGTATAAAAGCTACCTGCTTTGGCCACTTCTTAGGCCCTATTTCTTTAAGACTTCCTGTGCCAATTAAAATCTGTTTCTTTTTCTCCTGTTAGTTTGTATTGTGTCAATTTTATTGTTAGTCCAGCCTCAAGAACTCCTGAGGGGGAAATTTCCTCCACCCCCCACAGTTGGTAATCCAACCAAGGAGACTGGCTGGACCCCACTTTCTGCCCTAAGGCAGCTCCAGCTGAGAGATCCTGGGATGTCCAACAAACACCAATAGAAGGTAAGATTTCTTACCATATCAGCCTTCTAGATCTCTGCCCGTGAGGTCTGGTGGAAGGAAAGAGTCCCTTTTCTTCCTTTCTCAATTTATATTATCATGAGAAAGTATTTGTGGAGCTAGTTTCTCACAACTCTGGTATTTGGTAGATGAGCATTCTTGGTTTTAATTCAGTCTTTCCTCTCAAAGATGGTCACTTTTTCTCTGTCTCTGTCAGTTGTGCTATTTGTCAGAAGGAGGAAGAACCATGGGGCAGAACAACAGGCAAAAGTCCTATGTAAGCCTGCTCTTCCATCAGGCCTCCCAGACTGGTGAGATCATTTCTCATCAGATCACAGTCTATTTTGACAAAACTTTCTGTGGGTCTGCTATGTCAAAACCAGATGACGTTTTTTTCTTGCACCTTGTTCAGTGGCCTAAGAGACTGGCTTTGTGTCCACTGAGAATATTTGCTCTGCTCCTCTGCCCTGTACCAGCTAGAAGGCGCATTTACTAGGGTGCATCTGGTAGCCAGTTGAATAGAGTGGGGTTCTGAGACAAGAAGTCAAAACAGCACACTCTTTGTCTGGCCGTGCCAGCTCTCAGAGGAATTTGTCATGAAGGATCTCAATCCATAAGGGGCTTTTGTCATGTCAACATTCATTGAGCCTTGTTAGTTTTGGGGAAAGTCCATTTCAGCACCTGCTTAGAGTCACAGATTAGCAGATTTATAACTGGAGGCTCCTCATGTTTCCGTGAAAGACTGGAGACGCCATTTTCACTATACCATCCTCATGACCTGTGCAACTGAGGCCTTGCTTTCTTAAACTCTCCTTGGGAGTGAATTTTTAGATCACAGGAGTTGCATCATCTGTTCCCTCTCCAGGGATATGGCTTAGGTCCATGACAAAGATTTATTCTGGGCCTAGAAAGTTACTTCACGGTCTTTCCATTAAAAGGCTTACTGGCTTGAGTTGCTATTTGAAATTAATATAAGACCCTACTAATCCATGGCTAGATGGTGGGTCCTTTATATTGGCTGTATTTAAAAGAAATATACTTCAGGCTCTCTTAAATAGTTATATATATTTAGATATGTATTCTCATATATATTTGAATAGCTGTCATATTGGTACTTAATTCAGTTCAGTTCAGTCACTCAGTCGTGTCCGACTCTTTGCGACCCCATGGACTTAAGAGAGTATCAAATTAAAAGGCAGGGGGAGTATAACAGCTAGCCTTAGGGAATCCTTTATTTAGCTGAAAGAACAGAAATTAGACTTAAAAATCCAACATAAATTTCCCTTCTTAAAAACTGCCACATAGCCTCAGCAATTCTCTAGGCCTTCCTGCAAATGATCAGAAAAAAAATCAGTTGGTAATCAACACTCAAGGGCTAGTAACTATTATTTTTGTCTTCCAAATTTTTGCTAAACCAGAAGTACAGCTCTAGAAGCAAGTCGAAACCCACCTAACTTCACTAGTCCCAAGGCTGCTCCTACTCCTCTCAGAATGCTTGTAGATGTTAAAGGCATCAGACTATTGGAGCAAAACTGCTCCGTACTTGAGAAAAAAAAAAATTATCCTATGACTTAAGATAACAGATAAATGTACTCCAAAACCCCCTGGAGAAAATTTACATTTTCTTTCTCTGTCCCTTAAAAGTTATAAATCTTATCATGTTTTTGAAATGTAAACATAGCCCACATTACCTGAGACTAAGCCCAGATTAGCTCAATCAGTAAAATCTGAAGATAAAAGGAAAGACGGCAAAGAGGCCTTTCTAAAAGCAAAGTTCTAAAAGGACTCACTTGCCCAAACAGCCTCCTTATAATTGCTTATCAAGGATGAATATAGAACTTAAAAGTCTTCTACACAAATAATAAAAGACTTTAGCCGTCTGAGCTAGTGAATTTAAATTATTCCAACTGTTATTTATAAACTAGTGAGTTTTGTATTATACCTAATCCATAAATAAAGCTTTAAAATCAAAACTATGAGCTCTCTGTGTCTATTTAAATGTTTGTATAGATGTGATTTTTTTTCTACCTCTTAATGACATTGCCAAAATTAATTTGTAAAGAACATTTTTTTAACTGACTTAAACAAGCACTATACACAACTTATAAAAAATATAACGGAAAACTAGCCCAAATGTTTTTCAAGTTCAGGTGATCTAGGAAACTTTCAGTAAATAAAGGCTAATTTTGTTTGCCATTTTAATTTATATAGGCATATCTTTGTGTGTGTGTTCAGTTGTGTTTGACGCTTTGCAATCCTATGGACTGTAGGATGCCAGGCTTCTCTGTCCATGGGATTTTCCAGACGAGAATACTGGAGTGGGTTGCCATTTCCTCATTCAGGACATCTTCCAGACCCATGGATTGAACCTGTGTCTTCTGCGTTAGTAGGTAGATTCTTTACCACTGAGGAAGTCAAGGAAGCAATTCTTTACCACTGGGGAAGCCCAGACATGTCTTTAGGGTTATCAAAGTTAAGTATAATCCTTTTATTTTAACTAGGTTTACTAAATGTCAAATAAGCTTACATTATCTGTAATATACAATTTGTCAACCAAAAAAAAAAAAAGATAATGACTAAAAATGACTAACCACTTTAATGTCTCACCCAAATGTTATGAGTAATCTAAATATGATTATTAAAAACAAATGAATAAAATACATGTAAATGAGATAGGAGTTTTTAGGTGAACTTTTTAATAATAATTATTTCATGGTATCTCTACTTGAAAAGTTTCCTAAATCTCTTTGGTAATTTACACCCTTGAGTTTTGCTAAGTTAAATGATGGTGATTCATTGATTATCTAGGTCATTTCCAAATAAGATAAAATGCTGAAACTTTAATTGCTGAACAACTCTAGTTTTACCTACTTTTGGTCTCAACACAGAGGTCTTTGGATCTATTAGTAAGTACGGGCTTCCCTGGTGGCTCAGTGGTAAAGAGGCCACCTGCCAGTGCAGGAGATGCAGGTTCAACCCCTGGAGAAGGAAGATACCCTGGAGAAGGAAAAGGCAACCCCCTCGAGTATTCTTACCTGGGAAATCTTATGGGTTGAGGAGCCTGGTGGGCTACAGTTCATAGGGTCACAGAAGAGTCAGACACTACTTAGCAACTAAACAACATTTAGGAAATATATTGTGTGTTACTGAAAGACTGTATTATGAAATGGGGATTCCCAGGTGGCGCTAGTAAAGAACCTGCCTGCCAGTGCAGGAGATCAGGAGTTGCAGGTTTGATCCCTGGGCCATGAAGATCCCCTAGAGGAGGAAATGGCAATGCACTCCAGTGTTCTTGCCTGGAGAATCCCACAGACAGAGGAGCATGGCCGGCTACAGTTCATAGGGTCACACAGAGTCAGACACACTTGAAGTGACTTAGCACACATGTACTATGAAATAGCATATGTTCCTAGAAATTATAAAATGTATTTATAAGTTCACCAAACCACAAAATGTTAATACAGTTCACAATTATCTACTTATTTTCACTAAAAAATAATATTTCAATTAACATATGTCGTTAATGGGCTTCCTTGGTAGCTCAAATGGTAAACAATTCATCCTCAGTTCAAGAGACCAAGGTTTTGATCCCTGGGTAGAGAAGATAATCTGGAGAAGGAAATGGTAGCCCACTCTAGTATTCTTGCCTGGAGAATTCCATGGATAGAGGAGCCTGGCGGGAAACAGTCCATGGGTTTGCAAAGAGTCAGATACAACTTAGAGACCAACACTAACTAACTGACTAGAGCTACTAGATATAATAAGATAAATAGAATGTGTTTTGGTATAAGAAAATGGGAAAGGTATGGAGATGTTTGGTTAAGGAAAAAGAGTGATTTTGTTCTAAAACTGATTATATCTAAACGGGAAGGAAAACAAAGGACAAACTAAAATAGAGAAAGTTCTTAAGGTTTGTGAGAAAATGAATCTTTAGAAAGGAATTTTATGTGTGGTCAAGACTGGATAATATTCAAATGAACTGAATTAACTAAAGAAGTTTTAATATCAAAAATAAACTGGTGCAAAGTTGCGATTTGGTTTTCTCTCTGTTAAAATGACAGTGTTTTTTAATCCTATTGGCCTGATCTTGATAATGGGAGATTATAAGGCTTTTTCTTTACCTTCAAGTAATCAGCCAAGGAAAAAACCAAAGATCTTATATCTGGTCAAAATAAACACTTATTTTCTATGTTATTTTTATCAGGTCTTTGATTACTTAAGTAAACATAGTCCTCTTAATATTAAGAGTGCTTAGTTTTTCTCAGAACTACATAGCCTTCTATATTTGCCCATATTTCTGTTCCATAAATATGTTCATTTCTATTATTTTTCAATGTTCCATAGATAAATGATATCATATGGCATCATTTATGACTTTGAAAATGTCATAAATGACATAAATAACATTATGACATACATGACAAAGTCATATGACTTTGAAGTAAATGAACTTAGGTCCATCCACATTGCAGTAAATGTCATTTAAATATTCTGTATGTCTGAGTAATACTCCAATGGACTTCCCATTGGAAGATGGTAAAGAAACTTTCTGCAATGCAGGAGACTCAGGTTTGATTCATGGGTTGGGAAGATCCCGTCTACACACACACACACACACACACACACATATATATACATATACATCCTCTTTATCCATTCTTCTGCCAATGGATACTTAGGCTGCTTCCATGTCTTGGCTATTATAAATATTGTGAATAGCATTGCTATGAACACTGAGGGTATATCTATCTTTTCAAATTAGCCTTTTCTCTAGATATCTGCATAGGAGAGATTGGATCACTGATAATTCTTTTTTTAGCTTTTTAAGGAAATTCCAACTGTTTCCCATGACTATACCAATTTACATTCCCACCAACAGTATTGGAGGGTTCCCTTTTCTTCATGCTCTCCAGTATTTGTTATTTGTAGACCTTTTTATTAGTGGCCATTATGACCTGTATAAGGTGATCTCTTATTGTAGTTTTGATTTGAATTTCTATAATAATTAGTGATGCTGAGCACCTTTTCATGTGGCTGCTGTTTATTTAGGTCTTCTGCCCATTTAAAATTTTTTGTTTTTTTTACTGAGCTGTATGGGCTGTGTGCATATTTTGAAAATTAAGCCTTTATTGATTAATTTGGTTGGTTCATTTGATTATTTGCAAATATTCTCCCATCCCATTAATGGTGACTGCAGCCATGAAATTAAAAGATGCTTACTCATTGGAAGGAAAGTTATGACCAACCTAGATAGCATATTAAAAAGCAGAGACATTACTTTGCTAACAAAGGTCCGTCTGGTCAAGACTATGGTTTTTCCAGTGGTCATGTATGGATATGAGAGTTGGACTGTGAAGAAAGCTGAGCGCCAAAAAATTGATGCTTTTGAACTGTGGTGTTGGAGAAGACTCTTGAGAGTCCCTTGGACTGCAAGGAGATCCAACCAGTCCATCCTGAAGGAGATCAGTCCTGGGTGTTCGTTGGAAGGACTGATGCTGAAGCTGAAACTCCAATACTTTGGACACCTCATGCGAAGAGTTGACTCACTGGAAAAGACCCTGATGCTGGGAGGCACTGGGGGCAGGAGGAGAAGGGGATGACAGAGGATGAGATGGTTGGATGGCATCACCGACTCGATGGGCATGAGTTTGAGTAAACTCTGGGAGTTGGTGACTGACAGGGAGGCCTGGCGTGCTGCAATTCATGGGTCGCAAAGAGTCGGACACAACTGAGTGACTGAACTGACTGACTGAACTGACATTAATGGTCTTTTTATTTTCTTTATAGTTTCCTTTCCTGTGCAAATGCTTATAAGTTTGATTAGGTTCCATTAGTTTATTTTTGCTTTTATTGAAGGCAGGAGGAGAAGGGGATGACAGAGGATGAGATGGTTGGATGGCATCACCGACTCAATGGATATGAGTCTGAGTAAACTCTGAGAGTTGGTGACTGATGGACAGGGAGGCCTGGCGTGCTGAAGTCCATTGGGTCTAAAGAGTCAGACACGACTGAGCTACTGAAATGAATTGACTGAGAATATATTATTTGTAGATTTATTTGGTGTAAAAACTTTTGTGGTAATATCTCTGTGCTTATATATGCAGAAATGTTTTTAATGTCAGTTTGTTTCTTTAAAGAGAAAAAGGTTCAAATGTTCCCTTAACACATTAATAATGGTCTTTCTACTACTTTCCTATAGCTGATAGGTTAGAAAGCAATCTGATTTTCATTGATTAATGAAAAGTCAACTATTTTTTTAAAAATAGGTGATCTGTATTTCCCTTTGGCTTTTTTAAAGATTATGTCTTTTACTTTTGTTTTCTACTGAATTATTAATACTATTATGAGTACAGGTTTTTTTCTTTTATTTTTCTTGCTAATGAGTCCTTGAACTTCTTGAATCTGAGGTTGTTCTCTTTCAAATATTCCAGATAAATATCATCTACTTTTGAATTTTTATATGTCACATTTTCTCTATGATTTAGTGCTTCCTTGTAAGTGTCTACTTTCTAACATCATCCCTTTGCTTATACCTAACCTTTCTGCATTAAACTTTAACCAAAAATAATCATTTATTTCTGTTATGTTTAACATATCCTTTTCTTAGCTAGGTTTTGATACATACAGCACTAACATGCATTAAGCATCACCTTTTTAGATCTGTGCATATTATTATTCATGTTTGTATTTGTATTTTGGGTGATTTAGCCTGAATTTGGCTGACCAGCGGCACTCAGGCCTTGGTTAAATTCAGGTCTCCTCCACCTATTTTTATTCTGGAGTCTAGAAAGAAGTAGCAACAATTACTTAGGATATGCTTTTATTATGTGAATTTGCATCTTGCACACAACTTTATAACTTATTTTACATCACATCTGCTAACATTAGACAAGGCAACATTAACAGGGCAAGGAAGGCAGGACACAGGGTTAATAAATGGAAACAATATTCCAATTCATAACACTCTCTAGTCCCTCAACTAAATTTTTGCTTTAATGTTTACATTTTTCACTGATTGATACTGTATTTGGTTCTTTTTCATATCAGTTTGATCATTCTTCATCATTTATTATTCCCTGTTAATATTTTCAAGCTTCTCTTTAATGTAATTAAAGCAATTAAACAACTTTGTATGTCATAATTTCCACATTTGAACGTTGTGTGAATGTCTATTTTCTCTTGTTTCTGACACTTCTCAGCTATAATTTTTTTTTCCTTGTGCCATTTTTTCTCAAAAATTTCTTTTCCTGTGAATGATTTTTCTCCTTGGGATTTTATTTCCATTTAAGGCTGGGATTGAATTTAATTTCCTCTAGAGAAAATATACATTTGATACTGATTCTTGTTAGGAATTTTCACAGAATTAGTGTGAATTTAGGCTGTAAACCCACAGGAGGGCTCATTTCTGATTCCAGTTCTCCGGGGAGAATTTTTCTCTCCATCGTGTCTTTGATAATTTCACTGCAGACAAACAGTATTGCAAGGCAGGGATTATTTCTTGTTCATCTCTACACACTGGATGTAGTCCTTTGTGGCCCCAGCTTTACACAACAATAGCCTATTAAATCTCTCATTTCCTTCAGTCCTGACCTTTATTTCCTGTTTTACAACCCTGTGCCATCATCAAATGGCAGTTCCTGGTCCAGGGTTCAGTTGGAAAACATATACCCAGGGTTCCTTCTTTCAGTTTAATTTTGTTCCCCCCATTCTCTCTATTTTTGACATATACCAAGCTAGTGAAATGTTGTGCATGTATATGTATGTGTTAACATATTTATATATGTATATTATACATACGTGGGCTTCCTAGGTGCCGCTAATGCAGTAGACTAAGAGGCATGAGTCCAATCCCTTGGTCAGGAAGGATCTCCTGGAGAAGGACATGGCAAACCATTCCAGTATTCTTGCCTGGAGAATCCCATGGACAGAAGAGCCTGGTGAGCTACAATCCATAGGGTCACAAAGAGTCGGACATGACTAAAGTGACTTAGTTCGCATACCTAAAATACATATATATGTAAAAATATACATATTTAAGTTCACTGCTTTCAACTGAGAGTACTGTATATTATCCACAATAGAGGTTTGGTTGCTCTTCCACAATATAGCCTTGGGACAGATTTCTCAAATATTAAGCTTGCTTCTTCACACAAAGATATTCTAACTTTCTGCCATTGAATGGTGCACATGGTTGGCTTCACTTTGGAAAGCTATGCCATTGCTTCTAATCTGAGAGTTCTGTATTTGCCCATTTTGTCTGGGAATCAATTCAGTTTTATAATTATCATGTTATAATGATCCTTGCATGCTCAGTCACTCTGTAGGCCTTCCAAAAGAGTTCAGACTATTTTCTGCCTTTCTACTGGCACATCAGTGCAGCCACCTTGGTGCGTGGAGCAGAGCACAGTAGGAAGGCTGGCCTCCATTCAATTCATATCCATGCTGCCTACCAGCCAAGCAGTATGCAGTCACACAGAGTGCTAAATACTGTGTGTTTGTTAACATATAATTTATAACAGTTTTAACCTTTGTCTAGTCTTATCTCTCCATTTCTCGCTCTTCTGTTAAGGCAAAGTGTGGGGAAAATAAAATTTTAAAAAAGTTTCTCCATTCCCTTTGAATAAGCACTCTACCAGACTGTGATGCACATCACAAGCAATCTGCTAAGATTTGCAAAGGCAAAAATAAAGTATACCCTTTGATATAGCCAAGTAGGTACAACCTGTTACATATATATATCTTCTCAAAGATAAACAGTAATGAGGTCTCAAGGAAGAGGACAAAACAACACCATATTTCATCCATACCAAATGCACAGTCCATCTTAGCTTCACCTAGTGATCAGAATCTAGGAAAGTATGATTCAATGACTATATACACATACACTTAGGTTCCATGATGGACCACCTCCAACTGGCAATATAAGAACTAAAATATCTGGATGTAAGGAGGACCAGATTGCACTGTCTGAAACGGAACCATGTTTTTAACTAAATATAGCATGCCAGTTCCTTTTAACCCTGAATCACTGCTGGTCCCAAAAGAATTTCTCTCAATTTTCATAGGTCTTCCAGACATTTTTAGTGAAATAATATTTTATTGCTTTCATTTTTAATGTTCTCTTAACTAAGAAATAAGTTAAAATAAATTTTAGTATAAAACCTTAGAAATTATCCATTCATACATAGAAATAAATGAAACGACACTATATAAGATGTTTTTTTTTTTCCATCAGCACAGTCCTGTGTTAATTAGTAAAAAAAATACAATAGTTTTTAGTTAACCACAAAATATACTGTGCTTGAAAGTAGCAAGATTAATCCATCCAACTCACCACGGCATGTGTGTGTGTGTGTATACATATACATACAAACATGGCATGTATGTATATAAAAATGTGGGTGTGTGTTTATGTATATATGCATATACATAAATTTTTGCCATTTTAAACAATACCTTTGTGACTGTATTTTTTGAGCTCTTTCAATTTTGTTATAATCTAAACTCCAGCTCCTTCTCTACAGTCCCTTTCCCATTTCCTTTCTGTAAACAGTGTTACCAGTTCAATATGCTTCCCTCCAAATCCACCTTCATAATTACAAAATTATGTAAGTTTGGGACTTTGCTTATTCACTTGTGATTTACATTAAGATACTGCTGCTGCTGCTAAGTCACTTCAGTCGTGTCCGACTCTGTGCGACCCCATAGACGGCAGCCCACCAGGCTCCCCCGTCCCTGGGATTCTCCAGGCAAGAACACTGGAATGGGTTGCCATTTCCTTCTCCCAATGCATGAAAGTGAAAAGTGAAAGTGAAGTCGCTCAGTTGTGTCCGACTCTTAGCGACCCCATGGACTGCAGCCTACTAGGCTCCTCTGTCCATGGGATTTTCCAGGCAAGAGTACTGGAGTGGGGTGCCATTGTCTTCTCTACATTAAGATACAATACTGTATATATATTTCACTGCAACTAATTCTTGCTATTTAAATTATCACAGGAGCCTCTTTCAGTCAGTAAATTCAGAAGAAACTTACTATTTTTAAAAAGGTATATTATGCCATGAAAGAATATAGCTCATTATTTTCAATAATCTGTTGATGCACATTCACTTTAAATGGAGTTTTCTGACTCTGAAGATCGTACTGCATTGCACTACTTGGACACATCGAGTCGTAGAATTGTGCTGGTACTTCCAAAGTGTTGAATCCTAGACCTACGACTTTTTCACCAAAGATGAAGGATGGTGAAGTGACGAAGAGTTCATATATTTTTAACTTTAAAACGTACTAACAAACTGCTAAATCAAATGTAAAACTGGATACAGCCACTGTCTGAATTAGACTGGTCTGCTATAACAGATTACCATAGACTGGGTGGTTTAAACAGCAATCATATACCTCCCAGTTCTGAAAGTCTAAGGTCAAGGTGCTGGCAGACTGGTGCCTGGTGAGAGCTTGCTTCCTAGTTGCAGGTCATTGCCTACCTATATGGGCTTCCCCGGTGGCTCACTGGCCAAATAATTCACCTGTAAGGCGGGAAGTGCAAGTTTGATCCCTGGGTTGGGAAGAGTTTCCCTGATGGCCCAGATGGTAAAGAATCTGCCTGCAATGCAGAAGACTGGGTTTGATCTGTGAGTTGGGAAGATCCTCTGGAGGAGGGGATGGCAACCCACTACAGTATTCTCGGGCTTCCTTGGTGGCTCAGATGGTAAAGAAACTGCCTGCAATGCCAGAGACCTGGGTTCGATCCCTGGGTTTGGAAGATCCCCTAGAGGAGGGCATGGCAACCCTCGCCAGTATTCTCCCCATGGACAGAGGAGCCTGGAGGGCTGCAGTCCGTGGGGTCGCAAAGAGTTCGGACACGCCTGAGCAGCAGCGCGAGCAAAGCCTTAGTGACAGCCCCCGATGAACACATACATTTTTCAGAGGGATGGAGAGAATCAAACATCGTCTGCCTGAACACAGACCTCAGTGGTACAGTCTGTACACTTAAAAATGGGGAGCGGGGAAAGAGCCTCAAAGAGAAACAGAGAAAGATTAAAGTGTGTACAGCTCCATCTGTGATTTCATTCAATGCACAAATTATCTGTGAGAGCTCTTGAGATAGAAAATATAACTCCTTCTTTCACTCATGACTCCTTTCTCATTTCACCAATCTAATGCAGTCATATTGTTTAAAGATGTCTTATTTCTTTAAAAAAAAAATAAAACTAGACTCTAAAATCCCCAATACTTTATTCAATATTCAGTGGAGGAAAATGATGATCCATTCCTGCAGTCAAGAACAATAGGCTGGGGTCAGCAGATGCAAGCCATTACATATGGAATGGATAGACAACAAGGTCCTACATTCAAGGAACTACATTCAATATCCCATGATAAAGCAAACTGGAAAATCATTTTAAAAATAATGTACATATATATGCATAACTTATACACTTTGCCATACAGCAGAAATTAACATGACATTGTAAATCAACTACTTCAATTAAAAAAGAAAGAATTAAGAAAAAAGAACTCATAGGCTGAGCTGGACTTATTATTGGGTAAAAGTATTTCTTAAATATAGTGCCAAATTATGGGGTTTTCAAGGTTAATTTGAATTCAAGTTCATTATTGACTTCTAGAAAGGTTTTAGATACCTTAGGTGCTTTCACCTCGGGAAACACCTCGATTAAAAAGTTGGCCTTTCATCTAAACACAGCCTCTAGACAAAGTAAAGAATGGTGTGTGTTATCTGCTAAACATCATAGAAGGTCATAACCGAAAACTTTACAAAGCTTAAAATTTTAAAAATCAGGTACATAAATTCTGAAATATAACTCAAAGTTCTACTCAGTAAAGGTAAATAGCAATAAAGTGGCCTAACTTTTTTCAAATGTAGAAACTAAATGATACACATTGATATAAAGCAACAGAAGTAATTTGTCACTTATACACTCTCTAAATTTGTGTATTCTTTCTACTCTTTAACTGGAAATCATTCTTGTTGATAATGTTTTTTTTTCTTTCAGCTACCCAAAATTGTTCTGTGATCTATATGGTTTACCTATGGCCATTAACTTTTATTCTTTCAAAAGTATATCAAAATATGAATCCGCATTCATTTTTAATAAAAAAATTCTAGCATGCCACTTAATGAGTCTGGGATTCATTGATTCCTTCATTTATTCCTAAATTGATTCAATTATTCATTTACCCATATTCATCCCCTACTATATGCTGAGACCTCTTATAGGAGCATGGGACACACCGGTAGACAAAATAAATTATTCTTGTCTTCTGGAGTACAATATAGTTACTAAGTAAATAGCTCACATGTTACAATAACTGATGGTAATGTTATGGTAATGATAAAAATAAATTCATATTTCTAAGTAAGATGAATTGGAAGTACCAGACTTGGCAGAAGATGGAAAAGGTACAAAAATCAAATTTAAATAAGGCTAATATAGAACTTTTTTGTGAGAGAGAAATTTGAACAAAGATTTGACTGATTAAACGATTTTTCCTGACAGATAATAAGGAGGAAAACATTTGGGTAAATGGACAACCATTGCAAAGATCCTAAATTTGGAATGCATGTTTGAGAAACAAGAATAATACTTGTTTATTATAAACAAAGATAATGCAGAAGAACTAATATTATTACCAAGAGTAAGTTATCCAGCTGTCTATTGCATCAGTACAGTAGCACAGACAGCTAAAAATCTCAATTCAAAAACATGCACATTACTTAAAATTTGGGCAAATATAATGAAATAAAATTTAAAACAGTTACTTAATTTCATGATAAATATCAAAGTATATGCCAGTTTCCAAATATTTGATCATTAAAATATAACATGGTATGGTTGTTAAAAAAAAATGACCTGACTTTGAAAAGATGTCTATTTATAAAAGAAAATTGGCAAAGACAGACCCAAATATCAAGATATCATAATAGGGATCAATAATTACTCAGATTCCTATGTCTTGGTCAATTCAGAATGCTATAACACATGTACCATAGACTGGATGGCTTAAACAACCAACACTTAATTCTAACAGTTTTGGAGTCAGGAGATCCAAGACCAGGGTGCCAGCAGGGTTGGGTTTCCACTGTGGTGAGAAGCCTCATTCAGGTTGCAGACGGTGCACTTCTCCTTCCATTCCCATGTGGTAGAAAGAGTGAGAGAGCTCGCTGGGGTCTCTCTTATAAAGACACTAATCCCACTCATGAGAGTTTCATCCTCATGACTCATCCCTTCCCAAAGGCCCCATTTGCCAATACCACCGTTGAGGGTCAGAATTTCAAGATGGGAGTTTTGGTAAGGTACAAAGATTCATTTCATCACATCATAACTGTGTCCATAAATTGAAATAATGTCTCTCACTGTGATACAATACGCAGAGAGTCATTCCTGAACATTTCTTCATTTCCAACTGATACTGAAGATGATGAGGATAATTTAACCAGTTTAAGAAAAAGCCAAATTTCAGTACAGTCATCGTTATTTGAAGAACATGTGTTGTCAGGCCTGTGATAGCACTGTTATCATGTGTGAAAGCTTTAATGGAACTGCAGAAATATTTAGTGAGAAAGTGACAAGAACTTTACACATATTTAAGAGAATATATTTGACTTAAGAAAAGTTGAAATGTGAAATATTAAATGGTTTCCAGACTTCTTTTTATTCTGCCAGTTATTAGTATGATGCTACTCATGCATATGCAACAATAATAGATTGACAAATTTTCAAAAGTTCTTAATAGGGAAAAAAAGTTTAATAAGGTGAAATTTATGTATAATGTCAAGAGACATTTTTTCCAGCTAGAAGCAAAGAATTTCTGGAGAGAAGGGAAAACTATAAAGTCCCGCTGATTGTTTACAAATACTTAATGCCAGTGGCTAACGAACACCTATTTTGAATCTAAAGAGATATTTTAAATAATTTTACTTGCATGAATTATACATAAAATGTACCTAATTTCCTTTTGTTTAGATTAAGATATTTTAAAATATTAATTCCTAAAACAAAAATTAAACAACTTTTTTTTACATTCTAGAATAATCATTAAAGTTTGAAGGCTGAAAAATATTCTGTAAAAGGAAGAAAAATGGAAGCCAGCAAGAGGCTATAGAAGTTCTTAACTATCCAATAATCCCAATGGTGCATATTCTTAACATTTTTCAAAGTAACAATGTGATGTTTATACTTATTTCTAAAAATTGAAAACAACAAATTATATGTAAATATATACTTTTATAAACATGCTGCAGCAAAAAATTCACAGCATTTATTGAATAAAGAAACTAAATTAAGCAAGAGTCATCTATCTACAAGAAAACCATAGATTTGAAGTCAATTTATTCTCAGAGCTCCCAATTTTATATGAACAAGTCAATGTTCTACGTCTATATAGATTACTAAAATTGTTATTTGAATTTTTTTCCAACATGTTCTTCCCCATATCACTCCTTCTACTTTGGAGGTACCAAATGAAGCTTTGTCTTGACCAAAGATCACACGTAGCAATTAAGAAATCTCTTTTTATTTTTGGTTCTTATAATGAATTTTCATAGCAACATGTGGTAAGGAAGTTACTGGTCGGGCCTTGGGGTCTATGGAATTGTTGTCTATACATCTTACACATTTTAGGATAAAAACCTGGCATAGATGGAAGATAAAAATGCTTCATTAATTATATCTGCACTACAATCTTTTATCCTTGGCTGGAAAGTTCAGTTCAGTTCAGTCACTCAGTAATGTCTTACTCTTTGTGACCCAATGGAATACAGCATGCCAGGCCTCCCTGTCTATCAACAACTCCTGCAACTCACTCAAACTCATGTCCATCGAGTCAGTGATGCCATCCAACAATCTCATCCTCTGTCGTCCCCTTCTCCTCCTGCCTTCGATCTTTCCCAGCATCAGGGTCTTTTCCAATGAGTCAGTTCTTCTCATCAGGGGGCCAAAGTATTGGAGTTTCAGCTTCAGCATCAGTTCTTCCAGTGAATATTCAGGACTGATTTCCTTAAGGATTGACTTTTCTGATCTCCTTGCAGTTCAAGGGTGTCACAAGAATCTTCTCCAACACCACAGTTCAAAAGCATCAATTCTTTGGCGCTCAGCTTTCTTTATAGTCCAACTCTCACATCCATATATGACTACTAGGAAAACCATAGCTTTGACTAAATGGACCTTTGTTGGCACAGTAATGTCTCTGCTTTTTAATAGGCTGTCTAGGTTGGTCATAGCTTTTTGGTCATAGCTAGGTTGGTCATAGCTAGGTTAGTGATGTCTAGAGAGTAGTTACACTTCATAGCTTAAAATGTAGTGTTCTGACCACCAACATATATGCTATTGATATTGTTTGTATTACTTATAATTATTCTTCCTTTGACCATTACTTATCATGGTTTAATGGAAATTGGGTTCCTGATTTTGAAATATCTCCGTCTTTCATAAACAACCCAGCTGTATCTATTATATTGGGAAGATATTTAAAAAATCTGAATTGTATACAGTGTTGATGAGAGTATGGGGGAAAACTGCATTAGATGTATATTCTCATAAAGTACATTCAAAGACACCTTAATTTTTTAGAGGAAAAGGAGCAATTTGTCACAAAAAAGCAGGGGGAAACAGAAAGCCATTAAGATTATGTTCCCCCCTATTCATTAACTTTCTGTTTATTTATAAAGAAAGATAATTTGTAGAGTGATATGTAAGGCTATACTAAACTTGCAGTACATCATTTTTTCATTCCTTCAACTATTTATGGATAAACTATGGCTTCCAAAACCTTTAATATAAAGGTGTTAAGAAAGATAAGTTGTTCAGTGAATTGAATGTCTAGAATAGATTACTCACTGTTATTGGCCTGAAGTTTGACTTAAAAACATAAAAAATCATATTTTTATTGTTTCTATAGTTCATTGGAAGGATTCTAGATTGGTCCCAACATTCATCTCTCCAAGTATTCATTTCTTCTTGTAGTCTCTCCCCTTTAAATATGGGCAGAACATGTGACTTGCATCTTATTGATAGAACACAACAGTGACAAGATGTTATCCCATGATTGTGTCACACTGCATAAATGGTATCTTGCTAGTATGTGTGTGCTAAGTAGCTTCAGTCATGTCCAACTCTTTGTGACCCTATTTACAGTATCCTGCCAGGGTCCTATGTCCATGGGATTCTCCAGGCAAGTCTACTGGAATGGGTTGTCATGTCCTCCTCCAGGGGATCTTCCTGACCCAGGAATCGAACCCACATCTCTTACATCTCCTGAATACCAGTGCCACCTGGGAAGCCCTTGCTAGCAGACTTACTCAAATCCAGCCCTTGCTGGATTGATGAAGTCAGGGACCATGATGGGAAGTTCATATGGAAAAAAAAACTGCTAGTAGTCCCTAGCAGTTCAAGGCAGCCATTAGCAGCTCACCATGACTTTTAGGTAACAGTCAATAAGAAGCCTTGGAATCAATCCTAGAGAAGCTAGTAAGTGAATTCTGCCAAGAACCTGAGTAAAAAGGAAACAGATTTGTCACTGTTCAAGTCTCCCCATGAAAGCCCTGACCTGGCAAAACCTTTATAGCAGCCTTGCTTAAAACTGAGATAAGTCATGCCAAGACACTCAGATTATAGAAACTGTGAGATAATTGCTATGTTATTTTATGTCACTAAGCTTGTGATAATTTGTTACACAGCAAGAGATAACTAATACATGAACTTTCTTAGTTTTTGTTTTGTTTTTTCTATGCATGAATTATTGAACCTGTTGTTGTTTAGTCACTAAGTCATGTTCAATTCTTTTGTGACGCCATGGACTGTAGCCCATCAGGCTTCTCTGTCCATGGGATTTCCCAGGCAAGAATACTGGAGTGAGTTGCCATTTCCATCTGCAGAAGATCTTGGACCCAGGGATAGAATCCATGTCTCCTGCATCACTAGGCAGATTCTTTATCAATTAGGGTACCGGAAATATCATTATTGAACTAATTAACGTTAGATTAAAAAAAAATCTGTAAAATATTTTACATATTTTGAGGACAGAACAATCTCTCCTTTATATGATATTCTCTTCTTTCTGGTACATTTCCTAGAATTATTGTTGACTTTAAAAAGATTACTGAAAATGTTAGTAGTAAATATATTTTCTTGAAATCTAAGACAGGTGGTTGCATTGACAATTAGAATGTTGATTTAAGTAAAATTTGAGAGATTCTCAAATTGTCAAAAGCCTCTAAAATTATATTGATTAATAATTATTTTTTCTTCAGTTTTATAATTAAACTTGACATTTAGTAAGATTTATCATAAGTGGTACATTTGATTACATGTGATTTTAAATATATGTAACCATTTAATTTAAATTATGTATATTCTAGCATTTTTTGTCTTCTCTCACTGCAGTAATTTCAAAAATAAGAAATGTGAATTCCTAAGTTATAATAAATGTCTTATCTGTACTTAGTAATGGTTCACATCTCATTATCATTTAATTTTATAAAGTCAAAATGTTTTATGAATCTAATGTTTGCTATTATAACTAATGCAAACTTCAATTTAGCAATATTTTATGACTGGATGTTAGAATTTATCTTATATACACACAGCCAAATTTCTGAATTGATTAATCAATTTCCAGTAAACTTATGAAAACTATTCAATACACAAATATTCAATAATTATATAACAACATACAAACATAGTAATATGTATTTTTATAGATTTCATAAAATACTTTTTTTTTCATAAAATACTTTTAAGTCAGCAAAATACTAAGGCCTTTGTGAGATAAATATATTTATCATAATTTTATTTTATTTTATTTTGTATTTATCATAATTTTACTTCAACTATCTGGGGACCCAGGTGAAGCAGGAAAAGGAAAAGAAAAAGATATATAGTAAGTGTCTATGGGAAGCTAGGTACAGTGCTGTACGCCATACACCCTGAATAAACAGAAAAGTGGAAAGAGTTATCTAAATCATATGAAGGATAAGAAGTTAATTAAGAATCTCAAATCTGTGTTTTTCCCATCACTTCCTTGAACAATTCTTACTGACCATTCTGCTGCCTCATGCTATTTACCCCTCTGATTTATAGATCCATAGAACCTATAAATATTGTAATTAGCTGACATGTATAAATGATCGATTATATATACTAGGAAATGCTGAAAAAAGTAGCAAGCCATGAGGCATACTCATGTGCTTCGAGAAATATATGATTAATCTGGAGAGAAGAAGACATGTTTAAACATGTTATTGAGACTTGCAACTGTTCTCCAAGTCTAGATTTGCATTATAGCCTTCTGCCACACTATGGTACAAACTGCGTCTTTCACTCTGTACCAAATGTGTTCCATCTTTCTGAACAATTCTAGATAGTACTATGACTAAGGAATAAAACTTTACATATCATTCTGAAAAGCTTTCTCAAGATTAAATCAGAATGGCATTCAGAAAATGTATTATAAAAATACCTAATCACCATCAAATTTCATTTAAGCGATTTTTTGGTGTTGATAGATGATTATGGGAGTGTGCATGAGGAAGGACTGAATTCTAGAATGCATAATTAAGATTGTGAAAGTTGCTCAGTTGTGTCCGACTCTTTTTGACTCCATAGACTGTAGCCTGCCAGGCTTCTCTGTCCATGGAACTATCCAGGCAAGAATACTGGAGTGGGGTGCCACTCCCTTCTCCAGGGGATCTTCCTGACCCAGGGATTGAACCTAGGTCCCCTGAATTGAGGGCAGATTCTTTACCATTTGAACCACCATGGAAGCATATAATTAAGGTTAGTAGCATGATTTTTAATCAAGAATACAAAGGAAAGAAAGAGAAAGATGAATTTATTGGGAGAGGGAGCAAAAATAAATTCAGCTAAAAATGTACTGTATATTTAAATATATAAATGTTTATCCATGGATAATGTAAGAGGTACTTTAGAAGTAGCCACCGTAGAGATCTGGGAAAATTTAAGAAGCATTTGAGTAACTCAGTCTTTAAAGATACATAGATTTATTCAGGCAAAATAAGGGGGGAAGCAGGTGTCTGATAGAGTGCCAGTAAGCAAAGTGCACAAAAAAGGGAAAGTACTTCTCTTATGTGGGGTTCTCTGAGAAATCTCATTTTTTCAGAATATATATTTCTGGAGGGAAGAAAAAAATTATGATGTGAAAGAGACAGAGGGCTTAACCATGGAAAACATATATTTAGTTTGCTCGATTCTATAAAAGAACAGAGAATCACTGAGAGTATTTAAATAAAGCATTGACTTAGTCAGATTTGTCTTTACTAATTATCATTCTAACTTTTGAATGTGAAGTATATCAACACAGGCAAAATTAAGTGATAAGAATAATAGCTACTATTTACATATATTATTTTAGCTAATTACCATAAAACATTTCCTTTATCTGATATTATTAATATTAATTCTGATTTACAAATCAAAGAATGTAGGCCATCAAGCTTTCCATGGTCATTAGCTCAAGCAGGAATCATATCCAGGGGTATTTGCTAATCCCTCTGCTAGACTCTCCTCATGAAGTCAGGAAATATGTGGGAAATTATTGTAATACCCTAGAGAAATGAAAACAGCCTGACTGTGGTGTAAATACTATGGATGGAAACAGAGGGGCACAGCTAAGAAGTACTGAGAAATAAGAAACACTGAGGAGTTAAAATCCTAATAGGAATGAGATGATTCTAGTTAATGGGTGAAATCGCTGGGAAATGCTAAATAATGATATTAATGGAAACAAGAAACAAAGGGACAGAAGATGGAGGGGGAGTGCTCAGTGATGCTGTGGTCATTTTGAAGTTTATCGTAACAAGAGGATATATGCAGTAGGCTCTAGACCATGAAAAGCATGTATGACAAAACCCACTGGAAAAAAATAATAATAATAATAATAAAAAAAAAAGAAAAGCATGCTCCATTATATATATAAAAAAAAAAATACACAAAATACAAACCCAAACTCCCCCAAACATCAACTTTTCAGTGTATCTTCATCTTGTAATTTAATATTCCCTGAATTTCCTGGTCTCAAGCTGAGTCTGTGGAATCTGGAGGTAAAATTATCTTTACTCCTCACTGCCACTTTAAGAACATTTTCCTGCTATTCCCTTTGGAGCACCTGGAGTCCTGTTATCCCACACACTTCATTCAGGGAGACTTTAATACATTGCTCATAATTTCCCCAGTATCCAACCTTCCCAGGACTCCACCATCTTGTATGATTTCAACTTTTATTCCAATTTAATTATTTAAGAAGTGAATAAATTCAAATTTTATTTAAATGTTAATTACAGACAATCTAAAATTGGTTTGTAATTTTTTTTTCTAGAAGTTTGGAATGTAGCAGTTATGAAGATAGTAGTTTAGACTCTATCCTAAGGGTAACTGATGGCAATTAGAGGCCTTAGAAGAGGAGTTACTTGAACATTTGATCAGATCTGTGTTTCAATACAGTCATACCTCCTGGAATGGAGAGGATGCATGAGAAGAAGCTGTATGAGGGGAAAAAGAGAGCTCAAGGAAAGGCTGAACGGATTCGTGATCTCTGGGTATGGAGAACATCACCCTGCTAGGAGGAATCACTGAGGGATAGGGGCCCTAGACTATTGTTTCTTCTTATTTCGGTGTTAATAGAAAACCTACTCATTTTTTCTATTTAGAAAAATTCTCTATTTATGCCTTATCACACAACCAATAGATGGTATCATCATCTCCAACTCAAGAGAGACTATATGAAAGATAAAGATGGTGTAAATTCTATAGATTAGTAGCAAAAAGAAACATTCCTAGTAGCTGTTTAGTCAAATGTGTTATCTTTGCTTGATAACCTACACTGTTCAAACTCATGCCCTCAGAAGACTAACACTCAATGAACTAAAAAAATAAAAAAACAAAGTGAAATTGCATTGAGGGGGAGACTTTTCTCTATCCTTCTACATTCTTCTGGCTAGTTTTAGAATTATATTGACATGAGACAGAGTAACAGGAAAAAAAATCAAACAAAAATTTCATAACATGCATACATGGGAGATATTTATGTATACTCCCATGGGGGAGTTGAAGCAGTCACCTTAAATGTCATCTTCAAAAACAGAGGATGTTTGGGTATGGTTTGGGACTTTAAAGGGGAGAAAGGCAATTCACAGCAATATGGAAAGCAATGTTTGGTAAACAAGAGTTTGCTGGGCTTTGCAGAGATAACAGGACATGTCTTGGAGTTTGACCTCTCGTTGTTGCTATTGTTCAGTCACTAAGTCATGTCTGACTCTTTGTGACCTCATGGACTGTAGCACACAAGGCTTCTCTGTCCATCACTATCTCCCTGAGTTTGCTCAAACTCCTATCCATTGAGTCAGTGACGCCATCCAGCCATCTCATCCTCTGTTACCACCTTCTCCTCTTGTCCTCAATTTTTCCCAGCACCAGAATCTTTTCAGTGAGTCAGCTCTTCTTATCAGATGGACAAATATTGGAGCTTCAGCTTCATCCTCAGTCCTTCCAATGAATATTCAGGGTTGATTTCCTTTAAGATTCACTGGTTTGATATCCTTCCTGTCCAACTGACTCTCAAGAGTCTTCTCCAGCACCACACTTGGAAAGCATCAATTCTTTAGCGTGCAGCTTTCTTTATGGTCCAACTCTCATATCTATACATGACTACTGGAATACAATAGCTTTGACTGTATAGAACTTTGCTAGGATAGTGATGTTTCTGCTTTTTAAAACACAGTGTAGGTTTGACACAGCTATTCTTCCAAGGAGCAAGTGATTTTTTAATTTCTTGGCTGCAGTCAATGTCAACATTGATTTTGGAGCCCCAGAAAATGAAATCTGACACTGTTTCCACATTTTTCCCATCTATTTGTCATGAAGTAATGGGACTGGATGAATGCCATGATCTTTGTTTTTCAATGTTGAGTTTTATGCCAGATTTTTCACCTCTTTCACCTTCATCAAGAGGCTCTTTAGTTCCTCTTCACTTTCTGCCATTAAAGTGGTATCATCTGCATATCTGAGGTTGTTGATTTTTCTCCTGGCAATCTTGATTCCAGGTGGTGATTCATCTAGTCTGACATTTCACAGGATGTACTCTGCATATCAGTTAAATAAGCAGGGAAACAATATACAGCCTGGAGGTACTCCTTTCCTAATTTGGAAAACAGTCCATTGTTCCATGTCCAGTTCTAAGTGTTGCATTTTGTCCTGAATACAGGATTCTTAGGAAGCAGGTAAGGTGGTCTGGTATTCCCATCTCATTAAGAATATCCCACAGTTTGTTGTGTGCTACACAGTCAAAGGCTTTAGCACAATCAATGAAGGAAAGGTAGATTTTTTTTTTAAATTCCCTTGCTTTTTCAATGACCCAGCCTATGTTGGCAATTTGATCTCGTGTTCCTCTACCTTTTCTAAATTCAGCATGCACATTTGGAAGTCCTTGGTTCACATACTGATGAAGCCTAGCTTGAAGGATTTTGAGCATATTCTTCCTGGCATGTGAAATGAGTACAATTGTATCATAATTTGAACATTATTTTGCATTGCTTTTCTTTGTGATTGGAATGAAAATAGGGCTTTTCTCAAACTGTAGCCACTGCTGAGTTTTCCAAATTTGCTAGAATAATGACAGCAGCACTTCAATAGCATTGTCTTTTGAGATCTGAAATAGCTCAGTTGGAATTCCATCACCTCCACAAGCCTTGTTTGTAGTAATGCTTCCTAAGGTCCACCAACCTCACACTCAACGATGTCTGGCTCTAGGTGATTGAACATATCATCATGGTTCAGTCAGCTCAGTTGCACAGTCATGTACAATTCTTTGTGACCCCATGGAATACAGTGCACCAGGCTTCGCTGTCCATCACCAACTCCAGGAGTTTATTGAAACTCATGTCTATCGAGTCAGTGATGCCATGCAACAATCTCATCCTCAGTCGTCCCTTCTCCTCCCGCCCTCACTCTTTCCCAGCATCAGGGTCTTCTCCAATGAGTCAGTTTTTCGCATTAGGTGGCCAAAGTATTGGAGTTTCAGCTTCAGCATCAGTCCTTCCAGTGAATATTCAAGACTGATTTCTGTTAGGATGAATTGGTTGGATCTCCCTGCAATGCAAGGGACTCTCAAGTCTTCTCCAACACCACAGTTCAGAATCATCAATTCTTCAGTGCTCAGCTTTCTTTAAAATCCAACTCTCACATCCATACATGACCACTGGAAAAAACAATGGCTTTGACTAGATGTTGGCAAAGTAATATTTCTGCTTTTTAATATGCTGTCAAGGTTGGTCATAGCTTTTCTTCCAAGGAGTAAACGTCTTTTTATTTCATGGCTGCTGACACCATCTGCAGTGATTTTGGAGCCCAAGAAAATAAAGTCTGTCACTGCTTTCACTGTTTCCCCATTTATTAGCCATGAAATGATGGGACCAGATGCCATGATCTTAGTTTCCTGAATACTGAATTTTAAGCCAATTTTTTCACTCTCCTCTTTCACTTTCATCAAGAGGAACTTTAGTTCTTCACTTTCTGCCATAAGAGTGGTGTCATCTGCATATCTGAGGTTATTGATATTTCTCCCAGAAATCTTGATTCCAACTTGTGCTTCATCCAGCCTGGCATTTTGCATGATATGCTCTGCATATAAGTTAAATAAGTAGGGTGACAATATAAAGTCTTGACGTACTCCTTTCCCAATTTGGAACCAGTCTATTGTTCCATGTCCAGTTCTAACTGTTGTTTCTTGACCTATATACAGATTTCTCAGGACGCAGGTAAGGTGCTCTGGTATTTCCACCTCTTTAAGAATTGTCCACAGTTTGTTGTGATCCATAGAGTCAAAGGCTTTGGTGTAGTCAATAAAGCAGAAATAGATGTTCTGGAACTCTCTTGCTTTTTCAATGATACAGCAAATGTTGGCAATTTGATCTCTGGTTCCTCTGCTTTTTCTAAAACCAGCTTGAACATCTGGAGGTTCATAGTTCATGTATTGCTGAAGCCTGGCTTGGAGAATTTTGAGCATTAGTTTGCTAGGTTTTGAGATGAGTGCAATTATATGTTAGTTTGAACATTTTTTAGCTTTGCTTTTCCTAGGGATTAGAATGAAAACTGACCTTTTCCAGGCCTGTGGCCACTGCTGAGTTTTCCAAATTTGCTGGCATATTTAGTGCAGCACTTTCATAGCATCATCTTTTAGGATTTGAAATAGCTCAACTGGAATTCTATCACCTCCACTAGCTTTGTTCCTAGTGATGATTGCTAAGGCCCACTTGACTTCACATTCCAGGATGTCTGGCTCTAGGTGAGTGATCACACCATCATGGTTATCTGGGTCATGAAGATCTTTTTTGTATAGTTCTGTGTATTCTTGCCACCTCTTCTTAATATCTTCTGTTTCTGTTAGGTCCTTACCATTTCTATTTTTTATTGTGTCCATCTTTGCATGAAATATTCCCTTGGTATCTCTAATTTTCTTGAAGAGATCTCTAGTCTTTCCTATTCTATTGTTTTCCTCTATTTCTTTACATTGATCACTGAGGAAGGCTTTCTTATATCTCCTTGCTATTCTTTGAAATTCTGCATTCAAATGGGTATATCTTTCCTTTTCTCCTTTGCCTTTCACCTCTCTTCTTTTCATAGCTGTTTGTAAGGCCTCCTCAGAGAACCATTTTGCCTTTTCCTTTGGAATGGTCTTTATCACTGCCCCTGTACAATGTCACCCACCTCCACCCATAGTTCTTCAGGCACTCTGTGTATCAGATCTAATCCCTTGAATCTATTTCTCACTTCCACTGTATAATCATAAGGGATTTGATTTAGGTCATATCTGAATGGCCTAGTAGTCTTCCCTACTTTCTTTAATTTAAGTCTGAATTTGGCAGTAAGGAGTTCATGATCTGAGCCACAGTCAGCTCCCAGTCTTGTTTTTGCTGGCTCTAGATCTCTAGTTTTTTCCCATTCTGCTGTTTTCCTCTACTTCTTTGCATTCACTTAAGAAGCCTTCCTTATCTCTCCTTGCTCTTCTCTGGAACTCTGCATTCAGTTGGGTACATCTTTCCCTTTCTACTTTGCCTTTGCTTTTTTTCTTTCCTCAGATATTTGGAAGGACTCCTCAGACAACTACTATGCTTACTGCATTTCTTCTTCTTATGGAGGTTTGGGTTACCACATCCTATACAGTGTTAGAAACCTCTGTCCATAGTTCTTCAGGCACTCTGTCTATGAAATCTAATCTCTTGAATCTATTTGTCACTTCCTCTGTATAATCATAAGTGACTTGATTTAAGTCATACCTGAATGGTCTAGTGGTTTTCCCTATGTTCTTCCATTTGAGCATGAATTTTGCAATAAGGAGCTGACAATCTGAGCCACAGTCAGCTGCAGGTCTTGTTTTTTGCTGACTGTGTAGAGCTTATCCATCTTCAGCTGCAAAGAATATTATCAATCTGGTTTCTGTATTGACCAGAAGCTGTCTCTCATGTTGTTGGAAGAGGGTATTTTCTATGACCTGTGCATTCTCTTGGCAAAACTCTGTTAGCTTTTTCCCTGATTCATTTTGTGCTCCAAGGCCAAACTTGTCTATTATTCAGGTATCTCTTGACTTCCTACTTTTGCATTCCAGTCCCCTATGATGAAAAGGAATTTTTTTTTTTTTCATGTTAGTTCTAGGTCTTGCAGGTCTTCAAAGAGTTGTTCAGCTTCTTCAGCATTAGAGGTTGGGGCATAGACTTGGATGACTGTGATGTTGAATGGTTTCCCTTGGAAAGAAATGGAGATCATTCTGTCATTTTTGAGATTGCAACCAAGTACTGCATTTGAGCGCTGAAAAATTGATGCTTTTGAACTGTAGTGTTGGAGAAGACTCTTGAGAGTCCCTTGGACTGCAAGGAGATCCAACCAGTCTGTTCTAAAGGAGATCAGTCCTGGGTGTTCATTGGAAGGACTGATGCTGAAGCTGAAACTCCAATACTTTGGCCACCTGATGCGAAGAGTTGACTTACTGGAAAAGACCCTGATGCTGGGAGGGATTGGGGGCAGGAGGAGAAGGGGATGACAGAGGATAATATGGCTGGATGGTGTCACCGATTTGATGAACATGAGTTTGAGTAGACTCCGGGAGTTGGTGATGGACAGCGAGGCCTGGTGTGCTGCAATTCATGGGGTCACAAAGAGTCGGACACAACTGAGCAACTGAACTGAACTGAACTGAACTGCATTTCAGACTCTCTTGTTGGCTATGATGGCTATTCCATTCCTTCTAAAGGATTCTTGCCCACAATAGTAGATACAATGGTCATGGTCATCTGAATTAAATTCTCCTACCTAGTCCTGTCCATTTTAGTTCACTGATTCCTAACATGTTTACCCTTGCCATCTCCTGTTTGACCACACCGAATTTACCTTGCTTCATGGACCTAAGATTCCAGGTTCATATGCAATATTGTTCTTTACAGCATCGGACTTCACTTTCACCACCAGATACAACTGCAATTGGGCATTGTTTCCACTTTGGTTCAGCCTCTTCATTCTTTTTGTAGCTATTTATCTGCTCTATTCCAGTAGAATATTGATCTCTAGGCCCTGGGAATTTCCCCCACCACACCTAGTCCATATTCTTTACAGATATATTTGGCGATAGTTCTATTCCTAGAAGAAGCCCTTTATCTGAATTCTTTTAAGTCATTAAGATGAAAGTTAACAAGAAAAACTTTCTGAGTCTTCCATTTCTTAAAAATAATCAGCCCAAATTAATCCTCATGACAGAGAGACACATTTTGGGGTGGCAAATTTTGTTTCCCTACAAAATCATGGAGGGTTTCCAGTGCTAAAAAGAAAATAAGAATGACCCAAAGTATGAAATGTGTAAAACCACAGTAATAATATTTTTTTATGAGGCCAAGTAGTTCTAGAAGAGTTATAAATAGTTCTACATAGTAGTTGTAACTTGCAAGTGAAAGAACAGCTTTAAAAACATACATGTACTTTACAAAAGCCTACTGGTTATAAATCAGTCTCTTCAGAAACACCTATGTTCCTAGTGAGTGACCATAGTCAGAAGGATCCTGCTTTATCTGTGCTTACTTATCATCACACACATTCATACACACAGAGAACATTCTGTTTGGTATGGAGAAATTGGGATTTTTAAATTCTATGGCTTGAATTGGGGGGGGCTTCCCTGATACCTCAGCTGCTAAAGAATCTGCCTGCAATGCAGGAGACCCAGTTAGAACCCTGGGTCAGGAAGATCCCCTGGAGAAGAGAATAGCAACTTACTCAGTTTTCTTGCCTGAAGAATTTCATGGACAGAGGAACCTGGTGAGTTACAGTCTATGGGTTGCAAAGAGTCGGACACGACTGAACGAATAACATTAACAGTAACTAATTAGTTGGAGAGGGCTAACTGTAATAAGAAATAGAAAGTGAGAAATGCAGAACTCAAGCACAGTAGAGCTTTAATTCTTACTAGTGGGGAATGAGTGAACAAGTATAGGATTAGGTCTCTTCCCCACAGTCATTCAGATAGTTACGCTGAGTGAAGCGCTGCTCCCATTTTCAAAATATGGCTTCCTTGATTTCCTTTTCTTGATTTCTTGATCTCTATTTCAGCTATAAAAGGGGGAGGTAAGCCATAACAAAAGGCTTGTGGGACACTTATTTAACTAGGACTGGAAATGGTACATATCACCTCTACAGCTGTATGTAAATTCCATTGATTCAACATGGACACAATGATCTTTATAGGAAATTAGGAAAGTTAGTTAGAAAAACCAAACAAAACAAAGCAAACAATTAAACAAAACTTGGATTTTAGTAAATTACTAATAGTTGGTGCCACACTACCCAGACTCACTTTTCTCACATACAAATTTGGGAAATTAAATCCCTATGAAAATGTTATGAATATTAAACTCAGTTAATCAACCTAAGAGTTTGGTACTCTGTAGGTGCCAAACTGGAGTTGTTTTGTTGTTGGCATAGGGTCAAATACACAAATGAAGAAGCACCGTATTTTGAGGGCTATCCCCAATTTTATTCCCACTTCTAAATACCACAGAAGCTGCAATTACTATAAGCATTTATTTTGACAAAACTGACACAAATATCTACAAAATTGTGGTCATAATTATGCACAATCCTCAGATTGTTTTCTGAGCATAATCTTAATTTTCTTACAGTAGGAGCTTTGGGGAAAGATACATGATTTGGAGCTTTATTTAAGAAGTCTCTACACTAGGACATCTTACTTAGGACAACATGAGTATAGGAATTTGTGGAAGGAATAAACTCATTCTTCCAAATTTCAGAAGAAACAGGGGTTACACATTATATTAAGTTTACCTTTGTGATGGTCTTAAATTTTCAGATTCATTCCCTTTGGTCCCAAAGAATCACATCATCTTGTTGGCTACTTGGATATTTTACACTTACAAAGAAGCATCTCCATGTGGATAATTGATAGCTGGTCATATCTGATACAGTCCCAGCCAATGAATATTTGGCTTACTATTCCATGAGCTTGGTAGACTTGACCAAAGTATAGCCCCTAAATCATTACAGTTAGGGTCACTGCCTAATAATTAGTCTGAAATAGAGTAGCATCCAATAACATAATTTACTTAATTATTAAAGATGATCATTAATATAGATTTATATTAAAATATGGCAAAAATTCTCTAAAGATTAAGAAATAAAGGATTCAGCATCTAAAACAAAATTTCTCTGCAGAATTAAGAGAACCTCTAAAAAGTAAACCTTTATTTTTATATGAAGAATCATATAAAAATAGAATTCTGCAGTCACTAGGTGATATATTTTAGTAAGGAAAACAATAGCACTATTTTGTTTCCCTACATTTTATCATCAGATTTACATTTGTGAGAGAGTAGTATTAAGGTCTGGAGAGGACATTAAATTTGGTAGGCCAATTTTGACAGGATAATCCTAGTTTTTATATAGTGAAATATACTCAACACATTTGAAATTGCTTTGGCTCATAATTTGTTCAGACATCTGTATAACTGAACACTTTCAGATATCTAACATCCAAAATTAAATTAGAGACCATTGACCAAATAGACATGCCAGAATTTGATGAAAATCAAGTGAATACATCATGTTTCATAAAATATCATAAGTTGAACAAAAGTGTATTTACTTAGAAATGACATTTCATTTCAAACTGTTGAGTGTACTCCCATACCTTAATTCAAATCATACATCCAGATAATAATCACTGTAATTAGTTTCAGTGAGGAAAATATAAAACAATCTAGATATTCCACACCACGCAGCATGTAGGATCTTAGTTCCCCAACCAGGGATGGAACCCATGAACTCCTGCAGTGGATGTGCAGAGTCTTAACTATCTAGACCACCAGGGAAGTCCCTGAGAAAGTTTTATTACATAGAGTTATTTGTGAATACAATTGCTGGAAAGGTTAGAAGAATGAGGACAGGGAATGGTCTCTGCTAGATCTCTAGGAGTCAGGGTGTATGAAATCCAAGATACTGCTGGTGATGATCACAGCTCCCTCTACACTGAGGAATAGTTTTAGGTAAAACGTTCTGAGGCCCCAGAATATGCTCATGTCTGCTGAATCCCACAGCTACCAGAGCACAAGATTATGGTAACTGCTTTCCTTGCGTATTTCAAAAAATATTACTTTTGCATAATATGACTCAGAACTACTTTGTAGTATTAGACAATACAGCCACACTCTTATTCTTTAAAAAATGCTTACCCATCTGTGAATTTACTGATAAATACTGGGCTACATGGCTCTACTTTGATATTCCTCTTCTGAACAACATCCAGTTTATTACACATAACTTAATTAAAAATCAGTTCCCTCCCAAATGTTTATAATGCATTCTTTTTGACATATCAAGTTGTTTTCTAAATTGTGTAATTAGATATTTTTCTAAGTCATATATTCAAGTCCATTAATGAGTCTCTTTAAGTGTTGCTTCATCTCCATTTCTCCTGTTTTATATTTCATGGAGAGACATTTTTAAGCATCCATTTGAACTATAATAAATGCATGCTAATTTTAATAGCTTCTCAGTTATTTCTCTTTACAAAGGGAAAATTGTGTATATTCTTTTATAATGGCCATATCTTAGCTTAACATCATGTTGTGTTTTCTAGAACTTAACATGATTGCTGTATTGAATATAAAAGTGAAAATACTCAAAGAGCATAATTTACATTCAAACTACAAATGTTCAGTTTAAAAACACCAAATATTTCATTTTACTCCTGTCTATAATAGGAAAAATAAAATGTGTATGACAATTCAATGGAAATTGCTTTTATATTTTCTTTAATATGTTATAATTTATGGTTAAACACACATTTCAAATTATTTAAAAAGTCTTTCAGATTTTTGAGATTCAATTCAATAACAAAAAACAAGCAATACAGTTAACAAAAAAGAAATGAGAGGAGACCTAAGTAAACATTTCTCCAAAGAAGACATACAGATGGCCAACAGGCACATGAAAAGATGCTCATCATCATTAATTATTAGAGAAATACAAATTAAAACTACAGTGAGGTACCACCAAACACCAGTCAAGATGGCCATGGTTAAAATGTCTAAAAATAATAAATACTGAGAAAGTGTGGAGAAAGGGAACCTTTTTGTACTGTCGATAGGACTGTAAATTGGTACAGCCACTACAGAGAACACTATGGAAGTTTCTTAAAAAAAACAAAACTAAAAACAGAACTACCATATGATACAGCAGTCCCACTCCTGGGCATATACTCAGAGAAACTATAATTCAGTGTTTATAACAGCACCATTTACAACAGTCAAGACATGGAAACAACGTAACTGTCCATAGATAGATGAATAAATAGATAAGATGTGGTGTGTGTGTATGCATATGTACAATGGAATATGTATGTATTTTTCATTTTTTAGCCATGAAAAATGAAATAATGCTGTTTTCAGGAACATAGAAGAATCTAGAGATTATCTTACTAAATGAAGTAAGTCAGAAAGACAAATAGTATATGGTATTACTTATACGGGGAATCTAAAATATCTAATACACAAATGAACATATCTATGAAACAGAAATAGACTCACAGACATACAGAACAGACTTGTGGCTGCTAACAGTGGGGAGAAGTGGGGAAAGGAAAGATTGGGAGTTTAGGATTAGCAGATGAAAACTAGTACATATAGTATAGATAAACAATAAGATCCTAGTGTATAGCACAAAGAACTATATTCTGTGATAAAACAGAATGGAAAAGAATATGGAAAAGAATATATATATGTATATAGCTGAGTCACTGCTCTACAGCAGAAGTTAATACAACATTGCAAATCAAACATCCCTCAGTAAAAAATTTAAAGTCTCTCAGTAGAGAAATTGACGCAATATGAAGAGGCTGTCCATTTTAAAATGCAATATTAATTAATTACCAAGAGTTTAAATAAATTTTTATTCTTCATATTTCCAAGAATAATATGGCCATGCTGATTTTAAAAATACACGGAGAAAAAAATACACTGTTGTAGTCACCAACCCCATATTTCCATGTTTTAAATAATTAAATTTACTGTTCTGTAACATGATGCCTGGCTACTAAATAAATTCTTGAATATTGATAAGGGATTTATACATCTTTGGTTTAGATGCTATAGCAGAAAAAGATACAGTAACATTAAAATTGTATAATCTTGAAAAATAATACCTTTAATTTATTTGCATAAGACTTTCATAGTTAATATAATTTACAATTTGAAGACTTTCATCATTTCATTAAAGTAATATAAAAGTGAAAGAAATAAGTCACTGTTATTAAATATTGTGTTCTTATTTATAAAATATCAACATCAAAATGTAATTGCTAGTATTTTATTAAATTACATATTTTTCATTTAAATGATTATTTTCTTATTCATTTAATTTTTCTTAAATTTTTGTATTTATGGGCTCCATATATTCTTATGAAAGAATGTAAAACATCTTTATGAAAGTCCTACTGTGACTGAAATCCATTTAATTAGCTAATTTAATTTTTTAACTTTCTATCTTGAAATAATTTTATTCTCATAGAAATTGAAAATATAGTCCAGATCAAGTTGAGTATACTTTTCACCGAAATTTCCAAACAATAACACATTACTCTAGGTAAAATATCAAGACTGGGAAGTTGACACCGACTAACTAGGATAGTCTGGAGGCCTTATTTGGAGTTTACCAACTTTTACATGTATTCGTGTGTGTGTGTGTGTGTGTGTGTGTGTGTGTAGTTTTATACAATTTTATCACATTTATCATTTATAGATTAACACAATCATCACCTCAATCAACATAAAAAACTCTCCCATCATTACAAAGCAATTTCCTAGTGCTATCCTTCTAATACCTACTTTGACCATGACTTAAATTCCTGGCAACCATTAATCTATTCTTGATTTCCATAGTTTAGTCATTTTGAAAATGTTACATGGGTGGAATCCAGCAATATGTAAATTTTTGAGGTTTTAAAAAAATTAACATTTTTTTATATTCAATATAATGCCCCAAAGCAATTCATCCAACAAGTTTTTGATTATACCAATACCCATGTTCCTTCTATGAAAGACCTACGATTCTAATTTAAAAAAAAAAAAAAAGCTGACATCATGATGTAGTTCAAATACCAGGTAGCTTTTGAATGGGAAAATATTTTATTTTTAAATTTTACCAGCTAGCTTATAAATTATGAAGTATATTTTTTATTTAAATGCGATGAGTAACACTAAATATCTTCAGTGTTTTAAACCAAAAACATCTGCTTCACATCCAGACTTATACACATGGCACCGTTTATGTTAGTTTTCCCTTAAAGTGCTTACTTTGTTGAAATTGTTCTCATAAAAATGGCAGCTGCTTTTAAAAAGCGATGCTTCTTAAGGTCTAAAGCAAATCCCCGGGGAATAGCGAAATGCATATGACCAGAAGGAAAATCAGCCTGTATTTAATATTTATAGGTATGCCAGCTTACATTATCATTGACTACTGTGAAAACTGAGGCAGACATTCTAATTCTAAAATGTCTTGACTTTGTTGATAGGGGCTACATATTTTATTCTTAAATAATGATGTTTTGAAAATAAACCAACATTAAAAAAAAATCTATCCATTATGTTCAATAGCCCATAAAATGATACACTGCAGTTCACTGGATGTCTTCAGTGTTAGATTCTTCTGCCATAAGAGAAACTGAGTTAGTATCAAAAGGCCTTCTGCTTTGAAGTAGTCACCTGTTTATCAAGAAAAGCTTCTGGGGATTGCTACATAAAATTAAAAGGAGCTTCGTTTTTACTCAGTGTGGTAGTTAGCTTACAAGATACCCCTAAATGACCTCCTTGTTCTAATGCTCACATCTGCCACATCCAACCAAGACTGTTAGTCTCAGACAGCATAAGACAGAAGAGGTGGTATGTCACAGGTCACTTTGGAGATTACATAATAAAAGACTGAAAGTTTTTGACATATCATGAGGATATTCAGGGAACCTATGGAGAAACTAATAAGGCAAAAATAATGAAGTCTGTAGCCAAGAGCCAGTGAGAACTGAAGCCTATTGACAACCACATGAGTGAGCTGGGAAGAAGTTTTACTGAGGCCTGGCTGATCACTTGAACACAAATTCCTGAGGGGCTCTGAGTCAGAACCATCCAGCTTGCTGCCCCAGTTTCATGATCCAAAGGGATTATGCTGCAATAAATTTTTATATTTAATTTTAAGATGCAAAATTGGTGAATAATTTGGCATGGGGCAATAGACAACTGTTATGTTACCGACATGCAGTTAATATAGTTCTTTTTTTGTATTGTATGACAAGTAGAATGTCACACAGCAAAACCGTAATATGTGGGGGTGACTTTGAAAATGGCAGTGAACAGAAGCTGAAAAGGCTGTAAGGATTCTGAGGAAAGATAAAGTGAAAACTTTAGCTGTGAATGCACCACTCATGGAATTTGGGCTCTGATAAGGTTCTGGTGAAGGCTTAACAGAAAGTGAGAAAAATCTTGTCAGAAACCATGGGAAAGCGGATCAATGTTATTAGCAAGTGGCCAAAACATTCACCAGCCTTATTTCCGCAGTAACATAGAAGGTAGAAAATTCACCTAAAAGACTAGGCAATCTAGCTCAGATTTCCAGGCACACAACTGAAAGTCTTTGTTTCTTCTTGATGCTTAGAGCAAAATATAAGAAGGGAGTGATAAACTAAATGAATGAATGTTAAATTAAAAGGAGCTAGGACTTACAGAAATCAAAGATTCTCAGTCTCTTAAAAATAACAAATCAGGCTAAAATTTAGAAAGGTTTCCCAATCTAATATCAGGTCATGGACAGTTACAGAAAACCATGATCTGAAGATGAAGCTGAAAATTTGATTATAAAATTTTAAGACTCCAGAGATATAAAAAGTGTTGTCTCCAAGAGCTGTTCAGTCAGAAAGAAGGCTCTTTATAGGAATTAAGGGTGTCCTGAAAGATTTTATCCACAATTGAAAGTGAAACTGATGTAATACTACCTCATACAGCAAGTGAGAGAGCAGCAGGAAAACCTCCTGAATGACTCAATCACTCCTGATAAACTAAAATGTCCATCTTTTTGTATAATTTCAGCAAGAGAAGCATAATAAACTCCTAAACACAGCTATGAACATAAAGTCTAGAATCCAAATAGTTCTCTGCATTTTCAATGAGCACGCTGGACACTCACTAGGTTTATTTTAATAGCCACCCAGTCGGCTCCCCCCCTCCTTTCCTCTCCTATTTCTCCTACCACAATTCTATGCACAACACTTCTAACTTTATGTTCTTTTATCTTTTTTCCCCCATTTATTTTTTTTAGTTGGAGGCTAATTACTTTACAATATTCTTTTAAAAATTCTAGTAAGGTCATGCCACTCCTTACTCTAAATCCCGTACCTTCTCCATTTCACTCAGAGTAAAAGTCAAATTTCCAAGAATTTGGAATGGAGAATTCTACACAATCTGGCCCTACTGCCTTCTGACCTCATTTCTTATTGTTACTTTATACTCAGAGGAGATAATGCCCAACTGGAAATTTAATAGAAACATTAGAGAAAGATAAGAAAAAATAGCCAGGATAATGAAATAAAATAATGAGATAAGTGAAAGAATAAGGAAGATTATATTTGAAAGGGAAGACAAGGAGATTCAAAACCACTGAGTATATTTAGAAAAGGCAGAGGAACCAGGGATCAAATTGCCAACATCCGTTGGATCATATAGAAGCAAAAGAATTCCAGAAAATATCTACTTCTGCTTCACTGACTATGCAAAAGCCTTTGACTGTGTGGATCACAACTAACTGTGGAAAATTCTTCAAGACTGTGGAAAATTCTTCAAGAGATGGGAATACCAGACCACTTTACCTGCCTCCTGAGAAATCTGTATACAGGTAAAGAAGCAACAGTTAGAACTTGACATGGAACAACGACTGGCTCCAAATTGGGGAAGGAGTACATCAAGGTTGTATATTGTCACCCTGCTTATTTAACTTATATGCAGAGTACATCATGAGAAACGCTGGGCTGGATGAAGCACAAGCTGGAATCAAATTTGCCAAGAGAAATATCAACAATCTTAGATACGTAAATGGCCCCACCATTATGGCAGAAAGCAAAGAGGAACTAAAGAACCTCTTAATGAAGGTCAAAGAGGGGATTGAAAAAAATGGCTTAAAACTCAACACTCAAGAAACTAGGATCAAGACATCTGGTCCCATCACCCCGTGGCAAATAGATGGGGAAACAATGGAAACAGTGACAGATCTTATTTTCTTGGGCTCCAAAATCACTGCAGATGGTGACTGCAGCCTTGAAATTAAGACACTTATCCTTGGAAGAAAGGCATATGACACACCTATTAAAAAGGCAGAGACAGCACGTTGCTGACAAATATCCGTGTAGCCAAACCTACAGTCTTCCCTGTAGTCATGCACAGATGTGAGAGCTGGGCCATAAGAAAAGGCTGAGCACCAAAGATTTGATACTTTCAAACCATGGTGCTGGAGAAGACTCTTGAGAGCCCCTTGGACTGCATGGAGAACAAACCATTCAATTCTAAAGGAAATCAACTCTGAATATTCACTGCAAGGACTTATGCTGAAGCTCCAATACTTTAGCCACCTGATATGAAGTGCAGACTCATTGGAAAAGACCCTGATGCTGGGAAAGATTGAAGGCAGGAGGAGAAGGGGACAACAGAGGACAAGATGGTTGGATGACATCACTGACTCAATGGACGTGAGTTTGAGCAAGCTCTGGGAGATTGTGGACAGGGAAGCCTGATGTGCTGCAATCCATGGGGTTGCAGAGTCAGACACAACTGAACAGCTGAACAACAACATATGTACCTCCTGTTGAGTAGCCCCACTTCTCATAAGCCCCAATCCATTCATAAACACAAATGTTCAACTTTCTTTATGATTTTAGTGACTATTTATCAAATGTAAATGAACAACCAAGGATATCCAGATACTTGAGAAAAGACTCTGTCAGGAAGGAAAATAATAGTATCATAGGACAAAGAGAGGACAGAAGAAAACTTTAGAAAACAGATTATATTTTAAGATCATGAGAAGATATCAACACATGTAAATCCATGGCTGATTCATGTCAATGTATGGCAAAAACCACTACAATATTGCAAAGTAATTAGCCTCCAACTAATAAAAATAAATGGAAAAATAAATAAATAAATAAATAAATAATAAAAAAGAGAAGATATCATTTTTAAAAATCAAGAATAAGAGGCTATGTGATATGAAAATTAAATGTGAAGTAAAAAGCTCTTACATAATTAACTTGGCTATTTTAAATTAAAACAAAATTAATAGAATAGAAAGGTTAAATGATTTTAAAAATCCCCTCAAATGACAGAGATTGAAAATGAGAGAAAAGATAGAAAAACAGAAGTTATGACCAGAATATCCAGCAACTAAGCAGAAATGTGAGAAAGATAAATTAACGCAAGTAAAAACGGATATTGAGGAATTACAAAAGTAAACCATGGAGGAAAATTTCCACAAATGTGAGTCAAGTCACTGAAGTCAAAGGGTCAGCTTAGTATTCAGCATAACTTTAAAAAATGACCACCAATGAAGAATATCCTAATGCAAAGTGATAGCTTTGAAAAAACATGAAAGTGTGAGAAAGCACAAATTACACGCCAAGAAACAGAAATTGAAGAGAACTGATCTGCTCAATAGCAAGTCTAAATATATTTAAGGACGTGAAGCTACGCCTTGAGAACTCTAAAGGAGAATTATGTGCAACATTAAGAGAATCAAAATGTTAACTTTCTTGAATCATTCTTAGAATATTATTGGAGAATCAGCTGGAGCAGAACATATAAACAAGAATAATCTAAGATTTTATAAGACATAGGATTCAGGAAATCTGAAATCTAAACTAGAAGGAAAGAGAATACTAGGATAAGAGCTGTGGAGCAGACTATAAAAACATTCATGATTGGAAAAGGAGGCAGACCTATATTTCAGGAAAAAAAAAAACCTTGCAATTTATTTCACTTGTTTGGAATTTTGGAAAATATTAACAAATATTTGAAACATTTAAGAAAGTGTATATACAAACAGATGTGTGTGTATATATACATATATACACACACATATATACACATATATAAAGAGAGACAAATACATCTTTTTTTTGTAAGGTAAATGATAAATCATCTATCTTTTAACTAAATTGTTGTTCAGTTGCTCAGACATGTCTTACTCTTTATGACCCCATGGACTGCAGCACACCATGCTTCCCTGTCCTTCACCATCTCCCAGAGCTTGCTCACTCATGACCATTGAGTCAGTGATGCTATCCAACCATCTCATCTTTTCTTGTCCTGCCTTCAGTCTTTCCCAGCATCAGGGTCTTTTCTAATAAGTCAGCTATTTGCATCAGGTGGCCAAAGCTTCAGCATTAGTCCTTCCAGTGAATAATCAGAGTTGATTTCCTTTAGGATTGACTGGTTTGATCTCCTTGCTGTCCAAGGGATTCTCAAGAGCCTTCTCCAACACCACGGTTCGAAAACATCAATTTTATAGGGACTGAAGAAATACTAGGAGAAAGCTGGAAGACAACTGAAGTTTGACACCAAAAATTTTAAACATCATACAAGAAGTCAAAAAATGATGACTTATAAAATTCCAAGTAACAGCAGAGTATAAATAAACTATTTGTCTGTCTAGAGAGACAAATATTGCAGTGTAACTAAAAACACTGAAAATGGTTTCCTCTGGAAATGATTTAAAAATTACAACTCTGAAATAGGTTTTTTAGTATCCTTTGATAGATTAGATACTTACTTTTTGTTGTTGTTGTTGTTTAATTTTTTTTGCTTACTTTTTTTAATATGATAAAAATTTAATGTGAAAAATAATAATAAACAATGGAGCAACACTGTCTCTTCAACAAATGGTGCTACAGGGACGTCCCTGGCTATCTAGAGGTTAGGATTTCACCTTCCAATGCAGGGGGTGCAGGTTCGATCCCTGATCAGGAGGCAAAGATTCCACAAGCCTCCAGCCAAAATCCAAAACATAAAACAGAAGCAATATTGTATTAAGATTTTTTAAATGGTCCACATCAAAAAAATGTTTTAAAAAATGGTGTTGCAACAAGTGGATATCCACATGCAAGAAAATGAATTTAGACAAAGACCTTACGCCTTTTCACAAAAATTAACTCAAAAAGGATCATAGGCCAAAATATAAAATGAAAAGTCATAAAACTCCTAAAGACAACATAGAAGGAAACCAAGATGACCCTGGATATGGCAATGACTTTTTAGACACAAACCAAAAGCATGATGGATGAAAGAAATGATATTTTGGGCTTCCAGAAAATGAAAACCTTCTGATCTATGAAAGAAAATGTTAAGAGAGTTAGAAGACAAGCCACAGAATGGAAAAAAAAAATTGCAGAAGACACACCTGATAAAGGGCTATTATCCAAAACACACAAAGAACACTTAAAAATCAATACTAAAACAAACTTGATTAAAAAAAATGGGCCAGTGACTTTAACAAACACCTCACCCAGAAGGTATACACATAGCAAATAAGGATATAGAAAGATGGTCCACATCATATATATGTCATCAGAGAAATGTAAATTACAATGACAAGAAGATATCACTACAAACCTTTAACTACACTATACAATGGGATGTGCCCACAGCAAACTCTGGCAAGTATGTGGAGAAACGAGAAGATTCATTTATTGCAGGAGATATGTAAAATGGAAGAGTGGCAGTTTTCTTATCACTCTTACCATGTGAACCAATGCCTGTGCCCTTGATATTTACCCAAAGATTCTGACAACTCTACACACAAACCTACACATGAATATTTTCAGCAGTTTTATTCATATTAATAACTGCCCATACTTGGAAGCAACCAACATATTCTTTGATAATTGAGTGGAGAAATAAACTGTGTTATATCCAGAACATGGAATATTATTCAGCTCTAAGGAGAAATGAGATATCAAGCCACAAGAAGACTTTGAGGAATCTAAAATGTATATTATTAAATGAAAAAAGTCAGTCTGAAAAGCTAATGAACATACTGGATGATTACAACTATATGATATCTGAAGTTCAGTACTTATCGGTGGTGGGCAGGAAGGAATGAATAGGCAGAGCTCAGGTGATATTTAGGGCAGCAAAAATACTTTGCATGATACTATATAGATGTCTACATTTCAAAATACATTTGCCCAAGCCCACTGAAAGGAAAACACCAAGTGAAACATACGGTGAGCTATTAAATTTGGATGATTATGATATGCTTATCTAGGTTTATCATCAGGTATAACAAATGTACCATTTTGGTAGGGAATACTGAGAATGGGATAAGCTATGCATGTTGGGGCAAGGAGCACATGGAAAATCTCTGCACTTTCAGTTTTTCTATAAACCTAAAACTGCTCTGAAAGTCTTTTAACAGCAAAAATAATAAAATAATAATACATTTAATAATTTAATACATTGAATTTAATAATAATAATACATTATTGTTTTAAAATAATATATTTTTGAAAATAAAGCAGAATGAATCCCAGTACATTGAATATTATACCTTTGTATATAAAAATTATTAATAATTGTGTTAATAACAGAAGCTTCAAGAAATTCACTTATTGCACCATGTATTAAAGTATATATCTTCTTTTTTCTGCTATGTTTATTGATTGCTCAATGGATATACAGTTCTATAATGTCTTGAATAATTTATAAGATAACTTTCATTTGTTACTCAAGTTATTGAAATAAACTTAAAAATACAAAGTTATCAAATTACATTATCTTGGGGTAATAACAAAATCACCTTAGTTCATCTACACTAGGAACATCTTTTAATTTTAACATTAAGATTAGGTATAAATGACTCATTGAGGACATAGGAACAATAAAAATATATAGGAAGAAATTATTAAAATTGAATTACATACAGATCCTAACTTGTGTTTCTTGGAGACAGCTAATACTTTTAGATATTTCATATGAAATTGGTGACAGACTGTGCTTTTAGGATTTTAAGAAGATTTAAGGGGAAAAAAAAAAGCGGAAACAATTCCCAAATCATCCATTGTGTTTTAAGGTTTTTAAATAGAAAAATGTTCTAACACTGAAATCTATTTCTACATATCTCTGTGAATCGTTAAAAGACAATTACTGTGATTTAAAATATATATAAAAAACTATGAGGGAAATCAGATTAAGCCACATATACTTTGCCTTCTTTATATTTAGTGGCTCCTAAATGTAGATATGCTAATCTTATTCACTGTAAAATTAAAGTACATGTAATTTCCTGGAAGGATAGACTTTAGCTCTGATAAGCACCTGATAAAGGGACACTATCACTGTGGTATCAACCACCTACCTCTAAGTACACAGACATTTTCTGAGATTTTTACCAGTTACTTGTGCCTACTGGGTAGATAGGCCCCTATCTACCATTTTCAGAAGCGCTGGAAGAGGCCAAAGTTGCCTGAAAACTTTGTGAGAAAAGCTATAAGCCTGTTTATTAAAGTGGCTGAGGAAATCACCACTCCAGGCAGATGAAATTATTAGTAGCTGGTGGACTGAAGGTCTGGGGTCTGATAGAGTCAGCTGATGGGGAAAACTATGTTGTATTTCCAGCTCTGTATATCTGTATATGAAACAGTATTGATTGTCTGCTTTGATTTTGTCTTTATGTATCACATCAAACTCCATACTCCATGAAGATCAGTGGCTAAAATAGGATGGATGTAGTGCTCTCAGAACCTAGATGTAAAAGCAAGTGGACTTAGAGGTAAGGAACAGGGGCTTGCCAAGACTGCAGACATAGAACACTTGTTCCAGGATACACACAATCTGATTCTGCTAAGGCTGCCTTCACAAAACACTATGAACTGCGTTGCTTAACACTGTGCCCATGTGACCTTTCTCTGCTGCATGTGCGCTGGGACAGGGATCTCCATCTCTTCCTCTTATAAACACCCCCAATCCTAACAGATTAAGACCCTGCTCTTTAAACTCCATCTAACTTTCAGTTCAGTTCAGTCGCTCAGTCGTGTCCGACTCTTTGTGACCCCATGAATCGCAGCACGCCAGGCCTCCCTGTCCATCACAAACTCCCGGAGTTTACTCAAACACATGACCATCGAGTCAGTGATGGCATCCAACCATCTCATCCTCTGCCGTCCTCTTCTCCTCCTGCCCCCAATTCCTCCCAGCATCAGGGTCTTTTCCAATGAGTCAGCTCTTCACATCAGGTAGCCAAAGTATTGGAGTTTCAGCTTCAATATCAGTCCTTCCAATAAACACCCAGGACTGATCTCCTTCAGGATGGACTGGTTGGATCTCCTTGCAATCCAAGGGACTCTCAAGAGTCTTCTCCAACACCACAGTTCAAAAGCATCAATTTTTCGGTGCTCAGCTTTCTTCACAGTCTGACTCTCACATCCATACATGACCACTGGAAAAACCATAGCCTTGACCAGATGGACCTTTGTTGGCAAAGTAATGTCTCTGCTTTTTAATATGCTATCTAGGTTGGTCAAAACTTTCCATCCAAGGAGTAACCTTCTTTTAATTTCATGGCTGAAATCACCATCTGCAGTGATTTTTGAGCCCAAAAAAATAAAGTCTGACACTGTTTCCACTGTCTCCCCATCTATTTCCCATGAAGTGATGGGACCGGATGCCATGATCTTAGTTTTCTGAAGGTTGAGCTTTAAGCCAACTTTTTCACTCTCCTCTTTCACTTTCATCAAGAGACTTTTTAGTTCCTCTTCACTTTCTGCCATAAGGGTGGTGTCATCTGCATATCTGAGGTTATTGATATTTCTCCCAGCAATCTTGATTCCAGCTTGTGCTTCTTCCAGCCCAGCGTTTCTCATGAGGTACTCTGCATATAAGTTAAATGAGCAGGGTGACAATATACAGCCTTGACGTACTCCTTTTCCTATTTGGAACCAGTCTGTTGTTCCATGTCCAGTTGTAACTGTTGCTTCCTGACCTGCATACAGGTTTCTCAAGAGGCAGGTCAGGTGGTCTGGTATTCCCATCTCTTTCAGAATTTTCCACAGTTTATTGTGATCCACACAGTCAAAGACTTTGGTATAGTCAATAAAGCAGAAATAGATGTTTTTCTGGAACTCTCTTGCTTTTTCAATGATCCAACAGGTGATGGCAATTTGATCCCTGGTTCCTCTGCCTTTTCTAAAACCAGCTTGAACATCTGGAAGTTCACGGTTCGCGTATTGCTGAAGCCTGGCTTGGAGAATTTTGAGCATTACTTACTAGGGTGTGAGATGAGTGCAATTGTGCGGTAGTTTGGCTACCTCCTAAAAGCTCTATTTCCAAACACAGTCATATTGGGGGTCAGGGCTTCAATCATTGAATTTTGAACAGGATGCACTTCCATCCACAGTACAGGCCTTTGGGTTTGGTAATGGTAAGAGGGTACAGTCCGAAGTGACAACCATATACTCCCATAGGTGAGATGAACTAGATTATTGACCAATGAAAGACAAAGCCATTAGAACTGTGAACCAAACTATCTACAGAAGACACTCAGCGGATGCTAATGCTGGGAATGGTAGGAGTTCCTGCAAACTGGGCAGTCAGCAATCTTCCAGAATAAAAGACGTCAAGGTTTTAAATGTGGGATGGGCTGGGAGTGTAGCTAAAATCTGTTTTAAATCTTACTGTGCTAATCCCACCTATAGAAGTGTTAGGAAATTCAGGAACTATACATGAACACCTTCAGGTGTGAAAAGCAGTGATAATAATCATAATAAACCTAAGGGGGAAAAGTCATATTTTTTTTCTTATTTAAAATCATGCAGTAATTTGCTTAAAACAAATGGCTGAAAAATTGTACTGTTAATAATCATGCTCTTTGGGCATTACCAATTCTACACTCCCTGATTTGTGTAGTCTAATAATATTTTTAATGATGTACCTAGCTCAAAGGTTCAGATGTACAAGAGACAATAAAAATTATTTGAGAAATAAAACAGAATTAGAAAATGTATAAAAGCCTATTTTTTTGAAAGACAAATGGGTGTCATGGTGGAGTATATAGTTCTGAATGAAAAAGTTTTAGCTAAATATGTCTTCAAATTTGGAAAAATTAAATTTTGTGGTTTTTTTCAGAGTACTTAAATTTTTAAAATTTAACCTTATTTTTTTAAACATGTATGTTTTAATAATAAGTTATCACACCTGGCAGCACTGGTGAGCCATGGTGTGGTACAACAATGGATATAATAAAAATATCACCACTGGTTGTTCCTAATGAAACCCACTGAAGGTAAGGTTCTGGGTGATCACTTATTCAGTAGCTTACATACATTCTACTCTAACTTAAAGACTTAAAAAAGATTGGCTGGCTGCTTCTAACATCTACGGATAAAGTGGAGAAATAATAGAATGAGCGTAGGGCTTCAAACTCCTAGCTCAAACTTTGCATTAAAGAAAAATCTGACAGCTCCTATACCGGACTCTAAAGGAGCCTATATTATCTCCTGTGGCCACAGGGATAGGATAACTGAAAATCCAAACCAGAGACACTCTGATAATGACTAATATAGGTAGTTACCAAACTTTCATATCAATGATAATAATACTGATATTAAAATAATACTGATAAAAATCCATATCAATAATAGAAACTATACCTCTTTTGCAGAAAGAAAAGTGTGCCAAATCTCAGTAAAATAATTGCTTTGGAAAATCATAGGATTCAATTAAAGTAGTGGTCTTAGGCAATTTATTAATGTCAAATATATATATTATTGAAAAATAGCCTCTAAAATAGTATAAACAAATAGAATAAAACAGCACATTTAACAAAATATTCTCCATCCCACTAAGTTAGGATGTCAGTTAAATTCAAAAAATAAAACATACCACCCAAAAAAGATAAAAATTAGACCCACATACCTATAGTTAATTAATTTTCAACATGAGTATTAAGACACTTAAATGACTAAATTATTTATATAAAGTGTTAAAATAACATGTATATGTATTAAAAGTAAAAAGAACTCTGCCTCTTACCTCATATCATATACAATAATTCAATAAAAATGAATGAGACCAAAATGTAAGAAATAAAATCATAAAACTTTTAAAAAGAAACACAGAAGAAAATATTTTCAAACTTGATATAGGAAAATATTTCTTAGTTATAACAGAAATATATAAACCATAAAAGAAAGTGATGTAAATTGGACTTTTAAATTAAAACAGTTTGTTCTTCAAATATATGGTTAATGTAAAAGAACAGGAGAAATATCATTGATACACATGACTAATAAAGAATTTATATTGAGAACATATAAATAATATTTACAATTCAATAACAAGAAGATAAATGGCTTAATTGAAAAACTGACAGGCTGATATAGTATAATTATGGACAAAATTTCACATGTAAGTCACTGGAATTTTTCATAAATATACAATTTGAAAATTCAGCTATAATCTCAAATATCTATATTAACAAATATGAATTATAAATCCCTTCTTACAATAAAAATTTAGATAATTTTATTGATGACATCCAAATATGTTTTAAGAAATTCTCCTTTCTCAGTATGACAAAGATGGACTAAAGATGATGACTTTACTACAAAAAAGAAGAATAAAAATTGACAGAAGATATGAACAAAAACTTCCCAAATAAGGTATTCAAAGGCCAATAATTACATGAGAAGATGTTCGTATTTTTTGTCATCAGGAAAATACAAGTTAAAACCAAAATGATATGCCAGTGCATATGTATTACACTGGCTAAAAGTAAAAATATTGACAATACCAAGTGGTGGTGAGGATTTACAACAATAATTCTCATATACGCTCACTATGGGAAACTTGCTTGGCAATTACAGAATCCATAAGCATGTAATTACACTACAAACAGTCAATTCACCCAAAGTAAATTAATATAGATGTCTACACAAAGAACTGCAGATGAATATTCACAGATTGTCAATACAATACAGCTTCAAACTGTATATAAAGCAAAAGTTCATCAGTAGGAAAATGGACAATACAGTATTGTTTTTCTGTAATATGTGAAATATTATTTGGAAATTTAAAAAGAGAAAACTATGAATAAATATAGTAACATTAATTCAGTTCAGTTCAGTTCAGTCACTCAGTCATGTCCAACTCTGCGACCCCACGCACTGCAGCACATCCGGCTTCCCAGTCCATCACCAATTCCCAGAGTTCACTCAAACTAATATCCATCGAGTTGGTGATGCCATCCAACCATCTCATCCTCTGTCAGCCCCTTCTCCTCCTGCCTTCAGTCTTTCCCAGCATCAGGGTCTTTTCCAATGAGTCAGTTCTTCACATCAGGTGGCCAAAGTATTATTGAAGCTTCAACTTCAGCATCAGTCCTTCCAATGAATATTCAGAGCTGATTTCCTTTAGGATGGACTGGTTTGATCTCTTTGCAGTCCAAGAGACTCTCAAGAGTCTTCTCCAACACCACAGTTCAAAAGCATCAATTCTTTGGCACTCAGCTCTCTTTATGGTCCAACACTCACATGCATACACCACTACTAGAAAAACCATAGCTTTGACTAGATGGACCTTTGTCAGTAAAGTAATGTCTCTGCTTTTTAATGTGCTGTCTAAGTTGGTCATAGCTTTTCTTCCAAGCAGCAAGCATCTTTTAACTTCATGGCTTCAGTCACCATCTGCAGTATTTTGAAGCCCAAGAAAATAAAGTCTGTCACTGTTTCCATTATTTCCCCATTAATTAAACTAAAATTTCCCCAACATTAATTAAACTAAATATTTTTTTTGTGCTGAAAACAGAGTTCCCACTGTATTTGCCATTCACATAAAATTCTATAAATTTCAAGTTGTCTTGTAGTTATAGAAAGAAATCGATATTTGCTTTAAGCCAAGAGTAGACTGAGGCATGACTGCAAAGAGACATAAAGGACGTTTTAGAGTTCATGAAAATTTTCTATTTTGACTGTGGCAGTGGATATTTGTGTTTACATATCTGCTGAAACATAAAATCATATGGTATCAAGGAAAACAGTTTATCAAACTGACATTACACTTCAGGATCTAATCAAACTTTTGCACAGAAAAGGAAAGTGAAAGTGAAGTCAGTCAGTTGTGTCCGACTCTTCGCGACCCCATGGATTATAGCCTACAACACTTCTCCATCCATGGGATTTTCCAGGCAAGAGTACTGGAGTGGGTTGCCATTTCCTTCTCCAGAGGATCTTCCCAACTCAGGGATCAAACCTGGGTCTCTTGCATTGCAGGCAGACGCTTTACCATCTGAGCCACCAGGGAAGTCCATAAGCAAAACAAAGAGACAACATATGGACCAGGAAAAAATATCTGCACGTGATGCAACCGACAAGGGCTTAACTTCCAAAATATACAAACAGCTCATAGAGCTCAATATTTAAAAAAAAAAAAAATCCAATTGGAAAATGGGCAGAAGACCTAAACAGAGATTTCTATAAAGAAGACAGACAGATGACTAACAGATAAAAAAAAAAAAAGATGCTCAACATAGCTAGTTAGACAAGTGAAAATCAAAACTACAATGAGGTTATCATCTCACACCAGTCAGAATGGCCATATCAAACAGTGTACAAATAATATTGTACAATAAATGCTTAAGAGGGTGTGGAGGAAAGGGAATCCTCCTACACTGTTGGTGGGAATGTATATTGGTGCAGCTACTATGGAGAGCAATATGGAATTTCCTTAAAAACTGAAAAATAGAGTTACCATATGATCCAGCAATCCCACTGCTGGGCATATATCCAGTGTGCATGCTCAGTCAATAAGTCATGTCCAACTCTTTGCAACCCTATGGACTGTAACCCAACAGGCTCCTCTGTTCATGGGATTTTCCAGGCAAGAATACTGGAGTGGGTTGCTATTTCCTTCTTCAGGGGATCTTCCTGACCCAGGGATCAAGCCCATGTCTCCTGCAGCTCCTGCTTGGCAGGCTGATTCTTTATCACTGTGTCACCTGGGAAGCCTGGAGAAAGCCATAATTAGAAAAAATACATGCACCACAATATTCACTGCAACACTACTTATAATAGCCAGGACATGGAAGCAGTCTAAATGTCCACTGACAAATGAATGGAGAAAGAGGATGTGACATACGTATACAATGGAATATCACTCAACCATAAAAGAATGAAATAATAACATTTGCAGCAACATGGATGGACCTAGAGATGATCATACTGAGTGAAGTATATCAGACAGAAAAAGACCTATGGTATCACCTATATTTGGGATCTAAAAAATGATGCCAATAAACTTACTTACAAAACAGAAACAAACTCACAGACATAGAAAATGAAGCAATGGTTACCAAAAGGAAAAGGGGGGAGGGATAAATTAGGAGTCTGGAATTAAACAAATGCATACTGCTATATATTAATAAAAATATATAAGTAACAAGGACTCATTGTATTACACAGCAAACTATATTCAATATCTTGCAATAATCTATAATGGAAAAGAATCTGGAAAAGACTATACATACATATATATATAGATGTGTGTGTGTACATATATATACATATATATAAATGCATGTATATGTCTAACTGAATCACTTTGTTATACACCTGAAACTGACACAACATTGTAAATCAACTATAGTTTGTTAAAAATTTGAATTAAAAATGAGAAATTAACCTTCAGTAAAGATGATAAAAACAAATAAAACACAATAGGAGTCAATCTTACTTGGTTTTCAGATCTGCATAGTCTGGCTATAAGGGAAAGAGAAACATATATTGGCGATAGCTTCAAAACATACCCTAGCTCCTGTAAGATATGACTCTAATGCTTCTATTTTGCCTGTATACTGCAACTACATCCTTGTAAGCCCTTGCATTGTGCTTTCAGGAAAGCTGAGTCCGTAGATATGAGTCCAATGCTGGCTTTATTTCCATGTGAAATGCATTTCTCTTTCAGAAGCAATTTTGCATTAGATGGCAATAGAGTGAGTAAGGTATTCCGTAAGTCCGCATATGGTGATGCTGCCAGCAATACTTTAAGAGGAAAATCAAATCCATTCCCTGACTACTTGTCTAGTCCAGTAAAGACAAACTGTTGTCCCTCTGTAATGGAAGGATTCCAATGTAATCAACGTAACAACAGATGGAAGGCTACTTCACCCAAGAGAATAATGAAACAGATTCAGCACTGGTTTCTGCTGCTGGAAAGGAGCCACTTAGTTAATGGCCAGACCTGTTGCAGGGATAACTCATATTCTTGACTTTAACACAGTTTCTATTCCTACCCTGTATCTACACACCATATAGGACCCTTGAGCAAGAACAGGGCAGCTGGAAAAACAGGTTAAGACAGGCTGATAGGCTGATAGACATCCAGAGGTAAAGTTGTATTGGCTACCTGCTACTTCTCTTTAAGGGATGTCTTTTGATGAGCATCAACACGGGATATTAATATTATTGCCATCTTGGCTCATTTTAATAAGTTCGTACATAGAATTCTTCATGAGAGGTTTCTGTCCTATATGTTCCAATCTTGCTCCATTCGTGCCCTTGACCATCAAGGAAAATTGTTGGCTGCTTCCTATAAATTAAGATACAAACCTCTGACCATATTTTATTTCAGGCAAAGTGGATAAACAATTGCATTGTTTGATGTTTCACCCACTAGGAACATTTCTCATGACCACTTCATTACACGTATAGTCCTTATATAATAGTATTGGAAGGGCTATACTGGGGCTATAATAGTACTGGAGGAAGTAATTAATAAGAGAATGCAACTGGAGGTGATAATTTTCTTTTATTTATTTTTTGAGTTGTTTTATTCAGCGGGAATTTTCACGATTTCAAGCCTGGGAGACAGCATCTCAAGTATCCCTTAGAAAACTTCTCCAAGGAGGAAGGGAGAGGAGTCAGGTTACATAGAAGTTTGCAACAAAAGGCAGGTAGTCTGAACATCAAAAATAATTTTGTGAATTAAAACCAGATACCCCAAGTTAAGGAATTTAGCTCTTTTCTATGTATAGGAAGATGCAAGAGTGTGGGCTCATTGAAATCATTCCTTTCACATGCATTCCAGCTATCTGGGGCCAGCATCCTGTCTGTTTTCACATCCAGAGTTCCTCAGTGCTCAGGGTAGGTAGGGGCTACAGACTGATGGCTACCAGATCGCACACATGTTCTCTGGAGGTAATCATTTTAAATATAGGCAAAGCTATCTCTATTTGCAAGTGACAATATACTAATTGCATAATGTCTAACTATACAGTATAATATACTATATATATATAATACTAATATACTAATAAATATACTATATACTATAAATATATAGTATAATATACTAATAAATCAATAGAAAAAGTATGAAAAAAACAATAGCACAGTGTGAAATTAACATACACAAATCAATATTCTACCTAAGTAAAAATAAACAATTAAATATAAAATAAAAGAAATGACCCCATATATAGTAGTAACAAAAAGGGTAAATACTCATGAATAATCTTCATAAGAAATGTGCAAAATTTTGTAAGATTTAATAGATTATACACAGATTTTTTCTGCTCTTCCTTTCTCTGAGTACACATTTACATTGTCCTTCTGATGTCCTTGAAATCAAGCATGGTCATTCAGTAATACAGGACAATGATGTCAGACAGATGTTGTAAGAGTCACTTCCCTCACAAGGAAGAAATTCTAAATTTCTAGTGCATCTATTTTTATAATCTCTGAACGAATTAGTTCCTTCGAGGAGAATTAAAAAAAAAAAAACATATTTAAGAGTGTGGCATTGAGAAAATCCTTTGAATTGAAAAGCATACTATCACCTGATTACACAGGGCAAGTCTCTGGACCATTTTTGTCCAAGCAAACTTTCTTAAGAATGGAATTATTCTATTCTCTGCAGCCCAATATGATAGCCACTAGCCTTATGTGGTTGAAAGTGAAAGTCGCACAGTCCTCTCCGACTCTTTGCGACCCCATGGACTATAGAGTCCATGTAATTCTTCAGGCAAGAATAATAGAGTGGGTAAGAAAGGCAATGTCAAAGAATGTTCAAACTACCGCACAATTGCACTCATCTCACACGCTAGCAAAGTAATGCTCAAAATTCTCCAAGCCAGGCTTCAATAGTACATGAACCATGAAATTCCAGGTGTTCAAGCTGGATTTAGAAAAGGCAGAGGAACAAGACATCAAACTGCCAACATCTGTTGGATCACAGAAAAAGAGAGAGAGTTCCAGAAAACCATCTATGTCTGCTTTATTGCCTATGCGAAAGCCTTTGACTGTGTGGATCACAACAAACTGTGGAAAATTCTTAAGGATATAGGAATACCAGATGACCTGACCTGCCTCCTGAGAAATCTGTGTGCAGGTCAAGAAGCAACAGTTCAAACTAGATATGGAACAACAGACTGGTTCCAAATAAAGAAAGGAGTACGTCAAAGTTGTACATTGTCATCCTGCTTATTTAATTTATTTGCAGAACAAATCATGAGAAATGCCAGGCTGGATGAAGCACAAGCTGGAATCAACATTGTCTGGAGAAATATCAATAACCTCAGATACACAGATGACAACACCTTTATGGCAGAAAGTGGAGAAGAACTAAAGAGTCTCTTGATGAAAGTGAAAGAGGAGAGTGAAAACGTTTGCTTAAAACTCAACATTCAGAAAAACTAGGATCATGGCATCCAGTCCCATCATTTCATGGCAAGTAGATGGGGAAACAATGGAAACAGGGACTTACTTTATTTTCTTGGGAAAATAAAGTTTCCCCTGGAAACAGGGACTGACTTTATTTTCTTGGGCTCCACAATCTCTGCAGATGGCAACTGCAGCCATGAAATTGAAAGACGCTTGCTCCTTGGAAGAAAAGTTATGATGAATCTAGACAGCTTATTAAAAGGCAGAGATGTTACTTTGCTACAAAGGTCCATCTAGTCAAAGTTATGGTTTTTCCAGTAGTCATGTACAGATGTGAAAGTTGGCCTATAAAGAAAGCTGAGTGCTGAAAAACTGATGCTTTTGAACCGTGGTGTTGGAGAAGACTCTTGAGAGTCCCTTGGACTGCAAGGAGATCCAACCAGTCCATCCTAAAGGAAATCAGCTCTGAATATTCATTGGAAGGACTGATGCTGAAGCTGAAACTCCAGTACTCTGGCCACCTGATGCAAAGAACTGACTCATTGGAAGAGATTCTGGTGCTGGGAAAGATTGAAGGCAGGAGGAGAAGGGGATGACAGAGGATGAGATGGTTGGATGGCATCATTGACTCAATGGACATGAGTATGAGCAAGCTCCGGGAATTGGTGATGGACAGGGAAGCCTGACGTACTGCAGTCCATGGGGCCACAAAGAGTCAGTCACGACTGAGTGACTGGACTGAACTGAATTCTGAATTGAGCCTTTCCCTTCTCCAGCAGATCTTCTCAACCCAGGGATCAAACCCAGGTCTCCTGCATTGCAGGTGTATTCTTTACCAGCTGAACCACAAGGGAAGCCCAAGAATACTGGAGTGGGTAGCCTATCCCTTCTCCAGTGGATCTTCCCCTCCCAGGAATTGAATACGGGTCTCCTGCATTGCAGGCGGATTCTTTACCAACTGAGCTATCAGGGATAATGTACGCAATAAAAGTGCCTAATATGACTGAGGAGCTGAACTTTAAATCTAATTTATCTTAACTTGGGCTTCCCTGGTGGCTCAGTTGGTAAAGAATCTGCCTGCAGTGCGGGAGACCTCGGTTCTATCCCTGGGTTGGGACGATCCCCGGGAGAAGGGACAAGCTACCCACTCCAGGATTCTAGCCTGGAGAATTCCATAGACTACATCCCATGGGTTCACAAAGTGGGACTTGACTGAGCAAAATTTCACTTGCTCTACCAGTAAATAAGGCTTTTCCAAAAGCAAGTTTCTGAGCCCAGGTGCAACAAAGCCAGCTATTTGGAAACCATTAGCTACTTCCTCTCTGGTAAGCACTGAAGACCTGGGGGGATGTGAGAGGTGGCCATCTGCCACATTTGCCATCTCTTGTGGTAAACAAGTAATTAGTATGTGAACAATAAAGTAGGATTGGCCCCAGAGAGCTAGATCCATATGAAAGAAATGATTTTAGCAAGCCTGGACACTTGTATCTTCCCGTACATAGATCACTAAATCTCTTCATATGAGGGACTTAGTTTTCTCTTAAATAACAGTAATCTTTTAAAATTCAGATTACCTGCTCCTTGCTGCAAACTTGTACATAGCCTGGCTCCTCCCCTGTCTCCTCAGAGTTAGTTCTCTCAGGGTCACCTGAGAAACTGTCTCCCTGGCTGGAGTACTAACATTCCCATGGAATAAAATCTAACGCTCAATATTTAGGTTGTGCTTTTTTTTTTTTTTTGGTAGTCCACACTTACATAATTTAAATTCAAATAGCCACAAGTAACTAGTTGGCTAATGGCTATCAGAATGAATAGTGCATGCCTGGACGGACAGCATAAACTAATGCGGTAAAGATAAAAGTAGCAGGACTTTTCCCCTCTTTTTTAGCTTCATTCTCTTTCGATGAGCCTTTGCTATGTTTCTTTTGGCAACTCAAATTCTCTATTTTGAGAACAAAATTTGATTTGGAAACCACTGGAGAGATCAGGGATTAGCATGTTCTTTAAATTTGCTGACTGGACTTTGATAATCTTCTAAATTGTAATAGGTTGTAAAAACAGATACAAAACTTTGCAGCAATTCACATCAAGCAGTGGAGTCTTATGTTCTTTCCCACACTGACTCTGGCCTTAAGATTGTGACCTGCTTTGTCCAATGAGATAAACTAGCCATGGTCAGTCAAGCAGACCTGGGAGAACCATCAGGCTGATCCCAGAACAAACTGCCAGCACATAAATTGTGAACTAAGTAAATGATTTTTGTTTTAAGCTTTTACGTTCAAGGGCAGTCTGCTATGTAGCAGAACTACTAATAACAAATGTATTCTTATCTCTTGGGCTCTTTAAAAGTGCAAGACTTCAAAAAACAGCAAATGAATAGAATATCTCATTCCCTGAAGTTAACTTTTCCAATTCCTGTAAGAATTAAGGTGAATCTCTTGATAGAACTTCAACTCCTCCCAGCTACTGAAACTATTTTAGGTTGATAATTACCAAATTAAAGAAATGGAGTGAAGGGGACTGGCAATCATGGATCCTGATCTGTAACTTAAGAAATTTTTGTCACTGGATACATAAAGTCAGTTTAACAAGAAAACTAATATTTCATACATTAATTCTTTGGATTTAACATATCTATACATAAATTTACAAGTATATTTAATCTTCAGTTGTCCTGGGAATTTTAAAATAAAAAATGATTAATATTTAAAATATTAGCATTGGCATGTTATTATTAGAGTGTCTATTCACTGAAGCATCATAATTTGTCAATCGCCTTTCAAGTTACTGGTATGCTATTTCAGATATAATTAGGAAACGGAGGTTGAAAAAACAGTAATTTTCAGACTAGGTTATTTAGCCTCAGACTTAGGCTTTGTAGCTAATACAATTAATGTACCGTTCCAATGTATTTGGGGCTTCCCTAGTAAATCAGCTGTCAAAGAACCTGTTTGCAAGGAAGGGGACCTCAGTTCTATTCCTGGGTTGGGAAGATTCCCTGGAGGAGGGATAGGCTACCTACTCCAATATTCTTGGGCTTCCCTGGTGGCTCAGGTGGTAAAGAATCTGCCTGCAATGCAGGAGACATGGGTTTGATCCCAGGGTTGGGAAGATCTCCTGGAGGTGGTCATGGCAACCCACTCCAGTATTCTTGCCTGGAGAATCCCATGGACAGAGGAGCCTGGCAGGCTACAATCCATGGCGTCTCAAAGAGTCGGACATGACTGAGCAACTAAGCATAACACAACAATTTATTTCCGAGAATTCTGGGGGCTAAATCTGTTATTTACCACCAGGGGTCCCAAAATGAACTCACAAGAACAATGGTTGATAATGACAGAGAAGACCCACGCTGGTGTGGGCTGCCTCTTCCCCACGAATACTGATCTGATAGGGAGTCTGCATTAGGGCCAGCATTGCCTATGACTAGAGACTAGTCTATTGATACTTAATTTTAGGGCTGAGTTAAAAAGTTGATTATTACTTACAATTTAACCTTTATCAGCAAAGAGTGTACTTTTTCAAACTTCATCTCTTTTGATATAGTCTCCATTTTTTCCAGAATTTGGATAATATATTAATCACAGTAAGTTAAGACCAAACACACACACATACAACTCATGCTACATATTCAGTGCAAGCTGTCAATAAATATCAGCTCGTCATAGTAAATCTGAACTCATGATGACAAAGGCTCCATCATCATGTAACTGCATCATCTGGATATCAGAGTCTCTTCAGTCACCACTGCAGTGCAAGAAACAGCTTGAGAGACAAGTACCAACAGTGTCATGATTTGGCTTTAAAGTGGCACAGATAATTTGCATCGCCATTTCATCAGATAGAATAGTCAGGCAGCCATACCTAATTTCAAAATGGTGGGGAAAAAATTCACAACCTCATACTCAAAGACTTTCTCCCTTAAAAGAGCTTTACCCTCTGCATCCTGTAAATTTTGTGACATCTTCAAAATATTTAGCAGCCACCAACCGCCAACAAAGATCTGTCTGGTCAAGGCTATGGTTTTTCCAGTGGTCATGTATGGATGTGAGAGTTGGACTGTGAAGAAAGCTGAGCACCAAAAAATTGATGCTTTTTGAACTGTGGTGTTGGAGAAGACTCTTGAGAGTCCCTTGGACTGCAAGGAGATCCAACCAGTCCATCCTCAAGGAGATCAGTCCTGGGTGTTCATTGGAAGGACTGATGCTGAAGCTGAAACTCCAATACTTTGGCCACCTCCTATGAAGAGCTGACTCATTGGAAAAGACCTTGATGTTGGGAGGGATTGGGGGCAGGAGGAGAAGGGGATGACAGAGGATGAGATGGCTGGATGGCATCACCGACTCGATGGGCATGAGTTTGAGTAAACTCCGGGAATTGGTGATGGACAGGGAGGCCTGGCGTGCTGCAATTCATGGGGTCGCAAAGAGTCGGACACGACTGAGCAACTGAACTGAACTGAACCGCCAGGAGGGTTGGAGGACAGGTCTGTGGAATGAGATGAAGTAACATCTTCTATGGGCTTCCCTCGTGGCTCAGACAGTAAAGAATTTGCCTGCAGTACAGGAGACCTGGGTTGAGAAGACTCTCACCAAAGCCACAAAACCAGTGTGGGCTTCCCCAGGGGCTCAGTGGGAAAGAATCTGTCTGCAGAGCAGGAACCACAGGGGACACAGGTGATTCGATCCCTGGGTGGGGAAGATCCCCTGGAGGAGGGCATGACAAGCCGCTCCAGTATTTTCACCTGGAGAATCCCCATGCACAGAGGAGCCTGGCAGAGGGGTCACAGGGTTGCAAAGAGTCCGACACTACTGAAGCGACTTAGCACAGTGCACACAATGTCTTCTACACTCTTGTCCACTGCTGACGACACCACGCTGTAGTAGATGCTGGGACCAGCTGGTGACATTCGGTTCCATGGTAGCACATCAGTATCAAAATCTGGGTGGTGGTGAGGAGTAATCAGTCTCCAAAACCCCAGAATCTGGAACATTTTTAAATGAAAAACTTTCTTGGTGTGGTCAGCAGGTTCTTGTTGGAACCTCTTCAGTGACCTGGGAAAGGCAAGCTTGAGGAATCCACAAAGCCTGCCTTCACTCACCTTGGGAATGTCACAACCGTGGCAATGGCAATGGGGCAATTTTGGTGGGGGTGGGGAATTATCTTGATATCCGCTCGCTCTCTAATTGCTGGGCTTCTCTGCCACTTTTGGTTCCTCTTCTAGGTCTCAGCAGTTCCAGGTGGGCCTTTGGATGCTAAAGCTCAGGAAACTATCAAAGGGCATCTTGCATTTGTATCTTCATTACTAATGACGCTGCTTGACACACTGTCTCAGCCAAACAAACTCCTAAGAACTGCTTCTCATGTTGTGGCCACCTCAGATGATCACGAGAAACTTGGTGTTTTTGTTTGTTCCTCTGAGATCCGCTTGCATGAATCCTTGCACTGTTCGTTTGGTTGTCTGCTGGGGTCACTAAACTTTAAAAACAGTGAGAGGCACTCCTATTGCTGAAACAGACACAGAAACTCAATATAACTTCCTAAGTATAGCATTAACATAGAAACACTTTAAAATTGGAAATAATTTCATTAGGTTGTAAACCTATGTCATCGAGTCATTTAAAACAGTAATTGTATGTTCCAGTGCACTGTCAGTATAAAAATAAGACATATTTATTTTTAGGAAGTACAAAAACATACAAATTCTACTGCTTACAGGGCTTTCCTAATGCATTTCACTGTGTAATATTTACATTTTAAAGCAACAGAATTATTTGCATAACAAATCTTGAAATGTACTAAATCACTATGCATATCCATAACTTAACCAATATTATGTGGATGAATATATTTCTAAGATAATAGAAAAAAGGTTTGAAGATGTTCTGATTTACTTATACAGGACTGGCATAATATTGTAAATTCCAAAGTAGTGTCACATGTTACTAAGATCACAAGAGAAAAGTGAAAGTGACAATAGGTAAAGTAAGAGAGAGAAAAGAAGGGAAGGCTCACAGGGGCAGGGGGAGAGAGAGAGGGCAGAAGTTAAAAAAGAGGAGAAACGAGAAAAAAGAGAGGAAGGGAGAAATGAGGAGAATACATGGAAAGATTAAAAAAAAATTTAGCTTTATTTTATCACTGCCTTGATCAAGGAATTGAATCCATTATCATCATTTCACCAAAGAGGTTTAGGAAAGTAATTCTGTTTGCTCCACTTGGTGTTTATTAAAGAGGAAAGAAAGTGATCACAGTCTACTGTCAGCAAAAATTTAATTGTAGTAAAGCACTGAAGCTTAGAAGCATTCATTTTCCTTGGTTAAGTTATCTTCAAACTCGTAAGGGAAATAAACTGAGTTTGTGCGAAGTCTTTGAACGTCTATAAAATAGGGACTATTTGATTTGTCACAGAGACAGTTCTCATCTTGAATATGATTGCATTTCTTTATGTTTTGATCAGTAAATCTTGAAGCTAGCCTATGTTTCAAAGAGCTATAAAACTAGGGTTTTGGTAACTATAAATCAGATGTGTAAAGTATGGTCTTCATACCAGCATTGTCAGTTTGATTTAAAAATATCTGAAATGTACAAGTCTACCCTTTCTACTACCTAAACAGAAGATATAGAAAACTTTATAATAGAGTTCCAATAGAGAAACAGAAAAAGACACATCTCCCTGATTCTGACTTCTACTCCTGTTCCACATCTGCAGAGACACCCAAACACAGACACACAAACACACAGAGACAGACAGACTCAAAGACACACATACTTGAGTCTATGAAGGTATGAAAAATGTCTTGCTTTCTGGCTTAATTGAAATCTGAACATAAACTCAGTGGTCTACTTAAGAAAAGAAGTGTTAGTTGCTCAATCATGCCTGACTCTTCAACCCCATGCATGGACTGTAGCCCGCCAGGCTCCTCTGTCCATGGAATTCTCCAGGACAGAATATGGGAGTGGGTTGCCATTTCCTTCTCCAGGGGAATCTTCCCATCTGGTCTCCTGCATTGCAGGCATGTTCTTTATTATCTGAGCCACCAATGACTCCTGATTTAGGTGGTTTTATTGAGTAACAGATTGATTTTCCAGAAAACAATATAGTTTCTTAAGGCTGCCATACCACAGTCAAGGTATGGCTTAAAACAACAGAAATGTAATCTCTCACAGTTCCTGACATTGGAAGTCAAAATCAAGTCTGGGCAGAGTTATGACCTTTCTGGGGCTTTGTGTAAAATCCTTTTATCTCTGTAGCTTCCAGGGGCAATAGTCAAAGCGTGCTGCTGCTTAGAAGTAACTTCCTCTGTTGTTGCAGGTTGAATTGTATCTGCAACTGCATCACTCTTGTCCCCACCCCTGTCACCAGTGGTAACCTCCTCCCACTTGTCTGTGTTCACAATGTCTTCCCTCCATGCAGGCTTGTCTTTCCTTCTTAAAGGAACACCAGTCATTTTACGTTAAGGACTCACCCGCTTCAGTACGAACTCATCTGAGGTAATTACATCTGCAATGATCCTATTTTCCAGTTAGGTCATATTCTGGAATTCGGGGCTTCCCAGGTGGTGCTAGTGGTAAAAGATCCACCTGCCAATGCAGGACACATAAGAGATGCAGGTTCGATGCCTCGGTGGGGAAGACCCCCTGGAGGAGGAAATGGCAACCCACTCTAGTATTCTTGCCTGGAGAATCCCATAGACAGAGGAGTCTAGCGGGCTATAGTAAATAGGGTTGCAAAGAGTTGGACACAACTGAAGCGACTTATCACACACACACACAACTTTAACATACATTTTTTAAGGGATACGAATTCAACCTACAACAATAGATGAGGTTACTTCTTAAATGTACAAAACTATTTCCATTTCTGTTATCACATTAGAAAGTCTTTAAAACCTACTAGGAACTTCCAAGCTTTCTTTTTAGCATTTATTTTAACTACTAGTAAAAATAATATAGATTAAGCATGGAAAATGTAAAAATGCATAAACTTATAATGAAGGCAGTTACAATCACCCATAGAGGTTAACTGCAATAAAAATACTTTAGTATTTATGTAAAAGCATAAATTCATTCTACACATACAATTCTATGTTTTATTCTGCACAATATCAAATATACGAGTTGTACTCACAATATGTATCCACCAGCTGTAAGGTCATATATTTAAACACCTTTCTATTAATGGTTATTCATTTTGTTCTCAATTATATCCCATTTTAAATATTTTTTAGTAAATAGCATCTAAAATCTTTATCTACATTTAATATCATCATCTTTTTTCTGATATCTCATGTATTTTCTTCTCCATCTCTGGTATCTAAGATTATAAACTTCTTTCAGCTTCATGTTATCATTTCTATTCAGCATTTTGTACCTGATATCCATCCCCTCTTCTTGAAACACACTTTTCTGAACATTTCATAGGCTATCTCTTTCTAATCCTTGGTTACCTCTTGCTAATCCTTCAGGCCTCTCTTTAGGTATCACTCTATAGACACGCCTTTCCTGATAGCTTGCAAAACGGTGTCCTAGTTCCCCGTACTGTAATAAAGTCCATAACACAATTGTTCCTCATTTTTTATTTAATACTGTGAATGGAGGATCTGTGATTTTCTTATCTACCCAACATTCCCCAATGCACAAAATGTTTCTGCTCAACAAACATTCTCCAACAGTCCCTATCTTGGAAATGTCACCATCAAACTTATAGCTTCCAGACCTGCATTCTGAATCTTGGAAGGCTTCTGAGTTACCATCTTGTTCAAAAAATCCACGTTACCACTGTATCTTCCTTGATCTACTACAGCACTTAAATAAACTCCACTCTCCAGGCCTGCCCTTTTATAATCCATTCTCAATTTTCAGTGTCTTTTATAAAGATTATTCAAACTATGCAATTTTATTGTTCATAATATTCAATGGGTTTGACTACTTTCAAGATAAAGAGAAAATCTTTCACAATACTCCGATATTTTGCCTATAGCACCTAGGTTCCTGCCCAGCCTAACGTCACCATTTGCTGCCCGATTTTGCCTACTGCAAGCATATGGACTTTCTTTGAGATCCCCAAAACTGCCATGTATTCGGTCATAAATAATTTACACAAGTTGTTCCCTTTATAAGAAATGATTATACCTGCTCTAACTTTGTATAAAATCTCACTCTTTTTTTTAGGTACATAAAATCTTTCATTTGGTGATAAATCCATTCATCTATTAATCAAAGGCATAATGCTTTAACAAATCACTATGAATATTTAACAAACAGTAGGAAGAAGAAAACTAACATGCATTAAAAGCCAAGTGCCAAGTTCTCCTTTTGTTGTTGCTATTTGCTTTGTTTTTAGTTTTTTCTTTCAATTTTATTGAGATATAATTGACATATGGCACTCTTAAAGGTGCACAGCATAATGATTTGATTTGCACTATGAACTGCTTATCACAATAAGTTTAGTGAGCGTCCATCAAACTTATATAGATACAAAACTAGAGAAATATCTTTTTCCTTGTGATGAGAATTCCTAGGTTTTACGCTCTTACATAACATATATGCTTGCTCAGTCGCTTCAGTCATGTCTGACTCTTTGTGACCCTATAAACTGAAGCCCGCCAGGTTCCTCAGTCCATGGAATTCTCCAGACAAGAATACTGGAGCGGGTTGTCATGCCCTCCTCCAGGGGATCTACCTGATCCAGGGATTGAAATTCTGTCTCCTGCATTTCTTGCATTACAGGCAGATTCTTTACCACTGAGCTACTGAGGAAGCCCTCATATATAACATACAGTGGTGTTAATTATATTTATCATATTGCACATTACATAGCCGGTTCTTATGTATCTATAACTGCAACTTTCTACCTCTGACTGCCTCATCCAACTCTCCTTCATGCCATTGCCCAACTCGTTCTTAAAATAGCAGTTCTAAGATCATGTGTTCAGAGAAACCCTTTCTGGCTTTGCTGACTTCATCAGATTCCAGTATGTTTGTTCTTAAAGCATGAAAACATGTTGTGGATTTCGTTTATAGAATACCGTTTATCTAACGTTCGATCTGCCTTTTAACATGCAGATATAAAGCTGGTTCTGGGAGATGGGATACTTACTTGGGGACAGGGTGGATATATGAGTTTCTTTCAGAACTTTGCTTGGAAGGAAACTCATCTTTGCCTCCAGTTGTTATATCTCTCATCTCCCAGCAGAGGCTTTGTTTGCTTCCCCCTCACTGAGCTCTTCTACCCCCTCACCAGCCATTCTGTAACTCACAGAGCTTCACAATGAGCCATATGTGTTGGAAGGTGGTGGGGGGAGGGGGAACACCTCAATGGACTCTGAGAGTCTTCTAATTTCAGCCTTGTCACAAAAATCTATTGTTTAACAAGTCCTTTCAACAAGGAATTCAGACAAAAATATATCCAGTTTTGGTTTATCATAAAAAAAGTAGCAAAATATTATTTAAAAGAAAAAAATATTTTGGGGAGGTGCCTTTTATATCATTGACTCCTGGTTCATGATATATTAGTTCTCATGGAAAAATTCAGTTTATGAACAGTCAAACCAATAAAAATAAACCTTCCTCAGATCCTTTCCCCCAAACATCTAGATTTTCTCCTCAAAGGCAATCCTAATAATAATGTGTTTTTAGCTTTCCAGAGATGCAAGAATTTCTATTACTAGGACAGATTTTTTTTGACAAAAATCGGTGTGGTCTTGCCAGAATCTTGACTAATAGTAATACATTATTAATATACATAAAAGGATCACATGTCTTTATTGTCTTATCATTCAGTTCAACCAAACATTATAGTATTCCCAACTCCCCACATCCCTGTTTCTATTGCTATCATTTTATAAGACTTTTAAGGATTCTGCGCTATAAAATACTTCTCAGTTTCTCAACTGACCTCCTTTCCTGATCAGAATTCAGCATTATTGGTTCTGCTAATTCTGTTATCACTAAACCATCTGTTTCCTAGCTTACAATATTTTGTTGATATATAACATACTCCTCTATCCTCCCTGCCTGCCTGGCTTTATGATTCACTTTCTTTTTAATCCTGCTTCCCTTAATCACTTTAGTGAAGTTTCAGAGAGAGAGTGAATTTATATACACATATCCAGCTCACAATTTTAACTGAGAATCTCTCATTGCTTTTAATCTCTTATAGCAGGAGGATTGGAAATTTTTCCTGTAAATGAACAGACAGTAAATAATTTATGCTTTTCCAGTCAATTAGACTCTGTCACAACTATGAATTCTGCCTTTGGGTTACAAAGGCAATCATGGATAATATATACATTAGGAAACACATTTGTATCCCAAAAACTTTATTCATAAAAGCAGGTGATGGGTAGGATTTAGCCAGTAAGCCACAGATTTTTGATATAGCTTAAAGAACTAATCACTAATCACTTCAATATTTTTTTGCTACATCTTTCTTCTTCAGCATGTTCTTAAATGATATAAAGGCCAGAACTCTAATCAATCAGTCAATCCCTTCTCTCTCTTTCTCACACACACAGACACACACACACATGCATGCACGCACACACAGATACACAAGCACACCCCACGTCATTTTAGTATGTGGAACCAGCACAATTCATGACAAGGAATCAGCATATATGATGTCCACCCCACTCTTCTTTTATGTTGAGGCTATTCCTTTGCTCAGGTTGAAAACAGACGCAATCGTGTAATAGAATCATCAGAGGTGAGAAACTTTAGTCTGGGAAGGTGGGATGAGATGGACAGCTTCTTTCTAAATTAAGATCCTTCTCTGCCACTAGCTGTGGTTTTCTCTCTTTGAGACTGATGCATAAAGATACACCAGAAAGAAATGAAGTAGGACTTTCTCACCTAACTAGACCTGTTGTAAGACAGCATTGAATTCTCTAGGCCTGCTGCTGATGCTGCTAAGTCGCTTCAGTCATGTCCGACTCTGTGTGACCCCATGGACTGCAGCCCACCAGGCTCCCCCGTCCCTGGGATTTTCCAGGCAAGAGTACTGGAGTGGGGTGCCATTGCCTTCTCCAGTGCATGAAAGTGAAAAGTGAAAGCGAAGTCGCGCAGTCCTGTCCGACTCCTACTCAAGTATTCTCTATAGCCAAAGATTTTGGTGGTAAAAAAGGAAACAGTTGTTTGGCATATTTCTCTGAGTCTGATTTCTGCCTCTAAGCGTCAGATCTAGAGGACAGGGAATAAGAAGACCAAGAATAATATGACTGCACTATTTGGAGGTCTCTTTTGTTTATGACCATCCACTGTCATGACACTCAAATGCTAGACATTTTACTGATTATTTTAGTGACTTTGTGAGCTCCACCATCCCCACATGCCCATTTTTGGCAAAGGCCTAATCACCCCTTGACTCGATTGGTTTTCTCCTGGGGTCTCCTTATCCCAGCAGGCATCTATCTTAGTGCAGTGGTATTTTAGGCTGTCTCTTGACCCAAAGGAAAACACACACATGTTAGCCATGTCAAACTCTATAAAGGCAGGCTGCTCCTACTGCCAACCCTCTCTCCTGGCCCTACTATTTTAGGCCACTTCAGATGACAGCTCACATTCTGGTTTCTCTTGACAAGAAGCAAGCAGTCATTTTATCATTGCAGGTCAACCCCAGCAAATTCCTGGACTAAACAGCATGCTTTCCTAAAAACTACTTTGACTCCTGATGGCAACAAGTGATGAGCCCATGATATTCTGCATCTCTGCGTTTATCAGCTAGGGAGAGATCGGTTTTCCCCAGTATGCATAAAAGATTTCCTTAATACCTTTCTCTGGGGCCACATGGTGAAAGAAGCAACTCCTAGAAGGGAGATTAGAGGCACAGCCCATTCTACTTCCCTGGATTCTCATCAAAGGGCATAGCACGTCTAGTAAGGAATCTCCTGGAACCATTAACAAGACCAGTTGGCACAGACCCAGTTTTGCCACACTGCCCATTTCAGAAAAACAAAACAGTGAGCTCCAACCTATGAATCCAATTCTCTTCTGTTTACATATGAAAGGAAAGAGGGTGAATTCTTGGAATTCAAACTTTCCTCCTTAAAATGCAGTTGATCTGGGGAGTTTATCTTCTAGGATTTAGTATGGTGGAGGATAAATGAAAGATCATTAGAGGTTAATTCTGAGATCAATTTGGCTCTTGTCTCTCTATATGTGTATTTATTTAATTTCAAGCTTTGGTTTTGCTGAGATTTTTTTTTTTTTCAGATAAAATTTCAGCTGGACATCTAGATCTGTGTGTGCCTTCATAAATTTTTTCTGGAACATATTGAATCTTTAACAAAAAGATGAACCGGAAGTAAAGACCCTGAGGCTGGGAGGGATTGGGGGCAGGAGGAGAAGGGGATGACAGAGGATGAGATGGCTGGATGGCATCACCGACTCGATGGGCATGAGTGTGAGTAAACTCCGGGGGCTGGTGATGGACAGGGAGGCCTGGCGTGCTGCGATTCATGGGGTCACAAAGAGTCAGACATAACTGAGTGACTGAACTGAACTGAACTGAATAAAGAAAAATCAGAATAAGAATGTTAACATTACAAACAGATGAAAATGAAAGATTGCCTGCTATTCTTTACTGGTTATCCTAACACTGCTCTCTATTATAGGCTTTCTCAATCTTGGCACTACAGACCCAGTGGAATGCACTATACTTTTTGCAGGGATCTGTCCTGGGCAGTATAGCATGTCTTGTCAGAATCTCTGTCCCCTACCCAAAATATGCCAGTAGTGTCACTCCTCTCCCTCAAGATGTGACAATCAGAATATCTCCTGACATTGGCAAATATCTCCTTGAGGCAAAATTTGCTTCTCAGTTAAGAATCCCTGCTCTCAAAGGTAACAATTTTATGAGTTTTATTTTTTAAGATTATATAGTGATTACTTCCATAACCAGAACATATGCTTCTATCTCTATTTCAGATACATCAACCCCCACTTCCTATTACTCTCCTTCCTGTGTTTCATGATGTTATTATTTTTAGTAATAGTCCTACATTTCAAAGCTTATGGAATATGCTTGTCTTTCTTGATTTGTTCTATGTATTATCCATGACTCCTACATTCTCTTCTCCTCTCCTCCACTTTATCTCCAAAATCCTTTCTACAATATTGCTCTTGCATCTGTTTATTTTAATACCACTTCAGTGTTTCTGGTACAGAGAATTATAAGGAGTGTATTTTAAATGGCTTAGAAATCACCATTCACACAACTCCTATTGACACAAAGAAATGAATATACATGGCTTTAGAAAATCAAACAGTACAGATAAGTATATAAAAGAACGTAAAAGCCTTCATCTCTGCAATAGCTCAGACTCTTGTGACAAGAGAACCCGGTCACCCTGGATGAGAATTTAATGCGGCAGAAGCAAACAGATAAAATGGAACAAACACAGCAGAAAGTACAATTGAATTTCTGTTGCCTGAAAGGGAAGTCCCAATGCTGAGGCCAAGTGAATTATCCTTTTCATATCCCATCAAGTCCTCAAATCCTGTTATAGGATTGTTTGTTTCATTTTCTGGATAAGACCTCCATGACTATGTGCAGCCTCCTTGCAGCTGGTGCAGGCACAGAGCATAGGAATGCATGAACAGATTTAGAATCCTTCCTCCCCACCCAGCCTTCACAGGGCTCACCCTGTGAACAGAGCAGTGTGAACTTCCAGTGACCTTGTGGCAGGTCTGGGTGTGCATGGAGGTGGAAGATCTCAGGTGGCATCCTCCAGGATTTTCATGTTGGAATTGCTTTAGGGCCTGTCTATATTTATAAAAGGCCTGAAAGTACAGATGTCTGATTCACCTTAAAGTCTAGTGTAAATGACAATTATATACCTCAAAGAAAATAGGTATTTCCTAAAACGCCCAAAACCTTTTGAAGTTTCTATTGTGCTTCTTTTATCTGAGTTTGGCACAGGAGCCCCAAAAGGATCCCCAAGATCCCTCCAAACTCTGCATACAGTTTTGAATCTCCAGGTTCTCCATGGCAGAATGCAGAGAGCACTGTGCCCGACACTGGACCATCTGGTGGCCGTCGTGTGCTCTGCTCATCACTCACATCTATAATTTGCTTTGCTTTAACTGCCCATGTAACAAAGTGCACACATTGGCTCAAAAGAACATAAGAAACAGTATTCAGCGAATTTTATGGATGGAGTATCATGGTCAATCAACTTGCCTTTCACTAACTCAGCACGGTCTTTACACTCACATAGCATCCCACGCTCAAAACTTCACAGACACAGTAGAATGTGACCTTTTCAAAGAACTGATCTTGTAATCTCCAGAACATGTCAGTTAACACTGTTTTTAGGGTGTGAATGTATGTGATAAGTCACTTCAATTGTGTCTTTTTGCGCCCCTTGGACTGTAGCCCACCAGGCTCCTCTGTCCATGGGATTCTCCAGACAAGAATACTGGAGTGGGTTGCCGTGTCCTCCTCCAGGGGATCTTCCTGATCCAGGGGTTGAATCCATGTCTCCCACGGCTTCTGCACCGCAGGCTGATTCTTTACCACTGATCCACCGGGAAGCCTGTTTTTAGGGTACCTGCTACTTTTTGCTCTCCAAAAAATACACATGTGATCTTTTTCATAAAGTGTGAAATGCTATGGAATGGCTAGAGTGATTAAGATCCCCGATCACTAAAGTGAGGTGCAGAAACAGATAGCGGACATTCCAGTGATAGTCGTTGCCACTGACATTAGTCCTCCTGCTATCTTCTATAACCTCTGTATATATTCATTCTCACTGAGATCAGGAAGCCATACAAACAAATCCTCCTGAGCGACCTCAGCCAAGAGACCATTCAGTCAGCAAAGAGCATTTCAACACGCTGGTGTTTTCCAGAGAAATGTACAGGTCAAACATATATTGAAAGAAAGAGACTTCAAAGTACTTTAAAAAGATGTTCCTTGAGGATGAAAATATAGTATGCACAGAATAAATTCCAAAATCCCCTCATTTACATTATTTTCTCGATATTATAGAAGTATCTATCTGGTCCCTCATCTCACTTTAAATAAGGTCAGTGATTAGTTGAAGTTTTCATGAAGCAGCCAGACAAAATAGGAGTGTAACAGTTTTCAAATAAGCATTAAAAATACAGACACTCTTATTTATGACATTGTATTACTAAATTCAGACCATTTTTAAATATTTCTCAGGATTTTTGTTGTTATTGGTTGGTAGGTTTTGCTCACACACAGGTGGATTCTTTCCCAACTGAACCACCAGGGAAGTCCAAGAATACTGGAATAGGCAGCCTAGCCCTTCTCCAGCGGATCTTCCTGACCCGGGAATCAAACTATCTCTTGCATTGCAGGCAGATTCTTTGCCAGCTGAGGTACCAGGGAATCCAACACAAGCTTCATATCCCTATATTTCTATAAATATAGTCATTCCTCAGTATCTGTTGGCACGGGGTCCAGGAGTCCCCTCAAATACTAAAATCAGAGGGTGCTCAAGTCTCATATGAAGTGACACAGTATTCACATATAAGCTATGCACATCCTCCAATACACTTTAAATCTCTACATTACTTAAAATGCCTAATACAATGCAAATGCTATATAGCAGTAGTGTTAGTTGCTTAGTCGTGTCTGATTCTGCAACCCTGTGGACTGTAGCCCACCAGGCCCCTCTGTTAATGGAATTATCCAGACAAGAACACTAGAGTGGGTTGCCATTTCCTTATTCAAGAGATCTTCCAAACCCAGGGATTGGACCTGGGTCCCCTGCACTGCAGGAAATTTCTTTACCCTTTACCTCTGAGCCACCAAGGAAGTCAATAATTGCTATATAAATAGTTGGATATACAATGTATGTGTTATGTAAATAGTTGCCTGAAGAGTGCAGTAAATTCAACTTTGCTTTTTGGAACTTTCTGGAGTTTTTTAAAACAAAACTTTTGATCCACAGTTGTTTAAGTTCACAGATGCAGAACCTGTGGCTATGGAGGGCCGACTATATAAGGTGGCTGTCTGTAAGGACCCCTTCTCAAGTTTCATTCTAGTCTGTATTTGACTTCAGGGGCATGCTAGAATTTTATTTTTGTTGCTGTTGGTATGGTGTCCTTGAGAGAAGGGACAGGAAGAGAGTATCATTTTCCTATTTTGAGCAATTAACTAACTACTTAAGAGAAGAACAATGTAGCAAGATGAGGGTCACTAGGTCCCTTTGGTGGCTAGAGAGTTATTTTGATGGGGAAAACTATTCCAGAAAGAAGAACAGCATTTTTTTTTTCAGAGCATGGAATCAGAAAACCAAGAGCTGTTGTGGAGACAAAGAACTTGGCTAGAGAGTCTTATATGAATGGGAGCAAAGCACCATTGAACTGAATATATAGATGTATTCTTTGGTCTTGGAGGCTTTGAATCATATTTGTACTTCAGTTAGTAGGCAAAGATTTTGAACTGGGTCTGTGCCTGAAACATAACTGTTATTTAGGGAAAATGTAAGTTTCATTCTAGTCTATATTTGAGTTCAGGGGCATGTTAGAATTTTATTTTTGGTGTTGTTGGTATGGTGTCAATGAGACATGTGACAGGAAGAGACTATAATTTTCCTATTTTGAGCAATTACCTTCCAGAAAGACCAACCAGAAAATACAGGAGCACCAATTAGGTAATTAAAACAGTAGTCTTGGCAAGAGGTCATGAGGCTTCCCAGGTGGTGCAGTGGTAAAGAATTCACTTGCCAATGCAGGAGATGGAAGAGGCATGGGTTCGATCCCTGGATTGGGAAGGTCCTCTGGAGTAGGAAATGGCAACTAGCTCCAATATTCTTGCCTCAGAAATCCCATGGACAGAGGAGCTTGGTGGGTTACAGTCCATGGGATCACAAAGAGTCAGACATGACTGAGCACACCACCCCCCCAACCGCCCCCTCCACACACACACACAAAATGAGGCTTCAACTAAAATAACTCCAGGAGTGGAGAAGGATGGAAGTTTTAATACTGATTTCTGGTCTGTTGTCTGGGCACAACTCTCAGGCACCTGACCTCAAGAATGGTAGCATTACTTTATATCAATCCCCTTAATACAGCATATTTACCAGAATGCTTTAATCAAACTCAACACAGGAATAAAAAGTTAAACATGTAGCTAAGACACCTGCCTTGGTCAAGTTATGGCAAAGAGAACACAAGTGTCAGAGAAACATAAGACTACATGAAAATGGATTCAGCAAGAGCTTCTCAAAATTGTAGGGACATCAGAATCACACGGGGGATTTTTTAAAAATAAAAATGAAGATGGCTGAATCTCACCCTGGAGAGTCAGATTCAGCAAAAGTTGAAGTGTTTATACCACATACTCATATTTGTAAGAGATTTTTATGTGATCCTGGTACATAGTCAAGACTTTACTAATCTACAAATGAGGATCTGCTAATGAGGGCATAAGCTGAGCACACACATCTATCAGGCCTTTAGGGCAAGCTGCTTCATAGGTGATGATCTGTCTCTGGCGTTTGCTGTGTTCCTACATGATTCTGTCCCATAATGTTCCCTCTGCTGCTGCTGATTACTACTAGAGTTTGTCAACCTGAACTTCGTGTTTCTGTGGACATCTTGATAACACAGTCCTGAACCTCTGAACTGTAGCATGAACTCCATGACAAAATGTTGACTCAACTAAAGAATCTTCACTCTGTTGTCAGGAAACTCAGGTTTAGTGACCTGATGCTGACTTCTTTAAAAATGTTCTGCCACTAAAGTCTACCTCAACTGTAGTTAATTCAGAAAAGAAGATTCAAAGCTCTGTAGCTTATTTATCAAGAAATTCAACAGCTAAATTGAATGTTTTGTCACAAGAGAATTTTGTAAAAGGTCATTTATATATCTATGTGTTTTTGGTTGTGAAAATAGATATGTACCTCCCTCTCTCTCTCATACACTCGTACACACACACACGGCTCTTAAATTTTACTGGAATAATTAATTCACCTAACATGGGTTGGCAATATCTTTCCAGAGAATAGTTTATACTTTTGGACTCATCATTTATCTTACCAGGTCAATTTACAGCAGAGCTGTTTTACTGGAAGAAATGCCAAAAAGTAAAATTTACCTTTCATCTTCTTTGTAATAAATTAGCTTAATTTTCTATGTTATTTTTCTTTGCTTCAGCTTGCTCTTGGAAAAACTATTATTTTATCTCACATAGGAGTTGCCAGCCACTGTCCATGGACTGTCTCCATCAAGGAGATATATTTCATTTGGCTAGAGAAATATTTCATGGTATTTAAATTTGAAAGTTTTAAGATAACAGTATATCATGTCCAATTAAACAATTCATAACATTTTATATTGTCTCTGACCTGAATCTATCTCCATGCATGCGTGTTTCTTGACTTACCTTTAATAGAATTTGAGCTTGAAATATCTGATCTAAAACTGGCTTTATATATCACCATACACAAAATCCAGTTACAATTTACATATGACAAAATGCATCAATTTTATGTGCATAGTTTCTTTACTGACAGATAAATACACCCATGAAATTAACACCACAATCAAGATACATAACATTTCTATCACCCTGAAAGTTTCCTTATGCGTTTTTGTTCTAAAATTTAACATAAATGTTATCATAGAATATGTGTTATTCTATTAGCTTAATTAGATTACTATCATTTTTGCCTTTGAGATGCATCCATGCTGTGTCTCTATTGCTGAATAATAATTGCATTCCAGGGATATGCCACTTTTTTAAATTGATTGACAAGTTGATGGACACTGTTTCCAATTATCAGTTATGATGAATATAACTGGTATGAACATTTGCACACCTTTATGTTGATATTTGTATTTATTTTTTGATCCTACAGGCAATAGCGTTGCTGTCCCCTTAATTTCCAAACAGTTCCATACTTTTTCTTATCTAATCTGAGTTCATTTCAATAAACATCTATTGAGCAACTATTATTTGTCAGGCACTGTAGTAGACTCTAGATATACAAAACATAAAAGCCAAAACTTGTTTCTCATAAGAAAACAAGTCCAGAATAATAAAGCAACTTTTGGCCTTCCCTGATAGCTCAGTAGGTAAAGAATCTGCCTGCAATGCAGGAGACCCCAGTTCGATTCCTTGGTTGGGAAGATCTGCTGGAGAAGGGGTAGGCTACCCACTCCTGTATTTTTGGGCTTCTCTTGTGGCTCAACTGGTAAAGAATCCACCTGCAATGCAGGAGACCTGGGTTCAATCCCCAGGTAGGGAAGATGCCCTGGAGAAGGGAAGGGCTACCCCTCCAGTATTCTGGCATGGCCTGGAGAATTTCATGGGCCGTATAGACCATGGAGTCGCAAAAAGCCAGACATGACTGAGTGACTTTAACTTTCATTTTTAAAAAGTACCAAATGGTATGATATTTTCTAAAGTATATTTAAATCATAATACTTGAAGGGGGCAGCAAACTTTTCAAAAAGGAAATGTGAACATAAGATAGCAAAATATAAGAAATTCCAATTGGTGCTAACACCACAAACAACAAAGAGTAACACACTTTAGGGAACTGCAATTAAATGAATAGGCGAGGATATAAACTCCATGACAGGTATTAAGTATAGATAGGTAGGCAGACCTTTTGAATCTTATTAAGATGAAGAGAGCATAGGAAAGATTTTGAACAGGGGAGTAAAAATAAATACATCAGAGCTTTGTTTCAGAAAATTTGCACTGCAGCAGTATACCATGATTTGGAAGAAGTTGAAGGTCAGAGCCAAACTTCTACAAGAACTGAAGCAGCTTTGGGAAGGTTTGTCGACTGATTACCCGTTAAGAGAGAGAACTCCTACATTTTTTATTGTCTAACCCACTAGATGGAGATGCTTTTAATGAAGGTTTAAAAATATCTAACAATTGGTATATAAAGATAAAATTACCATCTTAAATTCTCAAGGAGTTTGAGGTTTTTGTGGTACATCTAGGTGGGTATGTCCAATAGGAATTTTGTTGTACAGATCTGAACTTCACAAGAGGGTTCTAGGCTACAGGGGCAGATTTTTGATTCATGGGATAAGTATCTGCTAAACTTATGGATGTGAATTAATTCATCCTTATTGTATGTGGAATGATAATGAAAATTATAATGAGGAAATCTTGGTTATCACCAGCAGAAAGGAGCCAAGGGAGTTGCAGTGTACCGAATATTCAAATCCCTCCAAAATCCATATTTTGAAATCCTAACCCCAATGCGATGGTATTAGAAGGTGGGGTCTTTGGGAGGTAATTAGATCATTAGACTAGAGCCCTCAAGCCTGAGGTTGGTGCCCTCATAAAAGAGAACCCAAGAGCTCCCTCTTTTACCAAAGAGTACAGAGAGAGAAGGTGGCATCTATGAACTAGGAAGCAGGCTCTCACCAGATACCAAATCTGCTGGTACTTTGATCTTGGACTTTCCAGCCTCTAGAAATGTGAGCGATAATTTCTGTTATTTATAAGCCACCCAATCTGTAGTATAGCCGTCCCCAGGAGACAAAGAGATAGTGGCTTTCAGTAAGGAGATTGAAAGGAGAAGCAGGGAGAAATATGGTAAGCCATGAGAGGTACAGAAGACATAGTAGTATCTCAAGATGAGGAAGTGAACAGAAAGGCCAAAGCTGAAGAGGTTAATGAATTTTTAAAATATGATGGTTAGGAAACTGTTGAATCTACAAAGAAGTTATGTAGAAGAATAACATGGATTGAAGGCAAGAATATACAGCAATGAGAAGTGGGTGTTAGGTTAATAAAGCTGAAACATTAAACAATGTAGTCAAAATAAAATTATGTGGCTACTAGTTTGATAAATATAGGGTCATCAAAAGGTCTTCAAAATTGGAGGTATTTACATATGATTATGTTTTGAAGGATAAATTAAATAAAAATGAGAGGAAACAACTGATTAAGATAAAATGAGCTGTAACGCAAGGCAGTTGATGAAGTTAAACTTCAATAGAATGCAGTTCAGCTCTTGCTTTTTTTCTTAGACATGCATTTCTCAAAGTGTTACCTAAACCAGCAGCATCAGCATTTCCTTGGAAATTACTAGAACAATTTTTTTCAAGTCCTACCCTAGATCTACTGAATTAGAAAGCCTGGACTTGGAGTCCAGCATTCTCTGTGGATTAAAAAAAAAAAAATCCCTCATGTATCTCTTCTGCACAATAAGGTTTGAGAACCACTGGGTCAGACAAAAAGGACAAAACAGATTGCAACAAGTTTAGAAGGAGACAAGCTTAATAAGCTGAAGGAAATCAAGTTATATCTAGCTTCCACTATATCTGTGAATTTGACAATGAGGCCAAGGACAGAGATGATATAAACATATAGAGAGAAGTGATGAAATTCTTCAGTATCCATCCCCTGTAATAGAAGGTGAATCTGGCTGCTGATGGGACATATAAAAGGATTGCTAAGTGTCCCTGAGTGTCCTCCTGAGACCAAAATGCATCCTTCTTCACAGTTATAGCATTTTTCTTCAGTAGTTTTCAGACACTTTTGGTGAACAAAGTGGGGGCCTTATCTTGGAAAATGTGCCAAAGAAATGCAGACCCTGATATCACTCTAATCATTGTGCCTTCTCCTCACAACCCTCTAAATTCTAGTATCTTAAAAAAGATGACAATTCCTTTTGTAACTCTCTTTTTCAATACACCGACTAATTTATGAGTAGTGAGAGCACCTGGGATTTAGATTCCAGTTGTGAGACACACCGGTTGTAAAGCATGTGATTTCCTTTAGTTAAATTGCTTGTAGCTGTATGAACTCATGGTGGTACTATTAATGGCTGTGTTATCTCCCCTCTCCAGAGCCATTAATGTGTCTCCACTGAACTTGCACGCAACAGAGTCTTATTTACCTCATTAAACACTGCGCCTGGCTGGACTTCTTTGGAAGCAATGTTTATTTCCTGCATGAAAGGCTATGAAGTTAAAACTTCTACAGGCCTTGTGCAGTATTCTGAGGACTATCTACTAAGAACTTGACAATACTTTCTTACCAGTAAAATTATTTGAATACATCCTTATTTAAGAGGTACTAGTTGCAACTTGCCTCCAAAAATCAAATTCTTTCTAGAGAGTTAACAGAAGGGTTTCGATAGTAAGGATTCTGTATTTTCTTTTGACACTTGCTTCACCTAATAGTTTTGGAGACTTTTTCATCTTACACTTTACAAGACAGTAAAAGTTTTAAAGGTGAATTCCACATAAGCAAAGTTCCAAAACTGCTAAACCTCACTACTCTCCATAACCAGACAGAAGGATTCATGAAAATGCATATTTACTCTGGTATTTTACTTCTCTTGTAGTTATTGTTGTAATATGCATAGCTGGTCTTACAAGTTTAGAAGAAAAAGGAATAATTGAAATACTCTAGTTGATAAACTGTACATCGTTCAGTCATTTTAGTCAATCAAAAAAAGTACATTAGTTGCAAGATGATAGCTGTTTAGTAGAATGTCATTTCATCTCAAATAGGTGAATTAAGTGGCATGTAGTGAGGGCACAAGCTGGAGTTCTATATTTTCCAAACTGACATTTAACTGACATTTCCAGCATGAAAGGTAATGATTTTTTATAACAATCATATTATGATGATGATTGCTTCTATATTCAGTGTGTTTCAATTTACACATGGGCAATTTGAGCGTGTCCATTGTAAGTTACAATCTCTCCACATCTAAGCTCGTTCCGGGGTCTAAATTATTCATAAGGTCCTTATCATCTGGTGAGAGAATATGACTTATTTTCAAAAAATCTATATTGAGATTACTCAAAGAGACTGGCCATTAAAAATAGAGAGAAATAACAAAGTCCTGTATATTATGTAAACAACAAACAGATGCTATAGAGTATGATTAAGTAAATAACTGGTCTTGAAGGAAGAGAGCAAAGATAATGGAAAGGCAAACTAACAGGTACTTTGCTAGGACAGAAGCTGAATACCAAACAGTCAGAGCTTCCAGCTGCTTTTCTTCCCTGCAAATCTTTTCAAAAAAATCTGTCCTTAATTTATTTACTATCTATTTAGGTTTCCTTTCTAGATCTTAGCTTGAATTTGGAAGTAAAATGAAGAAAAAGAAAGCATAGCAGTTTGAGATAACTCAGAGAAGTAAAGCTATTTTAAAGTATTACTATGGATTCTTATTGTCACAAATTGTTCAGTTGTATAGGAAGACAAAATATTACACAAATACAGCAAAGACTATTAATGCTCCTTTATATTTTCTTAATGTGCTTTTGCTGATGCCTGCTGAGACAAAAATAATCTGTTAAATCCACCTACTTTATAAGCATTATATGAGTTTGGTTTTGTACTTTGCATTTTAGGCAAACTCTTTAATACCTTTGTATCTTCTTGAATAATTTAACTCACTTAAGGGGAAAAAGTTAACATATTAATATATTAAATTATATTCAACGAACTATTATGAAATGTTATTGCATCGGTCTCTTTGCTAGGCACTAGGGTTTGGAAGTTAATAAAAAGATGTGGCTTTCAAGGTGTTCACAGAAGAGAGGGGAGATAAACATATAAAGAGTGATACATTAAATCTAATAGATTTATTAATGCAGATAGAGAGGAAGGTAGAAGGGGCTTTGGAGGGAGGTGTAGTTAACTGCAGCTGAAAAGTTCAAGAAAGAGTTCACAGGAAAACTGATAAAAACTCTTTTTTCTCAGGATAAAATATTTTTTAAATGATACTATGAATCATTTTATGACTTTGGAATTACAACCATTTTTATAAGTCCCTCCATCAGTTTTAAAGTATATATTCATATGTATATATTTTTTATTATTACATATATTTATTACATATTGTATTTATGTACCTATATAGGTGTGAAATGTTTTTCAGATGCTACACAAGGAACTGAAAATAATAACAATAAAAGATACCTACCCCCTTCATGGATCTTTGCCTTGTCATGGCAAAGGGGATTGCATAACTCAATGAAGCTATGAGACATATCACACAGGGGAACCAAAGACAAATGGGACACAGGGGAGAGTTTTGACAAAACATGGTCCACTGGAGGAGGGAATGGCAGACCACTACATTATTCTTGCCATGAGAATCCCATGAACATTATAAAAAGCAAAAGATGATATGACACTGAGAGATGAGCCGTCCCAGGTTGGAAGGTGCCCAAATGCTACTGGGGGAGAGTGGAAGGCAATTACTAATAGCTCCAGAAAGAATGAAGCAGCTGAGCCAAAGAGGAAATGACCCTTAGTTGTGGATGTGTCTGGTGGTGAAAGTAATACCCGATACTGTAAAGAACAGTATTGCACAGGAAACTGGAATGTTAGGTCCTTGAATCAAGGTAAATTACACCTGGTCAAGCAAGAGATGGCAAGAGTAAACATCAACATCTTAGGAATCAGTGAACTAAAATGGACAGGAATGGGCAAATTTAATTCAGATGTCCATCATATCTATCACTGTGGGCAAGAATCCCATGGAAGAAATGGAGTGACCCTCATAATCAACAAGAGTATGAAATACAGTGCAATTTTGTAAATATTTTGTAATTTTGTGCAATTTTGTAAATAAAATTGAGTGCAATTTTAAAAAAGACAGAGTGATTTTGGTTCATTTCTAAGACAAACCATAAACATCACAGTAATCCAAGTCTATTCCTCAACCACTGATGCTGAAGAAGCAGAAGCTGACCATTTCTATAAAGACCTAGAAGACCTAGAACTAACACCCCAAAAAGACGTCCTTTTCATCATAGGGGACTGGAATGCAAAAGTGGGAAGTCAAGAGATACTGGGAGTAACAGGCAAGTTTGGTCTTGGAATACAAAATGAAGCAAGGCAAAGGCTAACAGAGTTTTGCCAAGAGAAAGCAAACGTTCTAACAACACAAGAGATGACTCTACACATGGGCATCGCCAAATGGTCAATACCAAAATCAGACTGATTACATTCTTTGCAGTGGAAGATGGAGAAACTCCATACAGACAGTAAGTACAAGACCTGGAGGTGACTGTGGCTCAGATCATCAGCTCCTTATAGCAAAATTCAGGCTTAAATTATAGAAAGTGGGGAAAAAAACACCAGGCCATTCAGGTATGACCTAAGTCACATCCCTTATGATTATACAGTGGAGATGACAAATAGTTTCAAAGGATTAGATCTGGCAGACAGGGTGACTGAAGAACTATGAACAAAGATCCTTAACACTGTATAGGAGGCAGTGACCAAAACCAGTCCAAAAAAAAAAAAAAAAGAAATGCAAGAAGGCAAAGTGGTTGTCTGAGGAGGCTTTACAGATAGCTGAGAAAAGAAGAGAAGTGAAAGGCAAGGGAGAAAGAGAAAGGAACACCCAACTGAATGCAGAGTTCCAGAGACTAGTAAGGAGAGATAAGAAGTCTGTCTTCAATTAACAATGCAAAGAAAAGGAGGAAAACAATAGAATATGAAAGACTAGAGATCTCATCAAAATTGGAGATATCAAAGGGATATTTCATGAAATGATGGGAATGATGATGGACAGAAACAGTATGGACCTAACAAAAGCAGAAGATTTTAAGATGAGGTGGCAAGAATACACAGAAGAATTGTACAAAAAATGTCTTAAGGACCTCGATAGTCACTACAGTGTGGTCACTCACCTAGATCCAGACATCCTAGAGTGTGAAGGCACGTGGGCCTTAGGAAGCATTGCTATAAGCAAAGCTGATGGATGTGATGGAATTCCAGCTGAGCTATTTCAAATTCTAAAAGATCATGCTGTAAAAGTGCTACACTCAATATGCCAGCAAATTTGGAAAACCCAGCAGTGGCCACAGGACTGGAAAATGATCAGATTTCATCCCAATTCTAAAGAAAGGCATTGCTCAAGAATGTACAAATTACTGGACAATTACGCTCATTTCCCATGCTAGTAAGGTTATGCTCAAAATCCTTCAAGCTAGGCTTCAGCAGTGCTTGAATTCAGAACTTCCAGATGTACAAGATGGGTTTAGAAAAGGCAGAAGAACCAGAGATCAAATTGCTAACAGTCATTGGATCATAGAAAAAGCAAAGAAATTCCAGAAAAAATCTACTTCTGTTTCATTAACTACGTGAACGCCTTTGACTGTGTGGATCATAACAAACTGTGGAAAATTCCTGGAGATGAGAATACCAGAACACCTTACCAGTTTCTGAGAAACCTCTATGTGGGTCAAGAAGCAACAGTTAGAACCTTACATGGAACAACTGCCTAGTCCAAACTTGGGAAGAGCATGACAGTGCTGTATAGAGTCACTCTGTTCACTTAATTTATCTGCAGAGTACATGTGAAATGCTGGGCTGAATGAATCACAAGCTGGAATCAAGATTGCTGGGAGAAATATCAACAACCTCCAACACACAGATGATACCACTCTAATGGCAGAGAGTGAAGAACTAAAGAGCCTCTTAATGAGGGTGATAGAGGAGAGTGAAAAAGCTGGATGAAAACTCATTATTCAAAAAAGTAAGATCACGGCATCAAGCCCCTTCACTTCATGGCAAACAGAAGTGAGAAAAGTAGAAGCAGCTACAGAATTTCTCTTCTTGAGCTCCAAAATCTCTGCAGATGGTGACTCCAGCCAAGAAAATTAGGAGATTCTTGCTTCTTGGAAGGAAAGCTTTGGCAAATCTAGACAATATATAAAAAAGCAAAGACATCATTTTGCCTACAAAAGTCCACCTAGTTAAAGCTATAGTCTTTCCAGTAGTCATGTACTGATATGACAGTTGGACCATAAAGAAGGCTGATCACTGAAGAACTGATGCTTTAGAACTGTGGTGCTGGAGAAGACTCTTGAGAGTCCCTTGGACTGCAAGAAGATCAAACCAGTCAATCCTAAAGGAAGTCAACCCTGAATACTCACTGGAAGGCCTGATGGTGAACTTGAAGCACCAATACTTTGGTCACCTGTTGCAAACAGCTGACTCATTAGAAAACACCCTGGTGCTGGGAAAGACTGAAGGCAAAAAGAGATGAAGTTGGCAGAGGAGGAAATGGTTGGATAGCATCACCAATTAAATGGACATAAACTTGGACAAGCTCCAGGAGATAGTGATGGACAGTGAGGCCTGGTATGCTGCAGTCCACGGGGTCACAAAGAGTTTGACATGACTTAGAGAGTGAACAACAACAAAAAGATACCTATGGCTTCTTATTTCATGGACCTTTAACCTATTATTGGTGTCTAACTGGAGTTGAATGCATTCCAGATGACACGCAACACAGGCAAATTTGGTTTGAAAAGAAATGTTAAAATTTTTATGGATATATGTTTTAATGGAAAGGGCAGAAATCAGGGGCACATTTACAGTAATGTCCTCAGTTAAATACTGATCCAGGTTATACTTCTCATACACTCTGCTTTCATTATTCTGGTGTGAGTAGAAATCCACGAAGAAAAAGTGAAGCATGCCACTCTCAGCTGTACATTTTTGATATGTGTGCACCCAATTAAGTCAAATTTTGGACACTTCTTCTAATATAAACTGAAGTTTAGCTGCTAACCCAATGCTAACAAAATTGAAGTGTCTTATGTATATTCTATTTAACGGACTATGGTTTGATGAAGACTATTATTATGCAAACATAAGTGCAATAAAAGAGACAGAACTGACCCTTTTTCTATTGCATAAATAATCTTATCATTAGCCCAACGTTAATCTATCCCTTCAAGGTAAAAGTGATGCTGTGAACAATGAGTGGGTAAGAAACTGCTACTTCAAAACAATTTGGGCTAAGAAGAGATAATTGTCAATACACATACTTATAAATTTTCTTGGTTTTAATTTCTTTCATTTATTGTCAAAAGTTAGCTTCCTAGCTTAGGCTGAGATGCTGAATTTGGGGTATAAGATGTCCATCAGGGAACACCATCTTTGAAGGGAAGTGCATGAAGTACAACTGGACAAAAACAGAAGTCAAATAATGACTCAGACCCACAAAACCTTGGCCAATACCTGAGTCAGCTTGGGCTGCTAAAACAGAAAACCATATACTGAATGGCTTAAAAACAGCAATTTATTTCTTGTAGTTTTGGAGTTTTAGAAGTTTGAGATTACAGTGCTGATCAAGTTCTGGTGTGATTTCTCTTCTGTGTTGTAAAGGCCATTTCCTCACGGTATACTCACGTGGCAGAATGGGCAAGAGAGCTCTCATGAGTCTCTTTGACAAGGGCACTATTCCCTTTCACGATGGCCCCACGCTCATGACCTAATCATCTACCAATGGCCCTACTTTCATATCATATTGGGGGTTACAATTTCAACATATGAATTCTGAGGAGACGCAAACATTCAGTCCATGACAGCAACCCCACCAGGAGCTCTGGAGTAACTATTTCCCATCAGAATTATCTGATGCCTGGCTAAGATGCTGCATCTTAACACTCCAGTGGTGCTCAGTTATCAGATACAGAATGCCCCAGGAAGCCATGAACTTTGCTAAGAGAGCTTTCTGCAATTCTGTCAGGCCCTAAAGGGTCACATTAGCGTTGAATTCAATTTTTTAAAGATATAATACCTTTATATTCAGTTTAGAGACTCTCTTGATTGATGGAAGTTAGAAATGTAGTGCCTACTAGAACAGACATCACTCTTATCAGTGGAAAAACATTGAATTTATGATTGATGTCTATGAAATCTAAGAATCTATGAAATTAATATATGTATGATTAAAAATCTTTGGACAGGATGAAGACTATCTAGGGATCATGTGAACAAAAATAATAAGAAAAATTTTTTCACACATCAAGTCTGTTTTATTTAGTATAAAATTTACAATTTTCCTATCTATTGTCCTCACAGAGATACAAAACTATAAAACCAGGAACTAAATTTTGTTACCATCCATGTCCTAATCTACATGTAGTTAGCTCTAAGTATACATTCAACAAATAAAGACAGAAAAGAGACCAGTTCAAAAAATATAAAAAGGGAGATGCATGTTAGCTAATCCCTACTACTAAAACAATCACTAAGTGATAATGAAGGAGAAAATAGTATAAATTCACAAATACTAAGTTATAAAAACAAGATAACAGTAATACCAACAATTTTTTAAAATGCAATGCAGGTGGATGAACGGAAACCAAAGTAGCAAACCAAAGAATGAAAACTATGAGCTAAATGGAAGAAATCAAGGTAGGAACTTCTGGGTGAGAGAAATTCAGTGTGGCTTAGGAGTCTAAGGTACTGGCAAGTCCAATGTGAGGTATATATGCTACTGAAACAATATTGTGACTTCCACTTTCAGAGATGGCATGGAATAAATCTGGAAATTGCCACTTTTGTCTTTTAAAACAAGAAAAGCAGTAGAAACTAAAATTAAATTATTTTTCTTATACACATTGTAGAACAGAGGTCACAGGGCAAATTGTCACCTTGAAATCTGGAGAGTCAGGCAAATTCAGAGTGATACTGCAATTAAAATCGGCCAATCTAGAGATGAGATGATCGGCCAGTGGATGAGATGGTCGATGGCATCACTAACTCAATGGACATGAGTTTGTGCAAACTTTGGGTGATGGTGAAGGTCAGGGAAGCCTGGCATGCTGCAGTCCATGGGGTCACAAAGAGTTGGACAGGACTTAACTGAACAACAGCAATCTAGAGCAGAAGATACTGATACATAAATAGGTGAGACCACTTAAACGGTGATTTTGACTAATGCAAGAGGCTTGTTGTTCAGTTACTATGTCCGACTCTTTGCAACCCTGTGAACTACAGCATGACAGGCTTCCATGTCCTTTACTATCTTCAGAAGTCTCCTCAAACTCATGTCCATAGAGTCAGTGATGCCATCCAACTATCTCATCCTGTGTCACCCCCTTTTCCTCCTGTCCTCAGTCTTTCCCAGTGTCAGGGTCTTTTACAATTAATCGGCTCTTCACATCAGGTGGCCAAAGTATTGGTGCTTTAGCTTCAGCATCAATCCTTTCAATGAATATTCAGGGTTAATTTCCTTTAGGATTGACTGATGTGCTCTCCTTGCAGTCTAAGGGACTCTCTAGAGTCTTCTCCAGCATCACAGTTTGAAAACACCAATTCCTCAGTGCTCAGCCTTCTTTATGATCCAACTCTCACCCTGTACTTGACTACCGGGAAAATCATAGCTTCAACTATATGGAACTTCATTAGCAAAGTGATGTCTGTGCTTTTTAATATGCTGTCTATATTCATTACAGTTTTTCTTCTAAGTAGCAAGTATCTTTTAATTTCATGGCTGCAGGTGTAGACTAATAGGGAAGAAAAACTTCTGAGTTCTTTGTTGAACCTCCACAGTTTCATGGTTTCTCTCGACATCATGAGGTTCTATGGTGAATACAAGAAAGATCCCCTCATGTCTGTGGCATGAGGAAAAGAGTATTCATTGTGAAACATGCTCAGAACCTTCTCCAAAAACTATGTGTATTCTCCAGGGGAAAGAGCTTCATGAGAGGGTAATTCTAAAAATCTTACCCCAACTGACAAAAGGGAACTCCTCCCCACAGGACACTGCTTCCAAATTCTACCTAACTGAAGGGGGGAAAAGCAACAACAGGGGACAGTGCTTCAAGAAAATAGGTGGAAATGTCACTCAGGATGGGAGAATCATACAGGGGAAAAAGTCATTTCACTAGAGAAATACCTGTAAAAGTAACAGAACCAAGAAACAGGGCCATTTTAAAAGGGATTTAGTCAGAAGACTACAGAATGTTTCACCTATCGCACATTTTATCACCAAACCAACAAGGTATAACATTAAATTACATCTGAAAAGGAGAAAGAAACAAAGTCTTTTGAAAGAGTACATATGGAATCCTGAGAGTCAGGAGAGACTATTAAAACAAGGACACTAGAAAGATTAGAATCCTGGCACCTTTATCTCCAACAAGCTCCTGCAATCAATAAATAGTGAATCCCTGGGACAGATTCATAGATGTTATCACACTAAAGATCCATTTACTTCACTTCTGGGCTTCCCTGGTGGCTCAGATGGTACAGAATCCACCTTCAACACAGGAGACCTGGGTTTGGGAAAATCCCCTGGAAAAAGGCATGGCAACCCACTTCAGTATTCTTCCCTGGAGAATTCCATGGACAGAGGAGCCTGGCAGGCAACAGACTATGGGATTGCAAAGAGTCAGACATGACTGAGTGACTAACACTTTCACTACCTCCCTTTCTACTGACCCATATGTTAAAACCCATATAGGTTTATAAAAAATTTTACAAAGCATGAAAAAAAATGTTTTGTTTTTTTTTAAAGCAGTTTGGGGAGACAAAGTTATAATAAAAACCAGACTCGGATAAGATACAGATTTGGGGATTATCAGACAGAAGGGTTAAAATAACTAAAATTAATTTTAATCTAGGGAAACAAATAATGTTTACTAAAAAGTATAACTGGTGAGCTCAGAGAAGAAAGAAAATGTAACATATAAAATGATCCATTAAGATCAAGGAATGTAATAAAAAGAGGGAAAGAAAAAGAAACAGAACAAATTCAACAAACAGAAAACAGTTCACGGTTTGGTATTTTATAAATCCAGACTTTCCCTAGTGGTTTATCAGGTAAAGAATCTGTCTGTAACGCAGGAGACACAGGAGACACAGATTTGATCCCTGGGTTAGGGAGATCCCCTGGACCAGGAAACGGTAACCCACTCCAGTATTCTTGCTTGGGAAATGCCATGGGCAGAGGAGTCCAAAGGGTCACAAAAAGCCAGACATTACTGAGTGACTAAGCATCACTCACTCAGATTATATTCAACTGTATCAATAACTACTGTAAATGTAAATGTCCTAAATTCACAAAATAAGACAAAATATCAGTGTGGATTTTTTTTTTTTTGAAAGGAAAACCAGTAACAAACATGTTACCTACAAATAACTCAAGATTCAGATAGGTTAAATGTAAGAAAATACAGAAATATATACATGTTAACATTAAAGAAGAAAGCTGAAATAGCTATATTCATTTAAATTCTAAAATTTAAGATAAGAAAAACTATAAAATATAAAGACGATATTGTTCCATAACAATTACTAGTTCAAATTTCTAATAAAAATACAATTTTTAATTTGTATGCATCTGAAAGTGTATCAAAATAAATGAGATAAAAATGATGGAACATTTAACAGAAACAGAAAATTCCACTAAAGTAGTTTTAGGCATTAACACTTCTCTATCAGTAATTTATGAATGACGTAGGTAGAAAACTAGGAGGTATACAGATGACATATAATGCACTATGAACCAATTTTATGAAACTGATATTGATAGAGTGCTCCACTTAACAACAGGAAAATACAACTTTTTTTTAAGCTCACATGGATCACTCACCAAGATAGTCTGCATTCTGGGCTATAGGACACTCCCTAAAGATTTATAAAAATATAAATAAACCATGTTTAGAATGTTCTCAAAGTACATGGAATTAAACTAAAAATCAACTAAAAAAAAGATAGCTGGAATTTTCTCCCAAATATTTGGAAATTAAACAGAGTGACTCTAACAATCAATTGGGCAAAGAAGAGGTTTCAAGAAAAATTTTAAATTCTTTGTATCAAATGAAAATAAAAACAAAATTATGGGAATTTGGGAGATGGAGTAAAAACAGCAATTAGAGGGAAATTTATACCATTAACCAAATGATTAACTCAATCATTTGGTCTTTATTTCTGGCCACTGTAATTTCCTAGATCATACAAGTAAAGGTGATAAAAGCATCTTCATTTTAATTTAGGGGTTTTATTCCCAATGTCCAAAACAGCACAAGAGAGATAAAAGTGAAAGGAACATCTTTTGTTATTCTTAGCATGCCCCTTTCAGCCACCGTTTATGTTAATGAGGTAAGCTCTGGAAAGCCCTCTGCATGTAGGCTGGTTGCCAGGGAAACAAACCACTTATTACAGAGTTGGAACTTTCAGCGATTCTGGGCCTCTGTAAAGAGAAGAGGGGCTGGAGACTGAGTCCAGTCACCAATGGCCAATGATATTTTACTCGATCAGGCCAACGGACGAAAGGAAGCCGCCATAAAAATCCTGGGTCAGGGAGCTTCTGAGTTGGTGACCACACGGAGGCGCTAGAAGGGCGGCATGCCTGAGAATGGCATTGAAGGCTGCTTGCCCTTCTCCCGCACTCTGCCCTATGCATCTCCTCCACCTGGATGTTGTTGAGTTATGCCCTTTTATAATAAACTGGTAAAGCAGTAAATAAACTGTTTTGCCTAAATTCTTTGAGCTATTCTAACAAATTATCAAAACTGAAGAGTGGGCAGTGATAACTCTAATTTATAACCAATCAGTCAGAAGCACCAGAAGCCTTAATTTAAAATTGGCATCTGAAGTTGAGGGCAGTATTGCAGGCCTGAGCTCCTAACCTGTGAGATCTGGTGAGAACTCTAAGTACATAGTGTCAGGATAGAATTGAGTTAAATTGAATTGAATTGTAGGACTCCCAGTTAGTGTCTGAAAGTGAAAAGTGAAAGTGAAGTCGCTCAGTCGTGTCCAACTCTTTGGGACCCCATGGACTGTAGCCTACCAGGCTCCTCCGCCCATGGGACTCTCCAGGCAAGAGTACTGGAGTGGGTTGCCATTTCCTTCTCCAGGGGATCTTCCTGACCCAGGGACTGAACCCAGGTCTCCCGCATTGCTGGCAGATGCTTTAACCTCTGAACCACTAGGGAAGCCTCAGCTAGTGTCTAAAGACTTGGAAAAGTGGTTGGTGTAGGGGAAAAAAAAATACATTTGCTGTCAGAAGTGTAATGTGTATGTATAGTAGAAAGAGCCTGTCTTTCCTTTTAAGAACTAATGAACTCTATATGCAAAACAGAAAAAGAGACACAGAAGTACAGAACAGACTTTTGAACTTTGTGGGAGAAGGTGAGGGTGGGATGTTTCGAAAGAACAGCATGTATATTATCTATGGTGAAACAGATCACCAGCCCAGGTGGGATGCATGAGACAAGTGCTCGGGCCTGGTGCACTGGGAAGACCCAGAGGAATCGGGTGGAGAGGGAGGTGGGAAGGGGGATCGGGATGGGGAATACGTGTAACTCTATGGCTGATTCATATCAATGTATGACAAAACCCACTGAAAAAAAAAAATAAAATAAAATAAAAATAAAAAAAAACTAATGAAAATTTGAGCAACATTAATTAAAAAAGGCTAAACTATTAGCCAAGCAAGCCAAGAAAAAAGGATAAAATCCCATAAATTACCAGTATCAGAAATGAGAAAGGGTCCGTCACTAATAATTTGATGGATATAAATGGATACAAAAGGGATAACATATTCAAGTCTATGCCCATAATTTAATAAGTTTCATGAAATTAAACACTTCTTTGAAAGACAAAAAATATTCAACTCACACAAGAAGAAACAGAAAGTATAAATAGAACTGTATCTATTGAAGAGATTGAACCAATAATTAATAAACATCCAAAAATAAAACTCCAAATCCATATGGTTTTGCTGGGGATTTCTACCAAATATTTCAGGAAGAAATGATATTAATTCCCCAAAATTTTTTCCAAAAATTAGAAGCAAAGATAATATATCTAATTAATTAACAGATAATAAAACCAGATAGAGACACTACAAGAGGAGAAAGCACCAAACTAGTATTTTTAGTAAACACAGATGGAAAATCCTTAAAGTATTAGTGACTTGGATGCACAATATATAAAAGACATATATGACCAAGTGAGATTATTTCCAGGAAAGCAAGGCTATTCAATATTCATTCATTAAGCAATCTATGCAATTCCTTATATTAACAGATTGAGTAAGACAAAACATATGAGCATACCAATATATGTAGAACAAGCATTCAATAAACATTCATGATAATAATTCTCAGCAAATAAATAAGAGGGGAATCAGCTTAATTTAACTAACAAAATTTACAAGAACCTACACAAAACTTCATACTTAATGGTGAGAAAGTGAACCGTTTTGCACTAACATTAGGCATATGTCCAAGGTGTCCTTATCATTTTTTTAAACCTTATATTAGGTGTCCTAGTAGCTGCTCTAAGACATGAAAAAATATAAAGAGAGAGATTGGAAAAGAGATATTGTAATAAAGGTCTTTATTCAAACATGACAGAATTGTCTGTATGTGTATACCTGAGTGCTCAGTTGTGTCCAGCTTTTTGAGACCCCATGGATTGTAGCTCACCAGTTTCCTCTGCCCAAGGAATTTTTTAAGCAAAGATACTGGAGTGGGTTGCCATTTCCTTCTACAGGGGATCTTCCCAATGCAGGGATCGAACCCACGTCTCTTGTGTATCCTATATTTGCAGGCAGGTTCTTTACCAACTGAGCCACCAGGTAAGCAAGTATGCAAATGTCACAGGATACAAGAGTCACCTACTTAAAAGTTAAACACTTTCCTCTATATGCACACTTTCCCCTACTCCTTTTATTGGAGCTTTCCTAAACATTTCAGTTTGGTGCTGCCCTACTGGAATGGATATTTACTCAAATAAACTTAAAAAAAATTTTTTTAAGTCAGTGTCAATCATGATATGTCAGCTAAAAGCAACTGGAATTTGAAATTAAAAAACAAAAACAAACAAACAAAAAAACCTCTATAATAACTTCAAGAAAGTCAAGTACTTAGATATAAATCTAACAAAATATTTACAGGATCTGTAATTTAAAAAACTATACAGTGGTAATGAAAGAAACCAAAGTAGATATAAATAGAAGGTGAAACATTCTATGTTCATATACTGGAGAACTCAATATTGTGAATATTCCTTATAATTTGATCAATGGATTCAACACAATTCAGATCAATGTCTCAGCAAGCTGCTTTGTAGATACTAACAAACTGATTCTAAAATTTACATAGGAAAACACAGGATTTGGAATTACCATCGCATAAGGAAGAAGTCAGCGACTGGTTGGTTTCCCTTTCAAAGCTATCAAGTGTGAAAATTATTTGGAAGTATGAATCAAAATATAGCTACGTGATTTAAGAAAATGTTTCTGTATTCAATAAACTCAAGTGAAAGCAAAAGAGAGAGAGACAGCAGTAAAGAAGCAAAGTAGGAAAAATAAAGGAGGAAGAAGGAGGAAAGGAGGCAGAGAGGAAGAAGGAAAACAAAGACCAGAAAGAAACAGAGAGGAGGGAGCAAGGGGTAAGGGAGGGAGAAAGGGAAGGAGGGAGGGCAGGAAAGAAGAGCAGGAGAGAGAGAGGAAGAGAGAAAGAAAATAAAGGAGGAAAAGAGAAGAAAACAAAAAGTATGTATATGTTAGTTAGAAGCATAGTTTGGGGCTGCTTACAAAAGTTAATTAACAAATTCACCAAATAGGCTTTTTTCCTTATTCAGAGCATACTCATGGATGGATTTTGTCAACTTCAAGCACAGCTTCCGTACATGAAGTCACAAAGCTTATTTCTGAGGTAAATGAGGTATCTCTTGTTATCAAAATATTAACCATCTTTATTGCAACTTATAATTACTTGCGGACAATTTTCTAACCTCTGATTATTTCAAAATTCTCTTATTTTCTAAATCTCCATGCTTTCTTTCAGGTAAAGTGATAGGTTCATAAGCTTTTTGTTTTCAGTGAAGAATATACAGATGTTTTAAAAAGTTTAATTATCCCAGGACTCTTAATACATTTAATGATATAGAATGAAATGCTTTCATATATAATCACTGTAAAAGTGAAATAAGATTATTGAAACAACAAAATCGCTTTTAATGGAAACAACCCATAAGAGTGATAAAAAGTTGTGCTCTCTGTTCAGAGAAGAATGAGGATTAGTAGTCGGTCAGTTCAGTCGCTCAGTCATGTTCCACATTTTGTGACCCCATGGACTGCAGCATGACAGGTCTCCCTGTCTATCCTCAAGTCCAAGAGTTTGCTCAAATTCATGTCCATTGAGTTGGTGATGCCATCCAACCATCTCATCCTCTGTCATCCCCTTCTCCTCCCGCCTTCAATCTTTCCCAGCATCAGGGTCTTTTGCAATGAGTCAGTTCTTCACATCAGGTGGTCAAAGTATTGGAGTTTCAGCTTCAGCATCAGTCCTTCCAGTGAATATTCAGGGCTGATTTCCTTTAGGATGGATTGGTGGGATCTCCTTGCAGTCCAAAGGACTCTCAAGAGTCTTCTCCAACACCACAGTTCAAAAGCATCAATTCTTTAGCACTCAGCTTTCTCTGTAGTCCAACTCTCACATCCATACATGACCACTGGAAAAACCACAGTTTTGAATAGACAGACCTTTGTTTGCAAAGTAATGTCTCTGCTTTTTAATATGCTGTCTAGGTTGGTCATAACTTTTCTTCCAAGGAGCAAGCATCTTTTAATTCCATGCCTGCAGTCACCATCTGCAGTGATTTTGAAGCCCAAAAAGATAAAGTCAGTCATTGTTTCCATTGCTTCCCCATCTATTTGCCATGAAGTGATGGGACCAGATGTCATAATCTTAGTTTTCTGAATGTTGAGCTTTAAGCCAACTTTTTCACTCTCCTCTTTCACCTTCATCAAGAGGCTCTTTAGTTCTTCTTCACTTTTTGCCACAAGGGTGGTGTCATCTGCAAATCTAAGGTTATTAATATTTCTCCTGGCAATCTTGATTCCAGCTTGTGCTTCATCCAGCCCAGCATTTCTCATGATGTACTCTGCATATGAATTAAATAAGCAGGGTGACCATATACAGCCTTGACGTACTCCTTTCCCGATTTGGAATAAGTATGTTGTTCCATATTCAGTTCTAACTGTTGCTTCCTGACCTCCATACAGATTTCTCAGGAGGCAGGTCAGGTGGTCCTTACTGAGTTATTGTAAGAATTATAGTAAGAATATATTCTTACTATATCATTATAGTAAGAATAAAAAGCCAGCAACCTCATCAATGGACTATATTAAAGTGGCATTTCTTGATACAACAGAGTTTCATATGGTGAGACAAAATAGAAGAATGAAATCAATTAAACGAGGTCTTTGACATCAGGGCTTCCTTTAAAAAAAAAACAAAAAAAAACTGAGTTATAATTAACACTGTTGTTCAGTCATGTCTGAGTCTGTGACCCCATGAAATGTAGCACACCAAGCTTTCCTGTCCTTCATTATTTCCTGGAGTTTGCTTAAATTCATGTCCATTGAGTCAGTGATGCCATCCAGCCATCTCATCCTCTGCTGCCTGCTTTTCCTCCTTTCCTCAATCTTTCCTAGCATCAGGGTATTTTCCAATGAGTTGGCTCTTTGCATCAGGTGGCCAAATACTGATATTCAGCTTGAGCATCAGTTCTTCCAATGGATATTCTGAGTTGATTTCCTTTAAGATTGATTGGTTTGATCTCCTTGCTGTCCAAGAGACTCAAGAGTCTTCTCCAGCACCACAGTTCAAAAGCATCAATTCTTCTACCCTCAGCCTTCTTTATGGTCCAAGTCTTTCATTCGTACATGACTGCTAGATAAACCAGCTTTGATTATGTGGGCCTTTGTTGGCAAAGTGATATCTCTGCTTTTTAATACACCATCTAGTGTTGTCATAGCTTTATATTAGTTTTGGCTTCCCTGGTGGCTCAGTGGTAAAGAATCTGCCTACCTATACAGGAGATGTGGTTTCTATCCCTGGGTTGGAAAGATCTCTTGGAGAAGGAAATGGCAACCCACTCCAGTATTTTTGCCTGGGAAATCCCACGGACAGAGGAGCTTGATGGGCTGCAATACATAGACTCACAAAAGGATTGGCACTACTGAACAACTAAACAACAACAATTAAACTATGCAGATTTTCTACTTTGTAATTATTCAGTCTTGGAAGATTTTTTTTTTCTTTTTTTTAGTCTTGGAAGATTTTATGTTTCTAGAAATTTACCCTTTTTTTGTTTTCTAGGTTGTCTAATTTGTTGGCATACACTTTCATAGTATTCTCTTATGATCCTTTTTATTTTTGTAATTCAACTGTAATTTCTCCTCTTTCACTTTTACTTTATTTATTTAGGCTACTTGTCTTTTATTCTTGATGAGTCTGGCTAAAGTTTTGTCAATTTTATCTTTTAAAGAACCAACTTTAGTTTCATTGATATTTTCTTTTTTCTTATTTAATTATTCATTTCACTTATTTCCACTCTGATCTTTATTATTTCCTTCCATCTACAGACTTCTGGATTTGATTGCTCTTTTCTTCAGTTCCTTTACATATACATTTAGATTGTTTTTTTGAGAGAGTTACTGTTTTTTAGTGTGGGCCTATATCACTATGAACTTCATTCTTAGAACTGCTTTTGCTGTGTCCCATAGATTTCAGAGAGTTGTCTTTTTATTTTAATTTGTCTCCAGGTATTCTTTTATTTCCTCTTAATTTCTCGGTTGGCTTGTTGATATTTCAGCATGATGTTGTACAATTTCAATATGTTTATGAGTTTTTTCCAGTTTTATTCTTGTAGTTGGTTTCTAGTTTCATACTGCTTGATATAATTTCAATCTACTTAAATTAACTGAAACTTTTTGTGGCCTAATACGTGATCTAATCTGGAGAAATTCTCATGTGTACTTGAAAAGAATATAAATTCCTCTACTTTGGAATGGTCAGTATATATCTATTAAGTTCATTTGATCTAATGTGTCATTTTATGCTAGAGTGTACTTATTGAATTTGTCTGGATGATCTACTCATTGATGTAAACGGGTATTAAAGTCCCCTACTGTTAATATATTGCTGTCTATTTTCCCTTTGTATCGGTTAATATTTGCCTGATACATTTAGGTGCTCCTGTGTTGGTTCATGGGGCTTCCCAGGTGGCTCAGTGGTAAAGAATCTGCCTGCCAATGCAGGAGATGCAGGTTCAACTTCTGGATTGGGAAGATCCCCTGGAAGAGGAAATGGCAGCCCACTCTAGTATTCTTGCCTGGAAAATTCCATGGACAAAAGGGCCTGCAGTCAATGAGATTCCAAAGATTCAGACATGACTGAGCAACTGAACATGCACACACTCATATTGATGCATAAATATTTACAAATTTTATACCCTCTTGATGGACTGACCCACTTCATCATTGTGCAACTCCCTGCTTTGCTTTCTGTTAGTCTTTGTTTTAAAGTCTATATTTGTCTGATATGAGTCTTGACACCCCAGTTATTTTTTTCTATTTTCATGGAATATGTTTTTCAACCTTCTCACTTCAGTCTCTGTGTTTCTTTATATCTAAGAAGAGTATCCTTGAGGCAGCATTCAATGAATCTTTTTTTTTTAATTCATCCTGCTGCCCTTATTACTTTTAATTGAACTATTTTATCCATATATTTAAAATAATTATTGTGAAGTATGTATTAATACTTAACTGTCATTTTGTACACTGGCTTCTGGTTATTAGTTCTTTCTTTATTAAAATAATAATTTGTAGACTCACTAGCCCTCTAGATTGATGTATATCATCATATAAGTTAATATGTAAACATTAAACTATTTCAATTGTAGAAGCTGGTCACAAATTGTTTTGAAGTAATTTAAATGTTTCTTGTTGCCAGTGTATAAAAAATTTCCAGAAACAAAACAAAACAAAACAGAGCATTGCCAATGACAAAAATGTAATTAACATTTGCATATTCCATGTTTTATTCCTCGTGTATGGCCCATCCTTGTCTAACACTCTGTCAGAAATTATACTACGTTATAAAATTAGATAGAAAAGTAAAATTTAGCTATTTTGTAAATATATCCATTAATTATTATGCCTCAGTGGTAAAGAACCTGCCTGCAATGTGGGAGACGTGAGTTCGATCCCTGGGTAGAGAAGATCCCATGGAGAAGGACATGGCAACCTATTCCAGTATTCTTACCTGGGAAATCCCATGAACAGAGGCACATAGAGGGCTAGAGTCCATGGAGTCACAAGAGTTGGACATGACTTAGTGATTAAATGGCACACATCACATATACCTTAGTATCAAATAAGTATATTCAGAACTCCTTATTAATGAACTTCTTTTAATAAGACAATAGCAGTTTATGACAAACCTAGACAGCATATTGAAAAGCAGAGACATCACTCTGCTGACAAAGGTCTTTATAGTCAAAGTTACGATTTTTCCTGTAGTCATGTGTGGATGTGAATTGGACCATAAAGAAGGCTGAGCACCAAATAACTGATGCTTTTGGACTGTGGTGCTGGAGAAGAACAGAAGGCAATGGCACCCCACTCCAGCACTCTTGTCTGGAAAATCCCATGGATGGAGGGACCTGGTGGGCTGCAGTCTATGGGGTCGCTAGGAGTCAGATGCGACAGAGCAACTTCACTTTCACTTTTCACTTTCATGCATTGGAGAAGGAAATGGCAACCCACTCCAGTGTTCTTGGCTGGAGAATCCCAGGGACGGGGGAGCTTGGTGGGCTGACATTTATGGGGTCGCACAGGGTCGGACATGACTGAAGTGACTTAGCAGCAGCAGCAGCTGGAGAAGACTCTTGAGGGTCCCAGCAAGTAGATCAAACCAGATAATCTTTAGGGAAATCAACTCTGAATATTCATTGGAAGGTCTGATGCTGAAGCTAAAGCTCCAATACTTTGGCCACCTGATGCAAAGAGCCAACTCAATGGAAAAGACACTGATGCTGGGAAAGATTGAGAGTAGAAAGAAAAGGTGGCAACAGAGGACGAGATAGTTGAATGGCATCACTGACTCAATGGACATGAGTTTGAGCAAACTCTAGGAGATTGTGATGGACAGGGAAGCCTGGTGAGCTGTAGTCCTTGGGATTGCAAAGAGTTGGACATGACTTAGCAACTGAACAAAAACAAGTTATTTCAAAACCATATTTTCTTTTTTTTTCATCATTCCTAAAATGGATGTTTCCAAAGAACTTAATTTTTCTTTAGATCATATGTGCCAAAAATGAAATGTCTGATGTTCTGCAATATCACTTTTGTACCCACATAAAGTCAATGTTTCATCATTAAAAAAAAATACAGAATGCCATTTCATTATATAGTATTTTGAGAAAACAGGGGAAAAAAAATCATCCATAGGCCTACAAACTGAAAACAATTACCATTAACTTTTGACTTGTTACTTTTCAGATATTTTCTTAAAAATAGTTGTTTTGTAATTCTTCTTTGCTCTATAGACAACAATACAGAAATTAAGAGTTCAAGCTCAGAGTCAGCCAGAATAGGTTTGAAATAATGCTCAACTACTCAGTTATTTTATTCCCCAGATTCCTCATCTGTAAAATTTGTGTCAAAAATGTAGGTATTTTAACTCATAAGCAGTAAAAATTAAACATGATAATGTATACAAGTAAAAGTTTTGACATAGGAACTCTTCTAAATTAGTGCATAACTGTGTATGTATAATATATTTGTGAATTTAATTCTGCAATCTTTTATACATATATTGCAAACATAAGACTTTTACATGTTATAGAAACTTCTTTATCATCTTCAATGTTATGATACTCTTTGACATTTATATAACCATTAAAACATATTTAAATATTTAAATTGTTTTAATATATGATATTAAAAGCAACAGTGATAAAGGAGCCAAATAATAAGAAGCTTCTATTAATCATGAAATCAGCAAATTTAAAACTTTTATAAGACAATATATTTACAAATTTATTTCAGTGAATTTTAAAAGATAAATTTTCATATCACTTTTATTAGAGTTTGTGAGTTAATATGTTTCTGTATGTTGAAAAATTATAAGTCATTTCAAAGATATGGAATTAAATATGTAGCTATCAAGCTAGCAAATGACAACATAAAAAGAAATGAAGAAAATCTTATCAGTGAATTTTAAAACTCTTAAAAATGTTTTAATGTTTAATAATTTAGATATTTGTTAAAAATGAATTAAAATTTACAGAAATATTTATTTTTTCCTTCTTCCATGTTTTTTTCACTAGGGTCAATCATTATGAATTTTATGTGTACATATTATATATTTTTATATGAATATACACATGTATTTACAAATACAGTATTTTAAAATATTTAATATTTTATCAAGATTTAAAAATTAAAATTATTAATTTTTATTAGTTCATTTTCTCTTTTTCTCCAATTGATAGGCCTCATTAATTTTTTGGCATGGGTAATCTGAATAATGGCCCCCAAATATTGCCTGTGTCCTAATGTCTGGAGCCACTGAATGTTACCGTATATGGCAGAAGAGACCTCTCAGATGTGACTGTCTGATGCTGATAAGGAGATTATCTTCTATTATGCAGGCAAAAGAGCCTTTATAAGAATGATGGAGAAGGAGTCAGAGGAAAAGATCATGTGATGTTGGAAGCAGACATTGGAATTGATGTGCTTTGAAGATGGAGGAAAGCCTCTCAAGCCAAAGAATAAAAGTGGCCATGAAAAGATGAAAAGGGCAAGGAGACAGAATCTCCAGGGAAAAAAAAGCCCCCCTTGAGTTATTTTAGACTTCTGACACCCAAAACTGTATACTGATATGTTTGTGTTGTATTAAGCCACTAAATTTGTGGCAATTTGCTAAAATAACACATTTTTGGAAACTAATATACACTATACTATAGTAATAGTCATAGTTTATTTTATTATCTTTTCTTTGACTTAGCTATCATAATTTTAGGTATAACATTTAGTACTAATTTATCTTATGAGTTGATCAAGTAAACAACAAAAGCCCAGTTTAAAAATACCAATTTGAAGTGAATACAATATCTTTGATGTAGTGTAATTAATGATATGATATATTTTCTCTTAGATTGAGTGTTCTATTTCTTTTCCATAGCTTTTTACTTGCATGTTTGTCTACCTACCTGGTCTTCTTCATTTCTATTAGATCGGTAAGATTTTCTTCATTTCTTTCCATGAGTTATCTTCTACTAGCTTGACAGCTTACATATGTAATTTTGCATCTTTGTAATTACCCATAATTTTTCAACATACAGAAACACATTAACTCACAAACTTTAAAGTGACTTGGAAATTTCTCATCTTATAAATGAAATAAACAGCATATTTTAACTACCTCTACATCAATCCTATCCCATTATCACACACTGATTTTTATGACCATTGTTTTCTGCATCTCACTCCTTCTTTCTGTGTTTATTTTATTCTTACTGGAAACTATTCTTTAGTACTTGATTCAGCATGATTATGTGTGCTCTAGCCTGTTTTCACTTCTGTATGTCTGAAAATATAACTTTACCCTAAACCTTGACTGTCCTTTAGGCTTGATTTTAAATTCTAGCTTGATGGTCATCTCATTATTATTGTTGTCAAAGTGAAGATAATTCACTGTTGAATGTTATTCTTTGATATGTAATTGGTGTCTTTTGTATAGCTTTTTTAAAGACTTTCTTTTCTTATTTAGCATTCAGGTTTTTCCTTAGCAAATGACTGTATTTATTTTTATTTATCTTAATTGATGCACACTGAATTTTAAATGCGTTTTTCTACAATTCTAGAAAGGTCAGTTATAATGTCTTCAAATACTATAATTTTAATATGTCACCTAATCTTGAATTCTAGAACTATTTTTGGATGCTTTAAACATATTACCTATTATTTTATCTCTTTAACTGTTTGCGTAGACTTCTGGGTAAATAAACACACATTATCTTCCATATTTCTAATGCTTTCTTTTATCAAATAATTTCTAAAATTCATCCCAAAGACTACGATACTATCTTTGAATATCAATACTGTAATTTTCACTCTTAATATTTTTGTTTATTTTTATACAATGCTTTTGATTGTTATCTGCTATTTCCATAGCATGCTTTATCATTTTTGTGTATGCTATTTTTTCCATTAGCACTTTGAGGAAGCTAAACACACTTATTTTAAATTATTTTTATAGTACTCTTATTTTCAGACAAATTGATGATAACTATAACTTAGTGGGTAGCATTCTTCAAGCTCTTTGAAGAGGTTCTTTATTGTATATTCACCTTGAATGAGAATATGCAGTGTGCGTGCGTGCGTGCGTGCGTGCGTGCGTGTGTGTGTGTGTGTGTGTGTGTGTGTGTGTCTGGTTATGCTTCCATTATGGCAAACTGCCACTTCACTCCAGTCTTGTGCAATCCTTACTAAGAGTGAAGTTTTCAGGCTCATATCACCTAATTAACATCATAGATCTTTTCACTGAACCAGTGAACATCTTGGCACAGTTCCCATTTTGTGGCTACCTCCTCCTTCTTTCTAACTTATTACTGAAAGGTTTTATAAAAGTATCAACTCCAGAGAGCTGCCAGAATTTTTCTCTATATTTTAAAGAAGTACAGCCCAGATCCTGATATAAAATGATGGGCCTCACTGAATTCTCAGTATCATGATGGGAAATTTGGTCATAGTTAACCATACTGGAATCAAACTACTCCAAGGTTTTTGCTGAAAATCCTGTGACTCACGTGGGATTACCCTCCACATAATATTGTGAGAAGAGTTTTCTACTTCTGAACTATAGAGAAATTAGTCATTTCTGAGCATGGCTAATCCCTGGTAGCCCAGATGGTAAAGAATCTGCTTGGAAGTAAGAGACCTGGGTTCGATGCCAGGGTTGGGGAGATCCCCTGGAGGAGGGCATGGCAAACCACTCCAGTATTCTTGCCTGGAGAATCCCATGGACAGAAGAGCCTGGTGGGCTACAGTCCATGGGGTCCCAAAGAGTCAGACACGACTGAGTGTAAGCACAGCACAGAACATGAACTGTATTATATGTTAATATACTTTAATATAAAATAATATTATACTTTAATATACTGCAATATAATTTAATATTTAATAATTTAAATATTTAATATTTAATAATATACTTTAATATTTAATTATACTTTAATATCATTATTGCCACATGTTATCTGTAGCTCCAGAGAATTAAAGTATATAGTAATCATACTATCTTTATTAGAATGCAATTTATATCTCTGTATATACAGATACATACATAGAATGCAATTTATAAAATATAAATAGAGTGCAATTTATATATATATGTATGTGTGGTGGATATATGTGTGTGTATATATATGGATACACACATATATATATATATTTTCCATTTTGGGTTATTTTTAGGGCACAATTGAAGAAATGGAATTATTTAATTATGACAGTATATACTGTCTTAATTCTCTTAATATCATTGCCAAATCTCTATTCTAAAAGGTTAAGAATTAATTTTGTATTGCTGTTTTCAAAAGCACTTTTTATTTTAAATTAAAAATGCTGTAAAGGACCAACAAATATTTTAATACCATTTTTATCTGACACAGTCATAAAACCTGCTCTAATTCCTATGGATTTAAAACATCCTAAGTGTACTATATTTATGTGTTTTATCCTATTCTCCATAACTGTTTTGAAACTTAGTGCTTGTGAAACTAAAGAAATAATTCATGTTTTCTTCTTTTAGAATCAACACTGAAAACTGAATTATCTTTTAGTCACAGAGTCTGCAATAGGAAGAATAATCCTGAAAGATCAGAGCTGAATGAGTCACGGATTGAATCTCTTAGAAGATTTCTATAGAAACACACTGATGAACAGGGAAATACAGAAGTCACGTGGTACTTTCAGTATAGGAATGGTAAGACAGACACAAATAGGCTCTCTTATTAAAACAGGATAAGAAGGGCAATTGTAAAAGCTAATACATACTATCCACACTATAAAAGTAACTGACCCAAATATATGAAAAATTAGTAGCTCATAGCAAAGTGAGATGACCAAACATAGAGTATAAATGGTGTACTCTTGACCAAGAGTTATTTCTCATCAGATTGTGTGCATGTTCAGTTGTGTCTGACTCTTTGCGACCCTATGGACTGTTGCCCATCAGGCTCCTCCATCCATGGGATTTTTCCAGCAAGAATACTGGAGTGGGTTGCCATTTCCTCCTCCAGAGGATCTTCCCTGCCCAGGGATTGAACCTGCATCTCCTGCATTGGCAGGTGATTCTTTACCACTGAGCCACCTGGGAAGTTCTCTCATCAGATTATTTATTTCCTATTCCAAGACATGTTGTTAAAAATTCTAACGAAAGAATGGCCTGACCTATAGAATCATGAAAATGTTAATGTGTTCTTAGTTCTAAGTAAAGAAATGTGCCAGCTCATGAGAGGAGGAGAGGAACAAAAGGCAAGGGTCTCTCAGTTGACCTTGGATTGGGTGGTTCTACTAATTCAAAGAAATTGGAAGCTGAGATATAGATGGTAGTTGTATTTAGCATCAGTAACTTTTTTATAAGGGCATGTGTGCCTTTGGGTCTTAAGACAAAAATATTATTTGTCTACTGCACCTAGAATTACAGTCCAAACAACCAATTTTAGCAGCTTTATTTTCCCCCTCTCTCATAGAAGATGGCTTTTTGCAAAAACAACATTTTTATGTCAAGATGGCATTTTGTCTTGACAGAAAGACATTGGTGGGCATAGATCTAGATATGCATTCCTTTAATGCAGCTAAAAGCAAAATAACCTTTGCATTCATGTATAGGTAAAATAGAGTTGAATCTTGAACAATATAGGGATTAGGGTTGCCAACTCTAACACAGTGGAAAATCTACCTACTGCTAACTTTGCCTCAAAAACAAATAAGTTGATAAATAGTTCACAGTATACAGATTTTCTAATATTTTGGAAGTCATAATGATGGGATTAGCTGTATAGTTTTATAAATCTTACGTACACATTCTGAATAAATTAAGATACTGGACTAGATAACCCCTTAAGATAATTTGATATTTTATCAATGCCAGTCTATTCACATAATGTTTGTGCACATGTATAAAATATAATTTCCTAAACCACTATTTTATTTAAACTATTCTTAATAATGCCAGCTTATTATTACAATAATGATTACCATTACAATTAATAATGTAATATTGTGATAATATTACAAACAATAATTACATAGTTTGAGTTAACTATACACCACGCAGAGTTTTGTGAAGATTCAAACCATCATGGAGTCACTGAGAAATTCCACAGTATGATCTCACCATATCAGACGCCAGAAAATAAAAATGAAAGTGAAGTGTTAGCTGCTCAGTCATGTTTGACTCTTTGCGACCCCATGGACTGGAGCCCTCCAGGCTCCTCTATCCATGGAATTCTTCAGGCAAGGATACTGGAGTAAACTAAAATAATGAGAGTATTATCTCTGAATTTACCATACGTCCATATTTGATGGAGAAGGCAACGGCAACCCACTCCAGTACTCTTGCCTAGAAAATTCCATGGATGGAGGAGCCTGATGGGCTGCAGTCCATGGGGTCGCTAGGAGTCCGACACGACTGAGCAACTTCACTTTCACTTTTCACTTTCATGCATTGGAAAAGGAAATGGCAACCCACTCCAGTGTTCTTGCCTGGAGAATCCCAGGGACGGGGGAGCCTGGTGGGCTGTCGTCTATGGGGTCGCAAAGAGTTGGACACGACTGAAGTGACTTAGCAGCAGCAGCAGCAGTATTTGACATGAGCATTGATTATCCTTTTTATAATTGTGATAAAAATTTTTAGGCAAGATACACTCCTGAGTTGATTCACACACTCTTGTTTCCCATTCTTGATACTACATTTGAAATGAAAAGAAGTTTCGCTCACTTTCTCTTGTCTCAGAACCTCCACTGCACTGCCTGACACATTCTGTTCTATAAAACACTTTTCCTTCCTTATAATTGTGTCTTTACAGATTGAGAAGCACTATATTTACAGTTGTTGTGATTACTAAATGAGTTAGTATATATATTTAAAGGGTTTCCGAGGTGGCTCAGTGGTTAAAGAATCCACTTGCAATGCAAGAGACACAGGTTTGATCCCTGGGTTGGGAAGATCCCCTGGAGGAGGGCATGGCAACCCACTCTAGTATACTTGCCTGGAAAATTCTATGGACAGAGGAGCCTGGCAGGCTGCAGTCCATAGGGTCACAAAGAGTTGGTTGTGACTGGTCGTGTGCACACATGTATATGTAAAATAACTGGAATATGCCTGATGTATGCGTGATATGTAACTGTTAGGGAAAAAGAGGGAAAAGGTACATTTAAATAATGTGGCATATCTCTTTCTTAAATAGAATTTGGTGGACATTATTAGAGATCTTGTCATCATATAATATTTGATGGATTTCTTTTCTATTTTCTCTGCTAGAGAGTGAGCTAGTCGAGAGCTGGTACCATGCCTCATTCACCTCCACATCAGTGCTTAATATAACAGCACCAATGGAATTCAGTGCTTTCAAGTAACAGATAAAACCCAGTTGAGATATATTAAGTTTTATTGCTGAATTTCTCATCAATAATTTTTGTTAAAATAATACACATTGAGATCACTGCTTCCAAAAGGGTGTCTCAAGCTTAATTCAATTTCATATCAAATTATTTTTCTTTGTTAAGTAAGATATACTGGGATACTTGAGATCTGTGTGTGTGAGCTCTCAGTATTGTCCAACTCTTTGTGACCCCATGAATTGTAGCCTGCCAGGCTCCTCTATCCATATTTTCTAGCCAAGAATACTGGAGTGGGTTTCCATTTGCTCCTCCAGGGGATCTTCCCAATCCAGGGATCGAATCCACATCTTTTGTGTCTCCTGCACTGGCAGGCAGAGTCTCTACCAACTGTGCCACCTGGGAAGCCATACTAACTCATATTTTAGGTATAGTTCAGAATGAATTAAATCAGGAGTCTATGGTCTTTCTGTAAAAGCAAACAAAAAACAACAGTAAATATTAGAGGCTTTGTGAGTCACACAAACTCCATCACAACTAGTCCACTCTACTACTGCAGTGAGAAATGAGCCCCAGACAATGAGTGAATGAATGAATATAAAAGTTCAATCTCAAAAAAAAAAAAGTTCAATCTCATTTTATTTATAAAATGGGCAATGGGCTAGAATTAGTCCATGACCATGGTTTGCTGAACCCTGAATTAAATCAATAAATAGTTTATACTAAAAGTTAAGACCTCACTGCATGGAGTGTTAGGTTAATTGACTTATCTAGTTCTCATTAAAGTATATAAATACTTTGTCCTCATTTGTTAAAATATCTTGTAAAATAAAGAGTTTGGATCAAATTGACTTCCTTAAAAGGCTATTTCAAAATACACTGATAAATGCACTTGAATAATAATTATGTGGTTAATATATTTGGAATGAAGGCATTTAAATGGAGCCTGCCAGGCTCGTCTGTCCATGGGATTTCCCAGGCAAGAATACTAGAGTGGGTTGCTATTCCCTTCTCCATGGATCTTCCTGACACAGGGATCAAACCTGGGTCTCTTGCACTGCAGGCAGATTCTTTACCATCTGAGCCACCAGGGAAGCCCTTGATTAACACTTTACTATATGATGCTATTGGAGAAGGAAATGGCAACCCACACCAGTATTCTTGCCTGGAGAATCCCAGGGACAGAGGAGCCTGGTGGACTGCCACCTATGGAGTCATACAGAGTCGGACATGACTGAAGTGACTTAGCAGCAGCAGCATATGATGCTATATCTATTAATATGCTTGCTGTTGTTGTTCAGTCACAAAATATTGTGTTATTCTTTGCGACCACGGATTCTGACATGCCAGGTTCCTCTGTCCTCAACTATCTCCCACAGTTTGCTCAAATTCATGTCCATTGAGTTGGTAATGCTATCTAACCATCTTATCCTCTGCCATCTCCTCCTCCTTTTGCCTTGCATCTTTCCTAGCATCAGGGTCAGTGAATTGACTCTTCACATCAGGTGGCCAAAATACTGCAGCTTCAGCTTCAGCAACAGTCCTTCCAAAGAATATTCAGAGTTGCTTTCCTTTAAGATTGACTGTTTCAATCTTCTGGCAGTCCAAGTGACTCTCAAGAGTCTTCTCCAGCATCACAAATCCAAAATATCAATTCTTCAGCACTTAGCCACTTAAGATCCAACTCTCATATCCATACATGACTACTGGAAAAACATATGCTTAGACTTAAAATTGTCTAGTTGGTGATACAGTAGTCAATGTCTGCTAAATCTATTTGATAAGAAAACAAGTTTTCCAATAACTATTTCACTGAACTACTATCCAAGGGAACATACCTTGGAAAACACTGAAAAATACAGACACTACTTTCCCTTTAACTTCTGACTTTCTATGTAATATGAAATTCAGTTTTTTTCAGAATATAGTCTCAGTTATTAGAAATAATAATGGTCACTGCCTCAACAGGGAAGATGGGACCTTTTAACATTTATAGAGTCTTTCCATAGGGAGTTTCATACTATCAATAGGAGTAATCTCATTTTCTTTCCTCAGAATCCGACCTGATTTTAACCATTTCTGGAGGATAAATATCCTGACTATTCATTATGATTTACTGTAATATTTTCTCTTCGCTATCTCTTATGGGAAAGACTGCAATTATCTTTAAGCATTCATTTTTCTCTTCTTATTTTAGTCTTTGAACTCCTACATTTTAGTTGAGTGAATGAGCCCCTTGTTGGAGACTATAATCACAGCCTCACTTGCTTAAGTTCTGGGAAATAAGATACTGGCTCCTCCCCGGTCACCCTCACTGAATGGAAATTGCTTGTCCTCCATTTCCTTTTCTCCTGTTTGTGGGCTGAGAAGTGGATATGGTTGTGGTGAACTATCTCTGGTGATGTCAGGAGGTGACTGGCAGTAGGCTCCAGAGGAAGAAAGTACAAGAAGCCTCAAAGCTCACCTGACTGAGCAAAAAACATCACCTTGCCACTCCTAGCATATCATGCCTAACACAACAGAGAAGTAAACTTCTATCTTATTACACCACTGTCATTTTTTTGATATAGTTAAACAAATAACCTTATTAATGAACTTTACTTTTAAAATGTCAGAATGTGGGGTTACTTCTGATTTTGCTCTCTAGTCCACTGAGCGGACTCTGGTCTACTGGTCAGATCTACCAGTCAAACTGGTTTGTAACCTTAACCCATACTTTTCCCTGCAGACTGGTAGCACCATGGTATTAACTGGACCATCTCAGACAGAACTAACCTAGAGGAGACTTTGGATTGCCTACATGGAAACATAAGGTTCTAAAGGCAGAAATACAGACATTCTTCTCTTTCTGTGTTGAGTTAGACGGTGGCGCATGCATTTTATTATCTGCATGTACTTTAGCAGAAACCATATCAACCACTTTGGATCATTTACTTACAGAACTGACAAAGTGGATATATTTGAACAAACGTGTGAATATGTTTCTGTGAACATGCATCTGACTGCACAGCAATTTTCTGAATTACTTACTATTTTCAATTATCCATGCTTCTGTAGTCTTCCATCAGCATGGATAATCAAGTGTGTTCAGTTAACAAACATGAATGTCTGGAAGGCATTAATAAAGCCTGCAAAATGCATTACTAAGTATTATTTTCATGTTGAATGAAATTAAATAGAAAAATTAGTGTAGATGTTAAAGAAATAGGGAACAATATGATTACGGCTCAATTTAGATATAATTTTTTATATGAACAATAACAAATAAAATCTTAGGAGAAACATGATTATAATTTTTTATTGCAGCAAACAGTCTATCTGAGGACTGCTACTTGAATTAATATAATTCAAAAAGCTGTATTTTAATGAAGATTCATTCATATAATTACTTATCTGCATAAACTTTAGATTCAATATAGGAAATAGGCAATCAAGTGCTATCATGAATAAGATAAAACATTTTAAATATTAAAACTCTGATTCTAACTTGATTTTATCCCTTTGCATCCAATTTTATAAACTAACATATTATGCACATTTTGGAAGTTTAACAGCTTTTTATTTTTAAAAATAACCTAAATGCCACATTAACAATTTTTAAAAACCAACTGAATTATAAATGCATAAGTTCATTTGGGGATATATATATATATATATATATATATATACACACACACATATATATATATATATATATTATGTTGGGAAATGTCATCACATCCTTCATCTTCACATTTTTTATGGCTTCCTGTGGTGAACACCTGTGGCTTGTTGGCAGTGAGTTTGGTTCTTGGGACTATTAAGCACTCTGTATTTTTAGAGTGGATCAACTTGGAGTTATTCGACACAGGTGTTTCTATAATTATGATACACTGGGAAATCTATAGTACTCAGTAGCTTTCAGGTTCCCATTTCTACCTAGGTAATAAAGCCCTGTCCCTTATACAGGGCAGCTTCACTGAAGTATTAATAGAAGGTTAAACATAAGTTTGCTTAACTGACTTTTAATAAACTAACCAGATATTTTCTTTTGAACATCTGACATTTAGAAACACATAGAATAGCTTCTCAAGTTGATAATTTTCATAAGGCAGGCCAAGTTACCTCAAATATCTTAAAGGAATATCAGCTATTATATTTAAAAACTATATCAATCAGGTATATTTACATTAATAGAATTTTTGGAGCCCATGTATTTTATGCACTATTGCATGTACTTAGCTTTTGAATGCATTTATATACCTGGCATACCCACTTATTTTTTATGTGTCAAAATATAAAAGTAATGTTTTGGTATTATATGTTATAGAAAATATAATATGCACATGTGTGGGCTTAATTTTAAGGCAGAGCATGTATAGAGAGCAGTTATCTTCAGGCAAAATTATCACTCCTAATATACCTCATTCATCTGATTTTAGGTACTTCAAAACTTTGCTTTAAAGCCACTAGAACTCCACCGTGGTCTACACTGAGTTTTAGATTCTTATCAATAGGAACACTTGAATGTGACACAACCAAAGGTAAATATCTTTCTCAAAGAAACATGAGTTTATAGGGAAGTTGTTTGGTTTAACAGTACTCTAATTTCATCTTCTGCAGAAGGAAGTGGCAACCACTCCAGTATTTTTGTCTGGGAAATCCCATGGACAGAGGAGCCTGGTGGGCTATCATCCATGGGGTCTCAAGAGGTGGGCATGACTCAGCCACTGAGAAATCTCATCTCCATTTTCATAACCAGTACTCACTCATCCCTTTCCCTCTGAAGTGGAGATGAAGGGGCTTGTTCAAATTAATTACCGACACTAATAACAAGGGAGAGAAGAGGAGAAGAGTGGTCTCAGCAACCTCAGTAGAAGCATGAATTTACTCCATGGTGGAGCTGCTGCAGGAACTGTGGACTCGGCTTCATTCAGGTTTGCATCCCTGCCTAAAAAAGTCACAAGATACATAGTAAACATGTCTTGGTAAATGGTAACTGAAGAGAAGGTCCTCAGCCCTCCTGAGACTCTCAGATCCTTTTGCCTTTACACAGGTTTCCAGAACATCATGGTGATTTCTGCTGCTACTGTTGCTGCCGACAACTCCATCCATACTAACAGATGAGAACATCATTCAGAGAAAAAACACAACCAACTGACAGTGTGGATATTGAACAATAGTGCTATGCAAATAAGTTGGAAGCAGGATTCCTTAAACACCTAATGGACAAATAACATAAAACAGGGGAGTTAACAACCATAGAAATAACACTCCAGTCCTTGCATTTGCCCCTAAAAAAGTCAGTTTGATTAACAGTGCTTCTATAGTTCTAACAGTGTTATAGCAGTTTTTTATTTTCCTGCATTCATAGGCTAACATGAATCTGCAAAGACAACACCATTTATTTTGACACTAATTTTATTTATTTTTTGGTATATCTTTCTATCATGACTTTGGATGACATTTAACTTTATAAGTAAGGCTTAATTTAAAATTTCCTTAAAAAACTGTGTGAGTAAGCTAACTTACTCTGCTTCTAACTGTAATTTTTTCTTTACCTCCTGATTTCCATTCTAGGATTTTATAGAATTAATTGTTACTACCAAGCTAACAATGGTCTTTATCTTTTTGTTTCTAAATATTTGGAAATTCATAAAAGGGCATAAACTAGAGCCATATATATGAGTTTCTTTAGGAATCAACTTGCTGTCAACTAATACATCTGGTGCTTAATCCCTGTTGTAACAATAAAAGCTGCCTATTCTGCAGAAAATTTAATAGAAATTAAAGCTAGGATGTGAACTTTTCCACTTTAAAAGAGTGAAATTTTTTGAAGTATCACAGTTCATTATATCATAGGAAAGCTGTATTTGTTCAGCACCATGGAGCAAACACTTATATATTCCCACTCAGCCTGTGTCAAAATCTTGCTCCTCTTCCTTAAAGTGAAACATAAATATCTAGTACAGCTAATCTTCTAAATTACAGCAATAATGCCAAATTTTTATATATGAGTTCCCATTCAACAAACATTTTAAGTATTTTAAGTGCATGGGTTATCTTGTTCGCACAACAAACATGTAGTTAGATATCCCTTTACAGATAGGGAAAATGAAATATAGAGAAGAAAAATAACTTAAGGTAACACATCTGGTTAGCAGTAGAGCTAACATTTAAACCCTGATAGTCAACCTCAAAAGTCCCTGCTTCTAAATGAAATACTACTATACATTCCCCAACACTATATGTGCAATTGTTGTGTGGTTCTAGACCCACACTTTTAGTAATCTTCATGTATGCCTGAAGATTTAGTGGTGTCTGACTCTTTGAAAACCTATGGACTATAGCCCTCCAGGCTCCTCTGTCCATGGGATTCTCTAGGCAAGTACACTGGAGTGTGTTGTCATGAACTCCTCCAGGGGATCTTTCCGACCCAGGGATCAAACCTGTGTCTCTTGTGTCTCCTACATTAGATGGTGGGTTCTTTACCACTAGCACCCCTGGGAAGTATGTTAATACTTGATCATTAACATCAAATCAAATACTTTCATATACAGTCTTGATAAATTTGATGAACTTAGCAAATTGTTCATAGATAAGATTTGACTGTTAAAATTCCTAAGTTGGTGTGTCCTTCTTAACTGATTTAAGGGCTGAAACAATTAAAGCAGCTTTTCTTTTCCTCTCTTACAGATACTATTGAGTGATTTATTGCTAAGCACAGGTTTTTAGTGTGAAAAGTTTTCTGATATATTTGATGAATTGGGCCTAGGAAAAAACATCTCCCTTAAACAACCATTTTTTGAATCAACTGAGTATGATATAAGGTTCAGAGAGAAGTACTGTCTCCACTGGGACCACATATCTCTTTGATTTGAGCAGTCTTCCTGGCTACCCCAGCCAGTTTACTCTCAGGATGAATTATGGGGTGGAAAAGCTTGTATCCAGAGACATAAGCAGTGTGGGAGGGAAGGAAAAACAAACTCATTTTAAGCCAAAATGATCCCCATTATTTTGGTTCATTGTTGAATGAGAAAGAACATGATGTTACCCACTCCCCCCAATATAGTGTTAATTACAATGTGGAGTACATTAGAGGTAGAACACAATTTTAGATTTATATTTATGAGTGTGGAGAAGCTGCTGTCTACTTTCCATAATTGTTGGTAATATAGAAACTATTAGAACTCAACATATCAACACCAAATCTGCAGGTCTGGACTATCTTCCCAATTGTCTACAGCCTTGAACTCTGTCAAACTGATGTTCCCTATGACAATGTTTAAACTTGATAACTGGTAAAATGTTTTTGTTTCAAATGAATTCAGTATTTTCCCTAAAATATGTTATTCTGAAACACTGAAGGCAAAATAAAAGGAAAAAGAAAACAAACAAAAAGTATATAAAATACAATCATTTGATTTGTGAGTTTTAATTCTAATGTCCTAGCACTTAACATTTAATCAAAAGATGATTCTTTTAAAATATATATCTGATCATGGCATTTTTCTTCTAAAGGCTGCAATAGTTGCCCATTACACTTAGGAAAGAATAAAACCAAGATCTTTACCAAGATGCAAGGGAGAAAATTGGAATTATTTAAAGCGCTTTGTTTATCTCACTGACCGTGACACGCTGTATTTGGTAAGACCAGACAGTAGGACATTCTGAAATTCAAAGACAATGCCACACCACAAAGAACTGCCCTGCTTGTTTCAGTACTTTTTACTGTCTGGCTCAGACTCAAACACCACTTTCAATGTAAATTACTTCCCCATTACAGAGAAGACAAAACTTATGCAAATCAGGTGAAGTTGGGTCTGAGTTTTCTTCGATTTTGCCAAGCACTGTTCACTTTTTGAGCAATCACATAGCCGTAACCTAAAGGGTCTGTAGTGCTGAGTTGCCAATTCAGACTACAAATATGGCTACAAGGGTCACAGTGACTCTACACATGAAGGCAAGCATCCAGCAGTTTTGTCGTGTCTTAAAGTACAGTTGAGCCTTTGTACTGAAGCGCGCTTTTATAAGTTATTTTAGTTTTATTTTTTCTTCATATTACCCTGTCAGGATGGTATATTCGCTTTAAAAGCATTATATATGCATAGCTTAGGCTTCCTCAGTGGCTCAGATGGTAAAGAATCTGCCTGCCATGCGGGAGACCTGGGTTAGATCCCACGGTTGGGAAGATCCCCTGGAGGAGGGCATGGCAACCCACTCAGGTATTCTTGCCTGGAGAATCCCATGGAGAGAGGAGCCTGGTGGGCTGCAGTCCATGGGGTCGCAAAGAGTTGGACACGACTGAGTGGCAAAGCACAGCTGCACAGTGTATGATTAAACACACTATTATTTTCATTTACAGACAGCAAAAACTATTTGCTATTGTTGTTCAGTCAAGTCCTACAAAAAGTCGAGTCCTTTTTCCTCTGCCCTCCTAGTTTCTCTGGCTGGGGCCCTGTGAATTAAACTGACAAAAGACAAATTAATAACAGAAAAGACAAATGAGGGATATTATTCTATACAGCGTGCATACATGCAGGAGAAACTCAGTGATGAGTAACTCAAAGGAATGGTTAGAAATTTAGTTTATCTAGAATGTTAATAATAAATATGTAGAGAAGAGACAAGACAAAAGGAAAGACTTCAGGCTTCCAAGGTGATAAACTGTGGGAAGGCAAACATATGGGGGAAACTAATGGAGTAGTATTTGTACCGGTCCATTTCAGTGCCAACTTTTTCTGTTTACCATGGTCTTGAAACTTCCCAGGAGAGGGGATGTATATGGCAGTCATCATAACTCAAGAGTTTAATCAGATAAGGGAAGCTCTGGGAAGACTTCTTTCCTATTGGTTGAACTTCAAATGCCTTCAGCTCAAAATAACAGGCATATTTTGGGGCATCATATTTCAATTCCCTATTTTAAATATGTATGTGGCTTCCTGGTGCCTCAGACAGTAAAGAATCTGTCTGCCAATGCAGGAGGTTTGGGTTTGATTCCTGGGTCAGAAAGATCCCCTGGAGATGAAATGGCAACCCACTCCACTATTCTTGCCTGGGAAAAGGCATGGACAGAGGAGCCTCTATATGTGATTTCAAAGAATTGGATGCTACTTCACAGCTAAACAACAATATGTATTATATATATATGTATAAACACACACACATTTGTCAAAAGTGGAAGTGCTCAATTCAATACACCCAAGAAGCACTGCCTCATACCTCTCCACGTGGCTGACATTACGTCTTAACCTGCCGTCATCTTCATAGTTACTCAGTTCCAGTTGTATTATTCTCCTTGTATTTTCTGAACACTTTCCTAAACATGCTCCTATCTCAGGGCTTTGCACTTGCTCTTTCCCCTCTCTACCTGGAATGCTGGCACCTCAAACATTCACATAGCTCTTCCCTCCCTTTCATCAAGGTTTTGTTTAAAAGCCACTTCATCTGAGAGGCTGCTTTATCAGCTCTAATGAACAATACCAACTCTCATCGCTACTTATTGTCCTCTCTGCTTCCTATAGCCCCGTAGCATTTATCACCAGTCTACAGAGTGACATGTAATGGTACCAACATCTTGGATATATTTTTGTCTCTTCTCATTAAACATAAATTTCTTGAAACCTGTAGATTTAATTTATCTACACTGATATATGAGGTGCTGTGCCTAGTCACTTAATTGGGTCCAACTCTGTGACCCCATCGACTATAGACCACCAAGCTCCTCTGTTCATGGGATTCTCCAGGCAAGAATACTGGAGTGGGTTGCTGTTACCTTCTCCAGGGGATCTTCCGGACCCCTGAACCCGGGTCTCCTACACTGCAGGCAGATTCTTTACTGAGACACCAGGCAAGCCCATATACATGCATACAACATACATATTCAAGTTTTCCCTTTTCTAAAGGCATGATGCAAAGGAAGTATGAAAGAGAATAGTGACAAGGAGTGTCTGGGATTAACATTTCCCAGATGTTTTACTTTTAGGGGCAAAATAGATTTACACCTTAGTATAAAGGACAAAGATCTACTATAAATGGGACTGAAAATACCATCTGAGTGAACACACAATCAGCAAAGTATTTGAAGCACAAATACAAGGGCAGGGACGCACCTTTGGTAAAGATGCTGATAGAGACCTTTTAATGGTACTGTACAAAAACAATGTGACATTGGTTTTATTGAAAGGAAACACTAGCTTCTAGTATTTTTTTTAAATTCAGACAGGATTTAGAGGCAAGAGTCTATTGCATCTCTTTATACTGAATGACTGTTGAGAAATAAGTACTTTCTTGAAATGATATTGAAAAGCACAGTGTTAGCTTTTGTAAAGATTATGTGAAAAAGATAATAGGGAGAAGGGTATAATTCTTGATCTAAAGTGAAGAACCTGTGAAGTGACTGTCAAAGATAGTACATACCCAAAAGTCAGAAATCAATGGCTTATTTTAACATGCTGTAAGCCATACATTCTAATGGATATACACTATGCTACTTTTTTTTTTTCCCCTCAGTCAACACTGGCTGAAGGAGAACTTATATTTAAGTACAGAAAACTCAATAGTATACACGTGGCCCAGTTTGGTGGCCAGTTCTTTGTCCTTTGCCTTTTCCAGCTTGGGAAGGAAGCCACCAATTTCAGACCCAGGACAGTGCCTCCCCTAGTGATGGGGAACCTCTCCTATCTGTCAGTGTAATTGGTCCTGATATTGTGGCTTCCAGCTGCTTAGCCAGAACCCCTTTGTCTTATGAATTACCTTGTGTGAAGGTGATGCTGGTATAAATCTTGCTGTGGACTATATGCCCCAGCCTAGGCTTCACCTTGATAATGCAGTAGGAAACCCCCACTTTAAGACACAGGCAGAGAAGAAGACAACCAGCCCAACAGGGTCCACATTTGTGCAATGACCACCAGTTGAGCTTTCTTGTTCTCTACCAAGGTGGGGACAGTCTGCACCCCCGCTTGAAGGACACATGGCCTCTTAGTTGGGACATCCCCTTTGCCCACAGCTTTTTTTCCTTAAGTGCAGCTAACAATCTCTTGCTTTGTCTCTGGTCTCTACTTGATGGCCAGCTTAAGCAGCCGTGTAGCTGTTCTGCTGTCCAAGGCCTGGTTAAATGGATGAACTGGTTCATTGCAGGAGGCACTTTCAACTGCTTACAGAGGATAGCCTTTTGTACGCCACCTCAGTGCATCTTGGCCATTTCACAAATCAGTAGAGTGCCTTTTTAAGCTGGATGTCCTTTTCCAGAGACAGAAATTTTCGGTCTTTCCTCAAACAGGTGGTTTATACCACCTTCTTGGCTTTCTGATTCTTCATGACAGCAGGGACCAGGGCTACCTTCACAACTCTTATCAAGTAAATGCCGTGATTTTCCACTGCTAACAGGAGGAAAATAACATATAATCACATAACTGATATGTAACGAGCCAGGATTTGGGCACAATTTGACAGTCACCAGAGACTATCACTTTTATTGTACAATATAAATAATGTTTAGTAAAATTTTAAACAATCGATCCTTTAACAGTCCATGAAAAGAAATGAGAATACTCAATGTTCTTTTTGAGACACTGGGCCTAATATTCATAACACACGCTACTATCATGAAGGAATAATCTCTAGCTATTCATGGTTATCTGAAAACTTCAAAAAACTCAAACCAATGGTACAGTTTATAAAAAGAAAGAAAAAGGAGGGATAGTGGGATGAAGGGCAGAGGCCAAATCAATGTATAGTTTTTAGTCTGGAAAACTCTTATTCTTTTTGACCAGATTAAAATATCCCTGCCCTCAAAAGTTTTCTATCACCAATATATCATTTGTTCTTTGTTCCCTTGTACTTTCAGAACATTTTTTTCATATTACCACAGTGATATACAAATTCTTACCCAACTTATGGAATAAACTGTGCTATTTATAACACACAAGATAAGAGCTTTTTTATGTAGAAAGCGTCATGGATTTATGATTAACCTAACTGAGTTTCTGATCACTTGCTTGATGCAATATTTCAGGATGTTACTCAACTAACAACTTGGCAATATGATTGAAAAAATATTTATAAAATGGAAAATTAGCTTACTGTCACAACAATTGGATAAATATTATAAAGATAATTCCAAGTATCAAAAGCATATAATATGTTGTTTTGCTTACATGCTGCAGTTATGTATTCATAAAGTGATTATATTGCAACAAAATAAAAATACTGTTTGTAAGCCAACTGGTAACCAGTCTATATTCCTCATTCTTTTTTAGCCCTAAATAAATCTAATGACATGGAAAAAAATTTGTAAGTATATTGTCATATTTACATAAATGTAATAACTGTTATTTCAGTGTGAAAAGGCTGCTTGAGAATAGAAATCTTAAATATGCTATTTTGTAAATAGCAATACCAACATAGCAGAGCTCATTAACAACTGATGCCGACATATAACACAAGAAGTTGTCCAACTGTTGGTAGCTGCTGATAAAATATGATATTGATATATCTTCAAAATATGTGAATTTATTTCATGAGACTTATTGTAAGGTCTTCTGCTATATCTTTTGTAGGAAAGATGCTAAATTCAATGGGTATGCAAAGAAAGCAGAAATGTAGATGAAAATCCAGATGATTTTGTTTTTGTGATAAAAATGAAGCATGAAGTACTAATTGGCTAAGTACTTGGGTGATTCTGTAAAACAGCAAATTGAAAAAATATAGAAGAAATTTAAAACAAACATCTGAAAGTTACAGCAGCAGATCTGTTTGGAAATGTATTCAGCAGGCTTCCTCTGCAAGCGATGTATAAAGTTTTGACTTGTCAGATTGCTTAAATGAAACTGCATTTCACCATGAAAGATATCTCCAAATCCTTAAATTAAAGAGAAGACAATTTCAGACACTCATCATTAAGGAGACAATAAAGAAGCACACATGCACTCTCACTTCTCCCTTACCTTAGCTGAAAATGAGCACTAAATACTACTTCAAAAGTGCATTACACCACCTCCAACAAGAATCTGGCAGGTGACAGTGAGGAAATTGTTGTTCTTTGCTATAATATTAAGTTTTCAACTTAACTGTTAAAATGTTTAAAAGTTAAGTTGTGATATAACAAAAGTTTGTTGAGATTTCATATGTATTCTTAGAAACAGAATTTTTGTGGGATAGTGATATTTGCCCCTCACTCCCAGCTTTGGTCAAGACACAGGATTTGGATAATAAATCCAAAAAAAATAGAGGAAATAAAATAAAACCAAATGCAACCTTGTCAAAGAACACAGCCACTTACTTTGACAGTATTAGAGAACTGAATTTGCTTTTTAAGGAAAGTTTTACATTTTCTTATGTAAACTGGAGGTTGAATAACTCCTTTTGCCATATCCAAAATGCAAATTTCCTTTTATCACCCACTGCTCCTTTAAAATATACTCAGTGTGGTAACTGTCAGGATTTTCCTGCCCATTCAGATAAAACTTGTTCTAGGGATACTTCACACTGTTTTTCACACACACAATTCAGTAATCATAATGTTGAGTCCAAGATATCCATCACCACTCAGAATCTTTATTTAATAGCATATTTTTATGACTTAATTATATTAACACCAGCCTATTTCAGGTCAGATGCCTTTAAGATTAAAAATGGGGAGTTGACTTCTATTTGTTTACTGAAACCTCTCATAGACAATTCTTTCCCTGCCCTCTTTTCTAGATAAAAACAGTTCTTTAACCACCATTCAGCTCTAAGGTCCTGGATATCTTGCAAGAGTTTCTTTTCTGACTTCTGACATTCGCTGCAGTCCAGCTCTCTCTCCCCTGACATCAGTTCTCCATGGCCCTTTGCCGATCTGCCCTGAGCTGGGAATGTGCACCTTCAGTTCCTTGCCGCTTTGTTCCCTCCATGACTCCAGGTGGCGCTCTTGGACAGGATGACTTGCTCTCCGCTCAGTTCACATCAGATAAGAGAGAACCCTACAGGCATTCATCCATTGTTGGGACTTATCCAAGGAGTGTATGTAGGTCGACCCTAAAATAGCATCACTAGCCAAAGAGTTATTAAGTCCTTTTCTCTTGCAAGAATCCCACAGTGAGAGTCAGATCCTAGTCCACCCTGCCTCACAAATGCAGGCATAGTGTATTAAACTTTTTGTAGACCCCTGTCATTTCTCATATACTTGAGGTGAGAAGATTCAAGACACTAAGATCAACATGTTTTAATTATTTTAAATTTTCTTTGTAGATTCTTCAAATGCTGATTCATCTTTGGAATGTCACTATCTATTGCACATTAGTCAAACTTAAGCTGTTCTACTTAAAAAACCTTTATCATACAATCATGAAATGACACTAGCTTCAGAAGGTATCTTGGATCCTCATTATATCCAGATGCACTTATAAGAAGCATTTGAGAAAGAAAACACCAGAAGATTAAAGGAAGCATGAAAGAATCAGGCCATAGACCAGAAAAAACAATCAGTTTCTGACACTTAGGATCCTGGAATACATCTTCTGTTGAAAGAGAGTGATGCTGAAGATATAAAATAGATTCCTGAAGAATTTGTTCACTTATTTGTTCCTTTGTTCATTCATTCATCAAGTCATAAAAATAAACATTAATATCTTGAATGTAACACACTAAATGCAGTGAACTGGAATGCTGTGTAGGAATATCAAACAGTCATATTTTACAGAACTAATTATAATATCTTTCCGATAAGAAGTTCACATATCTTCCAAATTTTCATTAAAAAATCTCTTAAAGGTGATGTTACATGATGTTCAATATAGGAAGATGAACATGTTTTCCTTCTTGCCTACTACCTAATATTATTGGTTTAATTTGCTTTCGGTATGTTATAGTTGTGTTTGAGCTTTGCATTTTTACTCTATTAATTATGAGTCCCTTGGACTTTCAAATGAGAATTCAAGTCAACAGTAAAATACCAGTCTTAAAAATTAACTGAACTTTTGCAGGTTTAATCTGGTGATCTCAACCATATTAAACTAGTCATAGTTTTAATTTAAAAAAGCTGTGTTTCAGTGATGACAAATTATGTAGTCATAAAGTTAACTAAATATACTCAAACAAGAAACTAGCAAGGAACTATTACATCATTTATACAATTACAACACTAAAAATTACTAATTAAATTTATTACACTAAATACTGAGGAATTAGATAATAACTGAATGCAGCAGATAATGTTTTGCTGAAACTAAATCACTTCTTAAAATACAAAAAGAGTTTTGTCACACAATTAAGGATATTTTGAGTTCTGTATACTTACTTTAGTTTCAGGTACATGATGATTCCATTCTGGAATCAATTTTGGTTTTATTATTCAAACTACTCTAAAGTAAGTATATATACCATGAGGTCCCATTGGCTTAGGAGGAATATTTATTTTTTCCCTAAACTTCCATTCTTTTCTCATTAACCTGAAACCATTAAAAAGTAAAATGATTTGTGACTCACAAATCATAAAGTAAATCCATTTACTGAATTAAGTCTGATTGTTGCCATCACAGTTGTAGGTAACCATAGAGCTCTAAGGTAACCACTGAAATACTGCAGAATATACTTATTGCTTAAACTTAAAATTGAAGTAAGTGCAGACACAAGCTTTTCTCAGGGTTACCACCAAAAAGAAGGAGGACAGAGAGGAAAAGAAGTGGAAGACAGAGAAAGAAGAGAAATTTTCAGGACATCAGGATATATGGCTCCCTGGGAAATATAAATTTAGACCTTGTGTTACCATGTAATCTAAAGTACAAAGTTTAAAGTTATTTTATAAAACATTACTTAATTTTATATTAGTTTATATAATTCCTTTTGGAAGTTTTATTCATTATTTTAATATATATATATGTGTGTGTGTGTATAAAATGTATATAAAATGACTTGAGAGTCCCTTGGACTGCAAGGAGATCAAACCAGCAAATCCTAAAGGAAATCAACCTTGAATACTCATTGGAGGGACTGAGGCTGAAGCTGAAGCTCCAATACTTTGGCCACTTGATGCAAGGAGCTGACTCATTGGAAAAGACCTTGATTCTGGGAAAGATATAGGGCAGGAGGAGAAGGGGACGACAGAGGATGAAATGGTTGGATGGCATCCTCAACTCAATGGACATGACTTTGAGCCAACTCCTGGAGATGAGGAAGGGCAGGGAAGGCTGGCTTGCTGCAGTTCATGGAGTCGTAAAAAGTCAGACACAACTGAGTGACTGAACAACAACAACAAATAGATACATATACAAAATATGTGCGGCATGCATATAAACTTTGAAGCATAACAGAGTACTTGAGAACCTACTGGCAATTTAAGAACTGCAACCTTAATCTAAGGAATTCTGTCACTCTCCATCCAACACTTCCCTCATTCAGGATTTCAAATCCCTAATGGTCCCCTTCCCAGAAAAGAGGTGATAACATCCTGGATTTTAAACTTATCATCCTTGGCCTTTTTATACTTTATCACATGTTTACATTGAAACAATATATTGTTTCATTTCACTTATTTATTTTTTTTTAAATAATGTACTCCATATCGTTCTTTCTGTTTTTCCCCCTTATTTACTTGTTGCTAGCTCACTTTAATAATTCTAGTTTTTTTCTTCATATAATCAATTGTTATTTATTTCTTAAAATGTCAGCATTCAAGTCCATGAAAGTCTAAATTTTTTGCGACTTTTTTGCTCCCACAGATTCTCATTCATGGTGAGTGAGTGAGAATGTGTATGTGTGTGAGAGAGTAACAGAGAAAGAGAAAGAGACAGAGAGAGATGTGACTGTGGAAATCTGGGGCCTAAATCAATCATGCTTTCCCTCAGAAAGAGCTTTCATTTCCTTCTGGTGGGATCAAGGCTGTGCTACTGACACGGGACCCACCCCATGACAAAGGTCTTATCTCCTGCTGGTATGGAAATCTAACTAATCTCTCCACCCCACGGAGAGGGGTTTTTCCAGGTGGCTCAGTGGTAAAGAATCTACCAGCCAAGCAGGAAATGCCTCCCATGCAGGAGCTGTGGGTTTGATCCCTGGGTCAGGAATATTCCTTGCAGAAGGGAATGGCAATCCACTCCAGCATTCTTACCTGGGAAATCCCATGGATATAGGATCCTGGTGGGCTACAGTACCTGGACTTGCAGAGTCAGACATGACATAGTGACTAAAGAGAGCCCCACAGAGAACCCTACCATCCCCATAAGCTTAGTACTAATTTTGACCACTGAAAGTCTTTTATAGTGTGGTGTAAAACCCCCAAATCCATAACATTTATTGTTTAGCAGAATTTAGTTCTTTCATAGTAAGCACCCAATGATATCTTGTCAGGAAGACACAGTTCATACACTTGTAATAATTGTGCAGAAGTAGGTACCATAAATGGTCTGATAATAAATTCAGATTATGTCTGAGTTTATATCATAAATATCACAAATTCAGATTATATCTGATTGTTTTTATCATACATATGTAATACTGGAATTTTTTTTTTTTTTAAGAAATCAAGAACTTTCATATAACCAAATAATAGAGACTAAAGAATCATGGGATTTAAATAATTGATTGTTCACACTTAGCAATATTTATCCCAAAATCCATTACAAAAGTATACATCAATCAAGTATTAATCAATTTAATATAATCATATAAATAGTCATACTATCGAGCTTCTCTGTAGACAACCTTTGCATGTGTTTGCTGGAATGGAATTCAAAGAAGAGCTTCCTGTTCTAGTTTTCATGTACTTTTGTCTATTCATATAATTTGCATAGAAAGAGATCATCAGCCTCTCATTGGTAGTATCGCATGAGTTTGAATTAATAATACACAATGTATACATTAGCACATTAAAATACTAAAAAAGCATTAGTTTACATTGGAAGATTCCAGTTACTAAAATGATAGTTTCTACTCAACTTCCTCTCCTCTACTTCTTATATTCAAGGTACTGCAGATGCAGTCATCATCTGTTTTGACATGACAATATGGACACCTAAGCTGGGTTTGGCTAATCTAATTTCTCAGCATAAGAATGTATAATTAGGACAAATCTCATATGGACTGGACATGAAATGAAGAGCCATTGATCATGAGAGTTATGTGGTGGCTAGCTTCTATTGACCTTGAAGATAAGGGAACAGAAAATATTAATCTAGAAAGAAGAAAGACTAAAATAGCAGAAGAAAAATATAAGAAGTGAAAGGTGGAAATGTGATTCTAACTGCTTATTACTGAATGGTTCCAATATCTTTATTAAGACCTCCTATGTTTGTAAGGGTGCTTGCTCCTTGGAAGGAAAGCTATGACAAACCTAGACAGTGTATTAAAAAGTAGACACATCACTTTGCCAACAAGGGTCTATATAGTAAAAGCTATGGTTTTTACAGTAGTCATGTATGGATGTGAGAGTTCCATCCTAAAGAAGGCTGAGAGTCAAAGAACTGATGCTCTCAAACTGCAATGCTGGAGAAGACTCTTGCGAGTCCCTTGGACAGCGAAATCAAAACCTCAATACTAAAGGAAATCAATCCTGAATATTCATTGGAAGAGCTGATGCTGAAGCTGAAGCTCCAGTACTTCAGCCACCTGATGGGAGGAGCCAACTCACTGGAAAAGACTTTGATGATGGGAAAGATTGAAGGCAAAACAAGAAAAGAGTGACAGAGGATGAGATGGTTAGATAATATCACTGACTCAATGAACATGAATTTGAGCAGCCTCCAGGAGATAGTGGAGGATAGAGGAGTCTGGTGGTCTATAGTTCACGAGGTCACAAAGATTCAGATATGACTTAACAACAGAAGAATAAAAACAACACTTGTGTTCCATGAGATGCTATGATGCTAGTATATATATGTATATGTGCCTCTTCTTTCTTGAATTTATTCTGTTATTTGCAACCAAAAAGCCAAACTAATGTCAATCTAAGCTGTGGATAAAAGCACAAAAAAGAAAATTTCTTTGTTAGCAAGATTATTATGCTTACCAGATCCACTACATGACTCTGATAACTTATTTCACCTGTCTTGCATAAAATGCAAGTGTGGTATTCCTACTGTTTGTGACAACTTAGTGACTCGGTACCTAAACAATGTGTAAAACAGTGCCTTCACCTGGTAAGAACTGTATGTGTTGATTCTTACTAATATCATCCCCATTTTGTAAGAATTTTAAGTTTATCAATTGCATGTTATATGCCACATTTTAGTGCAGCAGGGAGCAATAATCCATCATGAGGTTGGTTAACAGTGCTTCTTTAAGAAAGGGAAGAGAGGTAAAAGAAAAAAATTAAAATAATTACTCATAAGTCAGTGCTAGAGGCATATATTTCTAAAAACTAAGCCCATATGTTGCCTCCATTTTCCTCCTTTCTTCAAAAGGCTGAATTATATGTATAACTATATATATATAATTTAAATATGTAAATCTGTATCTATATATACATATATAGCATTTTGAACAATGGATCTAGGGACGCTAAGCTATAAATACATCTGATACATGAAAAAGTATTTTTTTTTAATTGAAAGTAAACCTTTAAAAAAAATGTGTGCTATATTTTAGGTCATTGTTTCTAATATGTACCATGTTGTCATTCTGGAAAGAAACCAAAAAGCTCACAATAATGCAAAGTAGCAATCCTTAAATATATCACAATTTCTCTTTGGGGTTTCACGTTCATCATAACCTGCTGCTCTGACATAAAAAGACACTTGAAATGAAAATAATTCACGGTTAATGAAACATAGCGTCATGGTCACAGTAATTTCTTGTCTGCAGTGAAGTACTTCCTTTAGTTTTTTAGCCTTCTCTAGAAGAATTGGTGTATTCAGCTTTAAATAATAGACTAAACTGGTCTCTTTTGTGTCAGAACATGGGCCAGGTGGCCAGAAAGATAACATGACAACTTTAGGAAGGAATTTTCTACTCCTTCATACCTTATGAACTAATTCTTTCATTCCTCTTCAAATGCTAGCAAGCAAAGCAAGAATGTTCTTATGAGAGGATGGAAGGAAAAGGCACATTTCAATTCAGTAGGGCAAACACATACGTGAATACAGGCATATATTTCTAAAAACTAAGCCCATATGTTGCCTCCATTTTCCTCCTTTCTTCAAAAGGCTGAATTATATGTATAACTATATATATATAATTTAAATATGTAAATCTGTATCTATATATACATATATAGCATTTTGAACAATGGATCTAGGGACTCTAAGCTATAAAGCAGAAAATAGAAAATTTTATGATATTTATCACAATTTGAGTAAAATGTAAAATTACTGTGAAAACTATCAAAGTATATAAAATAGATTTGCGTGGTATGTTAAGCTAACTTTTTTTTTTTCTTCTACAAAGGAAGTGGCTTGGGATTTTATAAAATTGGCATCAATGGCTGTATGCATTCATGTCTGTAGACTAGTTGTCACACTTGTATCATTTCTTTCACAGACGCTCAGGAACTATTCCTCTTCTGCCAAATGCACTGTCTGAAGTTTAGGTGTTGTCTGCGGTCCTAGGTGCTCGGTTAGCACCCAGTCTGCTCGGCCTTGGAGACAGCAGGAGAGCCCCCCTTAGAAGACGGGCACCACACTGGCTTTCTACTGATGTTATAACAAACACTGCAAAGAGTGACTTAAGACATTTGATATTTTACAGCTCTGTAGAAGCCTGTCTGACACAGGCTTCCCCTGGCAACTTCAAGGGCTTGGCAGGACTGAGTTCTTTTCTAGAAAGTCTAGGGGAGCATTTGTTTCTTTTTCACTTCTAGCTTCTTGAGGCTTCCTTTAAGCCTTGGATCAAGACCACCTTTTTCCAAATTCAAAGCGAAGACTAAATCCTTCTCAGACTGCATTATTCTAACTTTCCATTTTGCATTTCGATTCTACTTTTTGGCAGTAACATTGGGTCCATCCCAATAATATAGAATAATCTTACATTAATGTCAGCTGCTCAACAAATTTATTTCCACAAGCAACTTTAGTTACCTGTTGTCATGTGACAGAATATATGCACAAGATCCTGGGATCAGGATGTGGATACCCTAAGGGTGAGGAAATGCATTATCCTGCCTCCCACAGGGACAATATGGACTTTCTCTGCTATTATGTTCAATCAATGCTAATTTTCATAAAAAAGATCACCAATTTCATAACCTGATGTCTGCATTTGATAAAAATTTTAAAATATGGATATAAAATAGAACCATTATTTGACATTCATGTAAGAGACCAGTTATTGTCAATAAGAAGACAGAATAATCATTGGAGAAACTGTTTAATTTCAAAGTGAAATTAGTGACAAACTGTGGATGCAATTTACACTATTATTGAAAATCACAATAATGAATGTCATATGGAGTATTCATTATTCCTTTCATGAGCTCAGTTTGGCCATTTTATAAATTACTAAGCAAACTGTCAATATGACCACATGATAAAACCAACTAGGGTAGTTAAAAAAAACCATAGATAAAGTAACTTGAAGGGGAATTAAGAACATGAATTACAATGTTGAATAGAACAAACAAAGCAAATCCACTGCTAATTTTAAATTAAAAATCAACACCATCTTCTTTAAAGACCTTGACTAAATTATACCTCTGGCCAAGCAATAAATAAATGAAGCGCAGCATGCATGAAACACAAACCTTCATTTTTAGTTTCCATTTTTAAGAATTATTTTCAAATTAGGTATAATTTTTCTAGAAATAACCCAAAAAATGAACATTTGTAGTAATTTTGTATACTGTACTTCGGGTCCTCCTGACATAGTAAAGCTAATTATAAGCATTTATTATGTGTGAGAAACAAAGATTTTTACATATTTTAATTCATGCAGCCTTCAAAAAATTAACACATAAGTCAATAATATCCCCACTTCATAGATTTAGATTCTGAAGCACAGAGAGATTAAATGACTTGTTTAGGAAATATCCAGGCAGTAACAGGTAAAGCTGAATTTCTAATCCATGCACTGTGGCTTTACAAGCAAAACTTTTAAGTGGTGCCCTCCTGCCTTCTGACTTGGATCATACGCAAATATTTTCCCTCTTAAACATAAGATGACTAACAGTTTGAACTGTTGCATTTTGAGCAGGGCTAGCTAGATAGCTAGATACTGTGAAGGGCTTCATTTCTCAGGGGTTTCCTTGGTGGCTCAGATGGTAAAGAATCTGCCATCAATGCACCCAGGAGACCTGGGTTCGATCCCCAGATTAGGAAGATCCCCTGGAGAAGGAAATGACTACCCCCTCCAGTATTTTTGCCTGGAGAATTCTGGGGACAGAGGAACCTGGTGAGCTACAGAACTTGTGGTGGTAAAGAGTCAGACATGACTAAGTGCCTAACACTTTTCTTTCCTTTCACATAGTATTAGATGATTTAAATATCTTAGAAAGATTGTTATTATTATGATCTTGCCAGAGAAAATTAATGTATATCACATTATATATATATAATAATAAAGTATAATTTATAATGCATGTGTGTTAGTGATCCAGTTACTACATTTTCAACCTCAAAACACAGATGTCATGCCTTCCAAATGTAAAAAAAAAAAAAAAGATAAACAGAAACTTCAATTAAATAGACTCAACCAGGAGACCAGAAGGGGACGTTCTCATACCCTACAACAATAGCAAAGCCCAAGAAGAAGAAAGACCCCTCTTCTTTCCTGGCAAGGACTCAGTCAGTAAAAAGCCATGTTCTCTTTGTTTACTCCAGCCCTCCCAGTTTCCTTTTCCTGTCTAGAAAAGAGGTCTCCTTTCATTGCCCTGCACATGGCTTGCTGATACTTGCAATTCTCTGCTGATCCTGAATAAACGTATGTTTGCTGGAGAAATATCTGGTAGTCTCTCTGTTTCAAGTCAATATTTTGGTGGTCCATACAGGCACCAGTGAAGACCCACAAATGTTCCAGTGCTGGTGAGCAAATAGGTGTGATACCTACAATTAAGCTCATCATCACTCTTTTTCTCATTGACCCTGGAGCTTGACCACACATCTGTTTCTCCTTGACTCAAGTTCACACTCTCTTTGCACTTGAAGTTCTCCAGCTTGATTTGGGATCTATTTTAAAAAGGTTTTGTCTTTGGTTAAAGCCTTGTTCTGTATGTGGGTACTTGTTTAGTACTTCAGTCTGATTTGACAACAGACTTTGTCAACCAAAGCTGGCTAAAAATATCTTTGGCCCATTCCTTATAAAGCAGAGACTGTTTCACCAAAATTGTGCCAGCTGTCCGGCCACTGGCCTATTTCCATGAAATTGGGATTATTCTATGGAAGTTGGTTGAAAAACCTCTGGCTTAAAAAAAAAAAAAAAAGGAAAAGAAAAACCTCTGGCTTGACTCTTCTGGGACCAAGCTGTTTCCTTAGAATTGGCTGGGATTAGCTTGCAAGCTGTTTGTGTTGAACTATTTGAGCTATAAGCTATGTGAGCTATTGGAAAACTTTTACTCTAGAGAAAATCCTCTCAGAAATGGGATTCCACTCATCTAAGTATTTTGACGGTGCCCTCATCTACAAGGATCTGTTTGATTTTATAATTAAAAACTGTGGTCCTTCCTCATGTGTCTTTCTAAATAAATGGGCCAATGTGACCAAAACCAATTTAGAATGTCAGTGGTCATTATGGGGAACTTTTGAAATCCCCAAATTTAATATCTGTAAAACTAACTGGACTACAACAGCTTAAAATTTCTAGAACTTACTGGAATGTTGATTGTGATTGATATTTTTGAGGTTTCCAAGCATTGTCAGAATCCTCAAAATGCCTCTATGCAAAATAAGATTTTAAGATTAACTGATACAAACAAATGATTAAAGAAAAGATAAAAAGGCTCCCAAAGCCTTGGGTTTCTCTTCCTTCACTTCCTTGTCTTAGGCTCAGCCTCTGCCACCATCCTCTCTCTCTCTCTTGGCTCCCAGTGGCCAGATTCCAGGGCTTTCCAGGTGGCTGAGCAGTAAAGAGCCCACCTGAAATGCAGGAAACACAGGAGACTCTGGTTCAATCCCTGGGTTGGGAAGATCCCTTCCTCCTTCCTTTTTATGCCACCTATGACTCTTCTATACCCTAAAATCCCCCTTTTTCTTTCTTGAAAATTCTACCTTCTTTTTTTTGAATTTATAAGAACTTCTCCCTTTAAAATTAAGTCTTCTGAGGACCCAGCAGTTTAACTCTTAATTTCTGATATTCCCTGGACTAAAGCTGATCTGTGAGCTATAGTCAAAGATTTTCCTAAAACAACCAAAGATCCTTACATACTTGCTCAGGAATTTAATAGTCATCCAAACTTATCAACCTGATTTCTATGATTTGTATAAGCTGGCCCATATGCTTGGCAGTGAAGGCCAGGCCCAGCATTGGATGAAAATCATTAATTGGGAAAATCCTGAAGGGTCTCTAGAATTACAACTGGGAGACCTGTTCACTGATTTATTGTATGATCAGGCTTGGGCAATCACTGGGTGACTTCACTGAGCAATTCCTCAAGGTTTTTCAAAACCTGTTTGGAACAAAATTTACACTTGCACACTCACACACACAAAAATCTGGTGAACCTGTTCACGACTAATACAAACTTCAACTTGCTTTTAAAGAAAATTCTGATTTTCCTCCAGATGTTTATTTTACCCAGGTATCTCTTAAGTTTATATTTATGAATAGAGTGAACCAGGATCACTCCCTTACAGTAAAAATTGTCAGGAGAGAATAGAAAACCATGCCCACTCCAGATTTACTGAATATGGCAAACCAATTCTCTCACACTCTAGATGAATCACCTCAAAAACAAACAAACAAAAAAACACCAAAATTCTTAATCTTCAACTCCAGTAAATGAACACTTCTAAATGAAACCCAAACCCTCCTAGTTTGTGCTATTACTTGCAAACAGCAAGACCACTGGAAAAGAGACTGTTTACAAATTAAGCACCTTAGGTGCCTTCAGCTCACTTAACCAGCCTTCCCAACTTCCCAGTCCTCAATGAAGGGGTTCCAAGGACCTATAGGGGCTCTTTCCAATCCTTGCTCTTAATTGGTTTGGAGAAACATTTCTCCAGATTGACAATGAATCTCTTCCATCCCGATTTACATGAAAGTGACATTGTGGAAGCTGAACCCCACTACCCACTAGTGTAAAACAGTCCCTGCCTTGAAGTACTAAACTAGTTCAAATAGTAGGGACCACTCCCCAGTATCTCCGTAGGCTGGAATCAAGGCTTTGGTAGGGAACAGAATCCAATTTTAGGCTTGAAGTTCATTTCCAAACTCAACATCTACTGCCAATATTAATTTCCTTATAATTTGAAAGGATGGAGGTCCTCAGCTCTAAGAGGTCACTCATTGTCTTCTGGACCACGGCTTTCACAGCATGGCAGTTGGCTTTCTCAAGGCCAACAGAGGAGCATCTTTCTGATGCTTCAGCTTTCTTTTAAATTAAAGTGAACTGACTGATCTAATTACAAGGAAGGCATCTTACCACATGCACAGGTTCATTACACTCAAGAGGAGGGAATTACATTGGGTACATATATCAGGAGGCAGAAAACTTGAGGTGTCTTAGACAATGTCTACCATAGGTCATTTTTCCAAATCTGATACAAACATTATAAACTTACTTTCTTTCAGGTGACTGATTAGAAAGGGCTTTAATTCTTAAAAATCAGCTATTTAATGGACCTTTAATGTCCAGATGCATGCTTTTTATGCACATTTTAAAGGTAAAATGCTAAACTATATTCTATTTGGAGACAGTGCTTTTAGCTACACTGATGTTTTTCACACTTCAGTTTCTCCATCCTTTTTCTATGCTAAACTGCTGTTTAAAAATATGAAAAATATTTCAGAAAAATATGAAAAGTACAGACTTGCATTTATTTTAAAATTAGTTGTGGTAAACATATTAATACTGTACTTTATATCATCTCAATATATTTTCATATACTTGGTTTATTGAAAAATTGAGACTTCATTCTGCGTTAAACCAAACAAAATGATCTATGTTAATAAAAAAATAAACACAACAAACTAAGCACAACATAAAACTAAGAATTTAAGAAAATCTTAGTTTTATGTTGTGCTTAGTTTGTTGTGTCTATTTTTTCTGGGAAGACCCAGAGGGATCTGGTGGAGAGGGAGGTGGGAGGGGGGATCGGGATGGGGAATACATGTAACTCCATGGCTGATTCATGTCAATGTATGACAAAAACCACTACAATACTGTAAAGCAATTAGCCTCCAACTAATAAAAATAAATGGAAAAAAAAAGTATTTAAGGAACTGAAAACACCCTACTGAATCAAGGAGGTTCATGGGTGCCTCAAAACAACAGAAAATTCGAATCCTTGTTTGGGAGTCTCTGAAAGGGAGAAACTTAAGGCCAGTTGGGCTTCCTTGGAAGCTCAGATGGTAACGTATCCGTCTCTATTGCAGGAGACTTGGGTTGGATCCCTGGGTTGGGAAGATCCCTTGGAGGAGGGCATGGCAACAACTCCAGTATTCTTGCCTGGAGAATCCCCATGGACAGAGGTGTGTGGTGAGCTACAGTCGATGGGGTCACAAAGAGTTGGGCACGACTAAGTGACTAAGCACAGCATGAGTGATAGCAAAAGGAAAATACTGTCATCTTCACACGTTTGTTTTCTCGCCCTCAAAAATATTTTCCCGTGGTGAGTAAAATTCTTTCTCTGACTTTCAATCTTATGCTCACTTTCCAGATGCTGGTGGGAGATTCTATACTGCAAGAAATATCTTCCAACTTCATGGCAGGAACCAAAATAATATTAGCTGAAATGTGGAATTATCCCCCCCCATTGGGACCAGGAGGCCAAACAGGGAAAAGCCTTATGTATTATAGCATCTCCTATGATAGTTTTTAGAATTGGATGTGTCTCATAAAGAATTTCACCTGGTGGCAGTCTACTGAAATAACATATGGCCACAGCAGATGCTTTGCTACAGCTTAACCTGGAACTGAAAGTTCACTGTAAAGGTAAGCAAAGTTAGCACTCCTCTGTATAGTAGGTTATATGACTAAAAATATATCTACTTATTATTCATAGATTATAATCATGGGCTTTTTGAATATGCATGCTATATTTAAAAACAAAGCTTAAATGATTTACACTGTTCACATAAGGTAATTGAGCCCCATGAAACAAAATTAATTATCACATTTAATTATCTGTTTATAACCTAGTTCTCTAATATGCAGAATATCATTTCTCAAGAAACAATGTATTATGCTAAATAGAGTCTATATTCTCAAATTATCATGTTCTCTTCAATATATAATTCAAACTAGTGCAAGTTAATGGCAATATACTTAAATATATAATTGTTATTCTAGCATAGTTTATTGCTATAAAATAAAACAAACTACTAGTGAAAGTACTTATTATAGTCAAGTTCATTAGATTAGCACAAAAACTTTCAGTTATACCCTGGCTTCTAAATATAAATTATACTGTTTTATTAAATATTATTTTACTTCAAGTCATCTACTTTGCATCCCTTATAAAGTATATCCACTACTGTTCATAATTCATGTGAGTCTCAGCTTTGATTAGGATATAATACTATCTCCAAGGTAAAATACAAGGACAGTCTGATTTACTGCCCCTATCTTAGCTCTATTATATAATATGTATTCTTTCAGATTATCTATTGTCATAAGTTCTTGAGGTCATTAACCCTCTGTTGCCACCTGAATTCCTTTATCATGGGTTACTTCTTGGATGTTTAAAATTTTGTGCACATGATCTTTGCAGTTGCTTCTGTTGTTTTTTGCTTGTTTTGCCCTTGTAGGAGGAGGATTCTTCTATTTCAATCATCTTATGTTGAGTAACCAGTCATGTTACTCATGTACAATTGGCTTAAAATTAAATATATATATGTGCATATATATATATAATTTCTCATGGTCTTGTGGGCTTCTCAGGTGGCTCAGTGGCAAAGAATCCACCTGCTTGCAGGAGACTCAGAGACGTGGGACCAATCCCTGGGTCGGGAAGATGCCCTGGAGTAGAAAACGGCCACCTGCACCAGTATTCTTGCCTGGGAAATCCCATGGACATTCTATGGGGTCTGTGGTCTATGGGGTCACAAACAGTTGGACACAACTGAGAGACTGCCCACACACACGCAGTCTTGTGTCTTGACAACTCTCCAACGGATGATTCCCACGTGGCATTGCTCGTGTCGTGTGGGTGTGGTCAGATGGTAACAAATATTCAGATCTCACAGTCCCAAAAAATCACAGATCTCAAATTATTTCAGAACTATTTTTATTTTGGCTACCTACTGACACACCTAGGCATCCTGTCACCTCCTTCAACAGGTGCATGGTTGTTAACTCCCTCTTCAAGGAGGATACAGCCCTTCTTCGGAAGGTGTAAGGTAGTTTTCTTTCTTTTTGTTTCTTTTTCACATATAGAACAATTTATTCCAGAATAGTTTGTTGAAAATATTTTTTTTCTCTCATTGAATTGTTTTTGTACATTTCAGGCGTTAATTGGACATACAGGTATGAAGGAGTCATCTATTTCCTAATTCCCTATTCTGTTGCGTTAATCTGTATGTCTGCTCTCAGCATAGATATCATATTATCACTTATAACTTACATCAATTGATTAAGGGAGGCAAGATGTGTCCCTTTTTTAAATATCTGCCCTTTAATACTGTTCTTTTCCAAATAAATCTGCACTATTCTAGGTCCATTACATTTCCATATAAACTTCAGAATCAGTTTCTCAATTTTTATTTAAAAAAGACAGTGTATTTGAGTAGGATTTCTTTGAAATTACACATCACTATGACAGTATACATATCTTATCAATACTTAAGTCATCAAATGCATGAATACTGTACAACTCATCATTAATTAAGGTTGTCTCATTTCTTTCAGCTATTTTTGTATTTGTTTTTATTGAAACTAGAAATAAATTGATCACTTAAGGATTACATTTTTGATTCTATTTTCCATGTTTGCTTTTTAATAAAATGCAATTAAATTTTACAAACTAATCTTACATATACAACCTTTTAAAAATTATTATAAATAAATAGTATATAAAATATTTATTTTGTATATTTATAAAATAGCTACTTATTTGTTTAAAGCTATATATTTGTTAGGTAGGCAGTTAAGCATGAGTCAAGCTGAAAGGGATGCAAGCTTATCTCTAAACCCCATCCCAGACACTCCCAGGGGAGCTCACAGATATTCTACAAAATAACCAGAGACTTTTCCAACTCTTAAGCATGCACTCTAGGCACAGAGGATACAAACTAACCAGAGGGGCTTTTCCAGTGCCAGCCTATGTCCTCGAGTGACCTTTAGGCAGCCGGGAGTTCACTCAGTTCAGTTCAGTTCAGTTCAGTTGCTCAGTCATGTCCGACTCTTTGCGACCCCATGGACTGGAGCACGCCAGGCCTCCCTGTCCATCAACAACTCTCAGAGTTTACTCAAACTCACGTCCATCAAGTCGGTGATGCCATCCAGCTATCTCATCCTCTGTCGTCCCCTTCTCCTCTTGCCCCCAATCCCTCCCATCATCAGGGTCTTTTCCAATGAGTCAACTCTTCGCATAAGGTGGCCAAAGTGTTGGAGTTTCAGCTTCAGCATCAGTCCTTCCAATGAACACCCAGGACTGATCTCCTTCAGGATGGACTGGTTGGATCTCCTTGCAGTCCAAGGGACTCTAAAGAGTCTTCTCCAACACCACAGTTCAAAAGCATCATTAGGGGTTCATAAATATTCTATACATACATATATCTGATTACAACAGACTGAATTATGTAAAAGCCATGCTCAAAATGCATGTCGTCATGCAGCTTTCAACTGTCAATTAAAACTATCAGTCCACGCCTGTCTAGATGAACATGTAAAGGCCCTGTCTTGAAAAACCCCCTTACCTCATCACTTCAATGCCAGTGCCTCTCTTGGCCTGATCGACCTCTACCAGAGGTTTTCTTTCTGTTCATTCTTCTTTTTCTTCAATAAACTTGTTTTTGCCAGGGGTAAGACCTCTCATTACCCATAATGATTACTCATAATCTCATCAGATTTTTCTTTGTGTCCATACCAAGAATCGAGGCCCACAAGTGAGGGTCCTCTTCGACCCCCTCCCAAGTCTGGCAACATATTAATCTTGAATCACAAATAATTATTTATCATTTATTTTTAAGTACTCATAAATTAATATATAAGGATAATACATTGATCATTAACATCTAAGTATATATTTTTCCTGACTATAGTTTCAGTCTAAATAAGGATTTTGAATTTTATTGGTGCTTCTGAAGATCTAGGTTTAATTGATATTATCTATTGTTTACATAGTCTATTGATAATGCTCTTATTCTATCAATATCAGTTATTGTAATCTTATTTTTTTCTAATACAGTAATTTTGTGGTACATATCTTTTTCTCTCAGATTCTCTAATTGCATCCCCAAATTTTGGTAAGTTGTATCTTTGATAATAAAGATACATAAATCTTCACAACCAAATAAATTCTACTTGCCTTGTTATTTCATATTTGACACAGACATACACTAGAATGGTTTCTAAGTTTCCAAATGTTTGGATATTTTTAAAGATATCTTTCTGGGTTTTTAATCAATAAAATAATTTATCTGAGGCCAGAGAATGCATCTGTCATTTCAAATTGAGGTGAATATCAAAGTCTAGTGTATGGTTTATTATGGCAAATGCTTCACGTATACTTTAAAAAAAAATACATATGAAACATGTATATTATCAAGGATGAAACAGATCACCAGCCCAGGCTGGATGCATGAGATAAGTGCTCGGGCCTGGTGCACTGGGAAGACCCAGAGGAATCGGGTGGAGAGAGAGGTAGGAGGGGGGATCGGGATGGGGAATACATGTAACTCCATGGCTGATTCATGTCAATGTATGACAAAAACCACTACAATATTGTAAAGTAATTAGCCTCCAACTAATAAAAATAAATGGGAAAAAAAATACATATGCTTCAGGTTTTAGTTGTATTGTTGCACCAAGAAAATTAGGTTGAGTTAGTTGATAATACATGTAAAATCTTCTGTTTTATTTTTGATATTTAAAAAATTTTAGAACAGATTAGAAATGTATAAAGACAGTACAGAAAGTTTCTTTGTACATATTACCCAGTTTCTCCTATTTTTAATATGTTACATTATTATGGTCTACTTATTACAGTTTTAGTTGTTGGGCTTCCCTGGTGGCTCAGCTGGTAAAGAATCTTCCTGCAATGCGTGAGACCTGGGTTCGATCCCTGGGTTGGGAAGATCCCCTGGAGAAGGGAAAAGCTACCCACTCCAGTATTCCAGCCTGGAGAATTCCATGGACTATATAGTCCATGGGGTCGCAGAGAGTCAGACACGACTGAGCGACTTTCACTTCACTTCACTTATTATAGTTAATGAACTATATTGATATATTATTATTAATTAGAATACACAGCTTATTCCAAATTCCTTGTTTTTTACCTAATGCCTTTTTCTCTGTTCTAGGATTCCATCCAAGATAGGACATTACATTTGAATATGATTTTTTTCCTTAGGCTCCTTTCATCTGTGACAATTTCTTAAACTGTCCTTATTTTTTTCTGATCTGGATGGCTTCTAGGAGGATTGCTCAGGTACAGTATTGGGATTTAGTGATATTTTTCTCATGTTTATAGTGGGGCTATGTGTTGGGAAAAGAAGAAAACACAGGTAAAGTGCCATTTTCATCACACCGCTATAAGGGTACTTACTATCAACATAAATTAACACTTTTTATGCTGACCTTGATCACAAGGCTAAGGCAGCATTTGCCAAGTTTCCCCACCCTAAAATTCTTTTTCCCTCACTTCCTGTATTGTTCTCTTCAGAAGAAGGTTGCTATGGCAGCCCACACCGAAGAGGTGGGGATTTATGCACAAATTCCTTGAAGGCAGACTATGTCTATATATTACTGGAATTGTTTTACACATGAGATTTTTTATTCTCCCCATTTATTTATATATTTAAATCATTTACTAGTATCAGTTTGGACTCAAATGTTTTACATGGGGTCATTATGCAATTTTATTTTATTTTACACTCAAAGTGTTTGGAGTTCTTTCACTTGCACCAGCTATGGATCTTCGCCATATTCCCACAAATCTGTGTGTGGCAGTTGGGTCAATGTTTTTTTGTAACATATTCCATTCTCATCTTTTATATTTTGCATATTATGGGAACCAATACTAAATCAGCCATTTCTCCAGGAAACCTTGGCTCCTTTTGTTGGAGAATGGTATCAGAAATCAAGATGTGAGTGCTGGGGATACTTGTTGATACTGGAGTTTTCACTTCCAGGCTCTTTCAGCTGAAAGAGCATGGAAATATACTCCTGTATACTACTACATATTTTCACTTATCTATATACACTTCTATACGCAACCATCTGTATCTATATTAAGCTATGCACAAATTCATTCTGATGTTTCCAACTAGAATTCATTACCCCATGCCTCATTTTAACTTCCTGTTCAGGCTTATCTATAAATTTCCATTCCACAAGTGAAAACTTTAGCTCCCACCTTATGGCATTAATTTACACATTTTTTTCAGTCCCACATGCATGATTAGAGTGTTAATATTGTTAACCTGTGCTCTCAATGTAAGCAACATCATGAGTTAATGTACAGTATTTATGTCCAGTTATTTGCCTTTGGATTTACAGACTCCAATCCTTTTCAAAGTTACTTAGGTCAGCACTACTTTTGTCACCTCAGTCAATATGCCTGTTGGATATATTTGTAATATAGTTAGATTTATTCTGCTTCTGTGTATATCTAGTAATTTTTTGTTGTATGCTATCCATTGTTAATGCTATAATGTTGAGAATAAATTTTAAGTTTTTTTGGAGGGACAGATAGCTAATTTAATAAGTCAGCTCTATCTTTAGAATATTTGTTTTTAGCTTATATCAAACATTTGAAAATTAGTCCTTTGGTATATATGTTCTTTTTTTTTTTTTTTTTTTTTTGTTGGTGATCTGGTGGCAATTATTGCCTTATAGCCAGAAGCAAAAATCCCATAGTGACAGTTTGAAACAACTTGTGTGATTTCTGTTTGAGAAAAAGTGAGTTTTAGAAAATTTAAGTATTTTGCCCAAGGTTGTAAGTCATCACTGGAGCAGAGTTACACACCCTAGTGGTCTATTGCCCAAGCTAGCTATTACAAGAATTTGCTCCTGCTTCTGCTAAATGTGCTTATATCAGCTTCTTAGAATCTTATGAAAAAGCACTGGGGACATAAGTTATGCTCTTTAAAGCACTATACGGTAACCCATGAGTTGGATATGAAGGACCAGAGAGATATGGTACTAAAGTGACATAAATTGTTTGAGGTTAACATGCCTATACACTTTTAAATATATGTTTATAATGAAAATAAATATTAATAGTAAGTGTATACTTAATACAATCACTCCTGATTTCAGTATTATATCTATATTAAATAATAAGGGGAAAGAGGAAAAAATACATACTACTATACTCTCAAGTATATCAGATTAATTCCATTAGAGTATGAATTGCTTCCATTGCCATTATTTTAGAAACCATTAAATCTTTTAGACGAGGGAAGAGTTGAAAAATGAAATAGGACATAGCAAGCATTCTGAGGTTGAACAATGATATATGTAGTCACATTAGATGCATATTAAAGTAGATTGCTAGACAGAGAAACTGACAAATAACAATCAAACAGATAAATGGAATATGTAAAATAGGCACGTCAACTCCAGTTCTAGATGGAGAGACAAATGAAGCGGGCCAAGCACATGAATATAGATATTCACTTAAATACTGACACAGTCCTAAAGATACATATGTTTATTCTGCCATATCCATCACTGTCATATACACTGCACGTACATGTATTGAAATATTCTGAGAGAAGTTAAAATCTTTAAAAATGTAAGTGAATTTAGTTTACTTATTGTTATATGTCTGCTCTACTAGGAAGGTGTATAAGGAAAATAGACAGACTTCAGGCATGAAGGAAGCTGTGCATAAGTGAGTAAGGGCAAAATTTCTTCCTCACTTTGAATCTAGGGACTACATCTTTTTGGCTGTGAAAATTTCAGCCAGCTCTCAATACCTAAAGTCTTTCATTTAAAAATAGATACTTAAAAGGTTCTATAAAATAAAACTTATTTTTGCATAGTACCTAATATTATATACCTTGTATAAAACATTTATCATAGGAAACGTGGTAACCACTTATTACATGCATATCTTAGCATTTCTTATGAACATACAACATCTATGAACAAATTACTTTTTTCAAGGTTGATTCCAGTATATATTGGAAGTGCCACATACTCCAGGAGATGATCACCCCCCAAACCACATACATTTCTGGACCTTATCTCTGTGTGTGTGTGTGTGTGTGTATGCGCTAATTCACTTCAATCATGTCTGAATCTTTGCGACCCCATGGACTGTAGCCCCCAGGCTCCTCTGTCCGTGGGATTTCCCAGAGAAGAACACTGGAGCAGGTTTCCATTTCCTCCTCCAGGGGATCTTCCTGACTCAGGGATTGAACCTGTATCCCTTATTCCTCCTGAATTGGCAGGTGAGTTCTTTACCACTAGCGCCACCTGGGAAGCCCTAGGAGGGTTCAACGTAGCTACAGAAATAGATGTGTCTAACACTGCCAAAGCCAGAAGGACTGCCCAAAGACATAGGGAACCCATCAACACCCGCAAACCTACTACTGAACGCTGCCCTGCCCTTCAGAGATGAGAACAGCTCAATCAACCAGAACATTAGCTCCCCTAAGGTTAGCTCCCCTAACCAGGAAAACATCATAGAACGGTAATGATGATATATGCAATCCACCTTCAGGATAGCTATATAGTGTTTTGGTGGGGTTTTTTTGTTTGTTTGTTTTTAGTATTACCATTTAGAGATGTTATTTATAAATGTTTGAAAAGCAAGCAACTTACTAAAATTTTGATATCAGTTACCTTTCTTTTCAAAAAGGAAAATATTTCACCTTTCCTAAAGGTTGAATTTGAGGACAATCAGCCTCCAAAATGTTACTGATGCTGAAAATTTACCATCTAATAAGGCCACAATCTCTAAACCCAGTGAGATTTTGGGGGGAGTATGAAGGAGGATATCCCCATACTTCCAAGTTCACAAGGGATAACATTTATCTAATGGACTTGAACATGAGAATAGAAAAAAAACAAGACACATACCTTTCATGCATGGATTTGTCAAGGCCCCCTGTGTTTAAAATTGTAATGACCTGAAGTGATGGCAAGTGGAGTATACAGCTGTGGGAGATGAGAAACAACAATCTTTGTCTAACAAATATTGGTATGATAGAAAAGAAGTAAGATACCTGATGTGATCAAAATACCAGTGTCAGGGTTTCAAAAACATAACCTCGTTTTGATCAAAATACGAAGTATAACTACAGACTAAGTGCAGACATTAAATTTTAAAAAGGCCAGCCTATTCCAGTATCCACATGCTACAAACACTCAATAAAATCATGTTCAGTTTGAGTGACTTGGGCATGAAGAATGAATGTACTGTATTATATAAAACCAAAAGATTTTAAAAGATTAACACAAATGACCTGCCTACACAAGGAAAAATGAACAAATATCCCTTTAGAGCTATTTGTTTTTATATTTCTCTTGCCTAACATTTAGATGTTAACCTTTTTCAAAATGTTGTTTACACATATGCACCCACTTTAAACACTTTGATTACTTACAAAATTCCTGTGAAATAAAAAGAAAAATAAAGGCTATTTTAAGTTCTCTTTCATATACAAAACTGAAATCCAAAGAGATTGCTTGGCCAATTTTCATAAAACAGTAATCAATAAACCAGGAGTCACATCTTGCCCCCCACCCCCCAAACCATTTTTGTTTTGTTTTCACATTACTACACAACAGGGAGATGTTTATAAAAAATTCACTACCAAGTATATGAAGACAGACTATTTTATATCCCATTATTTCATGATCACAATACTATCTGGCTGTCAGAGAAGATAAATTTCTCTAATGAGATACCTTATGTAAGCTGTTAGAATTTCCACAGTTTAACTACCAAGTCAGGTCAATAGTATCCACCAGTGCTTTAATAGAAGGTATCAGTCTTCTCAATGGTCTTAGGAGGCTTTATGATAAAAGATCCTGGGGAGGCAATAACTTGCACACCTTAGTGCCCTTAACTCCGCACTTTGGCTTTATCTTATTCTCAAAACTCAAGTACCCCGAAATAACATAGAAATTCTTACACCATGGTCTTGACTTTGCAGTTCTTAGATTTCTAGCCTACTTAGTTTTATATTTTGTACTAATTTTAATGAATCCTATAGGAAGTTTATAAAATGAATAAAACAATATGAATACAATAATTTTTTTAAATTTTCTTTCCTTTGGTGTAAAGTATCTTTCATCATCTGTTCAACATCTTCTCAGGTTATGCATTGTACATATGAAGGCTGTGGTTACTGAGGAGAAACTTTCCAGGTGACAAAATCAGTTACTTTCAGGATTTTTTAAACTTTTGGTACATTTAAAAAATATATAATTTTAGTGAAAATTCACAAAATATAAATGAGTATATAAGTCCATTTAGATCTATTAAAGCTATTTGCATGAAGATTTCTTTTTAATATTCTTTATTTTTAATGATGTATTTGGCTGCACCGGGTCTTAACTGTGGTATGTGGGATCTAGTTTCCTGATCAGGGATCGAACCCAGGCCCCCTGTGTTAACAGTGTGGAGTCTTACCACTGAACCACAAGGGAAGTCTCAGGTAATTATTTTTTAGCAGAATGTTGGCTTTTTAACTTTCTTCAGCTCAATGTGAAGCAGAATGCAGAAGGAACCAAGAGAATGACATGAACTATTTTCCACCTGGCCTAAACATACAGTCCTAAGAATCTTTGATGTTTTCTTGATGCTTATAATGCCTTCACTTCACTTTAAAAAGTCAGTCAATATACATTCAATTTGCTAATATCTATTTAGCATCTGTTTTTTTCACCCCAAAGTTGAATTACTCAGGGGACTGAGTAAGGCATGCAATTGCCATACACTAATGCAGAAGAAGGTGGGGGAGTGTTCGACACATGCACAATTATAGCTGCAAAATCTCAAACCTTACCTATGCAAGCTGTAACGATGGCATATTCCCTTTCTCTGTGGATTTTGGTGGTCAGGTAAAATAAAGGACCACTAGGCAACAGTATGCATAAAGGAGATAGATATCTCAGAGAAGAAAAGCATACTTAGAGGGAGAAAAAGTTAGAAAACACAGATGTAGTGGAACACATAGCTGACTGAAGTCAGCTGTATTTCTATGGAAACTTTCTTTCTTTAATTTGGGTAAGTTCCAAAAAGTGGAGGCATTTTTTTACCGTCCTTCTGTGGCACAGAGTAAATAGTCAGATACTGTTTACTTAAGAACTCTGAGCAGATGAGAAAAAAAAAATTCACAGGCTTATAAAACCAAAGTGGTCTCTTCGTCAAATATTCAGCCTCTGGTGATGGCCAGTGTGTTTGTTTTCTCAGAATTGCAGGTTAAATGAATCAGCCAGTTAATGGAATCTAACTTCTCCAGAGGCAGATACTTCCAGAGAGAACCTCAACACAAGATGAAAAAATTTCACCTCCAGAATCCATTAAAACAGCTTAATCTAAATTATAATCCTTCAAATTTTGTAAAAGTAGTTTTGTGCAAAATCAGAAAATATTAAGCCATTCACTAATTCAGGCTGTATCCTTGAGGAAAAAAAATTTTTTACCTGACTAATGTCAAGATTCAACACTGATTCCACAATGAGCTGGGGAATCAATATCACATTAACTGCACCTATAAATAAGTGATCGTTTATTTATAAAGCATACTTACAGCCTGTGTAATTAATCCTTACTATCCTAATGGTACAGTCATACTAATTATAGCTTAACAGGGAATAAAGATGATAAGGTCTCATATAATGCCACAGCTATAGCATGGGCATTAACAGCCTAGAGTTCTCTAGTCAATATGTTGAAATCTTATTTCCCCTTTCTGTCTCGTATAGGTTAAGAATTTAATGACCTCTTTAGGAGCTCTCCAATATTATAATCTCTCTAAATAAGTATTATCAAAAAATATTGTTCATATAGATTATCAAAACTTCTCAGGTTGCTTGAGATTTGTCAGTGCCTTAGTAAGAGTAAAGATCTATTTTCTTCTTATTTAAATGACACTATTTCAGAAGTAGAAAATACTTTCAGAAGCTGTTTAGTAAAAGATAACAATATAAAACAACTATCTAATTGAAATGTCTAAACATTCAGTTTCACGACCAGTAACAGCTTCATGCTGGCCTGCCAGACTAGATCTGCTTTAAGTCCTATCTTGCCCACATGCAAGAGTCTAATCTGAAATGGAGAGGAATGGGTGAATATACAACTGAGTTCAGGAATATTTTACTATCTAAATTAGTTCCAGGGTCTTTTTTCAAGTATGCCATTTGTCTAAAAAGATAATCCAACAATTTTCAACAGCCCTAATCCCATTCTAAACCTGGAAATAAAAATCTCTCATTTCTGTTTTTCTATTACAAAGCTTCGGAGGGACATTTACGTATTAACTATTTGACTTCTCACCTTTGACTTTGAAAAGATCTGATTGAATAATTAAAAATAAGTAGAGGATTTAAAAGAAAGAGGCATGTCTCTAGGTATGCTAGTTCATGGGAAACCACCTCAGGAGCTCCCCAGGTGAAATCTGAACCTGGTCCCCTACACGGATTCAAGGGGTGGTAATTTAGAGTCTGTGATACAAATTCAGAAAAACAAATATCATATATGAATGCTTATACATATATGGAATCTAGAAAAATGGTACAGATGAACCTATTTGCAGGGCAGGAATAGAGACACAGACATAGAGAATGGACATGAGGACACAGAGGGAAGAGGTGGAGGGTGGGAGGCATCCGAAGAGTATCATGGACATGATTACACTACCATGTGCAAAACAGATAGAAAGTGGGAAGCTGCTGCATTGCACAGGTGCTCAGCTCGGTGCTCTGTGGTCACCTAGAGGGGTGGGATTGTGGGCTGGGAAGGAGGTGCGAGAGGGAAGAAGTATATATATATACATGGCTTCCCTGGTGACTCAGACGGTAAAGAATCTTCCTGCAATGTGAAGACCTGGGTTCGATCCCAGGGTTGGGAAGATCCCCTGGAGGAGGGCATAGCAACCCACTCCAGTAATCTTGCCTGGATAATCCCATGGACAGAGGAGTCAGGTGGGCTATAGTCCATGGTGTCGCAAAGAGTCAGACGTGGACATGACTGAGCGACTAAGCGCAGCACATATATATATGTGCACAGTGCAGTGTGCAATATATATATATATATAGACATAAAGATGATTCATTTTGTTATACAGCAGAATCGAATGTAACATTGTAAAGCATTTATACTTCAGTTAAAAATAAAAGGAATTTACTTATGAAAGACAGGAGATGGAGAAGAGTGAGGAGTCCTGCATATTTCTTCTTCACTGGATACTAATCTTATCAGATCAGGGACCCACCCTTGTGACCTCATTTCACCTTACCTTCTTAAAGGCCCCAATTCCAGATATAGCCAAAAGAGGAGTTAGAATTTCAACATATAAATTTGAGAACACAAACATTTAGCATTAGAGAGAGCTTATGTATCTCCTGGGGAGAAGGTAAAAGAAGACGATTGTCTTCAATTATTGAACTGCCTCTTTGAACAATCTCGAATATCTAACTATTTATGTTGCACCTAAATAGGACTACCCTAATCTCAGCAAATAATAGCTCTTATGGAGCAATTCACATTTCAGGTTACACTGAAGATAAAGTAAGTGCAAACCTCTTTATATAAATGGTAGATTTCCAAATAATCTCCCATTTTAATCTAGTCTAACCTAGAGCCAGTTCATAACAATATATACTTTTATAAGACTTTTGGACCACTGATTTTTTCTGAACACTAGGAAGTATGCAACTGAGTCACTAAATTAAGCCAAAACAATTTAAAATGTAAATGGAAAACTTTCTAAGGAAAATGACTGAAAGTGTAAAGTACTGGAAATTGCACCATGGTCTTTGTTTATTACTTTGCATAAATAAATTAAGGAAGCCATAATATTTTATATTAAACAGAATGCTCTCACCTATAACTCTTAGACGGTGTATAATAACCATATTAAGAGTGATCGCTTGAAGACAGAAGATAATACACAAAGATGCCCTCTATCAGTGATATAAAAATGGAGATCTCAAACTGGAGTTCAATAATTTATTTTTTTAGATCTTCAAGTTAACTCCAAACTCTTTAAAATAAACATATGGTGTGTGTGTGTGTATATATATATACATATATGTGTGTGTGTGTGTATGTATATGTATATATATATAAAAGTATATAGGATATAGGTCATAAATATTGATGAGAGTGTTAATGAGTGTACACTCTATAAATGGGATGGAATTAGTGAGGATGTTACAGTAAGATGCACAGTGTTTGAACGTAGGTGCTATACCTCTCCATATATGAATTTTCTTGTCTAAGAAGAGGATAACCATAGCAGCTACTTCATAGAAATATTGTGATAAATAAATGGGATAATACACTAAAAGTGATAACAATGCTTAGCATATAGGAGGTCCCAGATCAATTATAGAACAGGATTATCATTCTCACCATCACATCCATCATCATCATTATCATTTTCATGATAAAGTACAATAGGTGATTTCTTTTTCTCTATTTGCCTTTGGATACCAAGCAGTTTCACTGGGCATAACACAGCCTGATAAGAAAAGAACAGAGGCAAATTTAATTGGCAAATAAGCATTTCCTGTCATGTGGCGGCCAGATGGTATCATGCTCCACTGCACCAATTTCATAGTAATTCAAAGAGAAGGCTGTTAGGATAGTGTTGAGTCATCTCTCACCACACAGGAGTATTAAAGGGCCATTCCCCCTCTCCCATTATCTGATTAGAAGTAATAACTGTAGAAATATATGCCTAGTCTTTGGTCTGTGTGTATTTTGTATTATTAACATTAAAACAGTAGCATTTACTCATGAAGTTCAAGGAGAAATGTTTACTATAAAAGGTGAGCTATCTACCATATAAGTACACAAAATATTTCAATAAAGAAGGAAGATAGCTTGTCTGTCCTCATAACCGACAGGTTGATAAAAGAATTGCATTGTCAATGGATGCTAAGTTCTCTAAGCCATAATTTTCTTCTGGCAAAGTGAAAGCGTTTATCTTAAAAATCTCATGAGGTACTAACTGTTCGTGATTCAATATACTACAGAGAAATTACAGAACCTTCATTCGAACCATAAATATATGTACTGAATTTTGATCAATTTGGATATCTTCATTCTTTAGCAGAATAAACATCAAAATAAAAATTAGGAAAAGCAAAACTGTGCTAGCACTAAGGGCAGTCTCAAAGATGTACCTGTCTTCAGTTTAAGGACCTTACCATCAAGGACTTAAGAAATTTTAAGCATTTGTTTTTTTTAATTCCGTTCAGTTCAATTCAATTGCTCAGTCGTGTCCAACTCTTTGCGACCCCATAGACTGCAGCACACCAGGCCTCGCTGTCCATCACCAACTCTTGGAATTTACTTTCAAACTCATGTCCATTGAGTTGGTGATGCCATCCAACCATCTCATCCTCTGTCATCCTCTTTTCCTCCTTCAAAGTTTGAAGTTCCTTCAAACTTTCCCAGCATCAGGATCTTTTTCAATGAGTCAGTTCTTCGCATCAGGTAGCCAAAATATTGGCATTTCAGCTTCAGCATCAGTCCTTCCAATGAACATTCAGGACTGATTTCCTTTAGGATGGACTGGTTGGATTTCCTTGCAGCCCAAGGGAGTCTCAAGAGTCTTCTCCAACACCACAATTCAAAAGCATCAATTCTTCAGCACTCAGCTTTCTTTATAGTCCAACTCTCTCATCCATACATGACTACTGGAAAAATCATAACCTTGACAAGACAGGCCTTTGTTGGCAAAGTAATATCTCGGCTTTTTAATATGATGTCTAGGTTGGTCATAACTTTCATTCCAAGGAGTAAGCATCTTTTTATTTCATAGCTGCAGTCACCATCTGCAGTGATTATTACTAATTCCATAATAATAAAAAAAAGATGACAGACCTGAGCTACTGTGATTGTGAATCACGATCTATAACCAGAAAAGCTGTACAGAAGCATGTGTACCTTATATCCATCTCCCTTAAGAGACTTCAGATACTAGGTTAATTAAAGTAAATATTATTCTATTCTTACTTCATAAATGCTTAGTGTACTACTGAATCTTAATAAATATTTAATAATATTAGGAACCAACAGAGTGGCAAAGTCATTTTCCATTTATAGATACAGCTTTTTAACTGAAGTCAAGGAATTTTATCTATAAAGGCCAAATGTTCTATAACTAAAGTATTCAGAACCCATAATCTTTAAGAGATCTCCATAGCAGTATGTACATTAGCATTTAAATGGAGCAGTGTTTTTTGAAACAGGTACCTCTGTTGAAATAATATGGTAGATTAATACAAAACAATCTGTTGAGCTATGATTTTTTCAATAAAATACACACACTGCTTCTAGAATTTGTCTAGAATAGATTTTGTTTCTTTTACTTAATTTTAGTTCCAACTAAACTTTCCATTTCTCATCCCAGGAAAATTCCTTCAAAGCTCTTATTGATTAGAAATAACAAAACTGACATATCAAGGTGTTTCTACGTAGGACTGAATATATATCATATATGTAGCTGTAAATAAATCTCTGCAGTCTTTAAAGTTTGTATTATGAAGCAAAATAACTGAAGACTAAAATTAGAGTTGCTTTTGATAATGAGTTTCAAAAATTCTATGGAAAACTAACATGACTTTTTTCTTTCGTTTTGTACGAATATTATTGGAAACCCTCTTCTTGTTAAACACCTTCCCTAGCTGTTCTAGTTAGCTTAGATTGCATAAAGTGAATATGAAGTATAAGCCACGTCACAGCTGCCTTTTGCATACCGTGTGTACTATGAAGTAGAAAAGTTCTTTCATGGACTGAGCAAGCAAAGGAGAAGGAATAGATGTATGAAAAAGAAAACGTACCATTTTCCTTGGTTCCTCACCCTTGTATTTTCCTAAGAGACTTCCCTTCATTGCCCAATGTATTCTTCTATTTCCTGAAACTTAAGGATTTTGAGTGACAAATCTTAAAATATTAAAATTTCGAGTCTAAATGAATATCTAGGAAAGAAGATAAGGCTAATTATTGATTTTATTTCTTTCACATAAAACTGTAAACTCTCCTAAGTAGACAACATATAAATATCTTAGGAGATCTTGTTTCAAAGAAGTATAGTAATTTCAAGGACTTATTATCCAAATGGTGGGTTAAGAAAATCAATCTGTCTCATGCTACTATCAAAGTTTATATTTGTTCACAGGTGAGATTATTCAGATTGGCTGAGGTGGTCTGATGGACATTAGATGAAAATTTTAAGCTAGGCTCAAATGGACTGAATATACATAAAGAAATAGGTTTAATTTTCATATTATCTTTGATATTTACTTATCTAAATATTATTTAGAAGTTTTTTTACATCAGTGTTTTGTAAAATGCTTCAGTTCAAAGCACTGTGGATAATGTTAGCACAGGATTAAGATCTGTTATGATTTTACTTTCAGAAAATCAGAATAAAGCTTAATTCAACATTGCATTCTCTAGGATTATAACCTCCAACTAGGTATAAAAATGACTTATTTTTGTTTTTACTGTTGTTTTTACAGCACTTAGTCCTGATGCTTACTCCCTACTTGGAAGATGGGACACTTGCTCAATTCAGAAAAGCCAGTGCTAGACAATGTATATGAGTGGATGACATCAAATAATGGCTCCTAGTCTGTTGTCTAGGGGTACATTTTGGTTGCTTTAGTAGATTACACTCATTCATTTTATGATTCAACACAGAAGAGCATATATTTCATAAGGTAGCGCAGGTACTTAAATGTCTTAGGAAATGCCTCTACACATAAACACTTGTTCAATATGAATAAACTTAAAAATATTGAGTTCATCTATTTCTGTTGTTGTTAATATTGTGCCTAGATTTTTGCACATGTTAAAGCAATTGACCCTCATACTGGAAAAGATTGAAGGCAAGAGGAGAAGTGGACGGTAGAGGATGAGATGGTTGGATGGCATCACCAACTCGATGGACATGAATTTGAGTAAGCTCTGGGAGTTGGTGATGGACAGGGAAGCCTGGTGTGCTGCAGTCCATGGGGTCACCATGGGGTCACCAAGAGTCAGACACAACTGAGCAACTGAACTGAAAGCAATTAAACAAGAAGTCATTAGACTGGGGTGGCTCTAATCCCTCGGTGACTTATGTAAGTTAACAAAAACCTAATCCAGAGTCAATTGTGTAAATGCATTCGTATCCCAGAAAACAAAATTTAAGCACAGCCAATCACAAACAGCAAACACAGTCAGTTCAGTCACTCAGTTGTATCTGACTCTTTGTGACCCCATGGCCTGCAGCAAGTCAGGCTTCCCTGTCCATTGCCAGCTCCCGGAGCTTGCTCAAACTTATGTCCGTTGAGTCAGTGATGCCATTCAACCACCTCATCCTCTGTCATCCCTTTCTCCTCCCGCCTTCAATCTTTCCCAGCATCAGGGTCTTTTCCAAGGAGTCAGTTCTTTGCATCAGGTGGCCAAAGGATTGGACTTTCAGCTTCAGCATCAGTCTTTCCAGTGAATATCCTGGACCGATTATTCAGCAAACTAGGCTTTCCCAAATAAGGCATGTAAGCTATAGCTAATCAAGCAAGATCCTCACTTAGCTTCTGGGTCTGCCTTATGAAGGGCTTCCCCAGTGGCTCAGCAGTAAATAGACAGCCAGTGAGAATTTGTTGTATGATGCAGAGAACCCAAAACCAGTGTTTTGTGACAACTTAGAGGGATAGGATGCATGCACGCATTGGAGAAGGAAATGGCAACACACTCCCAGTATTTTTGCCTGGAGAATCCCAGGGACAGAGGAGCCTGGTGGGCTGCCATCTATGGGGTCTCCCAGAGTCGGACACAACTGAAGCGACTTAGCAGGAGCAGAGGGGTGGGATGGGGAGGCAGGTGGGTAGGTAGTTCAAGAGGGAGGGGCCACACCTATACCTATGGCTGACTTCTGTGGATGTGTGGTAGAAATCATCACGATATTGTAAATTAATTATCCTCTAATTAAGCATAAAAATTAAAAAAAAAAATCTGCCTTCCATGCAGGAGACACAGATGTGGGTTGGATCCTTGGGTCAGCAGCCCCTGGAGGAAGGCATGGCAACCCACTCCAGTTTTCTTGCCTGGACAATCCCATGGACAGAGGAACCTGGTCGGGTACAGTCTATAGGGTCCCAAAGAGTCAGACGCAACTGAGAAAACTCATATACACTGCACTATTTCCCAACTTCTGTTGGCAGAACACTGCTAACAACTTTTGATTTGTCCACTGCAAGATTAGAATCAATCTAATTAAGTAAACTCTTAAAAATTCTAATATAGTTCAGCTAATCTTGGACGAAATTGTAGAAATGGCTTTTCGTAATCCGTGCATTCAACACTGGGTGAAAAATACACTTAATAAATAGAAAGAACACATTTATCTGACTCAACAGACTAAAGTAATTTTTTTCAGATATAATTCTAGATAATTTGAATTTTGGATAATATCACTCAGGTAAGAAACCAATGTCTAACCAGTTCTGTTGTTTTCTAGATAAGGACAGTTCAGTTCCAAACTATGAAATCCCCTTGGCCACTGTAGTCAGAGAAGATACTGATGATGTTACACAAAAAGCATCATTTTTTTTTCTTGTCCCTGTCTAAGGCAGGATTAATTGCAGCTTAGATTCAATCATGAAATTATACTTAGCAAGAAACAGATCTACTAAAATATCACTCATTTTTATGAAGAAAGTATAGGTGGATCAATATGTTGATTTCAGATTTAAAAAAGAGGAGAAGTGTAGATTACTGGGAGAAGGAACATGAGCCATTGTGGTATAGCAGACATAATTTTATTTTCTAAAAAAATGATTCACTTTTCCACTAGTCACACAAGAAGAATAAATTATCAGTTACCTTTAAGTGTGACTTTGTTCTGGCCACAGGAATATGACATTTTGAGCCTGGTTTCTTAAATGTTGTCTGTTCTCCTGCATATATATTGGCCTTAGGCCTCAGGGATGAATTTGAAGAATAATGATATGACAAAGCCACAAAATGGAAGAAGCCTAGACACTTCTATTAGTGTATAGATACTGCAGATTTCAAGAATCAGGTGAGCCAGATTCTTTGCATGCCTTTCATTCTTTCCAAGTAGGAGATTTCATTCCAGTTATTTTTTCTCATTACATCCATGTATATTTAGAGACAGTAGGTGTGTGTGTGTGTGTGTGTGTGCGTATGCATGCAAAAATTTGTCTATAATTATTCATAGGTCCCTTTTCTGGAAAGAACTATCTGGACTTAATGGGAAAACCTATGAGTAAACTGGAGATTGGGGATTTGATCTGCAAAGGTCGAGTGATGAAATTTTGTGTTATCACTCTTAGGGCAAAAGTGAGGGCATTCTATGTATTAAAAGAAAAATGAAATGTAATGCTTGGAAAAAAGGATGGAGGAGATGTCTAAGAGAGCCATTCAACCTTCATTAAACTATGGAATTAACTAGAAATTGTTTTAAGATGCTGAGATTTGGGAGGTTTTATTATAAGAATTATCATGACTTGTTCCTCTTAACACACACAAAAATACAGATGGTGGTGTTTAAAAAATGGTGATTAGAGCAAAATAACCCTTTTGAAAAGTATGACTGAAAAATATGTAATTATTGTAAACTTTGAATATTTAGAGACTTAGAATTATCTGTGCATAGTAATATGGATACTAATATAGGGTGTGGTCAGCCAAGAACATGATGATATGGACATGAATAGCATGAATTAGGATCAGTAACAGAAGAGAAATTCAAAACAAAAGAGAACAGAGTTAGTGCTGGGTTTTAAAATGTCGTAGTAAGGAAGAAACTAAAAATTAGTGTCTGAACCCCCATAGTCTATCATTTAGATGTTTGTGCATATGTAGTTAATTTACTAATAAAATATTCATCTAGGTTCTACCACTATCTTAGGTTAAGTTCTTTATATTAATTTATAGAACATTTATATCCATTGCATTTCAGAGTATGACTCCCATAGTTTTCTAGCTTCACATTTTTGTTAACTTTATCATCAAGAAACATTCCTAATGTTACTGTTATTTGGTAGACCACATATGACATGTGCAGCAGGGATAACATTACCAAATTGGGCAAACAAGTTGAAACTATATTGCATGTGGTCAAGTCTTAAGAGATATTACTGTTCACTCTGCATTACTCTAGGATGTTTAAAAATTATTAGTATTATGTCTTTTGATGTAGAATCATTGCCACAATTCTATCTGTTATTATTTTAAAAAGTAATATGGGAATAACACTTGATCAGGTACTCCTTAGAATTAAGTATATCCCAGATATAAATCATTTCCTTAAGGATACATTTCTCAGTTCCTTGATTTGTATTGTTTCTTTCAGTTCAACCAAAATGCCTTAGCAATCTTAAAATGAATAGTTTGTTCCTATATAATATGCTCATCTACAGGAAGTAAAATACAGATGCAAGTAAAATTTTATACTCCTTTCACTTTTTTTCTAGTACATCAGTGGTTCTGATAATGATCAACTCTATTTTTCTTCATGATAATAACACTCTTTGACACTGTCTCATCCATAAACTCATATTATTATCCAGGCTGCATGCTGTAAGTATGTTACCAAGTCTTCCTTTGGAGCATTTGGAATACCCTGGTTTAATTGTCTAAGAAAGTACACAAAAGCAGAACATACAAAGTCACACACAGTATCAGAACTGAGGTTAATATCATTTGGCTAACATGTCAATGGAAAGTGGGAACCTAATTCACAATTCTGTTCCTTTCATCTTTATAAACCAGCCATTCTTTAGAATTGTGAATCTTTGTTTTCGTATGTTTGGGGTTAGGAAAAGAGTAGGGACAGTTCATTATAATCATCTTTAGAGGATGAGGAAAACAGACAATTAAACTAAATATTAAAGTAATTAACGACAAAATCATTGCTTTCAATTCTGAGATCATCCTTTCTATGCAATTTGAACAGTTTATAGATAAAATTGCCTAGATAAATGCAGCTTTGGATATTCTGATTCCTCATCTGATTCACAGTGACCAAATTTTCATTGTTTGGAGCCAGGGTATTTGTGTCCACCACCATAATTTGTGAGGTGTAAAACTGAGACATGCTTTTAATTTGCATTCTTATATTTTCTCAAGCAATGCAGCTTCCTCCCAGGATGTTATTCTTCATTACTCATCATTTTATCTTTTATGCATGGAAATAAAATACTCAATGGGGAAAAAACCTCCATGAAATCATGTCTTTTATCAACTATTTGGTTATCCTATTGGTTTTAGCAGTGATTTTACTGCAAGACAATTCTGGACTTCTTGAGAAATAGAAGTTTTAAAAAATTTAAACATGGGATATTATAGTGTAATTTTATTGCAAGTCTTGTTTTTTCAACTAGCCTAAGGCTTAGAAGAAAATGGATAAATGAGTTTCTGACTGTTGGTGATTTAACGTACCATCTGGTTGAAGGAAAATATTCACAGCATTTTAAAGCCTATGAAACACAAGAGTTTATTCTTTGAAAATTCTATTTAATAGTTACTACACAAATATCTGTCGATATAATTCACATAAAGTAACTTCCATGAGAGTTTTGTGTGTGTGTGTGGCCCATTGTCAATTTCCAATAGACACTTGATAAATAAATGTTATTTAAATTGAACTAGTTGGATGGATATTATGAAAGAACAATAGGCTTAGATTTTTTTTTTGTAAATTCACACTGTATACTACTTTTTAAAAAAACATGTCACATAAAGCATACCTTCTCTAACCATCAATTTTCGTATTTATAAATGAGCAATTCTGCTGTTCAATTTCCATGGCAGTTTTTGCTCCAAAGTAAAGTTCTAGCTTCATCCCAAGAGTTCCACTTTCAACAATGTGTAGTAGACAATGATGTGAGTCCCCAAGCCTCACCCATAGCCTCTGGCTGCCACACTGTCAAGAGAGAATCTTCCTCTCCTTCTCTTGTTCTAATCCCTGTCTGTGACCTTATGCATTTGGTATCACCACAGAGTGTTTAACGGGTTCATCTCTGCCCCACAGAAGCCATAGAGGAAGCTGACTGATAATTCTCTCTCTTCCTGGATCTTGAGGGGAGTTATTAAAATAGCACTTGTGTTGAAAAGGGAAACATATTTTCAGCTTAGGCAGACTAAAGTAACTAGAATGGAAGGGAAATAGGGTACTTTAGGGATATGAGCCAAAAACAAATATTATGTCAGCTTCCTGGAGATAAGATAAAGTGCATTTTCTGCCTCAGGTTAAAAAGCACATTCTTCCAAATAACCTGAAGTCTACTGGTCCATAGTTCAGGCCCAGGTTAACTTTTTTTTTTTCCCCATGAAAAGAGTTTACATAAACTACCCTTATAACAACCTACTTTCATGTTTTTATGCCATTACATTTAAATGAAATAGTAAGATGTAACTCAGGCTAAGGTGATTAATTTTAATTTTATTGCATTGTACATGCTGAAAGCATAGAATTTATGTTAAAAAAGAATACAATTTTAAAGTTAACTCTTTTCATTTCCATGGTATTTACACATAGTATGATACCCCAAAAAAGAGTGCACACTCTTTGAAATTGAAGACTTACAATATTTAAACATTTTTTTTTCTTTATATGTATGGCAACAGCTGATTTCTTGATTTCTAAAATTTGACAAGTAAAATGAAAATTTACCTGGAATGAACCCCTTTCCTAATCTCTCCTTGCTGATGCTTCATTTATTTAATTTCTTGATGGCCCAATACTTTCATCACAAAAAAGAATAGATTCATGTAGGAAAAACAGAATTATGGAGTCAAGATGATGTATATTTCATCCCAATTGAAAACTGAAAACCATATATATCTATTGGCTTCCCTGGTAGCTCAGCTGGTAAAGAATCTGCCTGTAATGCAGGAGCCCCAGGTTCGATCCCTGGTTTGGGAAGATCCCCTGGAGAAGAAAATAGCAACCCACTCCAGTATTCTTGCCTGGAAAATCCCATGGATAGAGGAGCCTGGCGGGCTACAGTCAGTCCATTGGTCACAAAGAGTTGGACACAACTGAGCACCTACACACACAGACATACACACATATAATTTATAACTTGCAATGTGTTAAAACTGTTATCATAAAGAAAACAAAGATCTGTCTTCAGAGTAAACCCACTTAAACTTTATAAGTTCTTCTGGTTTACATCTATGTGTAACATCAAGAAATATGAGCTAAGGAAATATCCCATTTTGTGTAAATCAACAATAAGAGAATGTATGAGAAAAACAGACAGCATTGAGCAAGAAACTTGGCTCTTACAAGCCCTTCTTCTTTTTCAGTTGAAGAATTCTGGGGAATTTTAGTGATGGGCAGCTTAAGGCTTGGTTTGCCTATCCTCAGTGAAAACCATGGTCCTGAGAATAAGTAAAGTTTATTTCCAGTTAGTCAGAAAAATATGTGGTTACCAATACCAGATTGAGGACTCTTAAATAAGTAACAAGGAGTCCAAGAACCTTTTCACCTGGCTGATTTTAATTAGCCACACAAATTTTTACATGAAAAATTAACTGAACCACTCTTTAAGTAATTTCCAGTGAATGAAGCTATAATTTATGTTTTTATGGAAATAGAAATACTTACACAGTTAACCTTATAACCTAAAACTGACTTGATAGCATATATCAATAATGGTGTTCTAAACACTGGGAAATAGATTCTCCCAAAGAACTTCAGATTATTATTAGTTTAATTATAAATTTCATCCACTTAATATAATTTAGAGAAAAAAAACTGCAAAGATCTTTCTCTCTTTCTAAAGCAACAGTAGTATGTTTTATATTATTCATTTTCCCATTTTCTGTTTTATTGTTTTTAGGTATTTCACAAATATAGAGTACAATTTATGAGTTTATCACTTTCCATAATAATTTTTGTCTAGCTAAGTAGATTGTAAATTATTTAGGATTATGGAAAAGTTCAATTTTCTTTCCCCACAGAGTAACTTGCTTAGATTTTATATCATAAGAGATGTTTTTATTTGTAGATGAGAAATAGGTCATAAAGGAATATGCACTTAGTTATTTTAGTAGTTTACGCAAACTCAAGTTTTTCACAACCATTGAAATATATTAAAATAGTAATAATTTGCACCATTAATCATTCCATTCATATTAACAGTACAAGTATTTTTCCCCCTACAGAACTCTTGCTTCTTCAATAGATGAGGTATTGTAAGTGAACTTTAACTGGAACAGTACTTGAAAAAGTCACACCACTCCACTATCAGCAAATACACAATCTGATTAGTTCTGACACTAAGACCTTTCTGGTAATCTAAAGTATGATGTCTCATGCACGTTATTGTTTAACAATCACACTGAAGGTTAAGTAGCAAAAAGAAGATGAGTGTTTCTGGACACCAGCAGTATATCATCAGCAATATTTCTGACAAATAAAAGTCATTAGTTTGCCAAAAATTTTAATGAAATCATGATTAATAAATGCATCTCAAAGGTCTGCATCAAAGTCAAGGCATTTGGGTGATAAATGTAAACATGCAGAACTTGCTTTGCCAAAAGCTGTGTGTTTCACTTACACAGCTCCACTGATTGATCTGTCCATTATTCTAATGCATAATTTATCACATTAAGAGAGACAATTCATTATATGCATAGTATAACCAGGGAGTTCCAAACGCCAAAACCTTTAGGAGACTTAAGAGGTTGCCTAGGTACTCAAATTATTTTTTCATTATGAAGTGAAGACTTCAAAAATTAACAAAAATAGCATTTACCAAAACAAAACAAAATCTCAAATGTTTTAATTTACTTAAGAGCATTTGACACATTCTTTCCTCAGGTAACATTTCTACTGCCCTCACTGTTTTCATTCCTTGTGAGGGGTCCATCTATTGTTAAACTTAAATCAATAAGAAATGGGATGGTGTTCCAATCCCTGTCAAGGAAGAATTTTGTGACTGTATTGCTTCAACCATAAACAGCAGTATGTACCATTGCTTCAAAGCTCATTGAATTAAATTATAGATTATGGTATTCCTCTCTCTTTAAAACATGAGATATGGAATAGTATAGCACATTGGGGTTTCCAATCATTCATTCTTTGATGCAGTCATCCAAAACCTCTAAGCTACTGTCATATTTTGATTTAATCTAGAACTCAATAAATGAATTTAAGAGATCCTATGAATATCTTATTAGGAAAAAATACATTCTTTTGTTGAAGATAAAAACTGTGGTGATGGATAGGATATTCCTCTGAGTTTTTGATATGTACTTGATTTTTAGAAAGCTAAGAATTTGAATACAACCTTCAGATAAATAAAGAAGGTAGCACTATAGAAATGCCTTTACATTTTAAAACATAAAGTGAGAACAGATGACTGAGCATAGTGATTAGTTGATAGTACCAAAGTTTATGCCCCCAGAGCTCACAATCACTTAACTGTACTTTCTTCCTTCTCATCAGCAGAATTAAAAAAAAAAAAAATCCAACAATTAAATTGTGTGTGTGTGTGTGTAAGTTAGGGGAAATGCACTTAGAAATATCTAGTTCTGAATTACAACTTTAAAACTATATTTTAAAGTTAAATTAATCTATTGCAATTTGATATACAGAAAAAAATGAGCCCATTTAAAAGGATCAAATGTTTGACATTGTTTTTCTTACAGATAATATGAAAATTAAGTAATTGAAATGAAATATATTTATTTGATAGCAGCACCTAATTTAGTAAGGAAAACTGTCAGAAATTACAACAGGAGACAACCTTGCAGGTTTATATACACATGATTATGTTTTCGATCTGACTGGCAATATAATCAAAAGAGCGTAATAAACAGTCACAACATTAAAGACCTCCATTTTCTACTCCTAAAACAGTTTTATATCCTGCTCCAAAAACTGCCTGATCAACTTTCATTCAGCCTTCAGTAAATTTAGTGGCTATTTTGGCATAAGGAGATATAGAATCAAAGCATTTTGGAGGCTTCTAGAACTGATTTACAAATCCTAAGTCCTAAAATTTGAATTTTAGTTTGGTTAAGTAACTGCCATTATAACTGCATTACTTTACACTCCAAATAGTCCATTTAACATTATTTGGATAGGGATTATCAATATGGTGAGATAAAAGTCTAAATATTTCACATATTTTACTTTAATATATTCTATTTGCATCTACAAATGATTATTTAGCTTTTCAGTTCATATAATTAGTATCTCTCCTGCTCTTTGGCTCAATCACCTGTGCCCTTTCAGGCCCATATCACCAGAACACCTACTTCTGAGAGGAGCTATTTTATCCCTCATAAACGTATTTGTTGGCTGTGTCCCTAAATGATTCTGTAAACCATTTCAGAGTGTGAGAGAAAAGAACTTGTCTCACCTACAGCTTTGTTCATAATGTTATGGACTGAATATTGGTGTCTCCCCCAAAATTCATATGTTGAAAACCTAGCCCCAATGTGATGATATTTGGAGGTGGTGATTTTAGAAGATAATTAGACAATGAGGGTGGAACCCTCATGAATGGAATTAGTGTCCTTATAAGAGGAGACCAGAGAGGTAGCTTGCTTTCTGTCATGAGAAGACACAGCAGTAAGATGGTTGTTGGCAACCAGGAAGAGTTCCCACTAGACACTGAACCAGACTGCATCTTGATCTTGGAATTCCCAGCCTGCAGAATTGTGAAAAGAAAAAAAAAATTCTGTGTTGATAAGCCACCCAGTTTATGGTATTTTACTACAGCAGTTTTATTATAGCAGCATAAGCTAAGTCAGTAATATCTGCTGGATTTTAAATAAGACAGTCAATTTGCTATCAGTTTGCCTTTAAAAGTATTTGTTTATTTGTACTTATTAACACTGATTTTTTTTAATATATTTATTTGCCTGTTTTTAATCAACAGATGCTTTCAATTTGAATCAACCAAACTATTTAACTGATAAACTATTTCTGAAGGGATCAAAAACGTGTATGTCATCAAAGACTGTGGAGTGAGAAAGTGCACAGAGGTGTCATATCCCTAGGTTAAAATCTCATCCTGCTCTCCACTGAGCAGCCCTGAGTAATGACCCACTCTCTTTAAACTCCAGTGTCCCATAAAATCAGAGGTTAATTTTACCATCTCATCTCTAAGATAACTTATGAAGAGGCTGATGTATAGGGAAAAAATAGCTAATATAACCTTCAAGTAATATTTGAAGTACCATTACTGTATCCAAAATTCATAGAACATCTGTCTTTACTTTCTAAAAGAAATATAATACAATTCTGAAAATAAATAGAACAAATTAAAGACTAGAAATAGTTCCTTCTCAATACTTACTGTGCTAACAATAACCAGAAAGCAAAGAGGACAGTTGATAAGAGAATCTTATTGATTTTTCTCCCAAATTACGTTAGGCAGATTCTGTTCATCCACTCTCTTAAATGGATATGAATATGAATTCCCAGAGGTATCTTTAACGAGATTTCAGGGAAAGGTTTCCATATCACTGCACTAACAGGTTTTGCATGTAGTTGACAGCTTTGGCACATAAATTAAATAAAACTTTATTGATGTGTTAAAAAAACATGCCATTTACACAAAATAAAGCAAAGCTAACATTTATTTTACATGCAACAGAAAATAAGAAACATTTGCCCTGAACCAAATGTTAGTCTCACTAGAAAAATACTTGTTTGTTTGATTTTGTTTTATTTTTGTATGTATGCTTTGCAACAGCAACAAGCAAATGAAATAAATGTGAAATTTCAGTAATTATGAAATAGGAACTCATATATGTCTGTAAAATAGATTATTTGGATGAGCAGTTTAAAGTTAAAGCAGAAAAGTAAACAGAATATGACAAGACCTGAGTACCAGTTCTCAGTCTGTCATTAACCGTATTTCTTATGTGAATTGAATAGTTTCTTTAGTGTTGGGTTCCTTATTGTTAAAAATAAGGTTTTTCAAAGGCGACTGCTAACTATAAAATGCTATAGTACCATCATAATTTGAAACCGAATGAAATCGTACTGCCAATAAAGAATAATTTACATAGGAAATAGCTTAACACAGGGAGCATCTTGTTCACAAAATGTTCCTGTATTTGTTGCCATCTCCCATTTGCTTTTCAGCGATTTAGTCAAACATGATTCATGCACTTATCTAAAATGTTATGATCAGTACATTTTATAAAGCAAAACAAAACAACAACAGCAACACCCAGAAACATTCTTCAATGAATTGCTCATGAAAGCAAATCTGAAATCCACATTTCTGACAGACCAATGGTATCATGTACTTCACACATTGAATGAATCACTTTCATAAAATCAGCTCAGTAAGCTTTCAAATTGGTAAGGAAATGTCTTCAGCTAATCCCAGGAAGAGCACATGGCTATAGGCCAACAGAATATGCATTTCCAAAAAATAGTTGGGGGTGGGGGGGGAAGTCTTGATATTGGCCATTGTCATGCAATAAAACCAAAGCCTAGTTTTCAACACATCAAGAACCGAGGAAGAGATGGTGAAAGAGGTAAGCTTTGCCATGAAGTAGCACACACATGACTCAGTTAGAGAAGCAGAGGCTGTGTTGTTGATTGCTCTTATCATGCTCTTAGATTGCTCTGCAAAATACTACAGTTAATGGGCTTTGGAGGAATGATATGCAGAGAATCAACTGTTTTACCCAAAATGCCAAGGGCTAGATATAGGTAGAGATGAGTGTAAAGGAATGTGGTTCATATGACTTCTTAATTACACATGACACATTTTTCCTGTTAAAGCAATGACATGGACAATTGTATATCTGCATATTTTACCTTCAAATAAAACCAGTTCTGTCATCTGCAAAGGTGGTTTTTTAAAACACAAGTGGTACATCTTCTAACTTGAAGATTAGAAAGATGATAAAACTATCACCATACTTAATTGAAGAAAGAAGAGAAGCGAAAGAAAAGGGAGAAAGGGAAATTTATACCCAACTGAATGCAGCATTCCTGAGAATAGCAAAGAAAGATAAGAAAGCCATCTTAAATGAACCATCCAAAGAAATCAAGAAAAACAATAGAATGGGAAAGACTAGAGATCTCTTCCAGAAAACTGGAAATGTCAAAGGAACATTTCATGCAGGATGGGCATGATAAAGTACAGAAATGACACGGACCTAACAGAAGCAGAAGAGATTAAGAAGAAGTGGCAAGAATATACAGAAGAACTATACTAAAAACGTCTTGAAGACCCAAGTAACCACAATGGTGTGGTCACTCACCTAGAGCCAGACATCCTAGAGTGTGGAGTCAAGTGGGCCTTATAAACATTTATTATAAACAAAGCTAGTGGAAGTGTCAGAATTCCAGCTGAACTTCTTAAAATCCTTCTTAAAAAGGATGATATGAAAGTGCTACACTCAATGTCAGCAATTTGAAAAACTCAGCAGTGAACACAGAACTGGAAAAGATCAGTTTTCATTCCAATCCCAAAGAAGGGCAATGCCAAAGAGTGTTCAAACTAAAATAAAATTCCACTCATTTCACATGCCAGCAAGGTTATACTCAAAATCTTTCTAGCTAGGCTTCAGCAGTATGTTAACCAAGAATTTCCAAATGTAAAACTGGGTTTAGAAAAGGCAGAGGAACTAGAGATCAAATTGCCAACAGCTGTGGGATCATAGAGATGCAAGGAAATTCCATAAAACCATCTAATTCTGCTTCATTGACTATGCTAAAGCCTCTGACTGTGTGGATCACAACAAACTGTGGAAAACTCTTAAAGAAATGGGAATATCAGACCACTTTACCTGTTTCTTGAGAAATCTGTATGCAGGTTAAGAAGCAACAGTTAGCACCATACATGGAACAATGGGCCAGTTCAAAATTGGGAAAGGAGTATGTCAAAGCTGTATATTGTCACAGTTATTTAACTTTTATACAGAGTACATCATTTCAAATTGCTGGGCTAGACGAATCACAAGCTGGAATCAAGATTGCTGGGAGAAATATCAACAACCTCAGATATGCAGATGACACTACTCTAATGACAGAAAGTAAAGAAGAACTAAAGAACCTCTTGATTAGGGTGAAAAAGAAGAGAGTGAAAAAACTGGTTTAAAACTCAACATTCAAAAAACTAAGATCATGGCATCAAGTCCCATCACTTCATGGCAAACAGAAGGAGAAAAGTGGAAGTAGTGACAGATTTTCTTTTCTCTGTCACCAAAATCACTGTGGATGGTGACTGAAGCCATGCAATTAAAAAAAAGTTTGCTGTTTGGAAGGAAAGCTAAGACAAACCGAGACAACAGAGTCATCAATTTGCTGACAATAATATATAACCAGTGTTCTAGTTTTTCCACTATGGATGTGAGAGTTGGACCATAAAGAAGGCTGACAACCAAAGAACTGATGCTTTCAAATTGTGGTACTGGGGAAGACTCTTGAGAGTCTCTTGGACAGCAAGGGGATCAAACAGGTAAATCACTGGAAGGACAGATGTTGAAGCTGAAACTGCAATACTTTGGCCACCTGATGTGAAGAGTTGACTCATTAGGAAAGGCTCTGGGTCTGGGAAAGGCTGAAGACAAAGAAGAAGGGGGCAGCAGAGGAATAGATGCTTAGATAGCATCACCGACTCAATGGATATGAATTTGAGCAAACTCCGAGTGACAGTAAAGAGCAGGGAAGCCTGGCACGTTTCCATGAGGTTGCAACGAAGTTCCAAAGAGTCGGACACAACTTGGCGACTGAACAGCAACAACAAATTTTTAATTGAACAGAGATAGGACAGCATTTACAATCTTTCATTTTAAATCTATAGATAATAATGTAGGTATAATTTTGAAATTTTTGCACTATCTCATGAGTGGATATTCTTTGATTTTAGGTAAAAAATTAATGATGATTTGCTCAATAAGCCAAGGAACAGGCAAGATTATAGTTTTGATTTTATCTGTACTGAAAAACTGTTTATCAGTTATCTTAAGGATAAATTGTGGACAAAAATGGAAAGACCAAATAGTAAAACAATGGATTAGTTATACGATAAAAGAATATACCTACTCTTTAAAAGTATCACCATTGAAATAAATATTCCTTTGCAGTTTCCACCAATATGCCTTACTTGTCAATCATTGAGAAAAAGTAATTTAAATATGTGATAATCACTACTACATCAATATTTTCAGAGTCATATTTAGAACTGGTACTGGTAATCATAGCAAGTTAACTTTAGGAACAACTAACTACCAAGTTCACTTATTACACAACTATCTGCCCATTACTTCCATATACTGTATTTCATATGGAAAAGCATCACACTTGCAAGACAAATCTTGTCTGCTGTAAAAGAAAGAAGTATTGACCTTCTTTGACTGTGTTTTGAGTATTACATCTTGTTGCTTTAGAATTACATAACTGGGACCAATAGTGATATTTTGTGATAAAGGGATCTTGAAGCTACGTTAAGAACAATAACTTATTTGCATGTATGTACTAGCTGGGGTTTCCCTGGTGGCTCAGATGGTAAAGAATCTGCCTGCAATGAAGGAGACCCAGGATTTTTTTTCTCTTTTTTTTTCCATTTATTTTTATTAGTTGGAGGCTAATTACTTTACAACATTGTAGTGGTTTTTGCCATACATTGACATGAATCAGCCATGGATTTACATGTGTTCCCCATCCTGATCCCTCCGCCTGCCTCCCTCTCCAACCAATCCCTCTGGGTCTTCCCAGTTCACCAGCCCTGAGCACATGTCTCATGCATCCAACCTGGGCTGGTGGTCTGTTTCACCCTTGATAGTATACTTGTTTCAATGCTATTCTCTCAAAACATCCCACCCTCGCCTTCTCCCACAGAGTCCAAAAGTCTGTTCTGTACATCTGTGTCTCTTTTTCTGTTTTGCACATAGGGTTATCGTTACCATCTTTCTAAATTCCATATATATGTGTTAGTATACTGCATTGGTCTTTATCTTTCTGGCTTACTTCACTCTGTATAATGGGCTCCAGTTTCATCCATCTCATTAGAACTGATTCAAATGAATTCTTTTTAATGGCTGAGTAATATTCCATTGTGTATATGTACCACAGCTTCCTTATCCATTCATCTGCTGATAGGCATCTAGGTTGCTTCCATGTCCTGGCTATTATAAACAGTGCTGCGATGAACATTGGGGTGCACGTGTCTCTTTCAGATTTAGTTTCCTCAGTGTGTATGCCCAGAAGTGGGATTGCTGGGTCATATGGCAGTTCTATTTCCAGTTTTTTAAGAAATCTCCACACTTTTCTCCATAGTGGCTGTACTAGTTTGCATTCCCACCAACAGTGTAGGAGGGTTCCCTTTTCTCCACACCCTCTCCAGCATTTATTGCTTGTAGACTTTTGGATAGCAGCCATCCTGACTGGCATGTAATGGTACCTCATTGTGGTTTTGATTTGCATTTCTCCTATAATGAGTGATGTTGAGCATCTTTTCATGTGTTTGCTAGCCATCTGTATGTCTTCTTTGGAGAAATGTCTGTTTAGTTCTTTGGCCCATTTTTTGTTTTTTTTTTTTTGGCCCATTTTTTGATTGGGTCATTTATTTTTCTGGAATTGAGCTGCAGGAGTTGCTTGTATATTTTTGAGATTAATCCTTTGTCTGTTGCTTCATTTGCTATTATTTTCTCCCAATCTGAGGGCTGTATTTTCACCTTGCTTATTGTTTCCTTTGTTGTGCAAAAGCTTTTAAGTTTCATTAGGTCCCATTTGTTTATTTTTGCTTTTATTTCCAATATTCTGGGAGGTGGGTCATAGAGGATCATAGAGATGTCGGAGAGTGTTTTGCCTATGTTCTCCTCTTGGAGTTTTATAGTTTCTGGTCTTACATTTGGATCTTTAATCCATTTTGAGTTTATTTTTGTGTATGGTGTTAGAAAGTGTTCTAGTTTCATTCTTTTACAAGTGGTTGACCAGTTTTCCCAGCACCACTTGTTAGAGAGGTTGTCTTTTTTCCATTGTATATCCTTGCCTCCTTTGTCGAAGATACGGTGTCCATAGGTATGTGGATTTATCTCTGGGCTTTCAATTCTGTTTCATTGATCTATATTTCTGAGGAGACCCAGGTTTGATTCTTGGGTTAGGAAGATCCCCTGGAGAAGGGAATGGCAACCAACCCCAGTATTCTTGCCTGGTGAATCCCACGCTTAGAGGGGCCTGATGGGCTACATCCCACGGGGTCGTAAAGAGTCAGACACCACTAAGTGACTAACACTTTTTCACTAATTGTGAAAAATGTGAAAATTAATGTGTCACAAATGCATTGTTTCATTTATTCATCACCAAAATCATGCAAGGTAATAAAATAGGTTTTGGTCATGTCCACTTCACAGATTAGGAAGCTAATGCATTATAGGATTATAATCCCCAAATCTAAAATCTGTATGTAATGAGTACAGACCAGTATTTATACCTGTGGTTTTCTCCATTCCTCTGACACTCCTCCAACCCATGACAACATAAAATCATCTGGGATGTTCTGCATATGTAAAACATCATCAAATCCCTGAAGGCAAGGCCTAGGGACGAGGATTTACTTAACATTATAGAGGTGATTTTTGGGTTTCCCAGGTGGCTTAGATGGTAATGTGTCTGCCTGCGATGTGGGAGACCTGGGTTTGATCCCTGGGTCGGGAAGATCCCCTGGAGAAGGAAATGGTAACCCACTCCAGTACTCTTGCGTGGAGAATTCCAGGGACAAAGGAACCTCACAGGCTACAGTCAATGGGGTTGCAAAGAGACGGACATGACTGAGCAACTTCACTTCACTTCACTATAGAGGTGATTCTTAATAACATGGTCAAGACTACAGCTTTATATCAAGTATTCTGACTCTAAATTCACTTTATTTTCTAGTCTCCCACAATGGCTTTGATAAGCAACCTCTGAATATAAAATCAGCCTAACTAGAACAAATAGCCAGCCTTTGACACAGGATAACATAATGGTTCACATCACAAATTTTAGACCCAGAAAATCTGGATATGAACTACAGCATAGTAAAAAATATTTGCAAACCATATACTGGATAAGGGGTTAATATTTAAAATATATAAAGAACTCACACAGCTCTGTAACAAGAAAACAAACAATAAATTTCAAAAATGAGCTGAGGAACTGATAGATATTTTTTCCAAGAATACATCCAAATGGCTAAAAGGTACATGAAAAGATATCCAACATCACTAATCATAAAGGCAATGCAAATCAAAACCACAATGAGTTATCACCTCTCATCTGTCAGAATGGCTTTCCTGAAGAAGACAACAGAGAACAAATGCTGACAAGGAAGTACAGAGAAGTGTCATACACTGTTGGTGAGAATGTAAATTGGTGCAGCCACTATGGAAAAAACAATATGGAGGTTCCTGAGCATGTCCAGGCTGTATATTGTCATGCTTCTTATTTAACTTATATGGTGTGATCACTCACCTAGAGCCAGTCATCCTGGAATATGAAGTTAAGTGGACCTTAGGAAGCATCACTACAAACAAAGCTAGTGGAGGTGATGGAATTCCAGTTGAGCTATTTCAAATTGTAAAAGATGATGCTGTGAAAGTGCTGCACTCAATATGCCAGAAAATTTGGAAAACATAGCAGTGGCCACAGGACTGAAAAAGATCAGTTTTCATTCCAATCCCAAAGAAAGGCAGTCCCAAAGAATGCTCAAACTACCACACAAATGCACTCATCTCATATGCTAGTAAAGTGATGCTTAAAATTCTCCAAGCCAGGCTTCAGCCATACGTGAACCATGAACTTCCAGATAATTCAAGCTGGTCTTAGAAACTGCAGAGGAACCAGAGATCAAATTGTCAACATTCACTGGATGATTGAGAAAACAAGAGAGTTCTAGAAAAACATCTATTTCTGCTTTATTGACTATGCCAAAGCCTTTGACTGTGTGGATCACAATAAACTGGAAAATTGTGAAAGAGATGGGAATACCAGACCACCTGACCTGCCTCTTCAGAAATCTATATGCAGGTCAGGAAGCAACAGTTAGAACTGGACATGGAACAACAGACTGGTTCCAAATAGGAAAAGGAGAACGTCAAGGCTGTATATTGTCACCCTGCTTATTTAACTTACATGCAGAATACATCATGAGAAATGCTGGGCTGGATGAAGCACAAGCTGGAATCAAGACTGCCGGGAGAAATATCAATAATCTCAGATATGCAAATGACACCACCCTTATGGCAGAAAGTAAAGAAGAACCAAAGAGCCTCTTGATGAAAGTGAAAGAGGAGAGTGAAAAAGTTGGTTTAAAGCTCAACATTCAGAAAACTAAGATCATGCCATCCGGTCCCATCACTTCATGGCAAATAGATGCAGAAACAATGGAAACAGTGGCTGACTTTATTTTTCTGGGCTCCAAAATCACTGCAGATGGTGACTGCAGCCATGAAATTAAAAGACACTTACTCCTTGGAAGGAAAGTTATGACCAACCTAGATAGCATATTAAAAAGCAGAAACATTACTTTGCCAACAAAGATCTGTCTAGTCAAGGCTATGGTTTTTCCAGTGGTCATGTATGAATGTGACAGTTGAACTATAATGAAAGCTGAGAACAGAAGAATTGATGCTTTTGAACTGTGGCGTTGGGGAAGACTTGACAGTCCCTTGGACTGCAAGGAGATCCAACCAGTCCATCCTAAAGGGAGATCAGTCCTGGGTGTTCATTGGAAAGACTGATGTTGAAGCTGAAACTCCAATACTTTGGCCACCTGATGCGAAGAGCTGACTCATTGGAAAAGACACTGATGCTGGGAAAGATTGAGGGTAGAAAGAGGAGGGGATGACAGAGGATGAGATGGCTGGTTGGCATGACCAACTCAATGGACATGGGTTTGGGCGGATTCCGGGAGTTTGTGATAGACAGGGAGGCCTGGCGTGCTCTGGTTCATGGGGTCACAAACAGTCGGACACCACTGAGCGACTGAACTGAACTGCACTGAACTGAAGAGTACATCATGAGAAATTTTTGGCTGGATGTTGTACAAGCTGGAGTCAATATTGCAGAGAGAAATATCAATAACCTCAGATATGCAGATGACACCGCCCTCATGGCAGAAAGTGAAGAGGAACTAAAGAGCCTCTTGATGAAAGTGAAAGAGGAGAGTGAAAAAGCTGGCTTAAAACTCAACATTCAAAAAAAGAAGGCATCTAGTCCCAGTACTTCATGGCAAATAGATGGGATATCAATGGAAACACTGAGAGGTTTTATTTTCTTGGGCTGCAAAGTCACTGCAGGTGGTGACTGTGGCCATGAAATCAAAAGACACTTGCTCTTTGGAAGAAAAGCTATGATCAACCTAGATAGCATAGTAAAAAGCAGAGATATTACTTTGCCAACAAAGGTCTGTCTAGTCAAATCTATGGTTTATCCAATAATCACGTACAGATGTGAGTGGTGGACCATAAGGAAAACTGAGCACTGAAGAATTGGAGCTTTTGAACTCTGGTATTGGAGAAGACTTTTGAGCATCCTTTATACTGCAAGGAGACCCAATCAGTCAATCCTAAAGGAAATCAGTCCTGAATATTGATTGGAAGGACTGATGCTGAAGCTGAAGGTTCAATACTTTGGCCAAATGCTCTCTGATGCAAAGAGCCAACTCATTAGAAAAGACACTGATGCTGGGAAAGATTCAAGGTGGGAGGAGAAAGGGATGACAGAGAACGACATGGTTGGATGGCATCACCGACTCAATGGATATGAGTTTGAGCAAGTTCCGGGAGTTAGTGAAAGACAGGGAAGCCTGGTGTACTGCAGTCCATGGGGTCGCAAAGAGTTGGAAATGAGCTACTGAACAACAACAAAAAATTAAAAAGGGAACTACAATATGACCCAAACCCCACTTTAAGTACATCCTCCAAAGAAATGAAAATATGATATTGAAGAAATATATGTACTCCCATTTTTACTATAGAATTATTCATGACAACCAAGATATGGAAACAATCCAAATGTGAATGTGTAAGAAAAATGGACTTTATACGTACATCTGAATATTACTGAGTCATGAGAAGGAAGGAAATACTACCATTTGGGACAACATGGGTGGATCTTATAGGCACTATGCTAAAAGAATAAGCCAAAGAGAGAAAGATAAATACTGAGAGGTATGTCTTATACATGGAAACTAAAAAATTAACCAAACTCACAGAAAAAGTGGATTAGAAAAGTGGTTGTCAGGGACTAATACGTAGTGGGGATAGGGAGATGTTGTTTAAAAAGATACAAATTGTTACCTATAAGATAAATAAGTTCTGAAGATCTAATATATAGCATGCATTAAATGGCTATAGTTGTTAACACTGTATTGTGTAATTGAAATTTGCTGAAAGAAAAACTTAAATGTTCTCACTGAAAGTGTGCATGCACACACACACACACACACACACACACACGTAAGGTAATGGATGTGTTAACTAACTAAATGATAGGTATCTTTTCATATGCATATGTATACCAAACCATCATCATGTATACTTAAAAAAGCCTTCAACTATACTACTTCAGCTATGCCTCAATAATGACAAAAAAATAATATTTAGAAAACTAGCAAATAAACAAACAAAACACGAGACAAAAGATGGAGTTAATATCATCAGAACTCCTTGTAAAGCACTCAGAATCTGGTTTTTCTTTACACTTTAAAAACTGAATTAACCAGCACAATTGTAAATCCTCATTATTACTTTTACTTAGAAAATTATCCAGATATTTTAAGTAGTCACCATTTAGGATAAAATTAGTTTTAGAACCAAAGCAAAATTAGTCCTGTTCAATCAGAGACACATCCTTAGGCTTCTGCAAGAGTGCAATAAAATTTCCTGAATTTAAAATTACATACAATTTAAAAATTAAGAAATGAGATAAATGACCTATTACATACTGTCAGTAGGAGGATACATGAATTAATAAATAATATTGAATAACACCAAAAGGACTCTACACAACATTCAAATATATTTGCATACCCATGTATGTTATTGAAAGAATAGCAAGAAATTAGGAGCAAAAATGATAGGATTTAGTAGTCATCTAACAAGACTTCCAGAAACAAGGAAATGAAGAAATATAGGGCAATATTTGAAAAGGACATTGCTTAGAAATTTCCAGAATTACAGAAAAGCAAAAGTTTTCATATTTGAGACAAGCTCTAATTTGTGAGCAGAAAAAATAAAAAGCAATTTTGCCTACAGAAATCCTGATGAAACTTCATAAAACAAAGAATAAAGAACATTACGCTTACCAATGTATAGCTTTATTTAAAAAAAATAAAACAGAGTATCATTAAGGGATAATTGAAATGCATATAGTCACACAGCAGCAAACAAACAAAAAACATCAAAGCATAAACTACGAAAACAAAATGGTAGTTTAGTTCAGTTAAGTACCTCACTCGTGTCCGACTCTTTGCAACCCCATGGACTGCAGCACACCAGGCCTCCCCATCCATCAGCAACTCCCGGAGTTTACTCACACTCATGTCCATTGAGTCAGTGATGCCATCCAACCATCTCATCCTGTCATCCCCTTCTCTTCCTGCCTTCAATCTTTCCCAGCATCAAGGTCTTTCCCAATGAATCAGTTCTTTGCATCAGATGGCCAAAGTATTAGAGTGTCAGCTTTAGCGTCAGTCCTTCCAATGAATATTCAGGACTGATATCCTTTAGGATGGACTGGTGGGATCTCCTTGCAGTCCAAGGCACTCTCAAGAATATCCTCAACACCATAGTTCAAAAGCATCAATTCTTCAGTGCCAAGCTTTCTTTATAGTCCAACTCTCACATCCATACATGACTACTGACAAAACCATACCTCTGACTAGACAGACCATTGTTAGCAAAGTAATGTCTCTGCTTTTTAATATGCTGATTAGGTTTGTTATAACTTTTCTTCCAAGGATCAAACGTCTTTTAATTTCATGGCTGCAGTCACCATCTGCAGTCAGTGATTTTGGAGCCCCAAAATATAAAGTCTGTCACTGTTTCCATTCTTTCCCCATCTACTTGCCATGAAGTGATGGAACCTGAACTGGACATGAACAGACTAGTTCCCAATAGGAAAAGGAGTACATCAAGGCTGTATATTGTCACCCTGCTTATTTAACTTCTATGCAGAGTACATCATGAGAAATGCTGGGCTGGATGAAGCACAAGCTGGAAACAAGATTGCTGGGCGAAATATCAGTAACCTCAGATATGATGATGACACCACCCTTACGGCAGAAAGTGAAGAAGACCTAAAAACCCTCTTGATGAAAGTGAAAGAGGAGAGTGAAAAAGTTGGCTTAAAGCTCAGCATTCAGAAAACAAAGATCACGGCATCTGGTCCCATCACTTTCATGGCAAATAGATGGGAAAACTGTGGCAGACTTTATTTTTCTGGGCTCCAAAATCACTGCAGATGGTGACTTCAGCTATGAAATTAAAAGATGTTTACTCCTTAGAAGAAAAGTTATAACCAATGCAGACAGCATACTAAAAAGCAGAGACGTTACTTTGCCAACAAATGTCCATCTAGTCAAGGCTATGGTTTTTCCAGTAGTCAAGTATGGATGTGAGAGTTGGACTATAAAAAAAGCTGAGTGCCAAAGAATTGATGCTTTTGAACTGTGGTGTTGGAGAAGACTCTTGAGTTCCTTGGACAGCAAGAAGATCCAACCAGTTCATACTGAATTCCAATGAATTTATTCATTCCAATGAATGTTCATTGGAAGGACAGATTTTAAAGCTAAAATTGCAATACTTTGGCCACCTGATGTGAAGAGCTGATTAATTTGAAAAGACCCTGATGCTGGGAAAGATTGAAGGTGAGAGGAGAAGGCGACGACAGAGGATGAGATGGTTGGATGGCATCACCGACTCGATGGACATGAGTCTGAGTAATCTCTGGGAGTTGGTGATGGATGGGGAGGCCTGGCATGCTGTAGTCCATGGGATCGCAAGGAGTCAGACACGACTGAGCGACTGAACTGAATTGAACTGAACTGATAGAAGCTGATGCCATGATCTTAGTTTTCTGAACGTTGATTTTTAAGCTAACTTTTTCAGTCTCGTCTTTCATCAAGAGGGTTTTTAGGTCTTCTTCACTTTCTGCCATCAGAGTGGTGTCATCTGCATATCTGAGGTTGTGATATTTCTCCCTGCAATCTTGATTCCAGCTTGTGCTTCATCCAGCCCAGCGTTTCTCATGATTTACTCTGCATAGAAGTTAAATAAACAGGGTGACAATATACAGCCTTGACGTACTCCTTTTCCTATTTGGAACCAGTTTGTTGTTTTATCTCCAGTTCTAACTGTTGCTTCTTGACCTGCATACAGGTTTCTCAAGAGGCAGGTCAAGTGGTCTGCTATTCCTATCTCTTTCAGAATTTTCCACTGTTTATTTTCATCCGCACAGTCAAAGGCTTTGGCATAGTCAATAAAGCAGAGAAAGATGTTTCTCTGGAACTCGCTTGCAAAGAATGATCCAGAGGATATTGGCAATTTGATTTTTGGTTCCTCTGCCTTTTCTAAAACCAGTTAGTACATCTAGGAGTTCACGGTTCACGTATTCCTGAAGCCTAACTTGGAGAATATTGAGCTTCCTAAGGACCACTTAACTTTGCATTCCAGGTCTAGGTGAGTTATCACACCGTCGAGATTATCTGGGTCATGAAAATCTTGTATGTACAGTTCTTCTGTGTAGTCTTGCCACTTCTTCTTAATATCTTCTGCTTCTGTTAGGTCCATATCATTTCTGTCCTTGCTGTGCCCATATTTGCATTAAATGTTCCCTTAGACTGTGTGAATCACAATAAACTGAACTGAACTGGTATCTCTAATTTTCTTGAAGAGATCTCTAGCCTTTTCCATTCTATTGTTTTCCTCTATTTATTTGCATCGATCGCTGAGGAAGAGTTTCTTATCTCTCCTTGCTATTCTTTGGACCTCTACATTCAGATGGGTATATCTTTCCTTTTATCCTTCGCCTTTGCTTGTCTTTTTTTCACAGCTATTTGTAAGGCCTCTTCAGACAACCATTTTGCCTTTTTGCATTTCTGTTTCTTAGGGTGGTCTTGATCCCTGTCTCCTGTACAATGTCACAAACCTCCGTCCACTGTTCTTCAGGCACTCTGTGTAGCAGATATAATCCCTTGAATCTGTTTCTTACTTCCACTGTATAGTCATAAGGGATTTGATTTAGGTCATACTGAATGGTCTAGAGGTTTTTCCTACCTTCTTCAATTTAAGTCTGAATTTGTCAATAAGGAGTTCATGATCTGAGCCATAGTCAGCTCCCGGTCTTGTTTTTGCTGACTGTATAGAGCTTCTCCACCTTTGGCTACAAAGAATATAATCACTCTGATTTTGGTCCTGACCATCTGGTGATGTCTATGTGTCGAGTCCTCTTGTGTTGTTGGAAGAGGGTGTTTGCTATGACCAGTGTGTTCTCTTGGCAAAACTCTATTAGCCTTTGCCCTGCTTCATTCTGTAGCCCAAGGCTAAACTTGCCTGTTACTCTAGGTATTTCTTAACTTCCTTCTGTTGCATTCCAGTCCCCTATAATGAAAAGGACATCTTTTTTTTTGGTGTTAGTTCTGTAAGGTCTTGTAAGTCCAGCATTTTATACCCAGATATCTACCTTTCACGACTAGAGGCAAAATGTTATGAAGATTATAGAATGAAACCTTAGAATAGCTGATCTCGCACTGAAAGAACTCTTAAGGAAATGTACTCCAGCTAGAAAAAAAAAAAATTCAGAGGGAAAGCATGTGAAACAATTTTAAAAATAATAAATATGCAGGAAGATTTACTAAATGAACTATTTCTAGAAAACAGAAAAGCTTAACAAAAAATATATACTTCCAACTATGGTATTCCTCTTTAGCTACATAGAGAATATGATAATACTAACAACGTATATGCAGTAGGTAGTATAGGTGCTGATGAGAAAGAAAAAAGTATTCAGATAATTAAGATATTTATAAGGGTAGAGAAGCCAAGGTACAGATATACTATATGTTTCACTAATGGCAATAAGAATAGTGAACAATGCATTTGGCAACTATTATAGTTAGATCTACACTGCTTAGCAAAAGAAAGACATATTGGGACTTCCCTGGTGGTCCACTGGTTAAGAATCTGCCTGCCAATGCAGGCAACACAGGTTATATCCTAATTTGGAAAGATTGGATATGCCCTGGGACAACTACGCCCATGAGCTGCCACTACTGAGCCCGTGAGCTGTAACAACTACTGCAACAAAAGAAGTCACTGCAAAGAGAAGCCTATATACCACAACAAGAGAAAGCCCGAGCATAGCAATGAAGACCCAGCACAACCAAAAATAAATAAAATTACACATTTTTAAAAAATGAAAAACTTAAAAAAGACATACTGATATTAATAATACTAGTATTTGTATAAGAGCCACTTAATTGGCTAAGTGAACTATCACATTAAAACCCCATTATTTTTCAATCCTTTTTTCCCCTTTATTTTCAACATAATTTAATGTCAGCCTATTTTTGTGTCCTATATTTCTAGTCCAACACACTTTGCAGGGACAAAATAAAATTTTTGTCAAAAAAAGCTTTTTTTTTTTGAAATGTGATGAGGAAATATAACTCTTCTATATGTCAAGGAAATGTGATGGTAAAACAAACACAGTTTGTTATTTTAAGCATTTCTTTTCAAATGGAAGACTTTCAGCTTTAGAAAGCATTTGTTTTACTCTTAGGGGGCTGTGCACCCTGTGGAGAATAAATACATAGAGAATGTAACCTTTCTTGGGCCTCCATTTTAATCACACACTTGCCTAATCTTCATTTTATTCCTTGGAGGCACTAGTCATCCTTCAAGAATGCCTTATTGTAATTAAAAAAAATACACTGGGTTTGATGTGTTGATTTTGCAGATATTTTTGTTGGAAGTGTTATACTGAAGTATAACGTAAGTGGGTTACATTACAATTATATTTATATTATGAGATCAGTAATAAACAGAAGTCACAGAATTGCAATCTACAGGTTTTGTAGATATTTCACACCTCTGTGATTGCTTCATTAAAGGTATTACATCTATGTGTGTGTATACATGCATACATATATATATATAATTTCCAAGGCTTTTGATCGTTCATATAAAATATGATAGATCTGCCACTAAAGAAATGAATTTAAAAATATTGTCCTGAGGAAAGCAGAGCAGGGGAAACTGCATTTTTCAACTATCAAAATATTTAGGGACAAAAATACTGAAGGTCTGACAGGCTAGAGTACACCATGTTACTCATATTGTTAGGGGAAGCCCACGGACTGAAACCGCCCACCCTGGCCAGGCAGCATAGCAGCCACCTACATGAGTTGTTTCACGACAGGAGGTCCTGGTAAGGAACACGGAACTAATAAGCCACCACCAACTGGAAGAGTTCTGGAAAGATCAAAAGGAGACACTGCATGTCCGACAACCACCTCCCAGGATCCTCGCTGGCATCCATCTTGGTTGGACAAGGCGTGCACCACCAGGAAGAACTCTGAGTCATAACGATCAGTTAAAGACAACCCAGAAACTAATCCCATCACCATAAAACCTGAGCCTGTGAGCCACGTGCCAGAGCAGTTCTTCTGGGTTCCCTTACCCTCCTGCTCTCCGCCCGGGTGCCCTTTCCCAATAAAATCTCTTGCTTTGTCAGCACGTGTGTCTCCTTGGACAATTCATTTCCGAGTATTAGGCAAGAGGCCAGTTTTGGGCCCTGGAAGGGGTCTCCCTTTCTGCAACAATACCATGTTTTTTTCAAGTACAATATATAAAAACATTTGACCTCTATATTCAGTCTCAGTACTTCTATATGTAGTTGGGTTATGTATCCAGGCTTAAAAGCCAAAATGGTGGGAGCAACTGGCCGACTTAGCATCACCCCACTTAATCCCTGTAAGGCATCACACTGTATGAGTCCAGTGCTTAATCTCACTTACAGGGAGGATTTAGAAAGCAGGTAGTTTGTGTGTGTGTCTTGGAAGAAAGGAGGACAAGAGGAGGAAGGATGGAAAAAAAGACAGGGAGAGAGAGGGAAAATGTGGGCTTGAGAGAGAGAACAAGAGCGAGCAAGGGAGCATACCCGTTTGTTAGAATATTACTGTAGTGTTCACTTCAGGTCCTGAAGAATTTCTCCAAGTGCAGATATTTGTTTCCAAACTCTGTGAGCTCAAGTTCCCCAAATCACTGACCCTTAGGAAAATTCCTCTGGGGCTCAGGAAATCTCACAGAACTCATTTATCACACTGTGTTTTTACTTATTTCTGGGTGTATGTATTAGTTTCCTGTTGCCACTGTAAAAAATTATCACCAACTGAGTGCTCTAAAAGAGCACACATTTATTCTCTTAGAGTTCTAGAGATCAGAAGTTTGGAGTCAGTAACACTGAGCTAAAGTCAAGGTGTTGGCAGGGCTGATGTTCTCTGGAATCTAGGGGAATCTTCTTGTCATCTTTAGCTTTGAGTAGCCTCCAGTATTCTTTGACATATGGTCACTTTCTCTGAACATGAGTCCAGTTTGTCTTTCCATCATCACATTGCCTTCTCTTTTCCAGTGTCTTTGATCTCCTACCCTCCTCTTAGAAGGACTTATTTGATTAACATCATACCTTCCTGGCTAACCAGAATAATCCACCCCTCCATCCCCCATCTCAAGATCCTTAACCACATTTGCAAAGTCTCTGTTGTCATATAAGGTAACATACTGGGATATGGACTTTTGGGGAGGCCATTATGCAGCATACTATAGTGTATAAAACCACCAGGTTAAGAAAAGTAGGTTTTTCATCCTGGTACTCAATAGATTTGTGATAATACAAGAGCTTATTCTGAACTTAGAATGCAACAAAAAGACACCAAAATCAAGACATATGTTTTGTACTTTATAGTACTGACAAAAATCTTTCATATTAATCATTGAATTTAACTTTCACATTGTACTTATACGAGACGTATTGTTTCACATTTTGCAAATGCATATGCAATCAGAGAAGTTAATGACTTGACCAAACAAGCCTAATTTTTATGTCACCAAATTGACTGGTTTCAGCTTTAACATGTAAAGAGCTTGGAGTTGTGGGTCTCGCCCTTGTGTTAAGAAAAAACTCTGGACAAATAGAAAATCAATGACTTTTCTTGGGTCCACCAGAGAAGTATAGTCAGAAAATAATCTGTTGCCCTGAGATTTGGAGAACAGGTGCCTCCAGAGTAATAAAGCAACCTAAAGCTGCTTAACTGGGGGAAAAGTTACCAGAACCATAAACTGATAGGAACACTTAAATGGTAATTTCGTTCAATTGAGGGAAGATAAGCGTGGACTAGCATGCAGGTAAGAAAGTGAAGGGAGGAGAGCTTTACAAGAGCCCACAGCTTCATGGATGTTCCCTCCAGGAACCTCACCAGATTCTCAGGGTGAAGAGTGAAAAAGATTCCTTCGCAGCTATGGTAAGGAGAGTAGAGTATCACTGTGAAATATTCCCAGGGCATTCTCCATAACAAAGGTTTATTCTTTAGCAGAAGAAACTTTGTTAGTACCTTATGGTAGCTAGGAGAAGGGGAGTTTTATTCCACTCTATTATCTTCAAGCCTTTCTGTCTCACCTACAGGAAAAGCAAAATAGTCAACAGTAGTGAGCTCAAGTAAAGAGAATGAGAAAGTTTCAGTCAGGGAAAGGAAAAAAGAACCAGCAATAAAAAGCCACACCACTGTATAAACACTTATGAGGGTCACAGTCCTAAGCTACAGGTCCATGAAAAGACAGCAATTTATTCAGAAGACTGTAGAAGTCTGTCATCTACCCACACTTTACCCACACCAGGAAAATTTCAATGCTGTAGCAGAAGATTACAGATACATACTCTTTCTGAGTAGTAATATCAGAGAAATCCAGGATGTCACCAGAATGGGATTCAGACACAAAAGTTGCAAGTACAAAACATGCATCAAAAATAGAAAGTATAAGCAGAGGTACACATCCTAAGAAAGAAGGAAAAGACATGATAGAAATAGAAAGCAAAGCAACGGAAATGAAGAATGCCTTTCATGAGATCATTAGTAGATTCCATACAAATTAGTAAACTAAACCTGAAGATGGGTCAATAGATACTTCTCAAACTGAAGGACAAAGAAAAAAATACATAGATAAGCAGAATAGTAAACATGGAAGCTGTGAGAATGTCAAAAGATGTAACATTCACAGCTGGGCTTTCAGATGAAGAAAGACCAGAGAAAAAGAAGTGACATAGAGAAGAAGGGAATAGTGCCCAAGAAGAAATCCATAAGGTAAAATAAATCCGTTATTTTTCATATTCTTAATCAATCTAAAAAATAAGTGTTTAGAGAAATAATAGTAATAATGTATTGAGTGAGTATATCACACAAGTAAGTGAAGTGAACAACAGCAGTGTCACAAGGGAGAGGAGAGAGGACTTGGGAAGTCCCAGTTCTAAGTTACCTGCACTATACACAAAGCAATACAGTGCATTTGAAGGTGATCATTGGCTTACCAGATGGCTCAGTGGTAAAGAATCCACCTGCCAATACAGGAGATGCTGGCCACAAGGGTTCATTCACTGGGTTGGGAAGATTCTCTGGAGGAGGAAATGGCACCCACTCCAGTATTCTTTCTTGGAAAATTCCATGGACAGGGAAGCCGGATGGGCCACAGTCCATGTGGTCTCAAAGAGTTGGATATGACTGAGCACTGCATTGTTCTGTACTATGTGAGATATTAACCCAAATATATCAATAAGCATTGGCTTCCCTGGTGGTTCAGTGGTAAAGAATCCACCTGCCAAGCAGGAGATATGGGTTCAATCTTTGGGTCAGGAAGATCCCCTCAAGAAGGAAATGGCAAGTCACTCCAATATTCTTGCCTGGGAAATCCCATCGACAGAGGAGCCGGGTGGGCCACAGTCCATGGGGTCACTAAAGAGTCAGACACGACTTAGCGACTAAACAACATGGCCACCAAATATCAATGAGCACTTTATATGTGAATGTCCTAACTACACCACTGACAGATATTTTCCAGAGGAGATAAAAACTTGACCCAAATATACTCTGTGTAAAATAAACCACTTAAAATATAAACAATCCACTAAGTTAAAAATTAAAAAAAAAAAAAAAAAACAGAAAAAATATACCATACTAACAATAATCAAAAGAAAGCTGGCACAGCTATACTAACCTCAGACAAATTCAACTTCAGAACAATGACTAATACCAAGTTTAAGGAGAGTATTATATAATGATAAAGGGGCCAATTCTCCAAGATGATATTATAATCCTAAATGGCTATGCCTGTGACAAAAGGGCTTCAAAATATATCAAGCTAAAGTTAACAAATTTAAAGGAATAATAGACAACTGCATTGTACAACAGTTGGGGAATTCAACACCCTTTTTTCAGCAATTGGTTGAGCGTGAGATAAATCAATAAGGATATAAACAAATTGAAAGCACTATCAACCAACCTGATCTAATTGACATTTACAGAATATAACACACAAATGACAGTATAATACATATATCTTATTCCTCTATCTCACATGGAATGTTTATAAGACAAGACAATACTCTTGGCCATAAAAACCCTTAACAAGAAACCACACAAATTAAGTGCTCAAGTAACAATGGAATTAAACTAGAAATCAGTATCTGAAAGACATCTGAAAATCCCCAAATATCTGCAGATTAAAGGACATACTTTTAAGTAAATATATGCATTAGAAAGGAGAAAATATAAAAATAACTTAAGCTCTGCACTAGAAATCTTGAGAGAGAAGAGCAAGTTAAGTCTAAAACCAGACTTAAAAGGAAATAATAAAATTAGAGCAGAACTCAAAAAAATTGAGGAAAAAAAACAGAGAAATATAAGAAACCAAAATCTTTTTTTAGCAAAACATTAATAAAACTGACAAATTTTTAGGCAGACTAACCAAGAAAAAAATAGATAACATACAAATTACAAATATCAGAAATGAAAAATGGTTTATCACTACTAATACATGGACACTAAAACATTAACAAGGGAAAATGATGAATATATGCAAATACAACTGAAAATTTAGATGTAATGAGCCAATGTCACAATAACCAAAATTCACACCAGGAGAGACAGATAACATTAACCTATAAGAAAACTTTATCAATAATTGTAAATCTACTAAATATATAAGAAGAAAATTTTTATTTGCCAAAATCTCAAGAAAATAAAAGCAAGAGAATCAGTCCTTACACATACTGTGATGCAAGCATAACCCCAAAACAAAACTGATTCAAATATTCCAAGAAAGAATAGTACAGAACAAACTCTCAGAAAATTCACACAAAATTCTCAACAAAACTAACAAAGTATAAAAGGAATTATTCATCAAGACCAGGTGGGATTTATTCTAAGCATATAAGGCTGTTTCAGCATTCAAACTACACAAATTTAACCTACTATATCCACAAGTTAAAGGGAAAAAATTTACATGATCATATTCATTGATACAGAGAAAGTATTTGAAAAACCCTATACCATTCATGATAAATAATTTCACAAATGTTCCAATTAAGGAACATTCTGAAAATTACCTCATCAGTAGTCTTCAAAATTGTCCAGGTCATCAAAACAAGGGAAGTCTGAAACATGACAAAAAACATAATGTAGTTTTCTGGATGGGATCCTGAAGCAGGAAAATGACATTAAACAACCTAAGGAAATCTGAATAAAGTAGCTTCTTTAGTTAATAATTATGATGTATCAGTACTGTTTCATTAATTGTGACAAACATACCATGTATATATGTATGAATTATTAATAGTTGGAGACAATGGGTGTGGGGTGTGTAAACACTCCATTCTTTTGCAACCTTTCTATAAATCTAGCACTCTTCTAAATTTCAGAAAGGTTTATTTCAAGACAGTCAACAAAAATTAGACTGAGTAAACTAACACATTTTCTTCAAATACTGGTCCCTTTAAAAAGAATATGTAAGCCTTTCCACAAATACAAATGGTGCTATTGTTGACAGTCATTAACTAATTTGAAGAAATAACGAGAAAGTATGTATAATGCTGTATAAGATAGTAATATTGCAACCTACAAAGAGAATTTCTGATTCATTGTCAGAACTCTTTAAAGACAGCTTTCAATTAGACCTTTAAAATGTTTGTACTTAAAATTGTTTTAAATTGTAAATTTGTCCTCTACCACCAACTTTTTTTCTAACCTAAAAATAGCTAGATTCTCTCATTTGAATTTTAAAGTATTCTCAGATCTTCAGTGAGTGTTAAAACCATGTCTTTATTTCAAATACATGTTTCAGTATAGTAAAAGACTGCGTGTGTGTGTGTGTGTTTGCACACTCACATGTGCATTTTGGCAATTTATATATTTTGTCAACAGATTCTATGAATTACTCGTTTTGAAATGTCTCAACTCATAGAACAATAAAGAAGTGTTTTATATGACTGCTTCATTGAAGGTAGAGTAAGTATATTACTTTCACCTGTACCATGAAAAAAAATAGTTGAACTGGGGGTTAATTATTCAGCCCTTTGGATTTGCTCCATTTAACCCAATATCTTTCACAGGCTAAATTTTGTGAAGTGTGTGTGTGTGTGTGCATAAGCATTTGTGTGTCGGTACACAGAAAGGTATGTACACTTTTGGGGCATTAGTCTGACTTTTAATTTTTTCCCTTTGATATAATGTTAAGTAAAAAATATTAATATGAAACAAACAGAAATGCATAGAAAGAGTATTGATTGGTACTATTTTTTGAAAGGAAGACATAGGCCAGCTTATTTGAAAATCACCAGCATCACTAACCCACCCAAGAGAGGAGATTGATATTGTGGTTTTTCTTGTTTTCCAACACTGCTTTTTAAGAAGGGAGAAAATGAATATCGATGTTATTATTTAGGGCTTCCCCGGTGGCTAACCAGTAAAGAATCTGTCTGCAATGCAGGAGACGCAGGAGAAGCTGGTTTGATCCCTGGGTCGGGAAGATCCCCTTGAGGAAGGTATGGCAACCCACTCCACTATTCTTGCCAGGAGAATCCCATGGATGGAGAAGCCTGGCAGGCTACAGTCCATGAGTTCGCAGAGTCCAACACAACTAAAGCTACTGAGCAGGCACGGACATCATTACGTTATTATGTTATTAAAATGTACATTTAACTATTTATGACTTAATCCTTTCCATATAAACCACTAACAACTGTTGTCTTAGCTCATTTTAATATATTCTCAGCTGATTATACAATAAACTACATTCAAAAAAAGAAAATTTATTTTTGAGCATTTTAAATTAGGAACTCTCCCAAATCCTGAATGGATTACCATTATCTTCATCTCTCACCCTGTATCTACACTTCCAGGCTGTATTGAAAAGGGAAGAGGTAAAGGAAAGAAAAAAAAAAAGGGAGGGAGGAAGAGAGGGACAGAAAGAAGGAGGAAGGGAGAGAGGAAAGAAGGAAATGGAAAAATCTAAACTTTGTGTTGATGCCCAAAGCAATTCATCTACATAAATATCCTCAGAATGTTTTCCAAAAATGCTCATATCTATAAAAAGGTTAAAGAGGGAAATTAGTGATATGAAATGCTATAAATTTTAAAAATGATCTGATTGTTTTTTAAGAATGGATTCTGCATATGATAAATCATATTCTTGGTTTAAGTTCATTTTTAAAATACTTCTCTTCAAAAATAATATTTTAAATACAAATTATCTATAGTTTTGTTAAAGTTCCAAGGACATTATATAATAATATTTCTTCTAAAATTTTTTAAATTACAGATTTTTATTACTATAAGAAGTAGACTTGCATATTTCCTAATGTATATATCCATGTTGTGTACATGCTTTTTTGCTGCAGTTGTGTCTGACTCTTTGTGACCCTATGGACTGTAGCCTGCCAGGCTCCTCTGTCTATAGGATGCTCCAGGCAAGAATACTAGAGTGGGTGTCATGCCTCCTCCAGGGGATCATCCTGACCCAGGGATCGAACCTGCATTTCTTGGGTCTCTTGCAATTGCAAGTGGGTTCTTTATCACTAGCGCTACCCAAGAAGCCTGTATATATCCATATTTATTGTCAAATAAAACAGACTATATATTGTAAAATATCAAGCATATAGGCTTCCCACTTGGCCCTAATGGTAAAGAATTTGCCCGAAATGCAGGACGCACAAGAGATGCCACTTCTATCCCTGGGTTTGGGAAGATTCTCTGGAGGAGGGAGTGGCAACCCAATCCAATATTCTTGCCTGTTGAATCCCATGGACTGACGAGCCTGGAGGGCTACAGTCCAAAAGGTAGCAAAAAGTTGGACATCACTGAGCAACTAAGCACTAGCAAGCAAGTATATATATAACAAAAATGTGGCTTATTTTAAAATGATAAACTGTCTAACATATTTTTTAGAAAATAAAATTTTGAATGTTAACATGTAATAACTAATATGTTTATTTTTCATAAAACGTATGAAGAAATTACCTTTGAAGTACTTTAAAGTTTTTTTTTAATTCTTTTTAAAATGTGTCTGGGTTACTCTTGGTTCTTTTCTATTGAAAAGCAAAGTTGCAAAGACAGATTATAGATAGGTAGATAGAGTTTGAAATATATAACAAGGAGCTTCCCCGGTGGCTCAAATGGTAAAGAATTTGCCTATAGTGCAGAAGACCCAGGTTCAATCCCTGGATTGGGAAGATCCCCTGGAGAAGGAAATGGCAACCCACTCCAGTACTTCTTGCCTGGAGAATTCCACAGAGAGTGGAGCCTGGTGGGCTACAGTCCATGAGACCACAAAGAGTTGAACATGACTGAGCGACTAACTTTGATCAGTTTCTCCTTATTTTATTTTTCTGATCTTCTTTATCTGTGATAAGAGTAACAATTTATTAGATGTCCATGCTTCTTTCCAAACTTTACATCTTTGTTAGAGCAAAATGTATATTTAGAGCAGAAATCAAAAGCTGAACAAAGAAAGAAAATAAAAATTTTGGTGTGACCAGTTTTACAAAACACTATGGATTAATTTAGACTTTCACACCATAAACTTTATATCTGGGCAGAGGAATTCATTGTGTTGCAGGTTAAGCAACATTAAATTTTAAAACACCACCATGATTTCATCCTATGAGCATTTGAGAAACTTTTATATTTTAGCCCAGTTGCATATTTAATGGGTTATACTCTACTAGGCAGCAGCAGCATTATGAAACTTCTGAATAATTGAGGTCTATGGGAATGACATATAGGAATGTTATTAGGATTTTTCATTTTTTATTACAGTCAATTAGACACTGATATGCTAATAACTTTTGAGACCACGCATTTATCTGCTTAAGAGAGCAGGCAGGGAAAAAATTATCTGTGTTCTAAGCCATAGAATATAGTAGCATAGAAATATTCACAACCAAAATTTCAAAGATCCTGTTTACTCAGCAGATTGAGACAGCTCTAGTGACAAGAGGGACAAATGGGTTAGCTATTATTTACCAAACCTCTTAAATAACATTAATGGATGCAACATTTAAATTACCAGTCCTAGTAAATCTGTGTCTATCTTAAATTTATGCTTGCTTGGGCAAAATACAAGCATGTTATTTCAAGGCATACTGCCAGGCTCTCAGGGTCCCACTCTACAAGATTACAATTGTAGTTTGCAAAAACTATGCATCAGTATTGGGTATTGTGCAAAAGTATCAGCTAACCATATATACATTCAAAGTTTGTAGAAACAATTAGCTTTCACTCAGAGTTTATCCATCAGGTCACATTATGCTCTGGCTGTTCTGAAACATGCTCCTCTCTCTCCTCATGAAATCTTCTACAGTGATTTAGATGTCTGAGTTTCACACTGTTTTCTTAGCTTTTTTCCACTGTTCTGGCCTCAGCCCTCACTTGATTTAGGCTGGCCCATACGCTCATACATCACATCTCTGTCAGCCCATAACGAAAGTCAGACAAGTGACAGAGGTGCCAGTTATAGCGACAGTTTGGTTTCTTCTGAGACCTCTCTCCTCGGCCACCTTCTTGATGTGTCATCACATCGTTTTTCTCTATGCAGGCATTCCTAGCTTCTCTTCCTCTTCTTATAAGGACACTAGCTATGCTGGATTAGTCTCCACTCTTAACAGCCTCATTTTAACTGAACCCCCTTTTTAAATAGACTTCCCTGGTGGCTCAGACGGTAAAAGCACTCGCCTGCAACGCAGGAAACCAGGGTTTGATCCCTGGGTCGGGAAGGTCCCCTGGAGAAGGCAACGGCAACCCACTCCAGTATCTTGCCTGGAAAATCCCATGGATGGAGGAGCCTGGCAGGCTACAGTCCATGTGGTCACAGAGTCAGACACGACTGTGAGTGACTTCACATTCTTTCTTTCCTCTTTAAACAGCTTACATCCAAGTTTGGTTATATTCTAAAGTAGTGGATTTGGGACTAAGAAATATGACCTTTTGGAGACAAAACTCAGCTCCTAACAATGGTCTTTGGGTGGAAAGTGAATTTAGTCATAAAATGCCACGGAGGACGCTGCTCAAATCTGTAATAACCTAAATGGGAAAAGAATCTGAAAAAGAATAGACACATATAACTGAATCACCTTGCTCTACACCTGAAACTAACACACATTGTTAACAAACTATGCTCCAATATAAAGTAAAAATAAAAAAAGAAAAAAGAAAAAGAAAGTGCCAGTACATAGAAAATGCTTGAGGAAAGTGAATGTCAGGGATTGTAGTAACTCACAGAGCCAGAGAAGAGATTTGGAGGAGGCCAGAAATAGAGAGATATTGTAAGGCAAGTAGGATCAGAGGACCACATCACAAAATTCTTCAAGATAAGTGGTTACCAAAACCCAGTGTTCTTCTCTTTCTCCTGAGTACGCAGTCTAATTTCACTTTTCAGGCTTCTTTGAAGCTATTAATAGATGCTACTGTAGAACTGATTTCCAGCCAATAGAAAATCGGCACTATTTCTAGGCTTTTCAAAAGTGGTAGTGTCTTTTTATATTACCCATGATTTGTTTTCTGACAAATGTAAGCAGAGTATAAAGAGCCAGAAGATGGGAAGAATGTGGGTCCTTCAATGAATGTACAGCAGAGATCTGTCTTAAAAAAATATTAACATTCATGAGGCTAATTCATAAGCAAGAAATTTAATATCTTCTGTCACCTGCTATTGTACACTTTGGGGAATTTATTTGATTCTACAGCCTAATCTACACTAACCTATCTATATAATTGGATTTATACACAGTCAGCAAAAACAAGACCTGGAGCTGACTGCGGCTCAGACCAAGAGCTTCTTATGCCAAAATTCAGGCTTAAATTGAAGAAAGTAGGGAAAACCATGGGGCCACTCAGGCAAAATCCCTTATGATTATACAGTGGAAGTGATGAATAGATTCAAGATCTGGTAGACAGATTGCCTGAAGAACTACGGGGGAAGGTTCATAACACTGTATAGGAGGCAGTGACCAAAACGATTCCAAAGAAAAAGAAATGCAAAAAGGCTAAGTGGTTATCTGAGGAGGCTTTACATATAGCTGAGGAAAGAAGAGAAGTGAAAGGCAAGGGAGAAAAGAAAAAATTTACCTAACTGAATGCAGAGTTCCAGGAAATATTTATAGCAAGGAGAGATAAGAAAGCCTTCTTCAATGAACAGTGCAAAGTAGTAGAGAAAAGCAATAGAATAGGAAAGACTAGAGATCTCTTCAAGGAAACTGGTGCTATCAAGGCAACATTTCATTCAAGGACGGGCATGATAAGTGGAAGAAATGATAAGGACTTAATAGAAGCAAAAGAGATTAAGATGTGGCAAGAATACAAAAAAAGGTCTTAAATGACCTGATACCAAGACAATGTGTTCACTAACCTAGGACCAGACATCCTGGAGTGTGAAGTCAAGTGGGCCTTAAGAAACATTACTAAGAACAAAGCTAGTGGAGCTGATGGAATTCTAGCTGAGCTATTTTAAAATCCTAAAAGATGATGTTGTTAAAGTGTTGCACTCAATATGTCAAATTTGGAAAACTCAGCAGTGGCCACAGAACTACAAAGAAGAGCAATGCCAAAGAATGTTCAAACTACCATACAATTTCACATGATAACAAGGTATGCTCAAGATCTTTCAAGCTAGGCTTCAGCAGTTCAACTGTGAACTTCCAGATGTACAAGCTGATTTAGAAAAGGTTCTCATGCAAAGTTTTACATGAATATTTGACCAATTAAGCTGGTCAACATTTTTTTTATTTCTCTAAAATATTGGGAGTTTGAGCAAGCTCCAAGAGATGGTGAAGAACAGGGAAGCCTGTTGTGCTGAAGACCATGGGGTAAACAGAGAGTTGGACATGTTGAGAGAATGAACTGACTGAAAAGATTGGGAAGAGAAAATAAACTACAGAGCATAATAAAATAATATAACAAATGTACCCACATGTAATTTATGAAAAATTATCTTTGAAATATTTTACCAAAAGTAAGTGATATGCTAGTCATTTTCAGCTATTTGCTTTTCCATGTACACAATGCATACATGTTTGTGTACGTGTGTGTGATTCAGATTGTCAAGAGAAATTCTTTGTAGATTTTAATTTTATTTTATTATGGATTTTATTTAATATGTATCAGATTAAATCTATTGGACTTCTTAAGAACTGACATCTTAATTTAAATTCTTCTAATATCAATAACCTCAGATATGCAGATTATACCACCCTGATGGCAGAAAGTGAAGAAGAACTAAAGAGCCTCTTGAGGAAAGTGAAAGAAGAGAGTGAAAAAGTTGGCTTAAAGTTCAATATTCAGAAAACTAAGATCATGGCATCCAGCATTCAAGGCAAATAGTGGAAACAGTGGCTGACTGTATTTTTGGGGGCTCCAAAATCACTGCAGATGGTGAGTGCAGCCATGAAATTAAAAGACGCTTACTCCTTGGAAGAAAAGTTATGACCAACCTAGACAGCATATTAAGAAGCAGAGACTATTTGTCCACAAAGGTCCATCTAGTCAAGGGTATGGTTTTTCCAGTGGTCATGTATGGATGAGAGAGTTGGACTATAAAGAAAGCTGAGTGCTGAAGAATTGATGCTTTTGAACTGTGGTGTTGGAGAAGACTCTTGAGAGTCCCTTGGACTGCAAGGAGATCCAACCAGTCCATCCTAAAGGAGATCAGTCCTGGGTGTTCAGTGGAAGGACTGATGTTGAAGCTGAAACTCCAATACTTTGGCCAACTGATGCAAAGAGCTGACTCATTTGAAAAGACCCTGATGCTGGGAAAGGTTGAGGGCAGGAGGAGAAGGGGACGACAGAGGATAAGATAGTTGGATGGCATCACAGACTCAGTGGACATGGGTTTGGATAGAGTCTGGAAGTTGGTGATGGACAGGGAGGCCTGGCGTGCTGTGCTTCATGGGGTTGCAAAGAGTCGGACACGACTGACTGAACTGAACTGATTTGAATCTATAACATGTTATATATCTCAGTTTATGCAGGTCCTTTTTGTTCAGTCACTCAGTCATGTCCAACTCTTTGTGATCCTATTATAAAGGTTTATTAAAATATTTTCTATACTGGTTGTTTACAGCTTCTGTTAGGTATATTCATTTTATTTATGCTTTGAAGCAAATCATCTATGTGATTTTTAATTACATTTACCTTTGGGGTAATGGTGTCATTTTTAATGTCAATTTTGTATCCAGAATCCATGTTAAATTCTCCACAGAATTTGCCTGCAATGAGGGAGACTTGGGTTTGATCCCTGGGTTGGGAAGATCTCCTGGAGAAGGGAATGTTAACCCACTCAAGTATTCTTGCCTGGCTAATTCCCTGGACAGAGAAGCCTGGTGGGCTACAGTCCACGGGGTCACAAAGAGTCAGACATGACTGAGAGACTAACACAAATATTTTATGTATAGCATTTAGGGGTTTCTATAAAAATAATCATATCATTCAAAAATAATAACACTTTTGAATACCTTTACAGTCTTTGTACCTCATATCTCATTCATCTCTGTGTAGTATTTCCAAAATAATATTTAATAAGAGTGTGTAACCTCGCTTTTCTTTTAATCTTGAGTTACCATTCTTTTAGTATTTCAGGATTAAGTATAATATTTGCTTCATATTTTTAAATATATTTTATGTAGCAAAGACCAATGACTGTTGATGAAAATCTACCCTTTCTTACTTTATGAGCAAAATGTTTGACCAAATTTCCTAGTCAGGCTTGCAGTTCCATAAGCTGTATGAAAAATTTCAACACATAAAGCTGCTTAAAAGTCATACATGTAATTTCAAGATGGCCCATTAAAAATTTCTCAGGTTAAATCTTTGTATTCTTTCATATTCTATGAACCGTCCTAAAGACAGAAATTGCTATGGCCAAGAAGGATCCTTTTGAAGGATGACCAACTAGACTAGATTGTCTGGGGCAACAATGACTTAAACCTGGCATTTTAACAGAACGATTAATAGTCCTCCCAGTCACTGTTAAAGATATTTTGAATAATATAAGTTCATCTTATTTTATAAACATATGATGACACCACTATTTGTTAGAAAAATGCAGATGAAAACTACAATGAGGTATCACTTCACACCAGTGAGAATGGCCATCATCAAACATCTGCAAATAATAAATACTAGAGAGGGTGTAGAGAAAAGGGAACACTCTTACACTGTTGGTGTGAATGTACATTGGTATAGGCACTGTGGAGAACAGTGTGGAGATTCCTTAAAAAACTAAAAATAGAACTACCATGGTGGAGGTTGTGGTTAAATCACTAAGTCGTGTCCGATTCTTGTGACCGCATGGCCTGGAGACCCCTAGGCTCCTCTGCCCACGGGATTTCCCAGGCAAGGACGCTGGAGTCGGTTGCCATTTCATTCTCCAGCAGATCTTCCATATGACCCAGCAATCCCACTTCTGAACATATACCTGAAGAAAACCACAGTTCAAAAAGATACATGCACCCCAATGTTCACTGCAGCACTATATACAATAGTCAGGCAGGGAAGCGGTTGGGATGGATTGGGATTTACATACATGCACTATTACATATGAAATAGATAACAAATGAGAACCTACTATATTGTACAGGGAACTTTACTCGATGCTCTGTGGTGACCTAGGTGGGAAGGAAATCCAAAAAGAGTGGATACATGTATACATTTAGCTGATTTACCTTTCTGTATAGAAGAAATTAGCACAGCATTTAAAGCAATCATACTCCAATTAAAAAACAAACACATGATGAGACAGAAAGCAACTGACCCTGAGGTCACCAAGAGACAGCTGCTCAACAATGGGAATCCATACTGAACTCAAAATAAACTTAAGTGAGCTCAAAATAAACTTATCATATTTTTGAATACAAGATACAATTTAATTATTCTGATAAGGTTATCAGGCAATGGAAATACCCTTTAATAATTAGATTAACTTTTTGTCACAGATGGAGAAATTTTATGAAAATACTTATGCTGTGGCCTATTACGTAAACATTATGAATTGCTATTCTGCTAACATGCCAGTGAATTAGATCATCTAATTTTATAATGTTAAATAAACCTTGCAATCCTGAAATAAATCCAATTTTATTTCCAGATTCATGATTCTACCACAAATGTCTAATTTAATATTTTTACATTCATAATCATGAGTGAAATTGCCATAATTTTTTTCATTTGATAATGTCTTCATGGGTCTTTAGGTCAAGGCTGTACTTCTCATAAGATAAAGGCTCTAAAATAGTTTGAGTAAGCCTGAAACTTATGAAATTGGCAGAATTCACGGAAAACAAAACCTAGGCCTGTTACTTTATTAAAAGATAAGAGAGTCAAACATGACTTAGCAACTAGAAAACAACTGTAATATTGATTCAACTGAATATATTATTACAATTTTAGTAAGTTCTTCTTTAGGGTCATTTTTAGAAATTATTGAGAAATAAATTCAAGTTTTCCTAGTTATATACATTTTAATTAATATATCTTTATTTTATATTTACATTTGCAGAACACCATTTTATTTCATTTTCTTCTGACATTCCTTATTTTTTCTTTAATCCTCTTTAAATATTTGTCTATACTGGTAACTGAATGATGACATTATTTTGGCACTTTTGATATGCTCTATTACATTTTTTTCTATTTCAATAAACTATGTTTTGTGTATTTTATATGCTAAATTTAATATACCTTGTATATATGTATATATATATATATATGTTATACACATATCTGTTCTTTTTCAGATCCTTTTCTCTTATAGGTTATTAAAAATATTGAGTATAGTTTGTTGAGTACAGTGGGCACTTGTTGGTTATCTGTTTTATATATAGTAGTGTGGATACATTAATCCCAAACTCTTAATTTATCATTCTTCCTTTCCCCCTTGGTGACTATAATTTTGTTTTCTCTGTATGGGGGTCTATTTTTATTTTGTGTATAAGCTCATTTGTATCAAATTCTTTTTAGATTCCACATATAAGTGATATCATATATTTGTCTTTCTCTGTCTTGCTTACTTCGTTTAGCATGATAATTTCTAGGTCCATCCACGTTTCTGCAAAAGGCATTATTTAGTTCTGTTTAATAGCTGAGTAATATTTTACTGTGAATATATACCACATCTTCTTTATCCATTCAGCTGCCAATGAACATTTAGGTTGCTTTATGTCTTGGTTATTGTAAATAGTGCTACTATGAACATCAGGGTGAATGTATCTTCTTGAATTATGATTTTCTCTAGGTATATACCCAGGAGTAGGATTGCTGGATAATATGGTAGCTTTATCTTTACTTTGCTTAGGGAAACTCCATATTGTTTTCCATAATGGCTGCACCAATTTAAATTTCCACCAACAATGTAGGAGGGTTCCCTTTTCTCCACTCCCTCTCTAGAATTTATTATTTGTAGACTCTTTGATGATGGCCATTCTGACCAGTGTGAAGTGATATCTCATTGTAATGCTGATTTGCACATCTCTCATAATTAGTGATGTTGAGAATCTTTTCATGTGCCTTTTGACCATCTGTCTCTCTTCATTGGAGAAATGTCTATTTAGGTCCTTTGCTCATTTTTTGATTGGACTGTTTATGCCATGAGCTCATTTATTGTGAGACCTGTTAAAGGAAAAATTTGAGGCCAGCGTTGAAGGTAGTTACTCTGGAGAGAAATTGCTCCCATTTCTACATCTCACATGGAAGCAATGTCACCTCCAACAAATTGTTCACCTGAGATTGCCTGATATCCAGACAGTGTGAATTTGGTATGCAAACCTGCTGTGATGTTGACTTGCGATTATGAAATCTAAAGAAAAAAAAACAAAAAACAAACATTCCCCTCCTGAAAGCTAAGGTTTATATATAAGGCTGTTCTCCTTGAAGTCATGAACTGTGTATACTCTAGAAATAAGGTTGGGCAATTATAGTTAACTGTTTCAGTAAGGATTAAGCCTTATGTATCCAAGTTTAATGGAGCAAAGGGTCTCTTATGAGTGTTCACACAATTCAGTAGACTATGGGCTTTATCCACAGTGGACTGAAAGTTAATAAGTTTTATCAAATGTTTTCAAGGCAAAAGAGTTTTAATGCTCTGGTAAACTCTCTGCATCCCTCTTACAATGAGGTTTCAGCTTTCGAATATTCTACACCTCTTTTCCAACTGATTAAGTTAAACATATTTTAGCCACCATTCTCGTTGTTTTTAGTATAAAGATGGGTACTTAATCTGCTTAGTTGCTATGAACAAAAGTCTGTAGGTATTTTTAAAAGTAATACACACACATGTGCACACACACACATATACACGCATCCTGAGGGGAAGTTGTTTGACCACAAAATTATCAGAACATTTCATGATAGTAACGTTAGTCAAGATAATGAACGTTATAAATATATAGTTACATATGAAATATTTTATTTACCAAAGATTTGACATTATTTCAGTCAGAATATTTATCTTTACTTTTACACACACACACAAAGCATATAGATGCTTGACCAAGATTCATACCAAGATGCTTGGTATGAATTGACCAAGAAACACCAATATCTTGAATTTGGCTTTCCACTTTCCCTAATGCTACAGCTTGATGATTATACGGTCTCTATTCTGAGGCATACACAACTCTTTAAAAATGTTTTGCACCTGATAAAAGAAATGAAAGTGAAAGTCGCTCAGTCGTCACTATACAGTCCATGGAATTCTCTAGGCCAGAATAATGGAGTGGGTAGCCATTTCCCTTCACCAGGGGATCTTTCCAACACAGGGTTGAACCCAGGCTTCCCGCATTGCAGCCAGATTCTTTACTAGCTGAGCCACAAGGGAAGTCCCATAAATGAAATGACCAGCCTCCAAAAGTCAAATACTGAAGTTAGCCCCTTGCTTCTGATGAATGGGTGAAACTACTTTCCACTTAAAATAAGATAAATCCCACCCAAAGGAGCTAAAATTTAAGAACAAAAAGATCTCCCATTGTAAAATATACAGAGGTAGAATTACTCCAGAGTTGGTTATTTTTATCTTCACACTTTGATTTCATGATCATGTCTTTATAATTTTTCAAGTGAGTTCTCCTTATGTTTCTAAAAGATGACTTTTTCATTTTCAGATGTCACATTCAAATAGGACAATGTTTGCTGTAGGTAGAAATGCATTTTTTATGATAATGAGGAAAAAATTTCCTAGAATTTACCACAGGACTTGCTCTTTGCTGTCACTGCCAAATTGATGCTGCTGTACATACCATTGATTACCATATTACCAGGATGAGCTTAACCTAATTAGGACTTACACCTGAGCATCAAATAAGGCATTGCACTGAGGAGAGCATTTTAAAAATCACGTCGTTAATAAGTATAGGGGAGAGAAGGGATTATTAGTATATCCAACTTTAGAAATTCCCTGTGAAGACTGTCTTCTGTAAGCCGTTACAATATTGATAATTGCAAAAGTTCAAAAATAGCTGTGGTGGAAACCTGTATCTAGTATCGTCTGTGGGCCTATCATTGTCATTGGTGGTTGCCAGAAGCCAATGGGGGGATTTCACATATTGGGTAACTGAGGAGCCTGGTGGGCTACAGACCATGGAGTCGCAAAGAGTCGGGCACGACTGAGCACAGTACAGAAGCAGCAGCAGAATATGTGTGTGTGTGTATATAGTGAAACGTAAGTTTTAGAAAGACTAAGCAACATTCCCAGAGACATAAAACTAATACATGGAAATCTGAGCCTGTGAATCCTTAGAAACAGTGTCTCTATCTGCAGGTACAGCTTCCTATATATGTTTAAGCACAAACATGTAAATACAGAAATGAGTAGTAACATACATGTTTATTTTAATGTATTTCAATGTAGCACTTATTCATTGCATATCATATTTTTTAATGGCTGGAACCATCTACCTTGCATCTGTACATGCAAAAACACCAAATGTCAATGTATGACGTTTTTAGTCAAAACAAGAGTGAGGTTTACACTAGCTGTGCCTAAACTCTGGAGGTTTTGTCCTATACCATGATTCTAATGTTGACGCTGACTACAGGCTTTGAAATCGTTCCTATGATGATGTGCTATCCTTCACTCAATCTTCTGAAGGGAAGTTTTACTAGACTAGAAAAATTATGAATGATTAAATATTGCTATACTCATTTGTCCAACCTCATTTTTTCCTTGCAGTAAATATATATGATGAAAGATCTTCAAAAGGAATGCCTAGAGGAGAGGAAAGGAGATGTATTACTGATTCTTAGCAATTTAATTACAAATGTGTTTCTGGAAGAGGGTCTTGTCTTCTTTTTGTCTTCATCAGTGGTTAGAATTTCTTTCAGTTTACAAAAATAATGCTATTTTGTTTAAAAGAAAAAAAAAACACACCTGATTCTTTTTGCTTCATCTTAAAATAAGTTAAAGGACTTCTTGGATTTCATTTTTCTTTTGCTGTCTAAGCATTACCACCCTTCTCCCTCCTTACTGGCAGCACTCTGAAGAGGACAGCAGCTTGTATGTTCACCTAATAAAATTAGTGATAAGTTATATATTAAGGGGGAAGAAATGAAAAGATTTCTTAATTTACCACAGACTAGCACAAAATAAACATAAGATGTTTTCTTCTGAGTCTCAGCCTTGCTTTTCCAACTACTAAACTCCTTTCTAGTTTACTCTGGTCTCAATAGCATTTAAAAGGAAAACTCCTGTTGGTTTCTTAGGTGTGATTTATAACAAACATTAAGTTTAAAATTAGTTTTTTTGTTGGAATTTCTCTGAGTCAAGTACCCTTAGGAAATTACCACCCTCACTTGAACCGGCATGTTCTGTAGCAGATGAGTTATGGCTCAAAGGACAACATTCATTAAGAAAAAGTTAAGAAGGACTGGGGAAATCAAAGAGGTGGCAAGAACAAAATTCTGATTTAATTTGTTCAGCCAGTTTCTGAAAGGACTGAGTTCTCCCGTCTCTACCACAAAATGCAATTTACTTTACAAAAAAATAAAGAGCATCATCCTTTCACAATCACATGCATACTTCATTCCCCTTAGGAGAAAGTGAACAGGCTGCCCTAGAGAACTTAATTCAGGAGCTTTCACATTCTTTTCAGTGGTAGATTTTAGAAGCTAGTTCAATATAAAAATAAGGTATGAATAAAGCTAAAGAATGACATAAATGCTATTATCAGGAGGAACTGCCCCTATATCATTAAACCTAAGACATTAATTTTTACAGCAGCAGATTGATTAGGCTTTATCTTGTTGAGAAACAGGTAAGTGAACATTAATTAAAGGAGCATTTAACCATAATCATTCCTCTTTAAAAGACTTTACAAAAAACTAATTCTAATGAATACTTACACAAAATTTATACAAAATTTCATCATAGGATAATGAGTGGAATAAGATCAAAACCATACGGTTTAAACTAGGGTGGGCAAGATCCACTGGAAAAGAGTTTGTGCAAGCTCCGGGAGTTGGTGATGCTCAGGGAAGCCTGGCATGCTGCAGTCCATGGGGTGTCAAAGAGTCGGACATGACTGAGTGACTGAACTGAACTGAACTGAACTGAGGGTGGATAAGATCCCCTGGAGGAGGAAATGGCAACCTACTTTAGTAATCTTGCCTGAAAAATCTCATAGACAGAGGAGCCTGGCGGGCAACAGTCCATAGGTCGCAAAGAGTCATATAGGACCACGCAACTATGCACACACACACAGAAATTTACTTTCTTGCAGTTCTCGAATACTACAAGTTCAAGTTTCTGGCAGATTTGGTTTCTGGTGAGAACTCTCTTTCTGACTTATGGACAGGGATGGAGTAGGGTGAGGCTGGGAGGATAAACTTTCTGGTCTCTTCTGTCTTATCTACCTATGTTCATAGTAATATTATTCACAATACCCAAAAGGTGGGAACAACCCACATGCCCATCAGTAGATGAATGGATAGACAAACCAGAATGGAATATTATTCAGCCTCAAAAAAGGGAGGAAATTCTGACACATGTTACAACATGGATGCATCATAAAGATATTTATGCTAAAAAAAGATAGTGCTGAGTGAAATAAGCCACAGAAGTACAAATACTGTGCAATTCTACTTGTATGAATTACCTCGAGTAGTCAAATTTATAGAAACAAAAAGTAGAATTGGGGGAAAATAGAATGTGGAGCAGTTTGATGGGTACAGTGTTTCAATTTGGGAATATAAAAATTTCTGGAAAAAAAAATGAGTAGTGATGATAACTGCATAGCAAAGTAAATGTACCAATGTCACTTAAATGTACACTTAAAAATGGTTAAAATGGTAAATCTTATGTATATTTTACCATATTAAAAATTATTTGAAAAGTGTGTTGCTAAGTGAATTCAAACAATACAAAAATACACGAAGCAAGTATATCTCACTATTTATATGTAAATCTTTAATTCATTTGCCTTTATTTTGGTGTTAGGAATGAAGTGGGATATACATTAGTTATTGCTGTTGTTTAGTCGCTCAGTCATGTCTGACTCTTTAGCAACCCCTTGGATTGGGATTATCCAGGCAAGAATACTGGAGTGGGCTGTCATTTCCTTTCTTCAAGGCATCTTCCTGACCCAGGGATTGAACCTGCATCTCCTGTATTGTGCACAGAGTCTTTACCACTCAGCCACCTGGGAAGTCCAGGAATAAAGTGGATCCAGCCGTAAAAAAATAAAAAATAAAAACTATATGGGAGGTATTACTACTAAACTATATGGAGAGATATTACTGCTGATCCAGTAGATACAGGCCTTATGGGTTTCTTTTTTTTTTTTCTTATCCATGTAGTTGTTGTACTTGTGGATATGTACACATACAGTCACACCTAGGTGTCTTAGAATTAGTGATATGTGATAGGTTTGAAGAATTGAGACTGACTGGTCCAGGGCTAGAATTTGTGTAACATGGTGAATAACCATTTGTTGGTTGACTGTAAGCATGTTTTCAATACTTAAGATAACTATTAAACAGTTAAATCTAAAGAAATAGACAATCACTTTTCCTTCATAAATACCTCAGTCTAACTAGGAAAGAGGATCATAAAACTGTAAAGAATTGCTCTTCCTCTAATCACACAAAGATCTCTCTCCTTCAAAGGTCTACTGAGATATTTTTAGTTTTTGCACCTCATTGCACACCTATATCTCACCTCACCTACAACTTCTTGAGAAGAAAACTTGACTAAAAATAAATCCTGAACCACAGGAAGGTAGGACTTGAGACAATACTTAGGAAAGAAATTATTTCCTTTGAGTCTCAGTGTTTAATAAAGAGAAAAAGAGAGAGAGCCCCACTCCCCAAGCCTGCCGGCTTCATCGTGTCTAATTTGCGTCATCAGAGTTAAAATCAATTTTCTTTTCAGACATAATGGATACAGGGGGCAAAGTTTACAAGACCACTTTACATTGCTTGAGTAGTGGGATAAGGTTGAGGGTGAGAGAAATAGGAGGATCCTACTCTCAAAAATATGAAGCTAGAATCCGAAGCCAGAATTACCTTCATTTTGATATCAGAAGTGCAAGGCAGAAATTTAAGTTCAAGAACTGCTAATTTAAAAACACTCTAATCTTTGCCACTGCCCATATCTAAATTGTTTAGACTGTTCTGTTTCCCTCTGGTGATTTGCTTTAAGATCCATTATAAGAAAACTGTTTATCAAAGAAATATACATGCAGTACAATCTCACCCACATTAAAACATAAAAACACCGAACACATAGAAACAGAGAGTAGAATGGTGGCTTCCCAGGACTGAGGGGTTGGAAGAATAGGGAGATATAGGTCAAAGAGTGGGCTTCCCAGGTGGCTCAGTGGGTTAAGAATCGGCCTGCAATGCAGGAGACACAGGTAGATGCGACTTCATGCTCGGGAAGATCCCCTGGGGGAGGGTCAGCAATAAGAGGAAATTCAGTTTAATCTGTAGAGAGAAGCTAGGTCCCGAAGTGAATATGCCAGTGATGGAGGCTTCTGAGATGTGAGAAAATCAGCCTGCAATAAGTGTCCTTAATTAGGGGATGAAAGGAAAATGCAGGGCAATGATTTAAACTTGAGAAGGGGCGTTGTACCTCAGCATTTATAAGAGAGCCTTGAGGAAGGTAAAGTTAAAAGGTAAAGTGAAAAAAGTTTGGAGTGTACATATGATACCAAAGCATCAGAATGAACTTATTCTACACAAGCTTTCACCTATATACATTTGAGTTTTAGGAAAGAGAAATAGGTTCTATGCTGTCAAAATCTGTCAAACACTAGAAATAAAATTTTATTTTGAAGTATCATAAAACCTAAGAATTTTTTAAATCCTAAAGTTTAGGAACAGCCTTTGCTGTATTTCCGCCCAGTGCCTGACCCCCTAGATTCCAACTTTAGCCCTTTTCTCGTCTTCCTCCTCAGAACAGCTGAAGAAATCCTTCAAGATTTTCAGTGGTTTAAATTACTTTAATCATTACTTACAGGCTGATAAAATGCAACTTTGGTGCCAGTTTTCCCCTTTCTGTACAATTTCCCTTGGCAGTTCCAATCATCTCAAATCCATTGGAGGCTCAGGTGGTAAATAATCTGCCTGCAATCCAAGAGGCCTGGTTTTGAACTCCTTCACTAGTTTCCAGAACACTCCCGGGACCTGACGTCCCTCCGTCCTTTCATTTTAGTCCTTCTCAGTCATCTCCCAGCTATATATTATGAAGGTTGTGCTTAGTCGCTCAGTCATGTCTGACTCTTTGTGACTCAATGGACTGTAGCCCCTCTGTCCATGGGGATTCTCCAGGCAAGAATACTGGAGTGGGTTGCCATGTCCTCTTCCAGAGAATCTTCTGAACACAGGGATGGAATCCAGGTCTCCTGCATAGAAGGTGGATTCTTTACCACCTGAGTCATTAGGGAAAACTATGAGGGTAGATGAGAGAAAAAGTAAAAATTATTTCACTCCAGAAGAATTTCTGGAGTATTCTTTTACCTCTAAGCACTCCTGTTTGGTGTGCATTGACTTTTCTCTTTGCACTTATTTTCTTGGTGATCTTATCCAACCCTAGTAACTTTCAGTTTTGATCTCTCACCAGACTTCTATAGGAATTTCAGACTAAGACATGTGAGAGCCTATTAGCTTTTTTTTCTTTTAATGTTTCTAATTAGCCCATCAAATTTGGCATTTCCAAAACTGATATTCTGAACTCCTTGACTCCAAACCTGTTCCAATTGCTGTTTTCCTCACCTCAGCTGATGGCAGCTCTCCTCCTGCTAGACTAAAATATCTCTGAGGAGGCATTTTTAAAGTTCTCTTTCTTTCTCCCTGGTGGCTCAAATGGTAAAGAATCTGCCTGCACTGTGGGAGACACGGGTTCAATCCCTGGTTCTGGAAGATCCTCTGGAGAAGGGAATGGACACCCACTCCAGTATTATTGCTTGGAGAATTCCATGGCTAGAGGAGCCGGGCAGACTACAGTCCATGGAGTCACAAAGAGTTGGATATGACTGAATGGCTAACACCAACTACAGCTAAACCAGTTTTCTTAGACACTCACCAGTTACCACTTTCAGTCACTGTACAATACCACCTGCAACACATACCTATATAAACACAACCAGAGGTCATCTCCCAATTATATATTATGAGGGTAAGTGTACCCTCATAATATAAATGTATGCTCATAATGTACTTTTATTTATTATCTCTCCAGCAATTAACACTATATTGAGCTTATAACAGAAGTCCATTATATGGTGAAGTATTAAATGTATAAAAGAGGAGAAATTGAGTAAGGTAGTCAATGACTACCAATGACTACCAATGACATCCAGTGACTAAGTAGTGATGGGAATAAAGTGAAGTCTAGATCTAGGGAAATAACTTACATGAGAAAGGCTCTGAAGGAGTTTAGGCAGACAGAACACAAGCATGTACAAAAGGACAACCATGGGAAGGCAGAATGAGAAAGCGTCATCTGTAGGCCAAGGAGAGAGACCCGGAGAAGACCCTTCCTGTACAGCCCTCAGCGGAAACCAACCAACTTTGATCTTGGACTTCTAACCTCCAGAATTATGAGAAAATGAATTTCTGTTGTTTAAGCCATACAGTCTGTGGTGTTATGTTAGATTAGCCCTAGCAGACTATTGCAGGTTTTAGCAGGTGATGTCATTATATGCCAATATCAGTATGTGGCAGTTAGTATGTCTAGAGGAGAAAATTACCTCTTTAAATTTTTTTTTTCTATAAATTTTTTAAAAAAACTGGGTCTTCTACTTGAAGAGTAGACTAGAGTTCAGTTGTAAGCTTGTATATATAATCTGAAAGAGGAAAAGCTATTTGATGAGAAGTTTCTGTTTTCCATCAAGATTTAAATGCAATTATAATAAAACCATGTTTGCTTGCAGTAGAGTTAGATGTTTAAACAAGTCGATAAATTTTTGGAAACACAGGAAGGAAAGATGTTTTGTTTACTTTTATTTCCACATTAATTTTAGTACTGACAGAGTGACAAAGCGATGGCCTCAGAGACCACTAAAACCATTTCATTCACAAAATGGGTGTTTTATGAGTAAGCACTCTGCAGACTGCTCCTCTGTCAGGAGGACTGCTCAGGGCTCAGCAGATGGTCACTGGAGTTTGAATGCATCTGTTCACTCTCTCTCCTCTTGTCAGTACAGAATCCACTAAAGATAAAGTCTTTCATATAATAATGTTATCTGCCCACAAAGACCATGTTATATCTGGCAAGGACCTGGAAATTGGATAATTTTGATAAATGTGATCAAAATAGAATCAAGGTGTGAAAATGTTTTGATGGCATAATAGAGGCTATATCCTACAAGACAGAGTAGTAAATGCAATGTCATGAATTGACTGATGTTTGAGCTCATGAACTGACTGATGTTTAACTCACAAGTTAAAACACAACTGCAGTAATGAAATGAGTTTCAATTTCAAAAAGTTACAAAGTAACCCAAACCCTGAAAAAACTTAATTTTCTAATATATGTTTTTTTTTTTCATATGAAAAACCATCACACATGAAAATATTAAGAACCTGCTTGGCTCATACAAAGTAGTTAGCTCTGAGGGTTGGCAACAGTAGAAATAGTATTTCTGCCTTTCAGAGCTACAAACACTTTAAAACAAAAGAGATACCAAAAAGTAAGAATAATGTAAGGGAAGCACTTATAAATTATACCTGAGTGGTCCACCCAGTCAGGTGTAAAGATGGTCAGCTAAAATGTCACATGGAGAAGAAAACAGGTGAACTCTGAGGGATTGGTTGTGACAGAGATGTAGGAAATAGGCATCATTCATAGTGAAAGCATTATTAAAAGAAGGATGCAGTCAGCATTCCAGGGGTGAATTCAGTTATACTGGCTAGAGTAGTCTAGTGGCTTTCAATCCTTTTTAAGACACTGACTACAATATATTTTACTACATTTCATCTTGTTTTAGTTTCAAATTTACAGATAAGTTGCTTCATGCTTTTTTCACACTCATCAGTTGTTGACAGTTATCCTTTTTTATTTAACATTCTTTACCTCTTGCTCTCTCAGAGTATGTGGCCCTCCCCTGACCTGCCTCTATGATTCTCTGGTGCTTTAATGCCTGGAACTATAGGATAGCCCAGACATGCATATCACTTTCTCTGGCTCATTCCTATTATTAGCTACACTCCTTCTTCCTTTTTTATTGGCAACAGTTCTTAGAAAATACAACTGGACACTGTGTATATTCATAGCTTCTACGCCCTGCCAGTGAACAGAACTTGAACATATGCATATTCCTGTATCTACTGCAAAGAGCTGACTCATTGGAAAAGACCCTGATGCTGGGAAAGATTGAGGGCAGGAGGAGAAGGGGTTGACAGAGGACGAGACGGTTGAATGGCATCACTGACTCAATGGACATGAGTTTGAGCAAGCTTTGGGAGATGATGAAGGACAGGGAAGCCTGGCGTGCTGGAGTCCATGAGGTCTCAAAGAGTCAGACATGATGCAGCAACTGAACAACAACACAGCTAATGAACTCTTATTGATGTCTCTAATTTTATCCAACACTTTAGGAACCTTCTAGATATATTTTTCTTTTTAACATTTTTAACTCCATTCCAAACCAGTGAGAAATCTGGCCCTCATTACACATTTGCTTTAACTCAGCGAACAGAATACAGTTTCAAAATGGGTAACATACTACTAAACAACAAACAAAAAGGAAACCTACAAACTAGAGTTCAGTATTTGTTTACTTTCTTTTTATTTTTTGGTAGTAAAATTTAATTAAAGTGTAATGAACAAAGCTTAAATGTATAACTTATTGAGTTTTAATAAATGCATATACTAAGAATATTTCCATCACCTCAGAAAGTTAACATTTGGCTATTTTTCATCAATACTTTCACCCTCTAAAGAGATAAACAATGTTATAATTTTTTTCCATCATGGATTGGTTTTCCTTGTTTTAGAATACATTACAAACAGAATCATACAGCATTTGGAATCATACAGCATTTCAAGAAATCATAATTTCTTGAATTGGACTCGTTTGTCAACATTTTTGTGAGATGCATCTATTTTTATATGTATTAGTAGCTTATTATTACTGATGAGCAGTATTTTTGTTATATGAATTTACCACAGAATATTTATGTATTTTCCTATGGACAGCAGAGCCACTTCACATTTTTGACTCTTCTATAAAGCAGCTCTAGATATTCTTGTGTCAGACTATTTGTAGACATGGAATTTCACTGATCTTGGTAGGTAGAATTTCAGGACCTTTATATATACCTTTCTAATAGGCAACCAAATTTGGTGTGTGTTTTTTTTTTGTAATAGAAGGTGGATTATTTACATTCTTATCAGCATGTATGAGAGAACTAGTTGTTAGGTATCCTGACCAACATTTGTTGTTAACAGACTTAAATTTTAGCCTTTCTAGTGTGTGTGTATATATATATATATATATATATATATATATATATATTTGGCTTTAAAGTTTTCCTTATGAATAACATTGAACTTTTCTCTCATCTTTATTTCACACTTTACATCTTTCTTTGTGAATTATCCAAGGTTTTTGCCCATTTCTTAGATTGCCCATTTATTGTTGAGTTTTAAGAGTATTTACATATTTTTATTCAGGATTCTTGTGTCAGTTAAAAATTTTGCTTTCACTTATTCTTTTGGCAGTTCACTGTCCTTCTTTAATCTATAAATTAGGCTTTTCACCAAATTCTAAGAATTACTGGTGTTAATTTCCAACTGTGCTTCTGTCCTTCTTTCAGTCCTCTCATTCTGCATTTGAATAACATACATGTTAGACTGTTTTTTATATTATCACAAAGGTCATGGAATCTGTTATTTCTCTCTTTCATTTTTTACTTCTGTGCTTGATTTTCAGATTAGGTCACATCTTTTGATGTTTTTTCAAGCTCAGGGATTATTTATTCTTGCAGCCCCTAACTGTATTGTCATAATCTAGTGAATCATGTTTGAGCTTTTCACTTCTACTATGCTCCTTTTTAAAACAGGTTTCATATTAAATGTTTTTTAGTTGCTCTAAAAACAAAAAGAACTTCAACTAGGAAAGAAAAAGAAAAGGAAGAAAGTCCCTCCCAGGGCCTGGGTGGTATTCTAGGAGGCTTCAGTTCCTAGGCTGGGGCTGGAAACCAGGTCTCTTCACTCAGGTGGGAGGGGATGGCTAAATTTTGTCCACCTGCTTCAGGCCAGTGTTGCCTAGGCTGGAGGCAGAAGCTAAAGAGCTTGCAACTGCCAGCTGGTAACACCTGCCTTTGATGGGATCAGTGGATTGCTGTTGAAAAAACCTCTAGTCCAGAATCCAGTCAGACTCTGGAAACTTCTAGGTGGTACTTACTATTTTAACACCTCAAGTAGGAAGCAGAGGACTAAAAACAATAATAAGTCCCAGAGGAGGACCCTTGAAGATGATGCAGAGGAGAGAAGGTTCAAGGCTAGGAAGGGCCAGCCGTACTGGGAGCATCTACTCACCTTGCTCATCTCTCTTCTCAGGAGCCTACTGCATCCGCTCAGTACCAGCAGGGCTACCATTTCCCAGACCAACTTTGCCCACGAGATGCTGGCCAAGAACAAAGTGAGGTGGGTTCAGACAGTGCCCCGCGGAGATATGGTTAAAGTCTATCTGCAACACGGAGCCGGGGCGTTCGGGTGGCCTTGTCTGGCCTTGATGTACCGAATGCAGGTTACAAATACTGACACATTTGAGAGAAGCTTCCAGCGGCTGCAGGTGATCTGAATATCGAAGGCAAGGTCAGGATTCCAGTTTCCTTGGGGGCTTCTTTGGAAATGCCCCTCCATCTTGGGGATGATGGGAAGAGGAGTCAGCCCTTGCCCGCAGGCCGTGGTGGGAAGACCCTGCAGGCCAAGGTAGTAGCTCCCGAGTCACTGGTGCTCTTCCTGCAAGGAGCCGCCTGGAGTCCATGGAGCGAGGTCTCCACCCAGCGCCCCACAACGCATACACCGCGGGGATCCACGCCCGGAGCAAGAAGCACTCCACCCGCGCGTCCTGCTTCTCCAGCTCCGAGGGGGGCAAATGCTCAACTACCTCCTGGTGGAGATGGACGGACTGGACACCACCGACCAGTCGTCCTGGCGTCCACCCACGAGCTAACATGTCGGAGTCCCTCCTGCTGAAGCCGGAGCCTGGGCACTGAGGCGCGGCCCCACAGGTCTGGGAGGAGCCGCCCGCCACGCTGCGTGGGATGCGCGGGCAGGTCCAGTTCCCCGCGGCCCGCGTGGAGCGCATCACTGCCTCCAACGCGCTGAGAGCGAGCTTCTCTCCAGGCAAAGGCGGACGGTGGCTGTGTTTCTGAGTCAAGCGGTGCTTCTGTCTGCAGGTGGCTGGAACACAAGGAGCCAGTGAGGACGGTCTCCATCACACCAGAGACAAACGCTCATAGACTAGACTGCTCAGATGCTTCCCAAGAATCTAGCACCTCTTACCATGATCCGCTTTTGGAGATGCGCATGGCTCCAGGGTGGCCGCTACCCTCTGAACACCATCTCTCTCAATAAAGTAACTTTCAGGGATGGACGACCCCCATCTACTACTGCAGAATTTGCGGCGCGTTGGCGGGGGCGGGGTGGGGGGGGGGGTCCTGATTTGCTGGGGTTTCCTTGTTCCGCAGCAGGTCAGTTTTACCACCTAAAAGCCTCCAGGACTCACTGCTCTCCAGAGAACACAGGTGATAAATGTGAGGAACAATGGGGCTTTTCTTTTCCTAGCTGTGGTCTGAGGGTGTCATTCCAGCAAGCCCTCATCCTAATCTGTTCTGGGTCCCAGGATTGGAGAAGGGGCTGAAATAGTTTCTTGGTACTTAGGACTTGATCCTGTCGTTGGGCTTAGTATAAAAACATCATTTTATAATCTTAAATTTAGATGTAGGTGTATTGTGTTAAAATAAGAAAACACAACCATATACAAGCGACCTTAGACAGTTGGAAATGCACACACCGCATTCACTCATGAGCAAGGCAAGTAGAAGGGAAGACTCGGTCTTTCAACGAGTAAGGGGAAACAGAACTGTCTTCAGGGAAATTAAGGAAAATGTAGGCTTGGAAACAACTATTAGTTATGTGAATCCCTGATATTTTTTGACAGTTGAGAGGGAGGAATTTGGAAGAAAGAATAGAGTTGGCATGGAAAGGCAGTGATTGGGAGACACTAATCCTTAGATATTAGTCATTTTAAAGGAGGGCCGTAGTTGAGAGGTAAAATAATAGCATCAGTGTTCAGTGGTCATCTCTGTGTTGGTTGATGAATTTAAAAGTTACCTGCTTGATGAAATTAAAGTTATAAAGGAGAATGAGAACTGAAGCAGACAGGGCTTGGACTGGTCTGTAACTGAAAACTTAAGTAGAGAAATTAGTTTTTGGCAGTGGTGCAGATGCTTTCTGGCCTGAGGCTAGAAGGTAGGAAGAAGGAGCTATGTAGTAGAGAATGAGGACAGACGTCACTTTAGATAACTTTGATTTCTCAATAAATATGTGGGATTAATATCAGTGAATATGAAACTGAGAAAAATGGAAAAGTTTTGGAACAGATTTGGGGAAGTACAGCCAAAAATGAATGGATGATGATGTGAAAGTCACTCAGTCGTGTCTGACTCTTTGCAACCCCATGGACTAAACAGTCCATGAGAGTCTCCAGGACAGAATACTGGAGTGGGTAGCCATTCCCTTCTCCCAACCCAGGTATCGAACCTAGGTCTCCCGCATTGTAGGCGAATTCTTTACCAACTGAGCCACAAGGGAAGCCCAAAAGATGAATGGAAGTATTGTAAAAATATTTGGGGGCTGAATAGATCTTAGTATCATTTCCATAGTAAGAATTCAAAATGTTGATATAGTATATGATTATCATGAGATAAGAATTCTGCATAAATAAAAAGAAAACTAGCCTAGATAATGAATAATCCATAATTAAAGAAAGCTATCTTAGAGGAAAACAGATTTTTATCCTTCCTCTCCCTCTTGAATTCAAATGGATGATTTTTAAAACATGCTTACATAAAATCTTATCAATATCACAACTTATTATCCTAAGTGCTTTTAAAGATCATTTCATTTGAGCATAGATCCTGAAGAATATGTTTTCCTTACTTTTCCTATAATTTTCTTTATCCTTTCTTTATTGATTATTAGCTTATTATTAATGTCCAAATGGGCTTTCCTAGTGGCTCAGACAGTGAAGAATCTGCCTGCGGGGAGGGAGACTTGGGTTCAATTCCTGGGTCAGGAAGATCCCCTGGAAAAGGTAATGGCTACCCATTCCAGTATTCTTGTCTGAAGAATCCCATGGACAGAGGATCCTAGTGGGCTACACTTCATGGGGTTACAAAGAGTTGGACACGACTGAGCAACTGTTCACTTTCACATATAATATATGAAATAAACAAAGTTTAAAGAAATCACCATTCAGGTAAAGCATTCTTTTAAAGTCTAACATTCATGAGTAGAGAATAGTGATATATAATATTATGCATTCTAGTAATGATGGACAATGTATATAAGTAAAAAACTCTGTACCAACAATCTGTACAATTAAAATATTGCATAAATTCAATTCTGCAGAATTTCTTCAAATAAAAATGTTATAAGCATTCTGTTGTGACAGGAACATCATCCTTTGTATCAGACCACAGAGATCTTCCAGAATGATGCCAACTTAAGTGTATACAAGTTCTTTTGTAGTCCTTTGGATGTGTAAAGCTGGTTCTATGCAAAATGTTTCTTTTCTACATAAGAGGACATGACTTTTTATGTGTGGTAATAGGACATATGGATGAACACTGTACAACCATAAATGGTTGTAATATACCATCCATTTCTTGAGAAAAGTCCCAGGAATTGAATTTTTAAGGATGACTTTAATGGAAATCTTCAGAAGAAGAAGAAAAAAAAAAAAAACTCAGCTTATGTTATAGTCAATATTATTTATATTAGTAGTTAGAATTATTAGCTGAGAACTTCAAATTAGTTCAATTGAACAACTAGGTAAGTTACATATTTATCCTGATATTATAAAGCAAAAAATGAAAATTATATTTCTCTAGTTATTAATATTTTATTACCTTTCCTATTGGATTTCCTTGATTTTTCTGTCAGATCTCTATTTCAAAAAAAAAAATTCTTCTATAATGTATATTAATGTCTTCTTTTTCCTGAGTTTCCTTTTATGTTTCTTTTTTCTTTTTTTCTTTTTTCTTTTTTTTTTTTTTTGTTTTTTTTTGGTTTTTTTTTTGTTTCTTTTTTCTTTTCCCTTCCTCCTACCTTTCTTTTTTGTCTCCTTTCTTTTTCTCTTTCTTTAGAGGACCATGTTTTTCCCCTTTACATATATTATCTTTGCATTTTTTCCTCACCTACAAACATTGTTTCTGTTGTTCATTTAGCATATTGACATTGTCACTGTAATTTCCTATTACATGCTTATCTCAAATGTTAGGTGCTCCTTGGCAATTTATATTTAACACTGAGGCACGAAGAATCAGCTTAGAACATCCTTCACTACACACTGGCCCCACTGCCCCATTACTGACTAATTGGGTCAGCACTAAACAATAAAGAGAATTTTCTGGTCATACTTGCTTTCTAGAAAATAATAACATCATCATTTGTTTCTCTCATAAGTTTGATTGTTATCTTTCTAAATATTGAACTAGAGAATGGGTGCTGGGGATCAAACTACTCAGATCAAATCCTCTTAGCTTCTTGCTTTTCTTTTTAATGGATAAGCAATAAAGATAATAAAAAGGTGAACTTACCTATTACATCTAGTCTATTACCTATTATATCTAGTCTACTATGTCTAGTCAAAGTTATGGTTTTTCCAGTAGTCACTTATGGATGTGAGAGTTGGATCATAAAAAAAGCTGAGCACTGAAGAAATGATGCTTTTGAACTGTGGTGTTGGAGACCACTCGAGTCCCTTGGACTGTAAGTAGATCCAACCAATCCATCCTAAAGGAAATCAGTCCTGAATATTTATTGGAAGGACTGATGTTGAAGCTGAAACTCCAGTACTTTGGCCACCTGGTGTAAAGAACTGACTCACTGGAAAAGACCCTGGTGCTGGGAAAGATTGAAGGCAGGAGAAGAAGGGGTTGGCAGAGGATGAAATGGTTGGATGGCATCATGAACTCAATGGACACGAGTTTGAGCAAGCTCCAGGAGTTGGTGATGGACAGGGAAGCCTGGTGTGCTATAGTCCATGGGGTTGCAAAGAGTTGGACACGACTGAGCGACTGAACTGAACTGAACCTATTGCATATTATTTTTTTATTATTGGTCAAAAAATGTTTTTCAAGTTTTCCCTACTGTATAAACCTTTAGGTAGTAGCAAATCAGTTAGTTCAGCATAAATTGTCACATGGAATGAAATATACAATGCAAATTCAGGGCTAAAAAGTTAGAGAAATAAAATGAATAAACATAAATAAAGGGAGATGAGATATTTTAGTACAACCATAAGAGGTCTAATTTTTTTTTCCTCTTTGCAAATTTGTATTTTGGGTAATAGAGTTAAGCTGCCTCACTTGTTTCTTTTGATATGCATTCCTTTATATTAAACTGAAGGACTTTGAGACTCAAAAATGGATTTCTCCAAAAAGATTCCTCCAATTTACATCATGCACTCATGGTTCAGTTCAGGATCAATGCCTTCATTAGTGGAGAGGCTCTATCATTTTCTGGAAGTAACAGTTCCTGGAATGGTAAAATATTTCACATTTGATATTGGTGGTAAACTAGAATTTATGACCTATCCTAGTTGGCTCTGAGAGCCCCATTTTCCCTCTCCAGCCTGCCCATTGTCCTGATCAGAAAGAATACATTTTCACTGTTTAGCCAAGTTACATCTGAGATGGTTGCCAGGGTTTGGGAAGCACTTATGTAGCCTTCTTCATTTTCACACACAAAGAATGAGCGGGTAACATTTACTATGAATAAATCAATAAGACTGATGTACTAGAAATGCAGTTTGAAAAGGGCAGCAGCCTTCTAAAAGCTTTGGAAGCTAACTTTTAACTTTAGAAAGAGAGGTGAAAGTTGAAACTCACATAGAGGACTTATAACCATTATCTTCTTTTATGTGTATAAGAGAACTATAACTCACTGGGGCTTACAGCTACAGTAAGAACTTTTCCAGGAGATGAAGAAACATGATAATTGTTCATTCATGCTGCAAGACACTTTGTTCAGTTTGCTTTTTAAAAAGCTGAGACAAGTGCTCCGGCCTGGTGCACTGGGAAGACCCAGAGGAATCGGGTGGAGAGGGAGGTGGGAGGGGGGATCGGGATTGGGAATACATGTAAATCCATGGCTGATTCATATCATTGTATGACAAACCCACTGGAAAAAAAATAAATAAAAAAAAATAATAATAATCATAACAACAACAAAAAAAAATAAAAAGCTGTTTATTTTACACAATGTCCATGTATTGGTCTGGAATTAGAATAAACCTTAATATATGGCAATGTTTATAACAGAGCTATTAGAGCAGAAAACAATCTTTATATTTTGAAATGTGATTCTGTATGGAATAGACTTTCTTTCATAAAATTAGAAAATAATAGAATTCCCATCCAATAACATATTATTTTCTGATTAAATAATAATCACAAGGTACATTTGTTTAAGAATACTTATAAAGCAATAATTTGTGATAGTGACACTTTTTGGTTTACAACCCTTAATGAGGTACTGAAATTCTGACTTCAAAAACATTTTGGAGAATGCAATGTTTGTAGCTGTAAATAATAGTAAGAAATTGCAAGATACAAAATAACACCTGTGAAACATCTTAAATTCTTTCGTAGGCAAATGATCTATTTCCAGAAGCAATGAAATAGTGGGGCTGCAGGTAATAGAGCTAATCCATTTTTATTTTAAGGTTATGTTTAGAAGATAAAGGAGTGTAGAGATACTCGTTCCTAAGGCTTACCACAGCTCCTAGAAAAGTTTATTCTTCTACACCAAACTTGGCAAGAATTCCTCAAAAACTAGGCAAATAGTATTTTATTTCAGGCTGCTTTATTCCTTAAGCAGATAAGAGGTATATTTTAAAGTTTCTCTGTTTCTTTAGTAGGTTGATTTTAACCATAAGTTAATTCCAAAGGCTTGAAAATGTCTCTTTTATTTTCTGGTTTATTCCATAAAAATGGGTAATAGGAACAGAGTTATTAGACAAAACGGGGTTTAAAAATTAAGATGCTTGGTGTTTTGTCACTTTTAAAAATACTGTTGTAAAAGTGGCTGGTGTGCTGTATCTAAAGCATTATTTTAGATTCTGAAGAGATGAAACAAGTGGGAGTTTGTGGAGAGAGTGATAGATGATGAATGTATGGCCTCTGTCCTGTAAGAATAATACTGTGTAATGGAAGAATCAGACAATCACAGACATCAGATGAGAGTAATTTAAATAGAGGACCACAGAGGATGGGTTGAGAGGAGAGAAAGCTAGGTTTTATGTTGCCATTTTGTTTCTCCTATACCTCAAGAACACATAGAGTTAACTGATATGATAAGATCAAGTGAGGAAAGACTAAAGTTTGCCTTATGTCAACAGTTCTTTGGAAGAAGACTGACTAGGGGGAAAGATTCACATTATACTTATATCAGGGAAATTTTCATGACATTTCTAATTTGGAATCTCTGTTCTAGCAGCAAAGTTCCTTTTCTCTGCAATGTAATTTATCACTTCCATCTTTCATCATTTGAAGACCTGCTAACTTTTTTTTTTCTGAATTCCCCTAAACAATTCATTTTTTCTCTTTAAACTTCCACGCTTGGCTTAACAAACAGAAACCTGGTGATTAGTAGAACAACACACACTTTCTAATGCATATTTCCCGAGGACCTTATGACCTTCAAGAACATATTCCAAGGATCTTATTAATATATTTATTCCAGCAAATAAGGACCTCCCTAGAATACATATTCACTGCTTTAATTTGAAGATCTTCTCAGTGTGGATATACAGATGTGAAAAATCTCTGTCATTCAAATTTCTACGTGGAAACAGAGATTTTACTACTTAGAAACTAGTTTAATAAAAGCACATTTTTTCCCAAAATGTAAATTTTTTTCATATAATTGCTGATAACCCAGTCTTAGAAATGAAACTATTGTATTGTTATAGTAGAAGCCTTGGAGAAGGAAATGGCAACCCACTCCAGTACTCTTGCCTGGAAAATCCCATGGACGGAGAAGCCTGGTGGGCTACAGTCCATGGGGTCGCGAAGAGTCGGACACGACTGAGCAACTTCACTTTCACTTTCACTTTTAAATTTCATGCATTGGAGAAGGAAATGGCACCCCACTCCAGTGTTCTTGCCTGGAGAATCCCAGGGACGGGGGAGCCTGGTGGGCTGCCGTCTATGGGGTCGCACAGAGTCGGACACGACTGAGGCGACTTAGCAGCAGCAGAAACCTTTCTCTCCATACCCCTCTCTTCTCTGTCAAGTTTTCTTTCTGTCTCTCTAAAAGCTAAAATTATTGTAGTTGTTAAAGAAGGTTAGTGAGAAACCAGATTCAAAACAGTGGTCCCACTAATAAGTCTTCAGAGAAAAGATGAGAAATTGAAGGAAGAAACAACGGAGAAGTTGGAAGAGTGAAGAATGAGTAGCACCCATTGAAAATCCAGAGAACTTTGTAACTTGACTAAACAGGGCACGGGCATTGAGAAGAGAGTGTTCCTGGTTTGGTTAGTTGGGACAACAGTTGAGGTGGTTTCTGTCCATTGCAGTACAGATTACCCAGACGAGAATCATTTTGGAAAGACAGAAAATCATTTGAAAATCAGAAGAAAAAAAAAAATGTCTCTGAGGTATTGGGATAATCCACAGGCCGTTGTTAAGCAAAGAGTTCAGTATATTAGGTCTCAGGTTAGAAGACCAGACTTAAGGCTATATATTGACATTTGAATTTCCCTGAGTTTGGCAATAAATGAAAGAAACAAATGGATATGATCCCATGAAATGGACAGGTAAATACAAGGAAAAGATCTTCATGGAGATCTGGGAAACAAAATTTAAAAACTGTGTAAAAGGAAGCGAGTGTAACATGAATTATCACAATAATAGGGAATCGGGAATGTTCTTTTCAAGAAGTTCATCAGAAAATCTTTTCAAGAGGTGGGTTATATCTAGTAGAAGGAGATACTGCTGAGAAATTAAGGAAAATCAAGACTAAAAGATTGTCTTTGCAGTTAGGGAAATCCTAGAGATTTAGTGAGACTAGTTTCAATAGAATCTTGATAAGATAAAGCCAGATTGTAATGAGTTGTACTTATGGATAATGAGCAAATGATGACAGGAGGTAGAGTATTTTTTGAATGAATTTGTCTATGAAAAAAGGGAGGAATTAAACCAGTAATAGAGGAGGAGAGGATGAAGTAAAATCTTGTGTGTGGGCCAGTGATGGGTGAAATGGGACTCTTAAAAGTTTTAAGAAGAGTAAACTGAAATAATAATTTAGGTTTATAAGTTTGCATTAAAATTTTATAGCCTATACAACCGTGGAAAATAAGATGTAATTAAACACTATTTACTTGACTGAGATTAAATATGTATTTCTCATTTCTGTGACTAAAATCACAGAAGTCTATGAAAACCAGAGTCAGTACTTTCATTGCTAATTTGAAATTCCTAACAATGCTAGTGGAGAATTTCTGTTTAATCATAAGATTTAAATTCTGAGAACTGCATCATCAATGAGATTATGAGATGAGAACTCATAATCTGAGTTTTCATAATCACTGAGAACAACTGATGTTCTCCAATAGCATTTTCTAGTATGGGACATCTGTGCCTGTGTGGGTGTGAGTGTGGGTGTGTCTGTGTGTGTCCTTGATATATTTATAAACTGTTTTGCCTTTTGAATATAAGGAATTTTATTCGATGATCTGCTGCGGTCCACCAAGTACTGATTTTGTATATAGACGGCCACAGCACACGAGCGCATGTAGTACCACCCTTGATTCCTGTCTAAAGTCAGGAAATGTGAGGCTTGAGTATCAACTGAATCAAGCAAACATGCAGACATTCTTTTCATTTCATATCTATGCTCTCATGATAAATGTCCCAATGACTGTGATTTTCTAGAAGACGATCCTAAGAGTCCTAATGAAATGTAAAATTAGTTGAAAAATATTCAGTATTCATGTTTAGGAAACAAAATATTGATACAAGTACACTTAAGTTTAGGTAAGAAGATTTTAATACATCAAACATTTTACTTTTTATACCCTGGGAACAACTAAAACAATTCATTAATGTATTTTATTCTGTTTATCTAGCATTGCTCCACTTTGTCAGAATATATTTTTAAAATGTTTCCCCAGTATTCACAGCATCTTCCAAATTCTCTCAAGAATGATCTACTCACTTCAAATCTATTGATTTGAAATTTCATCTGGAGTGCAGAAATGTTATCTACTTTTTCAAAAATTTAATAAATATAATAACTGCCATGTCTCCATGCTCCACAAAACAGTAAGAAAGATTCCAAGTAGTATGCCCTTTGTGAAAGAATCATTCTCACATGCTAAAAAATGTTTTAAAGATGACTGGAAGTTGTGGATTTCTTTCACTCAGTACCAAGCCATTATTTTTTCCCTCATTATTTTATGTCACTGTGATAGCAATGCTCATTCTCCTTGCTCTGTATGGATCTATCCAGAACAATAAAAGTAAGTATTTAAAATTTACTAACACAGCTGTGGTTTTTACTGGTGTCAGAAATCTGTCAAAACTAAAGACGGGTCTTTTATCCCTAACATTTGGTCTCAATGTGTCTGATGTCCTTCATAACGTCAAGAAAGAAACTTGTACTCACTGTTCCAAGGCTGAGTTCTATCAGTGCTGGCCCAAACACACAGGAAACTGAAGTGCGCGTTTGAAGTAAGACTAATCTGAACTCAAATGCACTTACCATGTAACTGGACAATTTTCTTATCTTCTCCACTACCATGTCATCTTTATTTTTGCGAATATTGCAACAGGTATTTCAAGGATATCTGCCACCACCTTTGCCTCCCTATGAATGTTCTTTGCATAGTAACAACCTGTGAAGTGGTAACTGTCTGAAAAAGACATCAGGCAAAATGTCACATTAGGAAGAAGTGCCATAAGCAGAACGAAACTCCAAAATTGTGGAATCAAAGATAATCAAAAGCATTTCAAGACAGCTCTCTCTCTCTCTTTCACAACCACACACAACTGCCAGCATCACTAAGACATTCTTATACATATAGGAGGGCAATACTTTTTTGGAAAGCTAGTGTCTTTCCTTTAAAAGCATCTTATGGAGTACAAGTGAATATTTTTTAGGATGCAGTTGTTAAATCTTAATATTTAATGGTCTGTCAGTTATTACATTCCTGAATGCTTTCTCTTTGATTATACATCTCTTTCACAAAAATATACATGAATTGTAAGAGAAAGTATGGTTCAATTGTAATAGAAATAATCTTGTCTTTTTAGTTACTATTTAGGCTATTTAAGCATTTAAACACTTAATCCAAAGAGGTTAGCTTTACTTTAATTTTAGTGTAGAAGATCTAATAATGACATGAATTTAAGTTTTCATTTGGTTAATTACTTGAGTAAGGGTCATCTATATCTATCATCAGAAGCAGACAGCTGAAGCTGTTAAGTTACAAAAATAAGTATATTCTGTAGAACTGGGTGGGTAGGTAGGTATTGGGATGCAACAAAATAGAATGAAATATAGATGTCACACAAAACATGCTAGGAGAGTAGCTCATTTTCATACTCAGGACAAAATTTTTGTTTTTGATCCTTCAATGTTTTTATTTGTCAGTGTTTCACTACTTCTGGGTTTTCTCTGACACTGAAAGGTAATTTTCTTCTGTTACTCCCCTTAATGCATATGAATTTTTTCTACTATATTCCTTCCATTCACGATTATTCTTCTTAACAATTTTTGTGACATTTAAAGCCTTTTAAGTTTGCTTTAACTCAACTAAAAAAAAAATGTAGCCATTAATTATAGTATAAGTCCAAATATTTTACACAGATTCTTTAGCTATAATCTCCCCTTGCTTTTTGTGTAAGATTTGAATGGTTAATGAGAACTTATATTCACAAATAATTTTAAACTGGAATAAACTATGGAAATTTTGAATCTTAGTGACTCCCAGATTAGTTTTTATAATGAGGCCATTTAAAAAATTGTTTTAGAAAATGTTCTAAAATTTAAAAAATTAATACACTTTAATATAGATTTTATACACACATACACATGAAACAAAATAAACATACTGTGCATTTTCACATTTGTGAAGTAATTTTGGAAAAAAAATATGTAAAGATAAACAAAAAACACTGTCCTTTCAAAATGGTAAGATAGGAAGCCTTTGACCCTCATTTTTGTCATAAGCACACCAATTCAACCATAATTCACAAACATATTCCTTTTGTGAGAAATCCAGGATCTGGTTAGCAGTGTGAAACCAGAACCTGGGTGAGTGTAAAACCAGCCACATCAAAACCAAGAAGCTCATTCAGAAAATATAGGGACATTCCAGACACCCTCTTGCCATTATTCGTATTTCCACAAAGTGCTATACAATCTGTGTGAAACCACAGATGTAGCTTCTCCTTGGGAAGAAAAGAGTTGTATTGTGTGTCCAATGACCCCATTTTTCCAGTGGCTATTGTGAGGACTCACCTGTCCCAGACTATTGGGAGGAAATGGCATACTCTAGCCACACTAGGTCAGTGAGAAAGAGATGGTGATTCAGACTCACAGCACCATGACCACGCCCTCCAGACTAGCACAGAGCTAGCAGGTGAAAACTCCAGCTCTCAGTTTATCCCAGGAGAGGGAAAGAGATACAATGAGCGCACAATAATCCAGCTTACTGGGGGCTGCCTGAGGAAGTGGTTTTAGTCTCTGTCTCAGACAGACCAGCATACTTTCGATGCCTGGGAGCTTCTAAAATGCATTTTATGTGAGCAAAGAAAGTGGGTTGGGCTACCACAAAGGTTTGAGAATCTCTGAGCAGGCTACATGATGATGCTCTTCTCTAGTACAAGACTAATCCATTAAGACTAGGAGAGGTGGCTATTTTGTGTAATATATGGACAACAATATAGAGAGTTAAAAAATGAATAAATAGGAAAATATTTTTCAAACAATGGACTCTTCAGACACTAGCTCTAATAAAATGAAAATATATCATTTACTTAACAAAGGATTCAAAATAGCTGTATTAAAGATGCTTACCAAGGTCACTATAATCATTTTGTGACAAGTTGACAGAACTTTAGCCAGACTGACTACAAAGAGAAAAAACTCAAATAAACAAAATCATAATTGAAACATGAGGCATATGGACAATTATCTGCCAACAAGCTGGATAACCTAGAAGAAATAAATATCCTAGAAGCATATTGTTGTTGTCACCAAGTCATGTCCAACTCTTTGTGAACCCATGAACAACAACACATGAGGCTTCCCTGTTCCTCACCATCTCCTGGAGTTTGCCCAAGTTCATGTCCATTGAATCAGTGATGCAATTTAACCATCTCATCCTCTGTCACCCTGTTCTCCTTCTGCCTTCAATCTTTCCCAGCATCAGGGTCTTTTCCAGTGAGCCAGCTGTTCCCATCAAGTGGCCAAATTATTGGAGCTTCAATTTCAGCATCAGTCTTTCCAAAGAGCATTCAGGGTTGATTTCCTTTAAGATTGACTGGCTTGATCCCCTTGCTTCTCAAGGGACTCTCAAAAGTCTTCACCAACACCACTGTTTGAAAGCATCAATTTCTGGGTGCTCTGCCTTCTTTATTGTCCAGCTCTCACATCTGTACATGACTACTGGAAAGACCATAGCTTTGCTATATGGACCTTTGTTGGTAAAGTGATGTCTTTGCTTTTTAACGCACTGTCTAGGCTTGACATAGCTTTTCTGCCAAGAAGCAATTGTCTTCTAATTTCATGGCTGCAGTCACCAACAGCAGTGACAAAACATATAACCTACCAAAAGTGAATCATGGAGAAATAAAAAGTCTGGACAGATATATAAGTAGTATTCTTATCAAATCATAACCAAGAAACTCCAAATAAAGAAAAGCTCAGGACAAGATGGTTTTACTGCTGAATTCTACCAAACATTTATTCATAAATTAAAAGATGTATTATTATAGAAATGTCCATTCTAACCTATCTGTTGATTCAATGCAATCACTACCAAAATCTCAATGAAGTTTTTACAGAAATAGAAAAAAAATAATTTTTAAATTCATATGAAAACCTAAAGATCCCAAGTACCCAAAGCAAACTTGAGAAATTTTAAAGCTGGAGGCATCACAATCCTAATTTAAAATATGTGTTGCAAAGGAACAGTACTTAATACAGTATGATACTGGCATAAAGACACACACATAGACCAATGGATTAAAACAGAGGCCAAGAAACAAATCAGTCAATCATTCTTCAACAGAAGTTTGAAAAATGCACAACTGAGAAAAGATAATCTCTTCAACAAATGATGTTGGGAAAATTATATATCCACATACAAGATAATGAATTTGGAAACACTTTACAATATACACAAAAATCAACACAAAAGGGATGGAATAATTAAACAAAAGACCTTCAACTATTAAATTCTTAGAAAAAAGACATAGGAGAAAAGCTTCATAACATTGATCTTGGCAATTTCATGGATATGACACAAAAAGCACATGCAATAAAAGCAAAAATGGACAAGTAAGAACACATTAAATTAAGAAGTTTTTGCATGTCAAAGGAAACAGTCAACAGAGTGAAAAGTCAACCTAGAAAATCAGAGAAAATATTTGCAAACCATGTATCAGATAGAGTTAATTTCCAAAATATATAGGAAATTTCTGCAATTCAATAGCAAGCAAACAAAAACCAATAATCTAATTTTAAAATGGGCTAGAGATGAAAAAAGACATAGAAGAATCTTAAGTGCACATCACTAAGTGAAAAAAAAGCCAATCTAAAAAGGTTAAAATACTGTACAGTTCCAACTATTTGACATCCTGGAAAAGGTAAAAGTATGGAGATATTAAGAAGATCAGTGGTTCCTGGGGGTTGGGGGTGTATAAACAGAACACAGAGGATTTTTCAGTTCAATTCAGTTCAGTTGCTCAGTCATGTCCAACTCTTTGAGACCCCGTAGACTACAGCACACCAGGCCTCCCTATCCATCACCAACTCCTGTAGTTTACTCAAATTCATGTCCATCGAGTTGGTGATGCCATCCAACCTCTCACCCATCTCATCCTGTGTCTTTCCCTTCTTCTCTTGCCTTCAATCTTTCCAAGCATCAGGGTCTTTTCAAATGAGTCAGCTCTTTGCATTAGGAGGCCAAAGTACTGGAGTTTCAGCTTCAACATCAGTCCTTCCAATGAATACTCAAGACTAATTTCCTTTAGGATGAACTGGTTGGATCTCCTTGAAGTCAAAGGGACTCTAAAGAGTCTTCTCCAACACCACAGTTCAAAAACATCAATTATTTGGTGCTCAGCTTTCTTTATAGTCCAACTCTCACATCCATACCTGACTACTGGAAAAACCATAGCCTTGTCTAGAGAGATCTTTGTTGGCAAAGTAATGTCTCTGCTTTTTAATGTGCTGTCTAGGTTGGTCATAACTTTTCTTCCAAGGAGCAAGCGTCTTTTAATTTCATGGCTGCAATCACCATCTGCAGTGATTTTGGAGCCCCCCAAAATAAAGTCCATCACTGTTTCCCCATCTATTTGCCATGAAATGATGGGACCAGATGCCATGATCTTAGTTTTCTGAATGTTGAGCTTTAAGCCAACCTTTCCACTCTCCTCTTTCACTTTCATCAAGAGGCTCTTTAGTTCTTCACTTTCTGCCATAAGGGTGGTGTCATCTGCATATCAGAGGTTATTGATATTTCTCCTGGCAATCTTGATTCCAGCTTGTGCTTCATCCAGCCCAGTGTTTCTCATGATTTACTCTGCATATAAGTTAAATAAGCAGGGTGACAATATATAGCCTTGACGTACTCCTTTTCCTATTTGGAACCAGTCTATTGTTCCATGTCCAGTTCTAACTGTTGCTTCCTTACCTGCATACAGATTTCTCGAGAGGATTTTTAGGGCAGTGAAAATATTCACTAGGATATTTATAATGACGGGTATATGTCATTTTACATTTGTCTAAATTCAGAGAATGCATGACCTCAATAGTGAATCCTGTTAAGCTAGAGACTTTAGGTGATTTTGATGTATCATTGTAGATTCATTCTTAGAAAGAACTGTACTATTCTGGTGAGTGATGTTGATAATGGGAGGACGTTTAGCATGTGTGGGGTAAGGAATATATGAGAAAACTCTGTACTTTCTTCTCAGTTTTGTTGGTAATCTAAACCCACCCCCTAAAAGAAAAATCTTAAAATGTGGTAAAGACTCAGAGACATTTTTCCAAAAACAGACTTACAAGTGATCAACTGATGTGTGAAAAGATGTTCAATATCACTAATCAGGGAAATATCAATCAAAGCCACAATGAGGTACTATTTCACATCTGTTAGCGTGACTATTATGAAGAAATAGTCACAAGATTGTTGCAACAGTAGCAATTGTTGCTGACAATGTGGAGAAAAGGTAACTCCTGTACACTGTTAGTGCAAATACACACTGGTGCAACATCTATGAAAAACAGTGTAAGAGGTTCCTAAAAATTAAAAATACAGTTCTCATATGATCCATCAATCTCACGTTTGGTGTTTATCTAACATAATTGAAATCAGGATCTCAAAGAGATATTAGCACCTCAGTGTTCATTGCAGCACTATTGACAATAACCAAGATGTGGCAACAACCTAAATGCCCATTGACAGATGAATGGATAAGAAAATCTTGTCTTTACATACAATGGGGTATTATTCAGCCTTAAGGAAGAGGAACTCTTCATTATAAAATAGCAGGGATGAACTTTGAAGACCTAAGGCTAAGTGAAATGTCAGGCACAGAAGGACAAACACAGCATAATTCCACTTTTATGAGGTACATAAAATAGTTAAAATAGAATCAGAGAGTAGAAGAGTAGTTTGAAGGGGTTGGGACATAGCAGGGAATGGGAGGAATGGGAAATTGCTAATCAATGTATATAGTTTAAATTATGCAAGATGAATGTGTTCTAAAGATCTTCTGTGCCTATAGTTACACTACCATATTGTACAGTTAAAAAACAAGAGGGAAAACCTCATGTTGTGTTCTTACTAAAAATAAAACAAAAATTATAAAAAAAACTTTAATCAAGTATTTGTGCAAATTTGCCTCTCTGAAGTGTTCCATAAAGGGATATAAAGTTATAAAATCCTCTCTACCAGTAACTGTTTTTAGAGTTGATAATTCACTGTTACTCTCTTTTACTCACTAGAATCTAAAAAAAAAAAAAAAAAAGTTTCTGTCTCCATTTTTCATTTTGCAAAGTCATACTATCCAACAAATGTGCTCAAGAGCACCTTTAGTCATTTTACCATCCCCTTCAAAATTTTACAATAGCTTTTCACTGCCTCTCAAAACATACTTGTCTTATCCTGGAATTCAAAAACATCTATAACATCTTAGAACCTGTCATAAATGTAGCAGGATCATCTGCCACACTATTGACATTGAAGTTGAGCCCATAGAGAAGGGGAGGAAGCTGACTGCAGACAGAAATGAAATCAGGAATATCATTTTTAACTAAGCACTGGTCTCTCCAAGCCAAATTTTACTGTTCTTAACTCCAAGGAACAGGGTGAACTAGGTCTTGATCTGTGTTGGTGGCAATAGTGAGTTGCCTCTGGTCTATAGAGTGATGGGTAGGACATGTTAGCAGTGTCATCTACTCTGATGAAAGCAGAAATGTCTTTCAGAACACAAAAAAATTGCCAGCAAGTAGAGTTAGAAGTAGAGTTTCCATCAGAGGTGAGAAGATTCTTCCAAGGGCTTAATAAGGGGCTGGATCCAAGCCAAGAAAGTCTCTGTTGAAAGCAGGGACAGGCAGTATTATTTAGAAAAGGGGGTTGGTTAGTGCAGTAGGGTTGCCAAATTCTATGGGCTGAGCATGTGGGCATGCTTAGTAGCTCACCTATGTCCAACTGTTTTTGACCCTTTGGACTGTAGCCTGCCAGACTCCTCTGTCCATGTAATTTTCTAGGCAAGAATACTGGAGTGGGTTGCCATTTCCTCCTCCAGGGGATCTTCCCAACCCAAGGATCGAATCCAAGTCTCTTGTGGCTCCAGCATTGCAGGCATATTCTTTACCTGCTGAGCCATCAGGGAACCCCTTTGGACTGAGAATTCTCTATAACTGTAATTACTAACTTCAGCTAAGGGAACATGGGATTGCCCAGGGTTCATGCAATTAATTCTGCAAACTGGTATCCTTAATCACACTTTACATAAAGATCCTATCTTACTGTCAGGTATAACATTCTTCTGATTGTCTCAGATCCCATAGAATTAAAAATATTCATCAATTGTTGATAAAGAAAGTAACTACAGCAAATTTCTGCTTTTGTGCTCCTGAAACTAAGCAAAAATCAGGGATCAAGATGAACAAGATTTTTGAAAATCTAGCAGTCTTTCTTTTAGCAAAATGATTACTCATGTGAGTAAAGTCTGTTTTCTCATATGCAGATTTTGAAACTACCTAGGGTTTCGTGGATCTATTGATAGGGATTATATATTGTAAGGTATTGGAAAAACACAGTCACATGCTTCATATTTTCTAATGTAAACAAATTAAGGCAAGTAAATTTTTTAAATTCCAGGCTTAGAATTCAATAAAGTCTTTTTTTTTAAATAATACAAATGAACCTATTTACAAAAGAGAAATTGAGTCACAGATGTTGAAAACAAACATACAGTTACCAAGGGGGAAAGAACAGGGGGAGAGATAAATTGGAATATTGGGATTGACATATACACACTGCTGTATATAAAATAGATAACCAATAAGCACCTATTGTATAACACAGGTAACTCCATCAGTATATATATATATACACAAATAAATATGTATGTATAACTGTTCCTTGGAAGAAAAGCTATGACCAGCCTAGACAGCATATTAAAAAGCAGAAACATTACTTGACCAACAAAGTTCCCTCTAGTCAAAGCTATGGCTTTTTCCAGTAGCCATGTATGGATGTGAGAGTTGCACTATAAAGAAAGCTGAGAGTCGAAGAATTGACACTTTTGAACTGTGGTGTTGGAGAAGACTCTTGAGAGCCCCTTGGACAGCAAGGAGATCAAACCAATCCATCCTAAAGGAAATCAGTCCTGAATATTCATTGGAAGGACTGATGCTGAAACTGAAACTCCAGTACTTTGGCCACCTGATGCGAAGAACTGACTCACTGGAAAAGGTCCCGATGCTGGGAAAGATTGAAGGCAGGAGGAGAAGGGGACAACAGAGGATGAGATGGTTGGATGGCATCAGCGACTTGAGGGACATGAGTATGAGCAAGCTCTGGGAGTTGGTGATGGACAGGGAATCCTGGTGTGCTGCAGTCCATGGGGTTGCAAACAGTCGGACACGACTGAGTGACTGAACTGATAACTGACTCACTTTGCTGTAATTAACACAATGTTTTGAATCTACTATACTCCAATAAATAGATAAGCAAAATTAAAAAAAAAAAAAACCAGTGGATTTTAGCAGTCTTTACCCACTGAGCTGTACAGTGCTATGCTTAGTCACTCAATCGTATCTGACTTTTTGTGACCACATGGACTTTAGCCCAGCAGACTTCTCTGTCCATGGGGATTCTCCAGGCAAGAATACTGGAGTGGGTTTCCATTCTCTCCCCTGGGGGATCTTTCCACTATACTTTATTACTTTATCCTGTTACTACCCCTGCCAAAAGAAGTCAATCTTGTGCTAAGAGAGTACAGCAATATCATGATGAAAATAGAACTACTCCACTGCATAGTGACTGCAGCCTTGAAAATAAAAGATGTTTGCTCCTTGGAAGAAAAGCTTTGACACATCTAGATAGAATATTAAAAAGCAGAGAGATTACTTTGCCAACAAAGGACTGTCTACTCAAAGCTATGGTTTTGTCAGTAGTCGTGTATGCATGTGAGAGTTGGACTATAAAGAAAGCTGAGCACCAAAGAATTGATGCTTTTGAACTGTGGTGTTGGAGAAGACTCTTGAGAGTCCCTTGGACTGCAAGAAGATCAAACTAGTCCATTCTAAAGGAAATCAGTCCTGAATATTCATTGAAAGGACTGATGCTGAAGCTGAAGCTCCAATACTTTGGTCACCTGATGTGAAGAACTGACTCATTGGAAAAGACCTTGATACTGGGGAAAGATTGAAGGCAGGAGGAGAAGGGAACGACAGAGGATGAGTTGGTTGGATGGCATCAGTGACTTGAGGGACATGAGTTTCAGCAAGCTCCAGGAGCTGGTGATGGACAGGGAGGCCTGGTGTGCTGCAGTCCATGGGGTTGCAGAGTCACACATGACTGAATGACTGAATTGAACTAAATTGCATGTGCCCAGGAGTATGCAAGTCTGCAGAAATCTACCCTAAGTAAAACCAAAAAAAAAAGTCTTTACAGTAATCATCATGTTAACAGTGCTATGTGTGAAACTATGGTATACCCGAAAGTCAAAGTCATACCCAAAAGAAGTATGTCATGTCTTCTTTCTTTTGGTTGTTGCTTGTTTGTTTCAGATTTTCATTCAATCCTGTTGTGCTAAAGAAAAGAGAAAAGGAATAAGCACTTTTATACATGGTTGAATAATGGTTTACTTACTGCTTCCATAGAAAATGCAGATATCCTGCAAAATGTAAAACAGGAAATAATTTCCATCCTGTAAGGATTTTAGCTTTTGGGTTCAGAACCTAAACTTCTCCAAGCATTTGCCAAGCAGGTAATAAAAATGGCAACAGGGTTCTTGTTAATTCATAATCACTATACCTATTTCATTAAATGAAAATATAAGCATAATACTTTACACAACTGTGCATGGTATAGGGGATTATAATTTAAATTGGAAATCTTAACAAAACACTTTGAAAATTAAAATAACTAATTACTTTTAATTATATAATACTTCCATTAGCAACAGAAAATCTGATTTATTTTTTATTTACACTAACTTGTTTGTCAGATCTTGTATTTTGTGCTGTACGAATTTAGTCTCAAATCTTTTATCTGCTGTGGTAATGTGTATTTTAATTAAGGTTTAAAATTGAAAAAATAAGGTCTTTATATAGCAATGTTATTTAAGAATGTGCTATAAAACCCTGTACAATATTTTAAAAGTTATTTTTAGAATCCTGGCAATTGGAAATCATCACATGTATTTGTCAGAGTCCTTTCTTAATCTTCACAGTAAATACCATTTTTAATGTTTTATTTACCTAATCAATATTTATTGAGAAAGGCAAATTGATCAATATTATTTCATTATTTCATAAACAGTTCAGATTTTAGCCTCATGCTTTAAAAAATGTAGTTCATATGACTCTTCCATTCACCAAATCAATGCTAAGCACACATTTTGTAACAAACATTTTTCTGGACAGTCACTGAATGTATCATATGAAGATGAAAGTTTCTGCTCTCCCAGAACTTAAATTGTAATGAAGAAACAAAAAATTAGAAATGTGAATGGTTAAGAAAGGCCTGTTTAAGAAAGCAATTAGTGGACTGATAAGCAAATGATAAAAAGAGGTTGTTACACAAATATTTAAGAGAACAAATTTTAATTTGAAGAGATACTTGTTTCTGGATATAGTTGCTTCTGGATACTGATGCTATAATAGGAAAAATAAAAACTGCCTAATGAGTTTCTCAATTTACAGTATGACTAGGAGAGAGTAAATCACGGGAGACAACTATAAAAAGTGTTTATAAAGGTTGTAATTTCAAACAGTCTACTCTTTGCTGGTGAATCAAAGTGAGATTCCCCCTTGAATACTATTATTGTGGCATAAATTTAAGAAAATTCCCAAATACTGCTTAATACATCTGGCACAAGCATACAATAATTTCCCCTACGGTCTGGAACAGATGGAACAAAATACTATTGCTATTTTTCTTAAGCGAATTGTGCTAAGTTCACAGCACACTCTAGAAGATGATTCACAGGTGTATTTTCAGAAAAACAAAGCTTAATATTTTTTGGATTAGGAATTCTCTTTACTTACAGTTAATTCATATGTCTCCGTAGACGGAGTGTATTTCTTTAGCCAAGTGAGGTAACACCAAATTTCAATTGGATTTCACTATTAATCCATAATATTGTTTCTCTAGAGAAAGTAATAAAATCCATCAGAATACATGGCTATTGTTGAAAGTCACTCTATATTTACTACATGTGTTTGACTATGGACACTAAATGCCTAGGGAGTTACTCTTATTTAATCTGCTGAAGAGTCTTACTCCTTCAGAGGATAAAGAGTCCCATCTTTAGATAACAGGCGGAAGGTAATGTGGGTAATGTCTAGATATTGTTCAGAGTTGCACCAGAATGTTGCCCACCTAGAAAATTTCTGGAGAGTGGTATTTTGCTGAAAGTCAATATTCATCCCCCTGATGTCCACTGAGACATGAAGATCCAGAGCTTGTAAACTGCACTAACTGAGGAAAATGTAATGGCTCTAGGAGTGACATCACTCCTTGCAAAGTAAAATGAGGAGTTTACATGCAGTGGGTAAAATTTCCATGTGGAAAGTTTTAGTTCCCATTCAGACAAGATAAAAACCCAATGCAAGGGAACCAGTTAGAATCTTGAGGATGATCCTTAAACTAACCACTGTGATGTGATTATTTTTTTAATGTATCAAATGTAAAAATGTTTAAAAATAAACTATCACCCATTCCTGTGAGTTATCAATCAAATACAGTCTCTTCCCTATTTAAAGGATAAAATTATTTTATTAATGTGTGTAGTTGAGAGGCAGTGTGACAAATGATTAAGAGGCTGACTTTTGGATTTGACCATTTGGACTTAAATTTCTGTTCATTCACTTATTAACTGTGTACTTTAAGCAAGTTATCTAAATTTTCTATAGCTCAGTTTCCAAATCTTAAACTAAGAATTTATAATAAGAATTATAATTGCAATTACCTTTTAAGACTGTGAAAGAACAAAAATATTTAAATGCTTACAGTGCTTTAAAATGCCTAGAATATAGTAAGCATTCAGTAGATATTAGTTATTATCATCATTATTATTCTTAGAATTAATGAGGATGCCAACCAGGTGCTGGTAGATACAGATGTCAGTCAATTAGCAATAAAGGAGTGAAGGAAGCAATTAGTATTCTCTGGGAAGTGTGGGTAAAATGCAGCAGAGCCACTAGAGAGTAATTAAAATAATGCCTAAGGTCAAAGGTCCTATAATGGGGAGGCATCTGAATGTGCTTAGGGGAAATCATCATTGAAAGAATAAGGAATTCAGAAAAGAAAACCACTGAACAACAAACTGTAGAAAATTAAGCGGGATGGAGAGGTCTTAGTGGAGGAGCAGAAAAGAGTTGCTCTTTGACACTGTAGGAGAGCAATTTTGAATTGTTATAAATATATTTTGGGTAACGTTGACTAAAAATGATGTACAACTTGAAAGTTTCGAGTTAAGTTTTATTTGGGGAAAAATAAGGATGGCAGCCTGGGAGACAGCAACTCAGATAGCTCTGAGAGACTACTCCCCAGATGCAGTAGGGGAAGGTCAATAGATAAGGTTTTGGTGAAGGGGGAGTTCAATACCATTAAGCACTCATTTTACAAAAGATTTTTTGTTCGTCATGAAGATCTGATGTTACCATGAAGGGATTTGGTGCTTCTCTAGAAATGAGAAGATGCAAGGATTAAGATAATAAAATTTGTTCCTAAAAGCATCCAAGCATCTAAAGACCTGTCCCACCAGATTCCCTGGAGCACGGAATGCCTCACTCCGCCCTGAGCTCCCTCAGCAGTTGTTGAAGGTCAACAGCCATAGCAGCACGGGGTACTCCATAAAGACAGACGGCAAATGCCTTTCTTGTTCAGTTGGCAATGCTCTTGATAAGTGTCAGTTTGTAGTTGACAGTAAGGAGGTGAGAATATATGAACTCTCATTTGGTGGCTACATTTTTGATTTTCAGAGAATCAATGGCGTATTTATGAAATGAAATAATAGAGTCTCATGTTAAATTTTGAGTGAGAAAATAAGAGTTTAGTACATGGGACATGAAAGAAAGAGACATGATTGAAGAAAATGAAAATAGTGACTGTATGTTGAGAAGACAGATATGGTTGCACTTCATTCAGTTCCATTCAGTCGCTCAGTCGTATCTGACTCTTTGCAACCCCATGGACTGGAGCACGCCAGGACTGCCTGTCCAACACCAACTCCCAAAGTTTACTCAAACTCATGTCCATTGGGTTGGTGATGCCATCCAACCGTCTCATCCTCTGTCATCTCCTTCTCCTCCCACATTCAATCTTTCCCAGCATCAGGGTCTTTTCAAATGAGTCAGCTCTTCACATCAGGTGGCCAAAGTATTGGGGTTTCAGCTTCAACATCAGTCTTTCCAATGAACACCCAGGACTGATCTCCTTCAGGATGGACTGGTTGGATCTCAAGTGTCTTCTCCAACACCACAGTTCAAAACCATCAATTCTTCGACTCTCAGCTTTCTTTATAGTCCAACTCTCACATCCATACATGGCCACTGGAATAACCATAGCCTTGACTAGACGGACCTTTGTTGGCAAAGAAACTACAATCACAGACGACTAGCCAATCTGATCACGTGAGCCACAGCCTTGTCTAACTCAATGAAACTAAGCCATGCCATATCAGGCCACCCAAGACGGACGGGTCATGGTGGAGAGGTCTGACAGACTGTGGTCCACTGGAGAAGGGAATGGCAAACCACTTCAGTATTCTTGCCTTGAGAACCTCATGTAGTTCATTAGCTACAAATAAAAACTGTCTGAAACTTGGATTATATCCTTCAACAGAATGCATTTTCTTTGCCCAAGAGTGAAAAAATCAGATTGGAATAGTGACTTAAGGGGCTTGAATTTTAACAGAAAAATAAGAACGAAATATAAGCATCATAAGGTATTAAGAGTGTCTTTGTAAAAGGAGTTGAATAGAAAGAAAAAAGCAACAGAACAAGAAGAAAGATGAATTTAAGAAAATTTGAAGAAATTTGTCATCTGGGTCTCTGTAACATTGAATTGTAGGTTAGTCTCAATGCTAAAATGGCTGTCTGAGGAGCCCTTACAAATAGCTGTAAAAAGAAGACAAGTGAAAAGCAAAGGAGAAAAGGAAAGATATTCCCATTTGAATGCAGAGTTCCAAAGAAGAGTAAGGAGAGATAAGAAAGACATTCTCAGTGATCAGTGCACAGAAATAGAGGAAAGCAATAGAACGGGAAAGACTAGAGATCTCTTCAAGAAAGTTAGAGATACCAAGGGAATATTTCATGCAAACATGGGCTCAATAAAGGACAGAAATGGTATGAATCTAAAAGAAGCAGAAGATATTAAGAAGAGGTGGCAAGAATAAACAGAAGAACTATGCAAAAATGATCCTCATGACCCAGATAATCACAAAGGTGTGATCACTCACCTAGAGCCAGGCATCCTGGAATGTGAAGTCAAGTAGGCCTTAGGAAGCATCACTATGAACAAAGCTAGTAGAGATGATAGAATTCCAGCTGAGCTATTTAAAATCCTACAAGATGATGCTGTGAAAGTGCTGCATTCAATATGCCATTAAATTTGGAATGCTCAGCAGTGGCCACAGGACCAGGAAAGGTCAGTTTTCATTTCAATCCCAAAGAAAGGCAATGTCAAAGAATGCTCAAACTACCACACAATTGCACTCATCTCACCTGCTATTAAAGTAATGCTCAAAATTCTCCAGGCCAGGCTGTGAACTTCCAGATGTTAAAGCTGATTTTAGAAAAGGCAGAGGTACCAGAGAACAAATTGCCAACGTCTGTTGGATCATCAAAAAAGCAAGAGAGTTCTAGAAAAACATCTATTTCTGCTTTATTGTGCAGAAGGAAATGGCAACCCACTCTAGGACACTTGCCTGGAAAATCCCATGGATGGAGGAGCCTGGTAGGCTACAGTCCATGAGGTCTCAAAGAGTCTGACACAACTGAACGACTTCACTTCACTCACTTCATACTTTATCATTGGAGAAGGAAATGGAAACCCACTCCAGTATTCTTGCCTGGAGAATCCCATGGACAGAGGAGCCTGGTGGGCCATGGTCCCTGGGGTCACAGAGAGTCGGACATGACTGAAGTGACTAAGCATGGACGCTGGTTTATTGACTATGCCAAAGCTGTTGACTGTGTGGATTGCCACAAACTGTGGAAAATTTGGAAAGAGATGGGAATACCAAACCACCTGACCTGACCCTTGAGAAATCTGCATGCAGGTCAGGAAGCACAGTTAAAACCAGACATGGAACAACAGACTGGTTCCAAAGAGGAAAAGGAGTACATCAAGGCTGTATATTCTCATCCTGCTTATTTAACTTATATGCAGAGTACATCATGAGAAACGCTGGGCTGGGGGAAGCACAAGCTGGAATCAACATTGCCAGGAGAAAAATCAATAACCTCAGATATGCAGATGACACCACCCTTATGGCAGAAAAGGAAGAAGAACTAAAGAGCCTCTTGATGAAAGTGAAAGAGGAGAGTGAAAATGTTGGCTTAAAGTTCAACGTTCATAAAACAAAGATCATGGCCTCCGGTCCCATTACTTCGTGGCAAATAGATGGGCAAACAGTGGAAACAGTGCCAGACTTTATTTTTTGGGACTACAAAATCACTGCAGATGATGACTGCAGCCATGAAATTAAGAGACTCTTACTCCTTGGAAGGAAAGTTATGACCAACCTAGACAGCATATTAAAAAGCAGAGACATTACTTTGCCAACAAAGGTCTGTCTAGTAAGGCTATGTTTTTTCCAGTGGTCATGTATGGATGTGAGAGTTGGACTATCAAGAAAGCTGAGTGCCAAAGAATTGATGCTTTTGAACTGTGGTGTTGCAGAAGACTCGAGAGTCCCTTGGACTGCAAGGAGATCCAACCAGTCCATCCTGAAGGAGATCAGTCCTAGGTGTTCATTGGAAAGACTGATGTTGAAGCTGAAACTCCAATACTTCGGCCACCTGATACGAAGAGCTGACTCATTTGAAAAGACCCTGATGCTGGGAAAGATTGAATGTGGGAGGAGAAGGGGATGACAGAGGATGAGACGGTTGGATGGCATCACCAACCCAATGGACATGAGTTTGAGTAAACTTTGGGAGTTGGTGTTGGACAGGCAGTCCTGGTGTGCTCCAGTCCATGGGGTTGTAAAGAGTCGGATACAACTGAGCGACTGAATGGAACTGAATGAACTCAGTGCTAACATGGACAGATAGAATTGTGTCTTAGGAACAATGAAAGCAAAAGTCACACAGTCGTGCCCGACTCTTTGCAACTCCATGGACTATACAGTCTATGGAATTCTCCAGGCCAGAATACTGGAATGGGTAGCTCTTCCCTTCTCCAGGGGATCTTCCCAACCCAGGTTAAACTTAGTTACTGGCATTGCAGGTGGATTATTTATCAGCTAAGTCACCAGGGAAACCCATTAGAAATAATATACTGGTTCAAAAATGGGAATGGAGTAGGTCAAGGCTGTGTGTTGTCACCTCGCTTTCTTAACTCTGATGCAGAGTACATCATGTGAAATACCAGGCTGGATGAATCAAAAGCTGGAATCAGATTGATGGGAGAAGTATAAGCAACATCGGATATGCAGATTACACCACTCTAATGGCAGAAAGTGAAGAGGAACTAAAGAGCCTCTGGACAAGGGTGAAAGAGGAGAGTGAAAGATCTGGCTTAAAATCCAACATGTAAAATCCAAGATCAGGGCATCCAGTCCCATCACTTCATGGCAAACAGAAGAGGGGAAAGTGGAAGCAGTAACAGATTTTCTTTTTGGGGAGCTCCAAAATGCCCATGGATGGTGACTAGAGCCTTGAGATTAAAAGAAGCTTACTCTTTGGAAGAAAAGCTATAAAAAAACTAGATTGCACATTATAAAGCAGAGACATCATTTTACCAACAAAGGCCCATATAGTCAAAGCTATGATTTTTCCAGTAGTCATGTACAGATGTAAGAGTTGGACCATAAAGAAGGCTGAATGTAAAAGAATTGATGGTTTTGAACTGTAGTGTTGGAGAAGACTCTTGAGAGTGCCTTGGACAGCAAGGAGATCAAACTAGTCAATCCTAAAGAAAATCAAGCGTGACTATATTAAAAAGCAGAGACATTACTTTGTCAACAAAAGTCTGTCTAGTCAAGGCTATGTTTTTTCCAGTAGTCATGTATGGATGTGAGAATTGGACTATCAAGAAAGCTGAGCACCGAAGAATTGATGCTTTTGAATTGTGGTGTTGGAGAAGACTCTTGAGAGTCCCTTGGACTGCAAGGAGATCCAACCAGTCCATCCTAGAGGAAATCAGTCCTGGGTGTTCATTGGAAGTATTGATGTTGAAGCTGAAACTCCAATATTTTGGCCACGTGATGCGAAGAGCTGACTCATTGGAAAAGACCCTGATGTTGGGAAGGATTAAAGGCAGGAGAAGGGGACGGCAGAGGATGAGATGGTTAGATGGCATCACCAACTCAATGGACATGAGTTTAGGTAAACTCTGGGAGTTGGTGCTGGACAGGGAAGGCTGGCGAGCTGCGGTTCATGGGGTCATAAACAGTCGGACACAACTGAGAGACTGAACTGATACTGATACTGATACTGATTCATTGGAATGTCTGATGCTGAAGCTGAAGCTCCAATACTTTGGCCACCTGATGCGAATGGCCAACTCATTAGAAAAGACTCTGATGCTGGGAAAGTTTGAGGGCAGGAGAAGGGAGTGACAGAGGATGCGATGGTTGGATAGCATCACCAGCTCAACTGATATGAGTTTGAGCAAACTCTAGGAGACAGAGGACAGAGGAGACTGGTGAGCTGCAATCCATGTGGTCCCAAAGAGTTGGACACAACTTAGCAACTGAACAACAACAACAACAATGCTATCTTGAGGTATACATTTTCTGAAGGATACATGTGTGTTCAATGATAAAAATCCAAGTTGTAGTCTTGTACATTAGAATTTACTGTGTAGGAGATAGCAGTCATTAAGATTAAGATGTATCAGGCATTTTTTGTTTTTCTGGTTCTTTTTGTTGTTATTATTTCTGATTACAAAAATAATATATCATTAGGATTTTTATCTAAGGGATGCAAATGATGCAGTAGTAATTAAAGAGTAAAATGGAATGCCACATTCATCCCACCCATCCCTCCAAGAATCTCTCTAGAGTTAACCACTGTGAACAATTTTATAAATACTTCCTTAAATGGTACAGTACAGTATGTGTGTATACTCTTGTAACATTTTTTCCTTAACAATTAATATTCACTGAGCCACTTCATCTTTTTTTAACTGCTGGAGTACCTCATGCGTACCATAATTTATTTAACTGCTTTTCTAATTACATCAATCTGTATTCAGCCAGTGAAACAGAAACACTCTGTAATCCAGATAAAGGGTTTTAATAGAAAGACCTAGGGTAACAGCACGGATGTCATGGGAAGCCGGAGAAATGAGGCTGGTAGGTTACATAAGGAGACATTGAGAATCTCAGCCTGAAGCACTGATGTGGGAACTGCCACCATAATCAAGAGGCTCTGGGAGAGGTTCCACTAAATTTCGACGGTGGCAGCAGCCCACCAGGAGCTCTCCAGCACTCACAGAGAAACTGCTCTAAATCTCTCATCTCCCTAGGCATCTGGCTACAACCAACTTCTGAGAATAAAAGGATTTCTGCCTCTCCTCTGCCTCCCAAGCATTTCCAGAGTAATACCACTTGGCAAACATTGCCCTAAACCATAAGGAAAAGGAAAAACACAGCCTTCTCCTTAGCAAAGCAAGTTCAGTTCAGTTCAGTCGCTCAGTTGTGTCCAACTCTTTGCGTCCCCATGAATCGCAGCACGCCAGGCCTCCCTGTCCATCACAAACTCCCGGAGTTTACTCAAACTCATGCCCATCGAGTCGGTGATGCCATCTAGCCATGTCATCCTCTGTCTTCCCCTTCTCCTCCTGCCCCCAATCCCTCCCAGCATCAGGGTCTTTTCCAATGAGTCAACTCTTCGCATCAGGTGGCCAAAGTATTGGAGTTTCAGCTTCAGCATCAGTCCTTCTAATGAACACCCAGGACTGATCTCCTTTAGGATGGACTGGTTGGATCTCCTTGCAGTCCAAGGGACTCTCAAGAGTCTTCTCCAACACCACAGTTTAAAAGCATCAATTTTTCAGCACTCAGCTTTCTTCACAGTCCAACTCTCACATCCATACATGACCGCTGGAAAAACCATAACCTTGACCAGATGGACCTTTGTTGGCAAAAGTGACTTTAAAACAGAGGGAGGGTGCTGCTGCCAAGTTGTAAGAAGGAAAGTAACAAACTAACAATAGGAAATTAGGTTGTTTGTGATTTTTGACACTACAAAGACAATGAGGAAATGTGTACATTCACCCTAATAGGAAAACAAGAGATACTTTTTATAACATGAACATTAAAAAAGCAAGAGAGTTCCAGAAAAACATCTATTTATGCTTTATTGACTATACCAAAGTCTTTGACTGTGTGGATCACAATAAACTCTGGAAAATTCTGAAAGAGATGGGAATACCAGACCACCTGACCTGCCTCTTCAGAAACCTGTATGCAGGTCAGGAAGCAACAGTTAGAACTGGACAAGGAGCAACAGACTGGTTCCAAATAGGAAAAGGAGTATGTCAGGGTTATATGTTGTCACCCTGCCTATTTAACTTATATGCAGAGTACATCATGAGAAATGCTGAGCTGGGGGAAGCACAAACTGGAATCAAGACTGCTGGGAGAAATATCAATAACCTCAGATATGCAGATGACACCACCCTTATTGCAGAGAGTGAAGAAGAACTAAAGAGCCTCTTGATGAAGGTGAAAGAGGAGAGTGAAAAAGTTGGCTTAAAGCTCAACATTCAGAAAACTAAGATCATGGCATCCGGTCCCATCACTTCATGGCAAATAGATGGGGAAACAGTGGAAACAGTGGCTGACTTTTTTTTTCTGGGCTCCAAAATCACTGCAGATGGTGATTGCAGCCATGAAGTTAAAAGACACTTGCTCCTTGGAAGGAAAGTTATGACCAACCTAGACAGCATATTAAAAAGCAGAGATGTTACTTTGCCAACAAAGGTCCATCTAGTCAAGGTTATGTTTTTTCCAGTGGTCATGTATGGATGTGAGAGTTGGACTATCAAGAAAGCTGAGCGCCGAAAAATTGATGCTTTTGAACTGTGGTGTTGGAGAAGACTCTTGAGAGTCCCTTGGACTGCAAGGAGATCCAACCAGTCCATCCTAAAGGAGATCAGCCCTGGATGTTCATTGGAAGGACTGATGTCGAAGCTGAAACTCCAATACTTTGGCCACCTCATGCAAAGAGTTGACTCATTAGAAAAGACCATGATGCTGGGAAAGATTGAGGGCAGGAGGAGAAGGGGATGACAGAGGATGAGATGATTGGATGGCATCACCGACTCAATGGACATGAGTTTGGGTGGACTCCGGGAGCTGGTGATAGACAGGGAAGCCTGGCATCCTGTGGTTTATGGGGTCGCAAAGAGTCAGACATGACTGAGTGACTGAACTGAACTGAACTGATTCTGTATCCAGTGACCGCTAGAAAAACGTGAGTAGGTCAGCAGAGTTGGGTTTGTTGCTTCATTGCATAGCATAACATTCGGGGGGTTTGTTGCTGGTGGTGTTGGGTTGTAGGAGTCCTTTATATAGTCTAGATATAAATCTCATCAGATTTATGATTTACAAATATTTTCTTTCATTTTGGATTGCCTTTTTACCATGTTGATAGAATATTTTGATTTATAATGTTTTTAATATTGACATCTATTTTTTTGTTGTTGTTGCCTGTGCTTTTGGTGTCATGTCCAAGAAAGCATTACTAGAAAGTTACTTATTCTTTGTACCCAGTGTTTACTGTTCCCCTTATTAAATTATCTTATGCATTTATAGTCATTTGATTGATTCTCTTGGACTTCCTATGTAGATCATCATTATATATCTTCCTTTAACAACATTTATAACTCATTTCCTTTTCTTACCTTGTGGCATTGGATAAAGTCCAGTAATTTTCAAGATACATTTCTGGAAAGCTTACTTTAATGAATTCTTAAATGTCCTTTGGATTTTGGCAGTATTTGGAGAAAGTTGAAGGGTATGAACCAGATCCAAAATATTTACTGAATAATGCCAAGCTAATTTCAGATAGCAAAGCAGAAAAACGGTGAGAGACAAGGGAAACAGATTAGTTGGATAATTCATCAGACATTAAGGAGCATATTGATATGGAAGAAGAATTCAAAAACACTACAATTCTGCAAATAAGGATAGAGTAATGCTTGCTTTTTCTGGGCCATCATGATTTATAAGAATGATAGATAATGAGATATTGGTGTCAAGTACCTTTACAATTCATTTTACATTTTATTGTAATACCAGGACTGCCTGAAATTTCTAGAAAATATTTAGATTGATTACTGAAAGATGGTAGAAAAAGACAGAAAGACAGAAATAGAAAGACAATTGCTTTATGCATTTCTATGCTAGTGATGGAAGGGAGAGGGTTAGTTCTTTGCTTTCTGAGTGATAGTAAGAAATCTATCTGGTCAGGGGATTTATTATTATAGATCCATTATAATATTTTAATAGTTAAATAATATTTGAATAAGTAAAGTAAATAAATATTTAATCACTGATAATTATAGTCAGTAAGAAGTAAAATAACAAATTATCACTGTCACATGCTAAACTCTACTGTTCTATGTAATCCTGCTTCCCTTCAGAGCTAGCAATACCAAGTTGTGGTACATTCTCTGTTTTGAAATGCATTTTAGTGATCTATAGATACAGAAAAAGATATGCTGGTTTAACATCATTCTTTTTACAGACATGGAATGTCATTATGTATATTATTTAGAAAGTTCCTTAACAAATAATGTATCACACATATATCCTCATATTTCAAACTCTCTCTAATTTATTTATTCCATTATACAGTTGCAATTTTTTCATTTATCCATTCTCTGCTCAACTGACATTTATATAGTCTCAAGCTTTTGTATTTTTATAAATAGGAGGGTAATGATAAAATTTGTTAATATAACTTTGGGCATATGAGTATGTTTAGAGGATAGATATATCTAGAATTGGAAATAAGAGTTAAAAGAGCATTCAGATTTATATTGATAGAAAATCTACTAAATTGATGAAATGTTTAAGTACATATTCTTTCTTGGCCTTTGGAACTTAACTCATTCTTTGAGGCCAAAGTTAATGCCATGTCCCACTTAGACCACCTAAGATCGCATTTACTTCAAATAAATTGTGCATTCTGCTTGTAATTTGACTGTACTTTAATTTGTTATCTTTAACTTAAAAGCAGCGCTGCATGTTAACATTCACAGGCTTTTATTTACTGCTCATGAGGAAGGCAACATAAATTGAAACAAACATGAACTTCTAAGATATACAGATTTACCTACATACCAGACTCACTGCAGCACAGATTGCAGGATCTTAGTTCCCAGACCAGAAAGTGATGAGACCTAACCACTGGACCGCCAGGGAATTCCCTGATTAAATTTCTTAACCACACAGTGTGTTAGTATCTGACATGCTCTGTAAAAAATAATTTGTAATGCAAACCTAGAGTTCAAACCAAATTCACTCTAAAAGTAATTTCAAATTCTGGTAAATATACTTAAAGTAGGTGATTTTACACCAAAATCACACAGTTTACTTGAAGCAAATAGCATCAATATTAGTTTTCCATGGTTTTAATCCAGAAAATTATTTAAGACCGATAAATTCAAGGGGTTCTTGATAAAAGATCTATTACTAAAATAGAAGTTTTAAATAAGGCACTCAAAGAATTCTTTACTTTAAGCAACAGATTTACTAATATGCTATATGAGATATATTCAAAGATATGTTCACATGTATTTCCATTTCAGCTGTTGTTATTTTGAATCATGTCTACTGAAAATATGAAATATGAAAAATGATAGAATTTTAGTTAAATAGTTATGTTTGTTTTGAATATCTAAAACTTTACTGTATTTGTCCCATTACATAAAAATATTTTATGAAAAAGAAAAAATGGAGGACTTCTTAAAATATTTTGATCTATTCTATAAGATTCCTTTATTGAAGAACTTATATTCACTTTTTATTTATAAATGAATCCATAAACAAAAATCCTTGTTCTGTGCTTTTTGTCTGGTATGAATACAGCAAACATTTACACCATATCAGCAAAAGAGCACAACACAAAATAAGTTAAAAAAAAAGATGGTGGAGCTACTTAATTTATAAAGTCAATAATGAATAAATATAAACAAGGCCTCCAGGAACCTTTAGTCTAGTTAAATTTATTGTTTAAATTTCTAGTTGTGCAGTGGATATAATTTGTGCTTCCTCTGCCAGTGGCTAATAATAATGAGATCCTTTCTTGTGAAGTAAAATCACATCATCTATATTAAGCACACATTTATGAACATATTTTATAAATATTCTGTTCACATATTTTTGGAGGATAAATGTGGAATCACTGAGATTGTTGCAGAAAGATATACTTTGCAGCGGTTTGGTTATGGCTTATATTTTAAAGAGAGCACTTCTCTGTAAGCATGTTGTATTAGATTACAATATTTTAATGGTGTGATTAGTGGCTGATGGTTTCCTTTAGCAGAATCTGAGACAAAGATTCCTATAGAAATGATTTATTTAAAAAATGCTTCAAAAATTGGTAAGAGACTGGAGGAAAGCAGGGTGGAGAAGAGGGAAGAAATTATAAGGTGATGCTTGTGGTGATGAAGCAGGAATCGGGATTATAAAAGTCACTGGTTTGTTCTCCACTGAAGTGAGGGAGCTGGACTTTCACAATTGCTTTCTCAATCCTGGATCAGTCAATTTTGGGGTAGGAGGAATGAAATTCCTGGCACAGTTATCTTTGCGGGCATCTGACTCAATGAACATATGGTGTACAGAACCACTAAGGAGATCCTGGATGATGTTGTCAAGAGCAGTGACTGTACTTACTTGAAGGAAATTTCAAATAATTGAAGTAGAAATGATCATGAAAGACATTTCATTTTAATTGTTTAACATTGGTAACAATAAGCTCCATTGGGTATCATTTTTAATAATTATAAATTACTGGCATAAAAGATCATAAAATCTTTGGTAAATGATCGAGAAGTAATGAGATGATCTCAATATTAAGTAAGCAGAAGTCATGGGGGGAATGCCAGTAATAATTCCACAAAGTGGAGATTTCTCTCAGGAGGCCTGACCAGTGCAATATCATTGAGAGAAATTAGGGTTTAACATGAACATATATATACTCATATTAGTTGGCTGAGGAATCGATATGAATGGGGTAGAAACTGGATATCAGGCATTTTACAATAATTATCATATTTCCCTTTTAATATGACTTGGTTTTTTTGGTGTTATGTATATATATTTTTTATTTTGGATAAACAAACTGAGGGTCTAGGAAAATCACTTTTTTTTTCTAAGTTTACACTGTTCTTGACTGAACTTTGAATTCAAAGGGTGCTAAGATATGCACTCTTTTCAATATTTTTTAGCTATTTCATACAGATCTAATTTTGATTATCAGATCTTTTGGATTATAATTGCAAAGTAAATGAAGTTAATGTAAGCCTCAGAGTAGAAACTTTCCTCTTAGAATTTTAATCATTTCTTTAAATAATGGGGACTAAACTACTGCTGGGTTTTAGAATTTAAATAATAAATATAATTATTGAAACAAAAATTAGAAGTTTACTATTCAATAAGACCTAGCTATGAGAATGGTATGATTTAATAAACTTGCATTCCTAAACATGATAAAGTACATAAACCTGTCTCTATCTTCTAGCTTCCACCAGGCCTTAAGAGAAAATAAGGAAATGAAAACGGTGTGCTGTCCTTCTTTCTCATGTGGTTTAATGGTCTTTTATTTTTTTAAAAAATTAGTTTTAAAAACAACAGAATTAGTGACTCCGTATAATCTAGGGAAATTTTACCAAAAACTAAAGTTTGTTGCTGCTGCTGCTGCTGCTGCTAAGTCGCTTCAGTCGTGTCCGACTCTGTGCGACCCCGTAGACGGCAGCCCACAAGGCTCCCCCGTCCCTGGGATTCTCCAGGCAAGAACACTGGAGTGGGTTGCCATTTCCTTCTCCAGTGCAGGAAACTGAAATGTGAAAGTGAAGTCGCTCCGTCGGGTCCGACTTTTCTGGACCCCATGGAATGCAGTCCACCAGGCTCCCCCTGCCCATGGGATTTTCCAGGCAATAGTACTGGAGTGGGTTGCCATTGCCTTCTCCAGTTAAGACATGACTTTCTTTACGTGTCAAGTACTGTTAGTATATATGCGTGTGCATGAGTGTGTGTATATAAATCCTGTAGAGTAAATTCATTGTCTCAGAGAAAACATTTATCTACATGTAAGCTATGCATATTCAATGTATGGAAGCATATTTAGTGCTGCCCTTCAGCAATATTTTGGGCTTCCCTGTTGGCTCAGATGGTAAAGAATCTACCCACAATGAGAGAGACCTGGGTTTGATCCCGGGGTTGGGAAGATCCCCTAGAGAAGGGAATGGCTACCCACTCCAGTATTTTTGCCTGGAGAATTCCATGGACAGAGGAGCCTGGTAAGCTATAGCCCATGGGGTGACAAAGAGTCAGGCATGACTGAGCAACTTTCACTTTCAGCAATATTTTAAAGAAAGTTAGAAAGATTAGGAATATATACATTCATACACCTATATAATTTTTAAAATAAAAAAATTATGAATCACTATATTATATACCTGAAACTTATGTAATATTTTACATCAGAAATATTCCTAGGAATATATACATTCATACACCTTTTTAAATCACCATATTTGTTTCTTTTATTATTTCTCAGAGGTTGATTTTTTTTTCTACTGTAGTATAGCTGATATAAAATATTACATAAGTTTCAGGTATATAATATAGTGATTCACAATTTTTAAAATAAAAATAGAAAATGTTTATATAATTATTAAAAATACTGAATATACTCCCATGTTTCCCCTATTGTACAATAAATCCTGTAGCTTTTTTTATACGTATAGTTTGTACCTCTTAGACTCTTTACCCCTGTACTTCCCCTTCCCACTTCCCTCTCTTTACTGGTAACCACTAATTTGTTCTCTATGTCTGTGAGTCTGTTTCTTTTTGTTATTTTTGATACATTGTTGATTTTTTTAGATTCCACATATAAGTGGTAACATACAATATTTGTCTTTGTCTGACTTACTTCACTTAGCCTAATACCCACCAAGCCCATTCATGTTTTTGCAAATGGTGAAGTTTCGTTCTTTTGTGTTTGAGTAGAATTCCATTGTTTATATACCACATCTTCTTTATCCATTTATCTGTTGATGGACACTTATGTTGCTTATATACCTTAGCAATTATAAATAATGCTACTGTGAACATTAGGATGCATGTATCTTTCTGCATTAATGTTTTCATTTTTTTAAACCCAGGACTGGAATTGCTGGACTGTATGATCTATTTTTAGATTTTTGAGTAATCGTCATATTGTTTCTATAGTGATTATACCAATTTACATTCCCATGAACAGCATAGGAGAGTTTCCTTTCCTCCACATCCTCACAAACATTCGTTATTTGTGTTCTTTTTGATGATATTCATTCTGGCAGATGTGAAGTGATATCTCAATGTGGTTTTGATTTGCATTTCCCTGATGATTAACAATGTTGCACATCTTTTCATGTGCCTGTTGGCCACTGGCATGTCCTCTTTGGAAAAATGTCTATGCAGGTCTTCTGTCCTTTTTTCAATTGGATTGTTTGCTTTTTGGATGTTGTATGAGCTGTTTATATATTTTGGATGTTCAATGAGTATTTTCCTTCTTAGCTTCTAGTGGTGGTTGTCAATTGTTGGTATTCCTTGCTTTTATAAATGTATCATCTGAATCTCTGCCTTCATCTTCACATGACATTTCCATGTGTGTTTTTGCCTTCAATTGGCCATCTTCTTACACAGATACTAATCATATTGGAGTATGATCTAATCTTAATTTAGTAGCCTCAGCAACAACCCTGTTTCCAAACAAGATCACATCCTGAAATACTGGGCATTAGTAACATGTTTTTTGAGAGAGACACAATTCAACCTATTACACAAAAGAGATGTGGAGAAAAGGCGTGGGGTAGTAAATCACAGTCTCGTGGTCTTCATAAGACCCAAGGAGACATGCAATTAGTGCCTATGCTTCCTCTTTTTCATTTTCTTTTTTATTAAAAGCAAGTTTCACATTTTGAAGGAATAGGAGAGAGATGGTTGGTAATAAACCAGGCTAAATAATCAACTCTTCTTTAAGTATGATGTGATATTTACCCTGTTATATAGTAATAAAATGATAAATGTATTATATTTATTGAAACTGGGATTCTGGAAGAAACATTTCTTACACTCTATTTACTCTGATATGCTCCATATTAAAAACCAATATGTACTTATTAATTACAAGTTATAAATTCTCAAGGGGTAATAGATTATCCAATTAGGAATTGTTCTGCCTTAGATTCTTAGAGATAATTAAAACAGTCTGACACATAAATATAAATTGATTAATCACCGCAACTTTACTTATGAACCTAATATTTAATTTATTTTCAAATGCCCAGTTTGGGAGACAATTGTTTTACTTTTGTTCTACTGAGAAAGTTCTACTGAGAAGATTTCTTTTTTAAGGTGATATTTTAAAGTTTGATCTGAAAAGCTTTAAAAAAATAAAAGCCAGTTGTGCCTTGTCAAATATTAAGAAGAAAAGATGAGAAGTGATTCATTTTAAGGCAATAACACGAGTGACAATGATCTGTGAAGGGTTTTATTTTTATAATAGAACTAATTCAAGAAGTAACTATGGAAAAGTTGAAACCCCTGAGCTTATGAAGCATACTGCTGTAATTATCTCAGCTTTTTTCTTCTTTCACAGAAATGAAATCACTTCAAACAAAACTATTTTAAAAAGAGACAAAGCCCCCCTCCCCATATAAAGTCCTAAGCCCAGAAAAAGTCAGTTACTTTAATGAATACAAAGCAAAGTCAAATGAAATGAAATGAATGACAGTGAGTAGTACAAACATGATTTCCAATTTTTGCCTTCCTTTTAGGAAAATGTCTTTGTGCTTCATTTTTTAAAATTATAATATAAAAATAAAAAGTTTTTACAATGGTAACTGTCACTGTCAGTAAGCAGATTTTTGTTCTCACATAAGAAAGTTTTTTCTCCTTGTTCGATAGGGAAAACTTCCTTATTTCATTAATATAATATAATAAAATGCAATACTTATTTCCAACATTTTGCTTGTAATCATTCAAAAGTTAACTTTTGAGTGTAATTGAGATAGTCTTTGAATGACTATCTAATACAAATGATATTTGTATTAGAATGACATTCTAATACAATTACCAATAATTCTTCAAAAATTGTTATTTGGCAAGTTGCTTAAAGCAGTAAAACCCTTTGCTACAAGTAGAGCAAATAATAATGGAGTTCAAACAGAATGATAATTGACAACTATATTTTACTAGGTTTTATTGAGCTATAATGTCACACAGCAAAATTCAGTTTTTAATGTAGAGCTTTATATTTTGAAATCATATGCAATTATGTAACTATCACCATAGTCAGGATATACAAAAGGTCTATTACTTGTCAAAATCCTGTCAGTGTGCTAAGTTGATTCAGTTGTGTCCAACTCTTTGTGACCCTATGGACTGCAGCCCTCCAGACTGCTCTGTCCATGGAATTCTCCAGGCAAGAATCCTGGAGTGGGTTGTCATTTCCTCCTTTAGGGAATCTTTCTGACCCAGGGATTGAATCAGTCTTCTGCCTTGAAAGGAGGATTCTTTACCACTAGCGCCCCCTGGAAAGCTCAAAATCCCTTCACACTACCATTTTGCAGTTATTCCTCCTGTCTTATCCAGCTTCATGCCACCACTGAGCTTTCCATCCATATACATTTACCTTTTCTAGAGTGCTTTTTATATAAATGATATTATGCAGAATGAACCTTTTTGTGTAAGGATTCTCTCACTTGAGATTCAACCACACTATTATACATTCTCCGTGGTTCATTTATTTTTCTTGTCCAGTAGTATTCAACTGTAGGGTTACACCACAGTTTATCCATTTAGCAGATGAAGAACATTTGAATTGTATCCCATTTTTCATTATTAGGAAAATAGTTACTAATAAACATCCATATAAATTTTTTGTGAACATAGTTTTCAATTCTTTAGGAAGATACATGTGAATGGTATAGCTGCGTAATATAAACATATGTTTAGCTTTATGAGAAATTGTCAACCTGTTTTTCAAAGTCTCTGTACCACCAGGAAGGGTGTGATTGTCAAAGTGGTACATATTCTGTAGGAGAATTTGTAATTGCTATTTTAATTTTTTTTTCTTTTTTGGTCATGCTACTAGGCATAGAGGATATACTCTTTTAATAGAAAAGGTATTAGGAACAAATTAATTTAAATGGAGCTATTTGATTGAGCATAAAGGATAATATTTGGAATGATGTGTTCCTCTGAAAAGTAAAGCTAGTCCTCTCTAGAATAAATTAATATATATTCTCAATATTCCTAGTAAAATAACAATTCAAGACAATTTATCATTTTATAAATTGACAATTTTGTTGTTAGGGTACATCAGAACATCTAGGACAATGGATCTCAATAGCTATCTAAATGTACCCATTTTTATTTCAGAAATAGGACATCTACATAACACAATTTTTTTTCTTCTTGAAGTGAGAGAATTTACTGAGAATCCAATATTTTCTGAATTAAATTTCCATAAGAAATTTAAATGGAACTAAATTGAAAAGTTAACATGTTTCTTTGGAAGTGTAACATAAAGATCAAGGAATATGTGCTCAGTTACATCCTATAGTCTATGTGGTCCCATGGACTATAGTCCATCAGGTTCCTCCACCCATGGAATTTTCCAGGCAAGAATATTGGAGTGGGTTGCCATTTCTTACGCCAGGGGATCTTCCTGGCCCAGTGATCAGACGCTTGTCTCTTGAGTCTCTGCATTGGCAGGCAGATTCTTTACCACTAATGCCGCCTGGGAAGCCCATTGATCAAGGAGTAGTTTTAGTCATATAGTTATAGGGTTTAAATTACAAGCACAATTATTACAAAATTGAAGCTTAAATGTTGAGTATCTCTCTCTCAAAAAACAAACAAACAAAAAATCTCTCCAGAAATGAAGGTAAATAAAAATTATGTGATCTGCAGGGGTGTTTTAAATATCAGCAACATTTCTGAAGATGACTGTCAAATTCTAATTTTTAGCTAAGCTTTTTCATCTTAATCTCACCAGTGATAGAGACTCTGATAGCATGATTTTATCCATTTAACAGATAATCCATGAATGTACTATTCATAGAGAAAGCATCAGCAATTAACAGTTGGCAAGCTACTTTCTCAAGATTCTTCTAGGAGCTCAGGAATCTAGCATATTGTAAACTCCTCACTAAAATGTGACAATTTCATTTAACTAATCTTTAGATTTTGATTACTTGCCTCCCAAGTTAGTTAATTAAAAGAAAATTAAAAACATAAATAGAACACCATACTGGGGAAACATACTTGACAAAAGAGCTTCAACTGGACTTATAGCTGTGCTTCTTGAAATTCCTTGCTATATGAGAGTTTTAACAACATGTGGGTTTTTCTGAGAAAAGTAAAATAAGAATGGCAATAATAATAATAGAGCTTGATCAGCTTTTAGGAGTAACTCTAATTAATGATTTCTTTAGTTAATTTCCACATAATTGATGAAAAAAATTTGTTCACTTTATACTAAAACATATTTAAATTTGAAAAATTAATCAGTTGATTTATTATTTAGCATGCTTTTATAGACATTTCAAAATATATTTATACTGAAGATAAATTTTTTAAAATTTGTTATTCTATTCATACCTTTTCTGTGCAGGGGGATGCACAGAAATAGGTTTTATCACTATACTTTTTTTCTTCCTTTATATATAGCATGATCAAATAGATAAAACTATAATAGCATTATATTGAAATCATAAGAAAAAGGTTTTCCTGAAGTTACTGAATAGATAGCTCATGCAAAAATATTCAATGGAAAACTGGTTAAATTTACATATTTTTATCCTCTAAGTATCTTCTTCTTAATGAAGGAGATTGCGACTGTCATTTCAGTGCTCCAGAGAGGCTTGAGTTTACCAGAGTTATGGTGGCATATTTTTTATGTTTTAAGACTAAATTTAATGTGCCAGAATATAACAAGGGCACAAAGACAAGAAATGCTGATAGCTGTCAAACTCAACTAAGTTAATTAGGATGAACTGACATGCACAAAGCTAATTGTGTCAGATAAAATATCACACTTTAATTATGTGTTTAAGAGATGTGATGCTAACTTCAACCCAATCATTTATTATTGCAAAAGTTCTAGCTACTTTCATATGGGAAATTTGAATTTGTTTGTTCTTTGATGACTTGAAAAGAGGTATAAAATTCAAAAATCTTATTTTGATACATGACTACAGGTTTATGCTCCTGCTCATAAATTAGGTAAACTAACAAAACAGGAGAGACCTATAAATTCTTGGGAAAAAACCCTCACCCCAATATTTACCTTAGAGTGGAAACAAATGGAGAATGGATTGCTGTCATTGAAGGCAAATTAGATATAATTAACATCCAAAAATTAAACACCAGTTTGCCTCCGATAGGTACTTAATAAAATTGTTTTGAATACAATTTTTATTCTTATTAAATTTAAACTGCAACATGTTTGGTTTAGCCATATGTTGAATTCAAAGTTAATCATAAAGCAAGTATCCACTTCATCTAAAACTTAACTGTCAGAGATACAGTCCCACAGAAGAAAAAAACTTCTTAATAAGCAAAAATGACTGAAGTTACTGTGATTTATGTTTTACTGATATGGCTAATATGATATGCAGAAATGGCAAAGGCCTTAAAAGAGAAACTGAAGTTGCAATTAATATGTTTTAACCCTTTTACCAAAATCCCCAGGTGATGTAGTGGTAAAGAATCTGCCTGCCAATGCTGGAGATGCAGGAGATGTGGGTTCAATCCCTAGGTTGAGAAGATCCCCTGGAGGAGGAAATGGCAACCCACTCAAGTATTCTTGCCTGGAGAAACCCATGGACAGAGGAGCCTGGCAGACTAAAGTCACAAACAGTCAGACATGACTGAGGGATAGAGCACATACATACAATCTTTTTATCTTGTAGTTACAGAATTTGTGGTTAAAGAGGTTAAATTAGTGACCTGGGATTGCATGATTACTGGGTTGTAGAAGAAGGAACATAGTCCTGAGTTAGATCTGAGCCAGAAACCTGCTCTGCCATCTATTAGCTATATGTCATAGAACAAGTTCCTTAGACCATATATCTTACCCTAAAAGTGTTTTTTTTTTTTTTCTTTTTCAAAGAAAAAGTCTTTATTATTAATGAAGCTTGGACAATGGGGAGAGATCAAGACTTTCCCAAGAAAACAGGGAATTAATGATCTCAGCTTCATTTTCTTCCTCTGGTACATCCATTGGTTTACCTAATTTTTTTTTAGAGGCTACTTCTAGAAGTTGTACCTACTGAAGAGTTTGTGCCTTCCATGGCAGGTATTAGGGGACTTGGGGAATGTCAAGATTTGCTAAGGAAATCTACGGGAGTGGCTGTCAATCATGTGGATCATGGGTGTTAGGCATTAGTTGGATCCATACAGGGGAAAGAGTTGATATCCTAGAATGTTGATGTTTACTTAGCAGTATTTTGCAGCCGGGTATTCGTGACAGATAATGTAAATATGTATATGTAAGAGTTTGGTAAAAGATGATTAAGAAAATTCAAGTTTTTGTTTTATATGTCAAGATGAAAAATGGACTATTTACCTATGGGTCTACAGGACAATTATGAAAGAGAAAATCCTTGGTGCGCGCTGGCCAGTCTGAAAGCTTACACAGATTGCTTCCAGTGAGGTACATAGCTCGCTGCCTTCTCTGCCAGAGTGTAGATACACGGAGGATCATGATTAGAATATCATGAACCTGAACAAACTGAATAATCTGAAAATTCTGACATATTACAATAACTGTGCCCTTTAGGAAACTGTATCAGAGATGGCAGAGAATCAGCTAGAGTAATTAAGAAAGCTTGATCCTTTCGACTACACACACATATCTCCTGCTAATGGTGGCTCGCTGAGTTGGTTCTGCCCCTCATTGTGAACTTGGAGCAAGACATTTATGAAGAAATATGCATTTGTTCTTCCTGTTACTTTTCTCTGTTACTTATTTCAGAATAGAGACTGAAAGCTACACTCTTAACTTGATATGCCGGGGGGCAGAAGGGGCAGTGAAGTACAATACCAGAAATCTTAGCTTAGCTGGGTAAATACTAACCACAGGAGGATGGGGTGAGACATCCCAAGTTAATTAGATTCTGCTAGGAATGAGTTTATAAGAACAACCTTTGAAGACAAAATCACTTGGTATGTCTACAACTGCCTGTCTCCAAATGACCGACTATGAAAACTTCATACCTCATTTTTAAGAGCAGCTAACATGTACCCGGCAGACAGATATAGCCTGGCAGGTGACTGGTTGAGACAGCCTTTCTCCTCAGTAAGCATGCAGAACCTTCGAGACTGTCTCCAAATGCCAAACCATTCACTATGTCATGAATGTCAATCACCAAACACCGTGTGTGTGCATCCACACTTACAATCTCTCTTCTCTCTTGTTTAACAAAAGGAGTGTTCTTAAACCTCTCAAGACAAAGATTTTTGCTTGAGTTAAGTAAGCTTTCCACTGGTGGCTCTGATGTAAAAAGAATCTGCCTGCAATGCATGAGACTGGGTTCAATCCCTAGGTGGGGAAGATGCTCTAGAGAAGGACATAGTCAAGCTATTCCAGTATTCGTGCCTGGAGAATTCCATGGACAGAGGAGCCTAGTTGGCTACAGTCCATGTCGTCACAGAGAATTGGAAATGACTGAACGACTAACACTTAAGTAAACTTTCAACTGTTCTTTTCAAGATCTTCACTATTCTCTCACAACACTAATTTATCCCTTCTAATTGGAAAACACACATTAGCATACATATGACCATAACCTGGTCTGATGTTTCTTGTTATTTTAAACCCACATAGGTATTTTTAAAGCAGAATTTTTATTTATTTGTTTAGGACTGTGCTGGGTCTTCACCACTGTGTGGGCTTTGTGTAGTTGTGGAGAGCGGGGACTACTCTCTAGGTGCAGTGCATGGGCTTCTCATTGCGGGGGCTCCTTTTTAGCGGAGTTTGGGCTCTAGGCCAGCACACGGGCTTCAGTTGCTGCAGCTTATGGTATCTTGAGCACAGGCTCCCAGTTGCTCTGTGGTGTGTGGGATCTTCCTGGGCCACAGATTGGACCTGTGTCTCCTGCACTGGCAGGCTGTTTCTTTACCACTGAGTCACCAGGGAAGCCTCCAAATAGGTATTTTTTACCCTAAACTTCCTTTCAGTCTCTGATGCCCTTCTTTGTACCATTTCTCCAAAGGTTTGTTTACAGATGTCATTTTCCCATATTTACCTCCATTTAGTCTTCGTATCTCTGAATAATTTCTGACCTCAACAACTGCAACATTCTCCTTGCTTTCCCCTTGCTACTCCAACTTTCTTTTCCACTAGCCATCAAGAGTATTTTCAAACATGTAATCATACTCTTGCTCCTCTGCCATTATTCCACTTGGTAGCTTCAGGCTAAGCTTTCAATAGGCCTCAAGATTCTTTGTGACCAGGATTTGCTTTCTCCTTCTTCATAACTCCTAGATACATTGATTCTTTTTTTTTTTTTTTTCTCCCTTAAGCAATCCAAACTTGTTCAATTTAAGGTTGTTGCACTCTTTCCCTCTACTGAACACTTCCCCGCAGAACTCTTTGGATCATTCTTTTTCACCATTCAGATCTCAAATACTGTTTCCTCTGAAATGACTTACTCAATCACTCTAAAGGATAGCCCACCTCCTGTGTCTATTTCATTACCTGTTAAATTTTATTAGTCATTTGTTACTTTTTGAAATTATGAGATGGTTGGATGGCATCACTGACTTGATGGACGTGAGTTTGAGTGAGCTCTGGGAGTTGGTAATGGACAGGGAAGCCTGGCATGCTGAAGTCCATGGGGTCACAAAGAGTCAGACACAACTGAGCAACTGAAATGAACTGATGAGACAAGGGCCAAAGGGAGAGAAGGGAGCTCTTCTTTTTATTGCTCACAGTTGTCCCACCAATGTTTAGAACAGAGCCTGACATATAATCAATATTTTGTTGAAGAATCCATACTTATATATAAATGTCAGGATAAATGGTCATGATTACATTAAGCTCACACATGAAGAAATCTAGCTAAGTTAGGTAGCTTTGGAGGATTTCTTTAGTTCAAAATAAATCACTGGGAAAGAAGAAGGTCCAAATTAACAAATATAACAGCTATGGGTTAATCAAATGATTTCTTTCTGAAACCTATAACACATATTTTGCATGCTTTAGAATATGAACTCTCCTAGGAAATCAAAACAACTCAAGAAAACAAATCTAATGATCCTTCCCAACTAATGCACCATTTGCTTTCCTTTTGATGACACAGTGCCAACTCTATTTACCTAAACCTATTAAATTCTTATATGTTGAGGGATTAAACATATTTTTTTGAAAAGTTCAAGTTCAAGATGAACAGTGGTACAGATACACTTCTCTGGATGCCAACCTTGGTAGGCTATTTTTTATAGACTATAAAAAGTCATGGAGTAAATGATAAGTTAAAGATAATGAAAACTTATAAAATGAATATGGATCTTTGAAGCTGCTTTAAGTGTTTCTCTAAGGGTTTCATTTAGGGACAGCTCATGTATCCACAAATGTCATTTTGATGAAATGAAGGAGAAACATTTAAACTCTCAAGGTGACATGAAAATCAGTATAAACCTTAATATTTTGGGGAAGTTAACTGAGATTGAATCTAGGAGGTTGAACACACTAGAGAAGTTATAATACCTGAAGCTAGGCATTCGGAATTTCACTAAAAAATGAAAACAAACCTAATGGCTATTAAATAGCTGGTTTCACAGGGAGGAGGAAATATATTATCAAGCAGCAATACCTTTTAACAGAGGATAATTTATAATAGAATTGTCAGTTTGTTATTTCAAGATTCCTGAGTGAGACGGATGAGCTGTTACTTATTAAATATATTTCCATTTTTAAGCACCTAGGGGAAATAATTTAAACTGTTGAATATGGAAGTTTTAAAAGTATTAACTGAAATAAAAACAAATGACTTAATATTCTGCTTTCTCTAGCCATCAAGTGTTGTAATACAAAGTGAAAACATAATAATGTATAGGATGTGATGAAAATGATTCAGTGAGCAATAGAGGAAGGGTTAATTTAATATTGGGCTATCCATCATATATGTTAACAAATCTTTACTGCAGATGTCAATTAATTGACACAAAAAATTGAGCATTTAACTGTTTCATAATAAGAATATTCTTCTTTTGGTATTTATTATCTCGAATTAAGAACACTGACATGTGAATTTACCAGGAAAAAGTTACATCCATGGGTACATAACTCAATCATATGGAGCATGGGTATTATGCATTAGTTTTCTTTATAGAGGGGAAAGAGCTGATATCCTAGGATATTGATATTCACTTAGCAGTGTTTGGTGGCCAGGCATTCATAACAGATGATGTTAAGTATGTATATGTAAGAGTTTAGTAAAAGATAATTAAAAAATTTAAACTTCTGATTATCCTCCTTATAGGAGGGGAAAGGAAGAGGAGCAACAGTCCATGACTAGTCATCATATTCCTATTGCCTTATAAGTTACAGTAGTCTTGTTATGCCATTGCTTTTCCCTCACAATCATGTGCATTATGTTATATAATGTACATGCATTTCATGGCTGATAAGGATAAATTAAAAACATTTATATGTAATTAAAATTAAATGTTCTTCAATTTAAAAAAATATTTACATGTAATTGTCTGAAGCAACCTTGCTGGTTAATGCCCCAGCTATGGTTTCCAAGCAGTTCTTCCCAAGTGAAAAGTATACAGTGCAGCTTCCACATAACCTGGTGGTCTCATCCTGGGATGGAGGAGATGGGGCAGGAGAAGGCTCAATCAGTGAGCAGGCACATGATTAAGTCATTAGTCATTATTTGTAGGGACCAGTGAGCAGGCAGTCTCAAACTTAAAACCTCTTTTTCTTTGACTCAAATCGTTCAGATGAGCTAGCTCTATTACATAATGTTCTAGAAAGTAAAATAAACAAGGAACCCTGCATTGTAAATGGCCTGTTCACAATTTTCCATGACACCTATTGTAAGGCAAAGAGCATGGTCTCCCATGAGACACAATTTACTTAAATCTTTTTAAAAAATCAATTCTTAAAAACAACAACAAAAAAATCACCCTCTTCAGAATTTGCATAAAGTGTCTCCTTTATCTTCATAACACTGGTAAGAATGAAGGAATACTGTTCTCGGCTTGTTACAGATGGGGCACACAATTCATTAATCAGAGGCCTCGGTTTCCTCCTTAATAAAGTAAGATTGCTGCTCTCAAAGAGTTTTGAAGGGATGAGAGAAACTGTAGAATGTGCCTAGCATGTAGTATTTGCACCGAAGCTATTATTTCCTTTTCATCTTTTCTAATTAAGTCGGCTTACAGAGAATACAACACATATAAAATTGTAGTCTTTTCAGGGCACTCTTAATCTTCTTGAGGGCAGAGTAATTATTTACCTCATCCTTGAGCCCCCAGTGATCTCTGAGATATAGACTGAGTAGAATAAGACATTGGACTAACTAAAGAGGAATTGGTCTGTATTGTAACAAAAACAAGAACTTTATTTCATCAAGTAATGCCATGAAGCCACAATTAGCAGGAGAAGCATTTCATCAGACTGTACGATAGAGCAGCAAACATAAATCCCAGGCAGATTACTTAAGTATGCGGGCATTTATACCTCCCACTAACAAACTATGGTGAAAAGAGCTTATAGATATAGAGAAGTGGTCAGATAGGAGGTGGCAAGAGCTAACATCAGCATTTTAGGAATCAGCAAACTAAAATGCACTGGAATGAGTGAATTTAACTCAGATGACCATTATATCTACTACTGTGGGCAAGAATCCCTTTGAAGAAATAGAGTAGCCATCATAGTCAACAAAAGAGTCTGAAATGCAGTACTTGGATGCAATCTCAAAAACGACAGAATGACCTCTGATTGTTTCCAAGGCAAACCATTCAATATCACAGTAATCCAAGTCTATGCCCCGACCAGTAATGCTGAAAGCTGATGTTGAATGGTTCTATGAAGACCTACAAGAACTTTTAGAACTAACACCCAAAAAAGATGTCCTTTTTATTCTAGGGGACTGGAATGCAAAAGTAGGAAGTCAAGAAATACCTGGAGTAACAGGCAAATTTGGCCTTGGAGTACAGAATGAAACAGGGCAAAGGCTAATAGACTTTTGCCAAGAGAACACACTGGTCATAACAAACACCCTCTTCCAACAACACAGGAGAAGACTCTACACATGAACATCACCAGATGGTCCAACACTGAAATCAGACTGATTAAATTCATTGCAGCCAAAGATAGAGAAGGTCTATAGCTGAAGACTGGGAGCTGACTGTAGCTCAAATCATGAACTCCTTATTGCCAAATTCAGATTGAAATTGAAGAAAGTAGAGAAAACCACTAGACCTTTCAGGTATGACCTAAATAAAATCCCTTACCATTATACAATGGGAGTTAGAAATAGATTTAAGGGACTGGATCTGATACAGTGCCTGATGAACTATGGACAGAGGTTCGTGACATTATACAGGAGTTGTGACATTATACAGGAGACAGGGAGCAAGACCATCCCCAAGAAAAAGAAATGCAAAATAAGCAAAATGGCTGTCTGAGGAGGCCTTACAAATAGCTGTGAAAAGAAGAGAAGCAAAAAGCAAAAGAGAAAAGGAAAGATATACCCATTTGAATGCAGAGTTCCAAAGAATAGCAAGGAGAGATAACAAAGCTGTCCTCAGTGATCAGTGCAAAGAAATAGAGGAAAACAATAGAATAGGAAAGACTAGATATCTCTACAAGAAAAGTAGAGATACCAAGGGAACATTTCATGCAAAGATGGGCTCAATAAAGGACAGAAATGGTATGGACCTAACAGAAGCAGAAGATATTAAGAAGAGGTGGCAAGAATACACAGAAGAACTGTACAAAAAAGATTTTCACGACCCAGATAATCAAGATGGTGTGATCACTCACCTAGAGCCAGACATCCTGGAATGTGAAGTCAAGTGGGCCTTAGAAAACATCACTATGAACAAAGCTAGTGGAGGTGATGGAATTCCAGTTGAGCTATTTCAAATCCTGAAAGATGATACTGTGAAGGTGCTGCACCCAATATGCCAGCAAATTTGGAAAACTCAGTAGTGGTCACAGGACTGGAAAAGTCAGTTTTCATTCCAATCCCAAAGAAAGGCAATCCCAAAGAATGCTCAAACTACCATACAATTGCACTCATCTCACACGCTAGTAAAGTAATGCTCAAAATCCTCCAAGCCAGGCTTCAGCAATACGTGAACCGTGAACTTCCAGATGTTCAAGCTGGTTTTAAAAAAGGCAGAGGAACCAGAGATCAAATTGCCAACATCCACTGGATCATCAAAAAAGCAGGAGAGTTCCAGAAAAACATCTATTTCTGCTTTATTGACTATGTCAAAGCCTTTGACTGTGTGAATCACAATAAACTGTGGAAAATTCTGCAAGAGATGGGCATACCAGACCACCTGACCTGCCTCTTGAGAAACCTATATGCAGGTCAGGAAGCAACAGTTAGAACTGGACATGGAACAACAGACTGGTTCCAAATGTGAAAAGGAGTACGTCAAGGCTGTATATTGTTAACACTCTTTAGGAAATGGCAAATAAAGGAAAATGATTTCTATGATAATACCTCTTAAAATTTAGTTATGTGCCATTAAGGGGTAGGTAATTGTTATGTAGGTATATGTTATGTTATGTATGTAGGTATATGTTATGTTATGTATGTAGGTATATGTTATGTTATGTATGTAGGTATATGTTATGTTATACAGGATCTAAAAAAAGGTAAGGACTGCAAGTTTTCAGCCACAGTTTTAATTGCACTGCTGTTTGGTCTCTGTGAGTCTATGAACGAAGGACTGTCTTTAATTCCATGTTTTACAGAAAGCTTAGGGCAGCTGTTTAAATAAATCACTAACGTATCAGAAGATAATAAATCCAAAAATAAAAGACAAATCCTTTGCAGTCCACCTGCTTTTTTAAATCCTGTATTCCGTTTCTCGCATGGTGTTTTGTCTTTCTTCTCAGGAGCCCACATAACAATGTCACTGGCAGTTAGAGCATGTTGACATACTTGACATCCAATTTAGTTAATGCTGGGTCAGTCTGGGGGATGTAGAAACACTGCTATGTATGCAGCAGAGAAGGCTATGTGTGAGTACTGAGGAATACCCTCTAATTCCCAGAATACTTGTTAAACAATTCTAATGTCAGAATACCAGCAAGAGAGCTCTAACAATCAGCGTCACTATAAAATACATAGGTAGCACATTGTTTTGAGAGTTAATGTGTTAAAATACACTGCCCCTTTTTTCTCTGTCTCTGAAATGTATTCTTTCCATAGCTCTTACAGTTACTTTAAGATTCAGAGAGATGACAACTGACTTTACATAGTATTATTGAAATAATCATTGCAGTCATATTTTAACAGAGTGTAATATTTATTTATTTAAGTTTTGTCTGTAGTGCTGTTTAATTTATCTGATGTCTGTCAACTTCCCCAGGAATTAGCTTGCAAAGTGGAGATAGTCATTGTATTAACAAATCTATAAACATAGAATGACACACATTGCCAATGCAAATTATTATCAAGAGAATTGTACAGTGCTACCAAAATATAAGTATTTGTATATGCTCTTAAAACTGGTGATTTTGTTCTTGTGGTGTTTTTTCTTCTTCTTCTTCCTTTTTTTCTTACATATTGTACATTATGGGAGATCAATCAAGATGGTGGAATAGGAGGATGCAGAACTCACCTCTCCCATGGAACATGTAGGGAATTCATCTATGTGTGGAACAATTCTCACTGAAAACTAACTAGAAACTGGAAGAAAGACTCCTATACTCTAAAACTATAAGGAAAACCTACATTGAGTTGGGTAAAGGGAAGAGAAGTGATCAGGTCAGGACCTGTGGCCCTAAGTGGGGGACTCAGTGGAAAAGGGATATCGCATGGGCAGAGATCCACCCTGGGGGGTGAGCTATTCTAGCTACATATTGGGCACCCCAGTCTGGAGGTCCAAAACAGGGAAGACTAGCCCCCTTGGCTGGTCAGAGAGTCGCTGAGACTAACTGGAGGGCTGTGCGAAACCTGGACTCTGTTTACGAGGACCATGAGTTCTGGCTTGCTCCCAAATGTGGACAGAGAGTGGACAGAGGAATGTTCCAGTAGCTACCTGACTTCCCACAACTGTGTACCCCAGCCTGAGGACAGCAAACACTCCAGGCCTGCTTATGTCACCTCAGAGCTCTGCACTAAAGCAAGGGCCACCATAACTGGGGAGAGATCTTAGTTGTGGTCAACAGGGGTGACTTATACCTGGGGAATCACCTGAGAATGGTGGGTCTGGCCATTTCTCGTGCTTCCTCAGACAGCATGTTGGAAGTAGCACTAACACATTGAGAGCTTAGCTGGGCCCCACCTACCCCGCAGCATAGCTCCACATGGGGCTGTGGTAGCATAAGCTGTGGGAGTGATCGGCTGTGAGGGATAAGTTAAACTCAGACCCAGAGTTAAGTCTGAACATGGCAGGGGCAGCCATTGCTGGCACTTTCATGGGTGATGCATCAGAGGCAGCCTGGACCACTGTCTACAGTTGGTCCACCACAGCTGAAGCGTCATTACTAGACAAGAGCCACATAGGCCCCTCATGCTCCAGAACTCCTCCCCTCTAGGCAAACGTCCTGGTGCTGGGAGACGGAAGAGCACACACTTAAAAGGATCAGAGACAGTTCACCCCTGATTCAACCCTGACCCCTCAGGGAATCTGTACTAGCAACTTGAGATAAGACCCATCGTAATAGAGCATATCACTGAACAAAGGGGAAGCCTTGCCACATACCAACTCCATCCCCAACCTCTCCATCTTTAGCTCCTCTCCCTATCAAGGCAGGACTTGCCAGCACACCTGAAGGAAAGACATGACTTGTGTTCATGTCAAATCCAGCTCTCCTGCCAAAGGCACTGGGCACATATAAATAGTATAAGCATGCTCCCACATAAAGACACCTTTTTAAGATGACAATAGATAACTATTTTATCTCAATTCATAGAGACAGAGAGAATTAAGGAAAATCAGAAGGCAGAGCAACTGGTCTAAACTGAAAGAGCCAGAAAAGAAATCCTGAAAAAAAAAAAAAGAAAGAAATATTTTACCAGATCAAAGATCTGAATCATTGGTAATAAGAATACTAACTGAATGAGGAGATGAGAAGATGAACTGGGAATTTTAACAAAGAACTAGAAAAAATTTTAAAAAAGGAAACAGTCAGAACAGAATACAATAATTGAAACAAAAAACATACTAGAAGGAATGAATAGTAAGAAGGTATAAGAGAGCTGGAGGATAGAATAATGGAAATCACCCAATTGGAACAGCAAAAAGAGCTAATTAAAAATGAGAACAGTTCAAGAGATGTCTAGGATAACATAAAGTATATTAACATTCACATTATAGGGGACCTAGAAGGAGAAAACGTAGAAAAGGGGATAAAAACATGTTTGAGGAAATCATGTCTGAAATCTTCCCAAAACTAGAGAAGGAAAAAGATATATGGTTATAGGAAGTACACAGAGTCCCAAACAAGATAAACTCATACAGACCCACACCAAGACCTAGCATAATTAAAATGGCAAAAGTTAAAGAGAATATTCTAAAGGCACAAAGAGAAAAGCAGAGTCACACACAAGAGAAATCTCATAGGGTTATGAGCTGATTTTTCTACAAAAATGGATTAAGACCTAAATCTTAAATGTAAGACCAGAGACTGTAAAATTCTTGGAGAAAAACATAGTCAGAACACTCTCTGACATAAACTGTAGCAAGCTCTTTTTTGATCCACCTCTTAGAGTGATGAAAATAAAAAAAAAAATAAAACAAACAAATGAGACCTAGCTAAACTTAAAATTTAATTTTTAAGCACAGCAAATGAGACCGTAAATAAAAGAAAAAGACAATCCACAGAAAGGGAGAATGTTTGCAAAGGAAGCAACCAACAAAGGATTGATCTCCAAAATATACAAAGTGCTCATATAGGTAAATATCAAACATACAAACATCCCAATTAAAAAAACAAATGAGTAGAAGATCAAATTAGACATGTCTCAAAAAAAGACATACAGATGGCCTGGAGGTGCATGAAAAGATGCTGAGCATCACTAAGTATTAGAGAAATGCAAACCAAAATGAAGTATCACCTCACACTGGTCAGAATGGCCATCGTAAAAAAATCTACAAACAATAAATGCTGGAGATGGTGTGAAGAAAAGGGAACACTCCTACCCTGCTGATAGGAATGTAAGCTGGTACAGACGCTATGGAGAACAGTATGGAGACTCCTTAAAAAACTAAAATTAGATCTACCATCTGACCCAGCAGTCCCACTTCTGGGGCATATAGCTGGATAAAACTATAATTCAGAAAGATACATGTACCTCAGTGCTCATTGCAGCACTATTTATGATAGCCAGGATATGGAATGACCATCAAAGAAGGAATGAATAATGAAGCTGTGGTACATATATACAATTGAGTATTACTCAGCCATTAAAAAAGAATGAAATAATGTCATTTTCAGGAATATGGGTAGACCTAAAGATTGTCATATTAAATTATGTAAGTCAGAAAGAGAAAGGCAAATTTCATGATACCTCTTCTATGTAGAATTTATAAAAAGTGGTATAAATGTACTTATTTACAAAGCAGAAATAGAGGCATAGATTTAGAAAATAAACATGTTTACCAAGGGGAAAAAGTTGGGGAGGGATAAGAGAAATTGGGAATGACATATACACACTACTATATTTAAAATAGATAACAAATAAGGACCTATTGTGTAGCACAGGGAATTCTACTCAATACTCTCTAATGACCTATATGGGAAAAGAATAAAAAAAGACTGGATAAATGTATTTGAATAACTGGTTTACTTTGCTGTAGTTGTGAAACTAACACAGCGTTGTAAATCAACTACACTCCAATTAAAATGAAAAATAAATAGAATACTACATTACATTTAGAGACCATGTCGTCTTAGTCTCCACTTGATTGTAATACTCTTGTACCTTTCCTGTTTTTCATGGCTTTGACATTTGGGGGAAGTCTTATTCAGGCATTTCATAGAATGTCCCTTGATTGGTATTTGTTTAATTTCTTTTTTTCATGATAAGACCATCAGATTTTTGGCTTTCAGTTGCATTGGTAAATGCATTGGTAAATGGAGAAACTGAGTAGGAAATCAGAGGGGGATGCTTCTCGCCAGGTGAGGGACTTGGGCTGAGTGTTTTCTTCAAATACAGTGCACAACTCTATTCCTCAAATATAGTGGAAAATCCTATTCATGGTGTCTCTGTCTACAGTTTTCAGGTTCTTGTACCCACTCCCTCTCCTTGTCATTTCAGGGATTTAAAGTAACTGCATCTTCACTCTTACTATTCCTGAACTATTTCATTACCCCTCATAATTTCCCAATCCCTCACACACATCTTTGAAAACAGTCCTTTTGTTAAAAATTTCTTGAATCATCCTAAGTGTGCCATTTATTCCACTGGAATCCTGTCTAGTATAGTATGAATCAGATTTAACTTCTGACACTGAAGCAGAACTAACTTTTTAAAAATACATTTTTACTGTTATGTAGTACCTCTATGAGAAATTATTTGTTAATAATTATTACTATTCTTGGTTTAGCACTATCATTTCTTTGAAATCCTCCCAAATATGACAGATGTTTATTTATTTAATTTTCTATTTCATTCCCTAAACTACTGACTACAATTTTAAATAAGTCCATTTCATTGCATCTCTCTTCCAAATCCATTTAGATTAGTTAAATATCTCCTTACCAAGACAGAGTTGACTGCTGCTATGTCTATCGTCACAGGGAATAGCCACAGGGTGTTAGTTTATGAGCTGTCTTGTAAGAAACCAACTACCTTGTGTCCACCAAAATCATATAGATGCCTCTGTCAATCCCAGATGAGTTCAGCCTTCCAGCCACCCTCTCCAAGCCACAGAACACATGTGCAAAACACTGTACACCTTCCAATTGGGCCTATCTGCTAAGTTAATACCACAAAGTTTTCTTATGTGACATCACGTGAGAACTAACTAGCCAAGCTTTACCCAAACGCCTGGTCTAGAAAAACATGAGATGTAATTTTTAAAGTTGCTATTTTAAGCACTTAGGTTAGTTAGTTTGCTATTAAGAAATACAAAACCAAAGCAGAATCTAGGACGTGAAAGAAGTGTTCTTGCCTAACATTGTCAACATAGGGCACTGCTTTTGATTTGAAACAGATGGGAGAAGCTTCAACAGCCTCAATGGGACCAATTGTGAAAGGTGGAAATGAATACTAGATAAAGGCATTAAAGACAACAAGAAAAATGTTACTGGAGCCTGGAGAAAAGAGAATGATGATATGTTGTTATGAGCTGTTTGGCAACACTGTCACATATAGTAAACTAGAAAAATGGGTACATGTTTACCATACATGTATTCAGGTTCTGTTCAGAAGGCTACTAATAAGATAGCTTTTGACACCTTATGAGGCACACTAAAGCAATAGCATTATTTTATTTGTGTAGTTTTGTTATAAAAATACACACATATGTTAATTACTTTAAAAAAACTGGTAGTGTGTATCATGGTGGTACTTTTTTAGTCTAACAAGAAAGTTTCGTGGCTTATATTTGATTGAGGAAGTGCTAAGCTCCCATGACTTGAAATATTTCCTTTCCTCCATGTTAATCTTCAACTTCTCCTTTTAAATTATTTTGTTATTTAAGCACTTCATTATGTCACTTAGATATACAAATCAGTAACCACCATTATCAAAGCTCTTAATTATGCATTAAATCTAAGCAATACTTTCCTCAATAGCTTGTACACAATTCTAGAGTTAGTAATCATGGATGGTAATTATAATTGCAGATTTGGGGTTCTAAGAATCATTGTAGACTTTCATTCTGTAGTTATAAAGTGCATTTGTAGGCCAGTATACCTGATGTGAGCAAAATAAATGTGCTTAAAATTGTATTAGCTCTTCTAATAGTGAGACAGTGTTCAAATCGATCTCAAAAATGTTCAATTTAGCTGAAATCTTCTTTGTCAAGTAATCAATGTGTTTACTGAATGATAAAAGTGGTGTCAAGAAGCTAGCAAGACTTAAAGTTATTTGAAAGATAGAAAGCAGGCCAAGGAAAATTCACCGACTTGAACTTTACCGTCATTAATCAGGACTGATGATATCAAGAGAAAAATGGAACATCTGTTTGCATTTTTCCAAAGTGTAAGAGTGAGGTAAGTAGTTGACCTCATGAATAAACACTGAAAAAACAATTGGTAAAATGGGTATGTACAACAGATGGCATTTCCCATCATTGATGGTTTTGATTTTGATTTAAGAGAATTTATTCATATTGTAGGAGCATATCCCTAAAAAATAATTGATAAGTGATATTTATTTAGATGTAGTTTGTTCTATTCTATGCCTTTCATCTACAACCTTACACACATAGGAAAACACATAAAGCATGTATTATTATGGCTTGACTATCAGCTATTGGGCAGAAGTAGATAACTTATCCTTCCCCCACCCTGTTTTGTTATAGTGATCACATTAATCGTTATTTAAAATGTGAAAAATAGACATCGAGTCATGAAAAGAAGGAAGCCTTGAAGAAATGTCCTTGATGCTGAACAAGGCTTATACAAATGGTAAACTATTGAGCACAGAATAAATGAGGTAATTAATTATCATTCAGTTTTACAGATGGAAAAGCTGAGTCACCAGGAGGTCAAGTGGCTTGCCCAAGGTCACAGAAGAAGCTATTAGCATTATTATGCAGTTCTCCTGATTCTTTTTTATTTCTTCTCATATTTTATCGAGTATAGCAAGAAGCACTAAAAAGAAATATTTTCCACATATACAGCAAGTTCATTCCTTTAATTTGGTATTGACACAAAAACAATGAAAGCAATTTTAGGGTTTTGTTTGTTTTGCTTTGCTTTTGTTCCACATAAATATACCTTACTCTTTATTTCTCTTTTTGCTATCATTGCAGAAATTGATTTGTTCCTTTTAAGCCTCTAAGACAGCATAAATCAACTAGAATATAGGAGTCATTTCTACATTAGTGTATATAGGAAAGTGAACATATGTCAGTGGAAAGTCCTTGTTTTCTTCTGATGACTGATCTAATAGAAATCACTTTGTATTATATGAATGACAGAAAATCCAGTAAACTAAAACAATTTTGATATCATATTGCATAAGTCTACTACATTTATATTTCTAAGCGGTTAGCACTCTAATTCACATACATATTGCTGCTGCTGCTGCTGCTAAGTCACTTCAGTCGTGTCCAACTCTGTGTGACCCCACAGACGGCAGCCCACCAGGCTCTGCCGTCCCTGGGATTCTCCAGGTAAGAACACTGGAGTGGGCTGCCATTTCCTTCTCCAATGCATGAAAGTGAACAGTGAAAGTGAAGTTGCTCAGTCATGTCTGACTCTTAGCCACCCCATGGACTGCAGCCTACCAGGCTCCTCCATCCATGGGATTTTCCAGGCAAGAGTACTGGAGTGGGTTGCCATTGCCTTCTCCAAGGATTCACATATTACATGACATTTTATGGAAATGTTAATTTAGTGTGGCATACATGGGCTAAAAAATACTTAGATGCCACTTAATGTCTTATGGAATAAAAAATTGAATGTATGCTTTAATTTGATATAAACACTAGTTTTATATAATGCCATATTTATGGGTGCCTTGGGAACAATCTTCTGTGTATATATGAATTCACTTCATGGTGGGCATGAAAATATAGTTTTTAAATAGAAGCTGATTTCATATTTTTATATCCAGATACCTCTGTATATAATAAATACTGTCTTCACTTTCACATGGTTGCTTAACCTAGAACATGTTAAAATTTACCTTCTTGCTATATTCACTAAACTATATATATAACTATGTAAAAAAATTCTTTTCTGTGAATGTTACAAAATATGTTCATGGGTATAAATTTTTACACATACATGAACACATTTCTCAGTTCTCAGGATCTCGGTTCGCTTCTAAGGCAAATCATTTAATAAATTCTTGCCTAGAGAATCCTGTGGATGGAGGAGCTTGGTGGGCTGCTGTCCATAGGGTGGCAAAGGGTTGGACATAACTGAAGTGACTTAGCATGCATGCATGCATTGGAGAAGCAAATGGCAACCCACTCCAGTATTCTTGCCTGGAGAATCCCAGGGACAGAGGAGCTTGGTGGGCTGCCATCTATGGGGTCGCACAGAGTCGGACATGACTGAAGTGACTTAGCAGCAGCAGCAGCAATCCCAAGTATATGCCCTAATAAACACTAATGAAAAAGGAGCTGATATTGAAAGTTTCTATGAAGACCTACAAGACATTCTAGAAATAACACCAAAAAAAGATGTCCTTTTCATAATAGGGGACTGGAATGCAAAAGTAGAAAGTCAAGAGATACCTGGGATAACAGGCAAGTTTGGCCTTGGAGTACAAAATGAAGCAGGGCAAAGGCAAACACATTTGCCAAGAGAAGGCACTGGTCATAGCAAACAACCACTTCTAACAACACAAAAAACAACTCTACACATGGACATCACCAGATGGTCAATGTGCAAATCAGGCTGATTATATTCTTTACAGGTGAAGATGGAGAAGCTCTAAACAGTCAGCAAGAAACAAGACTGAGAGCTGACTGTGCCTCAGATCGTGAACTCTTTATGGCAACATTCAGACTTAAATTGAAGAAAGTAGGGAAAGGTATGACATAAATCAAATCCCTTACAATTATACAGTGGAAGGGACAAATTGTTTCAAGGAATTAGATCTGATAGAGTGTCTGAAGAACTATAGACGGAGGTTCATGACATTGTACAAGAGGTGGTGATCAAAACCCTCACCAAGAAAAAAAAGTGCAAAAAGGCAAAATGGTTGCCTGAGCAGGCCTTCCAAATAACTGAGAAAAGAAGAGAAATGAAAGGCAAAAGAGAAAAGGAAATATACACTCATCTGAAGTCAGAGTTTCAAAGAATATCAAGGAGAGATAAGAAAGTGTTCTTAAGTGAACAATGCAAAGAAATAGAGGAAAACAATAGAATGGGAAAGATTAGAGTTCTCTTTAAGAAAATTAAAGATACCAAGAGAAGATTTCATGCAAGTATGGGTACAATAAAAGACAGAAATATTTTGGACCTAAAGGAAGCAGAAGATATTAAGACGAGATGGCAAGGATACATAGAAGAACTACACCAAAAAGGTCTTAATGACCCAGATATTCATGATGGTGTGATCACATACCTAGAGCCAGACATCCTGGAGTGCAAAGTCAAGTGAGCCTTAGGAAGCATCACTATGAACAAAGCTAGTGGAGGTGATGGAATTCCAGGTGAGCTATTTCAAATCCTAAAAGATAACGATGTGAAAGTGCTGCACTCAATATGCCAGCAAATTTAGAAAATGCAGCAGTGGCCATAGGACTGGGATAGTCAGTTTTCATTCCAACCCCAAAGAAAGGCAATGCCAAAGAATATTTAAACAACCATACAATTGCACTCATCTCACATACCAGCAAAGTAATGTTCAAAATTCTCCAAACAAGCCTTCAACACTACATGAACCAACTTCCAGATGTTCAGGCTGGATTTAGAAAAGGCAGAGGAACAAGAGATCAAATTGCCAATATCTGTTGGATCATACAAAAAGCAAGAGAATTCCAGAAAAACATCTATTTCTGCTTTATTGACTGTGCCAAAGCCTCTGACTGTGTGGATCACAACAAACTCTGAAAAATTCTAAAGAGATGAGAATATCAGACCAACTTGCCTTCCTCCTGAGAAATCTGTATGCAGGTCAAGAAGCAACAGTTAAAACCAGAAATGGAACAATGGACTGGTTCCAAATTGGAAAAGGAGTATGTCAAGGCTGTATATTGTCTGCCTGCTTATTTAAATTGTATGCAGGCACATCATGCAAAATACACAGCTGGATAAAGAACAAGTTGGAATCAAGATTGCTGGGATAAATATCAATAACCTCAAACATGATGACACCACTCTAATGACAGAAAGTAAAGAAGAACTAAAGAGTCTCTTGAGGATGAAAAAGAGGAGAGTGAAAAAACTGGCTTTTAACTCAACATTCAAAAAACTAAGATCATGGTGTCTGGTCAAATCAGTTCAATTCAGTCACTCAGTTGTGTTCGTCTCTTTGCAACCCCATGGACCAGAGCCATGATTTTAGTTTTCTGAATTTTGAGCTTTAAGCCAACTTTCTCCACTCTCCTCTTTCATCCTCATCAAGAGTTTCTTTAGTTCTTCTTCACTTTGTGCCATAAGAGTGGTGTCATCTGCATATCTGAGGTTGTTGATATTTCTCCTGGCAATCTTGATCCCAGCTCATGCTTCATCCAACCCATCACTTCATGGTAAATAGATGGGGAAACAATGGGAATAGTGACAAGCTTTATTTTCTTGGGCCCCAAAATCACTGCAGATGGTGACTGCAGCCATGAAATTAAAAGACACTTGCTCCTTGGAAGTAAAGCTATGACCAACCCAGACAGCATATTAAAAAGCAGAGACATTGCTTTGCCAACAAACATCTATCTAGTCAAAGCTGTGGTTTTTCTAGTAGTCATGTATGGATATGAGAGTTGGGCCATAGAGAAAGCTGAGCACTGGAGAATTGATGCTTTTGAACTGTGGTGTTGGAGAAGACTCCTGAGGGCCCCTTGGGCTGCAAGATCAAATCAGTCAATCCTAAAGGCAGTCAACCCCTAAATATTAATTGGAAAGAATGATGCTGAAGATGAAGTTCCGATACTCTGGCCACCTGATTTGAAGTGCTGACTCATTGGAAAAGACCCTGATGCTGGGAAAGACTGAAGGCAGGAGAAGGGGATGACAGTGGATGAGATGGTTGGATGTCATCATTGACTCGATGAACATGAGTTTGAGCAAGCTCTGGGAGTTGGTGATGGACAGGGAACCCTGGTGTGCTGCAGTCCATGGGGTTTCAAAGCACTGGACATGACTGAGTGACTGAACTGAACTGAACAGACCTACCTCCATCTGTTTGTCACTCTTGTCTTTCTCAAGGGCTAATAATTTTTTTACTCTGTGGCATGTCAACACATACCCAAAGATTCTAGTCATGTACATCAAAGGCACACACTATTTTTATAATAACAGTTAAGTTTAAGAATCAGATTTGTGGCCAATCAGGATGATTCCAATAACAACATTTTGGCCTAATGTGAAACCCTAGTTAATAGTCAGGACCATACTATAGGTATATTTTAAGAATTGCCCTAAGACAGTAATTAAGTAATCTTTTTCAGCTCTTTTTCTTCTTACTAACAAAAATTTTTCTCCCTCACTTTTTGAAATACGTTCTCTCTTCCCTTGGCTTAAAGCTGACTCCATTCCATTCTGGTTTGCTTTCTATATCTATCGATTTCCACTTGGTTATTGTTTTATTTTTTATTGCAAGTGTTTTACGTTACATCTGCTTCTCTTATGATGAGGGACCCTTAAATATCAATTTCTGTCTTCTGCCTTCTTCTCTTCTTTATCTATACAATTTCCATGAATAACCATCAAATGTTTTCTGATATTTTTAAATCTACAGCTCAGACAGAATTGGCTTTGTAAAACTTCTTAGATATTTTATAGGTGCCTCATACTCAAAATTTAACTCAATACCTGCAAAACAAAATATTTTATTTTTCTTATGCAATTTGTCTGAGAGAATGGGGCTACTTATATTAATCAGCTTCCACTAGATAATGCTATATTTAAAAAAGCAACCTCAAACTCATTTAATTACTCAAAGCCCTGACTGTCATCATTAACCACTTCTTCACATATATAATCCACAAGCAATTAGTTAGAAAGCCTTGTTTATTCTCATCCTCTAACGACTCTCAGTATTTCTTCATTTTTCCCCTATTTTTTACAACCTCTATTAGATTAAGTATCATTAGCCATGTCTTATTTGTATTATTGTAATAGCCTTCTAAACTAAATATGCTCTCACCAACTCTAAATCTGTACAATTCTATTTTCCCAAATATCAGAGTGACATTTCTGAAAATTATCTTATCTCATTAAAAACATGTACATTTAGGTCATATTGAAATACTGTCTTCTCATATTTCCTCTCACTGAAGAAGGATAAGAGAGTTCTGGCTCTGTGAGTTCAAATTTGATTGTATGACTTTGGTCAACAAAGGTATGGGAAACTATTTGGTTGGACAGTGATTTAAGAACCGATGTGTTTTTACAGCATTCTCTCTTACCTTTGCCACAGTGATTGACAATGTCCAGAAAATGGTTGCATTGTTGCTGTGTTAACCTGGTTCTTAGAGTAAAAAAGACAGTGGCAAAGCCCAGTTATACCCCCAGCCGCCTGTCAAGTACCCTTCACAAGAGCAAGAAGTGTCCCTATGCTTTTTTTTTTTTTTTTTTTTTAGTTTTTTTTTGTGTCCCTATGCTTTTTAAAACACTCAAATATTAGGATTTTTTTTAAAAACCACAACATAACCACTTCTAAGCTGACCAGTGCAACTTTTGGTCATTGCACCTTTGAAACACTTGCTATGTTTATGGGATTCCCTTCCTTATAAGTCTTGGTGAGTCAAAGCCTATGGTACACTGTGTTGGTCAGGATTCACCAGAAAAGCAGACCAACAGGATGTAAATAGACAGACAGAAAGAAAGAAAAGAAAGTGAAGTGGCTCAGTTGTGTCTGACTCTTTGTCACCCCGTGGACTGCAGCCTGCCAGGCTCCTCCACCCATAGGATTCTCCAGGCAAGAATACTGGCGTGAGTTGCCATTTCCTTCTCCAGGGGATTTTCCCAACCCAGGGGAAGATGTGTTTCCCGCGTCTCCTGCACTGCAGGTAGACTCCTTTACCCTCTGAGCCACCAAATAGACAGAAAGATAGATAATAATTAGATAGGTATGTAACTATATGTTTATGTAGATAGATATAAAGGAATATCTATCTATCTGCTGTCATCTAGCTCTCTACCTAAGAAGAGGGAGAGATAGATATAGTTGAACAAATTAACATGCACAACTGTGTAGGCTGGCAAATCCCAAATATGTGTAGCAGGCTGACTGACTGGTGACTTTGGGAGGAATTGTAGTTCAAGTCTAAAGGCTGTCTCCAGGGAGACTTTCTTCTTCTTCAGGTAAGGTCAGTTTTTGTTTTTGTTTTCTATGAAGGTCTTGAACTGATTAGATGTGGCCAACCCAATTATGAAATGGTTGCTATATTCCAAGACTATTTATTTAAATGTCAATCTCATTTAAAAAAAAATGCCTTCACAGAAAGATCTAGAATGAGTCTGACCAGATATCAGGGTGCCATTTCCAACCTAGCTGACACAGAAAATTAACTATCATACTCTCTCTAAGGAAGTTGGAAAAGCTAGATGTTTTCTTTCCCATCATGCTCAGCAGCAAGGATATGGCATGGGCTGAAGCATGAGATGCATATAATCCAGACACTGAACTGAAAATCAGTGATACAAATAGCAAAAGAAGTTGTAAGAAATGATCTGTGGTTATGAGGTGCTTTCAGCAAGAGCAAACCTCTAGTTTCTTTAGGTTCAGCATCGTGGTTCAAGCTGCAGCATTCAAAGCACAAGAGGTAGTAGCATTGATAGGATTTTGTCCTTTCTTCCTCCTTTCAAATTCTGAGATCTGTTCTTTAGATTTCCTGGTGATTCCAAGAGGACTGACCTGCTTTAATGAACAGGTGGGTTCTTTATACCTTCCTGTTTTAATGAACTGAAATTGGCTGCTGTTAGTAAGAACCATGCTGATTCTTGTAAACATCTTGTAACACAATACTGAAATTCCTGCTACCAAATGCAAACATTTGAGGCTTGTCATGTTGCCTGTACCACTTGTGGTGTGTCTCCTTCTTCTTAAATTCTAGGGTTTATCATTTATGTAAGTATATTTCTCTGTCCTGGACTATCTCTTCTACTATTGACTTATTGAGTAGTTCAAGAAAGCTTATTCAAAAAGTCTAAAAGTCACTGGCTCTAGAAATCTTGTAGAAATCTAGAAATCTTAATCTACCAATATTTTGGATCATTTTAAGTATTGACATCTCTGTGATACTTATTTTGCAAACTTCTATCAAACTCATAATACTATATTACATTAATTGTCAAAAACTCATATAACAAAATGATGACAGAAGCCATTAAACCACTGTCTTTTCATTTCCAAACTCTATGTAAAGCCTAATATCTCATATATGTTTAATATTTTTAAGAATAAAATTTTGAATGAATGAAAATATAAATAGAAAAAACTTAAAAAATGAAGTTTCAAAGAAAAGACAATGTTAAAGAGACACGATGACCAGGATCAAAGAAGTATTATTAGAAAAGATGGCTTTTTAATAATACACGCAAAAGTGAGTCACGGTTCCCAGGTGGTGCATTGGTAAAGAATCCGCCTGCCAGTGCAGGAGATACAAGTGACACAGGTTTGATCCCTTTGTCAGGAAGATCCTCTGAAGCAGGAAATAGCAACCTGCTCCAGTATTCTTGCCTGAAAATTTCCATGGACAGAGGAGCTTGGCGGGCTACACACCATTGGGGTTGCAGAGTTGGACACAACTGAATGACTGAACACACATACACACACATATAAGTGAATTAAATTGGGGTGTGAAGTGGTAGTGGGGAAGGGGCTTTTTCATTTTTCTCTAGAAATTTTGGCCAAGTACACATGCAGAATTTATAGAATTACAATATTTTCAAGTATTAAGTAATATTTTTATGAAGTATAAATTTATTTAACACAAATCACTGATAATAATACATTTAGAAACTTTGATTTGTATTGAGAAACCAAGACTTTATAATATATATATAATAATAATATATAATATAGCTCTTTCACTAAATCTTTAAGTCATCAGTAAAAGTGACACAGAAAAAGGGGAAGGGTGGAATGGAGATAGGAATGGATGAGTGTTTAGACAAATATGCTCTGTAAGGTGTACTTGAAATCAATCACTATTAATCTTGTTCCATTAGGTGAGCAATTGCTTAACTAGACTGCTTTTCTGAACTCAACACTTGCTTTAGCCATTTTTTTCTTTGTCTTTATTGATTGCCAATGGGGTTGTCATTTTGAGTAATGCATTTATTTAAGGGCATCAAGCAATGATGATCTTGTTCCTTTGTCTTGTGGGAAAGTGATGCTCCTCTGGATTTCAGGGAAGAGGTATACAAAAGCAAAGTGTCTTTTAAAAAAACAGACTAGATACAGAAAAAACAAAAATAAAGAAGGGGAAATGGAAATAGAAAAAGCATCACATGGAGGTAAAATGGAGCTTTGTTTTTCATAAAAGACATTTTTTTTTTGTCTTTTTGCTTTCATAAATAAGTAAGTTTAAAATGGTCATATCATTTCCTTAAATTCTTAGTAAATATATTTACTTAGTAAATATATTTGTTTTCAACAAGATCATTTAGAGAGATGGGGTCGCTAAAATGCAATTTATATAACTGGATCACTCTTGGCCCACTTTCCGGAGGCTTGCTGCCTCCTAATTTTTCTCCATCACTACTTCAGAGTGACTATGTCACAGTGCATACCTCATTATTACTTGCTTGCATACATTCCTCACTGATGCTCTCCACACTCCCACCTTGACGAAAGGAAGTCTTCTCAAAATTCTAACATTGCATATCTCCATCTTGTTTTCTATGCTCCAGCTTTCAAACATCACCCCTGCAGCTTCTTCATGCCAACTGCCTCCAATCAAGGCATACCTGAAGCTTTTCTGTTGTCTAGTCTGCAGCTTTCCTATGCCTCTGCCTGCTTTTGAATCTCTGACAAAATGCAAGAGATGATGGTTGACTCTCTTGCCCTAAAAAGTTCTGAATAAACAGCCTTTGCTTCTCATTTGGTTGTAATTCATTTATTTCCATAAATGTTTCAGGTTTTAAAGGAAAGATTTTGTGTAGACTATTCTCCTGGGTATAAAACAAGGCTCTAAGTTGCATTGGTTGAGAACCAAAAAAGTATTAATAGAACATGTAGGTGTTGAGGATGAAGGCTGACTTATGTCCTGAGTCATAGGTTGCATGAAATACCACCAACATAAATCTCGATTCTTTTAATGTCACACTAATGAACTCGGAAGACTGAGCTATATGCACTTTTGTGTACTGTAAGATCTGAAATGCTCATCTCAACAACTAGATTTTGTGTAAGGTAAAGAACTCTGCATTATATTTGAGGAGAAGAAGCTGTCTGGAGAACAGAAAGGAAATATCTTTTCAAAGTCCTACTGCAATTATCGCTAAGGAGTGCTTTCTTGACATCAACTGTGGAGACACACTCATCGGTCTGTTAGTGTAGGGCAGGATAATGATGATACTAATAACTAGAATGAGAACTATGTTAGACTGTTTCTCACTATCTTAGAATTTCTGAGTGAGAGAGAGAATCATCACTATGTTGATTCCATAGTTAACAAAAACTATAAAATGCTTTAGTATAAGGAGAAGTAGATCTTTTTTGTAAGGATTATGCAAGGATCATATAAAATATTTTACATTTATGTAAAATGTGGCTCAGATGGTAAAGAATCTGCCTGAAAATTCAGGAGAACCAGGTCTGATCCCTGGATTGGGAAGATCCTCTGCAGGAGGGTGTGGCAACCCACTCTAGTATTCTTGCCTGGAGAATCCCATGGACAGAGGAGCCTGGCAGGCTAGAGTACATGGGGTCAAAAAGAGTTGGACAAGACTGAGAGACTAACACTTTTCTCACTTTTCTATGAAAGAATTATATGAAATGTTTTATATTTATGCAGAATACAGCTACTAAGATAATAATTCATATGAAATATTTTACCTGAATAATACCTCCTACCATGATAAGATTTGGAAATTAGCATTTGGGATCATAGTGAAGATATATGGTCTGTGAAAATGACATAAATAAGCAGAATCTAGATCCACAAAAGATCAACATATCACTTGCTGACCATTATATTAATAGAAATATGTGTACTTAGTTTGATATGTGTATTTCTCTTTTTTGAAGAGGGTCAGTTCATTAAGGGAAAAACATGAAAAGTTTTCATTTTGGCAGTAACTGTCTCATCTATGATAAATACCCTCCAACCTGCCTCCATTTTTCCACTGGAGGTGCTCGTTTCATTAACAACGCCTCAATTTACTTCCACGGCTCCTCAGTTATTCATTATTAAGCTTTCACTGTTATTATTTTAGACTTTATGAAAACTTTAGCCTCATATTCAGTTCAAATCTCTTCTCTCCACCAGCAAAGAGTCTTGTAATGAGTGTGGTCATACAGTCGGCTTTTCCATGACAACTTTTCTCCTTCCCTCCACATGTGCTTGCTCCGCAGGCAAAGTGGAGATCTACAAAAGCCCTCACTGGCCTTTTTAATGGGATGTCTCTACTACTCTAGGCCTTTTGTCTATGGGGTGACTGCCCTCTTTCACACTGATGAGGAAGATACACATGAAGGCTGACACCAACTTCTTGGTGGGGCAGTCACAACTCCCTTTTCCACCCTCTTCTCCTGAGGAAGCACCTGGTTGTGCATGGGAAGAAATCCCAGTCTATTCCGTATGCAGTTACCCTTTCCTTACACATGTTGCACTCCCTAAGAGCTGACTGATATGCTTCTCTCCAGATATATTTTTTTTGTTTTGGGGGCTTTAAGATTGCATGGATTGTAAGAGTGAAGATATTGGAAGGGTGGCTTTTAGTGAAATGGTGATTATTATCAGAGAACATTTACAAATATGGTTGGCCTCAACCAATGAAATCTTTCTGAATTTAGAAGGAAGGGGACTTAGAATTTTTAGTCTTAAAACTCTAAGCTTGGTCACAATTCTGGGCATACACAAGTAATCCCCCTTCCAATGTTAACAATTTCTGATAACTCATATATTTATAAACTATATGACAAAATATAAAATATATGCTGACAAATTGCAATTGTTCAATTTAATATGTTTGTCTAAGCTTTTCTGGAGATTCTAGAGATTTTTGCAACTCTACAAATGCACTTCTCATAAGGAATAAATTTCATCAATGTGAAATATGAAATGAGGTGAGCATACTGAGAATATATACTTTAAGTGACTCAGCCTAGTTTACATTTTAAAAGTTAGTAAAAAATGTCAGATATTTAGAATAAAATAGTACCTAACCTACTCATAAACACACATACATACACACACCTACTAATAAAACTGTGCTAGCAATAAATATCAGCTTGTATTAGTTATTAAATGTGTACATCCTGCTGAAACATCATGCTAGGCATATAGGGCGAAAAAAATTGAGATATAAATGAGAAAGATAAATATCGTGCTCTCTCTTTGGTTATTATTTTCAAAAATCAAAATTTGATGCTAAAACTTTTAAAAACATAATTTGACATTAAATACTAATTCTTATAGTACATTGAAAAATGTGCATCTTAAAATCAACCACTTAGGTAAGTAGATTAAATTATTCATTTTATTACATTATTCACAGAAAAATTAAGGATACTGTTCTAATGTGTGCAATTTTAAATGTATTTTTCCTATTCACTGAAAAATGACATATTAATTTGAATTTATTCACCTATGCAATTGAGAAATGAATCTCAAGTTAGCAGAAATAAACTAATAACAAAATGATTTATCTTTCAGTTTTGTTAATACTGTAGTGCAAACATTTGTTGGAGAATTGAAACCCCTTATTAATCAATTAGACTATAACTTACCATCCTGTACTCCTTTCCTCCATCCATATTAAAAACAAAAACAAAAACACAGGAAGCATGGACAAATTAGGGTAATTTATGAAATACACTAGGTGAGGAAATAACTTTATTTCCTTTCATTTTACTTCCATGAACATAAATAAGCATTTATATAAATATTAGGTATTCTTCATTTCCAGAGTTTCTAACTTAGAAACATACTGTTAAAACAATATGCAGCATTTTCCCTATGTATATCAATAAATAAAGCTTTCCTCTTTGAATTTATTAATTCAATTATCTAGATGAAGTGATAAAAAGGTACTTGCCATAAACATGCTCTTGGTGAGGATCACCATGATGAGAACCAAAAAGCATCCTTTTGTATTTGTTGACAAGTTTGAGGACAGCACTGCCCATGGAGACTGAGAGACCTGTGCTTTGTATGAGTTCATCTATCAAGGGCATAAACACAAAAGTTGGGATCCAATAGCCATACATAAAGAAATATCTTTGTAAAAAAAAAAAAAAGAAATATCTTTCTTTGAGGAGTAAGGGTTGAATGAAATGAAAAAAATTGAGTAAACAATAAAATATTAGACTCCAATTGGACAGAAACTGGGTAAACAGAAATTACTTTTTTTGTTGTTAGGGAGTATGGAATTATCAGGAAAATAAGACTTTAAATTTTTGTCAGTAATTGAAAGTGAAGAATGCAGATGTAATGCCTGATAGTAAGAGGTTCTGAGATTAAATAGTTTGTACTGTGCTTTTATAATCATTAAAAATTACCCACTCTATCAGTTAAATAAGGTTTTATAAGCTTCAATCAGGATACAGAATGGAATTTTTCCAGTAAAATTCTCTTAGCTTTACTTCTGTGATAAAATATATTTATCTGGACTGGAACAATCATTTACTTTAATTGTTGATGAAAATTCTGTCATGAAAATCTGGCTTCAGAGAGACATTACAAATAAATGTCACATCCTTAATGGTGCCTTAGCGGAGTAATTATTGGGCATTGTGGACTATTCATGTCAGACCATCACAAAGACTTTTTAGAAACAGATGCACACATTAATCTGGAATAATTTAATCTATTTATACTTAATTTACAATGTGCAATACACCGATGTAATGGACATGAACTCGGGCAAACTTTGGGAGATGTGAGGGACAGGGAGGCCTGGCGAGCTGCAGTCCATGGAGTCGCAGAGTCAAACATGACTGGGTGGCTGAACAAAAACAGCCAACATTTTTGTACTACCAGAGGTTTGAACTAATGACTAGTATTTGCTTCTTTTTATTTTTGTAAAGTATTATAAAATACCTTTGAAGAATATCAAGAAAATAAGGAAAGAATAGTTAGTACTTTGATGTATTAGTGAATCTCCTGCAATATAACTACAACTAGCTGATGAAGATGTGCTTACATTTATGAAGATTCACTTGTATTTCACACATTTCCCCTAAAATTTCTTCTTCTTCTTTTTCTCTTCCTACCTGTCTCCCTCCTCTTCCTCCTACCCCATCTTCTTATCTTCCTCCCACTCACCCGCCTTTTCTTTCCTCTTCCATTATGTCAGCACTACAATAGATTATAAAATGGGGCCAAAATTAAAGGTGTTTGATAATCTGACACTTTTCTCCAAAATATGCATTCCAAAATATATTGAGATGAAAATATTCTGTGCTGAATGTACTTAATTTTGATAATAGGCAATTTCCTCCTTTATCTGAAGTCTTTTTATAAGCTCTTCTATCTGCTTAAAATGTCCTATCATCCTCTCCTTACATATACTTGACAAATTCCATCTCATCTTTTGGTTCAGGCATCATATTATTTAGAACAATTTGTCTAATTTCTCAATCTCATCAGATAGGAAATCCTTCTTTGTGATCTGATAGATTTATGAATATGGCTTATCATTATATTTAATCCATTCTTTTATAATTATTTGTATGTCTTCTCAGAGAACCTATACTTTCTAATAGTATTATTTTAATTAGAATATGTCATAGTATCTGAAACATGTCTAAATTAAAAACATATATAAAGAGTGCATAAATACATACATTAGCAAATTGGATTACTATTTTTTAACCTATTTTCTCTGTTTAAAAAAAATGCTAAATATTATGTCAAAAACAAAATATGAAATAATTCCCTGGTCCAAATTTTCAGGAGGAATACTGTCATATACTTTTAAACAGAAACTGATACTATATTTCAAAAATGCCTAGCTTGATTTATTGGCTAATAAATTATACATGTTGATGATTAAAAATGAGTTTTTTCTCAATGACCTTTTCCAATGGTGGTAACTTCTTAGAATGCTATGTAAAGAAAGATTCTAGTCCAGTGTCTGATACACAAGTTGTTCAGTAGTTAGTTATTAAATGCATTATTAAATGGACAACTATCTCTTAAATGTGGTTTTCTTACTAGTTGATGAATATCTGTCTGTTCTTTTTTACCTTGAGTTTTCAACTGATATTCTTCAAATAGTAATTTGTTTTGTCAAGAGAATGCAAATTGAATCCACCACAATGACTGAATAAAATAGAAGTTGGGTTCTCTGAAGACTTCCAAGTTATAAAATACCAAAAGGCTGGCTTTTTCCAAGAGAGATAATTAAAATTTGATTTCTTATTTTGTACTCATGTTATATAACATATGCCCTATTTAAAATAGCTCCCATAGTTAATATTCTTTTTAGTTCAGTTCAATTCAGTTGCTCAGTCATGTCCAACTCTTTGTGATCCCATGGACTGCAGCACACAAGGCCTCCCTGTCCATCACCAACTCCTGGAGCTTTCTCAAACTCATGGCCATAGAGTCCGTGATGCCATCCAGCCATCTCATCCTCTATCATCCCCTTCTCCTCCTGCCTTCAATCTTTCCCAGCATGAGGATCTTTTCTTACTAGCAGAATAAAAGAGTTCTTGTAATTTAATAAAACTAACTTTAGATATTTTAGCTTCATACCCATGTCATGGTATGAAACACTATTTGCATTCTCTTGACAAGACAGAAATTTGTCAATTCTTTTTCCATGAAATTTCTAGTATAATCTGAATTCTATAGGCAATGCTTATTCATTACAAATCAAGTGTCTAAGGTATCTTCTAAGGTACCTAAGTCTAAGGTATCTTCTTGAGCTGCTTAAAGATACTACTTGGTGAACAGAAACTTTTGATATTAATGATGTCAAATTATTCAAATTTTTCCTCCATGATATTTTCTGTCTGTATCTTTTAAGAAATATTTTCTTAACCATGTATCATGAAGAAATGCTTCAATATTTTTCAGCATCATTTTTAGTTCTTCTTTTTGATTTACATCTTCTTTAGATTTAGACCTTTTCTCTACAAGGAATTGGAAAGTGAAAAAAAAAAAAAAAGCGAAGTCGCTCAGTCATGTCCGATTCTTTGCGACCCATGGACTGTAGCCTACCACCCTCCTCCTTCCATGAGATTTTCCAAGCAAAAGTACTGGAATGGGTTGCCACTTCTTTCTCCAGAGGATCTTCCTGACCCAGGGATCAAACCTGGGTCTCCCACATCTTAGGCTGATGCTTGACCGTCTGAGCCACCAGGGAAGTCCTAAGGAATTAATAGGATGCCAGTTAATATGTGATATATTCACACGTTTATCTATTTTTTAATTTGTATATGAATGACAAGGTTGAAAGTGACCAAAATACATCCTTTACTCAGATTAAATAATTTGGGGCTAGCATAAAGAATGAATCAATGAATGCGTATGAGAATAAAGCGGTAAGAATCTGAGTTTAATGGTAATCAGAATAAAGAAAAATAGTGTGAGAGCTACTGGAACCATTACCGAGGAAGAATTTGCCAGATTTCATACATGGTCAATTTTGTTATTGCATGATTAGAGAATGAGGGTAATGTTAGAATGAAACATGGCCCAGGAAATAATAAAGAATTTATCTCCAAACACATTAGAACAGATTATTCTAAAAAGGCCCATATCCTGGGTGAGCACATTAAGTCCTTGATCCATGAAGAACATAATGTTGTTATCCAATAAATTCTGAATGAACATATATTGTTTAATGGGTAAAAAATAGTAAGTCATAGGATAGGGTTAATATTAAGGTGTTATCAGATAGTCAGGTATTATAATCTTGAAAAATGAAAGTTCTGAAAGGATCAGTGGATATCATCACAGGTTTGCCATGTCCGAAAAGCCAGCTAGTACAGGACTTGGTTTATGGAGCTAAAATCTCAATCCTGAGTGGTGAAAAAGTATGAAATTTGAATTTTATGCTGGTGATGCAAGGTTAATCTGTGAGCTTATAGTTGACTTTCCTTGCTCTCTAATCTGCTTTATTCTTGCTGAATCTGAAGTATTTCTGTTCTCAGGCATTATTTGTTGTCAGAAGGAGGCCAGGCAGCTATAGTTAAGTATTGATTCCAATGCAAAGAAGAACAGAGAAAATGCTGAATATGATGTGGCAGGTGGGCACTCAAGTGGAAATATTGAGAATTCCAAGGGTCTTGTATTGGACACAAGCAGCCACCTAAGGTGATGGATAGTTGAAGAGCTTTTAATATTTTGTGTGAGAGTTAATGCAACCCTTATTGTTTTATTAAAAATAGTAGTAATTAAGGGTAAATCAAATACTCTAATTCTTCAACCAAAACCAAGCTAATGCAATAATAATAGTTACATTTATTAATTATACACTTTTGTCACTAACCTATTCAATTCTCACAGAAAATTTATGAGGTAGAGTTGATTACTTAACTCACTTAACAAATGAAAAATGACAGCTTAAGCGACTTCCCCAGATTACTCAAAAGGTAACTGGCAGAAGCAGGGATCCAAATACACGTCTGCCTGTCCCTAAACCCAGTGATTTTATTTCTGAGCTACTTTGCCTTCCCACCTGGAGAAGCAACTACAGAGAATACAATTTCTGAGAAGCAGAAAAAGGATTTGCTCACAGAAAACACACCCCAGTCTGCCAAGTGATGCTTAAAATCCCCTTAACAGAGTGTTAAATTCTTTGCTTCCACAGTCTGAGATAAGGTTTAAAATGCAAATAAACTTTACAAAGATAACATTTGGGCTTAAATTCATGAAAAAAATAATAAAATCTTTTTGTGAGCAGATTTGTTGAGGGAATAACGATTATGTGCCACATGGCATGTGAAGAAAGGGGCATGGTGGGGCAAGGGAAAGTGGGGGAAAGTAGCAGATGAGGAATGTAAACACCCTGCATCACTGTTATCTGTGTGTGAGAGTCTGTCCTGAATTTTGTCTTGGCATGAAATTAGGATGTTCAAGGAAACAATAATAACAACAGAAGGGGAAGTACTGCTTTTGATAAACCCATGTATTCTAAAACTCTGAGAAGAGAATAAATACAATACTACTTAAAAGAATGTAAATTTTCTTAACTCCTTGCCTTTGATTTCCTGAAAAGTGCCACTAAGCCTTAAGGTTACCCTCTGCTTCCTCCCCTCTCCCCCGCCTCCGTAGTCTTCATTTTAAAAGCTGTTCATTCAGTTGTGCTCAGAGAGCCATTTCTACCTGCCAATGTTGTCTCTGGGAAAAGAGGCGAGTTAAAAGAAGGACATTTTGCTGCTCCTGTAATATTAGAAAATGTGCACAGCTGCTACAAATATGCTCCAAGGGTAACATCTGGAAAGAGAGTTTCCCACTTGATTAAATCACTGTCATTTAGCTGCAAGTACACATCTTTTCTTACGCTTTTCCTTATCCCTTCTTCAATTCCAGGTTCACAGTTCAAAAACAGAAATCATGCTTTAAATATACCTTCATTTCTGCTAAATTTAGAATTCTCCTACGTGTTTGATTTGAAAATTACATGCATCTTAAAATATTTAAAATTATAACTTATGGTTTTGATAAATTCTCAGAGTGCTTTGTCAAAACATTAAATAATTAACTGACCTTGAGTTGAAGAATGGGGTATACTTAATAAATTAAGAAATTGTTGAGCAAACTCTGATAGAAAAACTTCAAAATTTGGTATATTCATGAAAAATGTCTATGACAACTTAAACAACCAATAATGGAAATTTAATCTATACTAACAATACTTGAAAGGTTTCCAGAAGTCAGTAAAGAAATCTCTAGGACTCTAACTTTTTCCAAACAGATATATCTCAAGAACCAGAAGGAAAAAACACCACAACTCTACTATGAAGAAAAAAGAAAGCAAAATATTCTGACTATAGAATTTCAAGAACTGCTTTAATCAACAGAAAATACTTTCACACGGAGTGTTAACTTTGCCAGTTCAAATTACTTTTATTGTTATTGGCTTAATATAACAGAAAGACTCTTATCTATGATGATGGAATGATAATGTAGAAATAGAGTAATAGAGCGATTTATTCCAGAATGACAATAAAATGAAACATTAATCTCTCCCTCATACACACACATACATACCAGCTCCCCATCAAATAATTCATATAATGTTAGGCTTAAGTAAACACGAGAAAAAAAACCATAAGCTTCCCCAAAGCATTTCATTAGCTATTGTGCCTTGTGAGTTGCCAAGAAAGGTAAATAAAGTATGGGATATTGCCCATACTCACTGAATTATGAAACTATTATTCTGGGCATTAAAGTATTACCATTTTCTTGTTCAGTCACTCAGTCATGTCCGACTCTTTGCTACCCCATGGACTGCAGCACACCAAGTTTCCCTGCCCTTCACTATCTCCTGGAGTTTGCTCAAACTCATATCCATAGAGTCAATGATGCCATCCAAGCATCTCATCTTCTGTCACCCCCTTCTCCTCCTGCCTTCTTACTGAATATTTGTTATATCCCAGTACTACAATAAACACTTTATATATCTCATTTGATCCTCAAACAACTATATCACTTTATGAGCAATGTCTTTTCATTATTTCAGTTTACAGAAGTGGAATCAAGTCCAAAGTGATAGTCAATTTGCCTACAACAACAAAAATAGAAAAAATCTGAACCCTGTCTCCCTGATTCCCACATTTCTATTCTTTCCTACTGTGCTCTTTAACCTCCAACAATATAACCTGAAACCTACATCAAAATTGTATCAGTTCAGTTCAGTCACTTAATCACGTCTGACTCTTTGGGACCCCATGGACTACAGCACGCCAGCCTTCCCTGCCCGTCACCAACTCCCTGAACTTGCTCAAACTCATGTCCATTGAGTCAGTGATGCCATTCAACCATCTCATCCTCTGTCGTCCCCTTCACCTCCTGCCTTTAATTTTCCCCAGCATCAGGGTCTTTTCTAATAAGTCAGTTCTTCTCATCAGGTGACCAAAGTATTGGAGCTTCAGCATCAGTCCTTGCAATGAATATCCAAGACTGATATCTTTTAGGATTGACTGGTTTGATTTCCTTGCAGTCCAAGCATCTCTCAAGAGTCTTCTCCAACACCAGAGTTCAAAAGCATCCATTCGTCGGCCCTCAGTATCAGTCCCTAAATGAAATGTTCACTGATATTTATGATTATTTTCAAGCACAGAGAGAAATTTCATAAAAACTTATGAACATTAAACCCTACTCATCCACATATTACAAGTACTTACTAGTAATGCTTCTATTTTCAGTTGAATAAGCTTGCTACTTATACAAGGACCCAATGTAAAATGAAATATTATATTAATTGCATTCAAGTATACATAGTTTTTCATGTAGCATAACACTATTAACCATTATTTATCTTTGGATTTTTCATCCAACATTTGTTTTAATGAAAGAACAGAGGGCCATGTAATGCTTGAAATTCAATGCAAATGCCTTTATTTCTAGATCTATATTTTGCAAACCAAACTGAAAAGAAAGGAAGCAGGCAGAAAAAAAGGAATGAAGAAAGAAAGGAGTGAGGGAATAAAGGAGTGAAGAAAAGAAATTCAAAGGGAAAATTTTATTTCCGATCAGAGAAGAAATAAACAAAATAGAGACAAAGAAAATAATATAAAAGATCAATGAAACTAAAAGATGATTCTTTGAAAATATAGACAAATTTGATAAACCTTTAGTCAGACTCATTGAGAAAAAAAAAGAGGGAGAGGACTCAAATCAATAAACTTAAAAATTAAAAAGGAGACGTTACAACTGACACCAAAGAAATACAAAGGATAGTAAGAGATTATTGCAATCAGCTATAAACCAACAAAATAACCTAGAAGACATGGACAAATTCTTAGAAAGTTACAATCTCAAAGTCTGAACCAGGAAGAAATAGGAAATATGAACAAACCAATCATAAGTACTGAAATTGAAACTGATTTAAAAGCCTCCAACAAACAAAAGTCCAGGAACATATGGCATCTCAGGTGAATTCTATCAAACATTTAGAGAAGAGTTAGCACTTACACTTCTGAAACTATTCCAAAAATTGCAGCAGAAAGACATTCCCAAACTGATTCTGTGAGGCCACTGTCACCCTGATACCAAAACCAGACATATATACCACAAAGGAAAAAAAAAGAAAATTATGGGCCAATAGCATTAATGAAAATAGATGCAAAAATGCTCCTCAAAATCCTACGAAACTGAATCCTACAGTACATTAAAAGGATCATGAACTATAATCAAGTGGGATTTATATATGGAATGCAAGGATTTTTTTAATATCTGTAAATCAACCAGAGTGATATGCTTCATTAGCAAATTGAAGAATAGAAACCATATGATCATCTCAATAGATGCAGAAACATTTTTGACAAAATTCAACACCCACTTATGATTAAAATCTTTCCAGAAAGTGGGCATAGAGGAAACTTGCCTCAGCATAATAAAGGCCATATGTGAAAAGCCCAGAGCTAACATCATACTCAATGTTGAAAAGCTGAAAGAATTACCTCTAAGATCAAGAACACGAGAAGGAAGTACATTCTTGCCACTATTACTCAACATAGTTTTGGAAGTCCTAGCCATGGCCATCAGAAAAGAAAAAGAAATAAAAGGAATTCAAGTTGGAAAAGAAGCAAAACTTTCACTGTTTTCAGATGACATGATACTACATATAGAAAATACTAAAGATGCTACCAGAAAACTATTAGAGCTCAATGAAGAATTTGGTAAAATTGTAGAATACAAAATTAATACAGGGAAATTTATTGCATTTCTATACACTCACAATGATAGATGAGAAAAAGAAATTAATGAAACAATCCCATTTATCATTGCATTGAAAAGAATAAAATAACTATAGACCTATACTTCAAAAACTATAAGACACAGATAAAATAAGTAGATGACAAAAACAAATGGAAAGATATAAAATGTTCTTTTACTGGAAGAATCAATATTGTCAAAAATATTATACTACACAAGGCAACCTACAGATTCAATATAATCCCCATAAAATATCAATGGCATTTTTCACAGACTTAAAACAAAGAAACTAACAATTTATATGGAAAAGCAAAAGACTCTGAGCAGCCAAAGCAATCTTGAGAAACAAAAATGGAGCTGGAGGGATCAGGCTCTCTGACTTCAAACTACACTACAAAGCAACAGCAATCAGAACAGTATGGTACTGGCACAAAGCTAAACATATAGATCAGTGGATCTACAGAGAACCCAGAAGTAAACTCACACAACTGTGGTTAATTAATCTACAACAAAGGAGACATGAATATATTCAATACAATGGAGGAAAGACAGTCTTTTCAATAAGAGGTACTGGGAAACCTGCACAGCTACATTTAGAAGAATAAAATTAGAACATTCTCTAACACCATACACAAAAGTAAACTCAAAATAAATTAAAGACCTAAACTCTCCAGGCAAGAATACTGGAATGGGTTGCCATTCCCTTCTCCAGGATATCGTCCCTGGAGAATGAACCCAGGGAACAGGGAATGAACCCAGGTCTCCTGGATTACAGGCAGAGTCTTTACCACTGAGCCACCAGGGAAACAATTTAAGACTAGATGCTATAAAATTCTTAAAGGAAAACATAGGCAAAACACTCTCTTAAATAAATTACAGCAATATCTTTTTGGATCCACCTCCTAGAGTACTAAAAATAAAAACAAACAAAAAATCAAATGGTATCTAATTAAACTTAAAAGATTTCACATCACAAAGGAAACCATGAACAAAACAAAAGAAAACCTACAGACTAGGAGAAAACATTTTCAAATGATGCCACTAAGGGACCAATCTCCAAAATATACAAAGAGCTCATGCAGCTTAATGTAAAATATTACATTAAGTATATTATATTATATATTATATTATTATATTATAATATATTATATTATATATATTATATTAAGTATATACATATTAAGTATATATATAGCATTATATTAAATATATATTAATATTATCATATATTAAAAAACAATTCAATAAAAATGTACAAAAGACCTAAATAGACATTTTACCAAAGAACATATAGATGGCCAAAAAGCAGCATGAAAATACACTGAATAATGAAGAATGCAGATTGAAACTACAATGAGTTTTCATCTCACGCTGGTCAGAATGGCCATCACTAAAATGTCTACAGGCAATACATGCTGAAGAGGATATGGAGAAAAGGAAACCCTCCTATGCTGTGGGCGGTTCCTTAACATACCAAAAGTTGAACTACCATAGGATCCAGCAGTAATCCCACTCCTGGTCTTTTATCTCAGGAAAACCATAATTTGCAAAGATGCATGCACGCCAGTGTTCACTGCAACACTATTTACAATAGCCAAGATATAGGGCTTCGCATAAGCTCAGATGGTAAAGAATCTGACTACAATACAGGGGATCCAGGTTTGATCCTGCATCAGGAAGATCCCCTGGAGAAGGGAATGGCTACGCACTCCAGTATTCTTACCTGGAAAATCCGAGGTAAGAGATCTCAGGACAGAGGAGCCTGATGGGCTACAGTCCATGGAGTCACAAAGAGTCAGACATGGCTGAGTGACTAACAAACACTTTTCAAACAAACAGAAATGAGACATAGAAGCAACTTAAATGGCCAACAGAGGAAAGGATAAAGAGTGTGTGGTACATACATAGAATGGAATGTTAGTCATTAAAAACAATGAAATATGCCATTTTCAGCAACACAGATTGACCTAGAGATTATCATACTGAGTGAAGTAAATTAGAGAAAGACAAATACCACATGATATCACATACATGGAAACTTAAAAATGATACAAATGAACTTATTTATAAAGCAGAAACAGACTCACAGACTTAGAAATAAACATATGGTTACCAAACGGGAAAGGTTGGAGGGAGGGGTAAATTAGAAGTTTGGGATTAACATATACATACCACTATTTATAAAATAGATAACTAATAAGGATTACTGTGTAACACAGAGATATTTACTCAATATACTGTAAGGACCTATATGGGAAAAAAATCTGAAAAAGAATGGATATGTATGACTAAATCACTTTACTGTACAGCTGAATCTAATGCAGCATTGTAAATCAACTATACTCCAATATAAAATAAACATGAAATTTAAAAAATTGTAAGCAAATGACCAAACCAACAAATATACCTTGAGTTTTGTTTGTAGATCAGAATCACACTTTGATTTCAAAAGCCATATGTTTAAGTAAGTCACTAGCTTGAACCGCTATTAACATTTCCGAAGAGTCTGTGCACCCATTATGCCAGGTGACTGTGAGCTGTGCATTGGACAAGGTTTCCATGTTCCAGTTTAATGCCAATGTAACATACTTAACAGAGCCTCAAAATAGACAGAATTTCTATTGCAGCATCCGAGAGAGAATGCAATATGCGTTACCCTATGTATATTACCAAATTGGGAAATTTATCAAACTGACCAAAAATGATCAGTCTTATTTAGATTTACTCCTTTAGGTTTTGATATTAAAGGCCAATGTAAAATATATTACGTTATTCTGATGATTTAGCAGAAATTTATGTATTTTAAAGCAACTGTTAAAGAGATTTTGAAAGGTAGACTTGGTAGTGTTGAGAAGACTGGCAAAAATGAGAAGAATCTATCATGCAGATATATAATTATTATAAGGGGCTTTATTATTTACACTTTTTGATCCTTTGTAATTAAATCATAGGTTTGTAAAGCAACCTGCTCTGACCTCAAAAGAAGTAAATTGGAAAAGTAAATTACTGCTTATCTATTAATTAGTTTAAGGTGCTAATATTTACTCTAGGGCTGAATTCTTGCCCAAAGACTTTCTTAAATTACTCACTGGTCTTTAATTCTTGTCTGTTTTAATTTACATTTTGGAAGGACTTGAATATTGCTAGTCTGCATCTTAAATTATTACCGGATGGTGTAGAAATTGCTATTTACTCTTAATAGCCTAAGCTGTTGACCATCTAAAATTAATGTGATATATGCATTTCATGCTGTGCAACGTAATAACATTCTAATATGGCCCCCTAGTGTACCTGGCTTATATAATTTTCTATCCTGAAGTGTAACTGGTGAGATCTGTGAGTCTGGTAGCATACCACTTCAGTGATAATCTTATGTCACCCGGCAGAAGGAATTTTGCTGATATAATTATGATCTTTAATCAATTGATTTTGAATAAATTGAAAGGGATATTATTTTGAAAAGTAATATCCTTAAAAGGAGTCAGATAGACCTTATACCACCATTAGGAAAGCATGATGCTATGTTTTGAAGAGGACCACACGGCAGAGAATGCCAGGCACTCTAGGAGCCAAGAACAGCCTCCATTGACAGTCAGAAAGATAATAGGTACCTCAGTCCTATCACCATGATAATAAAAAAAAATCTGCCAATAACTTATGAGCTTATAAGAGATCCTTGACCTTTGGGTGAGAGAGCAGACTTAGTTGGAACTGATTTCAGCCTGTGACCCCACCCCACCCCCCAACAGAGAACCTACTCACAGAGTACCTAGAATTCTAACCAACAGAACTGTGAGATAATGAAAGCCATTAAATGCGTGGCAATGTGCCACCCAATGATGGAAAATAAACACAATGCTCTTTTTTTGGTGGAAATCTGTCATTATTCAAGTCTTGTTGGAACTTTGAAATATTCAGAAAGATGCTAAGAGGAGTGTCATGTGGGAAATTCTGCATCATTTTAGAGACGTAGCAGCAAATGCCCACTGATAGAAGACTACCATGGCTCTGAAAGTCTTGTTAGTCACCATCCAAACTTCACTTCATGGATGCATTTTTGTATGTGGAAAAATTAAAACAGGTCCTGATTAGATAGTTATCTGATTGTGATTCTTTTGAAGATGCTGAACTCATCATTGCTCTTAAATATCTCCTCAAAGATCAATGCCTAGAGGAACTTTCCTAAGGAAATTAAGAAAATAGAAAGCAGTGAGGAAGCCAGGAAGTGACAGAGATCTGTGTTTGAATTGGTGTGGCTGGGGTAGTGGCTTTAAATTGGAGGAAGAAGCAGGCAGGCATCCCTATGGAAGGTTAATATATAACATGCTATAGGATGAAGTCCTGGTGTCTCATCTATTAATACCACCTCTGCTTTGGCCTGTGAGCATCACCTCCCACCCAAGTGTGGGGTGAGTCTCTGAGTCTCTGCCATCTCAGCCCCATCCCACCACTGGCTTTGGACAAACAGTGCTAACCACTGTCTATCAGGCAGTTACATAATGCTCTGGTCCATATGTCCTCCAGTAAAATCAGCTATCACTGAACTGTGATTTAAGTAGCTGAGAGAGATAGGTGGGGCTGAGTTAACTCAGTGAGTAAATTTATTTACAGTTATTCTCCAAATCATGATGGCTCATGAATTAAAATCCAAAACAGCCTTAAGTCACTTCTCTACTGGAGGAAATGATAAAACCCTGAGTTGTGAACTTAGAGTAAGAAATAACTGAACGTGCTTTTTGGTGCTAGGGGCATTTTAGTCAGGTCCCGTTAAAGCCAGTAGTAAACTCAAGGGTGACAGGTATGGCTATCTGGTCCTTTCCCTTACACATTGATTGATAAGTAGTTAATGACACCAACTGATTATAAACTCATGGGCCTAAATACCTAGACATTTGAGGAACACAATTACTTCAGAAAAAAAATAATATTGGATCACAGTTCTTATTAAAAACAGATAGATTAGAAAAAATGCAACTATATACTGTAAGATACATATTGGTATAGTTTGGGAAACTAAAATAGACAGTATTAGTAATCACACTTGAAAGCAGTTACAAAATTGGACAGTCCTATGTAAATTGACTTATGGTGAGTCTACTAATAAATATACTAAAGCAGATAAGGAGATTTTAAAGCAATAGGAAGAAAAAATGTTGCATTAGAAAAATAAGCAAGCAGCAATATTAGATAAGAAAAATTTATTTGCAGAAATTAGAAAAAAGGAGGATAGATTGTCTCCAGTATACTATAGGTTCTGCAATCAGACTTCATTTCCCAGATTTTACTTCTTATGAAAATTATTTGTAATATACAGCATTTTTCTTCATTTGGAAAATGGTTGTAATATCTCAGCTTACTACCTCTTTGCTAAACTGTGGGATCTAATTAGAATGTAATACAATTATTTTGTTTTATTATATTAATGTTAATAATTATCAGTTATTTATTGAAAAAGTAATAATCTTTAATTTATAGCACTGATAGAAAGTTTTCTTCAAAAAATGCATTAAGTGATAAAACAGAGCAAGGCAATTTAAAGAAAGTATTAAGTAAACATAGTGTAGGTAGAAAAGAAAAACTCCAAAGATCTGCCAATGATTGAATTTTAAATGAACTGTGTACTTAAAATTTTGAGGAAAGGGAAATGTAGTCCCAAGAAGAGAAAAAAAAAATTGGAGCACTGCAAATCTGCAGTGTGTTCAAAGCTCAGGAAGTAATTTAATGTAATTGAAAATACAAGTTACATTTGGAACGTGACAAGAAATAGAACATATTGAGAGAGGCTAGATCATAGTGGGTCAATAGGATTATGCCAGACTAAGAATTTTATCTTGATTATAAAGGATATTTTTTAAGCGGAGGAATAATATAATTAAATGTGCTTCTTTTACAAAGATTACTTGGCAGTAGAAACTGGAGAGGTGTGAGCTGAAGGAGATGCCAAGATCAATTCAGATACTATGACTGCAGTCCAAGCAAGGTATGAGACTGACCTATAATGTTGGCACAGAGAATACAGAGGGGATAATAAATAAAGACAGCATTATGGAGGTAAAAATAGATAAGTGACTGATGGCACAAGAGCTTTAAAGAGAGGATGAAATATAAGATATGTCCCAGGTTTCTAACTTAGATGACTGCTTAAATTATTTTTGCTGTTAAGTCATGCCCGACTCTTTGTGACCCCATGGACTACAGCACACCAGGCTTCCCTGTCCTTCACTATCTCTCAGAGTTTGTTCAAACTCATGTCCACTGAGTCAGTGGTGCTATCCAACCACCTCATCTTCTGTCATCCCCTTCTCCTGCCTTAAATCTTTCCCAGGATCAGGGTCTTTTCCAATGAATCAGCTTTTCCCATCAGGTGGCTAAGGTCTTGGAGCTTCAGTTTCAGCATCAGTCCTTCCAATGAGAATTTAGGTTGACTCAGGCTTCCCTGGTAGCTCAAACAGTAAAGAATCCTGCAATGCGAATATTACTCAGCCATTAAAAAGAATTCATTTGAATCAGTTCTAATGAGATGGATGAAACTGGAGCCCATTATACAGAGTGAAGTAAGCCAGAAAGATAAAGACCAATACAGTATACTAACGCATATATATGGAATTTTAAAAGATGGTAACGATGTACAGAACAGACTTTGGGACTCTGTGGGAGAAGGCGAGGGTGGGATGTTCTGAGAGAACAGCACTGAAACAAGTATACTATCAAGGGTGAAACAGATCACCAGCACAGATTGGATGCATGAGACAAGTGCTCAGGGCTGGTGCACTGGGAATACCCAGAGGGATGGGATGGGGAGGGAGGTGGGAGGGGGTTCAGGATGGGGAACACATGTAAATCCATGGCTGATTCATGTCAATGTATGGCAAAAATCACTACAATATTGTAAAGTAATTGGCCTCCAACTAATAAGAATAAATGAAAAAAAAAAAAGAAAGAAAAAGAATCCTGCAACGCAGGAGACCCGGGTTTGATCCCTGGTTTGGGAAGATACCCTGGAGAAGGGAATGACTACACACACCTGTATTCTTGGCTGGAGAATTCCATGGAAAGAGGAACCTGGAGGCTACAGTCCATGGAGTTGCAGAAATGGACAAGACTGAGCAATTAATGCTTTCAGTTCCAAATTATTTTTAGTAATATTTAAATTCTTGGCTTTTATTCTTATTATAATAGGGGATAAACAAAGCAAATGTGAGGAGGAGCCAAGATGGCAGAGGAGTAGGACGGGGAGATCACTTTCTCTCCTACAAATTCATCAAAAGAATAACTGAACACAGAGCAAACTTCGCGAAACAACTTCTGATCGCTAGCTGAGGTCATCAGGCGCCCAGAAAAGCAGCCCATTGTCTTCGAAAGGAGGGCTGTATAGTTGGAGAAGTCCTGAGACTACAGGAAGAATAAAACTGAAATCCAGAGGCAGGAGACTTAAGCCCAAAACCTGAGAACACCAGAAAACTCCTGACTACATGGAACTTTAAGTAATAAGAGACCGTCCAAAAGCCTTCATACCTACACTGAAACCAACCACCACCCAAGAGCCAATAAGTTTTAGAGCAAGACATACCACGCAAATTCTCCAGCAACGCAGGAACATAGCCCTGAACATCAACATACAGGCTGCCCAAGGTCACACCTAACACATAGACACATCTCAAAACTCATTACTGGGCACTCCATTGCTCTCCAAAGAGAAGAAATCAAGTTCCACGCACCAGAACACTGACGCACGCTTCCCTAACCAGGAAATCTTGACAAGCCAATCGTCTAACCCCACCCACTGGGTTAATCCTCCACAACAAAAAGGAACCACAGACCTCCAGAATACAGAAAGCCCACTCCAGATACAGCAATCTAAACAAGATGAAAAGGCAAAGAAATACCCAACAGGTAAAGGAACATGAAAAATGCCCACCAAGTCAAACAAAAGAGGAGGAGATAGGGAATCTACCTGAAAAAGAATTTAGAATAATGATAATAAAAATGATCCAAAATCTTGAAAACAAAATGGAGTTACAGATAAATAGCCTGGAAACAAAGATTGAAAAGATTCAAGAACTGTTTAATAAAGACCTAGAAGAAATAAAAAAGAGTCAATTAAAAATGAATAATGCAATGAATGAGATCAAAAACACTTTGGAGGGAACCAAGAGTAGAATAACAGAGGCAGAAGATAGGATAAGTGAGGTAGAAGATAAAATGTTGGAAATAAATGAAACAGAGAGGAAAAAAGAAAAAAGGATCAAAAGAAATGAGGACAACCTCAGGGACCTCTGGGACACTGTGAAACGCCCCAACATTCGAATCATAGGAGTTCCAGAAGAAGAAGACAAAAAGAAAGGCCATGAGAAAATACTCGAGGAGATAATAGCTGAAAACTTCCCTAAAATGGGGAAGGAAATAGCCACCCAAGTCCAAGAAACCCAGAGAGTCCCAAACAGGATAAACCCAAGGAGAAACACCCCAAGACACATATTAATCAAATTCACAAAGATCAAACACAAAGAACAAATATTAAAAGCAGCAAGGGAAAAACAACAAATAACACACAAAGGGATTCCCATAAGGATAACAGCTGATCTATCAATAGAAACCCTCCAGGCCAGAAGGGAATGGCAGGACGTCCTGAAAGTAATGAAAGAGAATAACCTACAACCTAGATTACTGTATCCAGCAAGGATCTCATTCAGATATGAAGGAGAATTCAAAAGCTTTACAGATAAGCAAAAGCTGAGAGAATTCAGCACCACCAAACCAGCTCTTCAACAAATGCTAAAGGATCTTCTCTAGACAGGAAATGCAGAAAGGTTGTATAAACGTGAACCCAAAACAACAAAGTAAATGGCAACGGGACCACACCTATCAATAATTACCCTAAATGTAAATGGGTTGAATGCCCCAACCAAAAGACAAAGATTGGCTGAATGGATACAAAAACAAGACCCCTATATATGCTGTCTACAAGAGACCCACCTCAAAACAAGAGACACATACAGACTAAAAGTGAAGGGCTGGAAAAAAATATTTCATGCAAACGGAGACCAAAAGAAAGCAGGAGTCGCAATACTCATATCAGATAAAATAGACTTTCAAATAAAGGATGTGAAAAGAGACAAAGAAGGACACTACATAATGATCAAAGGATCAATCAAAGAAGAAGATATAACAATTATAAATATATATGCACCCAACATAGGAGCACCGCAATATGTGCGGCAAACACTAACGAGTATGAAAGAGGAAATTAATAGTAACACAATAATAGTGGGAGACTTTAATACCCCACTCACAACTATGGATAGATCAACTAAACAGAAAATTAACAAGGAAACACAAACCTTAAATGACACAATGGACCAGCTAGACCTAACTGATATCTATAGGACATTTCACCCCAAAACAATCAACTTCACCTTTTTCTCAAGTGCACACGGAACATTCTCCAGAATAGATCACATCCTGGGCCATAAATCTGGTCTTGGAAAATTCAAAAAAATTGAAACCATTCCAGTCATCTTTTCTGACCACAGTGCAGTAAGATTAGATCTCAATTACAGGAAAAAAATTGTTAAAACTTCAAACATATGGAGGCTAAATAACACGCTTCTGAATAACCAACAAATCATAGAAGAAATCAAAAAAGAAATCAAAATATGTATAGAAATGAATGAAAATGAAAACACAACAACCCAAAACCTATGGGACACTGTAAAAGCAGTGCTAAGGGGAAGGTTCATAGCATTACAGGCTTACATCAAGAAACAAGAAAAAAACCAAATAAATAACCTAACTCTACACCTAAAGCAATTAGAGAAGGAAGAAATGAAGAACCCCAGAGTTAGCAGAAGGAAAGAAATCTTAAAAATCAGGGCAGAAATAAATGCAAAAGAAACTAAAGAGACCATAGCAAAAATCAACAAAGCTAAAAGCTGGTTTTTTGAAAAAATAAACAAAATTGACAAACCATTAGCAAGACTCATTAAGAAACAAAAAGAGAAAAACCAAATTAACAAAATTAGAAACGAAAATGGAGAGATCACAACAGACAACACTGAAATACAAAGGATCATAAGAGACTACTACCAGCAGCTCTATGCCAATAAAATGGACAACTTGGATGAAATGGACAAATTCTTAGAAAAGTATAACTTTCCAAAACTGAACCAGGAAGAAATAGAAGATCTTAACAGACCCATCACAAGCAAGGAAATCGAAACTGTAATCAAAAATCTGCCAGCAAACAAAAGCCCAGGACCAGATGGCTTCACAGCTGAATTCTACCAAAAAATTTAGAGAAGAGCTAACACCTATCTTACTCAAACTCTTCCAGAAAATTGCAGATGAAGGTAAGCTTCCAAACTCATTCTATGAGGCCACCATCACCCTAATTCCAAAACCAGACAAAGATGCCACAAAAAAAGAAAACTACAGGCCAATATCACTGATGAACAAAGATGCAAAAATCCTTAACAAAATTCTAGCAAACAGAATCCAACAACATATTAAAAAAATCATACACCATGACCAAGTGGGCTTTATCCCAGGAATGCAAGGATTCTTTAATAGCCGCAAATCAATCAATGTAATACACCACATTAACAAATTGAAAGATAAAAACCATATGATTATCTCAATAGATGCAGAGAAAGCCTTTGACAAAATTCAACACTCATTTATGATTAAAACTCTCCAAAAAGCAGGAATAGAAGGAACATACCTCAACATAATAAAAGCTATATATGACAAACCCACAGCAAGCATCACCCTCAATGGTGAAAAATTGAAGGCATTTCCCCTGAAATCAGGAACAAGACAAGGGTGCCCACTCTCACCACTACTATTCAACATAGTGTTGGAAGTTCTGGCCACAGCAATCAGAGCAGAAAAAGAAGTAAAAGGAATCCAGATAGGAAAAGAAGAAGTAAAACTCTCACTGTTTGCAGATGACATGATCCTCTATATAGAAAACCCTAAAGACTCTACCAGAAAATTACTAGAGCTAATCAATGAATATAGTAAAGTTGCAGGATATAAAATCAACACACAGAAATCCCTTGCATTCGTATATACTAACAATGAAAAAACAGAAAGAGAAATTAAGGAAACAATACCATTCACCATTGCAACAAAAAGAATAAAATACTTAGGAGTATATCTACCTAAAGAAACAAAAGACCTACACATAGAAAACTATAAAACACTGATGAAAGAAATCAAAGAGGACACAAACAGATGGAGAAACATACCGTGTTCATGGATTGGAAGAATCAATATTGTCAAAATGGCTATTCTACCCAAAGCAGTCTATAGATTCAATGCAATCCCTATCAAGCTACCAACGGTATTTTTCACAGAACTAGACCAAAGAATTTCACAATTTGTATGGAAATACAAAAAACCTCGAATAGCCAAAGTAATCTTGAGAAAGAAGAATGGAACTGGAGGAATCAACCTGCCTGACTTCAGACTCTACTACAAAGCCACAGTCATCAAGACAGTATGGTACTGGCACAAAGACAGAAATATAGATCAATGGAACAGAATAGAAAGCCCAGAGATAAATCCACGAACCTATGGACACCTTATCTTTGACAAAGGAGGCAAGGATATACAATGGAAAAAAGACAACCTCTTTAACAAGTGGTGCTGGGAAAACTGGTCAACCACTTGTAAAAGAATGAAACTAGAACACTTTCTAACACCATACACAAAAATAAACTCAAAATGGATTAAAGATCTAAATGTAAGACCAGAAACTATAAAACTCCTAGAGGAGAACATAGGCAAAACACTGTCCGACATAAATCACAGCAAGATCCTCTATGACCCACCTCCCAGAATATTGGAAATAAAAGCAAAACTAAACAAATGGGACCTAATGAAACTTAAAAGCTTTTGTACAACAAAGGAAACTATAAGCAAGGTGAAAAGACAGCCCTCAGATTGGGAGAAAATAATAGCAAATGAAGAAACAGACAAAGGATTAATCTCAAAAATATACAAGCAACTCCTGCAGCTCAATTCCAGAAAAATAAATGACCCAATCAAAAAATGGGCCAAAGAACTAAACAGACATTTCTCCAAAGAAGACATACAGATGGCTAACAAACACATGAAAAGATGCTCAACATCACTCATTATCAGAGAAATGCAAATCAAAACCACAATGAGGTACCATTACACGCCAGTCAGGATGGCTGTTATCCAAAAGTCTCCAAGCAATAAATGCTGGAGAGGGTGTGGAGAAAAGGGAACCCTCTTACACTGTTGGTGGGAATGCAAACTAGTACAGCCGCTATGGAAAACAGTGTGGAGATTCCTTAAAAAACTGGAAATAGAACTGCCATATGATCCAGCAATCCCACTTCTGGGCATACACACTGAGGAAACCAGATTTGAAAGAGACACATGGACCCCAATGTTCATCGCAGCACTGTTTATAATAGCCAGGACATGGAAGCAACCTAGATGCCCATCAGTAGATGAATGGATAAGGAAGCTGTGGTACATATACACCATGGAATATTACTCAGCCATTAAAAAGAATTCATTTGAATCAGTCCTAATGAGATGGATGAAGCTGGAGCCCATTATACAGAGTGAAGTAAGCCAGAAAGATAAAGAACATTACAGCATACTAACACATATATATGGAATTTAGAAAGGTGATAACGATAACCCTATATGCAAAACAGAAAAAGAGACACAGAAATACAGAACAGACTTTTGAACTCTGTGGGAGAATGTGAGGGTGGGATATTTCAAAAGAACAGCATGTATACTATCTATGGTGAAACAGATCACCAGCCCAGGTGGGATGCATGAGACAAGTGCTCGGGCCTGGTGCACTGGGAAGACCCAGAGGAATCGGGTGGAGAGGGAGGTGGGAGGGGGGATTGGGATTGGGAATACATGTAACTCCATGGCTGATTCATATCAATGTATGACAAACCCACTGGAAAAAAATAATAATAATAATAAAAAAAATAAATAAATAAAAAGAAAATGTTTCTTGATAGCTTATTATGTGCCAGGCTGAGTGCTAAGGGTATTTCCTACATTACTCATCTAATCTTCAGAATTTACAAGCAAAGATGATGAAATTATGATGTCCATTTTACACAAGAGACAACTAAGTCTTAGAGTGGTTAAGTAGTCGACCAGCAGCACAGGAATGTGGCTGTAGGCTGCCTTACTCCCTCATCTGGACTTCTAAAGTCCACCTGTTATGCTTCTAATGATACTGCTTATAAAGCCAAGCACATAGGAAAATAATGAGAAATTTGGGGGGAGACAAAATGACTTTTGTTTGGTCATATAGTTTTGGATGTCTGTATGTAATTCACATACTTTGTATTAGATTTCTAATATATAATATTAGAGGAATAAATAATTTTCTAGTAGGAAACATTAGAGGAATTCGAGCTGGCTGCTAAAATGTAAGAATAATCAGTGAATTGGTGGCAGAGGAAGCATGAGCAGACAACAGGTAACTCAAAGAAAGTAGAATTATTTAAGCGCAGAAGAAATTCATAACTGGGAGAGAGAAAGACTGACATTTCAGTAACAGGTGAAAAAAGAGCAAAAAACTGACACTGGGAGAAAAGTGAAGGGGATAAATGGGAGAAAACTGGAATGATGTTACCAAGCATGTTAAAATTGTTAAAAATAAAGAATGGTTAGCACTGAAAAATGCCACACCACAGATAAGGAAAATGTGTACTTAGAAATGACCTTTGCATTTGGCACTTAACATGGACACTGACAACTTCGGAAAAAGCAGATGGAAGGAGTTAGGTAGGCAGATTACTCTGCGCTAATGAGTTTTTAGAAAGTGAAAAAGTGGCAGTTACTTTATTAAAAAAAAAAAAAAAACTCATCTGTGAATAGGAAGGGAAGTGATATAATTACAGAAGAAAATGAAGTTAAAGAATGATTTTGTTTTAAAAATGAGAGAGACCTAGGGGTGTCTCCCTAGTGAAGGAAAGCTCCAGGAGAGAAGGGGTAAGGCTGGGTATGCAGACAAGAGAGGAGATAGTTGATGGAGAAAAATTCCTTCAAGGGAAAGGAAGGTAAGGATCCAGGGCACACACAGGACCAACCATTGATAAGATAAACAATGTTTAATAGAGACTGGAAATAAGGCAGTATGTAGATTTCCATCTGTTTTTAGGTTGAAGGTAGGACATCTGAAGGATCCTCACCCAATAATTGCCATTTATTTGTGAAATGTAAGAGGTTTTCTCTCTGAGAGAGTAGAGAGAACACAGGAAAGGGGCAGACACCCTGTGAAAATTTTTAAAGATTGTGAATAACATCTCAGGGATAAAAGATAGAAAGCTGTCATAAAATCATTGAAAAATATTACTTTCTCTAGTCATGGAGACTGACTGTAGGAACTATAGACAGAAATGCTAGGACTGACCAAAGCTTTAGGCCTGGCCAAACATGGAACTTGCAGGTGGGACTATTAGTGAAGGGAAAGCTATGTGTAAAATAATCTTAAGTAATGGATATTTTACTGCATGAGAAATTCAAATGAATAGAGTCATGCTACTAAAGGGCAGCTTTAAGTTAGGACATTTGCAGTGTATGGCGTGGCAATGAGTTGTGAATGTGGAGTAGTGGTGAAGCTTTTAAAGTCAAAGATGTAACTAATGTAAAATCCATGTAATGTATGCAAAGGGAACGCCAACGATGGCAACCCTCAGAATCACAAGAGCATGACTGCCTGGGCTCATCCTAAGGGTACTGTTTTGATGCGAATTATATATTTACAATATTGGAGTTTTAAAGTGAAATGGTCCCCTGAATTGATGCTATAATCTTCTAGGGTTGTAACATGATTTGTGTTGAAAATCCAGTTGCCAAAGACCCTGGTGAAATCCAGTGTTCTAGCAGAGGGTATGTAGCTGGGTTTTACAAGGCTAGAGGATAAATACCTGAAGGTAGAATAGTAATTTTATGCAAGGATGGGCATCAAGAAGGGCAGAAACGGTAAGCACCTAACATACACAGAAGAGATTAGGAAGAGGTGGCAAGAATACAGAGAAGAACTATACAAGCAAGGCCTCAAGGAGCTGGGTAACCACAATGGTGAGGTCAACACAGTGGTGATGACATCCTGGCATATGAAGTCAAGTGGCCCTTAGGAAGCATTACTATGAACAAAGCTAGTGGAGGTGATGGAATTCCAGGGGAGCTATTTGAAATCCTAAAAGATGATGCTATGAAAGTGATCTTTGGAGATCTCCAGCAACTTTGGAGAACTCAGCAGTGGCCACAGTGTTGAAAAAGGTCAGTTTTCATTCTAATCCCAAGAAGAGCAATGCCAAAGGATGTTCAAACTACTATATAATTGTGTTTACTTGACATGTTAATTAAGGTTATACTCAAAATCCTTCAATCTAGGCTTCAGCAGTACATAAATGGAGAATTTTAGATGTACAAGCTGGATTTTGAAGAGGCAGAGGAACCAGAGATCAAATTGCTAACATTTGTTGGATCGTGGAGAAAGCAAGGGAGTTCAGGAAAGCATCTACTGCTTCACTGACTACACTAAAGCCTTTGACTATGTGGATCACAACAACCTGGAAAATTCTTAAAGAGAAGGGAATACCAGACCACCTTACCTGTCTCCTGAGAAACCTGTATACAGGTCAAGAGGCAACAGTTAGAACCTGACATGAAATAATGGATTGGTTCAAAATTGGGAAAGGAGAATGACAAGGCTATATACTGTCACCCTGCTTATTTAGCTCATATGCAGAGTACATCATACAAAATGCTGAGCTGGATAAATCACAAGCTGGAATCAAGTTTCCAGAAGAATTATCAATAACCTCAGATATGCAAATGATACCACTCTAGTGGCAGAAAGTGAAGAGGAAGGAACTAAAGAGTCTCTTGATGAGGATGACAGAGGAGAGTGAAAAACTTGGCTTAAAATTCAACATTAAAAAAAAAGAAAAACTAAGATCATGTCATCTGGCCCCATCACTTCATGACCAGTAGAAGTGAGAAAAGTGAAAGCAGTGACAGACTTTATTTTCTTGGACTTCAAAATCACTGATGGTGCCTGCAGCCATGAAATTAAAAGAAGCTTGCTCTTTGGAAGGAAAACTATGACAAACCTAGACAGTGTATTAAGGAGAGACATCACTTTGTATAGTGAAAGCTATGGTTTTTCCAGTAATCATGTACAGGTGTGAGAGTTGGACCATTAAGAAGTTGAGTGCCACACCATTGATGCTTTAAAATTGTGCTGGAAAAGACTCTTGAGAATCCCTTGCACTGCAAGTAGATCAAACCAGTCAATCCTTAAGGAAATCAACACTGAATATTAATTGGAAGAGCAGCTACTGAAGCTGAAGCTCCAATACTTTGGTTACCTGATGTGAATTGCCGATTCACTGGAAAAGACACTGATGGTAGGAAAGACTAAAGGAAAAGCAGAAAGGTAAGGCAGAGAATAAGACGGTTAGATAGCATCACTGACTCAATGGACATGAAAGTGAGCAAATTCCTGCTGATAATGGAAGACAGAGGAGCCTTGTGTGCTATAGTTCATGAAGTCGCAGAGCCAGACACAACTTAGTGTCTGCACAGTAACAACATTTTGAAATGATAACAATTTGATCCTCACTGCCTCATGCAGCCCCTTGGTATTTTATGGTAGAAATATTTATTACTGTTTGTATTATCATTGCAGTCTGAAGGCCATGACAAATTATAAATCTAAAACATCAGTGGGAAAAGACAGACCCCATATGGGCATATTGATTATGGAAGCCCCAAAAATCACAGGAGCATAATTATTTGAGCTGATCCTAAAGGAAACTTCCTCCACCTCATTGAGTTTTCAGAGGAATGGTTCTTAATATAGGGACAAATACAGAATTTCTTAGCTATTCTATTTAAAACATTATCATGCTTTATTTTTCAGTATCTAAATTTAAAAATTTGGAATAATGCTCATCTCAGCAACTTAATATGTACAGCCAACATACATAAACTAGAACACAAAAGCCTGTGCTATTTATTGGGAAAATCTACTAGGTGGAAAAAAAAATCCAAGAATAGAGTCATTGTAAATTATATATTTGTGTGCAAGAATTTAAGTTGTGCAAAATACGCTACTCCATCAGCAAAACCCATAGCATTTATAGATCAGCAAAAACATCTTTGAGCATTCTTCAGATATCTGGCTTAGCAAAAACTTGAAAAAAGCACTCAGTCATGTATTTTTGTGTTGGATAGGTAAGCCTATGAATACTTCACAAGGCAAATTCAATCTTCATTTTTCTATACCATCTATGTCATCCCCCATCCATGCTGAATTTGTGGAAAATATTACCATTTCCACATTATACATTTATTTTGAGAGGAAAGATAATGGGATCTCAAGACTGCTGCTGCTGCTGCTGCTAAGTCACTTCAGTCGTGTCCGACTCTGTGCGACCCCATAGACGGCAGCCCACCAGGCTCCCCCGTCCCTGGGATTCTCCAGGCAAGAATACTGGAGTGGGTTGCCATTTCCTTCTCCAATGCATGAAAGTGAAAAATGAAAGTGAAGTCACTCAGTCGTGTCCGACTCTTAGCGACCCCATGGACTGCAGCCTATCGGGCTCCTCCGTCCATGGGATTTTCCAGGCAGGAGTACTGGAGTGGGGTACCACTGCCTTCACTCAAGACTGCAAGGGATGCTAAAGGTCAGGAGCCCATCCTCACAACTGGGCAGAAATTGCAATGTTTAGGGTTTTCATAATCACCTGCGGTTTGTTAGTCCTGCAGCTACTTGAGTGAGCCATGTGACGATGAGTTTTATTGCTTCATCACAGCCATGGTGTGAGGTTCTTTTCTTTAGTAATGAGAAAGTTTATTGAGTGTGCTATGGGCTGAACTGAGTCCCCCACCAAAATTCATACGTTGCAATCCTAACCTGCAGTCTCTCAGATAGTGACAATTATTTGGAGATAAGGTATTTAACAGGCAATTAAGTTAAAATGAAGTCATTAGGGTGGGCTCTAACCCAGTATAACTGATGTCCTTATAGGAAGAGGAGATTAGGACACAGACATGGGGAAGAATATGATGGGAAGAACAAACAGGAAGACAATCCAAGGAGTGAGGCCTCAGAAAAAACTAACTCAGCTGTACCTTGATCTAAATCTCTGAGTCTCCAGAATTGTGAAACAAATAAGCTACAGGTGTTTAATACAAAGTCTTTGGGCCTTATCATGGTGGTCTTAATAAACCAACCAAGGAGGTAAAAGGGAAACAACCCCTAATAAGCACATAAGCTCTTGCAGACAGTTTTCAGGACTGCCTTGCCAGTCACAGGTCAGTTATCATTTCATGGAATACTGATACAAACAGTTCAACTAGAGAGATCAAGGCTGCTAAAGGATCTGTATGTGACTTCGAATCCTGACTTTTGTACTATTTTTGCCCCCTTACATTTCAGAAGGAGGGTTTGAAAAACAAGCTTAGCATTCCCTGGGGTGAAAGGGGTGGGGGAAAAAAAAGAATTTAAATTACCTGCTAATGAGTAAAACTCCTTGGTGTATAAAGCTAAACTTTAAGTTACTAATTCAAAGATTTTCTGTTTAATGTATGATTTCAGAATACACTCCAATTTAGTGTTTAGGGCATTAGGAAAACTCAGAAGCACAGCTTGAATGCATTTTAATTATAAAATTAAAAGATGGGATATTGAACTGCTTAGTATGCCACTTACATACTTTCAAATAATAATGAGTGTTTCAAAATAAGCAGTAGTCTTATAAAATCCAAGTGGTTGATAGTTGGGTTATGGTAAATATGAACAAAATGAAATTTTCTTATCTGAAAAGCAATCCATAGAATGAGACCGTACCAAATATTTGCTGCAAATGTCAACAATATAGTGAATCTCAGCAGTCCTTTGAGGGATGCAAGACAGATAGAAAATGACTCAGTAGTAAAACAAATAATTCATACTGATAATTTTTTAAGTGGAGCAAACATTTCCTGTAGGTAAACACTAACATTTCCTACCTCTCTGCTACTGAATGATATGGGGAAAGTCCTCCAATAATTGCTACACAATTAAACTGTAGGAAACATGATGATCTTGTCATGATGTAAGAAGCGCTCTCCTTTTACCAAAGAGATGGGTATCAGAACTCTTCTGTGAGTTGTTCCTTATCAGGGATCTATACTACTAATAAATAAACAGCAAATAATATCTTCTAAATTGGAAGAATATCTGCATTTTTCAGTTGCAAAACCTATCAGTGAGATGTTCTCTGATGATTTTGCTTTTCAACTATATCCTTGAATCCAACTAATTATGATACTTAAAAAGTCCATCAGTGAAAGAAGGAAACACATTGTCTGAGACATAGGGAAGGATAGGAAGATTTGAGAGATTATGGGCCCCTTGGGATTCCCTGATGGTTCAGACGGTAAAGCGTCTGCCTACAATGCGGGAGACCCGGGTTCGATCCCTGGGTCGGGAAGATCCCCTGGAGAAGGAAATGGCAACCCACTCCAGTATTCTTGCCTGGAAGATCCCATGGACTGAGAAGCCTGGTGGGCTACAGTCCATGGGGTTGCAAAGTCAAAATACGACTGAGTGACTTCACTTTTCACTTTTCTATTGACTCAAGGATTGATTAAAAATGTGATTAAAAGCATAAACTGCTGGGTGAAATTGGAATTGACTATGAGATATCCCAAAAGAGTTTTTCAAATAGTTTGATTAACAGTTTTGCCAATATAACATACTGTAAAAATATTTTATTCTTTGTAAAATATGTTCTAGTATTATAATCTTCACAATAGATTTATTGTACCTAGTTAATATTGTTTTATTCAAATATATATATGATTTTCATTTTATTTATCTTTCTCTTTTACAACTTCAAAATGAAATATAGTTCAAAAAACTGACTCAATAAATAGGACTAATGGTTTAGTGGCCTTGCTTTCAAGAATCTCACTGAAATTGCAGACCAGTACGAATTTTATTTTTTTTATTTTTATTTTTTATTTTTATTAGTTGCTAGTTAGAGGCTAATTACTTCACAACATTGCAGTGGGTTTTGTCACACATTGACATGAATCAGCCATGGAGTTACATGTATTCCCCATCCCGATCCCCCCTCCCACCTCCCTCTCCACCCGATTCCTCTGGGTCTTCCCAGTGCACCTGGCCTGAGCACTTGTCTCATGCATCCCACCTGGGCTGGTGATCTGTTTCACTATAGATAATATACATGCTGTTCTCTCGAAACATCCCACCCTTGCCCTCTCCCACAGAGTTCAAAAGTCTGTTCTGTACACCCGTGTCTCTTTTTCTGTTTTGCATATAGGGTTATCATTACCATCTTTCTAAATTCCATATATATGTGTTAGTATGCTGTAATGTTCTTTATCTTTCTGGCTTACTTCACTCTGTATAATGGGCTCCAGTTTCAACCATCTCATTAGAACTGATTCAAATGAATTCTTTTTAACGGCTAGTGAATATTCCATGGTGTATATGTACCACAGCTTCCTTATCCATTCATCTGCTGATGGGCATCTAGGTTGCTTCCATGTCCTGGCTATTATAAACAGTGCTGCGATGAACATTGGGGTGCACATGTCTCTTTCAGATCTGGTTTCCTCTGTGTGTATGCCCAGAAGTGGTATTGCTGGGTCATATGGCAGTTCTATTTCCAGTTTTTTAAGGAATCTCCACACTAGAACGAATTTTATTAAAGTTCTCATCCATTTCCAGGACCAACATTTTTTTAAAAACACCTACCAATGTCTTGGTTCACCTCAAGCTAGAAAAACAGAAGATGCCTTTTGTTAAGATGAAAAAAATGCAACATGACTTCTACCATTGTTAACAAAACAAAAGCAACATTAACAATAAAAGTAGAGTTGACATAAGCAGTATAAATGCTTGATTTATCTAGGTATAATGGCTCTAATTTGGTTGGATAATTTTTCTTCACTTTCACCTCACTCCTCAAACCCCCAGAAACAGACCTGAAGAACCTGAAACTGTTTCCTCTTCTCACTCTTTGAAGAAAAAAATTAGTTAAAATCTTATTGACGGAGAGCTTGAGTTGGAGTTGAGAGGAAGACATGAGACCTGAGAGGGAGATGAGACATGTTAAAAATTTGAAAAAAACTGCTCTGAATTAAAGGAAGAATAAGGAGTACAGAGAGAAGGAATGTAAACTAATGAGAATTGATATGTACACTGAGAGGAAACATTAAAAATAATGAAAAAATTGTGACATCATCTGAATTCCATGTATATACTTGGTCATATTAAGCTATGTCTTTCTCTGATGGAAATATACTTGTACTTTGCCACATTGATTAGGCCATGAGGGACTAAATACAGAAGTACAAAAATAAAAGAAACTTGATAAGAGAATTGGAAAATAAGAAACAATGGCTGTAAGAAATAAGGACAGAGAATGATTTACAGAAGTTGTAAAGCATATTGGAACGTGTTGATGGTAATACACATCAGGGCTAAGAAACCCATGATCATGTTCAAAGATGACAAGATTATAAGAAAATACTTGTCCTTCAAAATCCACAAACAATTCTACAGTCAGAAAGAGAAGCCCTAGAGGCAAGAAGAGATTGTGTACAAACCTGAAATACAGAAAAGCAGAGTTTTCCATTCTTCTGCCCTACAGCTATCTGAGCAGAGAGGAGCTGAGACCAAAAGAGGAAAGCAGTGACTCTGGAAACAGAATGGCAACAGGAGAGGCATTAAAATAGCACATCTGGAAGATAAACTCATCAGGGGATTCATTCCTATAATCAGAATTCCATTTACTACAAATACAGGAAGACACTGTATTTCCATTTGGACTGAGGATTAATGCTTATTAATTTTGTTTAAAATTAGCTTTAAAATATGAAGTTAATTTTTAAATATGAACAATCAATTATCACCTAATGTCTGAAGAAAATAAGCAACATTCAAGAGGAGCATCAAAAAAGAATTCTCCCACACAGTTTTCTAAAGGAAACATTATTAAAGTTAGCATAAAATAAAAATTAAATTAAAATTAGTATAATCAATCTTGAAGAAATATTGGAGAGTTAAAACCTCAATTTTATCCTTTAAGAAGTATAGTTTGCTAGGAAAATATAAGTGTTCTAGGGAAAAGATAATTGCCACCACAAAATTAAAGAAAACATTAACTAATGATCATACTTTAAATGGCTGGGCATAAAATGAGGGAACAGGAAGTTTTTAATACAAAAATTGAAAAGACGACTTGTGAAGCTAATCCTACCTATAATTTTCCTATTTTCAGTCATGTGAGAAACACATAGCACATTTATTTACCAGCTAATATGTGCAATAGTAATTCCAGAGAGTACTAAAATATAATTTCACAAATCACTGAAGTAAGATTATATCACTCTTTTACAGATAGAAATACAGAAGCTTAGAATAGCTGCTAACTATCTTCAAGTGATTCAGATAAGAGATTGGCCACTGTCCTGCCTCTCAGAATCTTAAAGTATTCAGGTGTTTGGGTTCTCCAACCAGCATCAGGTACAAATTCCAGGGTCCAGGATGCAAATAATGACTAGAAGTCCAAATAAGCTCAATATTGTTTAGCAACCTAATTGGTAAAAGAATTTGAAAATTATAGATACACATATATGTATAAATGAATCACTTTGTTGTAGAGTTCAGTTCAGTTGCCTGAACTTAATGCAATAGTGTTCATCAGTTCAGTTCAGTTGTTCAATTGTGTCCGACTCTTTGCAGCCCCATGGACTGCAGCACAACGGCCTTCCCTGTCCATCACCAACTCCTGGAGCTTGCTCAAACACATGTCCATTGAGTCGGTGATGCTATCCAATCATTTCATCCTCTGTAGTCCCCTTCTCTTGTCTTCAATCTTTCCCAGCATCAGGGTCTTTTCCAATGAGTCAGTTCTTCACATCAGGTGGCCAAAGTATTGGAATTTCAGCTTCAGCATCAGTCCTTCCAATGACTATTCAGGACTGATTATCTTTAGGATTGACTGGTTGAATCTCGTTGCAGTCCAAGGAACTCTCAAGAGTCTTCTCCACCACAGTTCAAAAGCATCAATTCTTCAGGGCTCAGCTTTCTTCATAGTCCAATTCTCGTAACCATACACGACTGCTGGAAAAAACATAGTTTTGAATAGACAGACCTTTGTGGGCAAAGCAGTGTCTCTTCTTTTTAATATTGAAAGGTTGTTGCTGAATCATGCAAAGATACCAGGGTTCTTGGCATCTGGGGGAGAAGAATTCAATCCCGGGCCAGAGACGAGGCTGGATCGCTCAGAGCTTTTGTATAATAAAGTTTTATTAAAGTGTAAAGGAGATAGAGAAATCTTCTGACATAGACATCAGAAGGGGGTAGAAAAAGTACCCCCTTGCTAGTCTTAGCGCTAGAATTATATACTCTCAAATTAGCTATTCAGTTCAGTTTAGTCACTCAGTCGTGTCTGACTCTTTGCGACCCATGAAGCGCAGCACGCCAGGCCTCCCTGTCCATCACAAACCCCCGGAGTTTACCAAAACTCATGCCCATCGAGTCGGTGATGCCATCCAGCCATCTCATCCTCTGTCATCCCCTTCTCCTCCTGCCCCCAGTCCCTCCCAGCATCAGGGTCTTTTCCAATGAGTCAACTCTTCACATGAGGTGGCCAAAGTATTGGAGTTTCAGCTTCGACATCAGTCCTTCCAATGAACACCCAGGACTTATCTCCTTCAGGATGGACTGGTTGGATCTCGTTGCAGTCCAAGGGACTCTCAAGAGTCTTCTCCAACACCACACTTCAAAAGCATCAATTTTTCAGGGCTCAGCTTTCTTCACAGTCCAACTCTCACATCCATACATGACCACTGGAAAAACCATAGCCTTGACCAGATGGGCCTTTGTTGGCAAAGTAATGTCTCTGCTTTTTAATATGCTCTCTAGGTTGGTCAAAACTTTCCTTCCAAGGAGTAAGCGTCTTTTAATTTCATGGCTGCAGTCACCATCTGCAGTGATTTTGAAGCCCAAAAAAATAAAGTCTGACGCTGTTTCCACTATTTCCCCATCTATTTCCCATGAAGTGATGGGACCAGATGCCATGATCTTAGTTTTCTGAATGTTAAGCTTTAAGCCAACTTTTTCACTCTCCTCTTTCACTTTGATCAAGAGACTTTTTAGTTCCTCTTCACTTTCTGCCATAAGGGTGGTGTCATCTGCATATCTGAGGTTATTGATATTTCTCCCGGAAATCTTGATTCCAGCTTGTGCTACTTCCAGCTCAGCGTTTCTCATGATGTACTCTTCACAGAAGTTAAATAAGCAGGGTGACAATATACAGCTTTGACGTACTCCTTTTCCTATTTGGAACCAGTCTGTTGTTCCATGTCCAGTTCTAACTGTTGCTTCCTGACCTGCATACAGGTTTCTCAAGAGGCAGGTCAGGTGGTCTGGTATTCCCATCTCCTTCAGAATTTTCCACAGTTTATTGTGATCCACACAGTCAAAGGCTTTGGCATAGTCAATAAAGCAGAAATAGATGTTTTTCTGGGACTCTCTTGCTTTTTCAATGATCCAGCCGACGTTGGCAATTTGATCTCTGGTTCCTCTGCCTTTTCTAAAACCAGCTTGAACATCTGGAAGTTCTCGGTTCATGTATTGGCTTAGAGAATTTTGAACTTTACTAATGTGTAAAATGAGTGCAATTGTGCAGTAGTTTGAGCATTCTTTGGGATTGCCTTTCTTAGGGATTGGAATGAAAACAGACCTTTTCCAGTCCTGTGGCCACTGCTGAGTTTTCTAATTTTGCTGGCATATTGAGTGCAGCACTTTCACAGCATCATCTTTCAAGATTTGAAATAGCTCAACTGGAATTCCATCACCTCCACTAGCTTTGTTCATAGTGATGCTTTCTAAGGCCCACTTGACTTCACATTCCAGGATGTCTGGCTCTAGGTGAGTGATCACACCATTGTGATTATTACAGTGAATCAAAAGAATGTCTGGAGGTTGTAAAGACTTCACCAGACATACTCCCATAATTTACGTTTTGAGATAACAGAATTAGTCAGAAGGTTTTTTCCAGAGACTGTCCTCAAGCAGGATACATTATTGTTACATAATCCTAAGGAATGTAGAGGGGGAAAAAAGTTTGTCCTTTCTTCCTCCTTGAGAATTCCAGACCCCTCTCTCTTTGAGGACCCCTAGACTTCTTATCAACCTGCCTAGGAATTGACTCTCTCAATATGTTGTCTAGGTTTGCCATAGCCTTTTTCCAAGGAGCAAGTAGAAACAAATGGTGGAGTAGAAAGATGTGTGTTTATCTTCTCCTGCGAGAACTCCAAAATGCAACTCGCTGATGAACAACCATTGACAGGGAATGTTGGATCCCAACAAAAATGCACCCCAGGTGCAAGGGCAAAGGAGATGCCCCAACAAGATGGTCAGAGGGGAAAAATCACATTTAGAATCAAACCCCAAGCCCGCCAGAGATGCTCAGAGGGCTCAAACAAATTGTTAATCAAGTATACTCCAAAATCAATTAGGTTTTTTTTTTTAAGGAAGTTCAAACAAGAATACCATATTGTATTGAAGTCCAATACTTTAATGTGTTGTAGTACTAAATTTTCAAGGAGTGGAATTATGCAGTTTAAAGCTGAAAAAAAATTAATGCTTCCTTGTTTCTTTGTCTATCAAAATTTTTTTTGAATTTTCAATTTTCTTGTTGTATAGTTGATTTACAAAATTATATTAGTTTCAGGTAAACAACATAGTAATTCAAAATTTATATGAATTATACTCCATTAAATTTAATATTGACTATATTCCCTATGTTGCACAGTAAATCCTCCCAGCTTATTTGTTTTGTACATGTTATTTTGTACTTTTTAATCCCCAAACATTATCATGTCCTTTCCTTTTTCCCTCTCTTTTTTGGTAACTACTAGTTTCTTCTCTATATCTATGAGTCTATTCATGTTTGTTGTATTCATTTGTTCAATTTTTAGGTTTTAAATGTAAGAGATAACATACAGTATTTGCCTTTCTCTATCTGACTCATTTCAACAACCACGATACCCTCCAGAGTCATCTATGTTGCTGAAAATGGCAAATATAACTCTTTATTATGGCTAAAAGTGTTATAAATATATACACAGATATTTATAGATTATCTTTATCTTTATATACATACATCTTCTTTATCTGTTTATCTGTTTCTTGGGGATTTAGATTGCTTCCTTATCATGGCTGTTGTAAATAATGATGCTATGAACATTGGGGTGCACATATCTTTTCAAATTACTGTTTTCATTTTCTTTGGAAATATACCAGGAGTGGAATAGCTGGATCATATGGAAGAAGAGAAGCCAAAGGCAAGGAAGAAAGGGAAAGCATGCAGAGTTTCAGAGAATAGCAAGGAGAGAAAAGAAGGCCTTCTTCAATGAACAATACAAAGAAACAGAGGAACATAATATAATGAGAAAGTCTAGAAATCTCTTCAAGAAAATTGGAGATATCTAGGGAACATTTCATGCAAGGAGGGCAAAATAAAGGACAGAAATGGTAAGGACCTAACAAAAGCAGAAGAGATTAGGAAGAGGTTGCAAGAAAATACAGAAGCACTATACAAAAAAGATCTTAATGACCCAGATAACCACAATGGTGTGGTCACTCACCTAGTGCCAGACGTTCTGGAATGGGAAGTCAAGTGAGCCTTATGAAGCATTACTACAAACAAAACTAGTGGAGGTGATTGAATTCCAGGTGAGCTATTTCAAATCCTAAAAGATGATGTGGTGAAAGTGATGCACTCAATATGTTAACAATGTAGGAAAACTCAGCAGTGGCCACAGTACTGGAAAAGGTGTTTTTATTCCAATCCCAAAGACTCTGTGTGTGTGTATGTGTGTGTGTTTGTGTGTGTGTATAATGTGTTTGTGCACTCAGTCATCTCTGACTCTTTGTGACTGCATGAACTATAGCCCGCCAGGCTCCTCTGTCCATGGAATTTTCCAGGCAAGAATACTAAAGTGGTTGCCATTTCCTTCCCCAGGGGATCTTCCCAAACCAGGGATTGAGTCTGCATCTCTTGCATCTCCTGTTAGCAGACAGGTTCTTTACCAGCTGAGCCACCAGGGAAGCCCTCTCCTAAAGAAGGGCAATGCCAAAGAATGTTCAAACTACCACACAGTTGTGGGCATTTCACATGCTAGCATGTTATGCTCAAAATCCTTCAAGCTAGGCTTCAGCAGTACATGAACCAAGAACTTGCAGATGTACAAGCTGGATTTAGAAGAAGCAGAGGAACCAGAGATTAAATTGTCAACATTCACTGGATCTTAGAGAAACCAAGGGAATTCCAGAAAAACATCTATTTCTGCTTCATTGACTATACTAAAGCCTTGACTCTGTGGATCACAACAGACTGTGTTGCCTTTTATCCATATCCTCACCAAAATTTGATATTTGTGGTCATTTTGATGACAACTATTTCAACAGGTGTAGGGTGATGTCTCATTGCAGTATTGATTTTCATTTTATTTGATTGTATTTCATTTTCATTTTATTTGAATATAACTGTGAAAAGAAGAGAAGCGAAAAGCAAAGGAGAAAAGGAAAGATGTACCCCTTTGAATGCAGAGTTCCAAAGAATAGCAATGAGAGAGAAGAAAGCCTTCCTCAGTGATCCGTGCAAAGAAATAGAGGAAAACAATAGAATGGGAAAGATTAGAGATGTCTCCAAGAAAATTAGAGATACCAAGGGAACATTTCATGTAAAGATGGACTCAATAAAGTACAGAAATGGTAGGAACCTAACAGAAGCAGAAGATATTAAGAAGAGGTGGCAAGAATACACTGAAAAACTGTACAAAAAAGATCTTCACCACCCAGATAATCACAATGGTGTGATCACTCACCTAGAGCCAGACATCCTGGAATGGGAAGCCTCAGGAAGCATCACTATGAACAAAGGTGGTGGAGGTGATGGAAATCCAGTTGAGCTATTTCAAATCACAACAGATGATGTTGTGAAAGTGCTGCACTCAATATGCCAGCAAATTTGGAAAACTCAGCAGTGGCCACAGGACTGGAATAGATCAATTTTCATTCCAATTTTCATTCCAATCCCAAAGATAGGCAATGCCAAAGAATGTTCAACCTACCGCACAATTGCACTCATCTCACATGCTTCCCAGTGGCTCAGAGGGTAAAGCATCTTCCTGCAATGCGGAAGACCCAGGTTTGATCCCTGGATGGGGAAGTACCCTGGAGGAGGAAATAGCAACCCACTCTGTTACTCTTGCGTGGAAAACCACATTAACGAAGTCTGGGAGGCTACAGTCTATGGGATCACAAAGAGTCAGACAGGACTGAGCAACTTCAGTTTCACTTTTACTTTTCACACGCTAGTAAAGTAATGCTCAAAATTCTCCAAGCCAGGCCTCAGCAATACGTGAACTGTGAACTTCCAGATGTTCAAGCTGGTTTTAGAAAAAGCAGAGGAACCAGAAATCAAATTGCCAGCATCTGCTGGATCATCAAAAAAGCAAGAGAGTTCCAGAAAAACATCTATTTCTGCTTTATTGACTGTGCAAAAACCTTTGACTATGTGGATCACAATAAAATGTGGAAAATTCTGAAAGAGAAGATAATACCAGACCACCTGACCTGCCTCTTGAGAAACCTGTATGCAGGTCAGGAAGCAACAGTTAGAACTGGACATGGAACAACAGACTGGTTCCAAATAGGAAAAGGAGTACGTCAAAGCTGTATATTGTCATCTTGTTTATTTAACTTACATGCAGAGTACATCATGAGAAACACTGGACTGGATGAAGTGCAAACTGGAATCAAGATTGCTGGGAGAAATATCAATAACCTCAGATATGCAGATGACACCACCCTTATGGCAGAAAGTGAAGAGGAACTAAAAAGTCTCTTGATCAAAGTGAAAGAGGAGAGTGAAAAAGTTGGCTTACAGCTCAACATTCAGAAAACTAAGATCATGGCATCTGGTCCCATCACTTGATGGAAAGTAGATGGGGAAACAGTGGAAATAGTGGCTGACTTTATTTTGGGGGGCTCCAAAATCACTGCAGATGGTGATTGCAGCCATGAAATTAAAAGATGCTTGCTCCTTGGTAGAAAAGTTATGACCAACCTAGAGAGCATATTAAAAAGCAGAGACGTGACTTTGCCAACAAAGGTCCATCTAGTCAAGATTATGGTTTTTCCAGTGGTCATGTATGGATGTGAGAGTTGGACTAAAAGGAAAGCTAAGTGCTGAATAATTGATGCTTTTGAAGTGTGGTGTTGGAGAAGACTCTTGAGAGTCCCTTGGACTGCAACGAGATCCAACCAGTCCATCCTCAAGAAGATCAGTCCTGGGTGTTCATTGGAAGGACTGATGCTGAAGCTGAAACTCCAATACTTTGGCCACCTCATGTGAAGAGTTGACTCATTGGAAAAGACCCTGATGCTGGGAGGGATTGGGGGCAGGAGGAGAAGGGGACAACAGAAGATGAGATGGCTGGATGGCATCACTGACTCGACAGACATGAGTTTTAGTAAACTCTGGGAGTTGGTGACGGACAGGGAGGCCTGGTGTGCTGCGATTCATAGGGTTGCAAAGAGTCAGACACGACTGAGCAACTGAACTGAACTGAATACTGTTGTGGTGATCATTAGGATTTTCTGTGTGTAGTATTATGTATCTAAAACTGTGACTTTTTACTTCTTCCTTTATAATTTAGATTCCTTTATTGTTTTTCTTGTCTGATTTCTATGGCTAGAACTTCCAATACTGTGTTGAATAAAAGTGAATAGAGTGAACATCATTTACTTGATAAAAAAAAGAAGTTTTCAGCTTTTCATCATGGAATTTGATGTCAGTTATGGGTTTATTATATACGACCTTATTATATTGAGGTATGATCCATCTGTACCCATTTTTTGAGGGTTTTTATACTAAATAATTGTTGGATTTTTGTCAAAATATTTTTCCTTATCTACTTATATGATCATTTGGTTTTTATTTTTCAATTTGTTAATGTGGTATATTGCACTATTTGATTTGAGGATATTAAGGCATCCTTGCATCTCTGGGTTAAGTCCCACTTAATCATAGCTTATAACTATTTTAATATATTTTTGAACTTGGTTTGCTAGCATATTTTGAGAATTTTGCATCCATGTTCATCAATGACATTGGCCTTCGATTTTGTATGTGTTTTTGTGTGTAATATCTTTGTCTGGTTTTGGTATCAGTTTGATGATAGTCTCCTAGAATGAGTTCAGAAGTGTTCTTTCCTCTGCAAGTTTTGGAGCAGTTTCAGAAAGATAGATGTTCACTCTTCTGTAAATGTTTGGTAGAATTCACCTGTGAAGCCATCTATTCCCGGACTTTTGTTTGTCAGAATTTTTTTTTAAAAATACTGATTCAATTTCATTACTAGTAACTATCTGTTCACATTTGCTCGTTCTTCCTGATTCATTCTAGAATATAACACATTTTTTCTAGGAATTTTTTTCATTTCCCCTAGGTTGATTTTTGATTTAGAAAATGCTTTTATTTAAAAGCTTTTAGAAATAAGAAAATAAAACACCTATCCAAATCTAGAGAAGTTCTAGATTTTTTACTGAGCTGTTGATTAAATCACAATGCCTGTATTATGTGAATAATTTACCTCTTTGCTCTAAGTGTTAATGAGAGTACGTAATTTCTTCTTAAATAGATGGAGATTATACATTTATTCAGCGAGAACTAAGACTTTGAAGAGGGATACATATGAAATTAATATTTTTTTAAAATACCCATATAAAATAAAGCACTGTATATTATATATTTTCAAATTAAATAATTTAACATCCTGAAAATCATGTATATATAATACAGTGAGAATCTAATAGAATCAGGTGGTTAGTGGCACAGTTCAAGACCTCTAAAACACACCCATCTCAACTCACTCAGAAGCACTAGACTTTTTGTGCAATAACTAAAATCTACACAGAAAGTTTCTTTTGGAAACAAAAGAAAAAAAAAAACAAATAAATAAACTACTTTGATAGCCAACAGGAGAACAACCCTACTTTTTGTATATTCGAGAGTGAATCTCTCCTGTACAATCAGAATCTGTCAGTCATCTCTGCTTGAGCACAAGTTTAACAGGCCATAAATGCCAGAGCAGGACAAAGAGAATAAGTAGGAGAATTGCTATTGGCAGTCTTAACAAGCTCTGATCAATTGATTTATGTAGAAAATCCAATTAGACCTGGCTGACCAGAGCTCCATTGACATCAGAATGAAGCCAATTGTAGAAGAGGCTGTTGTTAGTATCCCCCTTGGCCAAGTGAATTGATCAATATTAAACCCCCTTTGGTTTCGATCCTATAATAAAGATGCTAACATTACTTCTCTAAACATATTAAAAGCTCAAACCATGGAAAAAGCACACAAAAAGATTTGGTTGGCAAAAATAACCATGTGATCTTGCATACATGTATAAATTACAAACTAATTTATACATGTATATGTTATAAACTACACAGCTATGCTATAAATGTGTACATTTTACTTTTCTTAATCAAATTTTCTGAATAAATTTAAATATTACATTCAATTCTGTAGAAATGAGTTAAAAATAGTGAAAGAACATCTTCTTACAGTCTCCATTTCCTATTTTGTCACAAGAATTAAAAAAAAAGTTTCACAAATTATTTTAAAAATATTTAGCACAGTGGTTAAAAAACAATTGCCTTTGCAAACTCTAAATTGAACCTATTAAGTTGATTTAATTTTTACTGTTTTAGATATGCCATTTATACATACATTCCTAATAAAATTCTGTCATAAATTTCAAATTTAGTATATACTAAATTAACATATGAAAAAAGCAACCACACACTCTTTTAATTTGATTCTGCTGTTCTTTGACCCATGAGCATTACCGGTGTCTGAGTTCCTACTTCATGAAGAATGTCATTTGGCTCTGTCTTTCATGCAGGCTCGAAACACTTCATCCTAATTAGGCTTTTATACTACAAACTAAATTTAGTAACATTCACGTAGTGAAATTTTAGTGAACTTGGTCAAATACACACCAAACATCGACTGTACTGGGTATGTCCTTCCTATAGCATTATGGTCATCTATTTCATAGCAGAAGCTAGTGAAACATTTGGTGTGAAAGTAAGGAATAACACTTCAGTTTCTTGTTCTCAGGTCAGTTCACTTTCCAGTATTCCACATTTGACACTATATTCTTCATTTCGGTTTCCCAGGCACATATGTTTTCTAAATGTTTAAAAAAACAACAAAGCAGAGTTAATGATGTCCTCATTTAGGATCCATTGTATTTTGTAGCATATAATCAGTTATTTTTGTTTGTTTTTCTTGTTTAGATTAAAAATCGGTCATTCTTGTTCACAGTAACCAATACAGTGATTGGCATGAGGTATATGTTTAAATTAATGAGCAATATGTCTCAGAAAAATTGTGCTATTTACAAATATGTATCTGTATATTTCAGCCCCAGAGTGTAAACTACATTAAAAATAGAGCCCATGACATTTGAAGTTTTTCTTTATAGCAGGCACATAGAACTTGATGCAGTAAGCTCTCAAATATTCTTGAAGGAACAATTAAATGAATAAAGGATATTCTTGTCTACAAAAGATCACAATTATTTTAACAGAATTACATTATGAGAAAAAATTACTTGGGCTCTTATAGAGTGATAACAATCTATTATCCACATTTTAATTTGAAAAATTTTCTTCTCTAGGAACTCATTTATAAAATAGGTTTCAAATATAGTGAAATATTATTCTAAGTGAAAGTGAAAGTCACTCAGTCATGTCCAACTCTTTCTGAACCCATGGACTATACCGTCCATGGAATTCTCTAGACCAGGATACTGGGGTGGGTAGCTCCTCCCTTCTCCACGGGATCTTCCCAACCCAGGGATCGAACCCAGGTCTCCTGCATTGCAGGTGTGTCTTTTAGCCACAAGGGAAGCTCAAGAATACTGGGTTGGGTAGTCTACCCCTTCTCCAGTGGAGCTTCCCGACCCAGGAATCAAATTGAGGTCTCCTGCATTGCAGGCAGATTCTTTGCCAACTGAGCTATCAGGGAAGCCCAATGTTCCCCTTAAAATGTTTTGAAATCCAAGACTTTTAATCCACTCAAAATTTCATGAAGCATCCAAAGTTGTTCAGGAGTAGCATTTGTACAGTGATAAAATACACAAGAGTTGAGCTGGGCACATGAGCATGTGAGAACATTTTAGAAGAAGAAACTTCATGAACCTGGTGAACCTTTTCATTAGATCAATTCTGTGAAGGCTTTTGCTATGTTGCAACTAACAGGACTTTCACCATCTGTTATTAAGAATTCCTGAGATGTAATGGTACCAACCAGGAAAAAGCATTCTCTCTTCACGACTGGCTAATATTGTCCCTTCTTGAAAAAAAAAAAAGTTTATTTAATTCACACTAATGGAAGATAAGTAACTGTAAAGTCATGGACTGTAGGTTCTAGCTACTCAGAAAAATAAGGGGAAAGCATTTTCCCCCAAAGGAATTTTATGAGTCATGATTTCTACAAACTAGTGTGAATAACTAAATGCAAATAGTGGGTTATTCTCCTGTGGACTGTGAATAATAACCTCTGAATGGCTTTCAAATTCCCAGGAAAACAGTCACTGAATCTTCAGCATATATCAAAACACAACCAAAGTTACAGAAAAAAGAAAAAAGGCCAGAATGTAATAAACAGAAAAAAAGGAATGCGTTGCTAAGAATAGAGTGAAAAGAAGAAGGCAAAGTACACGAAATATTTCCTTAAACTTTTTCCCCCAATATTTCTTCACATGCATTTTTTGCAACCCCATGGACTGCAGCTCGCTAAACTCCTCTATTTATGGAATTTTCTGGGGGAGAATACTGGATTGGATTTTCATTTCCTATTCCAGGGGATCGTCCCAACTCAGGGATTGAACCTGTCTCTTGTGTCTTCTGCACTGGCCGGCAGTTTCTTTACACCTGCACCACCTGAGAAACCCACTTTAAGAAACTTTTGTTTCTACTTATTAAAGCCAGTTTTGTCACAATTAGAGTGACTTTGAACCAGAACTTCAGAATTTAATGAAGTCATGTTAATAAAATTCATATAGTTTATTTAAAATGATGCAATAAAATCAACTGGAAGCCCAGAAACTTTGGGGTCACATGAAGCAGCTTAAACAGTCTACCCTCTTTCCCAGATGGAAGAATTTCATGGTACTTTTCTGTCAGTGTGTTCACATCCCAACTGGACAGCTTGAGACATGAACTGATGAATAAATGAAGTGCCCTTTCTCTAGAGCAGGGCCAGACAGCTGGCGGGGTCACTGTGCCTTTGACATCACACTCAAGAAGACTGCACTTCTGTTCAAATCCCATCCATGTACCTTCAAACCAAATGGTATATTAAGAACAACTAAAATATATTTCATAACAGCCAGGATAAGATAATAATAAACAATTAACTAAATATAACCTGTGCTTCTGTTAATAAGTCAGAATTCTTATGGAGTGATATTAATTTAAACCCTTAGACAGAAAAAGAAAAGTGTAATCTGCTCTGGTCTGGGATTTTTTTAATGCTTTCAGCCATTGTTTAACTTTTCTGTGATCCAGTGTTCAAAGAAATAATTATTTCTTTAAACAAAAGCATTTAATTATTTGCACACTCAGAATTCCAGTTTTAAATGGAGAATTCATCTAACGATATTGCTAAAGACAGAAACTTCCTCTAATTTGCTCAGAAAAGAAAGTGACTTTTGCTTTATGTATGTAACCTTGCAAATTTGCAACTCTCTGAGCTCATTCTTTGCTGCTTATGCATTTACCATCATGCAAAAGTGAGAGGCAGATTTTAAATTCCTTTTGTTTCAGGGGAATAATATAACTTGCAGGTAGGGACTTGGAAGTCTTTCAGTTCAGTTCAGTCGTTCAGTCGTGTCGGACTCTTTGCAACCCCATGAATCTCAGCACACCAGGCCTCCCTGTCCATCACCAACTCCCGGAGTTTACTCAAACTCATGTCCATCGAGTCGGTGATGCCATCCAGCCATCTCATCCTCTGTCATCCCCTTCTCCTCCTGCCCCCAATCCCTCCCAGCATCAGGGTCTTTTCCAATGAGTCAACTCTTCACATGAGGTGGCCAAAGTATTGGAGTTTCAGCTTCAGCATCAGTCCTTCCAATGAACACCCAGGACTGATCTCCTTGAGGATGGACTGGTTGGATCTCCTTGCAGTCCAAGGGACTCTCAAGAGTCTTCTCCAACACCACAGTTCAAAAGCATCAATTCTTCGGCGCTCAGCTTTCTTCACAGTCCAACTCACACATCCATACATGACCACTGGAAAAACCATAATCTTGACTAGATGGACCTTTGTTGGCAAAATAATGTCTCTGCTTTTTAATATGCTATTTAGGTTGGTCAAAACTTTTCTTCTAAGGAGTAAGCATCTTTTAATTTCATGGCTGCAATCACCATCTGCAGTGATTTTGGAGCCCCCCAAAATAAAGTCAGCCACTATTTCCACTGTTTCCCCATCTATTTGCATGAAGTGATGGGACCAGATGCCATGATCTTAGTTTTCTGGATGTTGAGCTTTAAGCCAACCTTTTCACTCTCCTCTTTCACTTTCATCAAGAGGCTCTTTAGTTCCTCTTCACTTTCTGCCATAAGGGTGGTGTCATCTGCATATCTGAAGTTATTGATATTTCTCCCGGCAATCTTGATTCCAGCTTGTGCTTCTTCCAGCCCAGCGTTTCTCATGATGTACTCTGCATATGAGTTAAATAAACAGGAGGACAATATACAGCCTTGATGTACTCTTCTCGTATTTGGAACCAGTCTGTTGTTCCATGTCCAGTTCTAATTGTTGCTTCCTGACCTGCACATAGGTTTCTCAAGAGGCAGGTCAGGTGGTCTGGTATTATCTTCTCTTTCAGAATTTTCCACAGTTTATTGTGATCCACACCGTCAAAGGCTTTGACATAGTCAATAAAGCAGAAATAGATGTTTTTCTGGAACTCTCTTGCTTTTTTGATGATCCAGCAGATGTTGGCAATTTGATCTCTGGTTCCTCTGCCTTTTCAAAAACCAGCTTGAACATCTGGAATTTCATGGTTCATATATTGCTGAGGCCTGGCTTAGGGAATTTTGAGCATTACTTTACTAGCATGTGAGATGAGTGCAATTGTGCAGTAGTTTGTGCAGTCTTTGGGATTGCCTGTCTTTGGGATTAAAATGAAAACTGACCTGTTCCTCTCCTTTGGCCACTGCTGAGTTTTCCAAATTTGCTGGCATATTGAGTGCAACACTTTCACAGCATCATCTTTCAGGATTTGAAATAGCTCAACTGGAATTCCATCACCTCCACTAGCTTTGTTCGTAGTGATGCTTCCTAAGGCCCATTTGACTTCACATTCCAGGATGTCTGGCTCTAGGTGAGTGATCACACCATCGTGATTGTCTGGAAGTCTTTAGCTGAAGCCAAATCTATATACAATCAAAAATATGGTTATTATCTGTGCAACTTTATGAAGATAATTCCTGGTTGCTACAGCTTGGTATTTTATAATTTCAGCAGGATGGTGATTCCCAGCCTTTGGGGAATATGAACCGTTTAGAAGAATGAGGGGCCAGGGAGTCACATAAAGCTGTATTTTTTCTGAGTTTGTATACTAAAACAAAAACCAAAATGATTTATTTATCACCCAATAGGTCATAAAAAAAATATTAGAAAACTGGAAATAGCCATTTCAAAATGACAATTTTTCAAATAATAAAGACTTACTTTTTAAGAAGTAGTCTCTACAATTGTCCCCTTGCTTCTCTGGTTTGATGGGAATGTCAGCATGAATTGGCACTTTTCCTAACAGTCAGGAACTTGGGAAACATGGTCTTAGCTTCTCTATAATCATGAATATTGCATACTTCATACATTACAGCCTTAAACATACACAAGTGTTACCTGGCATCATTTATTAAATTTGATTTTTGCAGAGGACCTGTTTTACATTCTATGTAATAACTGTAACTTTTTGAAAATCAAGCAAGTATTGTTTAATAGTTTTTACTTTTTCTACTACTTAGCATATGACTCTATCCTCTCATATACTGGATATGTGACTTTGCACAATTTTATGTTTAAGAGAATTAATATAAATTTAACAAAATTACTCAGAGTGACAGCTTTTAATGATTCATTAGGTAAATCCAAGGAATAAATAACTGGAGATTGCAGTTTATAGCAAGACTTAGAATTAAAATTATTTCTTTAGTGAAATTGCTTCATGAGAAAGACACGTTGAGAAGACACATTCAAACCTTAACCTATTTTATCCTCTATGGCCACTACTTCTATTATTTTATTACCAAGACTTTCACTGTTCTTTTGTAGATACAAGCAACATTTATGTTACATAATTTACATTTTGAAACTTTACAAAACTAAAAATTTAAGATTTTCTTATATGCCTTGCTTTGACTTCAAGAAATATCTTGAAGATATTTCCATGTATCAGTGCATACCCAATAGCTATTCTATCTCTTTTTAATGTTCAGTCGAGTATAACAAGCTTAGAGAGGCATGAATTTACATATTTCATGCAAATTAAGTCATAAATTTGATATTATTTGGCAACATATACATTGGACACTATTGGACACTTTGGTTTAACAGTTAAATGGTCACAGGTTATTTTGTTTACTTCTCAGTCTAGGAGTGATGTTTTAAATATACTAAGGTAGGAAGGGTTTCAATTTGCTTGTTGTTTAAGGTGAAAAACAATTTCTCATTATACAGTTACTCAGTATTTCCAGTAAACCCCTTTTAACTGTATGCTGGAAGCGGTGACTCAGGAGCTGTATAGAACTTGCCAGTAATAATGAATAAAAACAGACAAACTATATTAAAATAAATGGAAATAACTAAGACAAAGTAATAAGTTCAATTATTTTAAAATCTTAGATATTCTTTTATTTCGACTAATGATTTCACATTTACTCAGAACATACACCCTATTTACAAAGCCATTCCATATTTATACCACTGTTTCAAATTAACAGTTCAGAAAAAATAGATAGTGGACTCCTAACTGGAATGATTATAGCTTACTGTTTGGGAGTTTAGCCTCTGTATCTGATATAGTTTAGTTGTATTCCAGGAAAGTTCCACAAGAGCTGTAGAACTTGAGGCAAGGAAATGCATCCCTTCTTAAGTCAGAAAGAGAAAGACAAATATCGTATGATGTCCCTTGCATGTGGAATCTAAAGTATGACAAAACTCACTGAAAAAATAAATAAATAAATAAAGGAAAAAAAATAAAATAAAATATGACAGAAACGAATTTGTCTACGAACAGACTCACATACATAAAGAACAAACTTGTGGTGGCCATGTGGCAGGGGGTCAATATCCCAGTGTGAGTTCCGTTAGATGCCTAGGGAGAGTAAACTTTTTATCCTGGATCTCATGATTTCCGTGTGCTATACTGCAGGGGTTCCCAACCCAGGCCACACAAGAGGAGGTGAGCAGCAGGCGAGCAAGCAAAGCTTCATTTGTATTTACAGTCGCTCCCCATCACTTGCACTACTGCCTCAGCTCTGTCGGATCAATGGTGACATCACATTCTCATAGGAGTGCAAACTCTACTGTGAGCTGTGCATGCCAGAGATCTAGGTTGTGCACTCCTTCTGAGAATCTAAGGACTGAAGATCTGATTCTGCCTTACAGTGAGTTGTATAATTACTTCCTTACGTACACAATGTAATAATAATAGAAGTGAAGTACATAATAAAGGTAATATTCTTGGATAATACAGAAACCATCCCCACCATGGTCTGTGGAAAACTTGTTTTCTACAAAACCAGTCCCTGGTGCCAAAAAGGCTAGGGAACATTGCTATGATGTATCATCATTGCTTGTGAACCTTAATGGAGTTTCTTAAATGTGCGTCCAACAGCATATGACACAGTACTTAGATGTGCATTGTCCTATATGTGCAAAATTCTGTGTCCATAGGTTAGACGTCAGTCACATATACACAGGAAAAATATTGATTCATTTCTATTATTTTATATTTGGTAAAACAAATAATTATAATAAAATAGCTATTCCTTACACTGACCCTCCTTCATTTGATATCTGTCATTATACAACCTCTGAATTTCACTTCAAACCCTCTTTCAAAATCCCTAGGTATAATTTCACTATCCATTGTAATTATGGTATCTACTTAATTCATCTTCATTCTAATTCATGATTTTGACTTAATAAAATTGCATTGTTGGCATACATTTTCATAAGATTTGCTTGATAAGATTTGGATTGCCATTGCAGTCATTTTTTAAAAGGAGAGGGAGCTTAAGTTTGACAGAACTAGGTTATAATATCTCTCCCATTTACTAGCTGAATGACCTTAGGCAAGGTATTTCAGTGTATTGACTGTTGGAGTCCTCATTTGTAAAATAAGGCACTTTGTCTCAATTTTATCACTGATGTAAAGATTAAATAAAATGATTCATATTAAGATCACTACACAGTTTGTGAACACAGAAGACCCTTGATACATAGTAATTATTACCCCTATTCATACAATTACTTTCTGAAGTGGTGGCATTTTCCAATTATTGGTGTGGGACTAATATATTTTGTTAGGCTAGAGAGCTCCCTTCAGAAATGACCTAAGTAGAAGAGATGAAGAGTGAGTGCAAAGGAGGCAAGCAGATGGGAATATTGGAAATTTATGCTGGAAGTATTTTATTATGTGCCATGTAGCTCTTAGCACTGAAAATTTAAATATATACTCTCAATTAAAATTACTGTGCAGAGCTTTTAAGATGGATTTAATTTGTTAACTTTTGATAGGCAGCTGTTGAATTCTACTAAAGTCAGATATTTTACTCACAGAATAGAGAATGAAGCATCTTATTCATAGTAGTCTCCCCTAGAATTAAGTGATTTGTATTGAGTCTATATTAAAAAGCAGAGACATTACTTTGCCAACAAAGGTCCGTCTAGTCAAGGCTATGGTTTTTCCATTAGTCATGTATGGATGTGAGAGTTGGACTATAAAGAAAGCTGAGCACCAAAGAATTGATGCTTTTGAACTCTTGAGAGTCCCTTGGACTGCAAGGAGATCCAACCAGCCCATCTTAAAGGAAATCAGTCCTGAATATTCATTGGAAGGACTGATGTTGAAGCTGAAACTCTAATACTTTGGCCACCTGGTGTGAAGAACTGAATCATTTGAAAAGACCCTGAAGTTGGGAAAGATTGAAGGCAGGAGGAGAAGGGGATGGCAGAGGATGAGATGGTTGGATGACATCACAGACTCAATGGACATGAGTTTGAGCAAGCTCCGGGATTTGGTGATGGACAGGGAGGCCTGGGGTGCTGCAGTCCATGAGGTCACAGAGTCAGAAACAACTGATTGACTGAACTGAACCGAACTCTGAGTAATATTTGATTCAATACTTGATTCCATCATTTGGAACTCTACACGGGGTTCACATTTCAGTGGAGATGGAGTTATCCAGCTTATATTATTTTGCCCACTGATTACAACTAAAAACTCTAAATACCTAAAGAAGCCACCTGAAGACTCTGAAAAGTAAATAATAATAGAATGTTGTGTGAAGTCACTCTTGAATGGCATCATGCCTTTTCTGATCTATTCTCCTTTACAGATTCTACCTTTGACCTGAAAGTATTACAGATGAATGCCAGATATGTTTGTAGGCACAAGAAGTAAAAACTCTGAGATAAATAATTTATTTCTATTCAGAAGTCTGTGGGAAAAGACCTCTGTGAGACACCAAGTGTAGAGTAGAGAAGAATTCCTTGTTTTCCTCATCTCTCTTTCCCAGCCCCACTCAAAAATCCCCAGTGTCAAAACCCCACTGATGTTGTATCAGGGATGGCAACAGTGCATCGCTATGGACACCTACTTTCTTTCTTTTTTTTAAATTTTTTATTTTTTTTTTATTAGTTGGAGGCTAATTACTTCACAACATTTCAGTGGGTTTTGTCATACATTGATATGAATCAGCCATAGATTTACACGTATTCCCCATCCCGATCCCCCCTCCCACCTCCCTCTCCACCCGATTCTAATGAGATGGATGAAACTGGAGCCCATTATACAGAGTGAAGTAAGCCAGACAGATAAAGAGCATTACAGCATACTAACACATATATATGGAATTTAGAAAGATGGTAATGATAACCCTATATGCAAAACAGAAAGAGACACAGAAGTACAGAACAGACTTTTGAACTCTGTGGGAGAAGGTGAGGGTGGGATGTTTCGAAAGAACAGCATGTATATTATCTATGGTGAAACAGATCACCAGCCCAGGTGGGATGCATGAGACAAGTGCTTGGGCCTGGTGCACTGGGAAGACCTACTTTCTTTCTATTTATTATAGCAAGAAAAACTAGGAAATGGAATCCTGTAGTCTGAAGTCAGCTTACCCGGTGGCTCAGTGGTAGAGAATCCACCTGCAGTGCAGGAGTCACAGGAGATGCATATTCAATTTGTGGATCAGGAAGATGCCCTGGATCTTCCCCTGGCAACCCACTCTAGTATTCTTGCTGGGAGAATCCCACGGACAGAGGAGCCTGGAGGACTTCAGTACATAGGGTCACAGAGAGTCAGATATAGCTGAAGTGACTGAGCCCAGCACAGTCTGAAGATGATGGAGGGAAATCTCTGCTATTTTTTTCTCCTACTTTTCTCTTGCTACTTTCCCCTGAAAGTGAAATCAGTTACATGAATGTTCACAACCATATAAAGGGCTAAAATCTTGAGCTAAATCAATATTCCTGAGCAAAGTCACCAGGAAAAGAGGCCTCTGTCAACTGGAGAGGAAGGGGCAAGGAGATGAGAAGTGGTTTATGCTGCCTCTGTGCCTGAGCAGACCCAAGTCTCAACTTCCTTCCGAGCTGCACATGCACTGAACAGGTCATGGAAATAAAGTAGAAGCTTTGAGAATCTGAATACAGTGTAAAATCACTCAAGGCTGCCCCCAAAGAGCAAAATGCTTGTGCATAAACAGACCTTACTAAGAAAAATTAAGTCATACAAAGCACACCATCTGCCATTAACAGAATCAAACCAAAAGTCAGTTATTCAAAAATATCTGGAAAGCAACATATTTGGAAATTAAACAATGTACTGCTAAATAATCCTTGGGTAAAAGAGTAATTCTCAAGGAATATAAGTAAATATTTTTTAACTAAAATAACATGAAAATAAAACAATCAAAATTTGTGGGATTTAGGGTTAAAAGGGTGCATAAATGATAATGGATACTAATAAATACCTATATTGGAAAAGAAGAAAGGTCTCAGAGACATAGTCTAAGATTTCCCTTTTAGAAACTAGTACAAGAAGAGTAACCTAATCCAAATTGAGAAAAATACAAATATTAATGAAAATAAAAGCAGAAATCAATCAGGAAAATTGACAACAAACTTAAAAAATGAGAAAAATCAATGGAACCAAAAACTGTATAAGTAGCAAGCCATGGTTCTTATCATGGGAATAACAAAAACAATAAAAAAGTGATCATAAAAATAAAATGATTGCAAGAGACACAGAGGGAATAGACGTATTGGAGTTAACTCTTATAAGTAGGGTGTTGAAAAGAAGCTCTCATTGATTGTCACCACGATGGCCAAATCTCACCAGAAAATTCAATAAGGAGAAAGAAAGTCGATTGTCAGATTGAGGGTGAGAAAGAGAATGTGGCACGTATAACATTGTTGAAGCAGGAGAGAGTGTAGTTTGCACAAGAATATCAGGATAAGAGGAATTATTGAACAATAGGGTTACTGGCACAAGCCAAGGAAATCATGCATTCACTTTTTCATTCAAAATATTACAAAGGGCATTATTTCATTCCTTTTTAAAAATTAATTTATTTATTTTAATTGGAGGCTTATTACTTTACAACATTATAGTGGTTTTTGCCATACATTGACATGAATCAGCCATGGGTGTACATGTGTCCCCCATACTGAACCCCCCTCCCGCCTCCCTCCCCATCCCATCCCTCAGGGTCATCCCAGTGCACCAGCCCTGAGCACCCTGTCTCATGCATCAAACCTGGACCAGCGATCTATTTCACATATGACAATATACATGCTTCAATGCTAGTCTATCAAATCATCCCACCCTCACCTTCTCTCACAGAGTCCAAATTCTGTTCTTTATCTCTGTGTCTCTTTTGCTGTCTCACATATAGGGTCATCATTACCATCTTTCTAAATTCCATACATATTAATTAATATACTGTATTGGTGTTTTTCTTTCTGATTTACTTCACTCTGTATAATAGGTTCCAGTTTCATCCACCTCATTAGAACTGATTCAAATGCATTCTTTTTAATGGCTGAGTAATATTCCATTGTGTATGTGTACCACAGCTTTCTTATCCATTCGTCTGCTGATGGATGTCTAGGTTGCTTCCACGTCCTGGCTATTGAAAACAGTGCTGCGATGAACATTGGGGTACACATGTCTCTTTCAATTCTGGTTTCCTCAGTGTGTATGCACAGCAGTCGGATTTCTGGGTCTTATGACAGTTCTATTTCTATTTTTTTAAGGACTCCCCACACCATTCTCCATAGTGGCTGTACTAGTTTGCATTCCCACTGACAGTGTAAGAAGGTTCCCTTTTCTCCACACCCTCTCCAAAATTTATTTTTGGTAGGCTCTTTGATAGCACACATTCTAACTGGCGTGACACAGTACCTCATTGTGGTTTTGATTTGCATTTCTCTGATAATGAGTGATGTTGAGCATCTTTTCATGTGTTTGTTAGCCATCTGTATGTCTTCTCTGGAGAAATGTCTGTTTAGTTCTTTGGTCCATTTTTTTATTGGGTCGCTTATTTTTCTGGAATTGAGCTGCAAGAGTTGCTTGTATATTTTTGAGATTAATTCTTTGTCAAGTGCTTCATTTGCTATTATTTTCTCCCATTCTGAAGGCTATCTTTTCACCTTGCTTATAGTTTCCTTCGTTGTGCAAAAGCTTTTAAGTTTAATTAGGTTCCATTTGTTTACTTTTGCTTTTATTTCCATTACTCTGGGAAGTGTGTCATAGAGGATCCTGCTGTGATCTATGTCAGAGAGTGTTTTGCCTATGTTTTAGTCTAGGAGTTTTATAGTTTCTGGTCTTACATTCAGATCTTTAATCCATTTTGTGTTTATTTTTGTGTATGGTGTTAGAAAGTGTTCTAGTTTCATTCTTTTACAAGTAGTTTTACAAGTGCTGGCCAGTTTTCCCAGCACCACTTGTTAAAGAGAGTGTCTTTACTCCATTGTATATTCTTGCCTCCTTTGTCAAAGATAAGGTGTCCATAGATGCATGAATTTATCTCTGGGCTTTCTATTTTGTTCCATTGATCTGTATTTCTGTCTTTGTGCCAGTACCATACTGTCTTGGTGGCTGTAGGTTTGTAGTATAGCCTGAAGTCAGGCAGGTTGATTCCTCCAGTTCCATTCTTCTTTCTCAAGATTGCTTTGGCTATTTGAGGTGTTTTTTTTTTTTTGTATTTCCATACAAATTATGAAATTATTTGTTCTCGTTCTGTGAAAAATAGAATTTCATTCACCATTGCAATGAAAAGAATAAAATACTTAGGAATAAGTCTACCTAAAAAAAAAAGACCTATCTATATATATGTTTCATTTTTTTTTATCACTGAGGAGTATTCCATTGGATCATAAGTGAAGTAAGTCAGACTGAGAAAAACAAGTATCATATGCTATCACTTATTTGTGGAGTCTAAAACACAGCAAACAAAAAATGAACCTACTTCAAAACAGAAACAGACTCACAGATAAAGAGTTTAATAGACTTGTGGTTGTCAAGGGGGAGCAGAGTTTGAATAAACCATTATGAGTTCTGTTAGATACCTTAGGAGAGTAAACCATTTATCCTAAATTCATGACTTCAGTGAATGGGAAAGGAAGACTTTTTTTTTTTTTTTTTTTTTTTTATGAGGTTAACTTAAAGCAGACATTAGAGAGAAGAGGGGTTAGGCATGAAGATAACTGGCTGAGAAAGATGCAAGGAATAGGACAGAGCAGGTGTAAACGTCCTATGGTCAGGAGGTGGTTAGTGTATTTGGGGAGTGTAGGGAGTTGAGGAACTTTAGGGGGATGAACCAGAGGGTGAGAAGGAAACCAGTCAAATCACAAAGGGCCAGTGAAATGGGCCCTGCTGACTCTGGCTTTTACTTTAACTGCGCAGCATTTCTAGTGGGGACGTGATAAAACTTGAGTTACATTTTAAATGGTTCTTTCTGCTTGCTATGTGGAGGACAGATAGGGGTGGCAGGGAGCAAAAGAAAATCACACTGGAATGAGTTCAATGGGAAATGAAAGTTGAGGATAACGGATACAACTGGCTTCAATAACTCTTAAAATCAGTTTATTATAAAGGGAAATGGAGAAATCAGAAAGGAACTAGAAAGGTATGTGGTTTGAAGGGAGGCTTTTATTATTATTATTATTATTATTATTTTAAGATGTATAATATGTCAGTAAATGTGTATGTATAGAGAAAGAATCCATCGATCTGGAAATATTGATAACAAAAAATATGAAGAGGAGGAGTATTACTAAGTTCAGGGTCCAGTGGTTGTCAGGAATGGGTATGCTGACTGGAAATACAGGCCTGGGGATATTCACTTGGTTACAGAAGAGAATACAGAAGGCTTGCCTGATCTGGTATAGGGATGTGTGGAATATCTTTTCTGATTGCTTCTATGTCTGTGCTTTTTTCCCTATAGTATTGGAAATAAGTTCATCTGCTGAGATTAAAGTGCATGGAAGGGATATTTGAAAACCAAGCTAAGAGGAAATCATGTAAGAATTATTGTTTAGGAAAGTTCAAAAGTTTGGTAAAGAAATAACAGCATGCATTTGTTTGAGATATAAAACAGAGGCTCTGATATCAACATTCCTGCTTATGCTCCAAAAATATACTAACCACCTCCTGACAATAAGACATTTGCACTTACTCTGTCCTCTGCCTTGAATCTTTTTCAGCTAGTTATCTTTATGAGTCTTAACCAGCACCACATTTCAAAAGCATCAATTCTTTGATGCTCAGCCTTCTTTCTGGTCCAATACTCACATCCGTACATAAGTTCAGTTCAGTTCAGTTGCTAAGTCGTGTCCAACTCTTTGCAACCCCATGGACTGCAGCATGCCAGGCTTGCCTGTCCATCACCGACTCCCAGAGTTTATTCAAACTCATGTTCATTGAGCCGGTGATGCCATCCAACCATCTCATCCTCTGTCGTCCCCTTTTCCTCCTGCCTCCAATCTTTCCCAGCATCAGGGTCTTTTCAAATGAGTCAGTTTTTTGCATTGGATGGCCAAAGTATTGTAACTTCAGTTTCAGCATCATTCCTTCCAATGAATATTCAGGGCTGATTTCCTTTAGGATGCACTGGTTGGATTTCCTTGACATCCAAGAGACTCTAAAGAATTTTCTCCAACATCACAGTTCAAAAACATAAATTCTTCCACACTCAGTTTTCTTTATAGTCCAATTCGCACATCTATACTTGACTACTGGAAAAACCATAGCCTTGACTAGATAGACCTCTGTTGGCAAAGTAACTTTTCTGCTTTTTAATATGCTGTCTAGGTTGGACATAACTTTCCTTCCAAGGAGTAAGTGTCTTTTAATTTCATGGCTGCAATCACCATCTGCAGTGATTTTGGAGCCCCCCAAAATAGTCTCTCATTGTTTCCACTGTTTCCCCATCTATTTGCCATGAAGTCACAGGATTAGAGGCCGCGATCTTAGTTTTCTGAATGTTGAATTTTAAGCCAACTTTTTCACTCTCCTCTTTCACTTTCATCAAGAGGGTCTTTAGTTCATTACTTTCTGCCATAAGGGTGGTGTCATCTGCATATCTGAGGTTACTGATATTTCTCCCGAGAATTTTGATTCCAGTTTGTGCTTCATCTAGCCTGGCATTTCACACGATGCACTCTGCATATAACTTAAATAAGCAGCGTGAAAATATACAGCCTTGACGTACTCCTTTCCCAATTTGTAACCAGTATGTTGTTCCATATCTAGTTCCAACTGCTGCTTTTTGACCTGAATACAGATTTTTCAGGAGGCAGGTCAGGTGGTCTGGTATCCCCATCTCTTGAAGAATTTTCCACAGTTTTTTGTCATCCACACAGTCAAAGGCTTTGGCATAGTCAATAAAGTGGAAGATGATTTTCTGGAACTGTCTTGCTTTTTCAATGATCCAACGGATGTTGGCAATTTGCTCTCTGGTTCCTCTGCCTTTTCTAAATCCAGCTTGATCATCTGGAAGTTTACGGTTCACTTACTGTTGAAGCCTGGCTTGGAAAATTTTGAACATTACTTTTCTATCATGTGAGATGAGTGCAAATGTGTGGTACCTTGATCATTCTTTGGCATTGCCTTTCTTTGGGGTTGGATTGAAAACTGATCTTTTCCAGTACTGTGGCCACTGCTGAGCTTTCCAAATTTGCTGGCATATTGAGTGCAGAACTTTCACAGCATCATCTTTTACGATTTGAAATAGCTCAACTGGAATTCCATCACCTCAACTAGCTTTGATCATAGTGATGCTTCCTATGGCACACTTGACTTCACATTCCTGGATGTCTGGCTCTAGGTAAGTGATCACACCATTGTGGTTATCTGGGTCATGATGATCTTTTTTGTATAGTTCTGTGTATTCATGCCACCTCTTCTTAATCTCTTCTGCTTCTGTTAAGTCCATACTATTTCTGTCCTTTATTGTGCCCACCTTTGCATGAAAATTTCCCTTGGTATCTCTACTTTTCTTGTAGAGATCTCTAGTCTTTCCCATTCTATTGTTTTCCTCTATTTCTCTGCATTGATCACTGAGGAAGGCTTTCTTATCTCTCCTGGCTATTCTTTGGAACTTTGCATTCAAATGGGTATGTCTCTCCTTTTCTCCTTTGCCATTCCATTCTCTTCTTTTCACAGCTATTTGTAAGGCCTCCTCAGACAGCCATTTTGCCTTTTTGCATTTCTTTTTCTTGGGGATTATCTTGATCACTGTCTCCTGTACAATGTCACGAACCTCTGTCTATAGTTCTTCAGGCACTCTCTCAGTAAGATCTTATCCCTTGAATCTATTTGTCACTTCCACTGTAACGTCATAAGGGATTTGATTTACATCATACCTGAATGGTCTGGTGGTTTTCCCTACTTTCTTCAATTTAAATCTAAATTTGGCAATAAGGAATTTGTGATCTGAGCCACAGTCAGCTCCCAGTCTTGTTTTGGCTGACTGTACAGAACTTCTCCATCTTTGGCTGCAAAGAATATAATCAATCTGATTTCAGTATTGACCATCTAGTGATGCCCATGTGTAGAGTCTTCTCTAGTGCTGTTTATGAGGGTGTTTTCTATGACCATTGCGTTCTCTTGGCAAAGCTCTATTAGCCTTTGACCTGCTTCATTCTGTACTCCAAGGCCAAATTTGCCCGTTACTCCATGCATTTCTTGACTTCCTACTTTTGCATATCAGTCTCCTATGATGAAAAGGACATCTTTTTTGGGTGTTAGTTCGAGATGGTCTTGTAGGTCTTCATAGAACCATTTGACGTCAGCTTCTTCAACATTACTGGTCAGGGCATAGACTTGGATTACTGTCATATTGAATGGTTTGCCTTGGAAATGAACAGAGATCATTATGTTTTTTTGAGACTGCATCCAAGTACTGCATTTCAGACTTTTTTGTTGACTATGATGGCTACTCCATTTCTTCTAATGTATTCTTGTCCACAGTAGTAGATGTAATGGTCATCTGAGTTAAAGTCTCCCATTCGAGTCCATTTTAGTTCACTGATTCCCAAAATGTCGATGTTCACTCTTGCCATCTCCTGTTTGACGATGCCCAAGTGGCCTTGATATGTAGACCTAACATTCCAGGTTCCTATGCGATATTTCTCTTTACAGCATCGGACTTTACTTCCATCACCAGTCACATCTGCAACTGGGTGTTGTTTTTTCTTTGGCTCATCCCTTCCTTCTTTCTGGAATTGTATCTCCACTGATCTCCAGTAGCATATTGGGCACCTACCAACATGGGGAGTTCATCTTTCAGTGTCCTATCTTCTTGCTTTTCATACAGTTCGTGGGGTTCTCAAGGCAAGAATACTGAAGTGGCTTGTCATTCCCTTCTCCAGTGGACCACGTTTTGTCATGATTATTGGAAAAACCATAGCTTTGACTATATTGATTGCAAATTGATGTCTCTGTTTTTTTAATACACCATCTAGTTTTGTCACAGCTTTTCTTCCAAGAAGCAAATATCTTTTAATTTCATGGCTGCAGTCATTGTCCACAGTGATTGTGGAGCACAAGAAAATAAAATCTATCGTTGTTTCCATTTTCTCCCCATCTATTTGCTGAGAAGTGATGGGACTAGATGCCATGATTTTCAATTATTGAATATCCAGCTTTAAGCCAGCTTTTTCACTCTCCTCTTTCACTTTCATCAAGAGGTTCTTTAGTTCCTCTTTGCTTTCTGCAATTAGGGTGGTGTCATCTGCATATCTGTGGTTATTGATATTTTTCCTGGCAGTTTTTATTCCAGTTTGTGATTCACCCAGCCCAACATTTCACATGATATACTCTGCATAATATTTGAAGAAGTAGGGTGACAATACACAAGCCTTGACATACTCCTTTCACAATTTTGAACCAGTCCATTGTCCCATGTTCAGTTCTAACCATTGCTTTTTGACCTGCATACAGGTTTCTCAGGAGGCAGATAAGTTGTTCTGTTATTCCCATCTCTTGCAGATTTTTCCACAGTTTGGTGTGATCCAGAGAGTCAAATGCTTTAGTGTAATCAATGAAGCTGAAGTAGTCATTTTTTTCTGGTATTCTTTTGCTTTTTCTGTGATGCAACAGATGTTGGCAATTTGATCTCTGACTCTTCTTCCTTTTCTAAATCCAACTTTCACATCTGGAAGTTCTCATTTCATGTACTGTTGAAGTCTAGCTTGAAGGATTTTGATATTTATCTTGCTAGCAGGTGAAATGAGCACAATTCTGTAGTAGTTTGAACATACTTTGGCATTGCCTTTGGGATTGGAACAAAAACTGACCTTTTCCAGTCCTGTGGCCACTGCCAAGTTTTCCCAATCTGCTGGCATACTGAGTGTAGCACTTTAACAGCATCATCTTTTATGATTTTAAGTAGCTCTGCTGGAATTCCATGCTTCTCACTTCCATAATATTTTTTCCCTCTGTGCTCCAAAGCACTTCCAAACTCACAATTTATTTTGATTTGAATCCTTGGATAAGTGTTAAGGTTATTCAGGGTTCTCTAGAGAGCCAGAGAAGAAGTGATATTGCAGTCTCAAGTCTAAAAGCAGCAGGGAGGCAGAGTTCTGTCTTCTTCAGAGGTGTCAGTCTTTCTTTCAAGACCTTTAACTGATTGGATGAGGCCCATCGATCCCTTCACAGTAACACCTAGACTAGTGTTTGATCAAAACCTGGGTACCATGGCCTAGGCAAGTTGATACATGAAATTAATTGTTATAACCAGAAAGGAGGCGAGAATCTAGATCTCCCGGTTCTTATTTTGCTCTTTTCCTTAATACATACCATTTAGAATGCAGATTTGGATTTTCTCATCATCTCACAGAAATATATCTATATATCTAGCAAATTTTTACTTCAACAAAATTCTAACAATACTATCAGAGAAGGTCAGTGTAGTTGGAAGGAGGTGAATATTAAAGCAAACAACATGCAAATAATTAATAACAAGGAACTATTATTTTACATCATGTGACCCCCACCTCAGACTTTTAAATTTTAGTATTATTAGCTCCATACTGTAGAGCTATATGTACAAGGAAGTAGATATTACAAGTGGTTATGATACATTCTCTAGAGCTAAATGGCAAGTGTGGAATTCAAAGGCAGAAATCCGTAATTTCAGAGTCTGACCTCTTTTGATTTTAAAATGTTTTTCTTCCTGGAGAAACTTGAAAACAAGATGCATGTTTGAGTTCAGGCTCTATTACTGGCTCACTGTCCTACTTAGCATGTTCCTTAACTGATACAATTACCAGTTTCTTTCTGTATAAATGATATATATAAGTTCCCAGTTCTATCTGGTGGGGCTTATTGAGGTCCAGAAGAGAAAATTTATGGGAAAGATTTTTAAACTTTAAAAGTTTTCATATATGAGTTTTTAACTATTATCATGGGAAGATTAGCTCTTTCCCTGGTGTACACTGTTTCAATGGATTATTTTTAAAGTGCAGTTACATGACTATTGCTGATCTTGGAAATCCACATAACTGAAAAATTAGAAGGCCCCAGGGCTTTGCAATTTACACTGATTATTGCTACCTGTATCATATTGGGGAGAACAGCAAAAATTAATTTGAGTTAAGATCAGAAATGTTGACTACTTGATAAGAAATCAAACTTCACTTTCTATAAATTGCAACACTGCATTCAATCACAAAGAAAAATAGTAACAAAATACATTTTAATTTTAAAAGACTGATATTGCAAGCTGTACGCTTTTACTTTGCTGACACTCAACTGCCACATGATACCTGAAGCAGAATTGGACTTATATGATTAATAGATACATCTCACAATCATTTCTATGGGATGGGCCTGCAGGGCTCCAGTCATTTGGGATTTATTTAACCTCAGTTCTGTGACAGGCAAGCAAGAACTGGAGTTATAGAGCTGCTAAAATTATGACAAAATTCTACAACTTACTTGAAGAGATTTTTTTAAAAAGTAACTTTCATTTTGCCCAAATACAATAAATATCTCAGAGAAGACTGTTCTTTATATTTGACTCCAATAATGAAATCCATAAAGTGCTAAATTAATAAAGTCATTCAGCAGTAGAAATTACAAGAACATTCTATTATTTGTGTTAATGATACTTTCTGTGGTCAAAACTTTTTGTCTCTGTGAAGAAAATTAATTATTAAATATAATAATCTCCTTATTCTAATTATGTTCCTTAAAATATAATTTAGTCACTTTAATATAGTATTTCCAGTGCTGTGAAAATGAAAAGTTGGCAATATATATTGGAATCTCATGCTTTTCTTCATTGCTATATTTTACCTACAAAAATTATATTTCATTTTCTGCTACTTATTGAATAGATTACATTGCATTCAGTTTACATACACACAAACACACATTTCAATACAGAATAAAAAAAAAACCCACAATATGATTTAGATCAGTCTTCTGAGTAAACTCCAACAATATAATTAATTTTGACTTCTTTTCAACTGTAAATTGATAAAAATCTTAATTTATCTTTGGTCATTTTGTCATCACTCTTCAAGGGGAAGAAGATTACATAAGAATGTGGGTGACATTCTACCCCCACAAAAATTATCCTTTTTTTTTTAAGATTTTTTTTTTACTGTCCTCTCTACACAGAGTATTTGAGATACTTTTCTGCTGTTTTGTGTTTCGTTCAGCTGTTTTCATTTTTGTTATTGCTTTGTTGGTATATAGATAAGATTGTAGCATTTTTAAAAAATTTGTCTAGTTGGGTAAAGATGCAAATAATGACTCTTATCTGATCTTCTTCACTAACTTCTATCTTGCAGATTATGCATCACAGTTTCTTTAGGGTTACATTACTAGGCATTTTATGTTAGCACTTATGTTCATCTGGTTTCATATCTTGAGACCATAGGTGAGTCCATCTCTACGACTTCATTTCTTCACACTGGTTGTGAACTTTAGCTTCTTATTTGGTCTATTTCCTATTCTTCTGTAGGCCATTGTCTCATTTTAATGGAGGTGTCCGCTCCTTATCTATGATAAAGTGAAAGTGAAAATGTTAGTCACTCAATTCTGTCTGACTTTGCGACCCCATGGACTGTAACCCACCAGGTTCCTCTGTCCATGGGATTATCCAGGCAAGCATACTGGAGTGGACTGTCATTACTTTCTCCAGAGGATCTTTCCAACCCAAGGATCAAATCCAGGTCTCCTGCATTGCAGGCAGATTCTTTACCATCTGACCCACCAGGGAGATCCATGATAAAGAGGACTATAAAGACTCTCCTGGCTCAAGCAGAGGGATTTATAGGCATTTACAGAGGCTACTAGTAGAACACATCCAACATTTTGTTATACTAACACTCTTGAGTTTTCATAATATGCTTTTTCTAAAATTATTCTTTTTTCCTAAACTTTAAGGGGACGACAGAGGATGAGATGGCTGGATGGCGTCACCGACTCGATGGACATGGGTTTGGGTAGACTCCAGGAGTTGGTGATGGACAGGGAGGCCTGGTGTGCTGCAACTCATGGGGTCGCAGAGTCGGACACGACTGATTGACTGAACTGAACTGAACTGAATCAACCTAAAAGTAATCTCTGATTATTTGGTTTCCTACTTTCAGAAGAAAACAGTCAGAGAACTGATAAACATAAATACAAATAATGGGAAATGCAGTGAAATATATCTAGTGATCAATTCATTTATCATTTTTGTAGCTTAAAGTGCTTACTTACTTTCTTTTTTTTTTTCATTTATCTTTATTAGTTGGAGGCTAATTAATTTACAATATTGTAGTGGGTTTTGTCATACATTGACAGGAATCAGCCATGGTTTTACATGTATTCCCCACTTTCTATAAGAATGAATTTAGGGGCAAACAGTGATAGATAAGTATGCTAGCAAAATAAGTAAAGTGTTAGTCTATCAATCAGTAAAATGATTAATGTGCATTAGATTGGACAGAAAATAAGCAGTAAGGAAGTATAGTTTACTTTTTTAAGTGTGTGGAGGGAAAAGTGAGGAAAATATTGAAGGGAGAAGCTAAATAAACTATATTTATTTTTAGGCAACAATGTTAATAAACCAAGATTTTTTTTTTTTTTTTTGTAAGCAAAAAGGTTCCTGGATTTCAAATCCAAGTTGTCCAGTTCCTAACTGTGTGACCCTCAGCTTGCTACATAATCACAGCTTTATTGTTTCTAATGAGGGAAAAATAATATCCCCTCTTGGGTTGTTGGGAAGAATAATTGAGAAAAAGTAAGTAAAATGTTTGATACAGTTATTGACTCTAGTATGAACACGGAATATCAAGGGAGTTATTGAAGATGAAGTATTTAGTTCTTTACACTTTCAAAACCTCTCACAGCCACAACATTCACTTAATATGGCATAAAGTTTAGCTTTGTCTTTTATCCTATTTGTTGACAACTCTCCTTAACCTACTACATTTTCACTGACCTGTGGGAGGTTCCTTGGACATAACAAGACTATTTTATGTCAATATACCTTTAGTAGGTCTCAGGCAGATTCGATCCCTGGGTCAGGAAGATCCCCTGGAGGAGGAAATGGGAATCCATCCCAGTATTCTTGATTGGGAAATCCCATGGACAGAGGAGCCTGGTGGTGGTCTACAGTCCTTGGGGTCGCAAAAGAGTCTGACACAACTTAGTGACTAAACAACAAGCAACAAGTTCTCAATATGTATTTCACAGAGGAACAAATAACCTAATAAAATATGTTAATAATCTATTCCTGAGATGTTTTATCCATGCTTGAATTTTTTTATATTAACTAAGAGTATTTCACTAATTCCTGATAGCACCTCAATTATTCTAATTTTATTTTCTTACTGTTCTTATAAGTCCCCCAAACAAAAATCTTCTCATTCTTTGTTACAGAAAGAAAACATAGTCCCCACAGGGTTAACAGATATTTCATATAGCATTTGGCCCCTGAAAAAAGCAGTTTAGTTTATCTTTAAGTTATTGAAATTCTATTCACATCAATTTGGACCACAGAAAATAATGTTACATTACACAGCTGATGGAGGAGATGAAAAACCTAACCCCAAGGAGGGTGGTGTTACCACTAAGATTCGATATTAACTAGAAATGGGGACTTGAATTTTGTCGTGACTTCAGCACTCAGACATCATTCTCTTGACTAACAGAGGAGCTTTCTTCTTATGGATTGATAGGATTTCCAACAGGTTCAGAAGTTGTTATTTTAAAAATTTTGCCTCCTATTTGGCAAAAAAAGTCAAGGAAAAGCTGTTGTAATCAATCATACCCAGTGCCAGGAATATATGAAATCAAGAAGGTTGTTCAGGACCCATATGATTAGAGCCTGGAAGAAAGCAGCTGTCAGAATATGGGAAACATGAGGGATAAACTGGAGAGGTGTGTGTTAACCAGAAAATAAGTAGCATCCACTAAAAAACAAACATATATGCATGTACTATTTCCTCTAATGTTAGCCCATAAAATTATTGGTAGAAAATATATTAGTTAAACACAGGATTAAGCAGACATGTAGAAAATTATATGCAATGCCATTGTTGTTTATGTGCTAATACATGGATTAAGTTCATTTGTAACAAGAACTACAGTGCTGAAGCAATTCTAATAGTATCTGGTAGTAAATTGTGCCTAGTTGTGTATGCTAATGTTGAGTCCATCTCACAGAGCTTATCTGTGCTCTCATATTGAACACCCACATATACACATTCACTGGGAATAATACTATTTTTTCAAAAATCCTGTGTTCTCTATTGCAGCAAGTTGTCTTTGGGTCCCCAGTATCTACAGTTACATCTTAAAACTCAAAAGAAATGAACAATGTTAATCACTGTATGCAATAAATGCAAATTTGACTAAGTTTGTTAAAGTCAGTCTTACTAGATATAGTAAGATAAAACCTGTCTCATATTGTCAAGTGAGAATTTAAAAAATGTGTGTGTATTTTTAAATACACCTATTACACAATTTTAATATTTCACTTTAAATAGTTTAGTAGTTCAAGAGTTTCCATGGTACATTTGAACTTCTTTCCTCTGCCTCCAACTATGAACTCTAGATTGTTTCCTTCAGGGAATGAAAAATCCTTCCCAGCACTTTGCTTTTTTCCCTCTATTTTATCACACATCCCATCTTGCTAAGAGACCAAATCCATATTTAAATACTAAAGTGATAAAATACATTTATCAGGGAAAGAAAGTGATATCCTTTATCTGAATCCAAATTGATGGAGACATTTCAAGTTTTATTTGGCAGAAGAGAGCAGATTTTGCAAATAATAAGTTGGAGGAGAATCTCCAGAGCATACTGGGGTATGCCAACTGGAGGCTGGATTTAAATAATTAGTGAAATCACCATTTGTGTGTGAGAAATATGATATTTTTTACTCTGCACATTACTGCTGCAGAGATCAAATCCAAAAAGCTTATCTTCCAGGGACTTTAAGATCCAGCGTCTTGATTGAGCTACAGGGAAATTTTACCTTTAGCTGAGAGTCAGAAGTGATGTTGGTAAAAGTGAATCATTATCTTTGAGGAAAAAACAAAATTAACAATCTCCTCATGGAAAAGCAAAACTTACTAATGAGTGCAAAACATTAGTCAGAGCCAATTTTTTTTTTTCTGTTTTTAATCACCAAATGTGGCATAATATTTTTACAAGTCCACAGTGGGTCCGTTCAGGGTGGGAGGGATCAGTAATGAGGTAACCCTGGGGAACTAGACACACACTATTGTGACTGGCCTAGATTTTTTAGGGGAACAAAGAGGGTGCAGCATTTCCAGCTAAGTAAGATTTGAGGCTTTCTGGAGCTATGCAAGGTAAACAAACTGGACCAGAAATCTATCAGGTCCAGCCTGCAGTTTCCCCTTGCAGCTGGATAAGAAAAATGTTTTCAAGTTGGAAAAACAACCCCTAGATATCAAATTAATGTCAGTATTACCTCAGTTTAAAGAAATTGTCTTTTTTTCCCCACCTTTCTTGTAGCTTGATGGAAATGAGTATGAAGCATTTTTTTTTAATTCCAGCCTATCTCTTTTAATCATTAGTTATACAGATTAAAAAAAATTTAATAAAAAGATTTTTGTATATGTCTCACTTATTTCTTTACTTACATGTTATAGATAACTCCCTTGTAGTTACTTGCAGTTTACAAGGTTTTATTAAAATACTTAATCACACAAACATATCTCCATCCTGCATTTGCCTTAATAAGTTGGTCTTTTTAACCAGGATATGAACTGTTTTTCAGAACATTACTTGGAAATAACTCAGGGAAACAAACAAACTTGAAGATTAAAGACATGCCCCTTGATATTTGCACCATATGTACAATTTTAGTACTCTTTTCATCCATGAGAACTTATGACATGAGCCAATCAATACTAGACTCGTCACCCCATCATTATTTACTAAGAACTTTAGAACAACTGTATTACACAATTGTGCATGTATGCTCAGTTGCTGAGTGGTTTCCGACTCTTCACGACCCCATGGAGTATGGCCTGCCAGGTCCTCTGTCCATGCGATTTCCCTGGCAAGAATACTGGAGTGGTTTGCTATTTCTTCCTCCAGTGATCTTTCCAACCTAGGGACTGAACCCACATCTTCTGCATCTAACACATTGGCAGGCAGATTCTTTACCACTGAGACACATGGGAAGCCCAATACACAATTGTATTGATTGGCAAATAAATGGCAGGTAGTTGGACTGGCAGTTTTCTGGTTCTGTAAAAATGATAAAATGGAACATGGTTCCATAGGACCATGCCTCACTGGAGACTAGATTGTGAACCTTCTATGGGATACAAACAGAAAGTAGAACAGCAAGATCTAAGGTGTATTTTCATCAATAGTTATTATAATTTAAAATAGGGAGGATCTTGTTTAAATATTAGAAGGCTGATACTGGTAATATTGGAACCAATATTGAGAAACTGCACAACACACAAAAAAAGAACTAAGCAAAATCCCAGAACTGACTACTATAACAGCTGGTTCTGAGTTAAGGAGAAATGGTATGTACTTTAGACACTCCAAATTGAAAGCAAAGTCCACAAAATAGAAAGAAAATTTTGATACACTAAGACTTGTAGATAGAAGTTCACATGAAGAGATTGTACTAAGCTTTCTAGTTTTCAAACACTACTTCCTACCCTCTACCCTTAGATAAAATATGAGTGGCTTTTAATAACAAAGAATGAAGTGTATATGCATAATTCCCATAATTTTTTAAGATAAATGGATTTTCTCTATGGCAAAGAGGTGGTCAGTATTTATTTATAGGATAGGAAAGCAGTCTTGTTTACTTACAGCATTGTTGATGAAGATAGAGCCACAAATTAAACAATGTGAGACTGTTTGCAGATGACATGGTCCTCTACATAGAAAACCCTAAAGACTCCACCAGAAAATTACTAGAGCTAATCAATGAATATAGTAAAGTTGCAGGATATAAAATTAACACACAGAAATCCCTTGCATTCCTATACACTAACAATGAAAAAATAGAAAGAGAAATTAAGGAAACAATTCCATTCACCATTGCAATAAAAAGAATAAGATACTTAGAAATATATCTACCTAAAGAAACAAAAGACACACTTAGAAAACTATATAACACTGGATAAAGGAAATCAAAGAGGACACAAATAGATGGAGAAACATGCCATGTTCATGGATTGGAAGAACCAGTATACTGAAAATTAGTGTACTAACCAAAGCAATCTATAGATTCAATGCAATCCTTTTCAAACTACCAATGGTATTTTTCATAGAACTAGAACAAATAATTTCACAACTTGTATGGAAATACAAAAAAACCTCGAAAAGCCAAAGCAATCTTGAGAAAGAAGAATGGAACTGGAGGAATCAACCTGCCTGACTTCAGGCTATACTACAAACCTACAGCCACCAAGACAGTATGGTACTGGCACAAAGACAGAAATACAGATCAATGGAACAAAATAGAAAGCCCAGAGATAAATTCATGCATCTATGGACACCTTATCTTTGACAAAGGAGGCAAGGATATACAATGGAGTAAAGACACTCTCTAACAAGTGGTGCTGGGAAAATTGGTCAACCACTTGTGAAAGAATGAAACTAGAACACTTTCTAACACCATACACAAAAATAAACTCAAAATGGATTAAAGATCTGAATGTAAGTCCAGAAACTATAAAACTCCTAGACCAAAACATAGGCAAAACACTCTCTGACATAAATCACAGCAGGATCCTCTATGACACACCTCCTAGAGTAATGGAAATAAAAGCAAAAGTAAACAAATGGGACCTAATTAAACTTAAAAGCTTTTACACAACGAAGGAAACTATAGGCAAGGTGAAAAGATAGCCTTCAGAATGGGAGAAAATAATAGCAAATGAAGCACTTGACAAAGAATTAATCTCAAAAATATATAAGCAACTCCTGCAGCTCAATTCCAGAAAAATAAATGACGCAATCAAAGAATGGGCCAAAGAACTAAACAGACATTTCTCCAAAGAAGACATACAGATGGCTAACAAACACATGAAAAGATGCTCAACATCACTCATTATCGGAGAAATGCAAATCAAAACCACAATGATGTTCCATCTCAAGTCAGTCAGGATGGCTGCTATCCAAAAGTCTACAAGCAATAAATGCTGGAGAGGGTGTGGAGAAAAGGGAACCCTCTTACACTGTTGGTGGGAATGCAAACTAATACAGCCGCTATGGAGAACAGTGTGGAGATTCCTTAAAAAACTGGAAACAGTACTGCCATATGACCCAGCAATCCCACTGCTGTGCATACACACTGAGGAAACCAGATCTGAAAGAGACACGTGCACCCCAATATTCATTGCAGCACTGTTTATAATAGCCAGGACATGGAAGCAACCTAGATGTCCATCAGCAGACGAATGGATAAGGAAGCTGTGGTACGTGTACACCATGGAATATTACTCAACCATTAAAAATAATGCATTTGAATCAGTGCTAATGAGGTGGATGAAACTGAAGCCTATTATACAAAGTGAAGTAAGTCACAAAGAAAAACACCAGTACAGTATATTAATGCATATATATGGAATTTAGAAAGATGGTAATGATAACCCTATATACAAGACAGCAAAAGAGACACAGATGTATAGAACAGTCTTTTGGACTCTGTGGGAGAAGGAGGGGGTGGGATGATTTGAGAGAATAGCATTGAAAAATGTATATTATCATATGTGAAACAGATCACCAGTCCAGGTTCGATGCATGAGGCAGCATGCTCAGGGCTGATGCACTGGGATGACCCTGAGGGATGGCATGGGGAGGGAGGTGGGAGGGGGGTTCAGGATGGGGAACACATATATATCCATGGCTGATTCATGTCAATGTATGGCAAAACCACTACAACATTGTCAAGTAATTAGCCTCCAATTAAAATAAATAAATTTTAACAAATAAATTTAAAAAAATAAATAACATAAGAGATGATTGTTCTTTTTGAAAATTCTAATTGTTTCCTCGAGTAGAAATTTTGTTTTGGTGGAGATGGATGTGCATGAGAACTAGACTTAGATGGTTCCCAAACTGTTGTCAGAAATTCGATAGTAAATGCCCATATTGGGGAAATAGAGCCATGTGCCTTGGTTACACATGTGAGAAAGCAACAGCCTCAAAGCTCTGAATAGACTGTGTCATGTATGCTAAATTTTGAGTAATCATTACTTAATCTTACAGTTCTTTTATCCTTATTGCAGGATCACTCATTGCTTGAGTTTCTCATTAAGGATTGACAAAATGAAGTGCATAGGTCAAATCCAGTCTCCTAACTGTTTTTGTACTTACAATACATGAGCAAAGAATGCTTTTACATTTTAAATTGGTTAAAAAGAATCAAAAGGAGAATAATCAAAATTTCATGTTCATAATGCTTAATTACAATACAGATAAGCTCATTCTTTTCTGTATTATCTGTGAATGCTCTCATACTTCAGCAGAAAAGCTGAATAGTTGAGACAGATATATATATATATATATATACATCAATTTTGTCTCTTGGCTTGCAAAACCTGAAATATTTGGTGAAAAACTTTGCTGAGGTCTGTCCTAGTTTTTGAAATATTAGATTACTCGGTGGCAGAAAGTAAAGTTTGAGATTCCTTGCATTACATGTAATTTATATCAATAAAATAGAACCAGCTTCTCTTTTGAACATCAAGTCTTACGGATGGTAAGGTTATATCTCTTGACTTATAAAAAATTCAAAAAAAAAAAAAAGGAAAAAAGAAAAACTTAGACTCTTTCTTTAGAAAAAATGATGGCTAACTTGCCCCAATTTTTGGAAATGCTGTCATACCTACCATTCAGAATTCAAAAACAAACTATAAAATTCTGCTTGAGCATTTATGTCAAGTATTCATTTCCATATTTGGAATGAAATGACTAGGAATATTAATCTCAGGACTTCAAAATTATCTCAATTAAGATTGTGAATCCCTGTGAGTATGTGAGTGTGTAAGCTTTTTTAAAATTTAATAACTTTATAAAATTCTAGGATGAAAGAGGAAATAAATCAGTTTCAAAACTGTTTTATGGTAAAATTTGTAAGACCAATTAAGTGGAAAGGTATCATTAAAGTTATATAATTTATTAATAACAACAATTAAAAGCTATTCTTAGCTGCTCTTCATGGATCACTGCCTTGTCATGGTGAAGTGGCTTACATAACTCAATGAAGCTATGGGCCATGCCATGTAGGGCTACCCAAGACTGACGGGTCATAGTGGAAAGTTCTGACAAAACATGATCCACTGGAGGAGGGAATGGCAAACCACCCCAGCATACTTGCGATAAGAACCTCATGAATTGTATAAAAGGCCAAACAGATATGACACCAAAAGATGAGTCCCCCAGGTCTGGAGATGTCCAATATGCTACTGGGGAAGAGCAGGGGAGAATTATTACTAGCCCCAGAAAGAATGAAGCAATGGACCAAAGTGGACATGACGCTCAGTTGTGGATGTGTCTGCTGATGAACATAAAATCCAGTGATGTAAGAACAATGTTGCATAGGAACATGGAATGTTAGGTCCACAAATCTAAGAAAATTGGATGTGGTCATGCAGGAGATGGTAAGAATAAACATTAACATCTTAGGAATCAGTGAACTAAAATAGATGGGAATGGGCAAATTTAATTCGGGTGACTACTATATCTACTACTGTGGGCAAGAATCCCATAGAAGAAATGGAGTAACCCTCATAATCAGTAAAAGAGTCCAAAATGCAGTACTTGGGTGTAACCTAAAAAATGACAGAATGATCTTTGTTTGTTTCCAAGGCAAGCCATTCAACATTACAGTAATTCAAGTCTATGCCCCTACTACCAATGCTGAAGTTGATCAGTTCTATGAAGACCTAGAAGACCTTCTAGAATAACACCAAAAACATGTTCTATTCATCATAGGGAGATACTGGCTGTGGGAATCTGGGTCTTGTTCTGATGGGTGGGGCCATGCTCAGTAAATCTTTAATCCAGTTTTCTGTTGATGGGCAGGGCTGTGTTCCCTCCCTGTTGTTTGGTCTGAGGCCCTCAAAAGGACTTATGCCAGCACTGTTGTATTTAGTACCCCTGACTTCACCGTAGGCCACTTGCCGACTCATGCTTCCATCGGAGATTCTTGGATACTCACAGGCAAGTCTATCTTAGTCTCTTGTGGGGTCACTATAACTTTCTCCTGGGTCCTTGTGCGCACAAGGTTTTGTTTGTGCCCTCCGAGGTTTGTTTTGTCAGTTTCCCCAGTCATGTAGGAGTTCTATAATCAAATCCCACTAGCCTCCAAAGTCAAATTCCCTGGGGGTTCTCAGTCCCTTTGCCGGATCCCCAGGTTGGGAAATCTGTTGTGGGCCCCAGAACTTTTCTAACACTGCGAGAACTTCTTTGGTATAATTGTTCTCCAATTTGTGGTTCATCTGCTACACGGCTGTAGGGTGGGGTTAATGGCAACTTCCTCCAAGAGGACTGACAAGACAGACTGCGCCAACCAGGTCTGCAGCAGCCAGAGCCCCTGTCTCTGCGGCAGGCCACTGCTGACCCACGCCTCTGCAGCAGATGCTAACATTTAAAGACAGGTCTGGCTCAGTCTGTGGGGTCTCTGGACCCTGGTGCGCACAAGATTTTGTTTGAACCCATCAAGCATCTCTGGCTGGTATGGGCTTTGGTTCTAAATGTGATTTCACCCCCCCCCCCATTTTGTTGGGGCTTCTCCTTTGCCTTGGGTACGTGGTATCTTTTTTTGCTGGGATCCAATATTCTTCTGTCAATGGTTGTTCAGCAGCAAGTTGCAGTTTTGGAGCTCTCCCAGGAGAAGACACATGCTTACACTTCTACTCGGCCATCATAATTCCCCTTCAGCCTATCCCTCCCAATAGGAAGCTTCCACGAGTCTCTTATCCCTATCTATCAAAGGGTAGAGAGAATGAAAACCACAGTCACAGAAAACTAACCAAACTGATCACATGGATCACAGCCTTGTTCAACTCAATGAACCCATGAGCCATGCCATGTATGGCTATGCAAGATGGATGGGTCATGGTGGAGAGTTCTTGCAAAACGTGGTCCACTGGAAAAGGGCATAGCAACCCACTTCAGTATTTTTGCCTAAGAGCCCTATGAATAGTATGAAAAAACAAAAGACATGACACTGAAAGATGAACTCACCAGGTTGGTAGAAGCCCAATAAGCTACTAGAGAAGAGGGGAGAAATAACTCCAGAAAGAATGAAGGGACAGAGTCAAAGTGAAAACAATGCCTACTTGTGGATGTGACTGGTGATGGAAGTAGAGTTCAATGCTGTAGGAACAATATTGCATAGGGACCTGAAATGTTAGGTCCATGAATCAAGGTAGATCAGAAGTCGTCAAACAGGAGATGGCAAGAGTGAACATAGACGTTTTAAGAATCAGGGAACTAAAATGGACTGGAATGGGTGGATTTAATTCAGTTGATCATTATATCTACCACTGTGGACAAGAATCTGATAGAAGAAGTGGAATAGCCCTCATAGTCAACAAAAGAGTCCATAATGCAGTACATGGATTCAATCTCAAAAACAACAGAATGATCTTTGTTTCCAAGGCAAAGCATTCAATGTCACAGTAATTCAAGTCTATGCCCCAACCTCTGATGCTGAAGAAGCTGAAGTTGAATGGTTCTGCAATGACCTACAAGACCTTCTAGAAAAAACACCTAAAAAAGATGTCCTTTTCATCATAATGGACTGGAATACAAAAGTAGGAAGTCAAGAGATACCTGGAGTACAAGTTTGGCCTTGGAGTACAAAATGAAGCAGGGCAAAGGCTAACAGAGTTTTGCCAAGAGAACACACTGGTCATAGCGAACACCCTCTTCAAACAGCACAAGAGAAGACTCTACACATAGACATCACCAGATGGTTAATACCAAAATCAGATTGATTATATTCTTTGCAGCCAAAGATGGAGAAGTTCTATACAGTCATCAAAAACAAGACCAGGAGCTGACTGTGGCTCAGATCATGAGCTCCTTATTGCCAAATTCAGACCTAAATTGAAGAAAACAGGGGAAACCACTAGAGCATTCAGATATGACCTAGGTCAAATCCCTTATGATTGTACAGTGGAAATGACAAATAGATTCAAGGGATTAGATCTGACAGATGGTGTCTGAAGAACTATGGGTGGAGGTTCATAACATTGTGTAAGAAGTAGTGATCAAAACCATCCCCAAGAAGAAATAATGCAAAAAGGCAAAATGATTGTCTGAGGAGGCCTTACAAAGAGCTGAGAAAAGAAGAGAAGTGAAAGGCAAAGGAGAAAAGGAATGTTACACTCATCTGAATGTGGAGCACCAAAGAATAGCAAGGAGAGATAAGAAAGCCTTCCTCAGTGATCAGTGCAAAGAAATAGAGGAAAACAACAGAATAGGAAAGACTAGAGATCTCATCAAGAAAAGTAGAGATACCAAGGGAAATTTTCATGCAAAGATGGGCACAATAAAGGACAGAAATGGTATGGACCTAACAGAAGCAGAAGATATTAAGAAGAGGTGGCAAGAATACACAAAGGAATTACACAAAAAGATCTTCATAACTCAGATAACCACAATGGTGTGATCACTCACCTAGAGCCAGACATCCTGCACAGCAAGTCAAGTGGGCCTTAGGAAGCATCACTACAAACAAAGCTAATGGAGGTGATGGAATTCCAGCTGAGCTATTTGAAAATATTAAAAGATGATGCTGTGAAAGTGCTGCACTCAATATGCCAGCAAATTTGGAAAACTCAGCAGTAGCCACAGGACTGGAAAATGTCAGTTTTGGTTACAATCCCAAAGAAGGGCAATGACATTGAATGTTCAAACCACTGAACAATTGCACTCATCTTGCATGCTAGCAAAGTAATGCTCAAAAAACTCTCCAAGTGAGGCTTCAACAGTATATGATCCAAGAACTTCCAGATGTTCTGCTGGATTTAGAAAAGGCAGAAGAATCAGAGATCAAATTTCCAACGTCTATTGGATCATAGAAAAAGCAAGGGAATTCTGTAAAAACATCTAACTTCTTCATTGATATGCTAAAGCCTTTGACTGTGGAACATTCTTCAAGAGATGGGAATACAAGAACACTTTACCTACCTTATAAGAGGTCTGTATGCAGGTGAAGAAGCAACAGTTAGAACTGGACATGGAACAGCAGATGGGTTCCAAGTTGAGAATGGAGTATATCAAGGTGGAATTTTGTCACCCTGCTTATTTAACTTATATGCACCATACATCAAGCGAAATGCCAGGCTGGATGAAGCACAGGCTGGAATCAAGATTGCAGGGGAAACATCCTTATGGCAGAAAGTGAAGAGGAACTAAAGAGCCTCTTGATGAAACTGAAAGAGAAGATTGAACAAGCTGGCTTAATACTCAACATTCAAGAAACAATGATCATGGCATCTTGCCCCATCAATCACTTCATGGCAAATAGATGGGGAAACAATGGAAACTGTGAGAGACTTTCTTTTATTAGGCTCCAAAATCACTGCAAATGGTGACTGAAGCCTTGAAATTAAAAAATGCTTGCTCCTTGAAAGAAAAGCTGTCATCAAAGTATATAGCATATTAAAAATAGAGACATTACCTTGTCGAGAAAGGTCCATATAGTCCTAGCTAAGATTTTTTTCAGTAGTCATGTATGAATGTGATAGTTGGACAATACAAAAAGCAAAGTGCCAAAGAATTGATGCTTTTGAACTGTGGTATTGGAGAAGACTCTTGAGAGTCTCTTGGACTGCAAGGAGATCAAACCAGTCAATCCTAGTGGAGATCAGTTCTGAATGTTCATTGGAAGGACTGATGCTGAAGCTGAAGATCCAATACTTTGGCCACCTGAAGCAAAAAATGAATCATTAGAAAAGACCCTGATGCTGGGAAAGATTGAAGGCAGGAGGAAAAGGGGACACCAGAGGAGGAGAGTTGGTTAGCATTACTGACTCGATGGACATAAGTTTAAGCAAGCTCTGGGATTTGCTGATGGAGAGGGAAGCCTAGTGTGCTACATCCCATGGAGTTGCAAAGAGTTGGACACGACTGAGCAACTCAACTAATTCATCATTGGGGATTGGAATGCAAAAGTAGGAAGTGTAGAGATAGTTGGAATAACAGGCAACTTTGACCTTGGAGAAAAAAATGAAGCAGGGCAGAAAGACTAATTGAATTCTGCCAAGAAAAGGCACTGGTCATAACAAGTACCCTTTTTCAAAAAGAGACGACTTTACCCATGGACATCACCAAATGGTCAATACCAAAATCAAGTTTGTTACATTCTTTGTTGCCAAAGATGGAGAAGCTGTATATGGTCAACAAAAACAAGACCTGGAGATAACTGTGGCTCAGATCCTCAAATTTTCACAGCAAACTTCAGACTTAAACTAAAGAAAGCAGCGAAACCACTCAACCAGTCAGATATGACTTAAATCAAATCCCCTATGAATATGCAGTGGAGGTAATGGATAGATTCAAGGGATTAGATCTAGTTAACAGTATGCCTCAAGAACTACAGACAGAGGTCCATAATACTGTTCAGAAGTCAGTGAAATAAACCATCCCAAAGAAACAAAAATGCAAGAAAGCAAAGTGGTTACCTGAGTAGGCTTTACAAATAGCTGAAGAAAGAAGAGAAGCAAAAGGCAAGGGAAAAAGGGAAAGGTACACCCAATTAAATGTAGAGTCCCAAAGAATAGCATGGAGAGACAAGAAGGCCTTCTTCAATGAACAGTGCATAAAACTAGAAGAAAACAATAGAAGGGAAAAGACTAAATATCTCTTCCAGAAAATTGGAAATATCAAGGGAATATTTTGCCCAAAGATGGGCACAATAAAGGACAGAAACAGTAGAGACCTAGTAGGCACTGGAAAGATCAATAAGAGATGGAAATAATACATGGAAGAACTATACAACAAAAGATCTTTTTGAACTGGATTATTATGATGGTGTGGTCAGTCACCTAAAGCCAGACACTCTGGAGTGAGAAGTCAAGTGGGCCTTCGAAAGCACTGCTGTTAGTAAAGCTAGTGCATGCAATGGAATTCCAGTAGAACTATTCAAAACACTAAAGAATGATGCCATCAAGGTGTTGTATTCAATATGTCAGCAAATCTGGAAAACCAGCAGTGGCCACAGGACTAGAACGGACCAAAGCTTATCCTAATTCCCAAGAAAGGTAGTACAAAGAATGTACTAATCATCAATTGCACTCATCTCCCATGTTAGTAAGGTCATGCTTAAAATCTTGCATGCTAGACTTCAGCATTATGCAAATCAAGAACTTCCACATGTCCAACCTGGGTTTAGAAAAGGAAGAGGAACCAGAGATCAAATTGACAACATTTGTTGGATCACAGAGAAGGCAAAAGAATTCCAGAAAAACACCTATCTCTGTTTTATCGACTATGCTAAAGCCTTTGACTGTGTGGATCATAACAAACTGTAGAAAGCTCTTAAAGAGATGAGAATACCAGAGCATCTTACCTGTCTCCTGAGAAACCTGTATACAGGTCAAGAAGCAAGTTAGTACCCTGTAGGAACAATCAGGGTTTCCCTGGTGGCACTAGGGGTAAAGAACCTGCCTACCAATGGTGGAGACGTAAGAGACGTGGGTTTCATCCCTGGGTTGGGGAGATCCCTTGGAAGAGGGTATGGCAACCCACTCCAGTATTCTTGTCTGGAAAATCCCCATGGATGGAGGAGCCTGGTAGGCTACAGTCTGTGGGGTCACAAAGGGTCAGACATGACTGGAGCAACTCAGCAGCAGTAGCAGCAGAATGGAACAACTAATTGGTTCAAGGTTAAGAAAGGAGTATGACAGATTGTCTACTATCACCCTGTTTGTTTAACCTATATGCTGAGCACATCATGAGAAATGCTGGGCTGAATGAGTTACAAGCTGGAATCAAGATAGGCTGGGAAACATTAACAACCTCAAACATATGGATGATATCACTCTAATGGCAGAAAGTGAAGAGGAACCAAAGAGCCTCTTGATGAGGGTGAAGGAGGAGAGTGAAAGAGCTGGCTTAAAATGAAATGTTTTAAAAAAAAACTAAGATCATAGCATCCAGCCCCATTGCTTCATGACAAATAGAAGGGGAAAAGTGTAGGTGGTGATAGATTTACTTTTCTTGGGCTCTAAAAGTCACTGTGGATGGTGACTGCAGCCTCTGAAATCAGAAGATGATTGCTTCTTGGCAGGAAAGCTATGGCAAACCTAGACAACGTGTTGAAAAGCAGAGACATTATTCTCTTGACAAAGGTCCTTATAGTCATGGCTATGGTCTTCCCAGTGGTCACGTATGGTTTGTGAAAGCTAGACTATAAAGAAGGCAGAGAACCAAAGAATTGATGCCTTTGAACTGTGATGCTAGACAAGACTCCTGGAAGTCCCCTGGACAGCAAGGAGATCAAACCAGTCAATCTTAAAAGAAATCAACCCTGAATATTCATTGGAAGGTCTGATGCCGAAGCTGAAGCTTCAGTATTTTGGTCATCGGATGCAAGCAGATGACTCATTGGAAAAGTCTCTGATGTTGGGAAATACTGAGTGCAGAAGAAGAGGGCATCAGAGGATGAGATGGCTGGATGGCATCATCGATGCAATGGACATGAACTTGGATAAACTTCAGGAGATAGTGAGGCACAGAGAGGCCTGGTGTGCTGCAGCCCAGGGGGTCATAAAGACAGACTTGACTGGGTGACTGAACAACAACATGCTTAGCTGGCCAGCCTGAACAAAAACTATGTATATCAAACTATACTCAAAAACCATTATCTTGAGTGAAAAACACCAAGTTGAGAAACACCAGGGTATTAATCATCTTTCCCCACATTATGCTGTGGTCACAAACAACCTTAAATCTCAGTGTCACTGTAACAACAAAGTTTATATCTCATTCATGTCACACATCGGTTGCCGGTCACTTGTCATCCTGTGGGACATGTCCTCTATCCTGAGTCCCTGCCTGAAGCAGCAGCCCTTACCTTTGATTTGTGACTCAGCAAGAACAGAGTCACGCAATGTCATTTAAGCTTTCAGTTTGGAGAGAGTCAGTCACATAGCCAAGCTGACTTCAGTGGGCTGGAAAAGTGCAAGGCAGCACTGCACCCTTGGAGACTGAAGTAGATGTATAATTCTCTGAAAGGAAACACAGCCGATCATTAGGAATTCCCATAGACTCTTCCACAATAAATGGAGTATGACATTTAAGACAAAAATCCCTGAATACCTTACATCTAGCTATAGATGCACTTAGTAAAATATATAAAAGTATTTACTACAATATAACATAATCAACTTTGATTTGGGGCTGGGTAGTAAGAGAATGGACTAGAGAAGAACAACAAAGTGAATGCTGTAATTATTAAAAGCTTTTTATTATTACAGCTTAATTATTTTAATTATTACAGCTTTTAATAATCATCAAGAACAAATACCTTGTTAGGTTTTATTACTTGAGGCAAGATCTCAGAAGCATTTGTTATATTTTTCTCAAGTTTTGGTATTAATAAATAAGATAGAGAAGAAAACTATGGAAAAAGCAATCAATTAATGCTTTCTTTTCATTATAAGGGGCTTCTCTGATAGCTCAGTTTGTAAAGAATCCACCCGCAGTGCAGATGACCCTGGTTTGATGCCTGAATTGGGGAGATCTGCTGAAGGGCGGAGAAGGCAATGGCACCCCACTCCAGTACTCTTGCCTGGAAAATCCCAAGGACGGAGGAGCCTGGTAGGCTGCAGCCCATGGGGTCGCCAAGAGTCCAACACGACTGAGCGACTGCACTTTCACTTTTCCCTTTCATGCATTGGAGAAGGAAATGGAAACCCACTGCAGTGTTCTTGCCTGGAGAATCCCAGGGATAGGGGAGCCTGGTGGGCTGCCGTCTATGGGGTCACACAGAGTCGGACATGACTGAAGCGACTTGGCAGCAGCAGCAGCTGAAGAAGGAATAGGCTACCCACTCCAGTATCCTTGAGCTTCCCTTGTAGCCCAGCTGGTAAAGAATCTGCCTGCAATGTGGGAGACCTGGGTTTGATTCCTGGGTTGGGAAGATCCCCTGGAGAAAGGAAAGGCTCCCCACTCCAGTCTTTTGGCCTCTGGAGAATTCCATGGGCTACAGAGTCCATGGAGTCACAAAGAGTCAGACTCAACTGAGTCATTTTCACTTTTCATTCTAAATAGTCTCTTGCTCAACTAATTATTACAACATTTACCAATTTCACTTCTGTATTTTTTTCAGATTAAGAAAAAAAACATAATTTGTATCATGTGAAAAATAATTTATATTACCCCATAATTAAGACCAACTAAATGCTGTGTGGGGAAACAAAGTCTACTAAAATTACTTGTCTGAATAGAAGTTTTTTTGATAGCTTTATGTTACCACTTTGTCCAAGACTGGCTTAAATATTCCCAGAATTAAATGTAGAAAAACGTGTTTAATAGGAGGGGTTTTTGTGATTAGTATGAAGGATATTACAGCTTTTAATTTGTATTCTCTTTCCATATGATCTTATCTAAAATGCCCTTTCTCTCAACTGGCCATTAAGAAAGCTTGAGTGGACTTTTTCATATTACCTTGAAATATGTGTAAATAAAGCAGTGATGTCCTACCTATGCTGAATATGCATTTCTTTTCTAATAGACAATTTAAAATTAATGACAAAAACTTGAAGGTTATTATCAGCTATACTATCAGCTGAATATTTAAAATATATGGTACATTCTATAATCATCTTTCAAAGCAGTGTATTCTTCATAGTTCCTTGAGAAAACTGATTGTTCTAGGAACAAGCATAAATATGTTTTTCAAGATCTGAGAATGAAATTATTCCTTCAGTGATTAAGTCAAGAAAAGGCAGTGTGAGGTACTGTAAGCATTAAAACTTCTATAAAACATTAAAACTCAGTTTCATAGAGTAGCTGAAAAACAGGGTGCCAGTGAATGGGGGCTGGAGGTGTAAAGGTAGACATTTCTTACAAAGGGCCAGAATTTCACTCCGTTTTGTAGCAGGCATTACACTTCCAAATCCTAATGCTTTCATATGTTATTTAAAACCCATGAGTATCAAGAGACTTTGTTCTTACTGCTGCCAACTGGGGCACCTGATCCTCTACTCCTAATTCATCTCATGGGGGACCTAACTACTTTGTTTCCTTTTGTAAGAGCTGTTCTCTCAGGAAAACCCAACCCATGAGTTCCAGGACACAACCTGCAGGAATTTAGGCCCAGTCTTTCTTCTTTCAACATTTCACTCATGCCTACTACCTGAGTCTCATTTAACTCAGACTCAATCCCTTATGATCCTATATGCAACTTGACCTCAGGATTTTGCATCTCTTCTTTGCCATTGTACTTGAACTCATCATAACAAGTAGCATATGAAAGGCACATGGTACACTATAAATATTTGGGGAATGAATGTATAGATGACCTGGATTTCCTACTCTCTCAGTCAATGATGAGAAAATTATTCAGTGCATGATTACAAATCCTCATTTCACTTATAACTAAAATCTGTTTGAAAATTTAAGCATTTGAATATTATCTAATGTTAGATAGTTATCAATGTTCTAATCATCTCATAAATCATCTGAAGATTTGGAAAGCCTTAATTCTTTTAAAAGCATCAGTCAATAAACTATACAAATTGAAGGAAAATCACTGCCTTTCTGAAACAAATATTTAGGAGACTATTTCCAAAGAATACTTTCCAAAGTCATCTTATGTTTGACGTGTATGTAATGTGCTGGGTTTTTACTTGTACTCAGCAGAAGGATAAGGAAAAGCCCATCTATTTCATCTACCTGGAATGAAAGTTTGTACAAATTTAGTTTTGATGTTGTGCATGGAACAGGTCTTTTCCTTTTTTTTTTTTTCCTGTATACAAGAGTCCCTTTTGAAACATAAAACCTTAATTTTGTCACATTTAAAAATTGATTTCCCTACTTAGTTTGACACAAGATTAAGCTTACATTTAGAAATTTCATCTATGTGTTCTTTTATTGAACAATTGAAATTATAAAGTCTGCAGTTTATATGCAGTATTGTTTTAAGAGATGTCTCTTTGGAATATGAATACTTTCCAGACTTTATAGTAAGTTTCATTTATAATATTTCAACTTAAAAACAATAGAAAACTTTCTCAAAACCCTGACCTTAATATTTTCTAAACTTTGCATTTATCGCATGTTTCTGAAGTTTAGTGGATAACTTAATTAACAGAGGTATATAGCAGAGTAATTTTTGACACAGAAATTATATTAAGGTGCATTATAATGTTTTACACATGACCAATATCTTGTTAATTTAAAGGAAAAAGATATTTGAGAGCAAGTTGTGCTGAGTAACATAAATTTGCATAGAGTCTTAGGAAATAAAAGTTAAATGATCATCCTAAATATATTCTTTAAAATACATTCCCAACTAATTATGTGCTTGATAAAGTTGTTTATTATAAAAAATAAAATACAGAGCATATCATTCAGAGGTACTAAATATTCCCTGGAAACTAATTCAATAAATAAGAAAATTAAACTAGAAAAATACTTTTCAATGGAAGAGTGTGAATACACACACACAATTCTGTGATATATTGATGAATCAAATATGTGTCTCTCAATAATAAATGGCAAAATGCCTCCAATTACTTTGTGTATTATGTTAATTGTCAAATTTTTCATAATTACTATGGTGTAAATTACTGTGTTTCTGTTATGTCAGAATGGTTTTCTGCAAAATAATGCATTCACTAATCAGCTTTTTTCTTTCATTATTCACCAGTCAACTGAAATAAAGAATCCTCACTCATTTGACATTTAGTGAAAAATAAACAAATCTGCTGTTGTTTTATGCACTATAATTTTAAAAATATTGATAAAAAAGGAAAACAAACATCTAGACAGTTTGTCTATCTTTCCACTGATTAGCTTTGAACTTTGATGGTATCTATTGGGTAGAACATGTGCTGTTAGCTACATAATTAATTCTACTCAAGCTTAACTAAACATATCATTTTGCTTCAAAGAGAATATTTTTATTTTTCACTGTTTCCTAACTTTATTTTGCTTTGACAAATAATTTAATGTCATAAATAATCATAAAATATAGAAATATTATTTATATGTAATATGGATTATTTAATTATACTTAAAAACAATATATATCTAGGACTTATTTCAACATGAGCATGTCAAAATATTTTGTTGCAAAAAATGAAATAAGTTTCTAAATAATGAATCATCATAAAAGAATTAATCTTATTACTTTAATGACAAACTTTAAATTTAGATATTGCATATTTTCATATTCAAGAATTCATCAAGAACTTTGATGAACTATAGCATTCTGCACCATTTTATATAGTATGTTATCACTTTGGTGCAAGAATTCTACCAAAAGTCATTATAGAATATAGCAATCTAGTAATCTTAATCTATTATTGTATAGAGGACATTAGTGTTAAGAACCATAGGAATACATAGATATATGAAAAAACTTTCCAAATATATGATAAAACAAAGTATAATATATATTTTAGAAGCAATTAATTCTTTATAAATTATTGGAATATTATAAGCTTCTAGTAATATTTACTAATATTTAAAAGAAGTATTTGTGAGTGGAACATGATATAATGTTGAAATCCTCTTTTATAAAACAGCTCACTATTATCTTGATTTAACATAAAAAATACTGTATATATTTTTTAGCATTTGCAAAGCCAATGGAAAAACATAGCCTTGAATTTCAACGGAAAGTCTTTTTAAAGTGTTAAACAGGGTTCTCCATAAATTCATGTCCACCCAGAGTGTTAAATTTGACCTTATTTGGAAACAAGGTCTTTGCAGATACAACTACTTAATATGGACTCATATTGGATTAGGTTATGACTGGTTTTCTTATAGGAAGATCATGTTAAGGCTCTTTCTGCTAATGAGCCTTTGTTCTTATTTGTTATATGTTGACTTGTGTTCTCCAAAATTCATATGCTGAAGTCCTAACCTTTCATTTATAATGTGACTGTATATGTGGATAGAACTTTTAAAGAGGTAGTTAAGTTAAAATGTGGTGGTGTAGGTGGGTACTAATCCAATATCCCTGGTGTCTTTATAAGAGGAGATTAGTACACAGACATTGCACAGAGGGAAGACCATGTGAAGGCATAAGAAGACTATTATCTACAAGTCAAGGAAAGGGCCTCAGAAGAAACCAACTTAATATCTTAAACTTGAACTTTTAGCCACCAGAATTGTGAGGAAATATATTTCTTCTAAGTAAGCCACTGAGTATCTAACATTTTGTTATGGCAGTCCTACCATAAACATTTACTTATGTATGTATGGAGTCTGCAACTCCTATTTTATTCCATGGGATTTAACCCACCACTATTATTAACTACAAGAGGCATAAGAGATGTGGGCTCGATCCTGGTGGGGAAGATCCTCTGGAGGAGGACAAGGCAACCCACTCCAGTAACCTTGCCTAGAGAACCCCATGGACAGAGGAGCCTGGAAGGCTACAGTCCACAGAGTCACCAAGAAGTGGACATGACTGAAGTGACTTAGCAGCAGCATCATTAATTACTTTGATGCTTGAAAGTGTGGAAGTATTAGTTGCTCAGTCGTGTCAGACTATTTGTAACCCTGTGGACTGTAGCCCACAAGGCTCCTCAGTCCGTGGGATTCTCCAGGCAAGAGTACTGGAGTGGGTTACCATTCCCTTCTCCAGGGGATTGAACCCAGGTCTCCCACATGCAGGCAGGTACTTTAGCATCTAAGCCACCAGGGAAGCCAAGTTATCCAGGGAGGTTCCCCTTTAAAGGAGCTTTCTTTTCACTTTGATGTGTCCCAACTGTTCTTTGAACATTTTTTTTTTCTTTATGACCCAGCAAGATATTCTAGGTTCATTTCTACTACAGTCCTGAAACTTGGCATTTCTGTGAGGAATAATGGTTGATTTTAGTAAAGGATGCAAAGTAGAAATTTAGATCTGAATGTTCAGTATAATCATAGATTCTTGGACTTCTCAGTAGGAACAGCCAAAGAATATAAGTACATTACATATATAACATAGTCATAATTGTAATTGTCAGTTCGACCCCGTGAACCGCAGCACACCAGGCATCCCTATCCATCAACTACTCCTGGAGTTTACCCAAACTCATGTCCACTGAGTCAGTGATGCCATCCAACTATCTCATCCTCTGTCGGTCCCTTTTCCTCCTGGCCTCAATCTTTCCCAGCATCAGGGTTTTTTTCAAAGGAGTTAGCTCTTCACATCAGGTGGCCAAAGAATTGGCGTTTCAGCTTCAACATTAGTCCTTCCAATGAACACCCAGGACTGATCTCCGTTAGGATGGACTTGTTGGATCTCCTTGCAGTCCAAGGGACTCTCAAGAGTCTTCTCCAACACCATAGTTCAAAAGAATCAATTCTTCGGCGCTCAGCTTTCTTTACAGTCCAACTCTCACATCCATACATGACTACTGGAAAAACCATAGCCTTGACTAGATGGACCTTTGTTGACAAAGTAATGTCTCTGTTTTTAATATGCTGTCTAGGTTGGTCATACCTTTCCATCCAAAGAGTAAGCGTCTTTTAATTTCATGGCTGCAATCACCATCTGTGGTGATTTTTGAGGCCCCCCAAAATAAAATCAGCCACTGTTTCCCCATCTATTTGCCATGAAGTTACAGGATCGGATGCCATAATCTTAGTTTTCTGAATGTTGAGCTTTAAGCCAACTTTTTCACTCTCCTCTTTCACCTTCATCAAGAGGCTCTTTAGTTCTTCTTTATTTTCTGCCATAAGGGTGGTGTCATCTGAATATTGAGGTTATTGATATTTCTCCCGGCGATCTTGATTCCAGCCTGTGCTTCTCCAGCCCAGCGTTTCTCATGAGGTATTCTGCATATAAGTTAAATAAACAGGGTGACAATATACAGCCTTGACGTACTCCTTTTCCTATTTGGAACCAGTCTGTTGCTCCATGTCCAGTTCTAACTGTTGCTTCCTGACCTGCATACAGATTTCTCAAGAGGCAGGTCAGGTGGTCTGGTATTCCCAGCTCTTTCAGAATTTTCCACAGTTTATTGTGATCCACACAGTCAAAGGTTTGGCATAGTCAATAAAGCAGAAATAGATGTTTTTCTGGAACTCTCTTGCTTTTTAGATGATCCAGCAGATGCTGGCAATTTGATCTCTGGTTCTTCTGCCTTTTCTAAAACCAGCTTGAACATCTGGAAGTTCATGGTTCATGTATTGCTGAAGCCTGGGTAGGAGAATTTTGAGCATTACTTTACTAGTGTGTGAGATGAGTGTAATTGTGCAGTAGTTTGATCATTTTTTGGCATTGCCTTTCTTTGGGACTGGAATGAAAACTGACCTTTTCCAGTCCTGTGGCCATTGCTGAGTTTTCCAAATTTGCTGACGTATTGAGTGCAGCACTTTCACAGCATCATCTTTTAGGATTTGAAGTAGCTCACCTGGAATTCCATCACCTCCATTAGCTTTGTTCGTAGTGATGCTTCCTAAGGCCCACTTGAATTCACACTCCAGCATGTCTGGTTCTAGGTGAGTGAGCATACCATCATGATTATCTGGGTCATGAAGATCTTTTTTGTACAGTTCTTCTGTGTATTCTTGCCACCTCTTCTTAATATCTTCTGCTTCTGTTAGAAGAAGCATTTCTGTCCTTTATTGAGCCCATCTTTGCATGAATTGTAATCATAATTATTTCTAAATCTGTCTATATATGTTTAAAAATGAATTATTTAGAATGGAAAGGAAAAGCAGGACATATGGGAAAAGATGATGGTATAGTACAAGGACCGAAGGCAAATATAGGTGAGGGAAAAACTGCTTGTGTATTTTAATTTTTATTATTTTAAAAAGAAATAAGCCTCATGGAGATGACAAGTACATGAGTGTTTTCTATTCTTGAGTTAGAAAATAAGAAGTGACCTGGAAAAGGCTCAATTTTAATTCCTATCTGGAGGCACAGGTGAAGTGCTGGCTTCTTCCTGCTGCCAATATCAGCAAAGTCCAAACTGGTGGACTCCCCATCCCATTATTGTCAGCTTATTGCCACTTTAGGGCGATGATAAGTGGGAAATCTCTAATTTTTCTATGATCTTATTGTGTAATCCAAGGAAAGCTTTTTTGGTGGTAAAGTAAAATTTTTATTTTACTTTTCTAAACTTTATTGAGGAATAATTAAAGGCCAATAAACTGTACCCATTTAAATTGTACAATTCACTGAGTTTGATAGATACATTCACTCGAAATCACTGCCAAAATCAGGACGAAATCAGAACCCCATCACATACCCTATGTCTTTCCTTTTCTTCTATTTCCTGTGTGCTATAACTACATGCACTATCTGTTAATACAACTATGTCTTGGCTGCCTGTCTTTTGAAATTTCAGGGTTTCTATATATCACTGATAGCAAAAGGTTTCCTTGGAATCCTTGCCTCAGTATCTTTCCTAATTGAAATCAGCAACTGCAGTACCTTCAACAGGATTAGTAAAGAATATACTCTGTGTTTAATAGAAGTATGTTATTACTACACTGCCGAAAGTAGGAATGCATAAGCCTTTTTATTCATAAAAATCTGGGTTATATTTTTTCTCTACAGTAGAGATTATATATGCATAGGAACATACACATCCACCCACCCCCACCTACACACATATGCACATGCTCTCACATAAACACATATACATTATAATGGTGTGCTGTAAAAAGGCGCAGACCTATCCCATCATTCTAAATCCAGCTTGCACTTCTGGAAGTTCTCCGTTCATGTACTGCTGAAGCCTAGCTTGAAGGATTTTGAGCATAATCATGCTAGCATGCCAAGTCCATATAGTCACAGCTATGGTTTTTCCAGTAGTTATGCACAGATGTGAGAGTTGGACCATAAAAAAGGCTATGCACCAAAGAATTGATGCTTTCAGGCTGTGGTGCTAAAGAAGACACCTGAGAGTCCCTTGGGCAGCAAGGAGATCAAACCAGCCAGTCCGAAAAGAAGTCAACCCTGAATAGTTATTGCAAGGACTGATGCTGAACCTGAAACTCCAATACTTTGGCCACCTGATGAGAAGAGATGACTCACTGGAAAAGACCCTGATGCTGGAAAAGATTGAGGGCAAGAGGAGAACAGGGTGACAGAGGGTGAGATGGTTGGATGGGATCACTTATTTCAATGGACATGAGTTTGGGCAAACTCTGGGAGATGGTGAAGGACAGGGAAGCCTGGCATGCTGAAGTTCATGGGATCACAAAGAGTCTGACAGGACAGAAGAACAATTCCTTCATTCATTACTTTTATTTAATTCACTAGAAATTTAATTTATTCAAAATGCTGTTCATATTTTAACCTCTATAATTATAACTTTCCCTCCAATAAAAATTAATTTTTATTTGCAGTGTCTAATGAGAAAAGTCATGAGCTCCTAAGGTTAGGGTATGTTAAGAAAAACCAATGGTTTAGCTACATTCCTGAAGACAAAGAATGCAATAGCTTTTGTTCCTATTTACACCCAACATCTAATTAATAATCTAGATCATGTATCTTGTTTACCCATTGGATTAGAAATTTTTGAAGTTTTTACTTTGAGGAAAAGTCACCTTTGATGCTATTTTTTCCTGTTGGCTCAGACATTATTAAAGAATCTGGCTGTTATGCAGGAAACCTGGGTCCCATCCCTGGGTCAGGAAGATCCCCTGGGGAAGGGAATGGCAACCCACTCCAGTACTCTTGCTTAGAAAATCCCACAAACAGAGGAGCCTGGGGAACTACAGTCCATGGGGTTGCAAAGAGTTGGAGATGACTGAGCAACGAGTGTGCGCGCGTGCACACACACACACACACACACACACACACCCCTCTTTGATGCTACAGCAGTTAAAACAGCATGGCCCCCTCTCTGTTGTTTTCTTACTAATCAGTGAGAGCTGTCCTTCTCAAGCCCAATTTCTCTGACACTTAATTGGTGCCTACTCTATTAAAGGAATGATAAGAAAAAATTGATGCTGACCCCACACTGATCACAGTTTAATACAGAGAATTGAAAATATAGTCCCAGGATTTACGTGAGGATACAAAAGGTGGGGGATAAGCAGTGATAAATGCTGAAGGAAAAACAAGTAACATTAAAAACTTAGACATGTACATGGGGAAATTGTCATAGTCTGTGTTTTTTATTTATCATGCTTTATGCTGTTGTTCCCTGTCTCTGTCTTCAAGTCTCCCACTGGATTAATTAGTTTTCTTCTAATTTTTCTTTATCTTACTTGACACTTGCACTGTGGTAGATAGAACTGTTGGTTCTGTGATAACTGTTCTTTCTTTCCTTAGTAATGTACCCTCTGATTTTTAGGCTGGTAAATAAGCACCCATGGATCACAAGCAGGTCTGTGTCATGGCTGTTTGACTAGTCTTGCCAGAGTGAAGCCAAAACATCTTGTTTTAGCTTCATTAAGAGACCACTGGCCAATATTCTGTGCCCTCATCTCTTTTTCCCCTTTTCTTCTTTTTGGATGGAATATAGGTGGATATTTGGAAATAGAACCAGCAACTTAAGCCATGAGGTGAATTGGGAATGTTGGATAGCTGCTGCTGCTGCTGCTAAGTCACTTCAGTTGTGTCCGACCCTTTTGGATAGCAGGTTAGGGCAAAAGAGAGGAGATTAGGTCCCAGGGAAAGTACACTAGAGCCATCCTGACCACCCTGAATTGTCTAACTATAGACTTTCATCTGGAAAAAATAAATGTTGTCCTTGTTTAAGCCACTGCAGTTTTGCATTTCTTGTGTTACTCTCAGCCAAACCTAACCATGCTAATACACTTGTAAAGAACACTACCTTCTTGGGAAAACACCTCATCAAGGATTTATTTCCTCTAGCCCTCCGTACTGTCTACATTTTGCTTCTAGGTTAGCAGAAAACTGTGTTCTTTTAAATGCTTATTTATACAAAAATGAGTTCATTAATTTATTTGCTTAACACTGCTTTTGTATTTGTTTTCTTCCTTCTGTACTCATCTACTCGTCTTCAATGAAATATATTTGCCAGAGTTTTTCAGGGAGACTCTGGTGTAGATACATTTGCTAAGTAGTCTACTTAGAATTGTGTAAGTCATCAAATGTGCACTAAAAAACAATTTGTCCAATGAATTTATAAAGTAAAATTTTTTATTTACTATTTTCTTGGAATATATCTCTGATTTGTAAACTCAAATACTGATGATATTAATTCTGAAGTCAGTTTAATTCTTAACTGCTGTTTAGGTAATTTTTGTCTTTATTCTACCAGCTTTTAGGATTTTCTCTCTGTCTTGAAAAAAACAGTTTCAGAATGTTTTGAAATGTGTGGGTTTAGCTTTAACCTAACTGGTGCTCAATAAGTTCTTGTAATCTGATGATCCCATTTTCCTTGTATTGTGTGAAACTCTCAGCTTTCATGTCTTCAATAATCACATCACTCTCTTTACCTTTATTTTCTGAAACTACCAGAGAGAAATTAGCACCTCTGTATCTGTTAATATTCTCCACCTCTCTCTCCTTTTCCTATTTACTTTACATTTTATCCCAGTGGGTTGTGTTCTGGGAAAATTCTTCCCTCTAATTTTTCACATGGTTAATTTTTTGTTAAGCCTTATACATTTTGCTACTTAACCCAATTACTGATATTTAAAAATTTTAGTAATTAAATTTTTCATTTTCAAGATCTTCAATAAATTCTTCTCTCTCTTAAAAAAAAAAAAAAAGAAACATTTTATTTTACTTTTTGGTTGCTCTGCAAGGCATACAGAATTTTAGTTCCCTGCCTCGGGATGGAACCTATGTCCCCTGCAGTGGAAGTATAGATTCTTAACCACTGGATCGCCAGGGAAATCCCTAAATTCTTCTCTTAACCACCAATTCTTTTCTTTTGCTGACATAACACAGAACTTTAAATCTGTGAACAAACTCATCGAGCTTATTTGCAATATACATTTCTCCTTGGGCAACAATTTTTGCCTGTTGAAGAATCCTGGTACACACCTCTCTGACTTGGTAGTTACTGATGGAGCGCTCATTTTTGCGGCTGAGAATACCTGATGGAGCGTGTACTGTCATTGCTTGTGATTTCCACCTTGGTGAACAGGAATAAATACTTCTGCTTCTTGTGTTCAGCTCTGTGAGAGTAAGCAATGGATAAGATGTATGATAGGATTCAATCTCACAAACTATTTTTTGCCTTAATTTCTCACAGCATCTTCAACCATCCAAGGACCCTGTACTGCCCATAAAACTGTGAAAAGTAAAAAATAAAAACACTTAAATTTATTGACTGTATCTTAAATTCAAGTAGTCATTCTCTCAATCAAATATACCTTGTTGTATATTTATATAGGGGTACTGTTGGGTAGCTTTCACAACACTTACACTGAGACCTCACAGAAACTCATGGATTGGCCTTTGTGGAGAGTGATTCTATTTGGAAGAAGAGACAGTTAAATTTTATTGATTACTTTTCTTTTGACTATGAAATTACTGGACCAAATCTAATGTTTTCTTTTGTGTGTGTGTGTGAAAATACCACATTAAAAAATTTAGGCAAACTTTTAAATATGTGATAACCACCTAAGTAATTTTTCTCAAATATCAAGTTCCTATCACATTAGTACATTAACATTCTAACTGACCTACAATTAGGAAATTTCAAAACACAGATGAAATATAGATTATCCACTAATATAAATAGTGCTTCTTTGTTTGGGGAGAAAACTGTGGATACAAGGATTTTTTTCTTTTTAATCACTATACACATTGGCTTTCATTTCTCTGAAATGTTTTCATAAGGAAGTATAATTAATGCCACATGTCTTTATAGTAATATTACAGTTTATAAATAGTTTTTATTAGTTTTAAAACTAATTAGTTTTTGTTAGTTTTATTAGTTTTAATAGTTTTAAATAGTTTTTATTTTTCAATTTAATTGATTTCTTTCCTTTTTAAAGTTTTTCTTTCATTTTTGTTGAGTTTAATTCATCTTCTTTTCTAACTTCCTATATCAGAACATTAATTTTTAGACATTTCTTTTCTAAAATAAATATTTAAAGACATACTCTGTAAAGGCTGTTTTTGCTATGTTCTATAACTTTGGATATGTTTTCTCTTTATTTTTGCATAGTTAAAAGCATTTTCCTTTGTGCTTTCTTCTTACACACATGGTTTATTTAGAAATACTTTTCTTTATTTCCAAGTGTTTAATTATTTTGAGGTAACTTGTTTAGTTCTATTTTAACTTCATTGCAGACAGAAAATGTATTCCATATGACTTCAATCCTTTTAAATTTATTAAAATTGTTTCATGGACCAAGACTTGGTAAATGCTTTAACGAGGTTTGTCACTCTTCTGTAACTCAATGGGACTTGATTTTAGAGTTTTATTAACAAATTTAAGCTTAAATGAATTCATTTTCCCTATGTTTGCCTTATTCTGTCTTAAGTATCTGGGTTAGCTATGCCTTGCATGATACAAGAAGTATGTAACTCAGATGAATAATCTTTTAAAATTGTAATAAGATGTTTCACTAATAACTAGAGTATAACAATGTAGGAGCAAATATTCCCTCTCAAAAATGAAACATTCTCCTTTACTCAGAACGTCTGTGTCCTTATTCAAATGGGAGTTATATTAAAATTTATATTTCATATCATTGAATGGTATTGACTACTACAATTAAGATATAGATAGAAAACAACTTTTTCAGAAAAAAAATTGAAGATGATGACATCTAGATCACCAACAGTATCGTAGAGACAATTAAGAATTACTTTCCTGGAAGCTGGCAATAAGTATGTTTCATAAGAAATTAAAGCACTTTTTATATTGTCAATAAGCTAGGATTAGTATCCTAAAATCTAGAGCATAGGCCATCTATTGCCTTCTTAAAGAAAAGCCTGACAAGTTTGTATTTTTAAAATGTGAGAGAAAGAAAAGAAAAACTTTTTCATTGCAATGCTTTGCAATTCTTCCATAATGCAGGTCTTACTAACACAATATTAACTAAAATGAATTCACTATAAAACTAATAATAGATCCTTTTAGCAGTCTTTATTTTTATAGTTCCATTACAAAGCCCTGAATGGGCTCTTAGAAGTTTTAAGTTTTGTCCATTCAATTTTGCAAATTTTTCAAATGTAAGTTTTTTTTTTTTTTTTAAATTTCAGTAGTAGGAAAACTTTTTCTACTTTGACCTCCTAGTTCATCATTCATCTCTTTTTGTTGGTCTTAGAGAGGCTATAGGACATGTTAGGGGTCAGGCTTAAAGCAATGCTGTTCTTGGAATAAATTCAGTTTTGGATTAGAGGCTCAATTTCCTTGGTGGCTTAGATGGTAAAGCGTCTGCCTACAATGCAGGAGACCTGGGTTCAATCCCTGCGTCAAGGAGATCTCCTGGAGAAGAAATTGGCAATCCACTCCAGTATTCTTGCCTGGAAAAGCCCATGGACAGAGGAGCCTGGTGGGCCACAATGCATGGGGTCAAAAAGAGTCAGACACGACTGAGCAACTTCACTTTCACTTTCACTTCCTCATACACAAAAGTAGAGATCATGATACTTTTCATTCTTACATCATCACTCTTTGGGTAGAGTAATCTATATAGCAGCAATAATGATAACTTACATATTCCATTACAACTAACTCAAAGAACAAGATTATAAGATTATAAGCAGTACTACAAAAGAAAATAATTATGTTTCTAAAACAATAACGTGATATTCATTGGCATCTATTCAATAATAAAATAATGGCAGTTGATTTGCTTTAGTTTACCCACCAAAACCATATTTAAGGAAACAAAAAATAGACCAATTTAAACACTGTAACCTGCTACACAAACAGCAAAAAACAAAATTGTGGGCCACCAATATTCCTTAATATCAAGCATTATTCTCCTTGATATTGTTGTGGCTGTCTCACAAAACCCTATTCTAGCACTGTACCATATCAGCAACATTATTTGTGCACTCTTTTAGATTGCATTGGTTACTACTTTCACAGAACTGAAATGGAGGCTGAAGTAGCCAAAAAAGTGCTTTAAACACTAAAAGTACCATAGAAAAACCTAAGATTTTTTTTTTTTTCCTAAAATGGGTCAGCAAACACAATTCACCTTTTAGTAGAAAAGAGAGCTGGAACTGTTCCCACTTGAGTGACATTAGCATTATCTTTGATTGTGGTGGTAATTAGATCTGTGTTCTATCCTGAGGACCTACATCTGGTAAATTATTTTCTTGACTGAGTTAGATTCCAGTGTCAGCAAGGACAACAGAATGCATTCCATGCCTTGGGGCATCTCATCTGGCCACTTCTCTTTGACCTGTGAACTCCTACACAGTAGTGTCTTATACTTTCAACAAACTGCTCAACTGTGTTTTTGATCCACTTATGACCTATACTGTCATCAAATATGAATAAGCAGTTAACAGGGGCTCTCTTATCTATAGTGTAACCAGTTAATTACATAAGTGACTGAGATCATTTATAGACATATGTGTTAGACTACATTTGAAAATATGTCACTTCTTGACTTGGAGAAGGGATAAATTTAAAGATGATTATGAATAGTAAATAACATTTAAAGAAAGCTCGGGCCTGGTGCACTGGGAAGACCCAGAGGAATCGGGTGGAGAGGGAGGTGGGAGGGGGGATCGGGATGGGGAATATGTGTAAATCTATGGCTGATTCATATCAATGTATGACAAAACCCACTGAAATGTTGTGAAGTAATTAGCCTCCAACTAATAAAAAAAGAAAAAAAAATTCTCTATCACTATATCTATATAGGCTGTCCGCAGGAACTAGAATGTATTGCTATGGCTCCTCTATATGTTTAGAAGTCTAGCAATATTATAGTGAAATCCCAGGGCATTTGGTTATCTGTCTTCCCTAATGTTGGTAACATTCTCAGGAAGGACAAATAATCAGTAATATTAACAGACCTTTTATTGCCAAAATGGAAAATGCCCCCAAATTCATCACTCTACCTCATATAGTGCTGAAAGTTCTGCCTATTCATAAAACTGTAGATTATAGAATTCTTCAATAGTATTTTAACATAATTTGTGTATAAACATTCCATGGTTTGTAACATTCGAGCAAGGTATCCACTTACCATGGGCTTCCCTGGTGGCTCAGTGGGAAAGAATCCTCCTGCAATGCAGGGGACACAAGAGATGCAGGTTCTATCTCTGGGTTAGGAAAATCCCCTGGAAGAGGTAATGGCAACCCTTTCCAGTATTCTTGCAATCCATGGGGTAGCAAAGAGTCAGACAAAACTGAAGTGACTAAGCACCCACTCATGCATTCACTTAAGACAGGAGGCTGTGTGCTATGTAAAGGAAAATGCATTATATTTGGCTAAACCTAATGGATTGGTATAATTGACATTGGAAATGATTATTTTCAAAAATTATTTAAGTCATTTGTAAAAGTAGACTGGGGGAGCCAAAATCCCTTCCCCAACTTCAGTATCTCCTCTAGAATCAACCCATGTTTGGAGTCAGGAACAAATTGTAGATATCTATAAGAAGTAAGATCACACGTAGCCAATAGATTTCTTGAATGCTGAAGCATTTAGAGGCATTTCTATGAAGAAAAGCTTGAGTGAAATGTTAACTTTACAGAGAAAAGATAGTTATTTTGCCAGGATTGTATATTCAAAGTTGAATAAAGATATGACTCACTAACAAAAATGAATAGATTAGAAAATATAAAAACAAAACAGAACATTTTTTAAAAGATACCTAACAATGTAATTCTTGCTGAATTACAGGAATGCTTTTGTTAGCAATCCTGTGATTAATCCACTACAGGTAATATTTTTGAACATCTACTATGGGCAGGTACATTGCTAGGTGAAGCTGAAATATGACCATAAAATAATTACCATAAATTGTATCAAAAATTTTTAGACCAAGAACTGTTTTGGACACCTGGTTGAAATCTGCGCCAAGGTTCACTGGACCAGATATGTCCTTATATGTGTGGTCTGTGATGTGGTACAGTCTCAGTTCGGTCTGGATATGTCCTAATAGTACAGAGGAAATCTGAATCTTGCAAGCCAGTTGAATGGAGACCTAGACACTTCACAACTACCAATCACGCACACGTATTACATAAGTCATTACCCAGTGGAGAGACAAGGAACTTTTAATTGGTCAATAATAGTTCTACCAGAGGTAGCTCTGCAGCTGATATAATTATAATAATCTTGTATTTGGGGCTCTAATCATGACCCAGTTCAGTTCAGTTGCTCAGTCCTGTCCGACTCTTTGCGACCCCATGGACTGCAGCATGCCAGGTTTCCCTGTCTGTTGCCAAGCTTGGAGTAAACTTGGAATAAACTCTTGCTTAACCAAGATGTATGATGAGACCTACCAAAGCAAAGACAGTATTGGGCATATAACCTACAGGGTTCCTCTAGTCCACCACTAAGATACCCAAAGATCAACTTCTTTCTTTAATATATATATAAGAACCCTGCTCTACATACAGAAAATTGTAAAAGGTCACCTGAACTAAGGACATCAGATGAATATAAATCAATAGCATCTAGGATTATGGTATAATTGCATTATTCTCATCTCCCCAGACAATTTCATGAATTCATGGAACCTGAGGCCCCTCATACCTGTTGAAGAAAATAAAGCCCATTAATCACTCATAACACACAACAATTGATTGCTATCCATTTTTAACACAATGCAAGATAAGAAAGAAATATGATAAAAGTCCATAACTCTGAAAAATTCATGGACTTACAGGGAGAGAAAATATCTTGTCTGATGACTCTCCCTACATGGAAGAACACTCCCTACATGGAAGAACTTCCAAACGTTTAAGCATCCAGAACTTGAGTTACTTTAGTGTGCTTGTCATGTACACTGCAAAGCATCATCAAATAAATGTGCTTCTAAAATTAGACGTTCAAGTATGCATTGAGAGACAAATGAATTGTGCGTTAGGACACACTAAAATTCTAAACCTATGTAAGTAGTAAATTATAAGACCTAAACCTCCTTGCCCTAGAATAAAATTCTTTCAGTACAATTAACCACAACTTGTCATAAACTTGCCCTGGAATCATCAAGCTATCCTGCAGCAGAGAATGAAACCTTTATACCAAAGTTACCAGAACGGAGGGATTATAACAATGTTCCATGACCTCTGAAATGACCAGATCATCTATTTTGATTTAACTGTAAGGGGAAAAGGAACGAAGTGTCTGAGAATTAAACAGAAAAGAATGTTAATGCCAAGCCTGTCATACTGAACATAAAACCCATTTATGTAATTTGAGACCCTCTGGTGACTAAGATGGTGAAAGCGTCTGCCTACAATGCAGGAGACCTGGGTTCGATCCCTGGGTCTGGAAGATCCCCTGGCGAAGGAAATAGCAACCCACTCCAGTATTTTTACCTGGAGAATCCCATGGACGGAAGAGCTTGATACGCTACAGTCCACGGGGTCTCAAAGAGTCGGACACGACAGTGATTTCACTTTCACTTAGGGGAAAAAATGAATGAATAAATTTATGTTATTGGAAGTTGTATTAAAATAAAAACAAAAGAGAAAAATCTCAAAATACATAGTATACTTTCTGAATCCAGGACACAACTGATTATAAGACATGGTGAGATTTCCAAGATACCAATGGCAAATCAATGTGTATTTTAAAGGCAATAAACTGTGGAAACCAAAATGACTGTTGTTTGCTGGAAATCTGTGGTTGGTTTTAATACTCAATTAAAACTTATGTTTGGTATGTTCCTTCTGCACATCCAAAGAACAAAGAGTGATGCTAAGAGACATATTTGACTGGTGTCTGTTCCCCTGTTAAACACAAAAAGGAGTCCTGAATATTCTGGGGAAAAAAAAAAAAATGGACTTACTGCATAGGCCCAGCTTTTCCTAAGAAATCTATTAGTGTAATCCAGTTTGGGTACCTTTGGAATAGAACGACTATATTTCCCCAGACAATTCAGGCAATTAATTTTTAGAGATATTGTCAATGTAAATTCCATGTGTTAACCAAACTGAGTATTTTTTATGCAAAGAAAATGCAACAAACAGTGTTTTTTTAATATGTAATCCCTGGTAGCTCATTCGGTAAAGAATCTGCCTGCAGTGTAGGAGACCCAGGTTCGATCCCTGGGTCAAGAAGATGCCCTGGAGAAGGAAATGCCAACCCACTCCAGTATTCTTGACTGGAACATCTTATGGACAGAGGAGCCTGGTGGGCTACAGTCCATGGGTTCACAAGAGTCGGACATGAATTAGCAACTAAACCACCATATGTAACAAGCATAAAGTCACTTCCTGGGTCCTAGCAAGAAACTGATGCAATAAGATAAATAATGAACAATACTTATTCTTTAAAAGAAAAGGATGATTCTGCTTTTATTCATCTATGCTCTTACCCAGCTTCCCTGGTGGATCAACTTAAGAACCTGCTTGCAGGAGAGGCAAGAGACAAGTGTTCGACCCCTTGGTCAGGAAAATCCTCTGAAGAAGGAAATGGCGACCTGCTCCAGCATTCTCGCTCCCCTGGTAGCTCAGCTGGTAAAGAATCTGCCTGCAATGTGGGAGACCTGGGTTCGATCCCTGGGTTGGGAAGATCCCCTGGTGAAGGAAATGGCTACCGACTCCAGTATTCTGGCCTAGAGAATTCCATTGACTGTGCAGTTCATGGTGTCCCAAAGAGTTGGACACGACTGAGTGACTTTCACTTTCACTTTCCTGTATTTGGCCTGGAAAATTCCATGGACAGAGGAGCCTAGCAGGCTACAATCCATGGGTTTGCAAACAGTCAAACATGACTGAGCACACATGCCATGCCAAAGATGTATTATTATTATGCCTAGAAATTCAAAAGGTTTGACATTCATCCAAATATAAAAAGCAATACATATATATATATATATGTCAGACGGTCTCTATAAATTACCTGCTGGTTATAAAAGCAATACTGTGAAGAAGTTATCTTTTATTGCTCCTATTTTACTGATGAATAGACTGAGGCACATTTTATCTAAAGTTACCCAGGGACTTGAACACAAGTAGCCTAGTTGTTCAGTATATACTCTAACCACTATATTGTGTAAGCTCAATAAGGCGGTAGGAACAAAATTCACTTTAAAAAATGAGAATGTTCACATTAATCAGAAATAAACTGAAATTTTAATAGAAATACCTCATTTGTAAATGAAAAATATGAATATATAAGAATCAATTTAACTGAAGGTACAACATTTATACATGGACAAAATGCAAATTTTGCTCTAGTTCACAAGAAATACTTCAATTGATCAACAGTAATGCTGTTTTTGAATGAAAAAACATTTAAAAGTGTCAATTATATTAATTAATTAAATATAATATATTTAAAAATCTGTTTAATGAAATTACATATGTTGGTTCTAAATCCATGGAAAAATGTTGAGAAGAGCCAAAACAAACAAACAAACAAAACCACAATAAGGAAGAATAAAGAGTAGAGCTGAACTCATAGGTTATCTGCAGTGGAAAACTCAAGTTATCCAGAGTGAAATGCAAGTTCAAGAATGGACTTTCAGAAAACAACCCAGAAACATATTCTTGCATAAACAATGAGCTTTATATAAAAAGCATGGCCTTTCAAATCAGTGAATAAAGGATACGCTATTCAACAAATGATATGAATTCAATTGTATATGTTTAGGGAAAAAAAGTATCGTCATATATACACATTAATTAGACATTTACTATTCGTCTCAACAGGAAACAAAGCAATAGAGCAAAAATTATATGACTCATTTTACTGTTTTCTACATTTTTACATTTTATATTGGAGAGAACAAATGTTTGAATAAAGGTAGTACAACTAGTCACTCTTCAGAATTCTGTAGCTGCAATATAGAACAGTTCATTTTTATTTCATCTAATGAGGATAAGAAAAGAATGTAGGAGTATATAAAAAAGTCTTTGACTTTCTACCTCTATATAAGAAAAAGATGCTTCCTAGTATTTATTCATCTGCATGGGTGTCTCTGAGTGAATTTCAATGCAAAATTAATGAGTGTTGAATTATCTGTCAGGTACAGAGCATCATACTGATTATTTTATATAACCAAAAGCTATCAGACTAAAGCTGAAAATAATATAATTATATATACCTCTCTACTGAAGACTATTCAAAAGTTATTTTGCATTTCAATCAATTACATAGTTGAAGGAAGTCTTTCATTGTTCTTTCACAACATTTTTTTAACTTAAAGACATTTTATTATTTGAATAAATGTGAAGACTGACTCACATGAATGGGTCTCTGGATTATAGTCTTTCATTTCCTAACCTAATAAGGATCTTAATACATTTGCTACTTAATTTTCCTAAAATAATTTTTCTAATTATACACTGTGGCCAGTCCAATTATTGAATCACTCTTTTTTTTTATAATAAAAAAGGGTAATTGTTCCATCAAATCATTTTCAATATAAATCAAATAAAAATACCCTAAAAAATATTAAAAAGTAATCAAGAGAATATTTAATTTTTCACATCCCCTTGCATATTTTTTCCTGAGGTGAATTATTATTTTAAGTTCATGGGTTTTTTGTTTGTTTTTTTGTACTCTAGAAAGCATAAGAGATGTCTTGGTTACCATGGTATATCTTCACTAGACTTGGACAATAGCATCTCACTTGCCTCACTGCAAAAGCTGTTATATATTTCAATGTAATGGTACCTCTGCATAGAACCATAGAGTCACCTGATTTTATAGATATCAAGGTTTCCTAGAGACTTCTCAATTTGAAATTAGAGAAATGTCACAGTCATGGTCTAAACTCTACACTTCCAGAGGCTGGACCTGAGAACAAGTATCTTGAGTTTCTGGCCAATAGTTAAAGCCATACAGTTTAGTTAACTTAGGTAATGTTAGGAAAGATTTCACTGATCAAACTGGGCTGTGTTACAGAGGATTTGAAAATGACAATTTATTTTACTGTTACTATAGATTTAGATGTCTGAGATTTCTTTTTTAGCAAAATATAGGCAAAGAGGCTGATGATACTTCTTGTTGCTGGTTATGCAGATGATGCTGTTCAAAACTCATCTGTCCTCCCCCGAACTGTAGGAGATAGAAACCATTACTAGGCCCATTTTACATAATAGAAATTGAGTGCTCCAAGAAATCACTGCTGGTTAGGTATGGGAACAAAGGCATTAGGGTTGCGTTCTCTGGTGGCTCAGCTGGTAAAGAACCTTCCAGCAATGTGGGAGACCTGGGTTTGATCCCTGGGTTGGGAAGATCCCCTGGAGGAGGGCATGACAACCCACTCCAGTATTCCTGCCTGGAGAATCCCCATGGACAGAGGAACCTGGTGGGCTACGGTCCATGGGGTCACAAAGAGTTGGATACTACTGAGTGACTAGCACACATGCACAGACTTCATGCTCTTAAAGAGCATGTTATAGTAACAGTGTAACAGTGAAATAATTTATGGGAGGTCCAGAGACATTGGGCTTTCATATTTTTCTCTATCTTAAATGGCTTAAAATATGCAAGAATAACTAATATTTGTTAATACAGTGGTGTTACTTCTGTTACTTAGTTCATGTCACAAAATCAGGTATTTAGTAAAACGTTTAATGAATCTAGCTAAAGTGAAAGTGAAAGTGGCTCAGTCATGTCTGACTCTTTGTAACCTCATGGACTATACAGTCCATGGAATTCTCTAGGCCAGAGGGTAGCCTTTCCCTTCTCCAGGGGATCTTCCCACCCCAGGGATCGAACTCAGGTCTCCCACATTGCAGGCGGATTCTTTACCAACTGAGCCACAGGGAAGCCCAAGAATACTGGAGTGGGTAGCTTATCCCTTCTCCAGCAGATCTTCCTGATTCAGAAATCGAACTGGGGTCTCCTGCATTAAATGCCTTTTAAAAATACCTGCTTACCAGAGAAACATTTTAGTTGCTCAGTTCACATGTTCCCTTCAGAATTAGACAATGTGTATTTCCTGAGATAAGAAAAGCTTTGCAATTCTCCACCTCAGTAATTTACTTCTGAGCTGCAACTATGTCCAGTCTAAGAATAGAGTAGTTAAGCCAAATTAGTCATTCTAAGTGTGAGTTTTTGCTATTAGCATTTGGAAGGTATGTAGAAGTAACTGGAAAGCAAGTAATTAGGAGATTTAACAAATTTTCAACTTATATATTCCTAAAGGATTTATATAGCTTCCTTCTCCAATGTTCCTTTTATTGCTTATTTTTGCTTGTAAAAATATATGGGAATTGCCTTTGTTCAAACGCTTGCTCAGAAGTAAATTAAGTGCATGCATTTTTGCTTCTTTGCTTAAAATTTTGTCACATATTACAGAAATGATTCTTGCAAGGCATATTATAATCTAAACAATTTAAAGGAAAATTGATGTGATGAATCAAATATAATAAATGGCTTCACACTTTGTGTAGTATAATTATTTCAAATTAGAAGAATTATATGTTGGGTACATTGGTTTTCAGATGAACAAGAATATTCTTTTCTTCTTCAGTCAGGCAAGTAATACTCCATAATTAAATAATGTAATAACATAAATGTTTCGATTTCCAAACAGAGGGGAAGAGAATGTAAAATTTGCCTTAAAGTCAAATAGGCATTGAGATGCCAAGGAAATTTCTGATAATATTCATTGTATCAGTGATAGGAAATAATGTCTTTTCTCTTTCCTTCCAAGTAGATTGGAGGCAAAGAGCTAACACAATCTTGTCACAAAATTTCCATCCTTCTATTTTAATTCTTTGGCTATTTCCTGTGGGAATCCAGGGTGTGTTATTAATAACATTCATGAAAAACCAGAGGTCACTCTATTAAATCACATTAAATAGAATAATCATTTTATTATCAATAACACTAATATGTTTGATATCATAGAATGTGTTTCCAGTAAAACTAAATGTAATAAGTGGTCATTAGAATGATTATTTTGAAAACAAATAACAACATGTACTGGCAATCAGAATACCTGACATGTTCTCATACTGACTGAGTTTATATGTATGTTTCTCCTGATAAGATGACAAGATCCTTACAAGGAGGGACCACGTTCTTGGCCATTATATGCTCAACAAGCACATGATAAATTGATAAATTACAGTTTTCCACTTTGATATTCTATCAAAGTGCATTCTTCCTCTCAATTCCCTTTTTTTGAGGGATACAGATTTGTTGTTGTTCAGCTGTGAAGTCGTGTCTGAGTCTTTGCGACTGCGTGGACTGCAGCCTGCCAGGCTTCCCCATCCCTCATTATCTCCCGAGTTCACTCAAGTTCATGTCCATTGAGTTGATGATACCATCCAACCATCTCATTCTCTGTCACATTTTTTCCATCTTCAATCTTTCCCAGCATTAGAATTTCTTCCGTGAGTCGACTCTTCACTTCAGGTGGCCAAACTATTGAAAGGAGTCCTCCTAGTGAGGAGGAGGACAGGACCCACAGCAGAGAGAAGAGTGCTGCAGCCACTTCCTAGCGATGCACCCACCAAATTGAACAAGTTACTGGAGCTCTTAAACTTCCACTTTTCACTTGAAAAGTGAAGAAACTAATACTTATTACATAGGATTACGTGAGTCTGTGCTCAGTTGTGTCCAACTCTTTGTGACACTGTGGACTGTCAATGAGATTTCCTAGGCAAGAATACTGGAGTGGATTGCCATTTCCTCCTCCAGGGAATCCTCCTGACCCAGGGATGGAGTCTGTCTCTTGCATTGCAGGTGGATTCTTTACTGCTGAGACACCAGGGATGCCCACATAGAATTACAGATAGTATTAAAATAAACAGCAATGGCAAACGGCTTGACACATGATAGACATTTTAGTGCAAGTTAACAATCTTCTTTAGTGTTTTTCTTTTTTCATGTTGCTTGGAGATTGTTTTTCATATCACCCAGATCACTAATGATCTTCCAGCCATTCTTCAAGTAGGTACAGTATTTATAAACTAAGCAAAGCAATGCTCATGCTCCTAAACGTCATATGTTGAAATCTTGACCCTGTAATGTGTTGATACTTGGAGACAGGGTCTTTGAAAGTTAATTATGTCATAAGGGTGAAGCCCTCATGAATGAAATTAGTGCCTTGATAAAAGACATAGAACTCCCTCACCTTTCTATCATGTAAAGAGAGCGGGAGGAGGGTCATTTATGAAATCAGATCCTTACCAGACACAGAAACTGCCAGCACTTTGATCTTAGACTTCCCAGCCTCCAGAACTGCGAAAAATAAATTTTTGTGTTTATCCAACCAGTCTATATAGCACTACTGCTATAGCAGCCCAAACAAACTAAGACATCTAGCTTTAGTAGTGCCTTCATTAGAAAGATGATTGTCTACCTCATTCAGACTTAGCTATGAAACATTCTTACAAGGAGATTCCAGATTTATTTAATATTAAAAACTTCTCTTAGCAGATGAATTTATTTGTAATTAAAATTCTTTTTACACCATGCACCAAGAATGTACTACATTATGAAGTAAACAAATTCTAAAGCGTAATCAGTCTGCATGCCTGCTAAGCTGCTGGAGTCATGTCTGACTTTGTGCGACCCTATGGAGACTGTAGCCCACCAGGTCCTCTGTTCATGGGATTCCCTAGGCAAGAATACTGGAGTGGGTTGACATTCCCTCACTCCAGGGGATCTTCCCAACCCAGAGATCAAATCTGCGTCTTTTGTCTCTTCTGTGTTCTGCATTGGCAGGCTGGTTCTTTGCACTAGCGCCACCTGGAAAGCCCCATACTCAACTGAACCTTTCTCTATTACATTCTTTTCTATATCAATACTCATTGAAAACAAGAGTAGTTCTGGTGGATTTCTGGGAGTTTTTGTTCACATCATTTTTGCAATGTGATGATGATATGAAGTGTTAACAGTTTCCAAAGCTTAACCAAATATTTGCAGATCTCTGTTTTCATTTAGAAATAATCTCTGAAATTTCCAACTGACTTGGGTTTGATCCCTGGATTGGATCAGGACGATCCCCTGGAGGAGGAGATGGCAACCCACTCCAGTATTCTTGCCTGGAGAATCCCATGGACAGAGGAGCCTAGTGGACTATGGTCTGTAGGGTCGCAAAGAGTCAGACATGACTGAAGTGACTTGGCATGCATGCACGCTATATCCAAAGTCACTCTGATGAGCAACTTCAATTATCTTCTAAAATGAAAATATGTGTATTTTTATGGTTAAGAAAGTAGAAGAAACTTTATTTTGAGGGACTCCTGAGGCAATGATGTGTATCAAAAAATTATTATATCAACAAAAATAATTATTTTATATTTATAATAAACTACTTATCTATCTAACATATAGGTGTCTTGATTTAGATGTGTTTGATTTCTTTATTTTTTAATATCAAGAGATATAATTAGCAACTAGAAATTATTACTTCCATCTATCTATCTATCTGTATGTCTATCTGATCTATGCATCAGAACACGTGAGGTTAATAGCATTGGCCCCGTCTAATCAGAAGTTGATACAGTGATGAATATGCTGCATCCAGCTGACAAGTGGAGCAGAGAAGAAGTTAATATAGAGAACAGTAGGAAGACTATCTTGTTTTACTCCCTGATTCATCTGTTGAAGATGAGAAAGATCTTTGCCCCCAATTTAGATCTAAACCAGTCAAGACTTTCCACAATACTAACAGCCAGTGTTGAGAGAACATGGCTTGTTCAACATATTCAATGTCTTTTCCTCATAGTGTAAGCACTGACACTCTTGCACCTGCATTACATTGCATCGACATTTCTTAAGCTTCTATTCCATACTCTTGCCCTCTGACTTCCACTCCCTTGGTTAATGTTTCCATAGCAATTTAAATAGTGAACCACTGTGAACTCATATAGTCATAACAGGAGCTAAAAATACACTTTAATGCAGTGAATGGAACGAAGTGGAATGGAAAATAGCAATAATGATGTCATGAAATATTCAGATCTGATGATATTCACAGTGCAGAGATAATTATTTGTCCAGCTTAAATGGAACTATTGTTACTCTGGCCTTTTTATTGCTGAATTTAAGTTTTAACTAGTAAAGTATAAAAGAGATAGAAGACTTATTTTAGCTGAAATTCAATTAAGTCTCTCATTTCTATCAAAGATAGCCCTACAGATTTTTAAATGAATAAAAGTTTAATGTTTTAAATTAGAAGTATCCTCTTTTATGTAAAAAGTTGTAAAAACTTAGAAAAAATGTAAAATCCTTAGAACAGTGTAAGACATTCTTAATTTGATGCAGCCTTTCTAGTACAGTGTCATACATTCTTATCAAAAACAGTCTCACAGTATAGGGCCCCAATCGGATATATCATGAAAGTCTAAGAGCAAGAATTTGTCTTCTTTCAGAGAGCAGAGGATACTTCAAGAAACAGCCTCAAAGGAAAACTATATATCAAATAAAAAAATTCTTTGCACAAATGCAAAAAGAAGTTGACTTGGAAATGCCTCTTCATGTTTTTAGAAAAATGTATACAATTTTATTTGTAAAAATTATTTCTTTGTTTTGTGAAGGCTTTTTAAACTAGAATCACACTTAAAATCCTAATATAGCATTATACACTGAGTTACGTGACTTAATCACTATGAATTACTTTATCATAAAATGGATGAGATAGCACATTCCTTAAAAAGGAAAATGTAGGATTAAATGAGATAGTTAAGATCTTGGCACAGGTTGTAGCACATAATGCAGTCAAGGAAGTGAAGTAAAATGAAAGTCATACAGTCATGCCTAACTCTTTGCAACCTCATGGACTATAAAGTCCATGGAATTTTCCAGGCCAGAATACTGGAGTGGGTAGCCTTTCCCTTCTCCAGGGGATCTTCCTAACCCAGGGATCAAACCCAGGTCTCCCACATTGCAGGAGGATTCTTTACCAGCTGAGCCACAAGGGAAGCCCAAGAATACTGCAGTGGGTAGCCTACCCCTTCTCCGGTGGATCTTCCCCATCCAGGAATCAAACTGGGGTCTCCTGCATTGCAGGAGGATTCTTTACCAACTGAGCTGTCAAGGAAGCCCACAGTCAAGGAAAGGCAGCAAATTATCATGAAAGGTCTAAAGAGAGATTTTTTGGGGGGAGGAGGGTACTAAGGAAGTAATTGCTATTTTCTATATAACTGTAGTTGCATATTTTCTAATGATTTGGCAGTGTCTCATGTGAAAACTAACTTGATAAACAATAGTAGTGAAAGCAAACATAGGAGAAAGAAAAAAAAAGAGCGAGAAAGTGAACAGGAGGATCAAAATAAAACTCAGTAAGCTAGTAATGATAAATGGCCAACAAAAAATCTTGACTGAGAGATATATTCATGGATTTGTTACTGGGAAGATATTTTGTTTGCCAAATAATTATGAATTCATTCTCCCCTTGGATTACAAAATTTGTTAATTTTCTGCTTAAAAGAGTCAGAATATTAATATGAAATGAATGCTTTGAGGATTAACTACCAAAGTCACTACTAATTATTGAAATGACTCAATGGCTAAAGGACTATGAAGACTTCTGTTACCAGAAAACATTAGCATTAAGAGGATAAACTGCTAAGAAGTTTATGACGATGATTATTTATTAAAGAGTATTTATAGCATTGTGTTTTTTTTTTTTTAAACTTTGACTCAAAGACAAAGCCAGCATCTTAACATCAAAGTTACTTCATTAACAAGAAATAGCAGGTCTCTGATCAATTTTTAAAGACTACTGACATTCTGGTCATTATAAGTATATATTATTTACTAATTCCACAAATATAATCCACAGGCTGCCAAGTCTCCAATATTCGTTGAATCAATAGACTAGTGGATATTAACCTCATTCTTATCTTAGCTAAGAAAATGTTATTCCTGGAATAGCACTGTTTGATGATTCTTTGTTGTTCATAAAGAGTTACCTATTAAAATTTCATTTCTGCTAACAAAGTTTATTCCATGATGTTACTTATGGTTTCACTTAAGATCTATTACTATTATTTTAACTATAGTGTGAGACTACCTTACAGGATATATGCATGAATATTATGGACAATTTTTACCTTAATATATTTCAAAATTATTATTCTTGACTCAAATTTAAATATTAAGTTTATTCATGGCAAATGTTTGTAATAATGTGCTACTTTAAGCTTAAAGTATAGTCCTATTTATTTCAGTTTTTGATCCAAAAAAGTAAATATGCCTTGGTGTTTTTCTTTTCTTTGTACCTTTGGATTTGAATAGCAAGCATTTGAAGTTTATGTTTTATTTTCTTTTATTTTCATTGTATTTTCTCTCCAAGGACTGTTTATTTAAACTACAAGGAAGTTGTAGGGAAATAAGAAATAAACTAGAAAACAAAAAGCAAACAAACAAAAACAACTTTCATGTTATATAAGACAATATACATGCTATGACCCCAAACACAAACTCTGTGGGACAATCTAGACCTTGATGAGATTGCTATCCTAAAGCTAACATAGTCTCCTTAGACCTTGACAGGCTATATATATTCTCCAAAGTAAGTTCCACTGTCTTGAAATATGGCCATCAATCTTTGAATAAACGATTGATATCATGTAAGGACTGATGCTGAAGCTGAAATTCCAATATTTTGGCCACCTGATGCAAATAACTGACTCATTGGAAAAGACCCTGTTGCTGGGAAAGATCGAAGGCAGGAGGAGAAGGGGACGACGGAGGATTAGATGGTTGGATGGCATCACGACTCGATGGACATGAGCTTGAGGAAGCTCCAGGAGTTGGTGATGGATTCCACGAGTTTGAGCAAGCTCCGGGAGTTGGTGATGCAGCCTGGAGTGCTGCAATCCATGGGTCACAGAGAGTCGGACACAACCTAGAAGCTGCACTGAACTGAAGAGTACTGAGTGGGTACATGAAAGAGTTCAAGAGCAGGAAATACATGAAACACTCTAGAACAGTTAAGTTATCAGAGAAGAGAGAAACAAAACCTTGCAGTTTAATTCTGTTGTTATCAGGAGTTCTCATATTTTACTATGCACTAAAATCACTCGACTTCTTTAAACACAAGTTTCTGGGCCCCAAACACATTGTTTCCGATTCAACAGGTATAGTATATGACCTGCAAATGTGAATTTCTAACAAGTTTCTAGGTAATAAAGATATGGCTGACTTAGATACCACAACTAAAGAAATGCATATCATTACAACCTAACTTACTTGCATAAAAAGAACTCTACAAATGAAGCTGGAGACAAAAATAGACAGGAAGTTTTTGATGTGAGCCAGCACATGAATATGAAAGCCAAGGGAGAATCCCAAGTGGATGTGGCAGGTTGACAGAGCAGATAGTGTTTCCCTCTCCCCACTCACCAGGAATGCGCATGTGCCTGTGCACAAACACACACACACACACACACACACACACACACACACATCCCGCAATTATTTGGAAGATAATGTGAAAAGCCACTTTCAAAGGAGTGACCCGAAGAATTAAATCACAGAAAATTCAGAAAAACAGTAAAATTTTCTAAAAGTGCTTAAACAGCAAAAGATCAAAGAACAATATGAGTTGCACACAGTATTTTGTATCCTAAAATTTGTTACAGACAGTAAAAGCAAACACTTAAAAGCAAAACCTGAAAGAAGAGATCAGAAGGATCAAAACACAAGAGGAAAGGTTATAAGACAAAAGATTGATAAAAAATGAGACACTGAAGCTGAGGGTCATTCAAAAGAAAAAATTAATGGGGTAAATAGAGAAATAATTCAATCTTAAAAACAGAAAAAATAAAATGAATAATCTTGAGAGTATGCATTATGTGCTAGCTAGACCTGATGAAAAATACTCGTAAACAGAGTGGAAGAAAGTATAAAAACAAAAGATAGATATGAAGACAAATATAGACAAAATGGGGTTTATAAAAAATAATAAGTGAAAGAAAATATGCTTCAGTATATAGAAATTTGTCCTGAAATAAAATAAATAAAGTTACATTGAAATAAAAAGACATAGTTCCACATACTGAATATATTCTGAAAGAGACAGAAACCCAAATGTGAAAAGAGAATCCTAAACTTATTAGAAGAAAATACATGAGGATACATTTAGATTGGACATAGGAAAAGATTTTTAAAACAGACTTAAATGATATACACTATACTAGAAAGAATTAATAGATTTAGCAATGCCAGAATTTAAAGATTCTGAATGTGAAAGAGTGAAATTTCATGTTGTATGAGAGTTGAATCAATGTGAAACCCCCTCAACAAGGAAAACTCTAGAATATACAAATATATTTGTCCTTTGTTCTGGAGCAAAAAATCTTGTGTTCTTGTTATCAGTATGGGCATAATATTTTAATTAAATTTTAAAATATTTTATACATTATTCCTGTATTTTTAGAGAAATGTTGAGGAAATTATATATAAGATCACTCAGGGGTCTTTGCTAAAATTGTGTTATAATATTGTATGCACAGTAAAACTCCAAATATGCACTATAAAATTCATGCCACAGATTTGAAAACAGAAATTAGTTAAAATGCACATTGCAATGTGCTTTTCTTAAGTCTAAAGTATTTCAGTTCAAATCAACATCTCACATTATATTTTCTTCTGAATCTGTGTTACATCAGCTGTATGAAGGTGAGCTTTACAAATGGGATACCATGTCTTGAAATCTGTGAACCTACTTTCCAGGTCACAGCTGATTGGACTGGTGAAAGCCATCTATAGGTCATTACTGGCCAATGAACATAGTTCAGTTAACAAAATCTCTTTAATATCAATTCTCTTCTGAGTAGTGTCCAAACATATTCTATCCTTTCTATGACAGACAAAGAAAGAAAGAACATACTGTGACAGGAAAGAGCTGGTTGAGGTTAAGCACTAAATCTAAAATCAATGACATATGTTCAGCAATATTACATTTGTGATATGTGGCATATTAGTTAACTTTATTAAGTTTCAGGTTTCTGACTCAAAACACTAATTATAGTAAATGAGACCATGTAGATAGATGCATTTTGTATGAAGTAACCATTCAACATATGCTATACATTTTCTTAATAAATACAATAATGCTGGAAAAAAAGCACACACTGAGGAGCAATATTTTGAGACAGCAGAAGCCATGATAAATCAAGATGGGTGAGAGGAAGTTATCTCTGGAAGTAGAAACAGTGGAAGAGACAGGATATGGGTGGCCTTCATAATGGTGACTTACAGCAGGAGCAGTTTATCTTCTGGAAAAGCAAAAGACAGTCTTAACCATTCTGTCTGAATTCTAATATGTTCTTATGTACATTCTATATCCATGATAATTGACGGTGCATTTTTTTGATAGATTTCTACTTTTTCAGTATATTCCATGTACTCAAACAATAAACCCCCATTAATTAAGGCAATTAGTCTGCCTTCAAACATAACCGCCTATCTGTTCTGATAGTAATATAAATATTACTTCCTACTAGGCATTTTTGTATTTTTTAATTTTAATATTTGAAAGTCTTCTTCCAGGTACTTCTGGTAGCAAGGTGCCTGGGATGCTAGTTTGAGATGAAGATTCCTGAGGTCTGTATACAAGGGAAAACCTCTGGTACTGAACCTTAGAATTTGATGTCCCTAATTGCTTACTCACAGAGAACTAAATTTTAGTCATATAAGGGTTTAATATTTTCTTTTCTTATGACTGTGATTTTCAAACAGCTATTTGGGGTTATTTGATTCAGCTTCTAAGAAATCTATATTTTAATAGTTATTCTAGTTAAAACCACTGCTACTTTCTATGTATCACACTTGCAAGTAAAGCTTTAGTGTAATTAGTTTATGTATTCATCTGATACTATGCTAACTCAAACTGTTATTAAAACTTTCAGATTATACTTGCACATGTTTTTTCAGTTAAAATGTAATCAACTGGAAAGCTTAGTCCAACTCACAAGCCTTTTTTATATGATCTTCAGAGACCAATAAAGTACTGTTTATACTAAGCATTATATGAAAGTAGTAATTGATAAAGGTTTCCAAGATTGATAGCCCTCCTAGAAAGTAGGGAAATATTCTGCTCCCTTGAGTTTTATTGGATAAATTTGTGAACACCCAGTTAGTATAATGAAACTTCTGCATGTGAAAACCCAATCTAAAACCTGAAGCAAGCGATATACAAGGGTTTGTACATGTACCCTATGTATGTGAAGCTAACAGAGAGTGTCAAAAAATGATTATAAGGCAAAAGTTATACAAACTGAAGCAAAGAAAATTGTTTCTAGTGTCTTATGAATGACCTTTCTGATGTTGTCTTATATAACAAATGACATAGGTATTTGCTATTCACAAAAGATGGCTTCAAACATTCTCCCACCTGCCTCATGGGCCTGATACTGTACATTTAGTGATTTATTAATGCACATTTGTACATATCACAAAAAAAGAGATTCAGCTCATATACATAAAATGCAGCCTGAATGGATAAAGGAGAATTTCAGAGAGTTGGAAGGGTTACAATTTTATCACCAGTGTTTAAGGTTTGCTAAGAAAAAAAAAAAAAAATCACTTGATGGACATTTGTGTCCCTGGTATTTATTTTGTTTCATTTATTTAAAACAAAATCCCTCAAGCCATGTTCATTCTGTTCACATGTAATACATTTTATATATTTATTTGACTGATATTAAAATATCATGCTATATTTGAATGACAACTGAGTGACAAGTGTTAAGTGTCTTCAGGGGAAAATTGTTTAACAAAAAATATTTTAAAATTTCCTATTGAATCAATCATTATTTCTAAAGCTAAAAATTTCATAGGAATGAAAGATGGATGAGACGGTGATAAAGGCAAACAGTTTTAATGATATTATGAGGTTTTGCCTTGTTTTGTACCATGTTTGACAAACAGCGACATCTGTCTAAAATCTGTCAATATGATGGATGGGAAGCATAAATCACATTATCTTATGTCAACACTCCTCTCAGAACAATATTTTAACATAAATTCAGTGCTATGTCATGAATGTGACCCTTAAAAATAAAAAAAAGTACATATAACATTCAACTAGATCCTATTTACATGGTTATTTTTAACCTCTTTTAATGTAGGAAGTCAAAACTTTAAAAAAAAATTCGAAAGACATAAACTATATTTCATACAGTTTGAAAGCTGGTGATGTATCCAAATGAAATCCTAAGAATATATGCTATTGTAAAGTCTGTATTGACACTGACATTTCCTCAGAAATCATACTCTGAAGGTAATGCAATTAAAGCTTTCAATGCACAAGTTTGGAGTTTTGGTTAATATTAATTTCAATGCACTTACTAAAGATTCATTCAATTGTAATACCTTCTTGACTCCAGTGTTGGAGTTGATGATTTTTAGTAATTTATAGTGTTCTGAAATGTCACAAACCTTCAGACCACTGAGAAGCACCACTTCAAATAATAAAATACCTTTATAATAAAACTTTTTTTTTTTTAACTCTAAGAATTTTGCCAATGTTTGTGAATACATAAAATGTATTCCACATGTCTTTGATGAAAACATTGTCTCATTTGTCAGGGTAGTCTCTTTTGCATGGGCAATACAATTAGATTTTTTATCTGTTTAAACGATGTTTTTAAGGTTTTAACATTTATCATTAAACCTTAATAAATGTATCCAAATAAACAGCGTCTGAGCTTCTCCTCATCAATCTCCAAACTCAAATACATTCTAAAGTGTTCCTTTAGCCACTCTGTGCAAGGAAAGGATGACCTTTCCTGTCCATGACCTTGAGTCAATCCTAGACTATTCTTGTGTTAGAAGAAACATCATCCTGCATGTTCCTACTGAACTGAAATTTTTCACCACCTGTAATAAATCAACTGAACTGCTTTCCTCTTAACAAATAACCATCTTATCTAGTAGAGTTCCTTTCTGTTGCCTCTAAGTCTCTTCCAGTTATCCTCAGGCAGAGGTTAGCATGGCATGATCTTCTAATTGTTGTTCTGTCTAAAAGACTTTAGCCTCAATTCACATGGCGCAAAACGAAGTGATATTCTGATAGTTTTAACTCCAATATGACGAATAGAACCACCACAAGTATTAATCAAGGCACTGAAACTTTATTGTCATTATTTTTGTCTTTTTATTTCACTTGTTCATTACTAAATCATCTGACTTAAATTACATTTGCCAGGAATAAAAACAAAAGTCCATTTCATTTAGCACCATGTAGTTTAAATGGCATCCTGCCTAATCATTCATGCAAAGAAGAGAGCTTTGTTGTCAGTGGGTGTGATCACACCAAATAATTTAGGCACTCAAACTCTGTTTTACCTCACAGTATTTGTCTATTTATTTAACCTTGATAATTATTCATACTTTTGTTTTTAAACTAAAGCTGGCTACACACACAAACCCACTTGAAGGAAATAATGATTCAATTAAATTCATTAATATGGTAACTAACCTGTAGCTAAAATATAGTTTGGAATCAACAAAGTCATTTAAACCTTATTTTACTTTTTTTTTTCATGATGAATGTTTATATTCTCTGTCACAGTTTTCATCTCTGAAATTACAATGTAGGAAAGCTTATAAAATTAGGCAAAGATTAAGTTTATGTCTTTTAAACCCTGATTTGACAATAACTCTAATAGTCCTTATAGTTTTACCTAAGAATGGCAAAAGACTCAGACAAACTACCAGGACAATCTGGAATTCCCAAGACAAGACATATATGAGGTCAGATAGGACAAGCCTTTATGATGGATTGGCTATTACTGGGAGATGAATGCAACTATGGTTTCAAGAGAGTCTAGATGTTCCCTTGATGTCCTTATTGAAATTCTGAATAAGGCTGCCTTCACTTACTGAACCATAAAGGTGGCAATAACCTTGGATATAAAAAAATAAGATATAAGATACTGGGAGACATGGTAATATAAATGGGGACATCTGCATAACTTTGTTGAACCAATTTATTCCCAGATAAATGAGAATCAGGAAACATTTGGACTTTATTTATAGAAATGTGAGACCAACATGTTCTTTCAAAATAGTCTTCTTGAACTCATTATAAATACATAAAAGATAATATGAATGAAGGGGACAATATTGCTTAGCAATAACTACAAATAGGATCACATGGATGGTCCATTTTTCTTATATAGAAAGCAATTCTAAAGGAAAGGTAAATTAATTTTGAGAAGGAAGTGTAAACATTATTATGTAGCCCCCACTTTCAATTCCTCATTGCCCTCTGACCCCTCCAAATCTGAGAAATTGTTAGAAAGTTACAAGAGGAATTATAACATTATTTAGATAGACAGCAGTTAGGAAAAATACAAACCTAACAATGTATTTAAAAGTAATTCATTTGTTGAGGATGACAAAAGAAGCTATGCTATGAGCTACCTGATAAAGTGGATGTTGTTTTTGTTCAGTCTTGTCCTACTCTTTTGTGACCCCTTGGACTGTAGCCCACCAGGCTCCTCTGTCCATGGGATTTCCCAGGCAAGAACACGGAAGTGGGTTGCCATTGTCTTCTCCATGGGATATTCCTGACCCAGGGATGGAACCTGTGTCTCCTATTGGCAGGCGAATGCTTCACCAGTGAGCAACCTGGGAAGCCTGAGGTAGCGGCTAAGTTTGTCCAATGTCTCATTTTCTCCTCTCTCTGGGCATAACATCCAGATGACTGATTGTCGAAAAGTATAATTACCTGCCTCAGCAACCGCAGAACAAGGGCAAGGAGCCCAGTCAGTGTTAAGGAAGACAACACCAGAGCTAGAAGCCTGCACCAAGAAAACTGACATATCTTAAATGAATTCAAGTACCTCTCTTAATTTCAACTGCTAGCAAAGTATGGAGACAATATGTTTCTCAGCCATCTAGATGGCTTCAAATAGCATCTTTAACTTGAGTTAATACAGAATAAGAATGGGGGCTCTTCCTTTAGTTTCCTGGTGGCAAATGGAAAACTCAATTAATAGTGTGACTTTATTGCCAATCTTCTAATATTCTTATTTTCTGGCCTTTTTCAATCTGCTCTATGGTGTGTCAGAGACAGCACCTCCAGTATCAGTCCTGAGGCAGTAATGCATGATCTGACTCATTGCTGTGGGCTGCAGTACCCCTGAGAGCAATTTTATTGTCCTAAAATTCAAAGAAGAAAAATCTCAAGAGAAAGTGATGCTTCCTTTAAATATTCAAGACTGAGGTAAAAACAGAAAAATTTTGAAAGTAAAAGTTCTCAGTTATTTCCTTAAAATTTTGGGGATTGCTTGGATGAAAGCTGGTGATTCTATACAGAAAATTTTCAAAATCAGGTAATTGTGGCCAACTCATTGCTGACTTCCATGGCATATCTGGGTTTATAATAAAGATAAGCCCTATAAGGGAGAAAGGCATTTTTAAAAGATGATGTTTCTTAGAATTTTACTTAAGAGGAAGAACAGGATGTCAGGTGAAGCACATGGGAAGTATTCCCTTCAGCATAAGAGCTGAAATCACAAATAAATCACACTAGGCAGAACAATTCCTATTATCCGTATCACTAAAAGTCATTTTATCACCTTCTGACTGGCAGGATCATTGTTATTCTTGTTGATTCCTCACAGAATTTACATTTACAATTTATTAAAAAAAAAAAAAACACAGGAAAATTGAAAGTGTTAAACTCTTAGGGAAATGCCAGCAACATTATCATCCTTAGGGTACTAATAAATACCAACTGAGATCATTTTACCAAAAGCAGTCAATCTACCTCTGGAGTGGAAAAAAACACATGAGCAGGACTGAACTACACCAGCAACGTCTAACAGAAACACCACACATCAGGGCCATGTTGCAGGTCTAATACAAAAGCAAAGTACAAACAAGGCCTGAAAGCTGGAATGGTAGAGTAGGAGTTAAAGGGTAGGAAAGAAAGAACCTTGGCAAGCCAGCCCCACCTTAAATACAGTATCACTGAAGAACCTGAAGACAATGATGAATTGAGTAACCTTACCAACCACAAACTGAAACCCAATCCAACTCTTAATTTGATTAACTCCTCACCCTACACTATCCAAAGCCTAGCAGAAAGCACACCTAGTTCCAGGCATGACTGTTTACCATAACTGCATTTGCAAACCCCCCTCATCTTTACCATACAAGGTAATGCAATCACAGGAATAAACTCTCATCACTTTCAGAGATGCCGAACAACAGAAAGTCAAAGGAAGAGTATTATATAACAATGTGAGTCACCAGGTAGCATCTTAGAATTCTGCCTACCAGTACCAAAACCGCAGATGTCAAAATCGAAGAAATATATTAGACACATTAATTGGCTCCTCTTCCCATTAAGAGCAGAACAGGGCAAGTGCGACAGCATTCAAGTCTGCTCCTCTATGTACTTAAAGACTATGGTCAATCCAAATTTTGAAACAAAATAATAACCTTTGGCTCTTAGATAAATCGCTGGAACCAAACTTAAAAAGAATTTCAATAAAGATAAGAAATTATAGTTATGTCTCTCTTATACTACTTGAAAAATAACACCAGGTGATTCCTATCATTCATGAAAGTAGTTATTAAGTATTTCAGAATGGAAGATTAATCATCAGCCCAATTATCATCCATATTTTATACTTCAGCTAATTTTATTGCACATTTGGAATTTAAAGCTACAGTTACTAAATATAGCATTTGCATACTATTACTTTGTCTAAATAATTTTAAATATTTAACATCTTTCTATGTATGAAATGTAATTCACACACAAAATTCCACAATAATATTTACTTACACTTTATTAATATTTAGCATGCTAAACGAAAATAATTGTTGTTTCATCACTAAGTCATGTCCAACTCTTTTTGTGACTCCGTGGGCTGTAGCCTGCCAGGCTCCTCCATCCATGGGATTGTCCAGGTAAGAGTACTGGAGTGGGTTGCCATTTCCCCCTCCAGGAGATCTTCCCAACTCAAGGATCAAACCCATATCTCCTGCTTTAGCAGGTTGATTCTGTACCACTGAACCACGAGAGAAGCCCAAAGGGAAATTACCCATCAGCTAAAGAAGGATGCATGGTAGTCAGGCACAGAGTCTGGTTTTTAAATCTGAAATATTTATATATGTTTATAACATCATGGGCTTCCCTGGTAGCTCAGGTGGTAAAGAATCCACCTGCAATGTGGGAGACCTGGGTTTGATCCCTGGGTAAGGATGATCCCCTGGAGGAGGGCATGGCAACCCACTTCAGTGTTCTTGCCTGAAGAATCCCCACGGACAGAGGAGCCTGGCAGGCTGCAGTCCATGGGGTCACAAAGAATCAGACATGACTGAGGGACTATATGAGGGACAGCACATATAACATCACATGTAAAATTTCATAAATAGAAAACAAAAATATTCAATATGTGTTCAGAGAAAAAGAGAGGCATTTTGCAATAGGAAAGATTACAAAAGACTTCATAGAACTGGCATTAGTCAGGAAATTTAAGATGGTGTAATTTGTATAATTAGAAGGGGAAAAGGAACATTTCATCAGAAAGGAACAACCTTGATAATCTAATAAAGAAGGGAGGCATAAATCATAATTGGGAAGTAGCAATTTGGGAATAGTAATAGAGAATTATTACTATGATTTATGTGGGAGACAACTAAACCATCACTTCTTCAAGGAAAGATCTAATGGAGAGACAAAAGGAGAAAGTTCTAGGTATTAGTAAGGTACTAAGTATAGTTAAGTATAGGTAAGTAAGTATAAGTATAGGTAAGTATAAGTATAGGTAAGTAAGTATAAGTATAGTTAAGTATAGGTAAGTAAGTATAGTTTGAGAGAACTTTAACAATTGACTTAATATTCTTCAGAAAGCAATATTCACTATTTTTTGCAGTGTTAAGAAGTCAGATGGATTTGTGGGATTGAAGACAGAACAAAAGTTGTAAATTAATATTTTCAGAATGTAAACCATAATTTTGAATTTAATAAAGGAATTTATGAGAGGCAAAAGAGCCAAAATATTGTGAGAGCCAAAATATTGTCATTCAATCTATTAAAGATTTTCTTTTCTCCCTTCAGAATCCAGTAACCTAAGATAACAATGGCCTTCCCTAGTAGCTCAGATGGCAAAGAATCTGCCTGCAATTCAGAGGACCCAGTTTCAATCCCTGGGTGGAGAAGATCCCCTGGAGGAGGAAACGGCAACCCACTCAGGTATTCTTGCCTGGAGAATCCCATGGACAGAGGAGCCTGGCAACAGTCCATGGGGTCGCAGTCAGACACGACTGAGTGACAAACACACAGGAGATAAGAATGAAATAAAGCCATAAGTTTAGCCCCCAAAAAAGTGGTTGACCTGTGTCAGAAGTAAAATCTGTTTGAAAGGCAATTAAATAAGACAGATGCTAAGAATATTTTGAAAATTGAGAAGAGTAAATAATGAAGAGTGGTGAAGAAAGAAAAAGAAACTACATTAGGGGGTTGTTGTTATAATTTCTAGGTAAAAGAGCTTGGAGATAGAGTGATTTTAAACAATGGTGAGACAGCATATATTGGGGTCTTGTTTTTGTATCCATTCAGCCAGTCTTTCTCTTTTGGTTAGGGCATTCAACCTATTTGCATTTAAGGTAATTATTGATAGGTATGGTCCCATTGCCATTTATTTTGTTGTTTTGGGTTCACGCTTATACAACCTTTCTGTGTTTCCTGTCTAGAGAAGATCCAGGATATACAGTGGAAAAAAGACAACCTCTTTAACAAGTGGTGCTGGGAAAACTGGTCAACCACTTGTAAAAGAATGAAACTAGAACACTTTCTAACACCATACACAAAAATAAACTCAAAATGGATTAAAGATCTAAATGTAAGACCAGAAACTATAAAACTCCTAGAGGAGAACATAGGCAAAACACTCTCCAACATAAATCACAGCAGGACCCTCTATGACCCACCTCCCAGAATATTGGAAATAAAAGCAAAAATAAACAAATGGGACCTAATGAAACTTAAAAGCTTTTGCCCAACAAAGGAGACTATAAGCAAGGTGAAAAGACAGCCCTCAGATTGGGAGAAAATAATAGCAAATGAAGAAACAGACAAAGGATTAATCTCAAAAATATACAAGCAACTCCTGCAGCTCAATTCCAGAAAAATAAATGACCCAATCAAAAAATGGGCCAAAGAACTAAACAGACATTTCTCCAAAGAAGACATACAGATGGCTAACAAACACATGTAAAGATGTTCAACATCACTCATTATCAGAGAAATGCAAATCAAAACCACAATGAGGTACCATTACACGCCAGTCAGGATGGCTGCTATCCAAAAGTCTACAAGCAATAAATGCTGGAGAGGGTGTGGAGAAAAGGGAACCCTCTTACACTGTTGGTGGGAATGCAAACTAGTACAGCCACTATGGAGAACAGTGTGGAGATTTCTTAAAAAACTGGAAACAGAACTGCCATATGACCCAGCAATCCCACTTCTGGGCATACACACTGAGGAAACCAGATCTGAAAGAGACACGTGCACCCCAATGCTCATCGCAGCACTGTTTATAATAGCCAGGACATGGAAGCAACCTAGATGCCCATCAGCAGATGAATGGATAAGGAAGCTGTGGTACATATACACCATGGACTATTACTCAGCCATTAAAAAGAATTCATCTGAATCAGTTCTAATGAGATGGATGAAACTGGAGCCCATTATACAGAGTGAAGTAAGCCAGAAAGATAAAGAACATTACAGCATACTAATACATATATAAGGAATTTAGAAAGATGGTAATGATAACCCTATATGCAAAACAGAAAAAGAGACACAGATGTACAGAACAGACTTTTGGACTCTGTGGGAAAAGGCGAGGGTGGGATGTTTTGAGAGAACAGCATCGAAACATGTATATTATCTATGGTGAAGCAGATCACCAGCCCAGGTGGGATGCATGAGACAAGTGCTCGGGGCTGGTGCACTGGGAAGACCCAGAGAGATTGGGTAGAGAGGGAGGTGGGAGGGGGAATCGGGATGGGGAATACATGTAACTCCATGGCTGATTCATGTCAATGTATGACAAAACCCACTACAATATTGTAAAGTAATTAGCCTCCAACTAATAAAAATAAATGAAAAAAAAAAACAATGGTGAGATCTGAGATTAGATTTACTATAAATGTAGACACCAAAGCTACTTGAGATGTACAAAGACCCGCAAGGTCAAAGAACTGAATCATCAACAGCTTAATTGAACTCTCTGAAATATTGGCATAATGGAATGAAAAATTATAAATCATGAGTACTAATAACTGAGTATAATGAGAAAAGGTAAATAGCTAATATCAATATAGCTTCAAATATTACCATTAAAGTTCTCGGAATGAATTTCAAAGGAAAAGGTGCTGAAATATTGACAGGGTTAATGATAATTTTGAAGAATCAATCAAGAGTACTGAATTTGTCATTGCTATTCTTCTTAAGAAATGGTGGAGTAGGAAAAAATAAGATGTTTAATCATAATGTATACTGTATGGACTATATAAACAATATGATAGAAATTAAAAGGTCAAACAATTAGAAAACATGGTTCTTATCTTTTCCTATAGTAGTTAAAGACAATGAAGGATTCTCTAAGCATAATAGTGTTTTTATTGGAAAGTCATGGCTTATTTATAACACTTTGAAGGAAACTTTACATGAAAAGTAAAGAATATTTACAGAATAATATAACAAGAAGTTTAAGAAACAGAGAAAGGGAATTCTTGAGCAAGATAAAGAAATAATTTTGAAGAAAGGGCCACTTTCAGAATAACCAGACTACAGTTGTTGATAGCCAACTGAACATCGTATCTTATATTTTAAACTTTTCAATGCTGCTACTGATGTTTCTTCAGTTTTGTCTGACTCTTTGCACTGTAGCCCGCCAGGCTCCTCTGTCCACGGGATTCTCTAGGCAAGAATATCAGAAAGGGTTGCCATGCCCTCCTCCAGGGAATCTTCCCAACCCAGGGACTGAACCCATATCTCTTATATCTCCTGCATTGGCAGGTGGATTCTTTACCAACAGCACAACCTGGGGATCTGTATACAAATGAACATTATCTGTATACAAGTTTTTCAGTATCTTGCCATCAAATATTACCCCGACCTGGGAGATCCAAAAAACTCTTTCAGGAGAGTCAAATAACTGTCGAATGAAGTGAAGAGAGCAGATGATTTACCACTCTTATTTACTCTAAGCAACTTCTTTATTTTAAATATGGCTGTATTCTGGAACTAATGATACTTCAGATGGAGTTACCAAGTAGAATGTTAAATGACTGGATCATACTACATAAAGAAAGGATGAGTATTGGGGAAAAAAATAAAGTAAGACATACTCTTATTTTTTCTTTTTAATTAATGTAAAACATAATTTTACAAAGTAAGAATAGTAACAAAACTCATTGTTTATAGTATATATAAAAGCTAAACAATGTCATGCAAGGGAGGAACTCTGAGTATTCTTTCATAAGGAACCTACCCTACATGTGTGATTCACTTTTAAGGCTTTTGTAAACACAGGTTAAGATATTTGTTGTTGTTGTTGTTGTTATTTAGTTGCTAAGTCATGTCTGACTATTTTGCAACCCCAAGGACTAGCCTGCCAGGGTCCTCTGCCCATGGGATTTCTCAGGCAAGAATATTGGAGCTTGTTGTCATTTCCTTCTCCAGGGATCTTCCCAACCCAGGGATCAAACCCACGTCTCCTGCATTAACAGGAGGATTCTTTACTACTGAACCATCAGGGAAGCCCAAAATACTATATAATCCATACCAAGTATAGATTGATATATAAAAATCATAAACCCACAAATTTCATCTTCTTAATTAGAAGATGAATACAAGGGCTCCTGTCTTCAGAGTTCACATGAATCCAAATTTTTTGTCTTTAAAATCATAATTTCACAGGTGCATTTGTGTGACGAAAACCTTACTATATTTGATGCCACATGAATATTATGATTATTTCTTACACTGAATTTATAGAAGTTTATCTTTCTACTTTTCATAAAATGTTATTAATATACAGCCATTAGCTATGTGAATGTAAAGAGAATAAGCAGTCCAAAAGTAGTACTTGCCTGAGAGGAAATTTTCATCAAACTGCAGCCTCTTAACCTAGAGATATGTATTTGAGAACACATTTTGTAAGATATTACCAGTAAAAGTCATACATCCATAGTGTTAATTAATAAGTGCTACATTTTATAATAAATTGTGCAGAAAGCATGAGTAAAGAGCTGAAAAACTAAATGCCAATGTGTTCTTAGAAAAATTCATTATATATATATATATATATATTTGGATATATTAACCACAGAAAAGCAAGCATCAAAGATAAAGTGTCATCACCATTTTAATTACGATACATATGTTTGTAATCACTGGAATTTCTGAAGTGAATGAGGAAAGGATTATTTTAAAAAGATATTTCAAAGAACACATGAGATTTTATAACTTCATTAAAATTATTTAAAATTCAGTGAAAGTTGTAATCCCTTTCCAGGTAAATAGTTATATCATACTGCAAAATGTAGCAGTAAAATGTAAAAATAATATAATTCATAAACTTAAAATGAAAATTTCATCATTGACTCTATAAACATATTCAAAGTTTTTTAATAATTTGACTAAATCTGAAGTATTGAATAAGAAAAACCAATTACTGTTCATAGGCACATCTTATAAATGCATAGCATATGCATATCAGAGAGTACACACAACTTTTTCTATTATGAAAGACACTGGTTATATAAGTTATGTTGCAGTGTAAAATCCATTAAAGCATCACAACAATTGAAGTAGGTCAAGACCTGGCCTTAGGGCTAACTTCTGAAGTCAAAGAATTTCTCAACTATTGGGGAAGACACAAACCTTCAGAATCACAGGCACCATTTTGTTTTCACAGTTCTTCAAGAAATTGATAGCACTTCTAACTTCACGAAATGTTTATGCTGCCGTCATTAAAGAGGATAATATAGCTATATTTAGTGAGTAGAATTGAACAACATCCTTCAAGTAGATATGTGCAATCACTGACAAATTAATAGCTATAAATTATTAAAAATTAATGAACATCCAAGTTTTACTTTTTCAGGGAAGATAGATGAAACACTCATTCCCAGGATTCAAATACGTATCTGGGTCAGAATTTTTAGCTTTAATTTTAAATACTCCTATTCAGAAATAAGAAATTATACTTTAAGGAGAATTTACAAATCATGATTTTTTTCCATGTGTTATTCCGAATATTGGAAACAGAGTAGAAAATAATTAGTCTTTTATCCAGTGTGTATTCAGAGGTAAGAGAACTAATGAAAACTAAAGCAGACATTTCAAAATAATACTTTTGTAACACTACTGTAGTAATAATGATAAAAAATAAAAATAAATATCTCTGGTGCTAAAAATATAAATAAATCAAAAGCAATAGCCAGATGAGGTAATTAATAATTTTATATATTCTTTGATACTGATATAGAATGATGCAGAACATTCAGATCAGACTCAAAAGAATCAGAGAACTTACCTAGAATGAAACTAATAATTTCAGAAGTTCAGTGTGTTGTTTGAGCCATAACCTAGTTATAATTAATACATTTGTATTCTTCATATATTTGAACATATATATGGAAGGCAAATATATATGAGGCAGAATGAGTAACACACCATTTTTACTGGTTATATTATTATTTTAATTAGAAAATCATGCAATTTTAAAATAATAATAGCTCATCATAGTCATTACTAATATATTTTTCTAACATTATACTTGAGTGAACATGGTTAACTTTTTAAGACTCTTTAAGCAGCATATAGACCTTATTTTATTTTGCTTAGGTTTTTCCAATCTTTTAAAATAATTATTATTTAGTTAATATGATATTTAGGTTCTATGAATTTGAGATATAGATCTTCCAGAAAACATTTATCAGTACAGTTCCATTTCATTGTGTCTGATATTCTATATTTTCTGGAGATACATAATGGAATTTTTTTTCCTAGCTTCTTATGAATATTTCAATGTACATTTAACTGTATTTGGGTTCCTATTGTTTAATTTTTTTTGTTCCCTTTTCAAATGCCCATTTTATACTAAAAAAAAAATCATCTTTTAACCTGATTTAAAATTGGCCTTATTTTACTAATTTGGGTCATTGCATCAATTTCTGTCAGTTTAAATGGGCCTTTTCTTTCCCAGGTGAAGTAACACTGAGCAGACACTGAATGCTTTTTCAGGTCAATCTTTTCTTAAAGATTAATTCTGTTAAATGTCCCTTGAATTCATTTAATGCTTAAAGAGTCTATCTATTGTCATTAGCAGCATTCTATAAAAATAGTTCACTTTGGCATCCATGTTATTTCATCCAAAATTAAATAAATATGATATAAATTTGCAAGAGAAAATACCTAATACAGGGATATATTAGAAGTCTTACTATCAGGCAAAACAACTTTCTTTTCCTTTCATTTGTTTTTTCAACAAGTATATAAGTACTTAGTATTTTCATAGCATTGTATGAAGTATAGGCCCAAAAGGTGAGTAAAAAGTGAAATGTGCTCTCTGGGATCTTTGCCTAATAATGGAGATTGAATATATTCATAAGCATGCAATATAGAAGGCCACTCAACAGAAATATGATATGCATTACTTGTGGGAACCAATCCGTAAGTGACAATATCAATACAGTTTCTATACATTTTCAGTTTCTCTGTGTTGCTATGTATAGCTTCAGCAGGCAGCCAAATAACTTCCCCTTTACAGAATTCCTTTGACATAAATTGTCAAAAAAAAAACCCAGGTTTTTCATGGTCTGAAGAGACTGCAGTTATTAGCTGGTAACAATATTCTTCTGAATTCTAAATTATAATCAGTCAAATTAATATTTCATAACAGCATCATACATTGGTCATGATTTGGTGACAGGACGATAGATATTCAAAGAAATGTTCAGTTAAGTGAGGTACAAATTTAATTAACAGCTTTAAGGATGTATGGCTAGAGGTTCTAATCATATATCTGCCTTTGTCACATTGTACTCTCAGACCACAATCTCTTTTGCAAATTTTTTTCTTATCAATAGATGGGGAAACAGTGGAAATAGTGTCAGACTTCATTTTGGGGGGGCCCAAAATCACTGCAGATGGTGACTGCAGCCATGAAATTAAAAGACGCTTACTCCTTGGAAGGAAAGTGATGACCAACTTAGATAGCATATTAAAAAGCAGAGACATTACTTTACCAACAAAGGTCCGTCTGGTCAAGGCTATGGTTTTTCCAGTGGTCATGTATGGATGTGAGAGCTGGACTGTAAAGAAAGCTGAGCGTCGAAGAACTGATGCTTTTGAACTGTGGTGTTGGAGAAGACTTTTGAGAGTCCCTTGGACTGCAAGGAGATCCAACCAGCCCATCCTAAACGAAATCAGTCCTTAATATTCATTGGAAGGACTGATTCTGAAGCTGAAGCTCCAATACTTTGGCCACCTGTTGGGAAGAACTGACTGCAAGGAGATCCACCCAGTCAGTCCTAAAGTATATGAACCCTTAATATTCATTGGAAGGGCTGAGTCTTCTTTGGCCATCTGATGCAAAGAGCTGACTCATTGGAAAAGACCCTGATGCTGGGGAAGATTGAAGACAGGAGGAGGAAGAGACAATAGAGGATGAGATGGTTGGATGGCACACTGACTCCATGGACATGAGTTTGAGCACACTCCAGGAGATGGTGGAAGATGGGAAGCCTGGTGAGCTGGCAGTTCATGGGGTCACAAAGTGCTGGACACGACTTAGTGACTGAGCAACAAAAAAAGGCATCGGTTATAATACTATTGCAATGTCTTAAACTCTTCAATAATATTTGGTTGTAAATCGAAATGGTAAAAATTTTAAACTAATGGAAAAGCATATAAATAAATTGATCAACTGGCCTAAACAAAAACTGGATGACTCTGGCAAGATCCAAGTCTATTGGCTTCTATACTTACTCTCTTTAAAATGTCTTAATCTGTACAATTGCTTAATCTGTAGTGCCAGCATTAGAGTAAATGATTTCTAAACAGGTTTTTCGTGCATGCATGAAACTGTGGTGGTGAGGCTCAGTCACCTCAGTCATATCAGGCTTTTTGACAACCCGTGAACCGTAGCCCACCAGACCCCTCTATCCATGGGATTTTCCCAGCAAGAATACTGGAGTGGGCTGCCATGCCCTCTTCCAGTGGATCTTTCCAACCCCAGGATCAAACCCACATCTCCTGTGTCTCATGGACTGCATACCAATTCTTTATTGCTGAACCACTAGGAATGCACAAACAGGCTATAGATATACTATTCATGTTTAAAAGCACAAGCCTAATAAAAAGCATTAGCCTGAGAGAAGAGATGTTTTGATCATTGAGCTCTCCTGACATCCCCACAATTCATCTCGTTTAATAAGCCACCTACTATGGTTACCTAAATTTCATATGTGATTTGTAATTTACTCCATGTTAAAAATGACATCTGCTGAAAACCATGTAAAAGGAAAACAACTCTTAAATCTACCACTTCTAAGGTAGAAATTAAAGAAGTCTTAGATTCTAGGACATATATTCTTCCCTTTGGGCTTCCAAAATATGAAGGCTTATTCCACTATAGAAAAAATTGTCCCCTAGAGTAGCAAGTAGCAGAAAATGATATACTCCAGTGATCAGAAAGAGAGAACATATTTTATGCTCCCCCCACTTTATTAACTCCAGTCAGCTTTTTCACAATCACATTTAGTAAACAGCATTGAATGTGTACCCTGTCTATGGCCAGTGCTATGAAAGATGCTTAAACCAGGGGGCACCTGTACACAGCAGTGAGTAATGAGTAGCAAGGAAGTTTGCCTGGGGTGGGAGAAAAGAAGGACATGCTTTTAAACCAAAAGGAAAAAAAAATCTACCCAAAATGATTAATTCTCATGCTTTCAAGAAATTCTATTTGGTACTAAGCTCTATAAATCATGGATTCCTCCCAAGAAAAGTCTTCATCATTCAGTTAAATCACAGTTGAGAGATTTGCTTAGAATTTATCATTTAGATCACAGCTGAAAAAGTAAATAGATTTAAACCCTTTGAATCTGACTGGAACTGCATATGCAAGAGTTCTTTTCCTGGCATCTTGTTTGCATTGAATGTGTAGAGATGATTTGCTATCATTGTGCTCACAGTCAGATGTCTGCAAACACAGGTTCCTAACACAGGCCGCAGTAAATACACACCACATGGGCACTGACACAAAGTAATCACTACGATGGTGCTGGCATCCGTAGACATCTTTAATTGTAGATGTTAGCTGTACACAAACAATATTGCTCTAGCTTACAATTACCATTTTTATAAGATTATTTTTTCAGTTCTGTGAATTAAAAATTCCTGGGAATTTTCTGTTCTTTTGTGTGATAACAAATTATTCTGCTTTGCATAGTTTACATCCTCATGACTATAGTGGTCTCAAAACCATATGGCACATGTTAATGTAATCAGTTATGTCTCCCTTACATAAGAAAGGTCCATTCTTATTGGATTCATCCCAAACTCTGTTAGGAAAAACAGTCTTTCTACAAAAGATACAAGGTGTTGTGCAGTTAACCAATAAGAATGCCTTTAAAATGAAGAAAATGTTTATACTTCATTAGTACTCTCATTGTCAGGATGTAAATGCATTTCTAATACTGTTGGAAACAGGTCTTTTGGCTTTTCCACATGTATTACTCTTGAGTTACAGAATCATGGAATTCATTTAGTTAAAAACATTTCACTTCACATTTACAGTGGTTTAAGCAATTATATAATAGTACATAAAAAATAAAGTCTACTGTAGAACTATTTGGCTTTAAAATACATAAGGATTTTTTTTATAATATTCAGTGGTAAAAAAAAGATAAAGCTATAAATGAAAAAATGATTCGTTTGACTACATGAAAATTGGAGGCGAGGTTCTGAAATAAACAGCATTATACATACATGTGCATGTATGCTCAGTAGTGTCCAGCTCTTTGCAACCCCATGGACTTTAGTCTACCAGTTCCTCTTGTCCATCGAGTTTTCTAGACCAGAATACTGGAGCAGGCTGCCATTTCCTACCACAAAGACGAGATCTATCTATTTATTTATTTTTACCCTTTCCTTGGTAACCCATTATGAATGAATACCGTAAAATGAGTACTAATGTTTGTTCTATATAAATTAGAATCCACTATAAATTTTCATAGTACAAATTTACAATTTCCCTTCTTTCTATTCTTTTCTTTTTATTGTCACTCAAGAGGACATTATATATAAGCACATTGTCTGAATTCTGTCTGAACAAGCAAATCCTTGCTCTGGACTTGTCCTATAGGAATTCTCAGGGAAGGGTATTATCCTGGAAATGGAATATTTCCTTGTGCTGTGAAACTAGCACTATGAATTCTCAGGTCATAGGCATAGGATATGAGATTACAATAATGGGAAATTCGACTTTTGAGATGACAAGTGTGACAATGTTTCAGGTTATTTTTTATATAATGAACATATTAATAGTAAATTTGTTTACATGTAATGGTGTAATCTTACTAAAGAAAAAGTTAAAGAATAAGATGGTTTTCAATGGTTATTCTTTGCAAAAAAATAAAATTTATTGTACAATGATCTAATTCTACATGCCATATTACTCATATATCCACATAAAGAATCACAAAAATATTGGTAAAGTCAGTGGGTTTATTATGTGAAAATTAATGATCAAACCCTATTTACACATTTAAGTCACATTGTTTTTATAATATTCTAAACCAAATTATTAGTTGCAAGAATAATTTTACTTCTACATTCTTCCTAACCATGTGATATATTGTCCCCAGAGTTAATAGACACATTTAGGAGTGTGTGTATGTATGTGTGTGTGGTGTGGTATGTGCATGTTTCAATTTTTTAGGAACAACAATTTGCCCATCTTCAGTTCAGTTCAGTCGCTCAGTCATGTCCGACTCTTTGTGACCCCATGAATCTCAGCACGCCAGGCCTCCCTGTCCATCACTGACTCCTGGAGTTTACTCAAACTCATGCCCTTTGAGTTGGTGATGCCATCCAGCCATCTCATCCTCTGTCGTCCCCCTTCTCCTCCTGACCCCAATCCCTCCCAGCATAATGTTTTGTAAATATAAGCATATGGAAAAGTCAATTTTTCATTCCAGAAATGATGGAATAGGTAGGTGACTGGTGTCAAATGTTTTGCTGAAAGCCAGCAGAGTTGAATGTAAATGTAAAAAGCACATTTAATCAAATATATGAGAAAGCTGCCCCAATCTATAGGGGACTGATGCATGGAGGTGAGCACAGAATGGAACTGCTGGACACGGTGGACCTCTTCTTATTCCAATGGTGTGTCTGAGAAGCTGAGACGTGAGCAGTCTCCAGTACACTCACCAAAGAACGACTGAAGTTCAGGACCCAGCAAGAGGGCTGATCCACAGTAAATACCCAGATTTTGAGTAAAATTTGTTGTTAGGAACTGAATTCTCACTTTCAGTTATCTAAATCCTTGATTTGCTTATGGTAATATGAAAGTGATTCTACCACTAGCCTGGCTACTTACTAGAACAGGCAAATCCTTGCTCTAATAAAATGTTGTCAAAGGAACAAATTATCAGAACACTTTCTCAGGTAAAATGAGAAATGAACAGAAATTAGAGTAAACAAGGACAATGATTAAAAGCCAAGAAAGTAGAAATAAAAAACTATAAAAAAAGAATTCTCTGGATTTCCAGTTAGGGATATCACACATCGACTGTAAAGGATCATGCTTACAAAATTAAAAGATAAAAACCTGGATAATATAAAACAACAAATAATTTATAAAATTAATAAAACAATAAAAAATTTTATTTGGTTTATTATTTTGTTTTATAAAATAATTGAAAAACATAGATTAAACATTTAATGGTTGGAGTTAACAGTAAAAAAATAAGGCATTTGGTAATCTTGGATATAGATGAGATGAAAAGATCCAAATTAGGCATGAAGACAAAAAAAAAATGGTAAAAAATGAAGTGAATATCATATACAAACAATGTGGAAAAAGAGAGTATTTCCATGAATCATATATGATTGGAATCTCAGAAAGGGGAAAGAGAAAATGAGGCTGTGTAACATCTCAAGATAACAGATGGCAGTTTTCCAAAAGTGATGAAAACATCAATATTTGCCCTCATGAAGCTTTACTAGTCCAAAGTTTCTGAAATACAAAATAAGCCAAACTAAAGAATATCATTATAAAACTGCTAAAGATTAAGTATAAATAAAAAATAAAAGATAGTTTAATTAACTAGAAAAAGGGGTACAATCCTGTTTCTATAATGTAAATAAAAAGAGACTGAACTCCTACTGTACTGGTATAATTACATTGGACATGGAATTCTGGGTTGATTGAGTTTGTGAAATTGGTGCTCATTGCTTTAAAAATATTAATCCACTGTCTTCTGGCCTCTGTTATTTATGATAAGACTTTGGATATCAAATGTAGCAATGTTTCTATGACTAGGAATTTTCTTTCTTCTGTCTGCATTCAGTATTCTCTGTTTTTCTCAGCTTTTAGCATATGGCTTGATGCCCCTTTCTTTTCTTTGTATTTATGCTATTTTGAGTTGGCTGAGATTCATGACTCTGTATGTTTTGTATTTTATTAAATTCAGTAAATAGAGGTCATTATTTCTTTCAGAATATTTCTACCCTATTGTCCTTTTATCTGATATTATACCTCACTGACCCTCTGCCCCTTATTTTTTAAAAATACTTTTACTTAGTATCCTTAAGATTGAAAAACATCTATTGATCTGCCTTTCTATTAACTGGAACTATTTTTTTACTGTCACCAATCTGCTATTAAGGACCCTCTAGGAAGATTTCATTTCCCATACTATAATTTTAAGTTCTTAAATTTATCCTTTCACCTATTATTTTTCATAGAATTTATCACAGTTATATTTTCCTTGAACTGTTTGAATATATTTAACATAGCTGCTTTAAAGTTTTGCTAATCACAAAATTTGGCTCATCTCAGCTCCTATTATTCTAAATCATGTATTACCTTAACCTTTTTTTTTTTTAACAAGTTTAGTAACTTTTGATCTTATGTTCAACATTGAGTATGGAATGTTTTACACAAATAATGCTGGAAGAAACCCTGAACAAATGTGTAGAAAAGCATAAATCTTTATACCTATTTCAGACAATGCATAAAAATGTGTAACAGATCTGAGACTGAAATATAAGTGTCAAACTGTAAAACTTCTAGGAGCCATTTTAGGATGATATCTTTGCAATTTTTACATAGGTAAAAATCAGTAAAAAGAAGACAAATAATGTAATTAAAATGGGAAATATTTGAATAAGTATATTGTTCATAAAAGAAGATACCTCAATTGTCTATGAGTACATTCAATGGTTTTTCATACTGTTAAACGTAAGAAATGTAATGAAAAAATGAGATAATATTATAAAGCAACAAGACGGCTAAAATCTAAAACGTTGGTGATACCAAATGTTGGTGAGAACTTCCAGCAACTGGAACTTTTACACTGCTGACAAAGATGTAAATTCATTTAATCATTTGGAAAAACTGTTTTACAGTTTCCAATAAAATCAAACACATGTCTAGTCTCTGACTCAGAAATTTCACTTCTAGGCATTTAAGATAATTTTATTTTCTTACTTTAAGTCATAGACATTAGTGACACAACCAGTATCAAAATATCACATATCCTTTAGGAAATAACATATCAACAAAATTTTAATGCAATTTTTATAAGTTTCTCTAGAGAACCAAAGAAATAGTTGGCTGCTATATAAACAACTACCAAATAAAAACTACAGTCAAACTTCTTCCAATATTCTTTCTTTACCATTTTCCCTGCTCTTCTATACCATAGCTCCCCAATACTATTCTTTTCCTCTTTCAAATTTCAAAAATAATTCAATGAAAAATCAAATCAGCCAAACAACTCCAACTGTGTTTCTCTCTCCCTGTTTTCCTGTATCCTGTCTCTCTCTATCACACACACACACACTCACACACACACACATTTTCTCTCTTTCTCTTGCCCCTGCAACTCCACCACCCATGCCATTCCTGGAGCATATTCTATGCATGATTTTAATCCTCCTAGCCCTTTGGCCTCTATATATTTTCCCTTCCATGTCCCTTCACTTAATGATGGGCAGAATGACAGCCACAGAGCTTTTCATAGTATCCAATTCATTTCCAGTGATTGATTGGATCCAACAAGGACAACTGAAGCCCAAATGACAAAACAAAAAACAAAAAACAAAAAAAAAGCAATGGACTTATAAACCAAGTTCTGATACAGGTAGCAAGAGTTTCTGCCTTTTGGGGGGGGGAAATTTCCCATCTCTTCAGAAGAGATCCAAGAAAGAGAAGGGCATCGCATGTCTGCACATATTTGAAAATGTTATAGAATCTCTCATCAGTATGGAGAGAAAAGAGTGATAGTGGCAGATGTGTTGACTCAAGCAACCCTCACATCTACCTGCCAAAAGGCCAATGACTATGTTAGTATTTTTTTAAAAAACCTATTATTCAAACTAGAAGAGTTGAAGGTTGTTGTTTGGAACAGAATATTTCAATAAAGTCAAATATTGCTTATATGTAGAATCTATATAAAAAGGATATGAATGAACTTATCTGCAAAACAGAAATAGTATTACAGATTTAGAAAATAAACTTATGGTTACCTGGCGATAAGGAGGGGGGCATAAACTGTAAGATTTGGACTGACATATAAGCACTACTATATAAAAAATAGGTAACTAATTTTAGTTACCTATAAGAGACTGCTATATAGCACAGGGAACTCCACTCAAGACTGTTTAATGGCTTATATGAGAAAAGAATTTGAAAAGGAGTGAATATATGGATATATATTACTGATTCATTTTGTTATTCACCTGAAACTAATTTCATATTATAAATCAACTTTACTCCAATAAAAATTAAAAACAATACTTAATTGAAATAACATATCTTTACAATAAGGCTCAAACATGCTTGAGTATTAGGAACTACTTTTTAGAAGAACAGGAGAGTGTGAAATGGGTTAACACCACATGAAAGACATATGGTTCAATAAAAGATAAATAATGAGGAGGAAATGATAAATTCTTCCATAAAAGTCTGCAGCGAGGAGGGAAAGACTGTAAAATGTTATGCACTATGTTCTGTTTCTCATACAATAAAAATGATTCAGTTCAGTTCAATTCAGTCACTCAGTCCTGTGTGACTCTTTGTGACCCCATGCACGACAGGTCTCCCAGTTCATCACCAACTCCTGGAGTTTACTCAAACTCATGTCCATTGAGTCAGTGATGCCATCCAACCATCTCATCCTCTGTCATCCCCTTCTGCCCTCAATCTTTCCCAGCATCAGGGTCTTTTCAAATGAGCCATATCTTGGCATCAGATGGCCAAAGTATTGGAGTTTCAGCTTCAGCATCAGTCCTTCCAATGAACACCCAGGACTGATCTCCTTTAGAATGAACTGGTTGAATCTCCTTGCAGTCCAAGGGACTCTTAAGAGTCTTCTCCAACACCACGGTTGAAAAGCATCAATACCTCTGTGCTCAGCTTTCTTTATAGTCCAACTCTCACATCCATACATGACTACTGGAAAAACTGTAGCCTTGACTAGACGGACCTTTGTTGGCAAAGTAATGTGTCTGCTTTTTAATTAGACCATTTAATAAACTAAGTGCTAAAAGTATGTTTTTCTTAATTCTCAATTGGATATCAGAAATATATAACTTAAAATAATATAAAAATATTTTTCTTTAAACATTTGACAGTTCTTTGAAAATATTCAGTTCAGTTCAGTTCAGTCACTCAGTCATGTCCGACTCTTTGTGACCCAGTGAAGTGCAGCACGCCAGGCTTCCCTCTCCATCAACAACTCCCAGAGCTTGCTCAAACTCATGTCCATTGAGTTGGTGATGCCCTCTAATCATCTCATCGTCTGTCATCCCCTTCTCCTCCTACCTTAAATCTTTCCCAGAATCAGTCTTTTCCAGTGTCAGTTCTTCACATCAGGTGGCCAAAGTATTGAAGTTTCAGCTTCAGCCTCAGGCATCCAAAGAATATTCAGGACTGACTTCGTTTAGGATTGACTGGTTTGATATTCTTGCAGTCCAAGGGACTCTCAAGAGTCTTCTCCAACACCACAATTCAAAAACATCAATTGTTTAGCACTCAGCTTTCTTTATGATCCAAATCTCACATCCATACATAACTACCAGAAAAACCAGTAGTTTTGACTAGACAGACCTTTGTCGGTAAAGTAATGTCTCTGTTTTGTAATATGCTGCTAGGTTGGTCATAGCTTTTCTTTCAAGGAGCAAGTGTATTTTAATTTCATGGCTGCAGTCACCATCTGCAGTGATTTTGGAGCCCAAGAAAATAAAGTCTTCTACTGTTTCCACTGTTTCCCCATCCATTTGCCATGAAGTGATGGGACTCTATGCCATGACCTTTGTTTTTAAATGTTGAGTTTTAAGCCAGCTTTTTCACTCTCCTCTTTCACTTTCATCAAGAGGCTCTTTATTTCTTCTTCACATTCTGCCATAAGGGTGGTATCATCTTCATTTCTGAGGTTATTGATATTTCTCCAGGCATTCTTTATTTCAGCTTGTGCTTCATCCACCCTGGCATTTCACATTAGGTACTATGCATTTAAGTTAAATAAGCAGGGTGACAATATACAGCCTTGACGTACTCCTTTCCTAATTTGGAACCCATCTGTTGTTCCATGTCCAGTTCTAACTGTTGCTTCTTGACCTGCATACGGATTTCTCAGGAGGCAGGTCAGGTGGTCTGGCATTCCCATCTCTTTCAGAATTTTCCACAGTTTGTCGTGATCTACACAGTCAAAGGCTTTGGCATAGTCAATAAAGCATAAGTAGATTTTTTTTTTCTGCCCTCTCTTGCTTTTTCTATGTTCTAACAGATGTTGACAATTTGATCTCTGGTTCCTCTGACTTTTCTAAATCCAGCTTGAATATCTGGAAGTTCTTGATTCAAGTACTGTTGAAGCATCACTTGGAGAATTTTGAGCATTACTTTACAAGCATGTGAGATGAGTGCAACTGTGTTGTAGTTTGAACGTTCCTTGGCATTGCCTTTCTCTGTGCTTGGAATGAAAACTGATCTTTTCCAGTCCTGTAGCCACTGCCCAGTTTTCCTAATTTGCTGGCATACTGAGTGAAGCATTTTCACAACATCATCTTTCAGGATTTGAAATAGCTCAACAGGAATTTCATCGCCTCCACTAGCTTTGTTCACAATATGATGCTTCCTAAGGTCACTTGACTTTGCTTTCCAGGATGTCTGGCTCTAAGTGAGTGATCATACCATCGTGATTATCTGGATCATGAAGATCTTTTTTGTACAGTTCTTTTTTGTATTCTTTCCACCTTTCTTAATATCTTCTGCTTCTGTTAGATCCATATCATTTCTGTCCTTTATTGTACCCATCTTTGCACAAAATGGGCTTTCCTGGTGGCCCAACTGGTAAAGAATCTGCCTGCAATGCAGGAGGTCTGGGTTCAATCCCTGGGTTAGGAAGATCCCCTGGAGAAAGGAATGGCTACCCACTCCAGTATTCTGGCCTGGAGAATTCCATGGACTGTACAGTCCATGTGGTTGCAAAGAGTTGGACACGACTGAGTGACTTTCACTTTCAAGGGTACTTTTTGCATGAAATGTTCCCTTGGTATCGCTAACTTTCTTGAAGAGATCTCTAGTCTTTCCCATTCTATTGTTTTCTTCTATTTCTTTGCATTGATTACTAAGGTAGGCTTTCTTTTCTCTCCTTGCTATTCTTTGGAACTCTGCATTTACATGGGTATATCTCCTTTTCCCCTTTGCCTTCAGGTTCTCTTATTTTCTCAGCTATTTGTACGGCCTCCTCAGACAACCATTTTGCCTTTTTGCATTTCTTTTTCTTGGGGATTGTCTTGATCACTGCCTCCTGTACAATGTCACATACCTCTGTCCATAGATTTTCAGGCACTCTATTTATCAGATCTAATCCCTTGAATCTATTTGTCACTTTCACTGTATAATCATAAGGGATTTGATTTAGGTCATATCTGTAGCTTCATTTTATATAATCCAAATATCATTCACACGTGATGTTTTAGCATTTTCTCCCCAAATTGATAGATATCTGATACAGCAGCTTAAGTAACAGGTCTTTAATTATCACAATTATATATTAATGAAGAAAAATTAACCTATGTAAATTAACCTGTCCATTATTCAGTGGCTAGAGTACAGTTTAGATGTTTGAAAATGTGCTCTCTTAGAACAAGATAAAAGTAATTACATGTGTGTTAATGTGCAAATTAATTTTATATGGTCAATATTGTTTTAAACCTCACAGTTAATTATTTTACAAGCATAAGAATTTTCTAAAGGGTATGACATTCTTTATCTTATTTGACAGATAAAATTTTAAATTGCTAAATTCTCAAGTGAATCTTTTAAGGAAACACATTTTAATTTTTCTGCAGTTTTATTATAATTGGATAGTGTCTACACAGTAAGAAAATTGCCAGTTGATGAATGTAATTCTCTAAAACTCTCTGATGGAAAAAATCAAAACGTTGGCTGCATCTGACTGAATATTTTTTCTAAATAGCCTAAGGTTAACCTATATACCTAGAGTAAATGAATAAACTATAACTGGCACAAGTATTTGTTTACAATGGTATATTTGTATTTATCTAGTAGATGAAATATTCAGATTCATAGATATTTTAATTTTAAATTGGGTTAATTGATCTTAACAAGCAGCATTAATTTGTTTTCTGAAATGTGTCATGACCATTTATTATATTCATGGGTTTTATATTTTGAAATTAAAAAGACTAAAATTACTAAATTATGAGAGTAGACTCAATAGGTTTGTTTACCTTTGCTCCTCCCCATTTTGGCAATGATGGAGTAAGAGGTACTGAATTTGGCTTCCTGTCTGAAACATCTAGAAAGCTGAACAAAATATACTGAAGTTTTTTCAGACAGTTGGAATAGAGAGCACAAGGCTATGATGCTGAGACAAGGGAAAATTAGGTAAACCCTTGAACTGTCCAGGCTTCATGCAAGGCGGTGCATTCTGAGCCATGGGGTGGTAAAGGAGATCAATAAAGTGCACCAGTCTTACTAAGACGAGGAGACCCAGATCAGAGTTCATGGATATAGCTGGAGGTGGTGAGACGGGTTTCTGAAGAGAAGCAAGCAGTCAAGAAAAGAGCTTCAAAGCTTGTATTCCCTTAAATCTTTATTGAATACTAAGTTATTCATATAGAGGGTCAAACTCTATAAGGTGATTCAGTAGAGCAACTAGATAGGAGCTGAAATGTTCCCAGAGGTCACAAAAGGCCGGAAATAATTTCTGCCAACCCCAGATCAGAGTCTTCAGCAATCAAATGCAACATTTACTAGAAATTCCAGAAGGATCTTATCTAAGTAAGGGAAATAAATTACTCAGAAAGTAAGTGCTATTTTAGAAAATCTTAACAAAATGTTAAAATAAACCCCATAATGATCACACAGAACTGGGAGAAACTCAACAGCCCACCAAAATAAACAGCCAAGCATTTATCACAGGAAGTCTAAAAGATTCAGAGACATTCAACAACAGTAAGTTACTAGACATGCTAAGACATAGGAAAGTGCAAAATATAACCAATAGAGTAGAAAAAAACCTCAAATGATAGAGAAGGTGAAAAAGATGGCAAATACATTAAAACAGGTATTAAAAATAAAATAAAGATTGTAAAGAAATACATAAAGGTAATAAAGAGGAAAATGGAAGATACACATTAAAAAAAAATCCAAATTTACTGTTTAAAATGAAAGTGTCTTTTTCATTTGATATAGCCCCACTTGCTATACTCTCTTTCAATGCTTGTATTTTTGGCCCTAACCAAAAAACATTGCCTATACCAAAGTCAAGAATTTCCCCTATGTTTTTTTCCAAGACTTGTACAGTTTCAGGTCTTCTGGTTAAGTCTTTAATTCATTTTGCCTTTATTTTTATGTGAGGTATAAGCCTAACTGTTTTGTGCGTAGATATACAGTTTTCCTAATTCCATTTGAGACTATCTTTTCCCCATTCTGAGTCCGTGGCACAAAGATTAGTTGATTATATATGCATGAGTTCATTTCTGGACTCTATCCTCTTCAAGGGCTTCCCTGGTGGCCCAGTGGTCAAGAACCTGCCTGCCAGTGCAGGAGACGTGGGTTTGATCCCTGGGTCAGAAAGATCCCTTGGCAAAGAAATGGCAACCTACTCCAGTATTCTTGCCTGGGAAATCCCATGGACAGAGGAACCTGGTGGGCTACAGTTTATGGGGTCACAAAATAGTCGAACACTTAGAATTAGTGACTAAACAACAACAAATCATTCAAAGGTTTATATATATGTCTTGATGCCGGTATCACACTTTTTAAAATTACTGTGGATTTAACAGTAATTTAACAATCTTAATTTAAATTTAAATTTAACAATTTAACTTAGATTTAACAATCTAAGTATCTATTAACAGATGAATATATAAATAAAATGTGATATATGAATATAATGGATATATCATGAAACATTTAAAAAAGATGGAAATCCTGCCATTTGTGACAACATAGATGAACTTGGAGGCTAAGTGAAATGTCAGTTGCAGAAGGACAAATATTGCATGATTCCACTTTCTTGAGTTATATAAAGTAGATAAACTCATAGAAGCAAATAATACAACAGTGATTGTTGGAGACTGGGAGCTGGGGAAAATGCAGAGTTATTATTGAGTGCACTAGACAGATATTTACTGTTTCTCAGCTTCAATGGGAATATCTACAATATTTCATAGATACTATTTATTCATTTTAAACTGCATTTATAGTTTAGAGTTGTTACTAGGTACATCAAACTCCAAATTCCGGTTATCCTTATGAAGATTTATAAATTAATTCTACATAACTTTTTGGAATCCTGATAAATTTGGTTGAATATCAATAAATTAATTCTCTTTATATATATTAGGGAAGAATAGTAGTAAAAATTGTGATCAGATTAAAACAAGGAATCAGGAATTGACAAGCAATATCCAGATACTGGAACTGGTGAGAACAGTCTTCATGTTTTTTTTTCCTCTAAGGACAATCTACTTTACTCAATCTTCTGATTCAAATGTTAATCTCTTCTTAGAATCATCTTTATAGATCCAGAAATAATGTTTATTAGCTACCTCTGAGCATCCTTTAACCTTGTCAAGTTGACATATAAAACCACTGCAACTTCCATGTGAGTCACAGGAGTACCCAGCTTTAAAGGGAGGGAATTTAAGGAGAGGCCTGGCATGCTGCAGTCCATGGGGTCGAAAAGAGTTGGACTGGGCAACTGAACAACAACAACAACAACAATTGGGATCCCTACTTCTTGATAAATGAGTTACTATATATCATGAATGCATGTGGGATAGTGCAGTATAGTAGTCAGAACAATTATCCCTTGATAAAGGGTCCTCATCCAACTCCCTGAAACTTGTGAATATACGACCTTACATAGCAAAAAAGATTTTGTAGATGTGACTGAGACTAAGAACTTGAGATGGAAGAACATCTTGGATTATAAAAATGAGCTCAAACCTATGAGTCATTCAAAGTGGAGACCCTTTCCTGACAATGATCAGAGAGAAAAATGAGTAAAAAATCAGGATCAGAAAGATGCATAATAATAACTTTATAGATTAGGAAGGGAACCAAAGGTGAAAGAATGTGAGCTGCCTCTAGAAATTGGAAAAAGCAAGAAATTGGATGTTTCCTCTAGAGATTCTGGAAAGGAACTCAGCCCTGCCAACATCTTGATTTTACCCAATGTTAGATTACCCTATTTGCTTCTGACCTACAGAACTGTAAGATAATAAATTTGTATTGTTTTAAGCCAAAAATTTGTGGTAATTTTTATAGCAGCAGCATACAAATAAAACAGAATATTTCATAAAGATCATTTTTGTTATAGAGGACACTCTGCATATTAATCCTTTCTAAATTCCAGCTGACCCCTAAACCAGGTATACACTGATCATAAGCAGAGTAGCTAAAATAACTGAATGCTCTTACCCTTCTGCCAGGAGATCCAACCAGTCCATCCTAAAGGAAATCAGTCCTGGGTGTTCATTGGATATACTGATCTTTAAGCTGAAACTCCAGTACTTTGCCCACCTGATGCGAAGAGCTGACTCATTTGAAAATGCCCTGAGGCTGGGAAAGGTTGAAGGCGGGAGGAGAAGCAGAAGATGAGATGGTTGGATGACATCACCGACTCAATGGACATAAGTCTGAGTAAACTCCAGGAGTTGATGATGGGCAGGGAGGCCTGGCATGCTTCAGTCCATGGTGTCACAAAGAGTGGGACACAACTGAGTGAGTGAACTGCACTTAACCCTTCTGAAGGGCACAGATTTGTAGTTTGAGTCCAGACAAGGTAAATTTATACAAAAGAAAATAAAGTCTTGATTTTTAAAAGAAACCAAAGAAAATCTATAATATATTTACAAATTCAAAATTCAGTTTACATTTCATACATATGAATAAAAATATGACCCATATACAGGGAGAACATCATTAATGAAGACTGACCAGGAGCCAGTCCATATGTGGACCTAGCAAGTATTTTAAAGAGTCTACTATATGAAAACTTAAAAAAAAAATGTTAAATCTTGCCATAATTAATGACTACAAAGGGAATATCAGTAGAGAGGTATTAATAAAAACCATAAAATAATTAATTGGAAATTACAGAACACAATATCTTGTATGAAAAATTAAATATATGGACTTAAGTATAGATTATGCCTAACATAATAGAGAATTATTAAATTTGATCAATAAAAATAGTCAAGTAGGTGAAATATGAGAAAAGTTTTTAAAAACTGAAAAAGCTGTGTCAATTACTTTGAGACAATAAATACCAAAGGCTTAATAATAGTCTGAATGGAATAAATGACCAGAAGAAAAGAAAATGGACCTGAAAAAGTCTTTAAAGACATATGGCCAAAATCTCCTACACTTGGGGAAATATTTCAAGTAAAAGATTCAAGAAAACCAGCAAATTCTAAATAGATAAATAAAGTGAAAATGGCATATAGGCAAATCACAGCCAAATTGACAAAAAACAAAAATGAGAGAAAATCTTGAAAGTAGGCAAAGAAAAGCAACACATCAAATTTAGTAGATCCAAAATACAAATAACTGTTGTCCTATCCACAGAATCAATGAATAAGGATACTATTAAGAATTGTATGTCCATTAATTGTACCAATGTTTTCTTAGGTCAGTCTACTAAGGCAATAGAAATAAAAGCAAAAATAAACACATGAAACTTAAACAATCTTACAAGCTTTTTTTACAGCAAAGGAAATCATACACAAAATGAAAACACGTACTACAGAATGGAAGAAAACATTTGCAAACAATGCAACCAGCAAGGGATTAACCTTTAAAATATACAAACAGCTCATGCAGCTCAACATCAAAAGCAACCCAACCAAAAAATGGGAAGAATATCTATATAGACATTTCTACAAATAAGATGTACAAATGGCCAAAAAGTACACAAAAGGATGCTCAAACCACTGAATATACAGTTCAGTTGCTCATCCGTGTCCGACTCTGCAACCCCATGGACTGAAGCATGCTGAACTTCCCTGTCCATCACCAACTCCTGGAGCTTACTGAAACTCCTGTCCATTGAGTCGGTTATGCCATCCAACCATCTCATCCTCTGTTGTCCCCTTCTCCTCCCACCTTCAATCTTTCCCAGCATCATGATCTTTTCCAATGAGTCAGTTCTTTGCATCAGGTGGCCAAAGCACTGAAACTTCAGCTTAAACACCAGTCCTTCCAATGAATATCCAGGACTGATTTCTTACAGAATTGACTGGTTGGATCTCCATGCACAAGATTGTTTCCAACACCACAGTTCAAAAGCATCAATTCTTCAGCACTCAGTTTCTTTATAGTCCAACTCTCACATCCATATATTTCTACTAGAAAAACCATAAATTTGACTAGACAGACCATTGCTGGCAAAGTAATGTTTCTGCTTTTTAATATGCTGTCAAGTTGGTCATAACTTTTCTTGCAAGGAGCAAGCATCTTTTAATTTCATGGCTGCAGTCATCATCTGCAGTGATTTTGGAGTCCCCCCAAAATAAAGTCTGTCACTGCTTCCATTGTTTACCCATCTGTTTGCCATGAAGTGACGGGACCAGAGGCCATGATCTTAGTTTTCTGAATGTTGAGCTTTAAGCCAACTTTTTCACTCTCCTCTTTCACTTTCATCAAAAGGCTCTTTAGTTCTTCTTCCCTTTCTTCCATAAGGGTGGTGTCAGCTGCATATCTGAGGTTATTGATATTTCTCCTGGCAATCTTGATTTCATCTTGTGCTTTATCCAGTCCAGCATTTCATATGAGGTACTCTGCATATAAGTTAAATAAGCAAGGTGAAAAACAAAACAAAATAAAACAAAACAGCTTTGATATACTACTTTCCCAATTTGGAACCAGTCTGTTGTTCCATGTCCAGTTCTAACTGTTGCCTCTTGACTTGCATGCAGATTTCTCAGGAGGCAGGTCAAGTGTTCTGTTACGCCCATCTCTTCAAGAATGTTCCACAGTTTGTGGTGATCCACACACTCAAAGGCTTTGGTGTAATCAATAAAGCAGAAGTAGATGTTTTTCTGGAACTTTACTGCTTTTTTGATGACCCAATGGATGTTGGAAATTTGATCTCTGGTTCCTCTGCCTTTTCTAAATCCAGCTTGAACATTTGGAAGTTCACAGTTAACATACAGTTGAAGCCTGGCTTGGAGATTTTGAGCATTACTTTCCCAGTGTGTGAGATGAGTGCATTGTGCAGTAGTTTTAGCATTCATTGGCATTGCCTTTCTTTGGGATTGGAATAAAAACTGATCTGTTCCAGTCCTCCTGATTTTTTCAAATTTACTGGCATACGGAGTGCAGTATTTTCACAGCATTATCTTTTAGATTTTGAAATAGCTCAACTGGAATTTCATTACCTCCACTAGCTTTGTTCATAGTGATGCTTCCTAATGCCCATTTGACTTCATATTCCAGGATGTCTGGCTCTAGGTGAGTGATCACACCATCGTGGTTATCTGGGTCCATGAAGATCTGTTTTGTATAATTCTTCTGTGTATTCCTGCCACCTCATCTTAATATCTTCTGTTTCCTTTAGGTCCATACCATTCCTGTCCTTTATTTTGCCCATCTTTGCATGAAATGTTCGCTTGCTATCTCTAATTTTCTTGAGAGATCTCTAGTCTTTCCCATTCTATTGTCTTCCTCTATTTCTTTGCATTGACCTTGAGGAAGGTTTTCTTATCTCTCCTTGCTATTCTTTGGAACTCTGCATTCAAATGGGTATATCTTTCCATCAGTCCTTTGCCTTTCACATCTTGTCTTTTCACAGCTATTTGTAAGTCCTCCTCAGACAACCATTTTGCCCTTTTGCATTTCTTTGCATGCCTTCAGAACCCCATGAACAGTATGAAAATACACTGAACATTAGACAAAAGCAAATCAAAACTACAACGTTGTATCACCACACTCTAGTCAGGATCAGTTCAGTTCAGTTCAGTCACTCAGTCGTGTCCATCTCTTTGTGACCCCATTTATTGCCACACGCCAGGCCTCCCTGTCCATCACAAACTCCCAGAGTTTACTCAAACTCATGTCCATCAAGTTGGTGATGCCATACAGCCATCTCATCCTCTGTCATCCCCTTCTCCTCCTGCTCCCAATCTCTCCCAGCATCAGTGTCTTTTCCAATGAGTCAACTCTTCACATGAGGTGGCCAAAGTATTGGAGTTTCAGCTTCAGCATCAGTCCTTCCAACGAACACCCAGGACTGATCTCCTTTAGGATGGACTGGTTGGATCTCCTTGCAGTCCAAGGGACTTTCAAGAGCCTTCCCCAACACCACAGTTCAAAAGCATCAATTGTTCTGTGCTCAACTTTCTTTATAGTCCAAGTCTCACATCCATACATGACTATTGGAAAAACCATAACCTTGACTAGATGGACCTTTCTTGACAAAGTAATGTCTCTGCTTTTTAATATGCTATCTAGGTTGGTCATAGCTTTCCTCCCAAGGAGTAAGCATCTTTTAATTTCATGGGTGCAATCACCATCTGCAGTGATTTTAGAGCCCCCAAAAATAAAGTCTGACACTGTTTCCACTGTTTCCCCATCTATTTCCCATGAAGTGATGGGACCAGATGCCATGATCTTAGTTTTCTGAATGTTGAGCTTTAAGTCAACTTTTTCACTCTCTTCTTTCACTTTCATCAAGAGGCTTTTTAGTTCCTCTTCACCTTCTGCCATAAGGGTGGTGTCATCTGGATGGCCATCATCAAAAATTCTAAAAACAATAAATGCTGGAAAGTGAAAGTCACTCAGTCATGTCCGACTCTTTGCAACCCCATGGACTATACAGTCAATGGAATTTTCCAAGCCAGAATACTGGAGTGGATAGCCTTTCCTTTTTCCAGGGGATCTTCCCAACCCAGGGATCAAACCCAGGTCTTCTGCATTGCAGGCAGATTCTTTACCAACTGAGCTACCATTCTGTTCAGCTCAGTTCAGTCACTCAGTTGTGTCCGGCTCTTTGTGAACCCATGAACTGCAGCATAACAGGCTTCTCTATCCAGCACCATCTCCTGCACCATGCTCAAACTTATGTCCATTGAGTTGATTAAACTATCCAACCGTCTCATCCTCTATCGTCCCCTTCTCCTCCTTCCTTCAATCTTTCCCAGCATCAGGGTCTTTTCCAGTGAGTCACTTCTTCACATCAGTTGGCAAAAGTACTGGAGCTTCAACTTCACCATCAGTCCTTCCAATGAATATTCAGGACTGATTTCCTTTAGGATGGACTGGTAGGATCTCCTTGCAGTCCAAGGGTCTCTCAACAGTCATCTCCAACAAAACAGTTCAAAAGCATCAACTGATCAGTGCTCAACTTTCTTTATGGTCCAACTCTCACATCCATGCACGACTACTGGAAAAACCATAGCTTTGACTGGACGGACCTTTGTCAGCAAATTAATGTCTCTTCTTTTTAATATGTTGTCTAGGTTGGTCATAGTTTTTTGGTTTTTTTTTTTTTTTGAAGGGGCAAGCACCTTTTAATTTCATGGCTGCAGTGACCAACTTCATTGAGTTTGCAGCCCAAGAAAATAAAGCGTGTCACTGTTTCCATTGTTTCTCCATCTATTTGCCATGAAGTGATGGGAATGGATACCATGATCTTTGTTTTTTGAATGCTGAGTTTTAAGTCAGCTTTTTCACTCTCCTCTTTCACTTTCATCAAGAGGCTCTTTATTTCTTCTTCACCTTCTGCCATTAGGGTGGGGTCATCTGTGTACCTAAGGTTATTGATATTTCTCCTGGCAATCTTGATTCCAGCTTGTGCATCTTCCAGCCTGGCATTTCACATGATGTGCTCTATATATAAGTTAAATAAGCAGGGTGATGATATACAGCCTTGACAGAATCCTTTCCTAATTTGGAACCAGTGTGTTGTTCCATGTCCACTTCTAACTATTGCTTCTTGACCTGCATACAGATTTCTCAGGAGGTAGGTCAGGTGGTCTGGTATTCCCATCTCTTGGAGAATTTTCCACAGTTTTTTGTGATCCACACAGTCAAAGTCTTTGGCATAGTCAATAAAGTAGAAGTAGACATTTTTTTTCTGGAACTCTTGCTTTTTTTCTGATCCAGCAGATGTTGGCAATTTGAGATCTGGTTCCTCTCCCTTCTCTGTGTCCAGTTTGAACATCTGGAAATGCTTGGTTCACGTACTACTGAAGCCTGGCTTGGAGACTTCTGAGCACTAATTTGCTAGCATGTGAGATGAGTGCAATTGTGCTATAGTTTGAGCATTCTTTGGCATTGCCGTCTTTGGAATTGGAATGAAAACTGACCATTTCCAGTCCTGTGGCCTCCCAACATGATGGCAGAGTAGATGGACCTGCACTCATTTTCTCCTGCGAGAATTTCAAAATTATAACTCACTGCTGAACAACCATCTCAGGGAAATGTTTGATCCCATCAAAAAAAGATCCCCATGTCCAAGGGCAAAGAAGAAGCCCCAGTAAGATGGTAGGGGGGTGAAATAGCATTCAGAATCAAACCCCATACCTGCCAGAGATGCTCAACCAAAACCTTGTGCGCAGTAGGACCCAGAGACCCCACAGAGACTAAGACAGACCTACTTTTGAGTATTTGAGAGTCTCCTGTGGAGGCATGCGTCAGCAGTGGCCTGCCACTGGGACAGGGCCTTTGGTTGCAGCAGACCTGGGTCAGGCAGCATTACCCACCGTATAGCCGCCCAGCAGATGGTTCATAAACTACAGAACAAATAAAGCAAGGAAATTCTCACACTGTTAAGAAAGTTCTAGGACCCGCAACAGATTTCCCAACCTGGGGAGACAGCAAAGGGACTGAGGATCCCCAGGGAATTTGACTTTGGAGGCCAGTGGGTTTATTACAGAACTTCCACAGAACTGAGGAAACAGACCCTTGGAGGAGAGCTACCAGTTCAGTTCAGTTCAGTTCAGTCGCTCAGTCATGTCCGACTCTTTGTGACCCCACAGACTGCAGCATGCAGGGCCTCCTTGTCCATCACGAACTCCCAGAGCCTAATCAAACTCATGTCCATTGAGTCAGTGATGCCATCCAACAATCTCCCTTTGTCATCCCATTCTCCTCCCACCTTCAATCTTTCCCAGCATCAGGGTCTTTTCAGATGAGTCAGCTCTTCACATCAGGTGGCCAAAGTATTGGAGTTTCAGCTTCAGCATCAGTCCTTCCAATGAATATTCAGGACTGATTTCCTTTAGGATGGACTGGTTGTATCTCCTTGCAGTCCAAGGGGCTCTCAAGAGTCTTCTCCAACACCACAGTTCAGAAGCATCAATTCTTTGGCTCTCAGCTTTCTTTATAGTCCAACTGTAACATGCATACATGACTACTAAAAAAAAAAAAAAACAAACAAACAACCAACCATAGCTTTGACTAAATGGGCCTTTGTTTGCAAAGTAATGTCTCTGCTTTTTAATATGCTATCTAGGTTCGTCATAACTTTTCTTCCAGGGAGCAAGAGTCTTTTAATTTCGTGGTTGCGGTCATCATCTGCAGTGATTATGGAGCTCAAAAAAATAAAGTCTGTCACTGTTTCTACTGTTTCCCCATCCATTTGCCATGAAGTGATGGGACTGGATGCCATGATCTTAGTTTTCTGAATGTTGAGCTTTAAGCCAACTTTTTCACTCTCCTCTTTCACTTTCATCACTAAAGAGGCTCTTTAGTTCTTCTTCCCTTTCTTCCATAAGGGTGGTGTCATCTGCATATCTGAGGTCATTGATATTTCCCCCGACAATCTTGATACAAGCTTGTGCTTCTTCCAGCCTAGCTTTTCTCATGATGTACTCTGCATATGTTAAATAAACAGGGTGACAGTATACAGCCTTGACATACTGCTTTCCCTTTTTGGAACCAGTCTGTGTTCCATGTCCAGTTCTAACTGTTGCTTCCTGACCTACATACAGATTTCTAAGGAGGCAGGTCAGGTGGTCTGGTATTTCCATCTCTTTCAGAATTTTCCAGTTTATTGTGATCCACACAGTCAAAGGCTTTGGCATAGTCAATAAAGCAGAAGCCCCAAATGCTGGACAGAGTGTTAAGAAAAGGTAACACTCTTATGTTCTAGGTAGGAATGTAAACTGGTAAGGCCACTATGACCTTCCATAAGACTATGAACTGCCATATGACCCAGAAATCCCACTCTGAGTATATATTTGGAGGATACATAATGTCAAAAGATACATGTACCCCACTATTCATTGCAACACAATATACAATAACCAATACATGGAAGATGTGATACACATATATACAACGAAATACTATTCAGCCATACAAATAATGAAATAATGCCATTTGCAGCAACATGGATGGATCAAGATTATCACACCAGGTGAAGTAAGTTAGATATAGAAAGACAAATATCATGTGATGTTTCTTATATGTGGAATCTCAAATAGTGATACAAATGAACTTATTTATAAAATAGAAACAGACTCAGACTTAGAAAACAAATTTATTGTTACCAAAGGGGGAAGGTGGGGGAGGGATAAATTAGAAGGTTGGGATTAACAGATAGACACTACCATATATAAAACAGATAACAAACAAAGACCTGCTCTATAGAACAGGAACCATATTCAATACTCTGTGATAACCTATATGGAAAACAATCTGAAAAAAAAATAGATTTATGTATGTGTATAACTAAATTGGTTTGCTATACACATGAAACTAATACAACATTGTAAATCAGCTATCCTCCAATATTTTTAAAAAATCATATATACATTGATTAAAAAACAGAAGATGTTATGCATATATACGATGGAACACAACTCACCCATAAAAAATTAAAATAATGACATTTACAGCAACATAGATGGATCTAGATAATACCATACTAACTGAAGTAAATCAGAAAGAGATAGACAAATACCATATGATATCACTTACATGTGGAATCTAAAATGTGACACAACTTATCTATGAAACAGAAACAGACTCACAGATATAGAGAACAGACTTGTGGTTGCCAAGAGGAGATGGCTTAGAGAGGGGGATGAACTTGGAGTTTGGGATTAGTAAATGCAAGCCCTTGTATATGAATGGATAAACAAAAAGGTCCTACTGTATACCACAGGGTACTATATTCATTATCCTAAGATAAACCATAATGGAAAAGAATATGAAAAATTATATGTATACACACACACACACACACACACACACACAGAGGCTTCCCAGGTGGCATGAATGGTAAAGAACCTGCTGTCATTGCAAGGGATGTAAGAGACGTGGGTTTGATCCCTGGTTCGGGAAGATCCCCTGGAGGAGGGTCTGGCAACCCACTCCAGTATCCTTGCCTAGAGAATCGCATGGACAGAGGAGCCTGGTAGGCTATGGTCCATAGAATCACAAAGAGTCAGACAAAACTGAAGCAACCTAGCATGCACACACACATACATATATATAACTCAATAACTTTGTTGTGCATTAGAAATTAATACAACATTGTAAATCAACTATACTTCAATAAAATAAGTGTTTGCTGCTGCTAAGTCGCTTCAGTCGTGTCCGACTCTGTGCAGCCCCATAGACGGCAGCCCACCAGGCTCCCCCATCCGTGGGATTCTCCAGGCAAGAACACTGGAGTGTTCTGAGTTGCCATTTCCTTCTCCAATGCATGAAAGGAAAAGTGAAAGTGAAGTCGCTCAGTAGTGTCTGACTCTTTCTTTAAAAAGGAATTCTATTAATATATTCAGTGAAAATGATCTTCAATAATAAAGGTAAATTAAATTTTACCTTCAAAAATAAAGGTAAAATAATAAAGGTAAATTTTGTATTTCATACAAAATAAGAGAATTTGTTTCCATCAGAGAAGTACTATAAGAAATAGTAAAAGAAAATCTTTAGGCTGAAAGAAAATGGTATCAGATAAAAATTCAAATGTGCACTAGAAATGATAACACATGAATAAATATAAAAGCAGACTATTTTTCAGCATGTCTTTAGCATTATATAGCTGCTCCATGCCAAAGGAACAGCATAGCTTTGTGCAGTTTGGAATGTTTGCCAATGCTATGCCTATGACAATCATAACATAGAATAAGGGGAGAGGTGAGTAAATTAATGTTTGCAAAATTCTCATTTTTTTGTACACAGTTTTAATATTAGCTTATACAAACTTCAAAGGTTAAACATGTATTTTTCAGTCTTTATAGAAATCTCTAAAGAAATAATATAAAGCATTATATTGGAAATGCTGTTCACTAAAATATATCTTTAAAAATACTTATTTAACCCAAAGGAAGGCATAGAAGGAAAGTTCAAAAAAATATATAAGACAAACAGAATACAGGTACAATGGTAGATATCACCTGTATGTTTCTTACATTCAAATATTCATATCTCTTATTTCTGACTCATATATAATTGAACTTAAAGCAATTTTAAATAAGAATCAGTCTACTATCTCCTAGTTTCAGTGGGAATATCCATGATACTTCTTAGATACGCTTTATGCATTTTTAACTCTGTCCTTCAGAGTTGTTACTCCGCCTATCACATCCAAAATTCAAGTTGTCCTCATGAGAAGTGTAAATACTTGTAAACTTGGTTGAATGTCAATAAATTCATTTTATAGACATTTTAGGAAATAATAGTGGTATAAATTATGATGAGGTAAAAATGGATGTGAGAAACAGGAAAAGAATACTAGATGTTAGAACGATTCTCCATTGATACCATGTTAGGAACTAATGTAAGAGAATTTGACTGTTCCTTGGGGCATGGATTGAATTACAGGGTATAGAAGAGTGAAAGGCAAGATTCAGTATTTTCAGATAAAAGAAAAAGAGATAAAATCCAAGTTTTCAGCCGAATAAAAGTTTGCCTAATTTTTCTCTAGGAACTGAAACAAAATTGCAAATATCTGGTTAAAAGAGGGTAGGAGAAATTACAAAATAAGAAAGGATTACTTTAGGACTATAAATGTAAAATAACACAAGGTCTATTTTTTATCACTGAAACCGTTTAGATAGAGTTTATTAACTTTCTTATTAGTGTGCTGCCTTTTTTTTTTTTTTACTTAGTGAATTCAATTTAAGCTTATTAAAGTTTCCATTGGTTATTCTTGGTTTTCCTGTCTATTTTCTCTATGAGAGCTTTATTATCTTCACTGCAACTACTCCCATCACTAAGGTTAAGATAAATATTATTCAAACAGTCAAGAGTCCTAGCAGGAAATAAATGGCACATTCAAATGTGTCTTATTTAAGGAGAAATTAATTTTTAAAACTTTTTTTAAAGTACTTCCAGGGCAGCGCTAGAGGTGAAGAACCCACCTGCCAATGCAGGAGACAGACACGGGATGGATCCCTGGGCCGGGAAGATCCTCTGGAGAAGGGCATGGGAACCCACTGCAGTATTCACGCCTGAAAAATCCCATGGGCAGAGGAGCCTGGCGGGCTACAGTCCATGGAGTCGCAGAGTCAGACACGACTAGAAGCAATTTAGCACGCACGCGCATTTTAAAGGTACAAGCACCAGCCCCGAGTACCCTGTCTCACGCATGGAACCTGGACTGGCGATCTGTTTCACATGTGATAATATACATGTTCAGGGCGCTCGGGGCTGGTGCACTGGGATGACCCAGACGGATAGGATGGGGAGGGAGGTGGGAGGGGGATTTAGGATGGGGAACACATGTACACCCGTGGCGGATTCATGTCAATGTAAGGTAAAACCACTACAATATTGTAAAATAATTAGCCTCCAATTAAAATAAATAAATTTATTTTAAAAAAATAAAAGAAAAGAAATTCCTCCAATATTCAAAGTCATGCTGATAGTCAAACCCTTAACAAAATATGAATGTTTTGTAAGTTGTCTAGTCTTTTTAAAAATAAATATACTACAAGTATTTTTAAAAAAAAGATTTCAAGGTTTTGAATTATTTCAAAATAAAAACTAAAAAATAAATTTAAAAAAATAAATAAATAAAGGTACAAGCAAAAAGTATACTAAAATGGAGAATGCTATTCCCAGGGTCTGGTGAAAGCCAATGCAGGTACTGCATTTACTCTGAAAGGTAGGGAAAGAACCTCATTTTTACTAAAACTCAAATAGAAAGAGGGCTGTGTGGACAGAGTTCCCTTTGGGGAGAGGGTACCTTTGGAGAAGAGAGTTCCCTGAATAGGAAGGGCCAACTTCATGACAAGAATCAGTTATATGGGAAGAGAGGACCAAGATTAAATACCTTGATACTCTTCTCCTTCCCTCAAGTTTCCTACTGGTAATTCCACTCCATTGGCCATGAAACGTGAAGAAGTCTGTGCATTTTACCCATGCACATCCCAGCTCTAGGCACAGATCTGAGGGAAGCGTGAAGAAGCAGATATATATTGTGAGAAGTCACTGCACATGGGAAGAACTCTATCCTTCTCTTATACAGGCATAATATTTTTGACTTATTAGATACAATATTTTTATACAGCATATCACTGTTTTTGACAACTTGCAAATATAGTCTTCTCTCAGTATCTGAGGAAGACTGGTTCTAGGACTCTCTAAGTATACCAGAGTCCAAGGATGCTCAAGTCCTTTATTAAAATAGCATAGTATTTGCATATGACCTACTCAATCCTCCCATACACTTTACATAAAATCTAGATTTTGTGTGAAACTTAATACAATGTAAATGCTATATAAAAACTTGCCAGTGCATGGAAATTCAAGTTTTGTTTTTTGGAAGTTTCTAGATTTTTTTGGTAATATTTTGAAGTGAGTTGAATCCACAGCTGTGGGACTCTCAGAAAAGCAGGACCAACTGTAATGTTAACTTGACTACTGACTAAATGAATCCATTTATTTAGAAAAAATAACATATTACATAAATATTTCTATATGCCTTAATTTAGCTCTATGTTATATAGTGATAACATCTATACCATATTAAAAATGACAGTTGGCTATGATATCTGAAATGTGTAATGTAAATTTAATTGAAAACTTACATTAACTGTAAATGATTTCTGATAAGCTCTTACATTTTCACTTAAATAATGAATTTATGTGGATTTATTATGTATGATATATATATATTATATAAATGATTATATAATTTACATATAAACTCCTCATGTATTTGTAAATTTGTCTTCCAAGTTTTCATTTCTTCCCAAGTTTCACCTTACTCATTGAATCACTGATTTTTTTTTTTAATTTGCATCCTCTGAACAGACCATATGTCTTTTTTAGTTGATGTTTTCATTTATGGTAAAACAATTTTTTGGTACATAATCCTTTCAAGTCTGTCATATGCCTTTGAAAGCTTCATTAACTCTTTTAGGCCACTAGCAAATTACTACTTCAGTGCACCAAATGTTCCCCTTGTCACCTAAAATAGTTTATTCAGCTTCTAAAATAGTCTAACTTGGTCTTAAAAAATTGGTTACCACTGAGAGGTTTACTGAGAAAGAACAGCACAATTCAAGGAACATTATTACTTGCAGTCATTCAGTTGGAAGCTGAGAGAATTTGTGCTGGGGTGCATGAAATTATCCATAAAAATAGTCGATATACGTGTTCTATCAAAGAACACAGAATGCCATTTACCTCCAAGAAAACAGGGTGTGCAGGTGTATATATAGTACTAAGGACTGAAGTCATTAGACTATGTAATGACTTGTATACTGTTAGATATAAAGCAACAGTTGCTTTGGGGAAAATGATGAAAATGGCATATATTTAAATTCAGTAGAGCTGAGTTGAAATCAAAGGGTCAAATACGCAAAGAACCACCTGTGATGAGGGGAAATAGTAAATAGATTAAATGGAGACTCTTCAACAATGAAAGCAATACAATTTAAGTAGTTGAACAAGTAGATTTGTTATGTAATTATATTGGGGAAGAGTTTCTAAAACACAAACAGTTGTTAATTCTGAGAGATATTTGTCCTTCAATAGCACAGTGCATTGTTTTCAATCACCAAAACATTTTTTCTCCAAATATGTATTGAAAGTCAATAGTGTTCAAGTTGATGCAACAGCTCCAAAGTAACTAGGTATATGTTCTGCCCTAGAGAATCTTCATGTCTAGGAGGGAAGATGAATCTCTTATATCATTAAATAAAATTTCAGATAAAATGATAAATGTTATTTTTTTTATTTCTAGTGGTATAATATTTGCTGTGGATCCACATGGGTCCATTCTTTTAGTCTACTCTTTAAAAATAATATTGATGTTGAATCATTGACTATTTTGATTTTTAATAATAAGGAAAACCTTATTTATGTGTACCTTACACTAGGGTTGGACAAACTTCAAGAATAAGTATTGCTCCCAGTTCCTACAACTATGTATCTACAACTTGGGGTTAGATTGAAATTATGCCATACACCATGCATAGCTCAGAATCCTCCTCAGGTACATTGGTATCTTTCTTTTCTGTCTTCTATCTATCTATAACTTATTTACACAATAATAGAAAATAGAGATTAAAATTAACCTAATATATTACAGTTTCTGTCAAGGTACAAAATAGAGCTGAATTATATAATTAAAATTCATATTTAAGTATTAACATAGTCTCTAAAGAGATGTCATAAAATTACATAAAAATGACCAATCTCTTCATACTAAAATTGCACCTTTGTTTTTCATTGAATTATATATTTTAGACAGTTTTTTTTTTCTAATAGCTCTTACTGATCTTCATTTATTCTGAAAGTAAAATAATTATGAACCATAATTTATTCAACCAACACATACTTACTAGATGGTTTTGCTGTATCAAATTGTTTGGTTTTTTTTTTTTGCATTAAAGTAGTATTCTTGGCTATATAACTGCATTTATATAGTATTATTTTAATTAATTATTCAGCTGAAGTATAGCTTCCGCAGTGGCACTAGTGGTAAAGAACCCACCTGCCAGTGCAGGAGACGTAGGAGATGCAGGTTCAATCCCTGGGTCAGGGTGATCCCCTGGAGGAGGGCATGACAACCTACTCCAGGATTCTTGCCTGGAGAATCCCATGGAAAGAGGAGCCTGGAAGGCTATAGTCCATAGTGTAAGACAAGATTGAGGCAATATCACAAGCTCACTAGGTTTGTCATAGTATGCATAGTTGATTTACAATGTAGTGTTAGCTTCATATGTATAGTACAGCAATTCAGTGTGTGTGTCTGTACACACACACACACACACACACACACACGCATATATATGGAATATATACTAAAGAATGTGCTAACCATCTGACAATTGCACTCATCTCCTACACTAGTAAGACCATGCTTAAAATCTTGCATGCTAGGCTTCAGCACTATGCAGTCTGAAAACTTCCAGATGTCCCAACTAGATTTAGAAAAGGAAGAGGAACCAGAGATCAAAATGCCAACATTCACTGGATCATAGAGAAAGTTAGGGAATTCCAGAGAAACATCTGTTTCATTGGCTACGCCAAAGCCTTTGACTGTGTGAACCATAATAAACTGTGAAAAGCTCTTAAAGAGATGGTAATAGCAGACTATCTTACCTGTCTCCTGAGAAACCTGTATTTGGTCAAGAAGCAACAGTTAGAACCCTGTATAGAACAACTGATTAGTTCAAGATTGAGAAAGAAGTACAAGAGGGCTGTCTGCTGCCACCCTGTTTGCTTAATCTATATACTGACGACATCATGAGAAATGTCCGGGCTGGATGAGTTACAAGCTGGAATCAAGATAGGTGGGAGAAACATCAGCAACCTCAGATATGCAGATGATAACACTCTAATGGCAGAAAGTGAAGAGGAATTAAAGAGCCTCTTGATGAGGGTGAAGGAAGAGAGTGAAAGAGTAGGCTTAAAATTAAATATTAGGAAAAAACCAAGATCATGGCATCTAGCCCCATTACTTCATGGCAAATAGAGGGGGAAAAGGTGGAAGTAGTGACATATTTCCTCTTCTTGGGCTCTAAAATCACTGTGGATGGTGACCACAGCCATGGAATCATACACATTTGCTTCTTGGTAGGAAAGCAATGAGAAAACTAGATAATGTGTTGAAAAGCAGAGACATTACTCTGCTGACAAATGTCCAGTGGTCATGCACAGTTGTGAGAGATGGACCTTAAAGAAGGCAGAGCACCAAAGAACTGTTGCCTTTAAACTATGGTGCTGGAGAAGATTCCTGAGAGTCCCTTGGACAGCAAGGAGATCAAACCAGTCAATCTTAATGGAAGCTAACCCTGAATACTCATTGGAAGGACTGATGCTGAAGCTGAAATTCCATTATTTTGGTCATCTGATGTGAACAGCTGACTCAGGAAAAGTGCCTGATGCTGCTAAAGATTGAGGGCAGAAGAAGAGGTTGTCAGAGGATGAGATGGCTGGATGGCATAACCAATACAATGGACCTGAAACTTGGGCAAATTTTGGGAGATGGTGAGGGACAGAGAGGTCTGGTGTGCTGCAGTCCATGGGGTTGCAAGAATCGGACATGACTGGGTGACTGAACAACAATAACAATCCATGGAATATACATATTGAGTAGAGTTATTTGTGCTATACAGTAGGTTTTTGTATCTATTTTATATACAGCAGTACCTTAAAGTAGTATTAATAATGAGTATCTACACATCAAATCAGTAAAAGTTAACTAGTACAAACTAACTTGATTATACATTAAGTAAATTTAATGTGATTATTTTATCAAAAGGGTAGATACATTTTTCAGTTTTGGTAAATATTGGCCTCAATAAACTTTACACATCATTTTACATTAGGTATGAGTCCCTGGTTCCCCACACCATTGGTAGAAATATTAGTCACCAAAATTTACTTAGTTTGAATAGGAAAATTTCTGTCATTTGCCTCTTCCCCAAGAAACTTTGATATGACTTCAGACGTGTGTTACCAAATAGACACTGTATCATTTATCTTTATTAAGAAATGATAACGGGAAAAATAATAGAAGAAAAAAGAAACCCGTTTGACAACCATGCAGACAATGTATTGTACAAATATCAACAGCCACCTATGATCACAGCCAGATGATTTCATTGAGAGATAAAGTTTGCAGAGCAAGTTTTGTTGGTTTCATCAGTATGAAGCTCAAAGGAGATAAACTCTAATTTTGCGAGCACAGATATTGTGAGGTCAAATGTTGGAATGGCTACCATTTATATCACAGCACCTGACAAGCAAAGGATAAGGGCATCTGCCTCTCAATGACAGTCCTGTCTTTCTTTTTTTATTTCTTTAATATTCCTCCATCTTCCACACACATCTGTCTTTTATACCTCATCTCTATTTTTCTACTTGTTTTTGTTTCAAAGTGATTTTATCTTACTTTGACAGTATTCCCCACAAAATAAAACCTTTCTATATGTTCATGCACACAAAATAGATTATTGAAAGTGTAGCCCCATGGCAGTTCAACTGATTCTACCAATCTATTCCTTAAAGGAAAATGATAACAAATAATAGTTGTCGTTTGCTCACTACTGCCACAGAATAGCACTTTTTGGTGAGGGTGAATTATATATTCAATACACACTTAATTTGACAAGATCAGAACTAAATTGCTTTTCTGAATACTTCTGATTACAGCATATTGTGCTAAACTGTTATGTCTAACTGTGTAATCAAATACACTATGACCGTCCTTTCTCTAAAGCATGCCAATGCCATACAAAAAAGGAGGGGATAAAAAATATGCAGGTACAAATGCAAGCACTTTACTTAGGAAACACACATGTGATGTTACACAAGCCTTTTCTTTAAAATCTGATCAAATAAAGCTTTAAATACAGAGCTGGGCAGACAAAGAAGCGCATTTACATTAGCACAACATTACAAAACACAACAAAAACAGCTAACGAAGTCATCAAAAAACCTGGTAACTTGTGCAACATGTGTACAGCCAGATATGTAAAGTACGATTTTCTGACAGCAGATCTAATGGAGTAATATGACAGGCATCCACAGCATATTCTAGTCTGTCAATTCTCTAGAAGTAAACCAGGACCGCTTTCAAATGAGAATAGTAGGTACTTCTATATTCACTAAGTGAGTCTAAGACGACAGTATTTTGGTTTAAGCACATGTTCTTAGTCCTTTTATCTCATCAGTTGCTCCCATGAATTAATTTAGTTCAGGCAAATGGTACAGAATAAATGAAAGCCATCCAAATTCAGTTCAGTATATGGTAGTGTCCTCATGAATTGTCAAATATGTTAAGAAAAGCAACCATTTGAGATTTCCAAAGACACTAAAATGAAGAGTGAAGGACAAATCACTTGGAGGATGAAAAGTCTTTATAAAAGTCATGTGGAAAGCATCATGATTTTTTTTCCAGTTTCCCATATTAAAAAAACAGAAATTTCCCATTATTTCTAGAACCACATGAAATTATTTTCTGATCATATGGACAACAAATCATGAAAACTTTGAGTGTACCACTGTGTTGTGAAAAGAAAGAGGTTTTGGCAGTAAAGAAAATGTATTTCTATTACATCGTGTAGAGTAATTTTCTCTATGACTGACTGACTGAAAGTTGCTCAGTCTTATTTGACTCTTTGTGACTGGCCACAATACTGGAGTGGGTAGCCTTTTCCTTCTCCAGGGGATCTTCCCAACCCAGGGATCGAATCCAGGTCTCCCACATTACAGGCAGATTCTTTACCAGCTGAGCCACAAGGGAAGCCCAAGAATACTGGAGTAGCTAGCCTTTTCCTTCTCCAGTGGATCTCCCCAACCCAGGAACTGAACTGGCGTCTCCTGCATTGCAGGTGGATTCTTTACCAACTGAACTATCAGGGAAGCAAATTTTCTCTATGACTGTGTAAAAATCACTCGGTGTTGCAAGTTCTCAGTTGTATTCACCTTAATACCAGTTAGTTTTTAGGTTCTTATATCTCTATGATAATTTAATTTCATATATAAATCTATGGTTGTAGACATTTTAATAAGCATCACATATGGGGGGGGTGTTCAAATTAAAACAAACACCACACTCAGTATAAATTTTATGAAACCTTTAAAAGTATTTAATGTTTGATAGTTTCCTAAAAACCTAATTTATTAAAGAATCTACCTTTAATAACCTAAACTGTCAAAAAACAAAGCTGAAGTTGACCTTCTATTTACATATAAGTACATGTAATTTTTCATGCAGGAATGATCATAAACCCAAGATTTGAACAGATACAGATTTAATAAAAATGTAAGTTCAAGAAATAAAAGAAAATGTCCAGGCCTTAAGTAAATTACAATAGTAGCAAACAAGCAGACAAGCAAAATCTTCTTAATTTTTAGTCTATTAAGATTAATATCTTTGCAGACAAAGATGGAAAAGCCCTATACAGTCAGCAAAAACAAGACTGGGAGCTGACTGTGGCTCAGATCATGAACTCTTTACTGCCAAATTCAGACTTAAATTGAAGAAAGTAGGGAAGACCACTAGACCATTCAGGTATGACCTAAATCAAATCCCTGACGATTATACAGTGGAGTGAGAAATAGATTCAAGGGATTAGATCTGATAGACAGAGTGCTTGAAGAACTATGGATGGAGGTTCATGAAATTGTACAGGAGGCAGGGATCAAGACCATCCCCAAGAAAAAGAAGTGCAAAAAAGCAAAATGGTTTTCTGAGGATGCCTTACATATAGGTGTGAAAAGATGAGAGGCAAAAGGCAAAGGAGAAAAGGAAATATATTCCCATTTGAATATAGAGTTCCAAAGAATACCAAGGGTAGATAAGAGAGCCTTCCTCAGTGATCAGTGCAACAAAATAGAGGAAAAAAATCGAATGGTAAAGACTAGAGATTGCTTCAAGAAAATTAGAGATACCAAGGGAACACTTCATGCAAAGATGGGTTCGATAAAGGACAAAAATGGCATGTACCTAACAGAAGCAGAAGATAGTAAGAAGAGGTGACAAGAATCCACAGAAGAACTGTACAAAAAAGATCTTCATGACCCAGATAATCATGATGGTGTGTTCACTCATCTAGAGCCAGACATCCTGGAATGTGAAGTCAAGTGGGCCTTAGAAAACATCACTACAAACAAAGCTAGTGGAGGTGATGGAATTCCAGTTGAGCTATTTCAAATCCTGAAAGATGATACTGTGAAAGTGCTGCACTCAATATATCAGCAAATTTGGAAAACTCAGCAGTGGCCACAGGACTGGAAAAGTCAGTTTTCATTCCAATCCCAAGGAAAGGCAATGCAAAAGAATGTTCAAACTACCACATAATTGCACTCATCTCACATGCTAGCAAAGTAATACTCTAAATTCTCCAAGCCAGGCTTCAACAGTATGTGAACCATGACTTCCAGATGATCAAGCTAGATTTAGAAAAGGCAAAGGAACCAGATATCAAATTGCCAACATCCGTTGAATCATCAAAAAAGTGAGAGAGTTCCAGAAAAACATCGACTTCTGCTTTATTGACTATGCCAAAGCCTTTGACTGTAGGGATCACAAAAAACTATGGAAAATTCTTCAAGAGATGGGAATACCATACCACCTGACCTGCCTCTTGAGAATCTGTATGCAGTTCGGGAAGCAGCAGTTAGAACTGGACATGGAACAACAGACTGGTTCCAAATCAGGAAAGGAGTACATCAAGGCTGTATATTGTCACCCTGCTTACTTAACTTATATGCAGAGTACATCATGAGAAATGCTGGGCTGGGTGAAGCACAAGCTGGAATCAAGATTGCTAGGAGAAATATCAATAACCTCAGATATGCAGATGACACCACCCTTATGGCAGAAAGGGAAGAAGAACTACAGAGCCTCTTGATGAAGGTGAAAGAGGAGAGTGAAAAAGTTTGCTTAAAGCTCAACATTCAGAAAACTAAGATCATAGCATCTGGTCCCATCACTTCATGGCAAATAGATGGGGAAACAATAGAAACAGTGACAGATTTTATTTTGGGGGGCTCCAAAATCACTGCAGATGGTGACTGCAGCCATGAAATTAAAAGATGCTTGCTCCTTGAAAGAAAAGTTATGACCAATCCACATAGCATATTAAAAAGCAGACACACTACTTTGCCAACAAAGGTCCATCCAGTCAAAGTTATGATTTTTCCAGTAGTCATGTATGGATGTGAGAGTTGGACTGTAAAGAAAGCTGAGCGCCAAAGAATTGATGCTTTAGAACTGTGGTGTTGGAGAAGACTCTTGAGAGTCCCTTGGACTGCAAGGAGATCCAACCAGTCAGTCCTAAAGGAAATCAGTCCTGAATATTCATTGGAAAGACTGATGTTGAAGCTGAAACTCCAATACTTTGGCCACCTGATGAAAAGAACTGACTCTTTTGAGAAGACCCTGATGCTGGGAAAGCCTGACAGTGGGAGGAGAAGGGGACGGCAGAGGATGAGATGGTTGGATGGCATCACCGACTCAATTGACATGAGTTTGTGTAAACTCGGAGAGTTGGTGATGGACAGGGAGGCCTGGCATGCTGCAGTCCATGGTGTCGCAAAGAGTGGGACATGACTGAGTGACTGAACTGTACTGATTAAGATTAAATTAATGAACATCTTATCAAGATCAAGGTCTAATGAAATGTGCATTTTATTGGCACCAAAGAAAAATAAAATAACAGAATCATTAAAAAAATATTTAGGTATAAATCTAGTAAAACATGTACAAATCCATAACAGGAAAGCTCTGACTTAAAAAAGCAAAGAATATCTAAGTAATTTGAGAGAGAGTCCATGTTCATGGATAAGAAGACTCAGCATTGTTAAGTTGCCAATTCTTCCCATGTTGAATTATAGAATCAAAAAAAGAAAATCCAAATCAAAATTCCAGAAAGTTATTTTGTGGATATTGACAAATTTATTCTAAGATTTATATAGAAATGCAAATGATTCAACAATATTAAAGAAAAAGAACAGTATCTGAGGGCATATTTCTCACTCTCAAAACTTACTGTGTGGTATTGGGAAAAGCATAATCAAGATTGAAATTGGCAAAAGAGTATACAAATAAATCAATGAGATGAGAGGCCAGAAATAGACCTACATATATATAGTCAACTGATCTTTGTCAAAGGAGAAAAAGCAATTCAATGAGGAAACGACAGTCTTTTCAACAAATTGTCCTAGAACAACTGGACATCCACATAACAACAACAACAAATCTAGACAAAGACTTTATATCTTTCCGAAAATTTAACTCAAAACAGGTTACTAAAACTATAAAACTTTCAGAAGATAATATAAGAAATCTAGGTATCTTCGAGTTAGGTGATGATTTTTTGGATACATAATGGTGACTCATGAAAGAAAAAATTGGATTTTATTAAAATAAAAACTTTTGGACTTCCCTGGTGGTGTAGTGGTTAAGAGTCTGTCTGCCAGTGCAGGGGACATGAGTTTAATCCCTGGTCTGGGAAGGTTCCCCATGCCATGGAGGAAATAAGCCTGTGAGCTCCAATTACTAAGCCTGCAATCTGGAGCCCGCAAGTCACAATTACGGAGCTCATCCACAACAATTACTAAAGCCTGTATGCTCTAGAGAGCCTATACTTGACAACAAGAGAAGTCACCACAATGAGAAGCCCGCACACGGCAACTAGAGAGCACACCCCGCCTGCTGTAACTTGAGAAAGCCCACCTGCAGCAGCAAAGACCTAGCACCACCAAAAATAAATGAATAAATAAGAATTTTTTTAAGAAATAAATAAACAAGAACTTTTATTCTGCAAGTTATACTACCAAGAGAATGAAAGACAAATCACAGCCTGGAGAATAAAAATTTCAAAATACATTTCTGATCAAATCTAAAACAATAAGAACATCAAAAGCTAGCCAGGTTGTATAGCAACAGGAAATATCACCCAGTACTGATGGTGATGCAAAGTGGTATGGCCACTTCAGAAGACAGTTTGGCAATTTCTTATAGATTTAAACATAGTCTTACCATACAAGCTAGCAACTAATCCTAGGTAAATAAAATATCACTCAGAGATAAAATGGAGAAGACAGTGGCAACCCGCTCCAGTACTCTTGCCTGGAAAATCCCATGGACGGAGGAACCTGGTAGGCTGCGGTCCATGGAGTCGCTAAGAGTCAGCCACAATTGACCGGCTTCACTTTCACTTTTCACTTTCACGCATTGGAGAAGGAAATGGCAACCCACTCCAGTGTTCTTGCCTGGAGAATCCCGGGGACGGGGGTGCCTGGTGGGCTGTGGTCTATAGGGTCGCACAAAGTCAGACATGACTGAAGCGACTCAGCAGCAGCAGCAGCAGAGATAGAAGGAATAATGCTATGAAGATATAAAAAGACACAGAAATGAATAGTGTATTGCTAAGTGAGAAAAGAAAGTTTAAAAATATTATGTTACAGTATGATTTCAACTATACGGCATTCTGAGAAAGGCGATACTGTAGAGACAGTAGAGAGACAAGGGGTTGCCAGGGGTTGAGGAAAAGGAAGAAGGCATGAAGCGCAGATGATTCATAGGGCAGTAAAACTATTCCATGACACTGTAATGGTGGAGACATGGCAGTGTGCATTTGTCAAAAGTCAAAGAAATAGAAAGAGTGAACCATCATATAAACTTGGCATGAGTACTGAGTCGCTTCAGTCATGTCCGACTCTCTGCGAACCCATGGACTGGAGCCCACCAGGCTGCTCTGTCCATGGGATTCTCCAGGCAAGAATACTGGAGTGAGTGATTCCCTCCTCCAGAGGATCTAACCAACCCAGGGATTTAACCAGCATCTCTTACATCTCCTGCATCCGCAGGCAGGTTCTTTACCATTAGCCACCTGGGAAACCATCACTTAAACTTTGGGCTTTAGTTAATAATAATGTATCAATATTGCTTCATCAATTGTAATAAATGTATCACACTAAAGCAAAATTTTAAATAGCAGGGGAACTTCATGTGGGAAAGAGAGTGAAATTTCTGCTCCCTTGTCTTGGAAACCTGAAACTTCTCTAAAAAATAAAGCCCATTTTAAAAGATGTACATTGTATTAAGAATTTTTGGAGAAAAAATAGCTCAAAGCATGACATACAAAATAAAGTCTAACGGTCTAGTTTAAAAAAAAAAAAAAAAACTAAAACAGGAAAATCAGAAAAACTCTAGAAACATTTACCAGATTATTGGCAAGAAGATGTATAACTCAGACTTTTCCATTTAGAGTCTTTTCTGTGGTAATATAAAGATGACTGCAACAGGAAGGAGGGGATTTATGCTCAGAGAACAAAGCCCTGTGAGTTCATCACCTTCGTGTATATCTTCTAACAGTCGAAGAAACTAAATATGCCATGGATTATTCAGATCAACACTTTGAAAATCAATGTACTCCCAAAGCTTATGTCCCTCTTCTGAGTTTCCCCAGGGTCTGTACCAAAAGTAACATTTGATCTCTTGAATAAACAGAAAGTCTTTGTTTGTGACTTCAGATCAAAGCTAGTACACAGATGGGGAATCTCATGGGAAAGGAAGTGGAAAGGATTGTGGCTTATACTAAGCTAGCTCTATATTTTCTGACTTCCTGAGTGTCTATAAAAATCTAGTAAATCACCTGGTTATCGACATCACTGTGAAAAAATACTTTAGATATTTCTCACTGCATTTGGTCTTGGGAAAAAAGGCAACTTTTATATTTTATGTTTTCATAAAAAAATCTCTCTTGCTATTCCCAGTAAGCGTAATCCTTAAATTTTCACATCACCTTGCCTATAGGGAGGTTATGTTGGTTATATTTATGGTGATTAAAAACACTTGGTCATGTCTCCAAGAGTGTGTCATTCATTTGCTAACGGTGATTCTGAGTCTGTCTTTATCCAAAAGTGGTAAAGACAACCTATTCTGTATATGTGCATGTACACATGCATGTCAGTGGGTGTATATTGCTAAAATTGATTACAGTCTACCTAGTTTAACACTTGTTTGCCATCACCAAACATAACAAAAAAATAAGAGGCAGTTCCTAAAACACACACAATACACTCAGGTAACTACAAGAAAAAATACACATAAATAAGACACTGTGTGTTTCCTTGAAAAGAGTGTTGCTATGGGAAAATGTGGTTTGTGCTCCTGAAAGAACACTGACAAAATGAACTTTTGGAATACAAATCCTTCTGAGGATGGGGACTGCCTGAAGGTGAGATTCTTATAGCATGGTGAGAGTAGAAGATTCTTCTTAAAGCCCAGAGCTAGTTAGTGGTTATATTTGGTGTCTAGGTCACTTGCCCTGTAGTTCACTGCTCTTTCTAGTAAATTTTGCTGCTTTTGTTCTTGGCTTCTCACCTACCAAATCATATTTGACAAGTACCACTTAAGGTTACCACTGCAGATCACTAGAGTTCCTTTCCCCAGCAGCTCAAACCAAAGGGAAAAGAGGATAAAGAAAGTAGAGAAAAAATAAATCCTTGGGTTCAAAGGAAAGTGCAGAAGGCCATGCCTTTCCCAGGGCTATCATGAATGTGCACAGCTCTCAAAAAAAAATAAGAAGTCTGCACTCTTACTAGTTTCTACTGGTTTTGTACTAAAACTGTGTGCATTGACTTTGTCTTCTTATAGTCTTCAAAAAATTTTAGATTACCAATGTCTTTAAGCACTTCAGTGGCAGCTGGAGAAACAATTTGGAGTATGTTTTCTTTTCTTCTATATAGGAAAGTAAAGAATCTTGAGTCAGTAAAGACCTGCTGTGCCTGAACTTGTTATCTCTAACAAGTATTTTACTTTCTTTTCCCATTCAATTTAATGTTATTTTCACACCTGCCTTGATTTCTTCTGCAGCCTTTTATCCAAGTAAAAGGTTTGTCAACTCTGTCTCCTTTTTACATAGTCCTTAATTCATACAAAGACAAGTAATTCTTTTAAAATGAAGAGGTTCTTACTTTTAGACTTCCAGTCTTCTATTTTTGTTTAAATTCTTTTTTTTTTTTTTGTAAAAAAAAAAAACAAAACACACAGTGGTTTATTGAATACTTACAACATTTATGCCTTCAATATTAATTCCACTTAATTTTAGAGGACGGAAGTGCACAAAACAAGGAGCTGCTGGAATCATCTTCAAAGTGGGAACCACATCAGATGGAACTGTGGCGCTAGACACTTACCCCCAACATACATGGTGGTGTTGGTTTAATTGCTAAGTCATGTCCTACTCTTCTGCGACCCCATGGACTACAGCCTGCCAGGCTTCTCTGTCAATGGGATTTTCCAGGCAAGCATACTGGAGTGGATTGCCATGTCCTTCTCCAGGTGTTTAAATTCTTATACAAGTCAATCCACATCACTCTGTACGTGAAATGGGGGTATGATAAACTCATGGTTATTAAATTGTTACTGATTGTAAATCAGGAATAATAGTTTATTAGTTATCTGATAATGCATGTAAATGACTTTGAACAGACAGCATCTAGTATAACAAGCACAAAGTAAGTACAACTATTACTGCTTTTGTTATTGTTGTTCCTAACATTAAGCAGGCCATTAACTATTTGCTCCTCCAAATTCATTTGCTGCCCTTCTCTGCCCTGTTTTATGCCCCAGGAGGTTGCTCTCTGTGAAATGTCTCCTCAGAGCATCTTTGTCTCTGGCTTCCTGTTCCTGCTGCCCATGACAATCACCACACAACACCAGAGGGCAGGAAGAGAGATCTAAGATATTTATCACCTGCGCATCTCGGTTGCCTCCAGGAAGCAGCTGATAACAGTTACCTTGAGTCACAGCTCCTACAGATGGCTCATCATCTATGGCTACAACTCACTCAGCTCACATAACACCTTTCTAGGTCCAAGGTCAATATTGCTTACATTGCTCCTGTTCTCTTTATTTTCTCTTATATTGTAAGGTCCATTTGTGCTGTTCCAGCATCTATAAATAATCCTTCATTAAGCTTTCTTCAATCAAGTCTTTTCAGTATAGTCTGCCCCCAGCTAAGTCAAATCCAACAATAATACAAATTACTACCTCCACCGTCACACCATTATCACCACTAGTATAAACTACTAGTGATACTATAAAAGCTACTAATTATGATTACTATTGCAATTGCTAGTATTACTACTATTACTATTACTTCTGCTTCTATTACCATTACTGGAAGTAGAATAATACTAGAAGTAATACTAATGTCATTGTGCTATGATGAGCATAAAGTGAAAGGAGAAAGGATACTTATTTCCTTCTATGAATGAAATCATTTCAGTGCTATACCTTTCAAATTTTAGGTATCTTTCTCTTATTTTATTTTCCTAAGGACCAAAGACTATGGTAAGTAGTTTTATCATCTATCTCCTTATAAGTTAGCATCTAAACTTGTTAGCTATCATCGAAGTTTCTATCCCAATAGTTAAAGCTCATTCCATGGAATAATTTTTACTATTTGTCTAAATGAGAAAAGAAGAAACCAGCTGGCACCTTAGATTCACACTCTTATTTACCTGGCAAACCAGCCAGATAAGTTAGATGATTCATCTGTGGATAGGAAATCATCATAGAAAAGAAAATAGCAAAGACATGATGCTTGCTCAATAACAGCAGACTGTGACAAATGTGACTGACATCACACTCATCGCATATTCTTTTGATGAATTTAGTGTGATTTCAGGCTTCCTTGCTAGCTCAGCTGGTAAAGAATCTGCCTGCAATGCGAGAGACCTGGGTTCAATGCCTGGGTGAGGAAGATCCCCTGGAGGAGGGTATAGCAACCCCTTCCAGTGTTCTTGCCTGGAGAATCCCCATGGACTGAAGAGCCTCGTGGGCTGCAGTCCATGGACTCTCAGAGTCGGACACGAGTAAGCAACTAAGCAGAGTGATTTCAGCAGGACCTGTCTTATTATTGTAAATAAAAGATGGGGTCAAACACCTCCAAACCAGATATCATGAGAAGAGTCAGCACTTGTGTAAATGGTCACTGTCTCAGATCCTGCCTATTTTTGCCAAGAATCGCATAGATGACTAAGTGCTAGTAAGTATCATTAGCTGGAATTATGCTATAGAAGTTTGATCTCTTGAGAAACTGGCTGATGTTTTATTACACAATGAATATTCACTTTATTTTTTAAAAACTTTATTCTTCAATAGTATGAATACTTTGTATTATTTTCATAGATTCTTTTTTCATTGAAGGAGAGTTGTTTTACAATGTTCTTTTAGTTTCTGGTGTAGATCGAAGTGATTCAGTTTATATATATATGTCTATAAAATATAGTTATGCATATATTATTTTTCGGAGTCTTTTCCATTATTTTTAATAACAAGATACTGAATATACTTCCCTGTATTATACTATAGGACCTTGTTGTTTATTTTACATATCGTACTTTGCACCTGCTAATCTCAAACTCCTAATTTATCCCTCTCCACCCCCCCATTTCCCCTTTGAGTTTTTTCCTTTGTCTGTGCATTTGTTTCTTGTTTGTACATAAGTTAATTAACATCATTTTTCTTTTATATTCCTCATATAAGTGATATGATATTTGTCTTTCTCTAACTTACTTCACTTAGTATGATAATCTCTAGGTCCATCCATGTTGCTGCAAATGGCATTATTTCATTCTTTTTATGGCCAATTAAGATTCTGTTGATTGCTTAAGGTGGCTTCCATGTCTTGGCTATAATATAGTGTTGCTATGAATCTAGGGTGCATGTATGTTTTTGAATTATAGTTTTGTCTAGATATATGCCCTGGAGTGAGATTGCTGGATCATATGGCAATCCTCCTTTTAGTTTTTTTAAGGAACCTCCATACTCTTCTCCATAGTGACTGCCCCAATTTACATTCCCCCAACAGTGCAGAAGGGTTCCCTTTCTCCTTATCCTCTTTAGCATCTGCTCATACATGTGTGAGGAGATACCTCATTGTAATTCCAATTTGCACTTCTCTGAGAATTAGAGATGTTGAGCATCTTTTCATGTGCCTATTGGCCATCTGTATGTCTTCCTTGGAGAAATGTTTGTTTAGGTCTTCTGCCCATTTTTTTTTTGTTTGGATTGTTGTTTTTATATTGAGCGATATGAGCTTTTTGTATATTTTGGAAATTTAGTCCTTGCCAGTTGCATCATGTGCATCTTTATATTTTAATTGTTTCAAAAAGATTCCATTTGATAAATGTCCAATTTATAAATAAATACAATTTTTATTTATATATCTTGAGCTAGTGATATAATTTCTTATTAACCCCATTGTCATTTATACTTTTTTTAATTGAGTGTCAGTTCTCTATAGTTTCAGGAGTTATTCCTCAACACTGAAGTGTCTCATGGTAAAACTCATAATCTCCAATATCATGATGAGAATCAGCATTAAATTCACAAATTCAGAAGCTCAATATTGAAAGTCCTTTCAGTACCATAGACTTGGTTTTTGTCCTCTAAAACCAAGACAGTGATAGATGCAGGAAAAAAAAAAAATCACAGGAAGCAGTGTTTCAATTGCTATGCCTGCCTCATTCCATTTGCCAAGTTTAAGTATTTTATTTTGCTATATGTGCTTCTTTTCACATGGTCTTAACTGTGTTACCACGTAAATGACAGTATCAAAACGATTCTTGTTTTTGAAACTTGTTAGTTTGAAGCAACTGTCAAAAGCACCTTTCTCAGAAATTATGAGTTTCATCTTAAAACTTATCCTGCACAGTTTTTGACAAAGTGTGTATTTCCTGGCTTTTCATTTATGGGTTTGGGTATTCTACTTTCTCATTAATTAATTTATCTGGCCCCCCATTTTCTTACATAAATTCCCTCAAGATGCTGCTATAAGTCCTCTTACCTGGAATAAAGAAGTGATCCTGTAGTCAAGCAAACTAATATTTATTTATAACTCCCCCTTTTTAAATTTGAGTCTACATCCTTTTTCCCTATCATCTTTCTCTCTCTTAGCATCTTAGATCTTCTTTTCTGAGCCTGTGATAAAATGATAGTGGAAACTAGTCATAATCCCTGCCCTCAAGCAATTTATGGCTTAATGAGGGATAACCAGTGATCACATAATCTCACAAATACATGAAAAACCATAAATATAGGAAGTATAATGATAAAATATGTATTTTATAAGAGTATGTAACAAGGTAAGCTGACCTGATCTTAGTGTTCAAGTTATGCAATTGCTGACACCAGAGAAAGCCCTATGAATAAGGAAGATTTGATTCTCTTTTGTTGAGATCATTGGACATTCAGTAAAAGATATTCAATGACATAGAAATGTGATCAGATGTGCCATTTTTAAATATGACTTGGGTTTCCATTCAGAGAAGTCATCCAAGATAGGGCAGCACGGAAGCAGGAGAACATTAAAATGGCCATTCTCAGATGCCAGATGTCCCGCATATCTATTGCATATCAAACTACATCAAAACTTAGAGAAGTAAAACTACAACCATTTCATTAAGCTCACAAACTCTGTGGGTCAGGAACAGGGCACAGGGAATATAGCTGAGTTGAGGAGCTGAAATCATCTGGAGGCTTCTTCATCAACACCTTGTATGGGGTTACTTTAGCGCTGGGCACAGCTGAGGTGTTGAACTGAACAACTTTATGTGAACTTTCTATGTGGGTTTGCCTTCCTTGTAGGATGGCAGAGTCATGTTAGTTGGACTTCTTACATGGTAACTTAGGGCCCCAAGTATGCCTGTTCCAAGAAAACAAGAATGAAACTGTAGGGTTCTTTATGACATGCTCTTGGAAGTAAAGTGGCTTCACTTCTGTCCTACTCCATATGTGAAACTCAAGGTGAAAGGACAAAAATTCACACCTCTTAATGGAATGAGTGTAAAACAATTTGAAGCCCTGTCTTAAAACACCCACAATAGTCAAATGTAATTTTAATTGAATTAAAGGAGTTAATATGATGAGAACAGGGTATATTTGGTGATACTGGAAGAACTATATGATGTAATGATGCCCTCTATTTCTTCTTGGTGAAGGATTTTTGTTTAATTAGCTTTTCTTTTTAAAACAGTCTTCCTACTAATTTAGAATTGCATTACTCTTTTCGAAGAATCAACATTTCATTTGTTTTTCTTTGATTATAAATTTGTTTTCTATTCCAGTAGTAATCTTTATTATTTCCTTGCTTCTTATAATTTGCAGTTTATTTCCTAACTCATTAAAAGGGATGCTTAGAACTGTGATTTTGACCTTTCTTCATACATAAAATAGGTTTTCAGCTCTACATTCCTCATTCACCCCTGTTTCAATGGTATTCTTCATTTTGATTTGTAATATATTGTTTTCTATTTATGTAAAAAGTATTATCAACTTCCATTGTGACTTTTTCTTTGAGCAATAATGTTACAAATTTTTTGTTTAATTTCTAAATATATATGAATTCTGTGCTTCTTTTTTTTTCTTTATTAGTCTGTAACTTAATTTTACTGTGGTCAGAGAACATACTTTGTACTCTGTATTTTTTTTCCATTTATTTTTATTAGTTGGAGGCTAATTACTGTACAATAGTGTAGGGGTTTTTGCCATACATTGACATGAATCAGCCATGGATTTACATGTATTCCCCATCCCGATCCCCCCCTCCCACCTCCCTCCCCACTCCATCCCTCTGGGTCTTCCCAGTGCACCAGCCCTGAGCACTTGTCTCATGCATCCAACCTGGGCTGGTGATCTGTTTCACCCTTGATAATATACATGTTTCGATGCTGTTCTCTTGAAACATCCCACCCTCGCCTTCTCCCACAGAGTTTAAAAGTCTGATCTGTACATCTGTGTCTCTTTTTCTGTTTTCTATATAGGGTTATTGTTACCATCTTTCTAAATTCCATATATATGCGTTAGTATACTATATTGGTCTTTATCTTTCTGGCTTACTTCACTCTGTATAACGGGCTCCAGTTTCATCCATCTCATTAGAACTGATTCAAATGAATTCTTTTTAATGGCTGAGTAATATTCCATGGTGTATATGTACCACAGCTACCTATACATAGAAAACTATAAAACACTGATGAAAGAAATCAAAGAGGACACAAACAGATGGAGAAACATACCGTGTTCATGGATTGGAAGAATCAATATTGTCAAAATGACTATATTACCCAAAGCAATCTATAGATTCAATGCAATCCCTATCAAGCTACCAACAGTATTCTTCACAAAACTAGAACAAATAATTTCACAATTCGTATGAAAATACAAAAAAACTTTGAATATCCAAAGCAATCTTGAGAAAGAAGAATGGAACTGGAGAAATCAACCTGCCTGACTTCAGACTATACTACAAAGCCACAGTCATCAAGACAGTATGATACTGGCACAAAGACAGAAATATAGATCAATGGAACAAAATAGAAAGCCCAGAGATAAATCCACGAACCTATGGACACCTTATCTTTGACAAAGGAGGCAAGGATATACAATGGAAGAAAAGACAACCTCTTTAACAAGTGGTGCTAGGAAAACTGGTCAACCACTTGTAAAAGAATGAAACTAGAACACTTTCTAACACCATACACAAAAATAAACTCAAAATGGATTAAAGATCTAAATGTAAGACCAGAAACTATAAAACTCCTAGAGGAGAACATAGGCAAAACACTCTCCAACATAAATCACAGCAGGACCCTCTATGACCCACCTCCCAGAATATTGGAAATAAAAGCAAAAATAAACAAATGGGACCTAATGAAACTTAAAAGCTTTTGTACAACAAAGGAAACTATAAGCAAGGTGAAAAGACAGCCTTCAGAATGGGAGAAAATAATAGCAAATGAAGAAACAGACAAAGGATTAATCTCAAAAATATAGAATCAACTCCTGCAGCTCAATTCCAGAAAAATAAATGACCCAATCAAAAAATGGGCCAAAGAACTAAACAGACATTTCTCCCAAGAAGACATACAGATGGCTAACAAACACATGAAAAGATGCTCAACATCACTCATTATCAGAGAAATGCAAATCAAAACCACAATGAGGTACCATTACACACCAGTCAGGATGGCTGCTATCCAAAAGTCTACAAGCAATAAATGCTGGAGAGGGTGTGGAGAAAAGGGAACCCTCTTACACTGTTGGTGGGAATGCAAACTAGTACAGCCACTGTGGAGAACAGTGTGGAGACTTCTTAAAACCTGGAAATAGAACTACCATATGACTCAGCAATCCCACTTCTGGGCATACACACCGAGGAAACCAGATCTGAAAGAGACACATGCACCCCAGTGTTCATCGCAGCACTGTTTATAATAGCCAGGACTGGAAGCAACCTAGATGCCCATCAGCAGACAAATGTACTCTGTATTTTATCGGTACTTTGAAATTCGTTGACACTTGCTTTACAGCCCATCATATGGATAAATTTTGTCAGTATATCATGCACATTTAAAAAGAATGTGTACTCTGCAAATGTTGAGTTTAATTCTAATTTTTGTGACAGTTAAATACTGTTTTTATTACATTTTTCAAATTATTTATATGTTTACAAATTTTATGTTATGCTATTGATCAGAAAAACTAATTAAAACATCCTACTGATTTGAGATTTATTTCTCATTTTGCTTTGGAGATTTCTGCTGCATATATTAAAACTATATCATCATATGTAAATTCTTGTATATTTCTGGCAAATTAGCCTTTATATTATCTTAGAATATCTTTCTTTAAAGTAATGATTATTACCTTAATTTATTTTGCCTGGTATTTTAATATAACTAAATTTTTCTTTTGCTACTGTTTTCATGGCATCTTTCATTTTCTCATTCATTGTCAACTTTTACATATTCTTATACTTTATATGAATATTATAAATATCATAGACTCAATTTTTAAATTCCATTTTTAAAAATTTGCATTTTGAACTATATTCTTTATGCTACTATTTATTGATAATTGGAATTAGGCTAAACCTACCATTTGCTTTGTTTTATTTCACTCTTATTGTTTTTTTCTTTTCCTTCTCATTTAAAGAAATTTTATTTAGGATTCATTAGGTGTTTTAATTTCATTTTCCATTAGATTTTTAGCTGTTCATTCTGTTAGTATATATTTATCACTTCTTAGTAATGAAGGATCTTAAGAAACTATAATTCTAATTACTTTTTCTTCCATACATTTAATATGTCATAACATGTTATTGCCTCATTTTATGCAGATGGTAATGTACTTAGATCTACATACCTGCTTATCATTTTTTCATCTTGCACCTCTTATGTCAAATATTATGTTATTTTGTAACTACTCCCAAAATAAATATATCATATAGGTGTAGAATTCTAATTTGGTAGCTTTTTCTTTGAAGTACTTTGCAATACAATTCCTTTTCTGGCTTGTATATGCTCCTTTTAATAAATTAGCTGCTTATTTTAAGTTTAATCTTTTGAAAATAATATGTTTATTTTCTTTGGCTTCTTCCATAATTTTCTTTGCCCTATGGTTTATAGAAGACTTGTTGTAATACACCTAGATCTCTTGCACTTTTTCTTTTTTTTTTTTCTTTTCCTGGCTGAAGTTCTAAACAATTAAGAAAATCTCCCAGCTATTATGTTTTTATGTTACTTTTAATCTATTTTCATTGTCCTTTCCTTATGCAGTCTGATTACAAACATGTTGAAACTTTCTACTTTGATTCAAAGGTCTCATATATTTTTTAATGTTTCCCTCACATTGTCTTTCTGCATTTCAGCGTATGAATTTTCCACTGATGTATCTTCTACTTAATTAATTCCTTATCAGTCAGATAGCTTTTAATTTTGATAATCATTGCTTTCACTTCTGTATGTTCCATCAGATTTTTTTATACTACTGAATCATTTCCTGAAATTCTCAACCATTAATTAGTTGGTAATTTAATTATATTTAATACCCTGCCATATCTGGATATACTGTGTATTTGTCTATTCCTGCATTAACTTTTTGGTCAGTTCTTATCTTTTTTTCAGTATGTGTGGTATGTTTGTATTTTACATTACATAGGTGAAAAAATTCCCAATATATTTTCCTCTTCAAAGACAACATATTCTTTTCTTCTATAAAGCAGATGGCAATGGGGAGTAAATCTTATTCTATACACAGGTTGTGATAAAGTGAACCTGTCTCCAGTGTTTTTCAGGATTAGCCAATTCCTCAATAATCTTTTCCTCTTTTTGTGGCCCTTTATGATTCCAGTTGAAAACCTGGTGTGAACAGCAAGGCCCATCATCTTTAATGAAGCATAAATAATGTTTTTCATTTCCTATCTCCATGATTTTGCTGAAAGCTCAGTTCATTCTTTTCTATTTCAAGAATCCAGTTTTGAGTCATCAAGCACCTTGATGAAAAAGCCATAGTCAATTTAGGCTCATCTGCTGCACCTCCATTCTCCCCAGGATGTTGGTGTCACAATACTTACTCACTTGGTATTTCATATATATATATATAATAACTTTTTTCTGTTCTTCTAGTTAATCTCAGCAGGACAGCTGTTTAGAAATATGTTTTATATCATTTCTGGAAGCAGAAATTTCTCCCTGATTTATTTTTCTTCCTAGGTTTGCCCCTGGCAAAATATTAGAGATTGATACACTCACTGGCTTAGCTACTCTCATGATGACCCTGCCAGGCTCCTCCATCCATGGGGTTCTCCAGGCAAGAATACTGGAATGGGTTGCCATGCCTTCTTTCAGGGGATCTTCCCAACCCAGGAATTGAACTCAGGTCTCCTGCATTGCAGGCAGATTTTTTTTTACTATCTGAGCCACCAGGGAAGCCCAAGAATACTGGAGTGGGTAGCCTATCCTATATCCAGGGGGACATCCCAACCCAGGAATCAAACCAGGGTTTCCTGCATTGCAGGCAGATTCTTTACCAGCTGAGCTACCAGGGAAGCCCTTTTACAATAGCACATGAGGAGTTTATCTGTCTGTTGTGTCTTTTTCTCCACTCAGTGATATATCCATAGGTTTGAGAATGGTGAGGGTCACATACAAAGCAGACAGTGCACATGAATGATAGTGGAATTCAAATAAGGAGTCAGAGTGGAAGGTATCAATTTTAGAAAACACTGAAGTTTTGTGCCCTTTAGACCCTTTATCACACAGATGTGCAGTTCGATAGGACTCTGCTGAAGTGGACCAGAACAAAGTTTATGCTTGAAGAAGCAAGATTTACACAAATTTACACAACTGAGGATTGTGATATTAGCATGAAATTATGTTGAGCAAAATAAATATAGATCATAGTAACACTTATGATGCATGCAGAGTTGATACCTTTCAAAAGGTAAAAATAGAAATACAAGTTCCCATAGCATAAAAAGGCTAGCACAAATAACAAAGTCTTTAAAAAAAGAGTATATCATTTTTCACTGTACTACTTGTATTTTTCAAATTTTAATACAAACACAAATAATCAGTTTCTTAAAAATTTTTATTATTATCCTTAACTTACAAATGTAGTCTTAATCTTAGCTATATATTCACCCATATCAAATAATCAAAACATTTAATTTTTAAAGTTTTAACATGTATATTTTCATTTTTTACTTATATAAAAAATTTAAACAAGGAAAAACTATAACAACTTGAAATCATGTTCATTTTGACAGAAATGGCATTGTCCCTGAGGCTTTCAGTGATCAAATGACAGTGAGATCAAAGCACTATCCAAACCATACCCAGTGAGTCTGTCTAAAGCAACATCAATCAAATAATAAAGTATAGATTTAAAAACTGTCTCATAGTGCAATACATATTTAATTACCATGAACAGATATATTGGTACAACATTACTACTTATTCTTCTGGAAATACTAAGCAGTGATTCACTTAAAATATTATTCAGCAATACTTAAAATCCATTATTATGATGCTGAATGAAGCAGGTGAAAAAATAAAACCTGTTCATTTTTGTAAAAACAAAAAAGTAAAAATAAATTAATTGATAATTTAAATTAGAACTCCCAGGGAAAAATATAAAGGTAAAACACTGTATATAGGAAAATAGAATTAATAATTGTAAAAGCTGAAACAGTTGAATTAGCTCCTCCATACACCAAACTTAACAAATCAATTCAAAGGATTATATTTTTTAAAAATAGGTATAATTCTGAAATGAGTATCTAAAAAATAATTTTAGAACACACAATAATAAATAATGACAATAGGAAAAAATTCAAAATATCATATATATATATATATATACATTTACATATGTGTATATATATTTAAGCTTCTGTGAAATCAATATTTTTTGATAAGTGTGGATTTTCAACTTGTCTCAGGAAATGATTTTTTAAAATATTGGCAAAAAAGAAAAAGCAGGATGTTATTTTTCAAATTTACTCTAAAAACAGGTACTAGACCTAGATGAATTTATGAGGTAGCACATCAACTTTGTGAATGGGCTGTGGATAGAGGGTAGAAAGTTTTCAAGAAAACTGTTACTGGGAACAGGAATGACACTGAGAAAACCCTTACATGAAATTGAAAAAAAGATGATACTTGTGACAGAAAGTTTATCAGAACTATGACCTGCAGTGACATGGAAACAGAAAATTTACATCAGATCTTTTGTATCTAAGAAGATTAACCTGTATGTGAAAACTGTGTGCAGGTCAAGAAGCAACAGTTAGAACCAGATATGGGACAATGGACTGATTCCAAATTGGGAAAGGAGTGCATCAAGGCTGTATATTGTCACCCTGCTTATTTAACTTCTATGCACAGTACATCATGTGAAATACCAGGTTGGATGAATCACAAGCTGGAATCAAGATTGCTGGGAGAAATATCAATAACTTCAGATATGCAGCTGACACCACCCTTACGGCAGAAAGTGAAGAAGAACTAAAGAGCCTCTTGATGAAGGTGAAAGAGGAGAGTGAAAAACCTGGCTTAAAGCACATCATTCAGAAAACTAAGATTATGGCATCCGGTCCCATCACTTCAAGGCAAATAGAAGGGGAAAAATTGGAAGCAGTGACAGATTTTCTTTCCTTGTCTCTAAAATCACAGTGGATAGTGACTGTGCTCATGAAGTTAAAAGACAGTTGCTCCCTGGAGAGCTATGACAAACCTACATAGTGTATTTGAAAGCAGAGACATCATTTTGCTGACAAGGACCAATATAGTCAAAGCTATGGTTTCTCCCGTAGTCATGTATAGATGTGAGAGTTGGATCACAAAGAAGGCTGAGTACCAAAGAATTGATTGAATTGTTTGAGTGTTATTGTTGTTCCTCACTGAATAATTGATTGTTTCCAATCATAGTGCTGGAGAAGACTCTTGAGAGTCTCTTGGACTGCAAGGAGAGCAAGCAAGTCAATCCTGGAGGAAATCATCCTGAATATACTCTGAAAGGTCTGATGCTGAAGCTCCAACTTTGGACACCTGAAGTGGAGAGCCAACTCATTGGAAAACACCCTGTTGCTGGGAAAGACTGAAGGCAAAACGAAAAGGGGCCTGCAAAGGATGAGACAGTTAGATAACATCACTGACTCAATGGACATGAGTTTGAGCAATGTCTGGGAAATAGTGAAGGGCAGAGGAGTCTGGTGTGCTGCAGTCCATGGGGTCTCAAAGAGTCGGACATGACTTAGTGATTGAACAACAACAACAATAAAGGTGATTTCCAAGAAGAATTTTAGCTATGTATGATCATTAGGAATATAAAGAAATAGGTAAGGTATGAAATGTTTGACTTTAGGCAAAATATAAAGGAGTTTGGTGTGCTATAACATAATAACCATTTTTATTCTAGGTGTTTCCATCCAGCAAAAGAAAAAATAAAAATAGGGAATAACATCAGGGCAAAGATAAAGTCCAGGATTCAGGCTGTAAAACATAATCTGAGTAACACTTATATCAGAGAGGCTTCCCAGATGACACAACAGTAAAGAACCTGCCTACCAATGCAGATAACAAAGAGATGCAAGTTCAATACCTGGATCGGGAAGATCTCCTGGGTCTGGCAACCCAATCTAGTAGTCTTGCTTGGAGAAATCTATGGACAGAGGAGCCTGGCAGGTTATAGTCCATGGGGTCACAAATAGTGGACATGACTGAAGTGACTTAACACAGCATGATTATAAATTGTTGAGACATCAGAAAGATTTAAATATTGCCTTGTTGCAATCTCAACTTGACAAAAGATCAGCAAACTTTTTTGTTGACACCAGATAGCAAATATTTTCAACTTTGTTGCCCATAGGATCTCTAAAGAAATAATCATGTAGAGAGAAAGAGGTCACAGAAAATACATAAATGAATGGATGTGGGTGTGTTATAATACAGCTTTATTTACAAATTTGGCCTTTGTACCATAATTTGCTAACCCTGAGCTATATAAAAAGTGGCATAAGGGCATATCTGTTAGACATTCTCTGATAAAGTTACAGCAGAAACCAATACAACATTGTAAAGTAATTATCATCCAACTAAAAATAAATGAAATAAAAGAATCCCAAAGCTGTCTCACACAACTCCTACTCAGTTCATGGCAGAGAGGGTCCATCTGAAAGAAATATGAAGTTGTCCCTCTTGTTCAATGGCATAAATTCCAATATTATTCTCACAAGCAAAACAACAACAGCCTACATTATTTCTTCTGTGCTTAGTCTGACTCTTTGGGACTCCATGGACTGTAGCCCTCCAGGCTCCTCTGTCCCTGGGGATTCTCCAGGCAAGAATACTGGAATGAGGTGCCATGCCCTCCTCCAGCTGATCTTCCCAACCCAGGGATCGAACCCTGGTCTTCCACATTGAGGGTGGATTTTTTTACTGACTGTGTCATCAGGGAAGAGAATCATATTGGAGGAAATGTCATTATGTAATAAAATTGACAAAAGTGGCTAAAAATGAAAGGAGGCCTCTGGGTTTCAACCTTCTAGCATGAGAAGGAAACTGAGAAATCTACTCAGCTATAGTCATAGGTCATTTTTAATTAAAAAGGGAAAAAGAAATATGACTTGGAGCCAGAACCAAGTGTCAAAAGGTAAAACCACAACTATAGAAAACCATACCAAAGGAAAAGGATTGGACCCTAATGAAGGAACTGGTAAATGCAGTTGGCTGAGTTTCAGAACCATTACAGACCAGTGACTTCTATGTTCATCTCATGGTGCCTGTTTCCTAATGGGATTATTCAAACATAGCCCTGCCTCATTATTATATATGAATGTGTAAGAGACAGATACATTCTCTCTTTATCTCAAAAGTTTTCAGATGAGAACAGATATGTACACGCAGATTAGATCCCAAGGAACCTCATCTGTACCTTGACCTGACTGAAATGAGATTCTGAATTTTAACTGGTGCTTGGACTTGAACTGACAATGTAATAGTATAATATTTTAGAGGATCGAGTGAATGTGTTTTGCTTTTAGGAAAGACACGAGTTGTATGATCAGAGGGAAGACTGCTTCAACTTGCACTTTGCAAAGAAGACTTTGACAAAATCTCCTACTATACTTGTTTGTCAACAAGAATATATGATCCTGTGATTCTCTAAATAAGAAGAGGCTAGTAGTCCACACCATTTAGTCTGCTCAGGCCCTGAGAATGTGATTAGCACTAGAGCACAGCAAAAATGGTATTGTTTTATTTTCAAGGATATGCTTCTATCCAGGCCTTTGGGAATACTGATTTGGTGACACTCTTTTAGAACTCAGACACCATATGTTGAGAGACTCAAGCCAAATGGAAATGTCGTTAGTAGATACCTCATTTGCTAAACCTAACTCAGGTCTGAGTCAGCAGTTAGCATCAATTGCCAGTCCTGCAAGTTTTTCCTCTTGAACATTCAAGTCTAGTTGAGAGGCTCCATGTCTAAAGCCACTATCTGATGGAAACTGTATGAAAATCTTCAGTAAGACCTGCTTATGGTCTTCCTTGGTGGCTCATTAGCTAAGCTAATAGTAGCTATTGGTAGCTAATTGGTAGCTACCAATGGTATCATTGGTAGCTAATGGTAGCTATTGGGAACATGGTAGCTCCATGTTCCCAATGCACAGGGCTTGGATTCAAATCCCTGCTCAGGGTCAAATGCTTCAATTAAAGATCCTGCATACCACAGTGAAGATCTCTGGTCCCAGGTGACACAACTAAGATCCAGCACAGATAAATAAAATACATAAATAAAAATACTTAAAAAAGAAAAGAACTAGTTAGCTTCACCTTGTCAATTCATAGTACTGTAATAGACAATAGTAACTTTTTATTTAAAGTCATAAAATGTTGGCCTGGTTTGTTATGCAGAGATGGATGAAAAGCACATAAGATGAAATAATTTAGGTTTGTTGTTCTGGTTACTAAGTTGTGTCCGACTCTTTTGTGACCCCACAGACTATAGCTCACCAGGCTCCTCTGTCCATGGGATTTCCAGGCAAGAATAGTGGAGTGAGTTGCCATTTTCTTCTCTAGAATTAATTCATATACTGCATACTATTGTTGAGTTCAAAAATGAAAATTAATTTGAGGTTTAAAATACTACAAGGCAAATTTTTTTAGTTTTTTTTTACTATATAGATCATCTGCAAAATCATTAAAATGAAGATTATGAGTTGGCAGAAAAAACATATCATAGATACTAGTGGCCATTTGAGACACGTAATTTAACTACGTGTGATAAAAGTTAAATAGAGACCATCATCAGTCATTTTTTCACAATTAAATATTATTTGAAAACGATTTCTCTAAAAGACTAAGGATTGTCATGCTGCTGCTGCTAAGTCGCTTCAGTCATGTCCAATTCTGTGCAACCCCATAGATGGCAGCCCACCAGGCTCCTCTGTCCCTGGGATTCTCCAGGCAAGAATAGTGGAGTGGGTTGCCATTTCCTTCTCCAATGCATGCATGCTAAGTTGCTTCAGTTGTGTCTGACTCTGTGTGACCCTATGGACAGCAGGCCACCAGGCTCCTCTGTCCACGGAATTCTCTACGCAAGAGTACTGGAGTGGGTTGCTGTTTCCTTCTCCAAAGGATTGTCATAGATTCCATCATTTGTGCCCCATTCATGTGCCATAAGTGTTTGGACCTCCCATTGGAAAGACTTATTTATTGAAATTTCTAACATCAGTGGCCTGATTGACTTTCATGATACTATATATTTGGAAGGCTTCTGAACTTTGTGTCCCTACAATAATTCTGAGTCAACTTGTGAAATAGTGAAAAATAATATAATCACAGGTTAAATGAATTATGGCTCCAAAATATTGACAAAAATAAAAGAATATAAGAAAGCTGTGTGTTGTAACAATCATAGAAAGTCAACAACTTTTAATAATCTTATTTTTCAAAAGATGGTAGATTTAGCAAAACATCTCTCACATTAGAAATTTTGGGTTTTTGCCTTCTTCCTGATACCAACAAATGCAGTTTCTTACTTTAAAATGGGATATATGAGACCATAAGTAAATAACACAGTCTTCCAATAATTTTCTTATTCTCTTCAGGACAATTTGAATGTGTGTTAGCTTGATTCTGTTAGTAGCAGAACTTTGAGGAAAAGTTTTAGAGACACTGGCATAAGGCAAGTCTAAGAGATATTGAAATATTTGTTTCATTATAATATTGTAAATCCAAGAGAATAGGGATTATAGCCTGAAAAATAAATTAAAGGTAAATGATGGCGGTTCCTCCAAGCCTGGAAATTTATAAATATTTTCAATAGGTGATAAGCTACTTTATAATTCATTTTAAGATGTGAATTTATGAGGGCAGAATTTTGTTTTAGGAAGTTTAATCTGATGAGATTATCTGAAATCAGGTAGGCTGTGTACTACCAGGAGAAAAACTAATGCTGAGACAGTATAGACAAACATAATAGAGGACTTCCCTGGTGGCTCAGACGGTAAAGCGTCTGCCTACAATGCCGGAGACCTGGGTTCAATCCCTGGGTTGGGAAGATCCCCTGGAGAAAGAAATAACAAACCACTCCAGTACTCTTGCCTGGAAAATCCCATGGACGGAGGAGCCTGGCAGGCTACAGTCCATGGGGTCGCAAAGAATTGGACATGACAAGTGACTTCACTATAGACATAGTAAGTAAAAGATAAAAGGGAGACATGAAGAAAAGTAAAAGCAAAAGAAGGCAAGAGAAGGGAAGGGAGAAGACAAGACATATAGGAGAAGTGAGAGAAGAAAAGAGAGGATAGAGGAGACCAAAGCAAAATGCAAATGATTTATTTATCCAGATGCTTTAAGTTTCCAAAAGTTGTTAGAACATTTATTGTCCTTGGGCAGCTGTGGGAAGCCTATTTTAAAAGCAGTGAGACTGAAACTAGCAGAAATAATTACCTTGACTTTTAACTCTCAGCAAACGAACAATAGACCACATGAAAAGGTTCATTCTGAGTTACTGCAAGCGTCTCCTTGAATTCTCCAGTTCATGGCTTCTGCATTTACCTTTAACTTTTAACCTCATTTTAATATCCTTGTTCAATTTAGATGTTATCTCCCCAGTTCAGTTCTAGCTCTTGGTCCACCAACTTACTTTCCTGAACACTGCCGCTCTATCTTCAAAACTTCTCTAGGATTGGAGACTTCATCATCCCATCTTCCTCTCTTCATTTCTCAATCCAAGTATTTTCACTGTTTGCATATCTTAGACTTCAATCCCCTCACATTTACACACCCAGGGGAATTTACTATGCTTCTTCTCCACTGCTACCGTCATCTCCAGTCTTTCTTAGGTTAGATCTTTAGATCCCTCACTACAGCAACTATAATTTGGTTATTTTCCCCTATGGTTTCTAAGTACATGTAGATGGGCACTACAATGAACTTGGGATAAACTGTGAAGAATGTATCATACTCTATTGTTGTTTAGAAGCTCAAATCTTTTTTTTTTTTAATTTTATCCTATGCAAAATATTTTTATGGAAACAATATGATTCTATTAAAGCTAAAACTGGAAAATAAATCCATTCTCAAGTAATACTGATTACATCTATTAAAGCTGAGTATGACTGAAACTTCTGTAGCCCTTAGAAAAATATTTAGTTGGCGATAATTAAGAACTTGATGACAGTTACTCTGTTGATTCTTAGGATTATAAAACAAAGGAGATATATTTTTTAAAGCATGAATCACACAGTATCCCACACATAATACTGCTCATCTAACAATTCAGACATGATGTAATGTGGTATCTCCCAAGCCTTTTAAAAATTAAATAAGAGATATGAGATACTTGGATATAAATGTTCCTATATTTTAATCTTTGAGTTTTAGTTTTCTTAGAGAGAATAAGAAATTTGTCAAGACATAGGTTGAATTAAAACCTCCCATAGTTTTGTCCTTGATGCAATTTAGTCAACATTAATAGGTGGCACAGTGGTAAAGATTTGGCCTGCCAATACAACAGTCCCAAGAAACACCAGTTTGATCCCTGGATTGAGAAGATCCCCTAGAGAAGGAAATGGCAACACACTCCAGTATTCTTATGTGGAAAATTCCATGGGCGTAGAAGCCTGGCAGGCTACAGTCCACAGGGTCATAAAGAGTCAGACATGACTGAGCACGCACACACATAGTCAACATTAATAAGTATACAGTGCAAATTACAACAAATGAAGAAGAACATACTATACTATGAAAATGAAAGTGTTAGTCACTCAGTCATGTCCAACTCTATGCAATCCCATGGACTGTAGCCCATCAGGCTCCTCTGTCCATGGAATTCTCCAGGCAAGAGTACTGAAATGGGTAGCCATTGCCTTCTCCAGGGGATCTTCCTGACCCAGGGATTGAACCCAAGTCTCACCCATTGCAGGCAGATTCTTTACCTTCTGAGTCATCAGAGAAGCCTACATACTTTACTATATGCTTGTGTAGTTAAATTTAATCTATGACTGTTTCATTCAAAATGAGATTTCTTGTAAAAAATTTTAGTAGAATCACAATTACTCAAAATCTATTCAACCTATCAAACCACAGCCTAGAGGAATGGGCTGGAATTACAAAACTTGAGACATTTATATCTATATACACTTACTTTGAAAATAAGAATGTACTATGAATACTGATACCTGAAATCTCTGCTCCCTTTTATATCATGAGAGAATCGGGTTGAAGTTGTTTTCTGCCACCATAATTGTGGTTATAATTTCAGTGCAACTGGCTCATATGACAAAAACCAAAATGCTTTGTCATTTTGCCTTGTTAATTTCCTGTAAATATATATATTTTTTCAAAGACTTGAAAAAGCCAAAACTCAACACGTGCTGATTAAAAAAAAAAAAAAAAAATCTACAAAACTGTTCAAATTGCAGAGTATTTCCCTAAGAGGAAGTTTCAACAACATAGAAGTTGAATCAGTGTTTACCAGATGAGGGCAGCAGAGGGACATCATACAGGTAAAAGAAAGGTAATATTGGGTTGTCAATAATCCCAGTGTAAGAATTCTGATTCAAGAAGACTGGGCACTGGGACTGAATGTAGATGAGAGTTTGAAAAGCAATGACATGTCAAGAGCTAGCTTGGGAAAGAAAGACTTAGCCCTGCTTCTACCTTAATCTCTACTGCCCTACCCAAATTTTTGGATTTCAGCAATTGATTGATTTTAGAATTGATTTTACATAAAATTCTATATAAACACTTCTTTAGATTACTGCCTGCAACAATATTGCTACCTCTATAGAACTTATGAAACTGTCACCTCACTGTACTTTTTAGTACTTTTTAGAGATTGCAATATATTATTTTATAGGTTCCAAGGGTTAAGAAAGTACACAGTAAAAAAAAAATTAACTCAAACATCAGAAGATACTTTTTAACTCCGTTTAAATAACCTAACATATAGGTGCATTTCTCTTAATTGGAGGCCCACAGCTTCAGATGTCTCCATTTTTTGGAAGAAGAAGGGCATGGTAAAATTAAAATGTACAGTTTAATTAAAATCAAGTATTTATGAAACATCTAATATTTAGTTGATAAATATATTTTCTTCCTTTCACCTTCCATTTTGTAACATTAATCTTTCTCCTTTGCCTATTATAACTTTATAATAAATTGTAAGATCTGGTAGTGTAGTTGTTTAGAATTATTTATATTTTTCGGCATTGGATTTCTATCATTTCATATATTTTATTCTAGACTATTTTAGAATAATTTTGCTTTAAATTTTTTTCTCCCTTTCCCCCACAAAAATAACAAAACATTAAAACTTTATTTCACTCTTATTAAACTGGGAATTAATAGACTCTAAATCTACTCAAATTTTGTTTTAGGTATCTTTATGAAGAAACTTTATTTTTCTATATGTTACACTTTCTCATTGAATTATTCTATCTTTATTATGGACAATGGAATTCTACCACTTAGAACTCCTACAAGGATGTTACTAATATATAAAATTTTTTATTAGTATTCAAATTATTAATACATACCCTACACTTTGCTGGAGAAGTCAGTGGCAACCCACTCCAATATTCTTGCCTTGGAAATTCCATAGAGGAACTGACTCTAAGAGTCAGACATGACTGAGCGGATGAACACATATGCTCACTACTACTTTGTAAATATTTTAAATAATTATAATACATTGTTGATTGATTATAATAAATTATAATAAATTGAAAAGGAAGATCATTTTCAGCAAAATAATAATCCCATTATTGCAATTTATATGCATAATATTTTTATTCTATATGGTATTCTAACACTGTTACATAAAAATCTTAAAAGTAGTTATATTGAAACTGTTGATTGCTATCTAAAATTTATTATCCTTTTTCTCTTTATAAAAAGAAAATAAGTCCCAGATGGAACAGCCGAAAACACTGAATTTGTTCTTTGTAGCGATGTTAAAAATAATCAACTCCCTAGATTGCCTTGCAATTGGAAGTGACTATGTAACTCAATTCTAATCCATGATATTTATATGAAAGATACTCATGGAAACTTCTGGAAAACATCCTTTAAAATAGGCAAATTCTCTTGGCATGATGCTTTTGTCTTTTGCCCTCTGTTTCTGGCCTTTCCCTCTTCTTCTGCCTGGATTTATGGAAACAGTATCTAATGGGAGCAGCAGGTGTTATATGAAGGAGTTGTCTCTTGTTTATAGCTAAATACATTCTTGATTAATGCAGATGCTGTTGTTACATTACATCTGAGTTCAATCATTTATCTCAAGAATTTGGTGAGTTCTTGAGAATGGGTGAAAAGGGTATTAGGGCAGAATGTGGATTTGGCAGTCATTTGAGTAGCAAAGATGTAAACTACCCACCTAGGACATTGGGAATGTAAATGGACAAGAAACATTAAGAGCTCACATGAGCGTCTTAGGCATGAATTTAACATGAGGCAGATCAGCATGTCTCTATGGTGCTTTTCTCCATCTACGGTCACTTGAATGGCTGCAGGTGTGTATGCAGAGTGGTGTTGAGTTAGGCCTAACCAAGACTGTAAAATTTCCAAGATAATATGAATAAGAACACAAGAGAAAAGGCAACTGAGCATATATATTCAAGGGAGTGATTATTTTGATTTAATGAAATTTAAACTGGGTAAGGGAGAAACAGAGAACATCAAAGGCACAGAAATAAGTGAAAGAAGAAATGATCAATCTTACTGGGGTTTAAAGAACATTAGGTAGAGCTCAGAGAGAGAGATGCTATGCTAGTCAGGGTTCTCCAGAAAAGTAGAAGCAGAACCAGTGGGATATGGGTGTTAGTGTGTATTTATGAATGTTTATGTGAATTCCCTGGTGGCTCAGATGGTAAAGCGTCTGCCTACAATGCGGGAGACCCGGGTTCAATCCCTGGGTTGGGAAGATCTCCTGGAGAAGGAAATGGCAACCCACTCCAGTATTCTTGCCTGGAAAATCCTGTGGATGGAGGAACCTAGTAGGCTACAGTCCATGGGGTGGCAAAGAGTCGGACATGACTGAGTGATTTCACTTTCACTTTCATGTGTAAATCTATAAATCTCTGTATATTTATAATCAGATCTATCTAAAGGTATCAATACTATATTTAGAAATATATGTATATATGTATGTATATATATACACAAATATAAATATGGGGTTGGTCAAAAATCTCATTTGGATTTTTTCATAACATCTTACAGGAAACCCTAAATGAACACTTTAGTGATCACTACAGACATACACACACACACACACACACACACACACACACACACTTATGAATGATAGAGGGAGGAAGAGAGAGAAAAAAGAAAGAGAAAGAGGGGCAGGGTAAGAGGAGAGGGGAACAGAGAGATGAGAGGGAGGAGAATTATTTCAAAGAAATAGGCTTATGTAATTCATTTCTGGGGCTGGCAAGTCTGAAATTCATAGGGTAAACTTGCAGAATGATACCTCTCTTGGCTAAAAGCTGATGCCAAAGACTTGAGGCAGAATTTTTTCTTCTGTAGGAAAACTACAATTTCTCATTTAAGGCCTTTCAATTGATTGGATGAGGTCCACTGACATTATCAAGGTCATCCTTTAAAGTATCTACAAAATACCTTCACAGAGATACTAGATTAGATTTTGTTTGAATAATTGGGTACTATAGCCTAGCTGTATAATCCTAAGGGATTTGATTTAGGTCATACACGAAAGGTCTAGAGGTTTTCCCTACTTTCTAAAATTTAAGTCTGAATTTGGCAATAAGGAGTTTATGATCTGAGCCACAATCAACTCCCAGTCTTGTTTTTGCTGACTGTATAGAGCTTCTCCATCATTGGCTACAAAGAATATAATCAATCTGATTTTGGTGTTGACCATCTGGTGATGTCCATGTGTAGAGTCTTCTCTTGTGTTGCTGGAAGAGGTTATTTGCTATGACCAGTGAGTTCTCTTGGCAAAACTCTGTTAGCCTTTGCCCTGCTCCATTCTATGCTCTAAGGCCAAATTTGCCTATTACTCCAGCTATTTCTTGACTTCCTACATTTGCATTCCAGTCCCCTATAATGAAGAGGACATCTTTTTGGGGTGTTAGTTCTAGATGGTCTTGTAGGTCTTCATCGAACCATTCAACTTCAGCTTCTTCAGCATTACTGGTCAGGGCACAGATTTAGATTGCTGTGATATTGAATGGTTTGCCTTGGAAATGAACAGAGATCATTCTGTCATTTTTGAGATTTCATCCAAGTACTGCATTTCAGACTCTTTGGTTGACTATGATGGCTACTCCTTTTCTTCTAAAGGATTCTTGTAGATATAGAAGTATAGTATACCTTGTAGATATACTATATCTACAGTAGTAGGTTTAATGGTCATCTGAGTTAAATACACCCATTCCAGCCCATTTCAGTTCGCTGATTCCAAAAATGTCAACATTCACTCTTGTCATCACCTGTTTGATCACTTCCAATTTGCCTTGATTCATGGACCTAACATCCCAGGGTCCTGTGCAATATTGCTCTTTACAGCACTACACTTTACTTCCATCACCAGTCACATTCACAACTGGGTGCTGTTTTTGCTTTGGCTCTGTCACTTCATTCTTTCTGGAGTTATTTCTCCACTGATCTCCAGTAGCATATTGGGAACCTACCAATCTGGAGAACTCATATTTCGGTGTCCTATCTTTTTGACTTTTCATGCTGCTCATGGGGTTCTCAAGGCAAGAATACTGAAGTGGTTTGCCACCCCCTTCTCCAGTGGACCATGTTTTACAATTATACAGTGGATGTGAGAAATAGATTCAAGGGATTAGATTTGATAGACAGAGCATGTGTAGAACTATGGACGGAGATTTGTGACATTGTACAGGAGTCAGGGATCAAGACCATACCCAAGCAAAAGAAAGGCAAAAATGTTGTCTGACAAGGCCTTACAAATAGCTGTGAAAAGAAGAGAAGCAAAAGGCAAAGGAGAAAAGGAAAGATATACCCATTTGAATGCAGAGATCCAAAGAATAGCAAAGAGAGATAAGAAAGCCTTCCTCAGTGATCAGTGCAAAAAAGTACATGGAAACAATAGAATGGGAAAAACTAGAGATCTCTTCAAGAAAATTAAACATTTTCTTGAAGGGAACATGTCATGCAAAGTTAAACACAATAAAGGACAGAAATGGAATGGACCTAACAGAAGCAGAAGATATTAAGAAGAGGTGGGAAAAATACAGAAGAACTATACAAACAAGATCTTCATGATCCAGATAATCATGATGGTATGATCACTCACTTAGAGCCAGACAGCCTGGAATGTGAAGTCAAGTGGGCCTTAGGAAGCATCACTACGAACAAAGCTAGTGGAGGTGATGGACTCCAGTTGAGCTGTTTCAAATCCTAAAAGACGATGCTGTGAAAGTGCTGCACTCAATATGCCAGCGAATTTGGAAAACTCAGCAATGGCGACAGGACAGGAAAAGGTCCATTTTCATGCCAGTCCCAAAGAAAGGCAATGCCAAAGAATGCTCAAACTACAGCACAATTGCACTCATCTCACATGCTAGTAAAGTAATGCTCAAACTTCTCCAAGCCAGACTTCAGCAATATGTGAATCATGAACTTCCAAATGTTCAAGCTGGATTTAGAAAAGACAGAGGAACCAGAGATCAAATTGCCAACATCCGTTGGTTCATCAAAAAAGCAAGACAGTTCCAGAAAAACATCTACTTCTGTTTTATTGACTATGCCAAAGCCTTTGACTGTGTGGATCACAACAAATTGTGGAAAATTCTGAAAGAGATGGGAATACCAGACCACCTGACCTTCTCTTGAGAAATTGGTATGTAGGTCAGGAAGCAACAGTCAGGGCTGTACGTGAAACAACAAACGTTACAAATAGGGAAAGGAGTCTGTCAAAGCTGTATATTGTGTCTCTGCTTCTTTAACTTATATGCAGAGTACATCATGAAAAATGCTGGGCTGGATATAGCACAAGTTGAAATACAGATTGCTGGGAGAAATATCAACAACTTCAGATATGCAGATGACACCACCCTTATGGCAGAAATTAAAGAAGAACTAAAGAGCCTCTTGATGAAAGTGAAAGAGGAGAGTGAAAAAGTTGCCCTAAACCCCAACATTCAGGAAACTAAGATCATGGCATCCAGTCCCATCACTTCATGGCAAGTAGATGGGGAAACAGTGGAAACAGTGACAGAGTTTATTTTGGGGTGGCTCCAAAATACTGCAGATGGTGACTACAGCTGTGAAATTAAAAGACACTTGCTCCTTGGGAGAAAAGTTACAACCAACCTAGACAGCATATTAAAAAGCAGAGACATTACATTGCCAACCAAGGTCCATCTTATCAAAGCTATAATTTTTCCAGTAGTCATGTATGGATGTGAGGGTTGGACTATAAAGAAAGCTGAGTGCTGAAGAATTGATGCTTTTGAACTGTGGTTTTGGAGAAGATTCTTGAGAGTTCCTTGGACAGCAAGGAGATCCAACCAGTCCTTCCTAAAGGAAATCAGTCCTGAAAATTCATTGGAATGACTGACGTTGAAGATGAAACTCCAATACTTTGATCACCTGATGCGAAGAAGTAACTCATTTAACAGACCCTTATGCTGGGAAAGATTGAAGGCGGGAGGATAAGGGGATGACAGAGGATGAGATGTTTTGATGGCATCACCGACTCAATGGACATGAGTTTGAGTAAACTCCAGGTTGGTGATGGACAGGGAGGCCTGGCGTGCTGCAGTCCATGGGGTCACAAAGAGTCGGACATGACTGAGCGATTGAACTGAACTGAACTGATAGCCTAGCTATGTTGATACATAAAACTATCACATGAATGAACTAGGAATCATACCATAGTTGCAGCTAGTGGTGATAACAAGCATTACCTATGATGACAGGTAGTGATTAATTTAGGGTAGGGGTCAAGATGCTGATCAGTTTAAATAACTAGGTCATTGAAAGGAAAAGTAAATATCAAAATTTCCAAAGATAATGCAGAAGTAGTTTGGAGAATGTGATAGTGATTCAGAAAAGAGGAGTGACTCAGGGGGCATAGAATGTCCAAATGAGAGAAAATTCATGAGCATGTAACAATCTGATGTTCACAGTTGGGGTGCAGATAAAACAACTGAGACTTGCAGTTACTAGAAAATGTGATTTGCACTCAGTTGCCTATTCTGATTTCATGCACAGTATAAATTAGTGAACTCCCTTCTTGGGAAATGGCCAGGCCCAATTCTAGAATCCTGACTCAGGCATAGGATTCTACTCCCTTCTGAAGGTGGTGAAAATATTATGCCACGGTCTCAGCCTTTATGTAATCTGGGGAGTTCTCAGTTCAAGATAGTGAAATTAGTCCAAGAAAAAGACACATTCTTCCAAAATTAGGAACAACATTTAGTTATGGACTTCATGTTCACTCCCCTCTAAAAGTTCCTATCTTACTGTTTGGCAGCAATATACCAGGAGATTTTCATGCCAGAAATATGAACTTTATAGAAAGAGAAGCACTCATTTTCACATCCTCCTGATTACAGATTAATTGATTGCCAAAGCCTGAATATTTCTCAAGGTTTTTCACTTATCTCCAACTTTGTTAGAACTGTTCTAGTACAAACCACAATTATTTCTTGCATATACTCTCATGCGCTATCAGACTTAATTTGCACTAATATATTTGAAAGGAACATAGATGATGACACTCCCCTGCTTAAAGGCTATCACTACTATTTTTCTTTTAGAATTGAGTCCAATGTTATAAATGGTATGATATGACCTCCCCTTCTCTTTTATGTTTTATGCCACTTCTCTGTTTCCTTCCCTGGTGGCTCAGAGGGTAAAGTGTCTGCCTGCAATGCGGGAGACCTGAGTTCAATCCCTGGGTTGGAAAGATCCCTAGAAAAGGAAATGGCAACCCACTCCAGTACTCTTGCCTGGAAAATCCCATGGACAGAAGGGCCTGGTATGTTACAGTCCATGGGGTCGCAAAGAGTTAGACAGGACTGAGTGACTTCAGTTTCTGTTTGTTTACCAGGCTCCAACATGATTAGGTTTTCTTTAATCAAATGATCTTTGTTTTCTAACCCAAGCCTTCATTGAAACATTTTTTATCTACCTTAGCATTGACACTTCTTTTCACTTTTCTGTTCAGTTCAGTTCAGTCGCTCAGGCATGTCCAACTCTTTGTGACCCCATGGACTGCAGCACACCAGGCCTCCCTGTCCATCACCAACTCCCAGAGTTTACCCACTCTTCACTTTTAAGTATCAGTAAAAATGCAAACTTTGTTAGAGCACATTATGAGTTGGATGTTTATGCTTCCTCAAAATTCATATGTTGATGCCTAAAGGCCAATGTGATGATATTTGGAGATGGTTCTTTGGGTGACAGTTACTGGTATAAGATATTATGAGGGTGGAGTCCTCATGTGGGATTAGTGCCCTTATAAAAAGAGACACCAGAAAGCTTAAAATCTCTTGCTGCATGCACAGAGACAAAGGAAAGGCCCTGTGAAGGCACACTGAAGAAGTGGCCATCAGTAATCTATGAAAAGAGCTCTCACCAGGAATAAAGTAGCACCTTGGCCTTGGACTTCTCAGGTTCCAGAACTGTGAGAAAAGTCATTTCTTTTGTTTATGCCGCTCAGATATGGTATTTTGTTATTGCAGTCCATATGACAGGGAGTCATTTTCTGACTTCTCAGCTTTTGGCTCCCAGGATTATCCACTCTGTATTTGAAATTTTTAGTAAAGTTTCATGTTTACAGTTTATTACTTATACAGCTTCCCTGGTGGCTCAGCTGGTAAGGAATTGGCCTGCAATGTGGGAGACCTGTGTTTAATCCCTGGGTTGGGAATATCCCCTGGAGAAGAGAAAGGCTTCTCACTCCAGTATTATTCGGGCCTAGAGAATTCTATGGACTGTATAGTCCATGGGGTCACAAAGAGTTGGATACAACTGAGTGACTTTCACTTCACTTCACTTATACAATAGCTCTCTTCTCCAAATGTACATAACATGTGGGGACAAAGAATGTACCTGTCTTAAAACCTAAGTTCCTAGAACAGACTACTTGGCTTATAAAAAACAATATTTTATGCATTGAAAAATAAATAAGTTTATAGAAGAATGGATGAATGAAGCCAACATCACTCATTCATATTGACCACAGACAGCTTCAATGTTGTGAAATTAAGGATACATAAAATGAATATCCAGATTTACAGACGACTAAACTGTAAGCGTCTGCCTATAATGTGGGAGACCCGGGTTCGATCCCTGGGTCGGGAAGATCCCCTGGAGAAGGAATGGCAACCCACTCCAGTATTCATGCCTGGAAAATCCCATGGACCGAGGAGCCTGGGGGGCTACAGTCCATGGGGTCGCAAAGAGTCAGACAAACTGAGCGACTTCACTTTCACTTTCACTTTCAAACTGTAAGCGCCGAAGGATTGATGCGTTTGAACCGTGGTGTTGAAGAAGACTCTTGAGAGTCCCTTGGACTGCAAAGGGATCCAATCAGTCCATCCTAAAGGAGATCAGTCCTGGGTGTTCATTGGAAGGACTGATGCTAAGACTGAAACTCCAATACTTTGGCCACCTCATGTGAAGAGTTGACTCATTGGAAAAGACCCTGATGCTGGGAGGGATTGTGGGCAGGAGGAGAAGGGAGAGACAGAGGATGATATGGCTGGATGGCATCACCGACTCGATGGGCAAGAGTTTGCATAATCTCTGGGAGTTGGTGATGGACAGGGAGGCCTGGCGTGCTGTGATTCATGGGGTCGCAAAGAGTCAGACACAACTGAGCTGCTGAACTGAACTAAACGAAACTGTGAGTCCTGAATAAAACTGTTGTGGAAACAAAGATGATATTATCCGAGGAGTTTATAGTGAAAGAAAATGACATTCAAATAAGAAATGCATTGCTAAATACATAAGTGAAGTTGCTCAGTTGTGTCCGACTCTTTGTGACCCCGTGGACTGTAGTCTATTATCCATGGGATTCTCCAGGCAAGGATACTAGAGTGTATTCCTATTTCCTTTTCCAGGGGATCTTACCGACCCAGGGATCAAACCCAGGTCTCCAACATTGCAGGCAGACCCTTTACCCTCTGAGCCACCAGGGAAGCCCCCTAAATACATAGGAGCCATGCATATTTGGAGATGATGGGGAAGGATTTAGAAATTAGAGAGAGGTACAAGAAATAGAATTAATCATATTTAAAAAGACTTCCTAGAGAAAGTAGGGCATGAATAACATTTGCAAGCCTACATGAATTTATACTATTAGGAGGTGGGTCATATATAAGATAAATAATGCAATGTGCCAATGTTTCAGAAACTAATGTAGTTGATTCGTTATAGAATTCTATTTTTAATCAAACATTCTTAAATCTACTTGTGATCATTTGTCATGTTAAAATCAAACATAAACAATGGAAACTCTAATGTATAGCATTAATGAAGGAATCTCACATAAAGTAGGAGGTCATAGAAACAATTTCAATTTCTACTCCAAATCATAAATATGATGATGAGGTTAGAATCTCTCAGAAATATGATACAAGATTCTGTAAATGCATCACTCAGTAAACAAACCATTTCTTTACCCCCTTTTTTTTAGATCTGTATTGATATTAGATTGATTGATTGATATTAGGTTGATTGCAATACAAATTGCATTGTACTGGTCAAAATTGTCCATGAAAAATTAAACTCAACAATGAATCTTAAAGCTCACTCTCTCCTAGAAAGTAAAATCAGAAATACACTCTTTATTCAGGGGTAATTTATTTTTCCTAACCAAACTCATGTTTCCTCAAGTATAGAGTTAAATTCAGTAGTTTATACTTTTCAGATTTTGCATTATCTCATGAGAAAATGTAGCACTGGGTTCAAAGTAATAGGTGGCCAACTTCCCATGGTTTTCCTTACTCCACCAAAGCCTCAGAACTTGTGGAATAAGATGGGAGTTGTAACTCCACTACATCTTTTGATTTTCAGACCTAAGGGGAGCAATAGAAAAGAAAAAAGTAAAAGATGGTATCATCATGCAATACCTATCAGAAAGGATATGGATGTATGGTGGATGAAATGTATATTCATGTACCTTATTTGAGAGAAACTTTTTGAAATAAAGAGTGCTGAGAGGGCTAGTAATTGAAAGTGTAATACCCTCCTGGCCTTGTCAAAAGCAAGATGATGAATTTAAAATTCTAAGTATTAGTCAATTTCTCCTAATTGTTTGAGTAATTAGATGGATATAAAATCAATAATAATTTAGTAATACTTAGAATTGTAATTAGTCACCTTACTCTTTGTAAGGCTAAAATGATATCTCTGTTTCAGTCTCTGTCAATGGCACACAAAAACAGCCATATTCTCAATTACTGATATACACACAAGTAACTCCAGAAAATATTTACAAGACTAATCTACATATTCTTTACATAAGGCTTTTATATTTTCTCTGTTTAAAAATTTTAGAAAAATCCCAGTTAAAAGTAGCCACAGCCAATCTGGAATACCTAAGGGGAAAACATTTTTAGCACCAGAAAATTTTATTCTATTACTGTAAATTTTCCTAAATTGGCTCAAAATATTGTTACTAAACATTATGATAATTTAGGTAAACAAAGGTTTTTCTTTCAAAAGTCAACACTAGGCCCAAGACTTTTATCCCTGCCAACCCTATCACAATCTAATATTAATGTATTTCATGTAGAGATATATATCAAACCCCTGGAGTCAGCTCAATTAAATCTTAATGTGAATTAATTCCTGTTTATTGTCACTTCCCCCCCTACTGTTCTGATTGATTTAGCCCTGTTATATTTTGAATAGGTAATTTGAAGACTTTTATAATTCAATAAGCACATATGAAAAATAACTAAATGAAAATTATCCATTGAAAATAATACTCCTTCTAAGCACTTGCATTATCTAGCACCAGGACCCTAAATTTAGTGTATCAATGATCTGAGTTTTTCTTTTATTTGTTTATTGATTTTCAGTTTTTCTTTTTAAATAATTTATGTTTTATGTGTCAATTATATATCAACAAAATATATAAATATTTTAAAAATTCTAAATATATCTTTAAGAAAATTTTAACCCAAATGCTAAATGCTAACATTATTTTTGCTATATCATATATATTTAAATATGTATATATATCTTTTACTATATTTTAAATAAGATATACTTAAAACATATAGACTTAGAAAAGGCTTTCCTGAGGGCTCAGATGGTAAAGAATCTGCCTGCAAAGCAAGAGACCTGGGTTCAATCCCTGGGTGGGGAAGATCCCCTGGAGTAGGAAATGACAACCTACTCCAATATTCTTGTCTGGAAAATCCCATGGACAGAGGAGCTTGGCAGGCTACAGTCACAAACAGTTGGAAATGACTGAGTGACTAATGCAGACTTAGAAAATATTTTCCCTACGTCATTTCTTCTAATTATGTAGGTACAATTTATAAGGATTTTATTTTTGTTATAACAAAAGTAAAATCCTTATAAATTGTGTGTGTATATATATATGTATATATATATGTGTGTATATATATCCAAGTTAATGAAATCTACCAACTGAGATAACTGTGTCTGAATTACCAGATCTTAAAATATGCCTCTTTATAGGTGTTTCCATTTTCAAAACCCTACCTGAAATTAAATTCTTTGGATTTTGAGGGATTTATAGATTTTAAGAGTAATAAACCTAGAGCAGTTTATCAGGTGATTTGTCTACAAGTAATTTGCTGTACTTTGTGACTAACCTTATAGATTTCATATACAGTAAGTAGGGATGCGCACAATGTATTTTCTACTGCTTTAGTTTGCAATTGGATTGTTTTATTACTATAATTAAGACATCATCATATTTTGACAATTATATTTAGTTTTAAGATACCAGTAACCTCAAATGTTAGGCAAAAGAAAGGCAAGGCCAAAGAATGCTCAAACTACCACACAATTGCACTCATCTCACATGCTAACAAAGTAGTGCTCAAAATTCTCCAAGCCAGGACTCAACAGTACATGAACCATAACTTCCAGATGTTCAAGCTGGATTTAGAAAAGGCAAAGGAACCAGAGATCAAATTGCCAACATCTGATGAAGCATCAAAAAGTGAGAGTTCCAGAAAAACATCTACTTCTGCTTTATTGATTATGCCAAAGCCTTTGTCTGTGTGGATCACAACAAACTGGAAAATTCTTAAATAGATGGGAATACCAGACCACCTGACCTGCCTCCTGAAAAATCTGTATGCAGGTCAGGAAGCAACAGTTAGAACTGGACATGGAACAACAGGCTGGTTACAAAATGGTAAAAGAATATATCAAGGCTGTATAAAGTCACCCTGCTTATTTAACTTACATGCAGAGTACATCATGAGAAACACTGGGCTGGATGAAACACAAGCTGGAATCAAGATTGCCAGGAGAAACATCAATAACCTCAGGTATGCAGATGACACCACCCTTATGGCAGAAAGCAAAGAAGAACTAAAGGGTCTCTTGATGAAAGTGAAAGATGAGAGTGAAAAAGTTGGCTTAAAGCTCAACATTCAGAAAACTAAGATCATGGCATCCGGTCCCATCACTTCATGGCAAATAGATGGGGAAACAGTGACAGATTTTATTTTGGGGGGCTCCAAAATCACTACAGATGGTGACTGCAGCCATGAAATTAAAAGACACTTGCTCCTTGGAAGAAAAGTTATGACCAACCTAGACAGCACGTTAAAAAGCAGAGACATTACTTTGCCAACAAAGTTCCGTCTAGTCAAAGCTATGGTTTTTCCAGTAGTCATGTATGGATGTGAGAGTTGGACCAAAAAGAAAGTTGGGTGCCAAAGAATCGATGCTTTTGAACTGTGGTATCAGAGAAGACTCTTGAGAGTCCCTTGGCCTGCAACAAAATCCAACCAATCCATCCTAAAGAAAGTCAGTCCTGATGTTCTTTGGAGGGACTAATGTTGAAGCTGAAACTCCAGTACTTTGGCCAACTGATGCAAAGAGCTGACTCATTTGAAAAGACCCTGATGCTGGGAAAGATTGAAGGTGGGAGGAAAGGGGATGACAGAGGATGAAATGGTTGGATGGCATCACCAACTCAATGGATATGAGTTTGAGTAAACTCCGGGAGTTGGTGACAGAAAGGGAAGCCTGGCGTGCTACAGTCTATGTGGTCACAAAGAGTCAGACACGACTGAGCAACTGAACTGAACTGAACCTCAAGTGTTAGACCTATATTTATATATTGTAACTCCTTATAAAGCCTGAATTAAACTGTACAATGATGCTGTGTTAATTCATATTTGATATTTAGTCAGGATCCCTACCAAACTAAATAAGGCTAACCATGCCAGTGGGCTTCCCAGGTGTCTCAGATGGTAGAGAATCCACCTGCACTGTGGGAGACCTGGTTCGATCCCTGGGTTGGGAAGATCCCCTGGAGAAGGGAACAGCTATCCACCTGGAGAATTCCATGGACAGAGGAGTCTGGCAGGCTACAGTCCATGGGGTGGCAGAGTTAGACATGACTAAGTGACTTTCCCTCACTCACCCAACCATACCATACTTATATGCTACTTTCAGAAAGACTATAGGCTAGTGTTGCCCCTTTTAGTCCTCCCCAGTTCACCGTATTTATCACAACAATGGTGCACAAGTGTTTTGCTAAAGACACACACATGTTACTTACAATCTTACTAATAGGATATACAGGCAGCATACAAAAAGTGAAAATTTAAAGAACAAGTCAGAACCGTTATTTCTTTCAGTGTTTAAAGATTTCAGCTCTATTGAATGTAACGTGCACTCAAATTTATGCAATAACTCAGTCTGACATCCATGATTCCTTTCAGTAATTTAATATTATTAATTTAATATTTACATGAATCTAACAGAAGCCCAAAGTTCTTCTAGCAATCTCTCTCTCCTTTTTATTAATAGAGTAGAATATAAGTACATTAGCATAATCCCAAAGAAACCAAAGATTGAAATCATTTTTTTAATAAGAATTAATTTTGAAAATGCTAAGCTAAAGTATCAAAGAAGTTTTCAAGAGTGGATTTGTATTAGTAATTTTTCCATATTTATGATTTATAAACATGGAAACATAACAATAAGGAATGAAAAGAAATAAGCATTAAATAAGAAAATATACATAAAACCCAGAATTAGAATTTTTTCAGAAGTTCAGCCAAAAACAGCCTAGAAATGATCAACAGAATCAATTTTTCTCAAAGACTTGAGCCAACATTCCCTATTTTAAATTGATGTCCAGGTATGGTATGATGAAAGAAGGGACCAGTGAGCTACGAAATTGTCATAGTGCAATTCTGGCATTTACAATTGGAAAACAGGAGACCTGAGGCAGAAAGGGAGTGCAAATGGCAAAAATTAAAATGATATAAAAGTAATTTTCAGGAAAAAAAAGTCAAGAAACCACGTAAGAAGGAACATTAAGGGAAAGCATAAGTGGAGGAAAAGGGAAACTTCCTTTAGAGGTGACTATCAACTGAGAAATCTCATACAGAAATCAGAGAACAACGACGACAAAATTTAAAGGAATTTGAACTGCCAGTTTTACTGCCATCAGGTGAAGAAGTTAAAAGTTTTCATTCTCATTATGACAACATGAAAAAATCAACAAATTAAAAACAAACCAATGTTTGTTTGTTATTTCTGGACATATCAGAGAAATGACTTTCAGGACAAATTTCTACCCTGAGATCTGATGAAACAAGTAAATCCAGAAAGTTATTGCCAAAATCTGTTTATCTGGAGCAGAAGCTACTAGAGCCACAGACTGGTAGAAACACTTACATGATGATTTTTGACAACCTTCTATTTAAAGACTAGTGTGTAAGAGAGAAACACTGAAGACTGCAGTCTTGGAGGAGCCCTCACACTTGTGGTAATGCCAGTGAAACTTATCAGGTGTTTATAGAAAGAAGTCCATGCATCTTTGATAGGAGCAATTGAAGAGCTATCCCTGGGAAGTGAAGTCAGAGCCTCCTCCATTAAAAGGGGGAAAGGATTCATGATTCAATCTTGGTAGGTTGTATGTTTCCAGGATATTAGACATCCCTACTCTCTTTTGGTTATAATTTACATTAAATATGAAGAAATTGAAAATAAGAATAGATCTATAACTAGTAAGCAGACTGAATCAGTAATGCAAAATCTTTCAGAAAACTTCAGGACCAGATGACTTAACTGCTGAACCTTTAAAAAATTAATGGCAATCTTCTTTAAACCCTTCCAAAAAATCAAAGAGGACCAAACACTTTAAAACTCATTTTTATGATGCCAGCACTACCCAGACACCAAAGCCAGACAAAGACACTGCAAGAAATAAAACAAACCAATATGCCTAGTGAATATCAATGCAGACATTCTCACCAAAATAGTAACAAAGTTCAAAAGAATATTATAAGAATTATATACCATGACCGGACTTCCCAGATGGCACTAGTGGTAAAGAACCCACCTGCCAATGCAGGAGACATAAAGAGAAATTTGATCCCTGGGTTGGGAAGATCCCCTGGAGGAGGGCATGGCAACCCACTCCAGTATTCTTGCCTGGAGAATCCCATTAATAGAGGATCCTGGCAGGCTATAGTCCAAGGGATCACAGAGTTGGACATGTCTGAAATGGACTCAGCATGCATGCATACCATGACCAAGTAGGATTTATTGCTGCAATGCAGGGATGATTCAACATACAAATCAATCAATGTAATAGAACACATTAACAAGATGAAAGGGGGAAAATTACTTGATCATCTCAGTTGATACAGAAGAATTATTTTATGAAATTCAACATCCTTTCACAAATTAGAAATGGAAGGAAATTATCTCAAAATAATAAAGACCACATATGAAAAGACCACAGCTAACATTATACTTATTGGTCAAAGTTAAATGCTTTACCCCTAAGATCAGAAACAAAACAAGTGCTTTCACCAGTTCTGTTCAATATAATACTAGAAATCCAAGCCAGAGAAATTAGTTAAGAAAAAGAAATAAAATGAAAATAAATAAATAAATAAAATGCATCTAAATTGAAAATAAAGAACCTCTGTTCACTGATAAAAGAATCTTAAATGTCGTAAACCCTAATGTTTCACACCCAAAAATGTTTAATAGACAAATTCAGCAAAGTTGCAGGATATAAAAATCAATATACACAAATGTACAAAAAGTTGCGTCTCTATAAATTAACAGTGAAGAATATGAAAAGGAAATCTTTAAAGCATTTCCATTTATAATAGCATCAAAAATAATAAAATACATAGACATAAATTTAACCAAGGAGGCAAAAGACTTGTACCCTCAAAGCTATAAACATTTGTGGAAATAAATTAAAGGTATCAATAAATGTAAAGACACCCCATAGTCATGATTGGAACAATTAATATTTTAAGATGTCAGTACTACCCAAAGCAATCTACAGCTTTAATGTAATTTATGTCAAACGCCCAGAAACCAACAAATCCATCCTTAAACACATATGGAATCTCAAGGGACCTTGAGTAGCCAAACAATCCTAAAGAACAAAGTTGAAGGTTCCATACTTTCTGATTTTGAAACTTATTATAACCCTACAGTAATCATTACAAAGCTGCAGTAATCAAAATATTGTAGTACTGGTATAAAGATAGACACATAGACTAATGGAACAAAATAGAGAGTCCAGAGGGAAACCAACATAAAAATAGCTAGGATAGATTACACACAGCCAAGCAAAAAGTCAGTGATCTTGAAGGTATGTCAATAGAAACTTCACATAATGAACTTTCAAAAAGGAAGAAAAAATAATGAAAAAAGTAGACAGAAGAAAATATCCAACATCGAAGAAGGAGAAATAAGGGAAAATACAGCAGAATAAATATTTAAATTAATAATGGCAGAGAACTTTCAATAATAAATGGCAGACACCAAATCACAAACCCAGGAAGTTCAGGGAACATCCAGCAGGTAGTTATAAAAAGAAAAAAAAAAGGCAACATGTAGAAATATGTATAAATGAGTTGCTGTATACATATTCCCTTGCGAGGGCCTAGAACACACTCCAGAAGTAGCAAGCATCCTCGGTGCCCAATCTTGGTTTCTAATACCATTCTATGGAAAAGAAATCAGTGCTTCTTGAAGATGTGACTATTTGGAGATTGGTGCAGGGACTATACATGATAAGCCTGTAACATCTAGTTTAAAAAATTACAAAAATGTTCCTCTCCTCAAATAAACCCACAAGGATATATTATTATGAACAGATGATTGAATAAAGAAACCAGTGGAGAAGAACACAAAAAATCCTATATTTAGAAGATTTCTAATTTATGTATATATATATATCCCTTTCTTGAGGTGATGGAGCTTATATCCCCAGTCCTCAAGTAAAACCTGCACACAGTAACTTTCTTCCAAAGAAGACAGCATGTAAAGGGAAAATAAAAATAATTATTTTACAGTAGAGAACCTGACAAACACTATGTCAAGCTATGTGATCAAGGTTAACATCAACAGTAATAAATCACATTTATATATTACACCATTAACATGAAATGATAAGAATAGAACTTTACCTTAGTGGTGTTCCTTCCAATCTAGTTATGAGGAAAACATCAGACAAATCCCAGTTGAGGGGCATTCTGCCAAATACCTCACTAGTATTCTTCACAACTGCCAAGGTCCGCAAAAGCAAGAAAAGTCTGAATAAATGTCACAGCCAAGAAGAGCATAAAGACACATGATAACTAGATGTAATGATATCCTGGAGAGGATTATGGAACCATAAAAGGGCAGCAAGGGAAAACAGGAAATCTGTAGAACTTATGGACTTAGTTAATTATAACACATTACTGTTCATTAATTGTGACTAGTGCACCATACTCATGTAGATAGTTAGCAAGGGAAACAGGATATGGAATATATAGGACTCAGCAGTATCTTTGCAAATATTTTCTAAATCTAAAACTGTCCTAAAATTTTAAAGTTAACTTTAAAATGTTATACAAGAGAAACTAAACAGTGTTGGTTTCTTTTCCAACTCTTGCACAATTAAGTCCTAGTTTTACAGGCAAAAGACTCTCTGTTTCTCTTGTATTCCTAAAAACCCTTCCACCTGCCACCACTATTTTTTACTTTGTTCACCTGGTCCTTCCTTTACTCTTATATATTCTTTGCCACAGATCTGTGGTACAATTCTATTACAGGTGACCTGATTTTCAATGTGCTTTCAAAACAGCCAATGCAGACAGATTAGTATTAGATTATCCTGAAAGAGCTGCAGTGTGGTGTCCTGAGATTGAATTGGAGGCAATCATCAAAGCCTTTGGGTGAACAAGAGAAAAAAGGAAAGAAAAGGATATAGCATACTTCTAGGTTCTGAAGCTATGAGGAAATCAGGCATGGCATTCCCATGCCTGTCTCCCTTATATCCTTAGAAACTGGAGAAAAGTAATCTTTAACAATCTAGAGAAAATGATTTCAGCACTAAAGAAAATACTTATTTAATTAGAAAAAAACACTAGATAAAGATAGTTTTCATAATTTTAGTGTTTACTTCTTTGACAAAATAAGCAATGTTACTTATCTTACATGTTGCCAGTCAGAAAAAGTTTTAAAATGATGGTTCACATTTGCTTCTATAATTAAAGGCACTATTCAATAGCTGCAAATTTAAAAAAAAAAAAAAAAAAACTTTATATTTCATTATCATTTCTTAGATTTCACTACTTCCATAAAATAATGATGGTACAATGATGTCAGCAGGCCAGCATTCATTCTTGAGCCTCAGTAGAAACTGGATATAAGGAACTTAGATGTTTACTACTGCAGAGAGAGTTCCCCCAGAGAAGGGGCCAATCACACCAACTCTAATTTCCATGGCTGAGCAATAATGGGTAATGAAGATTCAGGGGCCAACACGGGGAACATATAAAGTAGGTAACAGGAGAGCTTCCTGGCACACAGGTGCCTTCTTTTTGGCTACTCTGTGCAAAAGATTTGTGGATTTGAAAACTGTGTTTCATAGTGTTTTTAATCAGTAGCTAAATGAAGTATCTATTCTTAACTTATATTATGACAATATGAACACCAAAATACCCACTGTGTGAAGTTTGTTTAAAGTAAAAGGAAAACAAAAAGGAATTTTAGAAACTCAACAGACAAAATATTTTTATATAGAGTGCATTGCAATTATATCTTTTTGAAAACATATTTTGGATTAAAAAGAGATGTGCATAAGAACAAGTTTAACATCTCTTGTGGTCTACTTACATAATGTTTTTATGTGTACCTCTCCATCTCTAGTTATTGTCCCTTTCCTAGTGGGAAGTAAATACCTAATTTTTTTACTTAAATAAAAATTATTTAGCAAATTTTTCAAAACCTGATTTGAAACAAACACTAAAATACCATACCATTGAATGAAATTTCCAAATTGTCTTATAGTTTGAAAGGAAATTCAAGTTTTAAAAAGAGATACCATAGTCTTTAAATAATTTGCACTACTTATTAAATTTTATAAAGTTCCCAGAAAATGTACATTTTGTTATAATCTTATTTGTGTCTGATCAATATTAACCATTGATTATCTGAGTTGCTCTGCTCATCTATTTTGTCTGCTTTGGTGGCCCCAAGACGTACTTCCCAAAAAACTCTGATTTAACCTTTTCTTTTGTTCTTTCTTAATAATGGGATTAGGGTTTCCCTGGTGGTTCAGATGGTAAAGAATCCACTTGCAATGCAGGAGACCCAGGTTCAATACCTGGGTCAAGAAGATATCCTGGAGAAGGGAATAGCAACCCACTCCAGTATTCTTGCCTGGAGAATTCCATAGACAGAGGAGCTATAATCCATGGGGTTTCAAAGAGTTGGTCTTGACTGAGCAACAAGCACCCACACACAATATGGGATTACTAAAATATTTCTACACATTAAATAAGCTCTTGACATATTTTGTATATCAGTCCTATGTTTTTCTCCATTTCTTTGTCTCACACTGTCTTCTATATTTTCATCTGTCATTTTCTACCTATATTATTAAATAAAATTCTATTCAGTTATTATTCTAATCAGAGTGAAAATTCTGTTGCTTTCAATTTTCAGTTAGCTTATATTTTTAAAAATAATATTCACAATCAACCCAGAAATCTATTTTGAAATCTCTCACTTTTTATGTATTCTATCCTATTTATGGTTTGTTTCTTTTAAAATTTCCTTTTGTAAGTGAAGATGTAGTAAGCTCATGGTAACAGAAGACAAATCCTCTGTTAATCTTTTCCACTTTTCTTACTCCAAATATATTTGGGTCAACAGATTCTATCCACTTAGTAATCAATAAAGTTGTGACTAATTTTCAAATGAGAAGAGTTTATCTTTACAAGATTACTCAAAGAACAGATCTAAAGGAAAAAAAAAAAAGTTTGAGTAATTTTAACTAGATTTATTTAACTCATTCAGTAATATTTAAGTTACTTTAAAACACATAGATGTTAAGGTTTTTTTTTCCATAAATAGTTCAGTTAATTTTGCCTAAATAGTTCAATTAATACAACAGTAATTTTGAAAATTTTATACAGATAGTAAGGGAGAAAGTGTCCCCATTGTTCATAATAGTTATTTTCATTTTCTCATTCCACTTATAAAATTATCTTGCTTGCAGAGATTTATGTGAACTGTGTATTTTGGAAGCATACTTGGCTGTAATCATGGCCAACTCTATTGCTGTGAACATCACTAGAATTCTGAATTTTAGTGACCTCATCATAAATCCTTATGACTGTTACACATCCAGTGACAGCGCTAAACATAAAGACTTATTCAAAAGGAAAGAATCATGAATCTAGTTCTCTACACTCAATGTATACATCAACTTAGGACCACAATGCTTTGGCCTATTCAGAATTATTGCTCATAAATTTATAGAAGCTCCTACTTAGATTTAGAGACAATCTTAAAGGCATTTATTTTCTAAACATTCTACAGTAATTGTAATATTCTTTTCATGAAAGACTTCAAATGAAACAAGTTTTTTCCTGAGGCATAACTTACTAGTTTAAAGTAATATTAGCCATTTTCCTCAACTTTTGGTCACATACTGTAAAATCCAAACACTTTACATTATCTAACTTATCTAAAGTTAATCCTTATGACCCTCATGAGGAAGGTGGTCAAATTATCATCCATTCCAGGACCTAAAAATAATTTAAAACATGTAATAATTTATATATTTTTCAGAATTTCTTTAGCCTTAATTTAAAATGATTATTTCAATAAATATTTAGTAAGACAAAACTCATCAAAGACAGTATATCTACTTGTTCTTGTTCATTGTTAAGTCATGTCAGTTTTTGTGACTTCATGGACAGTAGCATGCCAGGCTCCTCTATCCTCAATTATCTCCCAAAGTTTGCTCAAATTCATGTCCATGGAGTCAGTAATGGATCTAACCATCTCATCTTCTGCTGCCCACTTCTCCTTCTGCCTTTAATCTTTCCCAGCATCAGTCTTTTCCAATGAGTTGGCCCTTCACATCAAGTGGCCAAAGTGTTAGGGCTTCAGCTTCAGCAGCAGTCATTCCAGTGAATATTCAGGTTGATTTCCTCTAGGGTTGAGTGGTTTTGATCTCCTTGCAGCCCAAGAGACTCTCAAGTTTTCTCCAGCACCACAATTTGAAAGCATCAATTCTTTGGTGCTCAGTCTTCTTTATGTTCCTCCTTTATGATGTCTCTGCTTTTTAAAACTAAGGATATCTATTAGAATTCTGAATATTTCCCTAAAATAAGTGGGACAAAATTGTAAATCTTCTCAATTTTTTCCAGTCTGAGAAAAAGAATAAATTTAACCTATCTAAAAAAGTGTCTTCTAAATACAGTTATACAAAACCAGGGTTACTTCTTCTCCCCAATTAACTCTCATTCTTTAATTTAGAGCAGAGACATTTCTTTGTCGACAAAGGTCCATCTAGTCAAAGCTATGGTTTTTCCAGTAGTCCTGTATGGATGTGAGAGTTGCACCATAAAGAAGGCTGAACACTGAGAATTTGGTGCTTTTGAACTGTGGTGTTGAAGAAAACTCTTGAGAGTCCCTTGGATAGCAAGGAGATAAAACAAATCAACCCTATAGGAAATCAACCTTTAATACTCATTGAAAGGACTGATGCTGAAGCTGAAACTCCAATACTTTGGCCACCTGATGCAAAGAGCTGACTCACTGGAAAAGACCCTGATGTTGGGAAAGATTGCAGGCAGGAGGAGAATGGGATGACAGAGGATGAGATGGTTCGATGGCATCATCAACTCAATGGAAATGAATTTGATCAGACTCTGGGAAATAGTGAAGGACTGGGAACACTTGTGTGCTGCAATCCTTGGGGTTGCAAAGCATTAGACATGACTGAGTGACTGAAGAATATCAATATATTTAGTTGATATATATAAATGTGTTGTTGAGATTCATTTAACCTCTTTTTGATTCCAAGGTTTATTTTCAAAATAATTACAATTCCCAAAAAGTATTAAAACCCAATGCTTTAGAACTATACACTTATATTATCATGATTAAAAACTCCCAACTAAAAAAAAAAAAAAAAAACTCCCAACTGATTTTGAGAAAAATACTCATCAACAAAATTATAAGAACTCACAATATATGACCCTTAAGTTGGCCTAGGATGTACTCAGCAAAGTTTACTTAAAAAAAAAAAAAAATCTAATTATTTATGGACAACAGAGAAAATACCCAAATTGCTTTCAATCACTTTGTATGGTTTCCACATTGGTATTATTATAAATATTGTAGTTCATTAGTAGTTATACATAAATAGAAATAAAAATTCTACACATTTATATTTTATAGTTTGGGGAATTTTAAATTAAAGGAAAACATGTGAAAATTTGTACAAGAAGTCCCATATATGCCTTATCTAGTCTCATCTATTATTAGCATTTCACATTACTATAGCATGTTTGTTAGGATTGTGTAACTGTTTCATACATTGTGATTAACTGAAACATGTTTTTTTTTTTCAGATTTCCTCAGTTTTCCCTTGATTTGCTTTTTCTTTCTTTCTTTCTTTTTTTTTTTTTTTTCCTGTTTCAGGATTCTGCTCAGGATGCCACATCACATTTAGTTCTCATGTCTTCCTAGGTTTCTTTTGGCTGTGGTATTTTCTCAGACTTTATTTTGGATGACCTTGACAATTTTGTGGCCTACTGGTTAGGTATTTTGTAGAGTATCTTTCAACTGGAATTTGTCTAATGTTTTTCTCATAATTAGTCTGAGGGTTCTGTGTTTCTGTAAGGAAGCTCATCACCAAATCCAAGTTTACTTAGTTTTTCTTATGTACTTCTTCAAGAGGTTTTCTAGTTTTGAATATTATAATCCATTTTAGTTAGTTTTATATAATGTATACTCGTACCGATGTCCAATTATTCTAGCATCATTTGTTGAAAACACTATCCTCTCTGCATTGAATCGCCTTTGCTTCTTTGTCTAAGATCATTTGACTGTACTTGCGGATAATTATTTCTGGGCTCTCTGCTCTGTTATTCTGATCAACGTCTGGTCTTTTACCAATAACTTGCTGCCTTGATTACTACAGTTCTATAAGTTTTGAAAATAGGTGGTGTGTGCCCTCCAACTAGGTTCTTCTTTACTATTGTGTAGGGTATTCTATGTTGTTTACCTCTTCATATAAACCTTAAAATCCATTTGGTACTATCTATAAATATCCCGACAATCTATACTTTCAATGAGTATATTTATACAATTCATGTTTAAAGCAATTTTAATATAATTTCATTAATATTTGTATTTGCCAGCTTTCTCCAGAGAAATAAAATCTCTGAGAGAGAGAGAAAAGGAATTGGTTTAAGGAAATATGGAAGCTGACAAGTCCCAATGTCTGCAGGGTGAGTCAGCATGCTGGAGATCCTTGAGAGCCCATGATTTAGTCCTAGTCTGATGACCAGCTGTCTTGAGACCCAGGAAGAGTTGATGCTTCACTTTGAGTACAAAGGCAGGAAAAATTTTCTCCTGACTCAAGTGAGGGTCATCTTATTTGATTTATTCAAGCCTTCAACTGATTGGACAATGCTAACCCACATCAATGAGGGCAATCTACTTCACTTAGGCAACAGAGTCAAATGTTAATCTCTTCCAGAAAGACCCTCATAGATGCACCAAGAATAATGTTTGGCCAAGTATCTTGCTGCAGTCCATGGGTCAAAAAGAGTCTGACATGACTGAGCAACTGAACAACAAGTCTCTTGGCATCCTGTGACCCATTAAAGTTGACACAAAAATTGGTCATCACAACATTTATGAACTCTGTGCCTGTTTTCAATTTTTTGTACTGTTCTTCTCCCCATGTCCCACTCATATTTTGCATTCTCTGGTTTTAAATAAGCATTTTCTTATGATTCTATTTTCTTTTATTTTATTCCTAACTTAAAAAAATCTACTCATTGCTCTAGAGTGTTCTATATTCATTTATAACTAATCTAACTCTACTTTCAAATAACATCTTATTTCAGGTAGTGTGAAAGTGCTTTATGACTGTACCCCAATCAGGCTACCTGATCACCATAATATCACTGTCATTAATTTACCTTATTCATATACTATAATCACTTAATATATTATCATTGCTATTATTTTAAACACATATTTTGATCTATTAAAATATGAAAAAATTTTAATTATCCTACCGTATTTATTCTTTCCTGAATGCCTTTCCTTTCTTCATGTGGATCTGAGCTTCTGATTGACATAATTTTCCTTTTCCCTAAAAAATAATTTTTAAACAATTCTTATACAAATCAATGAAGGTAGAATACTATCTCATACCATACACAAAAATAAACTCAAAATGGCTTAAAACAAATATGACATGACACCATAAATCTCCTAGAGACTATAGGCAAAATATTCTCTGATATAAATCATACCAGGACTTTCTTAGGCCAGTTTTCCAAGGCAATAAAGATAAAAGCAAAAATAAACAAATGGGACCTAATCAAACTTACAAGTTTTTGTACAGCAGAGAAAACCATAAACAAAATGAAAAGACAACCTATAGAGTGGGAGAAAATATTTGCAAACAGTGTGACCAACAAGGGCTTAATTTATAAAATATACAAACAGTTTATATAACTTAACAAGAGAAAAACACACAACCTAATCAAAAAATGGACAGAAGACCTAAGCAGATATTTCTCCAAAGAAGACATATAGATGGGCAAAAAGCATATGAAAAGGTGCTCAATATCAGTAATCATCAGAGAAATGCAAATCAAAACTATGAAGTATTATTTCACACCAGTCAGAATGGCCATCATCAAGAAGTCTACAAATAATAAATGCTGGAGAGGATGTGGAGAAAAAAGAAGCTTCCACCCTGCTGGTGGGATGTAAATTGGTATAGCCATTTTGGAGAACAGTATGGAAGTTCCTTAAAACACTAAAAAGAGAGTTACCATTTGATCCCCCATTCCCATTCTTGGTCATGTATCAGAAGAAAATTCTAGTTTGAAAAGACACACACACCCCAGTGATCATAGCAGCACTATTTACAATAGCTAAGACATGGAAGCAACCTAAATAACTAATACTGTTCATTGACAGATGAATGGATAAAGAATACACACACACACACACACACACACACACACACAACGGTATCAATTTGCTATACACCAGAAACTAATACAAAGTTGTAAATTAATTGTTCTTTAATTTTAGAAGTAAATAAATAAATACATAAAATATAATTCAAAAACTAGGGAGGTTCTACTGGTGGTGAATTCTATTCCATAATCTTTTGTTATCTATAAGAATCTACTTCACTTTTGAAGAGTGATTTTTCTAGATATAGAATTCAAGGTTTTTGTTATTGTTGTTTTTTCTCAATGCTCCAGGCATTTCACTCCAATCTCCTCTTGCTTGCATGATTTCAGAAAATAATTATATATTTTCAAATTTTCTCTGCCATTATTACTTTAAAATATTTCTTCTGATATTTCTTTCTTTTGGAATCCAGGTTGTACATGTGTTGTATCATTTGAAATTGTTCCCAAACTCTTGGATGTTTTCTTTTGTATCTGTTTGTTTTGGGTTTTTTCTCTTTTTTTTATCTCTGTATTGCAGTTTGGGAAGCTTTTATCTTCAAGCTCACTTTTTTTTTTTCTTTCATCTGTGTTTAATCTACTGGGAGCTAATCAAAGTCATTCTTCTTTTAGAGTTTTTAATTTCTAACATTTCCTTTTGATTGTTTCTTATTATTTCCATCTCTTTGCTTATATTATCAATCTGTTCTTGCATGTTGTCTACTTTTTCCACTAGAACCTTCAGCATACTAATTATAGTTGCTCTACATTCACCTTGAAAATTCCTAATTCTGATTCGTACCTGAGTTTGGAACTAATGCTTGCTTTGTTTCTTCAGATTGTGTTTTGTTTTCCCTTTTAGCATGGCTTATTAGTTTTGCTTTATATAAGAATGTAATTTTTAGGGACAATAGATACAGATATAATTAGCTTTTAGTTGTAATCTAACTAGGATCTGAGGTGTTTTAATGTTTTGCTATAGCTATCGGTGTTAGAGGTAAGTTTCTCTACTTTCCTCTCCTTTCTTAACTTTTTACTTCCTTAAGAATTCTTCAAATCCTATCTCATAACTCTTTTAGCTATAATCCATCATTGTACTGCAGTCTTATTAATGTGGTTGTAAGGTGTTTGGGATGTAAAGTATTTTAAAATGTTATGATCCAGTCTCAATTAAGTAGGTCTATGTCCCTGGATGTGACCTAAACTATGGTATTCTATCTCCCTCCCTTTAGGTGAGACAAGAGGCGAGAGTGGAGTTGGGATTTGGCACCAGCACTTCCTGCAGGCAAAACAGATCTCTGAGAGCCTTTTCCCTCTAGAGCAGCCCTTTGCTGTGGAGAACAGTATGGGCTTATATCCATATTGTCACTCTCTTGTCCCTTTGGCAGAACCAAAAGGGATTTTCTAAACTCCTCACTATGAGAATCTGGTGTGGTTACTGAAGATAAAAATCACAAAAGTGTAGGAACACTTCTAAGACTGAAATTCTCAGTTTTTCACTCTCATGCTAGTTCACAATTATCCTTCAGAAATTCATCAAAATCATTATTTAAGCATTCTTACCAGTTTATATTAATAGCTTCAGTATCTTCCATTTCAGGTAAGTAAATCCTCGCTCCAACTTTCTTTATTTGCCAATCTCTATATTTTAATGAGACAGTTTGTTCTGTGACCTCAGTTCTCTATTAGGCTAAGTAAAGCTGATTTATATTTTTTTCAGCTATTTTCTTCTAAGTATGCAGGTAACAGTTGTTAAACTCTTCACATGTTAGAGTTGAAAGTACAGCTTCTATTTTCATTGACAATATTGTAAAATTTCTAGATACAATTAGGAAATCTATGAACACTAACCTAGTTCCAAATACATTTCTGCCACAAATTTTTGCTTCTGTATTTGTAAGAACATAGCTGTAGCCAGAAAGATTCTTTCAAGTTTCTATTTTTATTGTTTCTATGAAAAAATAATTTTATTGATAAAATAAAAAAATATTTTATCAATATTCAACATTTAAATTGAATTTATAATAATATTCACAATGATATCAGATATTTTATCCTTGACAGAATTAGTTTCTAAAATCGATTCTAAGTATTGAATGATAAAAATCAAGTCATTGCTGAAACTAGTCTTAAAGAACCTGATGTCACTGATATAACTTGTATCAGCAAACTGTTTAAACTCTTTCTAACATAGCCATATTAAGTTTGTCTTCACTTTTCTTACATGTAAAAAAAATGGAATAAAAAAAGAGCAAAATTAACTTGGAAGACTAGTCACTTGATCTAAATGAAAAATCATTCTTTACAGTGTGATGCATAAATGTAGCATCTGATGCTGTACAAATTAAACCACGATATTAGTGTTATAGTTTTATTGTCATTATATTCTGACAATGACTTTCAAATTAGGAAGAGGAGGTTGATACTTCTTAAACAGATTTTTGTTATCTGGTTTACATGTTGTAAGTGATAGTTCAAAGCCCTCCTTTAGAAACACCAACTTTTGATAAACTGTACAAGACACACTCATTGTCAAATTTCTTGAGTAACAAAAAGGCATTTCTTAATTCGTTATTTAACAAATACTTTTTAATAAAGTATCAATATCAAGGATGTTTATTTCAGTATACAATGTTGTTACCAAATATAAAAGTCTTGTGTTTACATCATAAAATAAGTGACAAAAACACATTATCAAGGATATTCAAACTTCTCCCCATGCTTCAGTTCCTCAACAGTGTTGCTCAGCTTCTATTTCTCATGTGTATCTCAGGTAGCTGTAACTTACAAAGTCTTTTTATTTTTAATTGACATTGTGGACTATAACCTAGGGACTAAACTGATCTCTCAGAACATAGCTCCACTGCTGGTAGGGTCAGTGCACGCTGAATATTTTTCTGACTATAATCTGAGTCTAGAGAATTTAGCTATCCTGTTGCACCTGTGTCAGAGGCTACTTAGCTTTGTCAGTTGGAGCCACACGCTGTGTTTCTAAAGGAAAACATTGGTGATATGGTTTCTTGGAAAGTTTGAGAGAAGATTCAAGTATTTGCTGATCTTTTTTTTTTTTTTCAAATTAAACTACATGTCAGAACAAGAATTCCATCTAATACAAAGGTCTCATACATTATCAGATGAGACCATGGTAGCAACTCTAAGCACATAGTGGGAAAAATTAACCCACTCTAGATTACTTTAATGTAATGAAAAAGTGATTCATTGCTAAATGGGAGAAACGTTGAGGCAACAGGCAGAAACTGAAACTTTCCTAGGAAAAGCAGGAGATACATTTTTACCTTTTCTGTATTTATTCTTTTCCTAAGCAAAACATTTTTTAGCTGGTTGGCATTTTTTTACACAAAATGGCTCTTCTCATCATACTCTTCCTCACTTATGATGAAATTCAATTTGTGAATAAAGTTCTTAAAGTACAGTCCTCAAAATGAAGTGCTGTATGGTCTTAAATAAGTAGAATGGGACATTCCCCTCACCACTCTTCACCTCTAACCCGTGCCATCACTATTCTAAATAGGAATATAACTATACCAGTGCAGCCTAAGTTCAAAACAGCTTGGGGCCATTCCAGCTATCTCTTGCTACATAAAAAAAACACTCTAAAACTGAGCATATATATACAACAATTTACAATTACACTTCATGGTTCTGGGGACGGACAGACAGCTGAAGAGTTATTGCTCCAGGCTCTCACATAAGTTTGTTGTCAGATAGTAGCTAGAGTTGGGGTCAAATGGATGCTTTTCCATTTACATGAGTGATATCTGGCCTGGCTTGTCAACTCAAAGAAGCTAACTTGGACACCACACTGCATCATCATCCCGGGGTTATCAGACTTACAATTCAGAGCATGCCATGAGACGAAGGCAAACCTGGAAGTTTTTTTTCTCTCTAGCCTGAAAAGTCATCTCAGTGTTGCATTAGACACACACTATTAGTTTATCTTAAATACTAGGGCCAGCACAAATTCTAGTTGAGGGATCTATTTAAGTTAAAGGATCCCAGGAATGCTGGGAGGCATGATTCATTGGATAGCCATTTTGGGGTGAATTTATTTAAAATAAAAATATGCTTTAATTGAAATTTATAAATTATTTTTCAGTTTATGTTTAACCTGACCTCTCACTAAAATTGCTATTTTTCCCCATTATATCATTAACATTTTTGTGTCCTTCATTTATGTTCCGCGTCTTCCCTCCTGCTTGTTTTCCTTTTTTTTTGCTTAATCTGTCCATTGCTATCCATTTTTAACTATAAATTTTCACATTTAATCCATCCTCCTAGCCAGAAGATATCTTTTTGAAAGCTGAATTTGTTATCCAGAATATCTATTATTATTTCCAACTCCATGTCTGAACAACTTTAGTGAGGATGTTATCAAAATTTGCATCCAGCTCATAGAAATACATTAAAGAAGAGCATCAGGGGAAGATCACAGAACATGTCAGAATGACTTGAACTTGGGCCTTGTTTGTTGATGTGTGTTATATTGATTCACCCAATTTGTCCTGCTGTGTACATTTCTCCATCTTACACAACAGAGTCTGTCAAACAGCTGAAAACCATTTTCACTGTCTGCAGCACTTCCCTGAGCTTACAGTCTCATAACCATATCAAAAAAGACAATTGAACTAGCCTAGTGTGACTTATTTAATGAGATTATATTAGTTCCTCATCATCACCACTCTCCTTTATAGGTGTTCCAACACTTCTCTTTTATTAATAGACTCAGAGAAATTATTCAAAACTGGCATCAAGATCTCTGGTTGCTGAATATGCCTTCCATTTGGCCTCAAAACTTGTAAATGCCTTTGACTATCTAATTTATCCTATCCTTCTCTGCTAATTTTTAGGGGTGATGATTCTTCATTTAAATTGTCCTATCTTTTAGTGCCTCAGAATTTAATTCATACAGTATAGAATACAAAATATAATTTAGTAGAGTTGCACTGTTGCAATTTCTCCTCTTTGTTTGGATTTGAATTTCATCTTGCCAATAGCAAATGCTAAATTTTCTATTCCAGTGTGACTCTTTTCTTTAATAAGAAAAAAGAGAGCACAACAGGAGTGGTGGAATTTTTTTTCTCAGTGCCATCATTAGCATTATAACATATTTTTTAAGGAGTGAGCTGACAGCTTTCTGGCTCTTCTTCCTCTGAGCATAACTAAAATCATCTTTCTTATCCATTAGTTTTTTTTTTTTTTTTTTTCCCCATATATGCCAGTTCGTTATTTGGGATGTGACTGAGTCTTGATTATTTTTTTTTTTCAGGTTTTATACAAAAATATTCAATCTGAGCCTAACACAGAGTTCTTTATAAAATCACAACAAGCTCTTTGGGTATTTTGTTTCTAATTTTAAACCCTGCTTTTTTCCCCATCAAGGGTTTAAGATAACTATATTTCAATATCTTTCAAAATTTTTCCTCAATGGAATAATTTGTGATTGTGCAGTCAGAATTATTTTTTTTCCAAACATTTATAGCACTGGTCTAACACCTTCTCATTTAGAGACTTAGCAGAAATTGATGTACTCCTTAGATTTGAATGTACAATTTTTGTGTGTATTCTCTTGCTTGTTGATCATTTTCTGACAACAAGACCAAATTCCTCTAAGGTTACCATCAATTTAATGTTATCAAGTATTTTTCTTCTCAATCTATACCTAGAACCACATGGAGAGTTTTCTATGACTAGCTGATAACAAAAATAAATAAATCTTTTATACATATATTTTTTTCCATGCTCAAAATAGACTACTGCAACATTACAGTTTGACTTAGGCCAGAAAGACAGCAGCAGCTCCAAATCCCACCATGGGCAGAACTTCAAGCAAGACATTTATTTGTTGGTTTCCTGGAAGAAGAATTAACCAGAAATATGGATCTACATGGTTAGTGACATGGCTGGATTATCAAAACCACAGACAGAACAAGATGAGTGCAAAGAGAGTTGGGATGGAGTATATGATTGGACAGTCAAAATGTACCCTTGGGTAAGGATATGTATTTTCTATTCAAATGCTGCCAAAGGACAACCACTGCAAAGGATGCTATTTCTCTGCCCCTTTCAGTGTTTGCTAATCAGACTCATGAAGAAAAGGGATCATGGTAAGAGTGATGTAGCCTTTGCTTACCAATATGGACTTCTACTTACTAAGGCTTATCACCTGCTAACAACAGAACCCCAAAGTGAGTTTCTAATGTTATTTGTCCTTGAGGAAACAAACCAGTAACATATTTGTTCTTGTTGTTCAGTTGCTAAGTATGTCCGACTCTTGGTGACCTCATTGACTGCAGCATACCAGCACGTCCCTGTCCTTCACTATCGCCTGGAGTTTGCTCAAATTCATGTCCATTAATGTTACATACATTTTATTGAACTCCTTCCATCATGGAAGGACAGAAGTTTATCTTCAATAAAATACACATTTGCCTCACGTGCTCTTGATACTTTTGTTGGCACCACCATCCATGAAACTTTCTAAAGTCTTGTTCATTATCATGACATTCACCTATTTAGCTCTTGGCATTGTATAATAGAAACACAATGACTTAAAACAACATTTAAAAAATTCTCTCATCAATTGGGAGTCAGCTGATTTAGACTGAGCTTAGCTAGACCTGGAGTCAACCTGCAGGCTGTGTCTAGGTCTGCATTATATGTCTCTCATTTTCTTTAGATTATATATATGATCTAAAGAAAGATCACACACACACATATATATTATATATATAAAGATATATATATGATCTAAACAAAGACCATATATAAAATCATATTATATATATAATTGATAAGGATAATTTCTTTTTAATATCTTTTATGAAGAAAGCAGATCATTCTCTTAAAGCCTGTTCCACACACTGAATTTGACAATTTTTTTTTTTTTTTCATTTGACTTGATCCTATTCCTTTTCTTTCCTCTAAACTGGTAGCTGTAGAGGTTTTTATGATTTGGATTCTAAATTTAGGCAAAAATACTAGAAGCAAAAATTTTACTTCATCATGATTGTGTGTATTTATAATCAATAGGGATTATTTATACTCACATGAATATTATCTTCCACTCAATGATTTATAAGTGTCACTTTTATGATATATGATATGATAAATATACTTATAAAACTTATTCACAGTTTTTCTGATTATTCTTTTCTCTTTTTATATCCCATTTTTATTTATTTATATTTTTAATCAGTTTGTTGAGCTCCAGAAAAATAAAATCTCTTGCTTCTTTCATAGGAGTCACATTAAATTTGCTTAGTAATTCAAAGAGAACTAAAAATTTTTATGAAAATCATTCTTCTTTTAGAAGACTGAATATCTTTCCATTTGATGAAATTAATTTCATTTTTAGAAGCACTTTTAAATTTCCATGATAAATCTTCACTCTTAAATAGTTGTTTTAGATATTTTCCACTTAATTTATTGCTGTAAATGTTCCTTCATTTCCATTATATCATCTAACTGTTAGTATATATCAAACTTTCTCAGCCTTAGCATTATTGCCTTTTTGGCCTTGATGCATATTTGTCCTGGAGGTGGGAATTGTCCAAGGCACTGTAGGATGTTTAGCAGCAGTCTTCCTGGATGCTGTTCAAATTCAGGCAGCAACCTCAACCTTATTGCTACCACTCTGATAATCAAAATTTTTTCCAGACTTTGTCAATGCCCACCTCCTCCCTGCCCCCGCAGTGCTCCTGACAGGGGTTGGCAAATTTGCATTCCACTGTGAACCACAGGATATTAACAGGATAGATTTTTTTATGTTAATTTCATATCCTGCTACATTATTAAATCATCTTATATCTTTTTTCATACCAATACTATTGGGGCTTTTAACTGCAAATAAAGTTGGTTCTTATGCCTCTAATTGCTCTATATTGCTTGAGTGGGTTATGCAATGTTAAAAAGAAATGAGGATTATGAGCTTGCCTACATCCTGATTTTATCTAGAATGCTTTTATTTTTTCATCCTTAAGAAAGATGCTATCTTTTCTTATATATGATAGAGAAGTAAAAAGCATTCATTGACTGACTTGTAATTTTTTTTTTCGTCATAAATAGTGTTGTCAATGCTTTTAAAGTATCTATAGCAGTGTTTTTAATTTTTTCTCTATTCTTCCTCTACGCTGATAAACTGAGGTGTTGACTATTCTTATATTGAATCAATTTTCATTGATGAAAAAGCTCTAGCTGCTCATCTTAATATTATTTTTAAAGTGCTGCTGTGCTGGATTTTCTTGATAATATTTAGGAACTTTTTATGGTAATTATTATTTTTATGGTATGATTGATTTGTAATTTAGTTTTGTTATACAGGTATAAGTATCAATGTTATGTTATTTCATGAAAAGAATTTGGAGATTATTCTCTTCTGTTTTTTATGACTAAGAACAGGTTAAACAGCTTTGAGAGTATCTTATCTTGAAAGTTTGTGGAACTATATTCAGAAATTGTCTTCTCAGAAACTTTCTTGTTATGGGTGAGGGAGGTAGTTCTTTTGCATTTTCCTGTGGAAATGGGTCTTGGTAAAGTTTTATGCAAATGAAACTATCCTCCTCAGCTGGGTATTATCTCCCAGTATTCTCAAACCAAATAAGTAAAGGTTTTTATTTTATGTAGGAAATAGTTTGTTTTTTTTTTCTATAGTCCTAATTTTTTTTTAATAAAATCTGGCTGAATAGAAAACTGTTGGATCAAGCTTCCTTTCTTTTTTATAAAAAATGTTGCCCTGAAGGCTGTACATTTTAAAGTATCCTATTAGGTCACTTTATGACAAATGATTTTTTCTCTATTTTTCATCTATGTGATGTTTTGCCTGAATGCCCCCCCAAGTTTTTTTTTCATGTCGAAATTTAATGATTGAAAACGTTATGCCTCAGGATTGATCTTTCCAGTCCATTTTCCTCATTAAGACCCAGGTCCTAAGTCCTTTTGTATTTGATTTCTGAAAAGTTGTCTTAAATTTATTTAATATTAAATATAGGTTCTTTTTACATAGTGGTTGTTTCTATTTTTCGGAAGACTTAATTATATGCATGGTGCATACTTTTTGCCTTTTTTCTTTATCTACTCCTTTGTTTCTACTTTTTAAGTGCTTATTTTCCTGTTTAATTTGCATCTCTTTATTCAGCCCCTTGTATTCTTTATCAAACTCTCTGAGTAGGTATATTCAAACTTTGCAATTTGTTCTTATTTCCAAAGTGTTTTTTTATTCTGTATTTGTCCTGAAATTTAATAGGTCTTACGTTACATTTTCCTCTATCTCCATTTATTTTCATGTCCTCCTCTGCTTTGCTACATTACTAAATTTGCTTCATGTGCTGTTATAATATGTGAGGGTATGAAGGTAATTTCATACTTTCTGCTAAAATTTTTTATTCTTATTTTCTTTATCTTGCTTACAACAATTTACGGTTAATGTATTTTGGTGTTTAAATTCTAAAAGAAAAAAAAAGTTGGTATATTTTTTCCCTTTTTTTTAAGACTTGTAATAGCAGGAGAGCCTATGAAGGGAATGTGGGGGGGGTTCATTTCTCAAATCAAGGGCAGGCTGTTTTGTTTCTTGAAAGTACTATTTCCCTAATCATGGTGACTTTTTTCTTTTTGTCTCTTACTTCTGCTTCATTTCTTTTATCTTGTTTTATGTTCCTCCATCCTTCACTTCTTTATTCCATGATTAAGCCAACAAGCGGTATCTCTCCCTTCCAAAATATCTTCTTCTCCATGAATCCCACCTTTCTAAGACTGCCACTCCTGGTCTCCCAGACTTTCCAAGAGTTTTTTTCTGGCTAATCACCAAAAGCCAACTAGATCACTGAATTGTTCTTAGCATTTCAGGTCATAGAAGAGTATTCTCTTTCTGAGAATGAAACTTCATTAATGATACCTTTATTTCCAATTCTGTATTCTAAGGTGGGACTTTGTAAGTCTCAGGTATGTATTTCTTCACTTACATGTAAATAAGCATTATTGTCACTGTCTCTTAGAACCTTGGAATTGTGGTCTATGGGTGATTTTGTATTCTCTCCTTTTGGGCTGTATGTGTTTAGGAAGATTATTAATAGATTACTATTCATGTCAGCACTATTCTATTATCATAACTAACCCTAGAACATCTCTTTCCCTTCTTGAAATTGGTAAGGCAAAAAAAAAAAAAACATACTAAATACACAGTATAACCCATTATAAAAAAAGAAATAATACTACAAATCTTTCAAATGACCATAAGGGGAAGAAATTAAGCACAGATTAAATCACAAAATCAAGTAAACAATTGAGTACTCTCAAATGTCAACTCAGAAATATTTATAAAAGTAGGATAAAGTCACCAATATAACTGATATTCACTTTAGATCACAATGTGACTTCCAGACAAATATAAATTCAGAGATTAACATTTAAAACAATAAAAAGAGATAGAAACCCAATGGACACAAGCACTGTAAGCCTATTTTCACCAAATAAAAAGGCATCAAAATTTATAAAGCAAAAACAGAAGAAAGTGCAAGGAAATTCAGCATAAAGTCCAAATAGGAAAATTCAACTGACTGCCATAAATTCAGATAATAAAGAAACACTGCTTCCAAATAATGTATTGTTCCAGTAAAAATATAGATCACTCTTTAAACTCTGACAGAGATTAAACAGTTTAGGTGATATAAATTATTTATAAAAATTGACTGGAAGCAAACCTCAATAAATCTCTTAATATAGAAATATTAGAACCACCAGTTCTTATCATTATGCTGATCCAGCAAAAACTGCTGGCAACCTCCCCAGTACCAACCCCAGAGGAATTAAAAACTGAAATGCCAAGTAAAGAGATGCTTTTGGGGAAAATATTTGTCTTTTGAACAGGTTTGCCTTAGTAGTAGTGGCTTTAGCTTGTGCAAGGCGTGACAAGACACCACTTTAATAAAATGAAAAGGATTCTGATATCCCTACTCATAACTAATCGTACATTATTTTGAACTGTAAGTGCCTGATCACATAACTATAGTACATCAGACTACTGAGGTAGATGTACTCAAAATAAAAACTGGTTCGGTTAGTTGCTAGAACAAAAATATGTGAGAACTGATCAGCTTGTGGAATTTGCTTTCCAAACTCTATTTTTCCAAACACCTAGGGCTGGTGAAGTACAATCCAGGGAATCCTTCCCCTCAAGTTGGCTTCTTCCTGGAGGTGGAAGGTAATACCTTGAAGTGATGAATTGTTTCCTTGGATGGAGAATGGATTTACTGAACTGGCCTCAAGTCTGTAGATTCCCTTGGTAGGACTCCTTCCTGCTTGGCTTGAGTTCACTGGGGCTGATACAGAGCAGATCTGATGTTAGGACCTTTCTTCATATACATAACAGGACACAGTTCCCAATATCCTCAAAGGAAATAAAAATTCCCAGGGAAAAATAATCTGAATCCGAGGGTTTCAAGTATTTTAAATTAAAAGAGAGAGAGAGAGATAAAAACAAAATAAGTCATATCATCAGAAGCAGAAATACTTGGATAGAGGGTCAAAAATGTAAAATAATATAACATGCTAAAACTTATCAGACAATATTAGCAAAATGAAAGAAAAGCAAAATTAAAAACAAAGGAAATTAAAAAGATTTAGCTACAAAGCATATAACAGTTAAATAATATAACAGATGGTGTGGAAAAACAAGCCACTTTATCCCTGAATGATATTTGTAACTCAGCCACAGGAAGGTGTTGACTCAGCAGAGAGCTAAAAGCAATATATGCAAACTTTTAGGCTACTGGCATCCAAGTAAAGAATGTTTGATACAACAGCAAGATTGCAGTACAAATGTAATTTTCATGTATTTACGAATCTTTTGAGTAATCCCTCTTACTCTTCCTTTTAGAAGCAAAAATGAGAAACAAAACCATTTGGAAATAAAAAAAATTCTAAATGTCTCTTTGGAACATAAGGTTCATACAAAAGAGCCAGGTTCAAAAATGCCAGTGTGATGGCAAGATTTTAGAAGACCACAGGCATTTTATTGACCATGTTCTTCTAAATCCCTGCAATACACCAGGTTGCCTATGCACTAAATTATAGTGCTTGGAGACTATTAACCTGATGGATTAACAAGGGCATTAAATCATAGAATGAATACATCTGAGAAATTGATTAGTACCCTGGCAAAGAAGATTGAGAAACTCATTAAGAAAGAAGAAAGAGATAAATATACAGTAAATATAATAGAAAGGATAATATAAAAGAAATACTATGAATCAGGTAATAGAAACCTCAGAAAGAAATAAAAATATAAACAAAAATATTTTTTAAAAAAGAGATAAATTTCTCATATGTACTAAATAAGATTAAGAATACCACAGAAAATAAAGAGTGATAGTAACAAAAAGTTCAGAATTCATATTAAAATTAAAGAATATCAAAGACAAAGGGTAAATTCTAAAAATGTTCAGGGAGAAAGAACAAATTATATATAGAAAAATAGTGTATTTTTCCATAGTAACATCAGTTGCAAGAAGACAAATAGTATGTTCAAAATATGTAAGGAAAAGATCATTGCATGAGAATTTTATAACCAGTCAAATTGTAATTCAAATTTGAGATCATGATGAAAATGTTCACCAGAATGAATATAAGCTTCGTGTGTTTTGACATGTGAATACATTGATGGAAAAGAACTTTCAATTGTACTTAAAACTTATTGAGAATAAATTATGTAAAGATGATCAAATGCCTTAGGAAAACATTTTGGCTTTGAAAAGAAAAGATAAAAACTAAGATCACCCTACAAAATAAAACTGCACATAAAATATAACTATAATAACCAAGGATTTAAATTTCAGATCACCATCTAAATAGTGTCAAAATACACATATTTATGTACTTATATAAATGTATAGGGAAACATTCATGTATATATATTTTCTAAACATGTTTTTCCCAAGTAAGTTCTATCAAACTTTCAAGAGGTCATCTCAATTATTTTTAGTCTCCAGAAATCAGGAAAGAGAAAATATGCCACAATTTATTATATGAGACCAGTTTAATCCTAAAACTGAACCAGAAAATTATGTTAATCTGTGTGAGAGGTTGCCTAGTGTGGAATGAAATACTGAGGACAGTCACAGGATGAAGGGGCTCTCAGGAAATAAGCTGAACACAGATGCAGAGGGTGAAGGGCCACCACACTGGAAGGTGTGTGACTATGAACCAGTGCGATCTGTGAAGGAATAAGATGGATGTTTGTCATAAGTGAAGCATGACCTCCAGGCTTTCCAACTAATAAAGCAGTATGAACAGAAATAGTAAAGAAAATGACATTTATCTCTCCCCCTCTAGTTCAAATCCTCCCCAGAAAGACATAAAAGACCCAATCAAAAATAAAATAAAATAAAATTTTCCATTTGCGATAATGTGGGTAGGTCTGGAGGGTATTATGCTTAGTGAAATAAAAAAAAATACAAATACTGCATGCAATCACTTATACATGGTCTTTAAAAAAATAAAACAATTGGATGAATTAAAAAAAAAAAAGACCCTAGTGAGAAACAAATGAAAAGCGAAATAGTGAAGGAACAGAACCTTGTTCTTTGTCCCAAGAGGAATTTATGAATCAAGGTAAGAACTGAAGTTGGGAGAAATATTTATTTAGAACTGGATACAAGATATATGTTTTCAATAGAGTAGGATTAAGTTTTAAATCACTAAATACTAGGCTATAATAGATTTCCTCCTATTATAAAATTAAAAAAGCATTAGCAGAAATTGCTCAAAATGTTAAGTGACAAAGCAAAGAATTTTAATTTTAGTATGCTTGAAAATTTTGATGGGAGAAAATCTTTCTTCAGTTATTTATGCTTAGTATTATGACTTTTATGGGAGAGAGAAGACATGAATTTTAATTAATAATTCAGGATAAGTTTTTCCTCTATTCATGGAAAAAAGCTGGAAAATATCTTCATTTTACTCTCTTTTAAACAAAATGTAATATCAAGAATAAACTTGATAAAATGTATTTGTATTTTTATAAGAATTTAATCCCAGTGGTTAATGGTCAATGAAAATAGCAAATTAATAAAACTTATAGCATACTAACATAATCAGGATTTTATCTCTGGGAAATATTTATAATACCCTTATGTAGAATAAATTATTGAAGCTTTTATACAATGCATTTAGTAGTGGAAAAAAATTTTAGTATCACTTAGATTCAATCTTTCAATTTCTATAAATGTATGTTTTGGATAAATCAAAACATAAAATGTTAACCTGATGAGTATTGCTAATTTGGTGAAAAGTTTCTAATCATCAAGGCCAGTTTTCCAAAGATAAGAAATGGATATCTGATCCATTAATTTAATTTATCTTAATTATGTTAATTGCCACACAAGCAGTTCTATTAATGTGATCAGTATGTGTCTCATAAAGACAGGTTACAAAATTAAATTGACACTCTACAGTATGACATGGAATTCATTCAATTACCCTTGAATTATTGAACATTTATTATGTACAAAGCTCAGTTTAAGATAAACAGAAGAGGATATTCTTACAAGGACTTAATTTAGAAATAGACTGTCATGATAATCCTCGTAAACAATTTGTAAATGCTTCAAGATTGCAGGATAGATAGAAACGCTATGGAGTAGGGGTTCAGGAAACGCTCAGAGACAATGAAAGGTGTTTAGAATGGGATAGGACCAGACACACCAGATTATCAGAGCACACTTCAGATGAAATTATAAAATTTTGATTTTGCACTATGTTAATACCTATAGTTTTTGTAAGCTTATAATTAATGATAGTTTCCACCCATTATTTGTTCCTTTTAGGCAAACTCTAGGCTTAACGTGAAGAAGAAAAAACCTCTAGGTACCATTTACTTGGTAGGGACTTGCCTACAAGGAGAATTTTTCCCATGGTCAGACTAATACTGGGTTTGAAAGAAGGAAGTTGTTGTTATTTAGTTGTTCAGGCTCCAACTATTTGCAGTCCTATGAACTGTAACCCACTAGGCTCCTCTGTTCAGGCAACTTCCCAAGCAAGATAACTGGAGTGTGTTGCCATTTCCTTCTCCAGGGTATCTTCCCAATCCAGGTATGGAACCTGTGTCTCCTGCAAGTTTTCTGCATTGACAGGCAGATTCTTTACCACTTAGCCCCCGAGGAAGCCCTGGAAGGAGGAAGAGGCAGTAATGATGGAAAGCATTGTAGGCAGAGGGACTGAAATAAGCATGCAATGCAGAGATTAATTTCACTGAGAGCATAACTTTTGGAAACATGAAAGTCTCTCAGTCGTGTCTGACTCTTTGCGACCCCATGGACTCTATAGTCCAGGGTTCTCCAGGCCAGAATACTGGAGTGGGTAGCCTATCCCTTCTACAGCAGATCTTCTGGGCCCAGGAATAAACCCGGGGTCTCCTGCATTGCAGGCGGATTCTGTACCAACTGCATTATTGGGGAAGCCTTTGGGAATAGCCAAAGATAAAGTGAGAAAGGAAATTCAGATTTACATTTTGGTAAGCCTTGAATGATAGAGTTTTAATTTTTTCTGACTAAAATATTGTTTTTTTTAAAAAAAATTATTGCAGTAATGAAAAGGATATTTTAAGAAGATTAACCTGGAGTTGGGGACTAGAATGGATTTGATAGGGAGGAAAATAACTTTTATTTAATTTTACTGTGCAAAATGTAATGGAAAGTTCTTTTCCATATGTTTAGTCTTCCATTCAATAAATATCCACAGCACCATTATGTGCCAGGCACAGGTACCAGGCTGGGATGCGCAGTAACAGGCAAATTATTCACCCTTATAGAGTTTAGGGACTAGGGAGGAGACAAGACATAAATAAATAAATAGCAAAATAAAGTTTAGATCATCCTAAATGCTCTGAAAAAATATTAAAATGGTCATATGATAAAGTATGGACATCTGGAGTAGGGGCTCAATTACAGGGGCTGGAAGAGTCTCCCTGGAAGGCAGTATGGTTTGAGGGACAGATTTGCTGGGAATCTTTGAGAAAAGTATTTGAAGACAAAGAGACTTGTGTGGGCTCAATGAAGGACAGGTAGCGGGGAAAGAAGGGACAGTGCAATATTTATTACCACCCAGATATCAATACTTTACTAATAAGAATACTGAACCAATTTAAACCGTTGTCTGAGTTCACAGTTAGTACATTTTACAAATCCAAACCTAGTTACTTTTGATAATTAATATTTATATAAAGAATATAGTAATTAAAGGTGTTACTTAGTTGTAGTAATTAAAGGTGTTACTTAGTTGTATATAATTCACCATATAGTAACATTGAGCAAACACAGTTACACACACAGGTACACAAAAACCCACCATTATTTAGGATTTGTTTTTTCATTTGTCTTTTCCAGTTTGTGAAGTAAAGTGAAAGTCACTCAGTCATGTCTGACTCTTTGCAACCCCATGGACTATATGACCCATGGAATTCTCCAGGCCAGAATACAGGAGTGGGAAGCCTTTCCCTTCTCCAGGGGATCTTCCCAACCCAGGAATTGAACCCAGGTTTCCCGCATTGCAGGTGGATCCTTTTACCAGCTGAGACACAGTAGTTCTTTCCTAATTACAATTTGGAGAATTCTTTAGCTAACATTGCTCTGTTCTGATGGAATCTGTATTTATAATATATTTATACCATGAACTATATTACACATGTGTGTGTCAGTCACTCAGTTGTGTCCGATTCTTTACAACCCTATGAACTGGAGCCCACAAGGCTCCTCTGTTCATAGAATTCTCCAGGCAAGAATTCTCCAGGTTGCCATTTCCTTCTCCAATATTGCACATGCAGAAGAGTATACGTGTGTGTGTGTGTGTGTGTGTGAGTGATTTAACAGACAATGATAAAACAACCCACACATCCAATACTGAGCTTCAAAGAGAACATTAAAGTTCATAATTAGCTATTTACATGTGCTCTCTCACTAGTCTGTGGGTTCATAAAAGGCAAGGAAGGCCCATTATTGATTGCTATAATCCCTGCTTTTAAAACAGATATGACATATCCTTTGTGTTTAATAAATATTCCTTGATTATAAGGTATATATGGATATAGCTGTATGATTTTAATAAAACTTTTAGGTTTTCATTCAAGCCAATTTTGTTCAACTATCTGTGTAAAAGCAACTTTCTGCTGCCATTCAGCTCTAGTTAGAATGTTTTCTGAAAATCCATACGGAGGTCCCTCTGCCTTAGAAGCAAAACTAAGATCTATTTATATTCTATAGTTTTTAAGATTTTATAACTGTTAGAACTGCTTTTCTCTCTTTGTCAGTTAATGCATAAGATGATATCTTCAGATGCTTTGTGTAAAGATGGCAATAAAATACCCTGAGGTTTTTATGTATGGCCTAAGAAGTTAATGTATGGAAAAGATCATAAAGTAATATGAGTTAATGATATACTTCTGGAAAAAATAATCTGATATAAGAAATAATAGGTAGATATTTTGGGGTTCAGCTCTATAGATATCATCTGATCTTTTTAAAATCACTGACAAAATGATCTTTTTTATTATTTGTCCTTTAATTGGTCTTTTCTTCTTCATCATTTCATTATCTGTCATCTTTAATAACTGTACTACTTTGCAACATATATAATTTGTATATATGTTCCCTTATGCAACTGGGCCTTACCTTAGTTGATAGGTTCCAGATAACAGAGAGGCAGCTAGAGACTTTCTATATTACTAAGGTAGGATTATGGTTACATTTTAATGTTTGTATTCACAGATAAAAAGCATCAGCCATGCAACAGGGGAGATAAGATGGCTGACAGTACTAAGCTGCCTTCACTAAAGAATGCTGATGGTTGCATTTCTGGCAACCTGGGGCAAGATTCATGATTAAAAAGAAAGAAAAAAGCACTCATATTTCCACAGGCAATTTAAAAAATATCCTTTGGAATAAATTTAATGGTATATCATTACAGCATTTCACAATATATCTTAAGAGCTACCAAGATCTCTTTTTGTTCAAAATTCATCTGAGAGTTAATTCTTCATGCTTAATAGCTGAAAGCTTTTCATAACTAAAAGGTTGTTAATGCAGAGAGAGTCATTGTGTTATATGAATAAATCCATCAATTCATAAAATTATCTCAAAATCCACAGACATACATATATGGACTTTGGCAGTGAAGCACCGCATAAATATTCAACACATTATGTTAGATATTTATATTTATAAATATACATTTCACATTTAATGAAATGAGTAGGAATATCAAGGGCCCTATTAAGAGCTTCATTCCATCTAATAGAAAACAAAATACAAATGTGCTATAGTAATTAACTGTCTTACATTAATCTTGTTTTTTGAAACTAAAGCTTGAAATGCATATGTTTAGATACAAATGCAACATATTAAGGAGGTTGAATATTTGCTATATGAAAAAAAGTTCCAGAAGACAATGAAGAATTCAAGAAAACAGTCTACTGGCTAAAGCTTAATATCTTTTCAAGGAAATGACTGAAAGGAGGGTAAGCAGTCAGTTTGGAGCACATATGCTTTGTTGCTGTTCTGCCAACCCCACTGCATCCGCACAAAGCAGTAGCTGGGCCTGCAGTTCACTCCTCCTTTTCCATAAACCCGTCCTAATTTCCTCTGATTTCTAGACTGGAAGCATGCTGTTCAGTAACATGAGGAAGGGCCCCACTTCTGCAGGGTCATCATCAAGTCTCCAGGCAACAACATGGAAAATGCCTATTATTCATCCTCCTGTTCACCAGCCTCATGCTGGACAGGTTTCAGCTTGTGATTGTGGGGTTTCTAGCTCGTGATCATGGATTTCAGCCACTTCCTGATGGTCTTGTCCTGACTGCCTGAGTGCTCTGTGCTTCAGCATCAGAGATGGAGGCTGCCTTGCAATGGCTATTTAACCAGCCCCTGCATTTGCTTTATCCAACTATCTCTCTATATCTACCTATCTATCTACCCATCCATCCATCCATCCATCCACCTACCTACCTACCACTCCGTCATCTCTCTCCCACTAGTTCAGTTCTTTGATTGGACCCTGACTGAGATATACCTCTTGAGTTTTAAATCTTTCCATGATTATTTAATTGTTAACCTCATTTAGCTGAGTCACTTTCAAGTCATAAAATATGCAGGGTCCCTAATGCTAGTAGTTCCTTAACGTTGCTATCTTTTACAACAATGATACATTTGTTAACACTAGGAAATTAACACTAGTATATCACTATTAACCAACCTCAGACTTTATTCAGCTGTTACCAGCTTTTCCACAAATGTTCCAAAAGACAGTCTAGGATGCCACATCATATTCAGTCATCATATTTCCTTAATCTTCTCCAATCCCCAAGGTTTCCTAGTCCTTGGTTTTCTTGTTTTTCTCTCCATAACCTTTATAGCTTCAAAAAGTCCTAGTCATATATTTCTTTACATGTATTTCATTACAGCAAACTTCAGTTTTCTAACTAACATTTTTCATGATAAGTTTGGAATTATGAGTTTTCAAAAACGCTACAGACCAGAGATTACCTTATAATCATGCCCTATCAGGGATATGTGATGTCAACATGACCATGACTTGGCTAAGGTAGTTTCCAGCAGATATCTCCACTGTAAAGATACTATTTTTCTTTTTCATACTCTAATCTCAAATTTTTTTTTAATTGGTATAAACCTTTTTTTCTCCATGGTTAAATAGGATGCTTTTTAAGTTTTTCTGAATTAGATGCAATTCTGCAATAAATGTATCAAAAATATAGATTCAAATAAAGCTAAATAAAAACCTAAACATAGAAGAATTTTCATAAAGTAACCATATATCTGGTCAATATTGAAAGAGAGAGAAATCAAACTAGGATAGCGGGTGAAAGCAGGGGAAGAGGAAGAGATGAAGAGGGAAGGAAGAAAGGGAGAGAGGGAGGAAATTAAGAAAATCAGGCTCATCTCAATTTACATTAACACACACAATGGCAAACATGGAGGACTATTATTCAGACAAACATTTTGAAGATATTATTTATGACCTATTTTTTATAGATGTCTAGATGGTGAAATATATAAATATTACATAAGCTATATGCCCTCAAGAACTTTATATGCCAATAAATTAGCTGTAAATATCATCAAAACCACCCTGGAAAAGAGTCAAATGACCCTTATTTTTTCTAAATGAACTATAGTTTCAATCTAAAAATAAAAGAAAAGAATGGGCTGGGGAGGTGGGCACCAACATCATTGGGAATCTCACTGCTGGCTCACTTTTTCTGCTGGGTTTTGGTGCAAGATGCTATTATAGAACTGGGCTCTCTGTTAGCACTAGTGATGATGGGATCCCAAATAACAGAACTTGGTCCAGATCTCACTGATAAGAGGAAAAAAAAAAAAAACTATGTGGAATTATGATAATGAAAGGCAAACTTGAAGTGGAAGCCAGTGAAGTCTGATCAGCAGGGAACTATAGAGAGGCTTAATAGAGCATGAGCCTCTAGGGAGAATTTAGACGGGACACTAATAAGGGTATGATAGCTCAATCAATGCAGCTAAAAGAAATCAAGGAAAAAGTGATCATAAGTGGGACTGTAGCTAATTAATGACTCATATCCCACATCTTCCCAAGGAATAGCCATTTCTCAAAGGGGGCTGCCTCCACTTCTTGGGAACAGCTTGCATCTAGTGACGCAGAAACAATAGAACAAAGGCCTTATTCTTTTGCCTCCAGTTGGGACTTCTCTGAAAGACACCTCAAAGTCTGTCTTGCTTCTTCCTTCTTTCTCTGGTAAATCCAGCTTCCCTCACTCCATTACAGGTAGTTTTTGTGAGCACTCTAATAACTCCACTTGTCTGTAAATCCCCATCTTGTCTCTCTCTCTAGGACAACCTGATCTATGACTTCAGATCCTTTGTTTCTGTGTCTTAAAATAAGCTCTTTTGGGAGTGTGTCATCCTGGAAGTGATCAAGACTAATTCATTCACATCACACTCAAGTATGCCTTACAATTAACTTCCTATTTTAAACATGTTCTTATTGAAATAATCAACTCTAATGTCTGTCTTCTTGATCATTGTATTTTGTGGCATTATTTTAATTTAAAATTTTAATTTTTACAATTCATTAGCATTAGCTCCATTCACTCTGCTTTACCCTATCATCACTATCTAGAACCAGAACATGTTCATCACCCCAAATAGAAACTCTGTACCCCTTATGCAGTAACTCCAGCTTCCCTTACCTCTATCTCTGTTCATTTACCTAGTCTGAATTTTTCATGCTAGTGAAGTCATACAATATGCGAGTTTCTGTGTTAGGCTTGTCAACTACAAATTGGCACTTACCCAGCATTGCCAAGGACTGAGCAATAAAGGCATTTGCCATCTGCCTCTGCATAGACTGAATCCCATGCTGCTATACCTCTCCACCTTCAATAATCCCTGAGCGACTTTATGAGCAGTGAAGCACTCTGTTCTCCAGGGAATCTGGTGGGACAGGTCTTTAGATGTTTCCAGGAACAGATTTTATATTTTATGTTCTCAATCCTTGCATCTCCTCATATCTAGAGAAGTACTAAATCCCTTCATGGTGACATCAGATCCTCATGACTAACAAAATATCTTTTGTAAAATGAGTGCTTAACGGTACTGAACTCTCCCTTCACCAAAACTTTTATTGACCTTCTCCCACTGCTGCTTTGGAGCAGTCTCTCAGAGCTATCTGAGAGGCTGTCTTCCAGGCTGCATTCCTCACTTTGCCCCAAATAAAACTTAACTTGCATTTCTCAAGCTCTTTTCATGTTCCTCATTCCTTTTATAACCAAATAATACTTTACTGTATGAATACATCACAATTTGTGTATCCATTCATCTATTCATGGTCATTTGGGTAGCTTCCATTTTTTGTTTCTTCTTATAAAATAAAAATCAAATCTATTTAGGTGTAAAATATGTTTTGATATAAAGATATGTAGTGAAATGATTACTATGGTCAGGTTAGTTAACATATACATCTCTTCACAGAATTACCTTTGTTTTTTTCTGTGGCATAAATTTTTACAAGGAAGAGGGAACAGTCAATGCTTTAGGTTTCCTCATTGAGTTTGGGATAGGAACAAATACACTGGGGCAGAATAATCATAGAAAAACTATCCATGGAAGAAATATTTTTCTGTTTCTTTCCTTGTTTTTCAGAAGTTTCCCTCTTCACTGGCAGTTTTAGGACAGGGGGCAAAAGGACTTGACTGACTGTCAAAAATCAGTTCTTTCTAGTTGTTATTGTCTTAGGAGGTTAAAAATATTTCTTTAAAAACTTATTTTTAAACAATTTAAATCTATTAAACTTTTCCTGACCTAGTAGAAATGGATTGCAAAATCAATTTCTTTTAGAGAATGTACTTTATAGATAAATAAAACATTTTCAGATGACCCCTTCTAACTCATTCACGTTGCAAACAGAAAGTGAATTCTTATGCGAAAGCATCTACTCTATCGTCTTGCTTCAGGCCTACTAACCTCCAAATTTCCATAGGGATTATCATCTGTCCACAGACTTTCTAGTAGCCTTTTATTTGTACTAACTTTAACTTTTTCCCCTTATGTTTGTTTTTCTTATATTTTAAGCCACATGTTCTTTCTGATTCTTCTGATGTTAGCGAAATAAAAGCTACATGCAAGAGGATCACCAGAGTTTTATAATGCAGACTCCAGCAGAACAGAAACTCAGATTAGGAAGGTAGGGGCATGGACACACACGGTTGCTTGGGGCCAATAAATTATGACCACAACTACAGCCAGTATCATTTAAGTACTTTTTAGTTTCTGATGATAAAGCACTAGCTTATCACCATGCTGACAACTGCAATTCTCTGTGGCCCTGGGCTTCTATCTTTTCTATTTGTTACCTAGTCAGCCACATGGAATTTAACAGCACACACACTAAAGAATCTTTCTAAGTAGACCTCAATAAAAGACATGGAGCAAAGTTAATAAGAGCTTATGTCTTGTCAGGTAAAGAAATTGTTTCTTCCACCTAAGTGCCACCGCCCAGTTGCAGAGAGGAAACACAGACATGAAATTACTACATTGTCAGTGAATCTCTCTGTTTTATCATCCGTTGTTCTAGTGAAGGAAGAAGAAACTATTTTCATTGAATAGTGAAAAGTACAAGATTTCATAGTCAGTTTATAATTTTAGAGTGATTATATATTTTTGTGTCCTGATTGTCACTTCTACTTGGAAAAAAATTCTTTACATCCGTAAGACAAAGACTTTATTTTTTTGGCAAATGTTGTTTTTCACTTAAAATAATAGTGTTTAAAATTAAATATGCAGTTCCTTTTTAATTATGGATTTGACAATCAAATTAAGAATTATAGGGGAATGAGGATAGCAATAGATTAAAACAGAAGTGCTGATGTCCAGTTAAATGTCCTCATTTTGCCAGGCTTAAAATATTTATCTGTTGCTCCTAGAGATCAATAAAATTATCATTATGAACCAAAGCATTAGTTGAAACCTCTGCTTCACTTTGGAATATGGGTAGCTATCAGAAGGACAAAGTTTTTTTTAAAAAGAAATAAAATATTATCCTTGTTATAGGTCTGTAATTTCCCCAAAACTTATGAGCTATCAGCCTGATGATGTAATATATGCCATATAACAATTTTAAGGAGACATTACTTATAATTTTGTTTAAAAAACATTTGAACCTCACAGTAATTTATTAGTTTCCTCCATTATTTATAAAAATAGTTTATTTGATAAAATATTTACCTTAATAATTATCTTTCATCCTTTTCTATCATATACCTGACCTATCACCATCTAAAAGCATATATAAAAGCATAAGACATCATTTTTCTTTCACTGGTTTCATGTCAGCATTTTTTTTTTAGCTCTTGCCATTGGCATCAGGCAACAGAAACTGACATTAAAAGTGAAACAGACTTTGACATGTTTCCATGAAACTAGATTTTAACAACTTCATTCCTTTGAGTGTTTCCTTCATTAAAGTAATAGTAAACGAGTCTAAAAACTTTTAAAATAAGTCAAAATATGTTCTAGTACTTAAACTAGAACATAGCAAAAGTGGAAAATGTATAGTTAAATCATATATGTTAACCTAAAAATTTTCTTAGACAAAAACAAGTGATGTTAGCAATATTTCCTGTTTCCCATTTCTCTGTCTGATCATTTCTCTCAAATGATGTAATTTGGCCTCACTTAAACAGTAGCTCATTTCCTTTTTTTCCCTGTTCTGCAGAATAATATCCAAGAATCTGAACACAGGCTAGATATCCTAAACATCAATTGTAAAGTAAATTTGTTCGGAAAGAGGAGATCTGCAGAAAGCAACCAATTTTGTTTATTTTCATTACACATTCAAGTATCTATTGAAAGTCTCCTTACTTAAACCTGGATATTCAACCTACATTACCTAGAGTATCATTAGATAAAAAAAATTAGACATTAAGAAGCATTATTTTGAAATTTTCAGTGAGATATTTCAAAGAAATATAACAAATAATGTTAAAATTTGGATGAAGCATAAAAACTCTGAATAGGCAAAGCAATCTGGAAAACAAAGAACAAAGCTGGAAGCATGATGCTCCCTGATTTCAAACTAGACTACAAAGTTATAGTAATTAAAGCACTATTATATCAGCATAAAAACATATAGATCAATGCAACAGAGAGACCAGCGCAAACTCACACATACATGATGAATTAATTTATGACAAAGGAGATAATATTATACAATGGGGGAGGGAGATTCTTTTCCATAAATGGTGGTAAAAATTTGGACAGCCATATGCAAGGGAGTGAAATTGTACCCCTTTCTTACACCATACACTAAAATTAACTCAAAATGAATAAAAGACTTGAAATTAAGTCCTGAAACCATAAAATTCTTAGAAGCAAACATAAATGGCAAGTTGCTTGATGTAGGTCTTAAGGATGATATATTTTTGTTTTTAATCTGATAGCAAAAACAAAAGCAACAAAAACAAGTGGGACTACATCATACTAAATGCTTCTGTAAAACAAGCGAACAAAAATCAACAAAATGAAAAGGCAACCAACTGAATGGGAGAAATATTTTCAAATCATATATCTGATAAGAGGTTAATAATCCAAAATATGTAAAGAACTCATACAACTAGATAGCAAAAAAGAAAAAGTAATTAAAAATCTGATAGAAAATCTGAAGAAACATTTTCCCAAAGGCATACAGATGTCCAACAGGTACATGAAAAGATCCTCAACATCATTAATCATCAGGGAAATGCAAATCAAAACCACAACGAGATATCACCTCACCCATGTAAACATGGCTATTATCAAAAACAAGGGATAATAAGTATTGGCAAGAATGTGGAGAAAAGGCAACACTTAACTATATAAAACTGACGGGAATGTAAATTGATTCAGCCATTATGGAAAATACTGTGGAGTTTCCTCAAAAAAATAAGAATAGAAATACCATATGATCCAGCTATTCCACTTCAGGTCACTTATTTAAAGAAAATGAAAACTTCCACTAAAAAAGATATATGCACCGCCATGTTCATTATAGCATTGTTTATAAAAAACAATATGGGAACAAACTAACTGCCCTTTGATGAATGAAGAAGTATAAGATATAGATAGATAAACACATAAAGATAGACCACAATGAACTATTTTTCAGCCATAAAAAAAGAATAAGGTCTTGCCACTTCTGACAAATATAGATGGACCTTGAAAGCATTATACTAAGTGAAATAAGTCAGAGTAAGACAAATACCATATAATTTTCTTATATGTGGTATCCAAAACAAACAAAAAACAAGTTCATAAATACAGAAACAGATTGTTAGTTGGTAGGTAGATGGAGACTGGAGGTGGGATAAATGGGTGAAGGGGGCCCAAAGTAAAAAGATAAAAGGAAACATGTCTTGTTTGAAATCTGAGAGGCAGAATTAAGATCAGTGAGCATTACTCTAAAAAATTAAACTTTCTTTTAATGGAAACTACCCAGTTATAAATAAATGAGTCATTTACCACTTAGCATATCTTAATCTTAGTAGCTATCACTCACACCCACTTTCAAATACAAACTACAAAAATCCTTCCCTTATATATACCTCGCACACTAGCCTCTCAGAAAGAAAGAATGAAGCTTTACTTGCATGGAGGATATAAATAAGATCAGAGGTCAGGAGGGATTAGATTTAAGGAGATATTTAATGTTACGTCTGGTATGTGATTTTTCTGCAATATTTTTAACAATGCAAAAGAATTTGGATGTTCAGATGCCTTATGTTCTTTTTCATCTGGATGAACTTAACCTGATAATCAGATTGTTGTCTCTAGTTTTCAATAACTGACTATCTTCAGGAGATACAAAGAGGAAAATGGATCAGTAATTAAAATAAAAGGTACAAAGGTGTTATCTGCAAATCTGCTTTAGTATGTAATCCTATGAGCATGAGTTTAGTACAGGAAATAAAACACTGAATTGCTTTCACTGCTTACATGAATGTTCCCTAGATTTTTACATTTTCTAAATATTAATGGTTGGAGAATGGCAAGAAATATAATTAAAGAGGAACGTGTCTAATGATAAATCTGGCAACCCTCTAGGAAAATCAAGTGAGGCTCCTTTGTCCATGGGTTTTCCCAGGTAAGAACACTGGAGTGGGTAGCCATTTCCTTCTCCAGGGGATCTTCCTGACCTAGGGATTGAACTCCAGTCTCCTGCATTGCAGGCATATTCTTCACCACTGAGCCAACAGGGAGTGGCTAGATTTTAATTTAGGTAATGTTAAATTATATAAAAGGCAAATTAAGAAATAAAAGTTTACATAGACAAATCTATACTCTGAAAGAAGTGTTTCAACACATATTTTATAGTAAATGATAGGATAAAAATATCAAAAATCAGTAAGTAGTTAGAAGTGAAGAGCATAAATAGAAAATTTGGCACTTATTGGTGTACATAAAGCACCAAACAGCAAAATACTTCAAATTTTTAACAGGACTAGGATAATTAGCAAAATTAATCATATATTGAGTTAAAAAGACTTAAAAATTCTTGAGTTAAAAATTAAAATTCAAATTAAATTTAAATTAATTTACTTTATTAATTTAATTAATTTAATTTAATTTTAATTTATTAATAATTTAAATTATTTTAATACTTTAATTATTAAAATTAAAAGTCAATTTAATTTTAAAATTGAGGTAAAAATTCTTAAGACTTTCAAAGGATTTAAATCAGAGAATTTTCTCTAAAATGACAAAAAATAAATAAATGATCTGGATATTGAACAAAATTAAAGAAGAGAAAGAGGCACAAATAACCCACATCAAGAATGATAAAGGAGATATGACCAAAGTGTGAAAAGAAAACAGCTGTTTGAAAAATCAAATTTCAACTAATTTAAGTATTTAAGTCCAGAGAAAAACACAATTTATGAAACTGACAAAAAAAGAGTGATAGTATCATTTCACTTATATTAGATTTGTACTTTAAAATGATCTTATTAATTACTATGAAATGTGTGGATATAAACATTTAGAAAAAAAATTATACACATTATACAAAATACTCTTCCAGAGCACAGAAAAAGGGAAAACTGAAAGTGAAAGTGTTAGTCCCTCAGTTGTGTCTGACTCTTTGTGACCTCATGGACTGTAGCCTGCCAGGTCCTCTGTCCACGTGAATTCCCAAGTAAGAATACAGGAGTGGGTTGCCATTCCCTTCTCAAGGGGATCTTCCCAACTCCTGGATTGAACTCGGGTCTCCTGCATTACAGGGAGATTCGTTACTGTCTGAGCCATCAAAGACTTCCCCCAACTTCTTTTATAAAATCAGTTTACTTTGATAACAAACCTGAAAAAGACATCACAAGAAATAAAATCTATACCAATGTCTCTCATAAAACAACAGATGCAAAATCCCAAACAAAACAATTCAGCAGAACAATGCATTATGAACAAATGAGTTGGTTGTAGGAAAATGCAGTAGACAAAATAATGTCTTCCTAAAGATATTCATTCCTAACCCCTAGAACCTAGGATTTTGCAGATGTGATTAATCAAAAGATTTTAGAGATTCAGGAGATTAGTTTTGGGTTATCCAGGTAGAACCAGTGTAACCACAAGGGTCCTTATAAGAGGGAGACAGAAGGATCAGGGTCAGTTCAGTTCAGTTCAATTCAGTCACTCAGTCTTGTCCAACTCTTTGCGACCCCACGGACTGCAGTACGCCAGGCCTCCCTGTCCGTCACCAGTTCCCGAAGTTTACTCAAACCCATGTCCACTGAGTCAGTGATGCCATCTAACCATCTCATCCTCTGTCTTCCCATTCTCCTCCCACCTTCAATATTTCCCAGCATCAGGGTGTTTTCCAATGAGCCAGTTCTTTCATCGGGTGGCCAAAGTATTGGAGTTTCAGCTTCAGCATCAGTAGGATCAGTAGTAGGAGATATATTACAGAAACTGATTCTGTGAATTATGTTACCTTAATGTGGCAAAAAGTACTCTGTAGATAAGATCTAAGTTACGGGTTTTGAGATGAAGAAATTTTCCTAGACTACAGGAGTATCATTCAATTTAATCACATAGATCATTTCAAGCAGAGACCCATCCTTGGCTGTCTCAGAGACATGTGACGTGAAAGAATTTTACTTGTAGTTAATGACTTTGAAAATGAAGAAAAAGAGACAGGACCCAAAGATTGTGTATGATCTCTAGAACCTGAGCATAACCATCATCAGATAATTTAGAGAAAAAAAAATAGGAAAATGGGTTCTATATCAAGACACTGAATTTTGCCAATAACCTGAATTATCAAGGAAATCTATCCTCCCCATGGGAGGGAACAAACCCTCCATTAAAACATGCAGAATAAAATGCAATCTTGCAGATACCTTTATTTTAGCATATGTGATGGGCCTCTGACCTATAGAATTGCAAGATAATAAATGTGCATTGCGTAAGCTGCTAAATCTGTGGCAGCAATAGAATACTAATGCAGATAGTGAAATAGATTTAATATTAAATAATTTAAACAGCATAATTAATTCAACAAGAAGAAGAAAGAAAAATCATACCATCATCAAAATAGATTGCGGAAGAATCATTTCTTTGGTAAACTCCATTAATGTTAATGACAAAAACCACTTTACAAATAGAAATAAAAAGAAATGTTCTTAATGTTATAAAGGTTATTTTTTAAAGCTATATCAAAAATTTTCCTGTTGATGAAAGGTTAATATCTTTATTTTCAGTTCAGTTCAGTTTAGTTGCTTAGTAGTGTCCAACTCTTTGTGACCCCAGGGACTGCAGCACGCCAGGTTTCCCTGTCCATCACCAACTCCCAGAGCTTGCTCAAACTCACGTGCATTAAGTTGGTGATGCCATCCAACCATCTCATCCTCTATTATCCGCTTCTCCTCCTGCCTTCAATCTTTCCCAGCATCAGAGTCTTTTCTAATGAATCAGTTCTGCGCATCAGATGGCCAAAGTATTGGAGCTTCAGCATCTGTCCTTCCAATGAATATCAGGACTGATTTCCTTCAGGATTGACTGGTTTGATCTCCTTGCAGTCCAAGGGACTCTCATTTTAGAGAACGGAGATACGACAAATATGCCCACTATGACCATTCTTCAATGGCCAAATGAGAAAAGAGGGTGTCAACATGGCATATTGATTTCCCCCCATCTGCCACTTCTCTCTGAATCTGTTTTTGCAATGTGAATTAGTCATCTCCTTTCAAGAGATGAAGTCCACCCCTGCTCCCTTGAATCCGGTATGTTTTATAAAAGGATTTGACTGATAGAACATGGCAGAAGCATTAGTGTAGGCCTAAAGAAGCATTTACACTTCTCTCTTTCACCATGAGAAAACATCTGGGGTAGCCTGCTGAAATGACTAGCAAAGTTGAGGTTAAACATGACACTCAACCTATCTGCCACCAGATAAGAAACTCCAACCAGGTTTAGAAGTTACCTGTGTGACCTCTAGCTGACTGCTAATATATGAATGAGCCCAAATGAGACCAGAGGGAAAGTCCAGATTATTTATAGACTCATGGGTAAAAATTTCAACCAGTTAAGCTACTCTGTTCCGAATGTCTTGATATTCAACACTGTTGTGACAATGGAGAACGGATAGAAGAGACCAAAGTATTTGTAGAGGAAATACAACAACAGACCTAGTCTCTGGTAGACAGTGATTTATATTCAACTACTTTTACATAAGTAATATATATATATATATATTTATATACATGGTTAATTCAACATATTTATAATATATATATTATTAATTCAAAAACTTAATATAGTTATAGGTGTATTAATTTTATTTATACTGAGATAACTTCAAAATAACCCTGGGTAGAATTTATTGACTACTGAATACATGCCCATGTAAGAACTGACTCTTCCTAAGAGAGTTAAACATTTTTTTTTTAATCATTAACTGGTCATAATGGAAGGGAGAACTAACCAACTATTAACTGAATAGTGATGAAGAGAAGAGTATGTTCAAAAAAACTGATAAATTATTTATGCTACAAGGAAAAACAATATATTTCGCATAGATTGTATTTTCAGGTGAAAAAAGAGTTTAATAACTCTGCCTATATGTTCTGTTAGCTCAAAGCTGACAAATTCAGCTTTCTGGAACTGCTCAATGCCCACTGTTCTTTTTGTCTCCCCACTACTACATTTATCTTGAAGAAAGTAGGACCAAGGAAAATAAGTACTCCCTGCCCATCCATCTTGATAACTTAATGCTTCTCTCTGCCTGCAGCATTGTACATTAACGTTTTGAGCAAAATCTATAGGTCAATCAATCTCCTGCTTGAACCAAAGTGCCAATCTGTCATGTACTGTAATGTACTCTCTCTCTTCTAACCAAATTTTTAGACTCTGAATTCATTTTTCTAGATGATTCTGTCAATGTGCTGCATGATAGAAAACAAGCCATATGTTAGCCATGCTTGTACTCTACCTGATAAGCATCACCATGAACTAGTGCTTGATAAATGGCCATATAAATGTAAATATATCTTTATTATGAAGCTCTGAACCATAGAATCTTTCCCTCAAAGAAGAATCCTAATATATGCTAGTCATGAAAGGAAAATAAAAGGAAAACTTTTTGACATTCTAAAATATTTTCCCACCATTTCACAAGAATACTACATAAAATAGGCTATCTAATTAGAGAGAATTATCTAGTACAATTCATTGAAAATTATAACCATAAACAGTTGCATTTGCAGTATACGCTAAGGGAAAGTTACTTAGACTTTTTGAGTTCCAATTTCTTCTCTTGCAGAATGTACTTATGATACATGCTAAGACCAACAGAAATTCATAGATAAATACTTGTTTTCATGCATCAAATATTATGCTCAGCACTAGGGAGACACTGCATCAATTCATTTAAACTTGTGTCTTAGTCACTCAGCCGTGTCCAACACTTTGCGGCCCCATGGACTGTAGCCCGTCAGGCTCCTCTGTCCATGGGATTCTCCAAAGAAGAATACTGGGGTGAGTTAGCTATTCCCTTCTCCAGGTGATCTTCCCGACCCAGGTATCAAATTCAGGTCTCCTGCATTGCAGGCAGATTCTTTACCATCTGAGCCACCAGTGAAGCCCTAATAATTTAAACTTAATCACAACTATATATAAATTAAGTAACAAAGTATATGGAAACTTTTTAGTGAGATGGTCATCCAAATAGATAGATGATAAATGTCAGACTCCGTTTTACTACATGTGTTTGGTAATGTGACAAAAACTTGGCAGATCTCATTTACTGATGTTGATGTCACCACTTTACTCACAAGACTGCAAGTCATCTCAGTCACTACTTCTGTCAGGCAACTTAGGAACCCTTTGTAGGATTCCTGAGAAAAGAAACCATATCACACAAATCAAAAGTACATGCCACATGGTCAAACAGAGAAGAGTTTATTATAAGAATTCTTAGTAATTTATCTTCACAGCCCTGTAATTGTTCTGCTCATATAACACTGAAATATAACCACCAAAGTTGATATAACTTTTGGCTGCCTTACAAATTTTAGATGTATACTCAGATCTCATGGTCCAATATATTGACCTGAAATGTTAAATCTGTCAAAACATACTAACTGAACTCAACTGAACTGATATGCTCCTTTAGTTCATGCTACTCAGTGTAACAGTAAACTTTATCATTTGTAATTTTCCATTCCTGTAAGCCCCTTAAGTCTCACTCCACATTTACTCTTTCTCTTTCTTTACTCCTTTCTTTTCTTTCTTTCTTTCCTCCCATCAATCTTTCATTTCTAACCTTTCTTTCTTAAAAAACAAAAACAATGACAGAGGGAAAAAAGCTATTTCTGTCACTTACTTATCGCAAGTTACACCAAACACTAAAAGCAAATTTCCCTTCATTAGTAATATTTGCAAAGTTTCTGTGAGTCAATTTGTCCACAAATGTATTGACTTGCTGTGACAGTTGCTATGAAAAAGTATAGCAGGACATGTTCATATTAAATGCCTCAAATACTGTAATGGAGCCATGAGTGGACATCCCCATGGCCTGTGATGTCTGCCCTAAGAGAAATAAAAGGAGTCAGAATAAAAATCACCTTGCAGTAAATATCTTCCACATATGCTGTTGGGAAAGGTAGGGTTGAGATCTACTCAGAAATATAAAAGAAACAGCCTAAAAGCAGAGAACTAAAACAGTGTGGTTAAAATACAAATATTATCAAAGAATCCTAAGGTGATCTATAGTTCAGTTCACTTCAGTTCAGTCACTCAGTAGTGTCCAACTCTTTGCAACCCCATGGACTGCAGCACACCAGGCTTCCCTGTCCATCACCAACTCCTGGAGTTTACCCAAGCTCATCCATTGAGTTGGTGATGCCACCCAATCATGTCATCCTCTGTCTGCCACTTCTCCTCCTGCCTCCAATCTTCCTCAGCATCAGGGTCTTTTCCAGTGAGTCAGTTCTTTGCAGCAGGTGGCCAAAGTATTGGAGTTTCAGCTTCAACATCAGTCTCTCCAATGAACACCCAGGACTGATTTCCTTCAGGATGGACTGGTTGGATCTCCTTGCTATCCAAGGCATTCTCAAGAGTCTTCTACAACACCACAGTCCAAAAAAGCATCAAGTCTTTGGGACTCAGCTTTCTTTATAGTCCAATTCTCACATCCATACATGACCACTGGAAAAACCACAGCCTTGATGAGACATATCTATGTTGACAAAATAATATCTCTGCTTTTTAAAATGCTGTCTAGGTTGGTCATAACATTTTTCCAAGGAACAAGTGTCTTTTCATTTCATGCCTGCAGTCACCATCCTCACTGATTTTTTTAGCCCCCCAAAATAAAGTCTGTTGTTGTTTCCACTGTTTCCCCATCTATTTGCCATAAAGTGGTGGGACTAGGTGCCATAATCTAGTTTTCTGAATGTTGAATTTTAAGTCAACTTTTTCACTCTGCTCTTTCACATTCATCAAGAGGCTCTTCAGTTTTTCTTCACTTTCTGACATAAGGGTGGTGTCATCTGCATATCTGAGGTTATTGATATTTCTCCCAGCAATCTGGATTCCAGCTTGCACTTCACCCAGTCCAGCATTTCTCCTGATGTACTCTGCATATAAATTAAATAAGCAGGGTGACAATATATAGCCTTGAAATACTCCTTTTCTATTTGGAGCCAGTCTGTTGTTCCATGTCCAGTTCTAACTGTTGCTTCCTGACCGACATATAGCTTTCTCAAGAGACAGGTCAGGTGGTCTGGTATTCACAGCTCTTGAAGAATTTTCCACAGTTTGTGGTGATCCACACAGTCAAAGGCTTTGGCATAGTCAATAAATCTGAAAGAGCTTTTCTAGAACTCTCTTGCTTTTGTGATGATCCAACTGATGTTGGCAATTTGATTTCTGGTTCCTTTGCCTTTCCTAAATCCATTAAACATCTGGAAGTTCTTGTTTCACATACTGTTGAAGCCTGGCTTAGAGAATTTTGAGCATTACTTTATTAGTGTGTGAGATGAGTGACTTTCTTTGGGATTGGAATGAAAACTGACCTTTTCCAGTCCTGTGGCCACTGCTGAGTTTTCCAAATTGCTGGCATATTGAGTGCAGCACTTTCACAGCATCATCTTTTAGGATTTGAAATAGCTCACCTGGAATTCCATCACCTCTACTAGCTTTGTTCATAGTGATGCTTCCTGAGGCCTATTTGACTTCTCATTCCAGGATGTCAGGCTCTAGGTGAGTGATCATACCATCATGATTATCTGTGTCATGAAGGTCTTTTTTGTACAGTTCTTCTGTGTATTCTTGCCACCTCTTCTTAATATCTTCTGCTTTTGTTAGGTCCATAACATTTCTGTCCTTTATGAGCCCATCTTTGCATGAAATGTTCCTTTGGTATCTCTAAGTTTCTTGAAGAGAGCTCTAGTCTTTCCGATTCTATTGTTTTCCTCTATTTCTTTGCACTGATCACTGAGGAAGGCTTTCTTATCTCTCCTTGCTATTCTTTGGACCTCTGAATTCAAACGGGTATATCTTTCCTTTTTTCCTTTGCTTTTTGCTTCTCTTCTTTTTGCAGCTATTTGTAAGGCCTCCTCAGACAGCCATTTTGCTTTGTTGCGTCTTTTTTTCTTGGGAATGGTCTTGATCCCTATCTCCTGTACAATGTCACGAAGTCCATAGTTCTTCAGGCACTCTGTCTATCAGATCTAATCCCTTGAATCTATTTGTCACTTCCCCTGTATAATCATAAGGGATTTGACTTAGGTCATACCTGAATGGTCTAGTGGTTTTCCCTACTTTCTTCCATTTAAGTCTGATTTTGGTAATAAGTTCATGATGTGAGCCACAGTCACCTCCCAGTCTTGCTTTTGCTGACTGTATAGAGCTTCTCCATCTTTGGCTGCAAAGAATATAATCAATCTGATTTTGGTGTTGACCATCTGTTGATGTTCATGTGTAGAGTTTTCTCTTGTGTTGTTGGAAGAAGGTGTTTGCTATGACCAGTGTGTTCTCTTGGCAAAACTCTGGCCTATAGCATAATGCTCTAAAAGTTTTGTTTCATTGCTAACCTTGAAAATGAGTACCAGTCAACAGAAAGGAGTGAACCCTAATTTTTTCAAGTCCCTGATAACCAGTTTCTGAATGTGTCTATGCTGAGCTGCAGATTTCTTAAAGGAATATCTCTGTGTTTGCACATATAATTATACTGGTTCTTAATAAGGCACATGTCCTCAACTTATTACTACTGGGCTAAGCTAAAATGAAATTAAATAATCCAATCTAATTTTTCCTTGAGAGAGAGAATGACTCACAAAGAAACGTTGTGTTCCATTCTTTGTATAGCTAGAACTTATTAGACAATTCATACTCATAATAAATAATTCTGTATGCACCCTTCTCTATTAAAGACCATTGTTTTCAATTATTCTTCCATGGACTCACTAAATATAGAGAAAATTCAAAGTTTAGTTTGAAATCATTGGGGAATGGACAAATATGATATTATGTGCCTCTTCCAAAGAACGATTGTAATCATCCAAAAATTGACAAGGGAATAAACAAGATATTTTATTCTTTATTTCCACACTGCTGTTATCAACATGGATTTTTCTTGTCTGTCAGTACTGACACTAAGCTCTCAAGATTGTATCGTTAAGCATTATGATCTATGGGTCTTATAAGTGCCTAGAGCTGTGGGTGAGTGCAAACACTTTGAATTTCAACCTCATGTGTTTCTTTTATAGGTCTGTAGATATTGCCTCTGAGATCTAGTTATATTCCCAAGTATGTCAGCATTCGGTATAAATTCACTACGTAGTCAGCAGGTTGCAATTGTTGAGACAAGATTTCTAAGAACCCACATAGAGAAAGATGAAGTTTCCTCTTCAGAGGGCCATGTGAGCAATAAGGAAGTCTTCTGGCTCTGGATCGGGGTTATTGTCTTTGACTATCAAGCAGTGGGCTGTGGAAACTTCAAGTATAAAGCAGTAACAAAGCAACAAAATAGCTCAGGTGAGGTGAGGTTTGCTGAGAGCTTAGATGAATATGACCAGACAAGGTAGAAACAGAATAAATTCCCTCTCAACCTGCCATATGCTACAATAAAACATAGCGGTATTTACCAGACTAACATATAAGTGTGAATGTAACAGGAAAAAAAAAATTAAAATACTGATTTTTTTTCCCTTTTTTGGTTAGAAAAAAGGTAAAATTACCTCTTCTCTGTCTCTCTCATTCTCTTTTTTCTTTCTCTAAGCTGAATATGTAATGCCATATTTTTTAAAATATGTAACATTAGACGTTAAAGTCAGCATGCTTGTTACTTTTGTTTTATTTATAACATTAATCAAAATACAATTAGAATCAACAATAAGTACATTCATACCCACTCTCCTAATACAAATTTCATTATGTATTGACTTCCATAAATAAACACATATATTTTATATGAATGGAATAATAGCAACTGAAAGAAAATTAATACCTGTTTTTACTACCATGCAATATAAACAATAAGCATCTATATTGCGCCCAAGTCTATGTATTATCAGTATGGCTTGAAAACCACAAGGGTCTGCCAATTTTTATAACTGATGAATTCAAAAAAAGTAAAAGACTACCTTAAATATCTAACATAAAGTATATGCATCACTATGGCTACCACAAATATGTGGAAGTTTGAACTCTAAAAGGGAAGTAATTGGATGCACGTCTTTGCCCACACACTTCTCAACTAAATTAAACTGAGAAAGTGATTTAACATCTGCAAGCCTCAGTCTCTTTACTGTAAAATTAGAATAACATTTCTCATATATATGACATCATTTTTTAACTATAATTATTATTTACTCCATAAAAAAGGCTGAGGAAATGCTATCTGAATGACACTTAAGAAATAAATAAAATTTGAAATACCTAACATGATTTTATATAAAAATGGTGTTGATATTGAAGCTTTGGAAAGAAATCCTGTCTTGTTTTCTTAATCACAGTTGTGATGAACACAGGACTACTGAAACTGATAAAGATTAAAACAAGTGCATGTATCCATGCTCAGTCACTTCAATAGTCTATTTCTTCGCAACCCTATGGACTATAGCACGCCAGTCTCAGCTGTCCATGGGATTCTCTAAGCAAGAATCCTAGAGTGAGTTGCCACTCTCACCTCCAGGAGATCGTCTCAATCCAGGAATCAAACTGGTTTCTCCTGCATCTCCTGCATTGCAGGTAGATTCTTTACCCACTGGGCCACCTAGGAAGCCCTAACACAAGTAGATTTTGATAAAGAAAATTATTTTTAATAACATGTCCTATTTTTAAATAACCAAAGAAAAAGAGTTGAATTAAAAAAAACTGACTATAGTTATCAATTTTTTTTTTTTAATTAAAAGGAAAAGGTAAATGTGTTATTTTTTCAGTTAATTTCAACTTTTCTCCGCTTCTCCCCATGGACTTCTTTCCAATTATGATATGTCAAAGAAATATAGATTTGTCTCTGTTTCCTAAAATAATGTGCTCATCTTCCATGGGCAATTTTTCCATTTATTCTGACCCCTGAATTGTGCTATTTGGAAAAAAAAAAAAAAAAATCTTGGCATCTGTTCAGCTGATACTTAAAATTGTGTAAGCTTTAGTTGTAATTACAAACTGTACAATCCAGAGGGATATTGAGACGTGTAATATAAAACAAAATAGCACTGAGGCATGACATCAGCAGACTGGCAGAAGAGGAATTTTCTACTATCTTCCCCACAAAATCACCAATTTAGACATCACTTGGGATTAGAGTGACTTTGGAGCAATCTGAGAATTCAGCAGAGAAGCTCTGGCTCAAGACTGGGGAAAAAAATCTGAGATTGAGGAATAATTTCACTTTAGTCATGTCAACCCCCTCCAAGGTGAGAAGCCGAGTGCCAAGAAGACCTTCTGGGCCAATGGTTTCTCCCACTGGGAAAAAGTGAGAGCTTGTGAATGAGCCCCTGGACTCTCCCATTGTGGGAGATACTGCCAGAGAGGCCCATGGCTTCCTCACCTCACCCAGAATACTGAGGAGTGATGCAACATGACTGGGGATGGGTCAGGGAGGGGCTGGGACAGCAGCTGAGCACAATCCCCCCAAGAATGTCCCCAAGTGGGAACAAGAGGTGTGGAGCCAGGATATCCATTGAAAAGCTCTGAAAATGCTTCAGGATCCCTAGTAGGGCTGACTGAAGATATTTCTTTCCCAAACCAGTCAGTAAAGACCAGAGGAGATGAAAGCATATTGAAATATGAGAGAGCAATGAAATGCTTCAAGGAACATGAAAAATCAAGGAAACACGACACCACCAGAGGGATATAATAATTTTCCAATAACTGACCACAAAGTAATGCAGATGTGCAATTTTCTCCTTAAATAATTCAAAACAGTTGTTTTAAGGAAGCTCAGTAAGCTGTCAGAAAATATAGAAAGATGATTCAATGAAATCTGATAAATGAATGGATAAAGGTTATACATATGTGTGTGTGTCTATATATATGTATACACCGACTCAATGGACATGAGTTTCAGTAAACTCTGGGAGGTAGTGGAGGACAGAGAAGTCTGGCATGCTGCATTCCATGGGGTCACAAAGAGTCTGACACGACTTACTGACTTAGCAGCAGTAACAACAACAACACACACACACACACACACACACACACACACACACACACATATACAACAAAGCCAGAACTGTAAACTATGTCATCTCACACAAAGTTTAGTGATATGTTTAAAATTCAATATATTTCTTTTTTTCTTTATAAAACAAAAAGTATATTGTCCCTGAAAAAATAGTTTAAAAAATCCTTTCACGAGGATCCAAAGAAAATCACTTGGTACTCTTGATATATATGTCTTACAGCTTTATTTTTCTTCCCCCTTCTCTTCCTTATTCCCTACATTTCTTCTTTCTTGCCTTCATTCCTTCTCTCCTTACTTCTCTCCACTCCACCTTATATTCTTCTTTCTGTCTGTCTGTTATCTGCCTGTTGTTCTTTAGTAGCATATCTGCCCTTTATGTTCTATTTCCTGGCTAGTGGCTTCCTACTAACTCCTAACAAGAAACATTGACGGGAGATCAGAACGGTGGAGGAGTAGGTGGATGTGGAGTACATCTCTCTCCATGGATATGTCAGGAATACACCTTCAGACACAGAAGTGCATGCAGAACACCAGCTGAGAGTGAACAGGAGTACCTGACCAGTGGAAAAGAATATACAGAACCATGCAAAACTCAGTAGGATGAAGGAACTAGGGGGAAACAAACAGGAGTGTTAGTAGGACTGGACCTGCCCTCAGCGGGTGGGAGAACTGAAGCAGGGTCAGATCCCTATCCCCACAAAGGGGCAATTGTTTGAGTCAGAGGAGAAACATTTAAAGTTGAAAGTGAAACAGCAGATCTGCGGTAGCCTAAAACGAATGAGAATCAGAGAGTCCTTGCTGCAGCCATCCATACCCCAGACAGGGACGCAGGTCCCCTGGAATGTGCAGCAGCTGGGAGCTGGAGTTTAGGGATTGTGGAGCAATCCCAGGGCAAGGGTTGCTGTTGACTGTGGAGAGACAGATAGAGGGTATGTGAGGGAGGCGATTGTGGTGGGAAGTGCCTGGGGATCAAAGCAGGGAAGTATTGCCAAAGGAAGCAATACTGCTGAGTCATGCAAAGTGGGTGGAGCCATCACCACTGCTTCTCTCTCCCCACAGGCCAGCATCAGCAGCTAAACAATAGGGAGGCTGGCTCATCAGATGCCTGAGGCACTGAACTACAGAGTAGGACCCCACCGATCTACAGAGTAGGACTCCAGCCGGCGGCTACAGAGAAAGACTGGCCAAAGAGGCCTTCTGATCACCAGCTACAAGACGTTTGAAAAAAGACTTTGATAGGGCCATAACTCCTGTGGTGGAGGCAGTCCATGTCCCTGCACAATTTGTGCCGCCAGAGTCCCCACAAGCCAAGCAGCTGTGCCACCTTCACGTTCAACTCTCCTGGGGGCAGAGCTGCTACAAGCAAAAAAAAAAAAAAAAAGATCTTGCATCTATGTACGCAAGATCACTTGGGTAATGTCCAACTCTTGGCCACCCTGTAGACTGTGGCCTGCTAGCCTTCTCTGTCAGGGGCGTTCTCCAGACAAGAATACTGGAGTGTATATTGGCCAATACTGTCTACCCTTCTAGAGCACTATAGTTCCTGTGGCCAAGCTGCCAGCTCCTCTGAGTATCTGGTGCTCCCAGAACCCCTGTGACCCAAGCAGCTGCACCACCTCCACACCTGGCCCTCACAGGGGCAAGCCCAAATCCTCCTAGGCAGCCTCAGGAGCAATCCCCAGGGGATGAGCCACAGGCAGAGGTAGAAATAAAAGCACAATTGAAACCCAGGGGTAGTGTGGCTAAAGCAGAGGACTCAAAACCTTTCCACGAGCTGTACGAGCTACAGATTAAATCCACATGATCAACTTGGCAGCCTCTGTCTCTGTGGAATATATAAAAGGACACTGAGCGCTCCCACAAAAGAAAATGCACTAGTTCTGATAGCTGGGGACACTGGAGGCAAGAAGACACAGGAGTAGGACCAGATTAGACTCTGAGCTGTCTCCACAGCAGGTCCAGAGATCAGCACAGTATTGGAGGGCACTCTAGGGAGGTGAGGTGGACTGTGACTCCCAGCAAGGGAAAAGGCTCTGACAGCAGTGACTCAAGAAAATCATTTATTATTCTTATGTTTTGACTTGTTCTGTAGATTCCTTTGGATTATTTTCATTTTTTTTTCTTCGTCCCCTCCCTGTTGTAGTTGTTGATTTTATTGGCACTATGAAATCTGACTAAAGTTTTGAGCTTTTTTCCCCTCAGTCATATTTTCTATTGTTGTTATAAACATCTGCCTCTATGTTGGGCTTTTGCAGTTCTGTGGAGTTTTCCTTTTCTCTCTCTCTCTTTTTTAATTTTAATTTTTAATATTTTAAACCTACTATTATTTTTCTACATTTATTCCATTCGCTTTTTTCCTACTGTTCTTTTCCCCTTGCTGTTAACTATTAATGTATATAAATCTTTATCTAATTCTATTTAACTTTGCATATCTATTCTTTTTGTTCTTTCCTCTCAACATATTTATTAATGTTATTTTCATTGCTTTATTCCCCAATCGGCACCTTGCTTTAGTTTTGTTTTCCAGTTTGTGCTTTAGTTAGTTTTGTTCTAAAAGGGTCGGACACGACTGAAGTGACTTAGAAGCAGCAGCAGCAATGCCATAACAAACCACTTGTAGAATATTTATTCTTAACCAGAGATCAAGCCCTGAACCTTTGAAGTGGGAGCACTGACTCCAAGACCCTAGACTACCAGAGAACTAACCCTGCTGCTGCTGCTAAGTCACATCAGGCGTGTCCGACTCTGGGCGACCCCATAGATGGCAGCCTAACAGGCTCCTCTGTCCCTGGGATTCTCCAGGCAAGAATACTGGAGTGGGCTGCCATTTCTTTCTCCAATGCATGAAAGTGAAAGTGAACTCCATCAATCATGTCCGACTCTTAGGGACCCCATGGACTGTAGCCTACCAGGCTCCTTCGTCCATGGGATTCTTCAGGCAAGAGTACAGGAATGGGTTGCCATCAAATAGTGAGAACTCACACTAAGGAAACCACTTGAACTCAAGACCCAGTAACACCCAACCACCAGTAGCACCCTGTGCAGAATGCCTCATCTAAACAACAAAGCAAAAATATAAACCCAATCATCACCAGACAGGATTACCACATCAGTTAGCCTTGCCTATCAGAGAAAACAAACAAACAAACAAACAAACAAAAAACTCAGCACAAATATCACCCTATAAGAAGATTAAACAAACCACAGGACCAAGCTTCTGTCAGTTCAGTTCAGTCGCTCAGTCATGTCCGACTCCTTGTGACCCCACGAATCGCAGCACGCCAGGCCTCCCTATCCATCACCAACTCCCGGAGTTACTCAAACTCATGCCCATTGAATTGGTGTTGCCATCCAGCCATCTCATCCTCTGTCGTCCCCTTCTCCTCCTGCCCACAATCCCTCCCAGCATCAGGGTCTTTTCCAATGAATCAACTCTTCGCATGAGGTGGCCAAAGGATTGGAGTTTCAGCTTCAGCATCAGTCCTTCCAATGAACACCCAGGACTGATCTCCTTCAGGATGAACTGGTTGGATCTCCTTGCAGTCCAAGGGACTCTCAAGAGTCTTCTCTAACACTACAGTTCAAAAGCATCAATTTTTCGGTGCTCAGCTTTCTTCACAGTCCAACTCTCACATCCATACATGACCACTGGAAAAACCATAGCCTTGACCAGGCAGACCTTGGTTGTAAAGTGATGTCTCTGCTTTTTAATATGCTGTCCAGGTTGGTTATAACTTTCCTTCCAAGGAGTAAGCGTCTATCAATTTCATGGCTGCAGTCACCATCTGCAGTGATTTTGGAGCCCAAAAAAATAAAGTCTGACACTGTTTCCACTGTCTCCCCATCCATTTCCCATGAGGTGATGGGACCAGATGCCATGATCTTAGTTTTCTGAATGTTGAGCTTTAAGCCAACTTTTTCACTCTCCTCTTTCACTTTCATCAAGAGGCTTTTTAGTTCCTCTTCACTTTCTGCCATAAGTGTGGTGTCATCTGCATATCTGAGGTTATTGATATTTCTCCCCGCCATCTTGATTCCAGATTGTGCTTCTTCCAGCTCCAGCGCTTCTCATGATGTACTCTGCATATAAGTTAAATAAGCAGGGTGACAATGTACAGCCTTGACATACTCCTTTTCCTATTTGGAACCAGTCTGTTGTTCCATGTCCAGTTCTAACTGTTGCTTCCTGACCTGCATACAGGTTTCTCAAGAGGCAGGTCAGGTGGTCTGGTATTATCTTCTCTTTCCGAATTTTCCACAGTTTATTGTGACCCACACAGTCAAAGGCTTTTGCATAGTCAATAAAGCAGAAATAGATGTTTTTCTGGAATTCTCTTGCTTTTTCGATGATCCAGCGGATGTTGGCAATTTGATCTCTGGCTCCTCTGCCTTTTCTAAAACCAGCTTGAACATCTGGAAGTTCTCAGTTCACTTATTGCTGAATCCTGGCTTGGAGAATTTTGAGCATTACTTTATTAGCATGTGAGATGAGTGCAATTGTGCAGTAGGTTGAGCATTCTTTGGCATTGCCTTTCTTTGGGATTGGAATGAAAACTGACCTTTTCCAGTACTGAGGCCACTGGTGAGTTTTCCAAATTTGCTGGCATATTGAGTGCAGCACTTTCACAGCATCATCTTTCAGGATTTGAAATAGCTCAACTGGAATTCCATCACATCCACTAGCTTTGTTCGTAGTGATGATTTCTAATGTCCACTTGACTTCACATTCCAGGATGTCTGGTTCTAGGTGAGTAATCACACCATTGTGATTATCTGGGTCATGGAGATCTTTTTTGTACAGTTCTTCTGTGTATTCTTGCCATCTCTTAATATCTTCTGCTTCTGTTATGTCCATACCATTTCTGTCCTTTGTCGAGCCCAGCTTTGCATGATATGTTCCCTTGTTATCTCTAATTTTCTTGAAGAGATCTCTAGTTTTCCCCATTCTGTTTTTTTTCCTCTATTTCTTTGCATTGATCCCTGAGGAAGGCTTTTTTTATCTCTCCTGGCTATTCTTTGGAACTCTGCATTCAAATGGGAATATCTTTCCTTTTCCCCTTTGCTTTTCACTTCTGTTCTTTGCACAGCTATTTGTAAGGCCTCCTCAGACAACCATTTTGCCTTTTTGCATTTCTTTTCCGTGGGGATGGTCTTGATCCCTGTCTCCTGTACAATGTCACGAACCTCCGTCTATATTTCAAAAGGCACTCTGTCTATCAGATCTAGTCCCTTAAATCTATTTCTCACTTCCATTGTATGGTCATAAGGGGTTTGATTTAGGTCATACCTGAATGGTCTACTGGTTTTCCCTACTTTCTTCAGTTTAAGTCTGAATTTGGCAATAAGGAGTTCATGATCTCAGCCACAGTCAGCTCCCGGTCTTGTTTTTGCTGACTGTATAGAGCTTCTCCATCTTTGGCTGCAAAGAATAAAATCAGTCTGATTTCAGTGTTGACCATCTGGTGATGTCCATGTGTAGAGTCTTCTCTTGTGTTGTTGGAATACGGTGTTTGCTATGACCAGTGCGTTCTCTTGGCAAAACTCTTATTAGCCTTTGCCCTGCTTCATTCCGTACTCCAAGGCCAAATTTTCCTGTTACTCCAGGTGTTTCTTGTCTTCCTTCTTTGGCATTCCAATCCCCTATAATGAAAAGGACATCTTTTTTGGGTGTTAGTTGTAAAAGGTCTTGTAGGTCTTCATAGAACCATTCAACTTCAGCTTCTTCAGCGTTATTGGTTGGGGCATAGGCTTGGGTTACCGTGATATTGAATGGTTTGCCTTGGAAACGAACAGAGATCAATCTGTCGTTTTTGAGATTGCATCCAAGTACTGTATTTCAGACTTTTTTGTTGACCACAATGGCTACTCCATTTCTTCTAAGGGTTTCCTGCCCATAGTAGTAGATACAACAGTCATCTGAGGTAAATTCACCCATTCCAGTTCATTTTAGTTCGCTGATTCCTAGAATGTTGACATTCACTCTTGCCATCTCCTGTTTGACCACTTCCAATTTGCCTTGATTCATGGACCTAACATTTCAGGTTCCTATGCAATATTACTCTTTACAGCATTGGACCTTGCTTCTATCACCAGTCCCATCCACAACTGGGTATTGTTTTTGCTTTGGCTCCATCCCTTCATTCTTTCTGGAGTTATTTCTCCAAGGATCTCCAGTAGCATATTGGGCACTTACCTACCTGGGGAGTTCCTCTTTCAGTATCCTATCATTTTGCCTTCTCATACAGTTCACGGGGTTCTCAAGGCAAGACTACTGAAGTGGTTTGCCATTCCCTTCTCCAGTGGACCACATTCTGTCAGACCTCTCCACCATGACCCAACCATCTTGGGTGGCCCCACATGTCATGGCTTAGTTTCATTGAGTTAGACAAGACTGTGGTCCTTTGATCAGATTGGCTAGTTTTCTGTGATTATGGTTTTAGTGTGTCTGCCCTCTGATGCCCTCTCACAACACCTATCATCTTACTTGGGTTTCTCTTACCTTGGCCGTGGGGTATCTTTTCACGGCTGCTCCAGCAAAGCACAGCTGCTGCTCCTTACCTTGGATGAGGGGGACGAAGCTTAGGAGGGCAGAAACCAAAAGGAAGAAAGAATTCAACCTTGCAGGCTGGGAAAAGGAGACCTCAAGCACAATAAGTTAAAAAGATACATACATACATATATATATATATATATATATATATATATATATATATATATATATATATATAAAATTAAAAGGCAGAGATATACTACACAAATGAGGGAACAAATTAGAAACACAGAAGTTCAAATAAAAGAAGAGGAAATAGGCAAACTGCCCAAAAAATAATTCAGAATAATGATAATAAAGATGATAAAAACCTTGAAAACAAAATGAAGAAAATGCAAGAATCAATTAACAGAGACCTAGAAGAATTAGAGAATAAACATTAATTTATTCTATTAATTTATTAATTTATTTAAACAACACAATTACTGAAATTAAAAATACTCTGAAAGGAATCAATAGCAGAATATCTGAAACAGAAGAACTGACCAGTAAACTGGAAGAGAAAATGGTGGAAATAACTCCTGAAGAGCAGAATAAAGTAAAAAGACTGAAAAGAACCCAGGATAGTCTCAGAGGTCTCTGGGACAATATCAAACGCACCAACATTCAAATTATAGGAATCTCAGGAAAAGATGAGAAAAAGAAAGGGTATGAGAAATTTTTTGAAGAGATTATAGTTGAAAATTTCCCCAACATGGAAAAGGAAAGTCAATCAAGTCCAAGAGGCACAAAGAGTCCCATACAGGATAAACCCAAGGAGAAATACACCAAGACACATACTAATCAAACTAACAAAGACTAAACCCAAAGAATATTAAATGCAGCAAGGGAGACACAATAAGTAACATACAAGGGAAACCCCATACATTTAACAACTGATCTTTCAGCAGAAACTCTGCAGCCCAGAAGGGAATGGAAGGATATATTGAAAACACTGAAAGGGGAAAATGTACAACCAAGATTACTGTACCCAGTATTATCTCATTCAAAATTGATGGAGCAATGAAAAGTTTTTCAGACAAGCAAAAGTTAAGAGAATTCAGTACCAGTAAACCAGCTTTACAACAAATGTTAAAGGGACATATATAGTCAAGAAATACAAGAGAAGAAAAAAGATCTACAAAATCAACCCCAAACAATTAAGAAAATGCAATAGGAACATATATATCGATAATTACTTTAAAAGTAAATGGATTCAATGTTCCAACCAAAAGACACAGACTGGCTTAATGTATACAAAAACAAGACCCATACATATGCTGTCTACAAGAAACCCACTTCAGACCTCAAGACACATGTAGACTGAAAGTGAGAGGATGGAAAAATACATTTAATGCAAATGGGAAGCAAAAGAAAGCTGGAGTAGCAATCCTCATATCAGACAAAATAGACCTTAAAATAAAAAAGATTACAAGAGATAAGGAGGGACACTACATAATGATCAAGGACTCAATCCAAGAGGAAGACATAGCAATTGTAAATATCTATGCACTGAACATAGGAACACCTCAATACATAAGACAAACACTAACAGACATAAAAGGAGAAATTGACAGTAACACAATAATAGTAGGAGACATTAACACCCCACTCACACCAACAGACAGGTCATCAAAACAGAAAATTAATAAGGAAACACAAGTCTTAAATGATACATTAGATGAGATGGATCTCATTCATATCTTCAGGATATTCCACCCAAATGCAGAGGATACACTTTCTTCTCAAGTTCACATGAAACATTCTCTAGTATAGACCACATCTTGGGTCACAAATCAAACCTCAGTAAATTTAAGAAAGTTGAAATCATATCAAGTGTCTTCTCTGACCACAATGCTATGAGACTAGATATCAATTACAATTAAAAAACATGGAGATTAAACAATATGTTTCTAAATAATCAACAGGTCACTGAAGAAATCAAAAGGGAAATAAAAAAAAATTTCTAGAAACAAATGCAATGACAACTCAAAACCTATAGGATGCAGTGAAAGCAGTTCTAAGAGGGAAGTTTATAGCAATACAATCCTACCTCAAGAAACAAGAAAACCATAGAATAGACAACATAACTTTACACCTAAAATAACTGGAAAAACAACAACAACAACAACAAAAAAAAAAACCCCAAAATTAGTAGAAAGAGAGAAATCATAAATATCCAAGCAGAAATAAAAAGAAATGAAAGAAACAATAGCAATGATTAATAAAACTAAAAGCTGGTTCTTTGCGAAGATAAATAAAATTGACAAACATTTGGCAAGACTCATCAAGAAAGAAACAGAGAAGAATCAAACCAACAAAATTAGACATGAAAAAGGAGAGGTTATAATAGACAATGCAGAAATACAAAGGATTATAATAGACTATTATGTGCAACTATATGGCAATAAAATGGATAACCTGGAAGAAATGGACAGATTCTTAGAAAAGTTCAGTCTTCCAAGACTGAACCAGGAAGATATAGAAATTATGAACAACCCAATTACAAGCACTGAAATTGAAGCTGTGATAAAAAATCTCCCAAAAAATAAAAGCCCAGGACCAAATCGCTTCACAGGAGAATTCTATCAAACATTTAGAGAAGAGCTAATGCCTATCCTTCTAAAACTCTTTCAAAAACTTGCAGAAGAAGGAACACTTCCAAACTTATTTTACAAGGCCACTGTCACCTTTATACCAAAACCAGACAAAGACAGCACTAAAAAAGAAAACTACAGGCCAATATAACTGATGAACATAGATTGAAAAATCCTCAATGAAGTTTTAGCAAACAGAATTCAGCAACACATCAAAAAGTTCATAGACCATGGTCAAGTTGGGTTTATTCCAGGGATGCAAGGATTCTTCAATACATGCAAATCAATCAATGTGATACACCATATTAACAAATTGAAAGATAAAAACCATATGATAATCTCAATAGCTGCAGAAAAAGCCTTTGAAAAAATTCAGCACCCATCTATGATTAAAACTCTTCAAAAAATGGGCATAGAAGGAACCTACATCAACATACTAAAGGGTTTATATGATAAAGTGAAAGTGAAGCGCTCAGTCGTGTCCAACTCTTTGAGATCCCATGGTCTATAGCCTACCAGGTTTCTCCATCCATGGGATTTTCCAGGCAAGAGTACTGGATTGGTTTGCTATTTCCTTCTTCAAGCGATCCTCCCAACCCAGGAATTGAGCCAGGTCTCTTGCATTGCAAGCAGATACTTTACCCTCTGAGCCACCAGGGAAGCCCATATGATAGCTGATATGATAAGCCTACAGCAAACATTATTCTCAATGATGAAAAACTGAAAGTATTCCCCCTAAGATAAGGAACAAGACAAGGGTGTCCACTTTCCCACTATTATTCAATATAGTTCTGGAAGTCCTAGGTACAGCAATCGGGGAAGAAAAAGAAATAAAAGGAATCCATTTCAGAAAAGAAGAAATGAAGCTCTCACTGTTTGCAGATGACATGATACTGTACAAAGAATACCCTAAAGATAATATCAGAAGATTACTAGAGCTAATCAATAAATTTAGCAAAGTTGTAGGATACAAAATCAATGCACAGAAATCACTTACATTTCTATATACTAACAATGAAAAATCAGAAAGAGGAATTAAGGAATCAATCCCATTTACCATTGCAACAAAAATAATTAAATATCTAGGAATAAAATTACCTAAGGAGACAAAAGAACCATACACAGAAAATTATAAAACACTAATGAAAGAAATCAAAGAGGACATAAACAGGTGGAGAGATATTCCATGTTCCTGGTAGGAAGAATCAATATTGTGAAAATGACTGTACTACTGACAGGGTAACAGGCAGGAAGGCCAGGGGTCTCCAAACGGAGGAAAGAGGCTGCAAGTACCAGACATTTTTATCTCTCTTAAGCGGCAGGAGGAAACAAACCAGCGATATTTTTTCTTCTCTCTACAAATTTAAAAGGAGGTTTCTCTTAAAATGCTGTGTTGCCATGACACCTGGTTTCACTTGAAGCTAACTACTCTCAAACCTTGAGTTAACCAATACATTTCTTTTTCTTATGGAAATGTTGTCTTAAGCTATGACTCTATCTTCAAGTTGGTTCCGCCAAATGGCCCAAATGGCCAATACTTACTCAGGTATTGTTCCCCTAATCTATGTAAACGAAACTATTTGTTGGTAATCTGCCCTTCTACAAGATTCAAGTCAATCGTTTTATGGCCAGGGATGAATTATCTGGTGCCATTCTAAGTTTTATGACATTCCTTTCTTTACATTAACAGATTGTGAGTGACTATATAACAATAATGTATCCTGCCTGAGGACAGTTTTTGGATTAAACCCTCTGGCTAACTCTGTTATCTTAAAATGTAAATTATGGGAGTAGGTCTGGTGAGGTCTTTACAACCTCATTGGATTCATTGGAGAGTATATAACTCCACTGCTAATACTAGCAAAGGGGTACTCTTTTGCCCCCTTCTGATGCCTATGTCAGAAGCTTTCTCTATCTCCTTTATACTTTAATAAAACTTTATTACACAAAAGCTCTGAGTGATCCAGCCTCGTCTCTGGCCCCAGATTGAATTCGTCTTCTCCAGAGGCCAAGAATCCAGCGTCTTATCTTTCAGCAACAACATTTCACTACCAAATGCAATCTACAGATTCAGTGCAATCCTATCAAATTACCAATGGCATTTTTCACAGAACTAGAAAAAAATTTCACAATTCGTATGAAAATGAAAAAGACCCCGAATAGCCAAAATAGTCTTGAGAAAGAAGAATGGAGCTGGAGGAATCAACCTTCCTGACTTCAGATTATGCTACAAAAGTACAGTCATCAAGAAAGTATGGTACTGGCACAAAAACAGAAATATGGACCAATGTAACAAGAGAGAAAGCCCAGAAATAAACCCATGAACTATGGGCACCTTATATATGACAGGGGGGGCAAAAATATGCAATGGGGCAAAGACAGCCTATTCAATAAATGATGCTGGAAAAACTGGACAGCTACGTGTAAAAGAATGAAATTAGAACACTTCCTAACACCAGTCAGTTCAGTTCAGTTCAGTTCATTCGCTTAGTCATGTCCAATTCTTTGCGACCCCATGGACCACAGCACACCAGGCCTCCCTATCCATCACCAACTCCCAGAGTCTACCCAAACTCATGTCCATTGAGTCAGTGATGCCATCCAACCATCTCATCCTCTGTCGTCCCCTTCTCCTCCTGCCCTCAATCTTTCCCAGCATCAGGGTCTTTTCTAATGAGTTAGTTCTTTGCATCAGGTGGCCAAAGTATTGGAGTTTCAGCTTCAGCAGCAGTCGTTCCAATGAATATTCAGGACTGATATCCTTCAGGATGGACTGGCTGGCTCTCCTTGCAGCCCAAGGGACTCTCAAGAGTCTTCTCCAACACCACAGTTCAAAAGCATCAATTTATCAGCACTCAGCTTTCTTTACAGTCCAACTCTCATATCCATACATAACTACTGGAAAAACCATAGCCTTGACTAGATGGACCTTTGTTGACAAAGTATTGTCTCTGCTTTTTAATATGCTGTCTAGGTTGGTCATAACTTTCCTTCCAAGGAGTAAACATCTTTTAATTTCATGACTGCATTCACCATCTGCAGTGGTTTTGGAGCCCAAACAAATAAAGTCAGCCACTGTTTACACTGTTTCCCTATTTATTTGCCATGAAGTGATAGGACCAGATGCCATGATCTTAGTTTTCTGAATGTTGAGCTTGAAGCCAAATTTTTCACTCTCCTCTTTACACAAAGATAAATTCAAAATGGATTAAATATCTAAATGTAAGACCAGAAACTATAAAACTTTTAAAGGAAAACATAGGCAGAACACTCGACATAAATCAAAGCAAGATCCTCTATGACCCACCTCCTAGAGTAATGGAAATAAAAACAAAAGTAAACAAGTGGGAACCTGATTAAATTTAAAATCTTTTGCAAAGCAAAGGAAACAGTAAGCAAGGTGAAAAAATAATCCTCTTAATGGGAGAAAATAATAGCAAATGAAACAACTGAAAAAGATTACTTTCCAAAATATACAAGCAGCACATACAACTCATTACCAGAAAAACAAACAACCCAATCAAAAAGTGGGAAAAAGACCTACACAGACATTTCTCAAAAGAAGATATACAGATGGCTACCAAACACATGAAAAGATGCTCAACATCGCTCATTATTAGAGAAATGCAAATCAAAACTACAATGAGATATCACCTCACACCAATCAGAATGACCATCATCCAAAAGACTACAAGCAATAAATTGTGAAGAGAGTGTGGAGAAAAGGGAATGCTCCTGCACTGTTGGTGGGAATGTAAATTGATACAGCCACTATGGAAGATGGTATGAAGATTCCTTAAAAACAACTAGGTATAAAACCATTACATGAAAAAAAAAAAAAAAACATTATATGACCCAGCAATCCCAGTCCTAGTCATATACCCTGAGGGAACCAAAACTGAAAAAGTCACATGTATCCCATTGTTCATTGCAGCACTATTTACAATAGCTAGAACGTGGAAGCAACCTAGATGTCCATCAGCAGATGAATGGATAAAGGAATTGTGGTTCATATACACAATGGAATATTACTCAGCCATAAAAAAGGAATGTATTTGAGTCAGTTCTAAAGAGGTGGATGAACCTAGAACTTATTATGCAGAGTGAAGTAAGTCAGAAAGAGAAAGATAAATATCATATTCTAACACATATATGCATAATCTAAAAAAACTATACTGAAAAATGTATTTACAGGGCACCAGTGGAGAAACAGACATAGAGAATAGACTTATGGGCATGGGGCTAGGCGAGGAGAGGGTGAGATGTATGGAAAGAGTAACATGGATACTTACAGAACCATATGGAAAATAGACAGCCAACAGGGATTTGCTGTATGGCTAAGAAACTCAAATAGGGGCTCTGTATCATCCTAGAGGGGTGGGATGGGGAGGGAGATGGGAGAGAAGCTCAAAAGGGAGGGACTCTGTGTATATCTATGGCTGATTCATATTGAGGTGTGACAGAGAACAACAAAATTCTGCAAAGCAATTGAAAGATTTCCATAAAATTTTCAATTTTTATTGAAGAATTTCAATTTAAAAAAAATCAAAAGAAAAAAGAAGCACTGACGGAAGGTCAAAAGGTGAAAGGAAGGAAAGGGATAATTTCTTCAGGTTCTCAAAAGTGACAACTGCCTCCTAAATTTCAGAATTTACTGACATCACACTGTGGGGGTCAATGGAGGAGGCGGTTAGCATTTGGACTTTCTGACAGTTCTAGCTTGGTTGAAACAGCACCCCTTCAGTGGATCTATCACCTCCCATAATAACATCTCCAACATTAACAGCTGTAGATTTCAACTCTGCCAACTCTACCACAGGAGCATTAGCTTTTTCTCATCACTGTGAGTCATCCTTTCTTTGTGTCTGCCTTTCCAGACCTACACTGATCCACTCCACTTTTCTCTCTTCTTTTCTTCTATCCTTCACTTCTATCCTTTTACAACTTTGTACTTTCAATGCCAAAAAGGAGCAGAACAAGGAAGTGACACTAGGCAAAAAAAAAAAAAAAAAAAAAAACAGATTAGTTATTGCAGAGTTACTTTCCTTTAGAGGATGGCAAAATATGTCAGACAGATAACCTAACCAGTGCTGATCAAGTGATTCCTGCTTGACTGTTTAAAATGCCACTTTGGGGAAAGCCAAGCTGTAATAAAGTTAAAATAAATCTCAGTTCAGGGATGTGGAGTTTAAAATAAGTGACTACTTTCTGGCCCTCTTGTCTTATTTTTTAATACTATCTGTTTACCAACTAGTTATCAATCCATCTCATCCACCATCTCCTTATCTATATATCATGTTTCATATAAAACATACCCTTTCATGGCCCTAAGCCTTGTCATGGCAAAGGGGCCTGCATAACTCAATGAAGCTATCAGCCATTCCTGCAGGGCCACCTAAGATGGATGTGTCAGACTGAAGAATTCTGACAAGATGTGGTCCACTGGAGAAGGGAATGACAAAGCACTCCAGTATTCTTGCCACTACAACTCCACAAACAGTAAGAAAAAGTTAAAAATATGACATATGAAGGTGAGCCCTCAAGGTTAGAAGGTGTCCAATATACTCCTGGGGAAGAGTGAAGGGCAATTACTAGTAGCTCCAGAAAGAATGAAGTAGCTGGGCGAAAGTGGAAATGATGCTCAGTTGTGGATGTGTCTGGTGGTGAAAGTAAAGTCCGATACTATGAAGAGCAATATTGCATAGGAACCTGGAATGTTAGGTCCATGAATCTGGTAAGCTGGACATGGTCAAGCAGGAGATGATGGCAAGAGTCAGTGAACTAAAATAGGAATGGATAAATTTACTTCAGATGACCATAATATCTACTACTGTGGGTAAGAATCCCTCAGATTCTCATACTTAAATAAACAGTGCAAAGAAACAGAAGAAAACAATAGAATGGGAAATACTAGAGATTGCTTCAAAAAAATTGGAGATGCCAAGGGAATGTTTCATGCAATAATGGGCATGATAAAGGACAGAAACAGTAATGACCTAACAGAAGCAGAAGAGATTAAGAAGAGGCGGTAAGAATACACAGAAGGGCTATACATAAAAGGTCTTAATAACCCAGATAATCACGATGATGTGATCACTCACCTAGAGCCAGGCATCCTTGAGTGTGAAGTCAAGTTGGCTTTAGGAAGAATTACTATGAACAAAGCTAGTGGAGGTGAAAAAAATCTTCCCTGTTGGCTCAGATGGTAAAGCTTCTGCCTACAATGAGGGAGACCCAGGTTCGATCCCTGGGTCAGGAAGATCTCCAGGAGAAGGAAATGGCAACCCACTCCAGTATTCTTGCTTGGAAAATCCCATGGACAGAGAAGCCTGGTAGGCTACAGTTCATGGGGTCACAAAGAGTTGTACACAACTGAGTGACTTCACTTTCACTTTCAATGGAAGTGATGGAGTTCCAGCCGAGCTATTTAAAGTCCTAAAATACAATGCTGTTAAAGTGCTGCACTCAATATGTCAGCAAATTTGGAAAACTCAGCAGTGGCCACAGGACTGGAAAACTTCAGTTTTCATTCCAATCTTAAAGAAAGGCAATGCCAAAGAATTTTCAAACTGCCATACAATTGTGGTCATTTCACATGCTAGTAATGTTATGTTGAAAATCCTTCAAGCTAGGCTTCAACAGTACTTGAATTGAGAACTTACAGATGTACAAGATGGGTTGAGAAAAGGCAGAGAAAGCCAGAGATCAAATTGCCAGCATTTCTGGATCATAGAGGAAACAAGGGAATTACAGAAAACCATCTACTTATGCTTCATTGACTATGTTAAAGGGTTTGATTGTGTGGATCACAACAAACTGTGGAAAATTCTTAAGGAGATGGGAATACCAGACGATCTCTCCAGTAGTCATGTATCGTTGTGAGAGTTGGATCATAAAAAGGCTGAGTGCAGAAGAATTAATGCTTTTCAGTCGTGGTGCTGGAGAAGACTCTTGCGAGTCCCTTGGACTGAAAGATCAAACCAGTCAATCCTAAAGGATATCAACCCTGAATATTCATTCATTGCAAAGATTGTTGCTAAAGTTGAAGCTCCAATACTTTGGCCACCTGAAGCAAAGAGCAGTCTCATTGGAAAAGACACAGATGTTGAGAAAGATTGAAGCCAAAAGCAGAATGAGGCAGCAGAGAATGAGATGGTTAGATAGTATCACCCACTCAGTGGACATGAATCTGAGAAAACTCTGGGAGATAGTGAAGAACAGGGGAGCCTGGTGTGCTGCAGTCCACGGGGTCACAGAGTCAGACACACCTTAGTGGCTGAACAACAACAACAATAAAACATAAGTATTATGTGTGTAGGATTCCCTGGTAGCTCAACTGGTAAAGAATCTGCCTGCAGCGCAGGAGACCTGGGTTCAATTCCTGGGTCAGGAAGATCCACTGGAGAAGGGATAGGCTACCCACTCCAGTGTTCTTGGGTTTCCCTTGTGGCTCAGCTCGTAAAGAATCTGCCTGCAATGTGCGAGATCTGGGTTCAATCCCTGGGTTGGGAAGATCCCCTGGAGAAATGAAGAGACCAACTCTTTGCAACCCCATGTACTATATAGTCTATGGAATTCTTCTGGCCAGAATACTGGAGTGGGCAGTCATTCCCATCTTCAGAGGATATTCCCAACCCAGGGATCAAACCCAGGTATCCTGAATTGCAGGTGGATTTTTTTACCAACTGAGCCACCAAGGAAGCAGCAATTTATTGTTGTTATCTTTACATGTCAACAGATATTTTCCAATTTGACCTATCTTCTACAATTGAACAGCAAGTCCTTTCTAAGGCCTTATTATACACAATATCACAATTGTAGAAGTAATGCATACATGTGCTTATTTATTTTTAATGTCCTATAACAGGAATTATTGTGTCAACAGAAGTTATTTTAAATACCATTGATATTTTGGTATTTTTCTTCTGCAAAGGGTTACATCAAACTTTCTTTTCCTCTTGAAGTGAATTAGAATAAGTGTTTTCCTCATACTCTTGCCTCAAATGTTATTTTCTATTTTATTCTGACAGTTTTATTGGTAAAAAATTTTATTGCCTTGATCTCCGATGAGGCAGAATATATCTTTCATTTATATTCCTTTTTTTTTTTTTAATATTGCCTATGATGACCATTACTCAATTCTCTACTGGAGTGTTTGCCTTATTTTTCTTATTTGAAATGTGAGATTTCATTCCAAAGTGCACACTAAATTTTATTTTCCATAAATGTTGATCTTTTTATTTGTTTATAATTTTCTGATTTTCTAATTTATAAAAAGTTAGTGAATGTAAAAGATATTTTAGATATAGATATTAAACTATACTATGTATTTATATTTAATTTTTTTCTGTCTCTTATCAGGCTTAAAAGGCTTTTTTAAAAATAAATGTTTACCAAAATCTGCAATTTTTTTTATTAATACCACCATTAATCTATTTATCAAAATCAGAACTGAGGGTTTCATATTTGTTAAATTGCTTTTCCTTATATTTTTATCAATTTCCATTGACTATACCTCCAAAATATTTCCCAAGTCTATCCACATCTATCAACTGCCATCACCTTCCTCCATACTATCTTCCATCCCCAGAAATAATGCAATAACCATTGAACTGGTCTTTCCCGTTCCATTCTTGCTTCCTAATCAATTACTCACAACCTGTATATTCATTTTACTAATAATGGAATGGAACTCATTTGCCTAAAAATGTTTAATGACTTGTTTTTTCTTAGAGTTAAACCTAAAACTTCTCCATGCTCGACCTGAGCCTTCCTAACATCTCCAACCTCATATGATGACCAGGAAACAGCTCTTAGTCACTCATCTCCTAACACACTGGCTTTCTGCCACTTTTTGGTAATCACTAAGCTCTGTGCCACATGGGGGATCTTCTCTTGTTTCTTTTCCTTGGTAGCATTCTTCCCCTGGCTCTTCACTTCAACTCAACATCTCCTCAGCTCAGTCTTTAACATATGCCTGCTTTTCTCTCTTTCATAAGCCTATTTATTTTCTTAACAACAATATCTTGAATCCATTCTTTCTTTTTATAGGTATTATTTATCTCCCTAATGAGAGTTAAGTAGGAAGTAAGATTTTTGAGAGAAGAAATACCAACTAAACTGTTCACTGTGGTATTGTAATCATTTCATAATGTTTAACATAAAGTGAAGGGAAAGTGAAAGTCACTCAGTTGTGTCCGAGTTTTTGCATCCCCATGGACAATACAGTCTGTGGAATGCTCCAGTCCAGAATACAGGTGTGGGTAGCCTTTCCCTTCTCCAGGGACTCTTTCCAACCCAGGGATTGAACCCAGGTCTTCTGCATTGCAGGTGGATTCTTTACCAGCTGAGCCACAAGGAAAGCCAATAAAGTAGATGAAAGGAAATGAATATTTTCCTGAATAAGGAAAAAAAGAAAAAAATGAATGAAATGTCATTTTTCAAATAAGGAATCTGAGACTCAGAGAAATGACTTTTCGTTGTTCAAAGTTTAGCCATTATTTTCTCTTTAACTTAAAAAGCTGTGTGTGTATCTATGTGTTTGTGCTTTAAGTTTAGTTATTACTGCAAAGAAAGCAGACATTCCCTATAGCCTTAGAAGACAGAACTTTCTAACCTAGTGATCATATAAGGCGTCTGTCAACAGAGTTAAGACACGGTCAGAAACACTTCCCTTATTAGGCTTATTAGCCACATTAATGACATCAAGCTTTATACTAAGGATTATGAGAAATCACCAAAGTCTTCTGTTGGAAACCAATTTGATTGGATTCATTAATATAAATATGTATATTCACCTTGCAGGGATTTGGACTAGATGATCTCTGAGATTGATTCAAAACTATATCTCATAATTCTGTGACTTAACACTTGAAAGGCAACTTTTTGAATATTAATTGAATGTTAGAAGAAATTAGCATCAATACCTTATTTGTATGTATTCTTATATAATTCTGCATTTATTGGCAAATAATGTGAATCCCAAGAATTTTTTAAACTGTTTCACTAGAGTTTATTTTAACTTGATTAGCAGCTCTGAACTATGGCAAAGTTCTGTCAGAGATTTTGAAAGAACAACTTTAAATCCTAAACTGTTATATCACATATTTTCATTCATTTCCTAGACCATGTATACATGAATAATATGTTTACCTTCGTGTTCCTAATCAATTAGGAACAAGAAGAGAAATATGCTATTAGCATGCAGAGCATTTATACTTAAGAAAAAATAAATTCTTCCTCTTTCTCAATATTAATGTAGATTTTTTTTTTTTCCTTCTCATTAATGGCACCTCAGATCAAAGAGGTATTTTGGAACTCTCTCATCCAAGAATAAGTCTACTATCCAAACGTCACTCTCACTTTACTCAGTTTTATTATATTTATGGAACTACTTTCTGTATAAAGGAGGTATCTGTTATATTTCCTCTCCTGGGTAGTATGTAGTTGCCATGAGAGTATACCTTATTTATGTATTTTTTACTTCATTTAATTGCAACACTTAGAGCAGTTCTTAGATCACACACACACACACACACACACACACACATTGTTGAACAAATGAAAGGCACTTTAAGTTATAAATCGTATTTCAAATCAAAGTTTTGCTAGTTATATGGCTAGTTGTATGGCATGCATGCTAAGCTGTGTCTGACACTTTGCGACCCTATGGACTATAACCCGCCAGGCTCCTGTGTCCTTGGGATTTTCCAGGCAGAATACTAGAGTAGGTTGCCACGCCCTCCTCCAGGGGATCTTCCTACCCAGAGATTCAACTCACATCTCTTGTGTCTCCTGCATTGGCAGGTAGGTTCTTCCCCCTAGCACAACCTGGGAATCCCCAGTTATATGTAGGGCTTGTGTGGCCAGTCGCTTGTCATGTCTGACTCTGCAACCCTATGGACTGAATCCCACCAGGCTCCTCTGTCCATAGGATCCTCCAGGAAGAATACTGGAGATTCTTACTGGAGATCAATATTCTTGATCCTCCTCAAGAATACTGGAGTAGCTTGCCATGCCCTTCTCCAAGGGATCTTCCCAATTCAGGGACTGAACCCTTGTCTCCAGTGTCTCCTGAATTGCAAGTGGATTCTTTACCCACCAAGCAACCTGGGAAGTTTGTTATATGGTTTCGTTACTGGCTATTTTATCTTTGGTCAAATCACTTAGCTACCGTACTCCTTGGGTTCTTTACTTATTCAATGGGAAGATTCATTCATAGTATTGCTTTAGTACTACAATGAGATAATAAATGTGAAAATACCTGTCAAACTGTAATAAATAAATGAAAATCTAAGATCGCTATTGTTATCTTGTTAAAGAAAAACTTACCATCCAGAACAGTTCTGAGGCAACTTGAACTTGATTAAGAAAATAGGTACTCTAATCACATATAAAATAATTATGTAATAAAGGTTAAGTTAAATGACTTCTGCCAATCAAATTTGCCTCACAATGAAATCGAACATGTCCACTAAAAAAATAAATACAATTTTAAAATATCAAGGCTAAAATCAAAATTGACAACTGGAAATAATGATATAATTGATATTTGCCATTCTTCTCATTACTTAAAACCATCATTTTTAAGAAATTCATTTTGCCAAATATGTTAATCCAAGCATATTCCTAAAAATGCATACCTCAAATATGTTGCATTCCCGAAATATCTCCTATTTGCTACTCAAAAGATTTTAACTTGGAAGAATTTTTTCTTGAATATACAATCTCTTTGTATACTTGAGACCTTAAGATGCACACACTAAAACTGAAGAGATTGTAGATGGTAAAACCCATATAATATATATATATTTATAATTATCAGTCAATCCATATTTTAAGCATGATAAATTTTAAAAACATAAAAATGGAATCTGTATTTAAGTCTCCAAAGATATTTTATAAGAACCAACTTCGTTAAATTAAAGCACAAGGGTATTAACATGAAGACCACATACAACTTTCATATATTAAAATGCACATTACATATGTCTGAAATTCAGATATAAATGCATGAAGTGAGCACAGCCTGCCTCTAAAGTTACCAGTAACTGTTAATTCCAGGAAAAGCAGTCTTATTTACTCAAATTAGTGCATTTGGGGGTTTTAATTGTCCATATTTGTGCTTAAATTAACAGCAATCTGTGTGGATTTAACCATCATAAGTCAGTATTTTTATCTTCATTCAGTTGATAAATCTAAGTGTTGCCTAACAACCACAGATCGATAACAGAGTAGACTGTTTCAACTATTTCTTGTTCTGTGGTCAGCCTTTCTGTTTCCTCCAATATCTAGTACCAGAGGCTGTGATGTAGAACAGAAAGCATTCTGTGCCAACTGAGAGACTGATTCTGTGGTATGACCCTTCTCCTAAAACAGCCCATAAATTCCTATCGTCCTTTATCTGAGCCACCTAGTGTTAATTAGTTCAATATTTCCTGTGAGCTTACTTTTCACAAGACACTAAATAGGATTTAAATTTGAATAAAATACTCTGCGTTAAATTGTTAATGATGATAAAGCTGTTGTGATGCATATGCTCTGTTAAAGAAAATCTGTAAGAAATAGTTTAATAAGCTACAAAAATAAATAAATAAAAAACACTAGGATTACAAAAAAGTAAAGATGAATTTTAAAGAGTAATATGTTAAGGTTTGACAGAAAACAGCAAAATTCTGTAAAGCAATTATCTTTCAATAAAAAATAATTTAAAAAATTAAAAAATAAAGAGGGTAAGAATACAACTGTCTCCACTAACCCTTCTCTTCTTTATTTCTTTTGTTTCTCCCATATTACCAATTCTGCTTCTAATGGCAAAGCTAGAATAGAACGTTACATGTTTTTTCTTGCCTAATCTTTATACTACTCCAGTGGGTATAAATAGTAGTAAGGCCATTTACTAATAACTAAACTCTCACTCATAACATTATTATGGTACTGATTTAAGATCACATTTCTGGTGTGAGGGTCAGAATTCAAACCCAGAACTATGTCATTCCGAAGCATGATCTTTTATCCACCTTGCTATGATTTTGTCCACACTTCACTGTGCAGAAAGACAGGAAACTGTTTTGCAGGATCAGAAGAAAGACATTTGACCCTGAGGCAGCAAGATGTTTAAGAGACACTGAGTTGTGAGATTTCACAGTATCACTAAAAACAGACTATTTGAGTGAAACTGGAGTGTAAAGCACTTGGGAAAAGTAGTAAAAAATGAAACTGAAAAGACGAGGGACCAAGTCATAGAGCACTTTCCCAAGGAAATAAAATTTTATGTTTAAAAGTTGTGGAGTTACTATTTTTATTTAACAGTTAATAATATTATTTTAGTGGATTTCCCTGGTGACTCGGCCGGTAAAGAATCCGCCTGCAATGAGGGAGACCTGGGTTCGATCCCTGGATTGGGAAGATCCCCTGGAGGAGGAAATTGCTACTGCAGTATTCTGGCCTGGAGAATTCCATGGACTGTACAGCCCATGGGGCTGCAGAGTGTTGGACACAACTGAACGACTTTCACATATGCAATGTAACCAGGATACTTTAAATGCATGACATTTGAAATGTGTCAAATATGTGCCTAATAAATCAAATTATGGGGACGTAGTAAAAGATCTATTAGAGGAACTTTAGGAATGTAGGAAGCAAGCAGAAAGAACACTAGAATCACCAGGTTGTGAGTAAGGGAAACGGGGCATATTGAATGGAAGATGAAGGCAAACATAGAGAAGATGCACTATGGACAATTATACTGAAAATTTGGAACACAGGCAAATAACCCAAATTGGAAAAATGGTCTAAACATATAAAAAGGATCAGTTCAGTTCAGTCACTCAGTCGTGTCTGACTCTTTGCGACCCCAGGGACTGCAGCATGCCAGGCTTCCCTGTTCATCACCAACTCCCGGAGTTTACTAAAACTCATGGCCATTGAGTCGCTGATGCCATCCAACCATCTCATCCTCTGTAGTCCCCTTCTCCTCCCGCCTTCAATCTTTCCCAGTATCAGAGTCTTTTCAAATGAGTCAGTTCTTCCCATCAGGTGGCCAAAGTATTGGAGTTTCAGCTTCAGCATCAGTCCTTCCAATGAATATTCAGGACTGATCTCCTTTAGGATTGACTGGTTCGATCTTGCAGTCCAAGGGACTCTCAAGAGTCTTCTCCAACACCACAGTTCAAAAGCAGCAATATATAATAGCTAAAACCCCTTGAGAAAGTTGATAAAATGCAGAGAAAACTCTTAGTGTAGGATGAAGGAATCAATAGCACAAATAGGTGCCTTAGAAAAAATGTATAGTGGAGGGAATTACGAAAGGAAGAAACTGTAGAGAAGCTAAGCAGTGAAAAGTGCAGTAAAAGCACATTTAGGAATGTGCACATTCACAGAAACAGAGAAAAAATAGTATTACTATAACCTTTGTTCTCCAATGTCATGTGCAGTAGAAATAAAATTTAAAATGATATCCCAGATGTGGGCACTAGGTTTTTTTAAGAAGGAGGTCATCACTGACCTTCAGTATAGTTTTGCTTGGTGATAGGTGGGGTCTAAATCCAAAAAAATAATGAGTTAAAGAGTTTAGAAGGAAGAACTGAATACAATGTGAGTATTTGAAGATATTTGGAAATATAGGAAAATATGAAACTGTAAGTTCTCTTTAGTGTGGACTCCAGATCAAAGGAAGATTTTTAAAAAACTAATAGGTGCTGCTCAGGTATTCTACAGTGTCCTGCAGCAAGTTAATTTGCACATATTGAGTATTCAGATATAAACATTTAACAGAACTAAATATCTAGTTGGGAAAATATGTGGACATAAACTATTCTTTTTAAATATCAAGGGCTTCACTGGTGGTCTGGTGGTTAAGAATTCACCTTGTAATCCAGGGGATACCGGTTCAATCACTGATTTGGAAAGATCCCACATGCCACTAGGCAGCTGAGACCCTGCACCAAAAATCCTGAGCCCATGTGCCAAAACTACTGAAACTGCTGAAGCCCAGGAGCCCTATAGCATGTGCTCCACAAGAGATGCCTCCACAATGAGAAGCCTGCATGTCACAACTACGGAGTAGCCCCTACTTGTTGCAACTAGAGAAAGCCTGAATGCAGCAACAAAGACCCAATGTAGCCAAAATTAATGAATAAATACTTTTTAAAAATTGAAATTATGAAAGAAATCATATTCTTGATGTAATAGAGAAAGCCAAGAGGAGGAATTCAAGGTAGGGTATCATGAATAAAATCACAGAAAATAAATCATTATATAACACTGAAAAAGGAGGAAAAAATAAAATGCTACTGCTAAGTCACTTCAGTGTCCGACTCTGTGCGACCCCATCCCTGGGATTCTCCAGGCAAGAACACTGGAGTGGGCTGCCATTTCCTTCGCCAATGCATAAAAGTGAAAAGTGAAAGTGAAGTCGCTCAGTCATGTCCGACTCTTTGCGACCCCGTGGACTGCAGCCTACCAGGCTCCTCCATCCATGGGATTTTCCAGGCAAGAGTACTGGAGTGGGGTGCCAAAAATAAAATAGGAGATGCTAATAAATTGATGTATGCAAGGATCTGGTGAGTGCAGGGGTTAGGTGAGGTTGATGAATGACTTTTGGGGTGGGCTGTCATCTTTTTTAATGCAACTAACACATTGATGCTGAGCATGAGACTGTTGGGTGGCCAGGAAGCAAAGGTTTAGAAGTTCTTGAGAAAGTTTGGGCATATGTACACATCATGAAATTCTAGTGCAATCCAACTGAAGGAGTCTTCACATAGCTTGGCCCTCTTTAGTTAGATTTGTAAAACTAGGGGAAGGAGAATACAAATGTGGGTAACACATGGGCTTCCCTGGTTGCACAGTGGTAAAGAATCTGCCTCCCACTGTAGGAGACACAAGAGATGCACATTTGATCCCTGTGTCGGGAAGATCCCTTGGAGAAGGAAATGGCAACCCACTTCAGTATTCTTGTCTGGAAAATTCCATGGACAGTGTAGCCTGATGGGCTACAATCCATTGGGTTGCAGAGAGTTGGACACAACTGAGCACACACAACACGTGGTAGACAAGTGATTGATATTAAGACTTTTCCTCCTTGTTTCTGCAAGTACAATGTGCATTCAAAGCACAACTTTTGTGCATTCAAAAGTTGTAGTTGGAGCATCCAGGAGGCCAGAGTGCTGGAGGAGTCATCTGCATAACAGGGAATGGAGATGGAGATCTGCATAACTGCTCAGAGTGGAGATGGAGATGGTATTTCTGGTTTTATTGCATATGGATTTCTTTTTTTTTTTTTTTTTTTTTTACTGATAAGTAATCTGAACTTTAATCATGGGGCTTGTTAAAGGATTATTCTGGAAAGAGTGATCAGTGTCTGTGAAGGAATGATCCCCCTAAAACAGAGGGAAGGTAGAGTCTTCAGATGTTCCAGGAGATTGAGGTCTAGAGGTCCTCATAGGGTTTGGGGAGATAACACTTATTCCCTAGCAATACCCCCAGGGATGTGGGAAAACATCCCCAAGGGTGATGGGAGGCACACCCACAGAAGTGGGTCCTAGGGAACAGAACACTTGGCAAGGGCAAAAAATCATATTTGAGGTTGACAGAAGTTGCAGAACTACTTGATTTCCAGAGTCATATGTGTTTAGATTCTGAATCTTCCATCAGTGATGAGGAGAAACTGAAACTTAGAAATCCTGCCTCAAATTTTAGGTACCACACAGGTAAATGCCACAAATATATACTTCTCCTCACCTGGGGAAAAAAAGAAAATCAAACTCATTTCCTGCATAGCTATAAACTGCACTGAAAATTCTCTCAAAAGAGTATTTATGATGTCTCCCTATTGGAGGTTATATATGTTAAACTTTGATGCATTATAATACATGATAATATCACTGAGAAACACAAAGTGATTTAAATTCATTAGCTTATTAATCCTTGGAAGATGACTCTATGTTACAGAGGAAATTGATATTATTTTACTCCATGGAAAGCTGAAAGGCACTGCCTATCTAAAGCCATTTTTTAAAAAGCTAAACTCTGTAAATTGTAGGTGGTTTTATATTGTACCTGACATAGCTCAGAAAAGAAAAAGAATCAAAAGAGGCAGATTCATGCTTTCCAGGCATGCCCCAGGAATGGAGGATTCTCTTTTTATGTTAATCCACTCTCTTTGAGCCAAAAGCTGACAGTGCACAGACAACAAAGGGCCTGCTAGGTCTGCTGTCCAAAAATACTCACCACAATTTGTCAGGCTTCACATTAAACATGGCTTTTTACACATCACTGGCCTCTAAACATAAAAGATCCTGTTGGTTTCCCTAATTAAATACAGTGAGATCAAAGCTTCCCCAGTGTCTATCTGACTACATCATGGTATTCCAGGACTGAAAGCAAATGAGAAATCTAAGGAGAACATGCTAAAATTTCCAGAGAATGAATGAAGGAATGAATGAATAAATAAAGCAAGCAAGCAAACAAACAAGCAAAAAGCAAGCCAGGGCAGTCTAAGAATGTTGTTATTTCCTTTGTGTTTTCCCTTAATCAGATCGTTGTTTTGACATCAGAGTTAGAAGAAACTGAAGTGCAAAACAGAGAGATGACAGACATCTCATTTTTGTAGCAAAGATGGTATTGCCCTATGATCCAAAAATACTACAATGAATACTTTTCTATGTGGAAAACCCCTGAAACAATGCATTTTAATAAGTCAATGACATTTCAGAGGAAGAACCATTAAACTAAAATATGGCTAGACTTCGATGACTAAAATCCTACTATAGACTCATGAATCCATCCATAGATTACTCACAATTGAGGTATTGTTCACAGGAAATTCCAGTGTCTAAGGGATGATCTAATTCTAATACTTTGGGAGTGAGTCAATATTGATTATTCTTATTAAGGGAACAATAAGTTGTAGATTTGGAAATGATCTTCTCTTTCAGGAGCACATTGCATTGGCTGAATTAAGAACTTGAAAAGAATTGTCAAAGTTTCAAGACACATATGGCAGGATACACTCACTACTTCTGTTTCTCTCCAAACAGACATATTTATGAACAAAAAATAAAAAATAGTTTTGAAATTTTAAAAATAACTTTATTTAATAGGTATACCTAATATGGTATTTTATACATAATACGGTTTTAAATATACTTGGAAAGCTATCATATGAGTTTTCCATGAAAACATCAACTAGACTAACCAATATTTTAAATGACAAATAATTATCAATGAAGACTTACCAGGGAAAAACATAAATGCTTATATACTTTATTTAGCAACAAAAACTGCAGTCTTCAATATGTTCTTTATTAAAATGTAATAAAAGTCTCTCCTGAAAACCAGATGGTAGATGACATGATAAATTAAAGCCCTGCATAAGTGCAAATAAAAAAAAAAACAACTTGCTACTGACATAAATGACATTTACAATATCACATATGCTTTTTTTCTAATGAATATAGGATGATCTAAGTATTGCAAAAGACCTTATTCCAGAAATGAAACAGCTAAAGGAGAAAAAAAACAAGGAGGCAGCAACTTACATTTCTATAGAAATTGAAAATTATGTCTATGACCTACACTCCAATTTGAAAAATAATATTTGAATAGTAGTGAAATATGGACACAAATAGAAAGAATACTAATTATTCTTAGAGTTTTCCTGACTCTTCTTTTATTCCTCTTTGTCTTTGTCCTGACTCTTCTTTTATTCCTCTTTGTCTGTGTCTAATATATTTAATACTTTCCTAAATACATTGACTCTGGTCAAATATGCTTCAAATTACTTTGTCAATACACATGTGATTATGCTACAGTTTTACTTACCAGCATTACTTAAAGGTCCCAGTAAGTGCTTATGAGGGCCTATGAGGTTCTGGGTTACATAGACTTAATTTGAGATATTTCTCCACCGCATACCAGCTGTGTGACGATGGGCATGTTACTGAAACACTCTACTCTTTTATTTATTTTTCTGTAACTGAAGATTTCACTAATAAGTAATATAAAATAGTTGGGAGGCTTAAACAGGGTGTTGTAAACAGCACTTAAAATAGTACCTGGCGCACACACACTAAGCCCTCAGTAAACCATCAGTCATTATTATTACAGTTTACAGTTTTTAAATGCAGACAAAAATATAAATTAAATACTCTAATACTAAATGAAAGACATTTGCTGGCTCAATTCTAAGTATTGTTCCTTAAACTGTAACATAACCTTTTTTGGCAGACGCTCTTCAACAGTTGCCATCCGTGACTGGCTGTGAAAATGCTAATGACTCTGCATACTGAACGGATCTCAGTTAACTTTGTAAGCAAAATGTTTAAAAATTTCAGGAATTGTTTCATGGTAGAAATGGCCAATAAACTGCTTATTGCTTTACAAATATTGAACCTGGGAAAATAATGCTACATCTGCTAAAAACTTATGGAGAGTAGCTGGTGGCCTTTTAAAGAGATAAATATGGAGGGAACAAACAAGACTAATTGTGAGACTTTAATAAATCTGGTCTTTAAGTACACAACTGACAAGCTGAAAATAGTGGTTAGATTCCAAAAGGAAAAAGAACTGAGGAATAAATTATATTCTTAGATACAATTTAGGTATAGAATACAATTTAGATTTAGAATTTAGTTATCTTGCCAATAGAGAGCCATGGAAATGAAAATACTTAAACTGAAAATCCCAAGTCATGTGTCAAGAGATTTCATGATAGTCTAGATCAAATATTCCCTTCATGGATCACAGCTTTGTTGTGGTGAAGGGGCTTGTATAACTCAATGAAGCTATAAACTATTCCCTGCAGGGCCACCCAAGATGGATAGTCATAGTTGACAAAAAGTGACCCATTGGAGAAGGGAATGGCAAACCACTCCAGTATTCTTTCCTCAAGAACCTCACAAACAGTATGAAAAGGCAGAAAAATATGACACTGGCAGATGAATCCCCTAGGTCATGCTTCTCCAACATGCTACTGAGAAAGCGTGAAGGGTGACTATTAATATTTCCAGAAAGAATGAAGAGGCTGGGCCAAACTGGAAATGACACCCAGCTGTGAATGTGCCTGGTGGTGAAAGTAAAGGCTGATGCTTTAAAGAACAATATTGCATAGGAATCTAGAATGTTAGGTCCATGAACCAAGGTAGGTTTGACGTGGTTAAGCAGGAGATGGCGAGTGAACATCAACATCTTAGGAATCAGTGAACTAAAATGGGCAGGAATGGGTGAATTTAACTTAGATGACCATTATATCTACTACTGTGGGTAAGAATCCCTTAGAAGAAATGGAGTAGCTCTCATAGTCAACAAGAGTCCAATATGCAGCACTTGGGTCCAATCTCAAAAGCGACAAATGACCTTGGTTTGTATCCAAGGCAAATTATTCAGCATCACAGTAATCCAAGTCTATGCCCTGACCACTAATGATGAAGAAGTTGAAATAAACAATTCTATGAAGACCTACAAGGTCTTTTAGAACTACCCCCCCCCCACCCCCCAAAAAAAGTCCTTTACATCATAAGGGATTGGAATGCAAAATTAGGAAGTCAAAAGGTATTTGGAGTAACAGTCAAGTTTGACCTTGGAGTACAAAATGAAGCAGGACAAAGGTTACTAGAGTTTTGTCAAGAGAACACACTGGTCAGAGCAGACACCCTCTTGCAACAACACAAGAGACAACTCTATACATGGACATCACCAGAAGGTCAACATTGAAATCAGATTGATTATATTCTTTGCACCTGGTGATGAAGAAGTTCTATCCAGCCAATAAAAACAAGACCTGAAGCTGAATATGGCTCAGATCATAAGCTCTGTATTGCAAAATTCACGCTTAAATTGAAGAAAGTAGGGTAAACCACTAGGCCACTCAGGTATGACCTAAATTAATTCCCTTAATATTATACAGAGGAGATGACAAATAAATTCAAGGGATTAGATCTGGTAGACAGAGTGTTTGAAGAACTATGGACAGAGGTTCATAACACTGCACAGGAGGCTGTGACCAAAACCAACCATAAAAAAAAGAAATGCAAGAGGGCAAAGTGGTTGTCTGAGGAGGATTTACAAAGAGCTGAAAAGAAGAGACGTGAAAGATGAAAGGGAGAGATATATCCAACTGAATGCAGAGTTTCAGAGAACAGCAAGTAGAGATAAGAAAACCTTCTTAAGCGAACAATGCAAAGAAATAGAGGAAAACAACAGAATTGAAAGACTAGAAATCACTTCGAGAAAATTGGAAACATCAAGGAAATATTTCATGGAAGAGTGGGCACAGTAAAAGACAGAAATGGTAGGAACTTAACAGATGAAAAAGAGTTTAGAAGTGGCAAGAATACAAAGAACTATACAGAAAAAGTTTTAACAACACAGGTAACACGATAGTGGGTCATTCAACTAGAGCCAAATATCCTGGAGTGTGAAGTAAAGTTGGCCTTAAGAAGCTTTACTATGAACAAAGCTAGTGGAGGTGATGGATTTTCAGCTGAGCTATTTCAAATCCTAAAAGACGATGCTGTTAAAGTGGTGCATGCAACATGTTAACAAATTTGGAAAAGTCAGCAGTGCCCACAGACTGGAAAAGGTCAGTTTTCATTCCAGTCCCAAAGAAGGGCAATGCCAAAGAATGATCAAATTACCGTGCAATTGCACTCATTTCAGATCCTAGCAAAATTATACTCAAAATCTTTCAAGTAGGCTCCAGCAATACATAAACAAAGAACTTTCAGAAGTTTAAGCTGGATTTAGAAAAGGCAAAAAATCAGAGGTCAAATTGCCAACATTTGTTGGATCATATGATGCTGAAGCTAAACTTCCAATACTTTGGCCACCTGATGTGAAGAACTGACTCATTAGAAAAGACACTGATGCTGGGAAAGATTGAAAGCAGAAGGAGAAGGAGATGACAGAGGATGAAATGGTTGGATGGCATCACAGGCTCGATGGACATGACTCTGAGCAAGCTCCGGGGGTTGGTGATGGACAGGAAAGCTGGTGTGTTGCAGCCCATGGGGTTGCAGAGTCAGACACGACTGAGCAACTGAACTAAACTGTTGGATCATAGAAAAAGCAAGAAAATTCCAGAAAAACACCTACTTCTGCTTCATTGACTACACCAAAGCCTTTGACTGTGTGGATCTCAACAAACTGTTGAAAATTCTTAAAATGATGGGAATATCAGACCACCTTACCTGTTTCCTAAGAAACCTCTATGCCAGTCGAGAAGAAATGGTTTGAACCAGACATGAAACAAATGACGGGTTCCAAATTGGGAAAGGAGTATGACAAGGCTGTATAATGTCACCCTTCTTATTTAACTTATATGCAGTGTGCATCATGGAAAATACTGAGCAAGATGAGTCACAAGCTAGAATCAAGATTGCCAGGAGAAATATCAACAACCTCAGATATGCAGTCAATACCGCTTTAATGGCAGAAAGTGAAGAGGAACAAAAGAGCCTCTTGATGAGGGTGAAATAAGAGAGTGAAAAAGCTGGCTGACAACTCAATATTCAAAAAACTAAGATCATGATACCTGGTACCATCACTTCATGGCAAATGGATGGGGAAAAATTTGAAGCAGTGACAGATTTTATTTTCTTGGGCTCCGAAATCACTGCAGACTATGACTGCAGCTATGAAATTTTAAGACGCATGCTCCTTGGAAGGAAAGCTATAACAAACATAGAAAGTGAAAGTGAGAGCCGCTCAGTCATGTCCGACTCTTTGCACTCCCATGGACTATACAGTCCGTGGAATTCTCTAGGCCAGAATACTGCAGTGGGTAGCCTATCCTTTCTCCAGCAGATCTCCCCAATCCAGGAATCAAACTGGGGTCCCCTGCATTGCAGGTGCATTCTTTATCATCTGAGCTATCAGGGAAGCCCAACCAGAGCATTGGACCAGGGACCGGAACCCTGGACCCTCAAATTAAAAGTCTGATGCTCTACTGGTTGAGCTCTCTGGGTAAACCTCCATGTAATCAAAGCTATGGCTTTTCCAGTAGTCATGTATGGAGGTGAGGGTTGGATCATAAAGAAGGCTGAGCGCTGAAGAATTGATGCTTTCCAATTGTGGTGCTAGAGATGGTTCCTGAGAGTCCCTTGGACAGCAAGGATATCAAACCAGTCAGTCCTAAAAGAAATCAACCCTGAATATCCATTGGAAGGATTGATACTGGAGCAGAAGCTCCAATAATTCGGCCACCTAATGTGAAGAGCCAACTCACATTAAAAGAGCCAACTCACATTACTGGGAAAGATTGAAGCAAAAGGAGAAGAGGGTGACAGAGAATGAGATGGTTAGTTTTTTGAATATTGAGTTAGATAGTATCACCTACCCAATTTGAGCAAACTCCAGGAGATAGTAAAAGACACGGAAGTCTGGTATGTTGCAGTCCATGCGGTCGCAAAGCGTTGGACATACTTTAGCAACTGAACAACAACAGATCAAATATAGATTCAGTTAGTCATATCTCAAGGGTAGCACTTTTTTTTTTTAATCACTTAGGCTATATTTAACTTGTAGCTAGTTTGTTTTAGGGTTAAAACAGAATTTCCATGTCAATCAATACGCATTGACATAAATTAATAGTAGGACAACCCTTAATCTGGACTAAGCAATAATGTGAATTTAAATGCAACACTTTTGCAAAATGATGTGTATTTGCACTTTGTTGTTCAATAGCTCAGTCATGTCCGACACTCTGCAATCCAACAGACTGAAGCACGCCAGGCTTCCCTGTCCTTCACCAACTCCTAAAGCTTGCTCAAACTCATGCCCATTGAGTTGGCCATGCCATCCAAACATCTCATCCTCTGTCATCCCCTTCTCCTGACTTCTATCTGTCCCACTATCAGGATCATTTCCAGTGAGTCAGCTCTTTGCATCAGTTGGCCAAAGTATTTACGCTTTAATTGGTATTTAATTAATTAGTCTGGAAATTAATGTTACATGGTGAATTTAGTAAATGGCTAAGATTTTTTCCTGGTTGAATCCCATTTATGTCTCATATTATGTTAAAGATACAAATGAAACTAATTTATATATTTGTATGGATGGCATAGCTGCTAAGATTCCAGTAGGAAACAGGTGGCCCTCAAAGTATTTACGTGAAGTGAGTTTCAGAGGAGGGACTCTACACAGAGAATGTGAAATTCAGGACACTTAGGAGAGACATCACCCAGGGATTAGTAACAATAGGAACCCAGTATCACTCTGAGTGAGTCAAGGAGAAGAAGCACTGTTTAGGAGAGTGCAGCACGCTAGATATGTGGAAGATGGATAGCAAATAGGAGCTGCAGGCATAGAGAAAGGGAGTCACTGTCAGAACAATAAGTAATTACCCACACAACTCTTTCCTCATAGCTTTCTTCTCCTTCAAGTGCCTCACAATGGCTGAACCCAACATAAAGCCAGAGGACAGGGAAACCTACAAAGATTCAAACTCCCAGGGTACAGAACAGAGCAAAGAAGATCTGAGATTGAATAAGGTATCTGGTGATGAGAAATGTGGGAAAATAGAAAATAAAAACCACAGATGAATAAAATGTGATTGGATTGCTGGCTTAAATTTTAAAGTGCCTGATAGTGATGCTACAAAAGAGATAAAACTTTTCTTTATGGTAACTGTTTTACTATATGCATGAAATTGCTTCATCCACCACATTTCAGTTTTAAGTATTTTTTAATTCATACCAATGCATGCAATAAAATGCAATTACAGCTCAATTAAAACTTCTGTGCAATTAAAGCACATTGAAAATAAATAGTACAAAACAAATCTTTGGTATTGTTTTTGCTTGCATTTATTGGGATTTTGATGCTTTTCAGTTCCAATCTGTTACAAATATGTGGAAAATAGATAAGTTTGCTATGTAGTTTACCCAATAAATAAATCATAATAAATCACCCATAAGATTACTGCATTTAAATTGTACATAAAAACTTGGGATTTGAAATGACAAAAAACAGGTTAAAAATAAACATTTGTACATTCAAGTTGAAGGGTATATGCACTGAAGTTTTGATAGCTATTGTTTTTTTGTTTTTTTTTAATGAAGAAATTGAAGGAACTCAAGAACTCTAAAAATGTTCAAAGATGTTTTGGACGTTGAAATAGGTAAATGAATGTAAGGATAATGATACTGAATAAAACATCTGCTTTCATTGTCAATCGAAATAACAAATGCTAAATATGCACTTGTCTTCTAGGTTATACTGGGTTGGAATCAGGGCAGCTTATTAAGGAATAAACTATTTCCTTGATCCCTATTATATTAAAGAAGTCAAAGTATAAGGTTAAATGGTGTTAGCACACAAAGATATCTGCAATATTAGTTTCCATTTATAGTATGCTTATAATTTCTATGAGGAGATGAAACTTTAGGACATAGCTCACAAACACACAATGGGATAATGTAAGAGTTGGATAAAGAATCAGAATTAAATGATTAATAGGAAATAATTTAAGAGGAAGTGGCATTTGCACTGAAACTCAACAGGTATATAATAGTGAGCTAGAAAGAGGAGGGCGTTCAAATAATGGCAAACAGATAAAGGAACTATGGACTGGTTCCAAATAGGGAAAAGAGTATGTCAAGGCTGTATATTATCACCCTGCTTATTTAACTTATATGCAGAGTACATTATGCAAAATGTCAGACTGGATGAAGCACAAGCTGGAATTAAGATTGCTGGGAGAAATGTCCATAACCTAAGATACGCAGGTGACACCACCCTTATGGCATAAAGCGAAGAAGAACTAAAGAGCCTCTTGATGAAAATGAAAGAGGACAGTTATCTTTTTAGAATTGGGATTTTAAAGGAAAGTCGTATCTACTGTGTATAGATAACATGGTAAAAACAAATCTAATTGCGAGTAACCTTACAGTGACGATCACCTAAAAGGTGTAATCTGGAGTTTATCCCACAGGAAATGGGAAGCCATTGAAACTATTTCTATAGAGAAAGGGTCTATTGAAAGAGTTTTAGGATGAACTGAGACAGTTAGAGAAAAGAAGCAGCGAATAATACATTCCCAGAGGGATATGGAGGAACTAACAAAAAAATTAATGGTAATGAAAAAAGGTGGGGGGGGGGATATCAGAAATATTTAGAAAAGATAAGGTAGACTTACTCTTTGTTTAGAAGCAGACAACAGTGAAGGATAGAGAGTTAAAGATGACTTCAAGATATCAAGCCGTGAGGATTAGAATAATGTCAGCCTTGGGAAAATCAGAATGCTCAGAAGGCCCTAAAGAAGGAGTTCGAACGTCCTTGGCTCAGATGCAGCCGCACCAGGAGCAGCTCTGGAGAGGAAAATTCTGTTTCTGAACTTTTTTCAGAAATCTGCAGACCATGTGGTAACACCAGGGAAGTTTTTACCTATTGCATTCAGTAGTCCCAACCTGAATCTCCCAGGCAGTCTTAGAGAGGTTTTAGCCTCAGATTAAGGAAGTGTTTCTTAGAATTATGTTCAAGCTTATATCATATTACACAATTATTTTGAGTGTGCTAAGATCCTAAAGGTTCTGAAAAGCAGGACAGACATAGGGGTGACGGTGGTAGTGGGAAGGGAATAGAAGAGGATGGACATCTCACCTTTCTCCCAGCTGTTTACAAACTAGATCTGAGTTGAAGATTCAGATTTTCCATTTCTATTTCATTAATATCAGAGCCATTTACAAAATTCTAACTTCTGGGAAAAATATGTTGATCTTTTTAAAGTGAGTTATAGCAAAATACTAAGTCTAATGGAAAAACTTTCAACATGGACATCAATTATGTGAACAAAAAAAGATTAAAAAATATTTAAAATTTGCTTGTATGACTTCACAGGAGAAGTACCTCTAAAAAATCACATAGGTAACATATATAACACAGAAGGAATCAAAGACATTAATTGACTAAAAAAAGGCATTACAGTGTAGTTTCAGATGCTGACTCAGGAACTTTTTTTTTTTTCCTTATAGTTGTTCTTATGGTGCTAATAATTTTTGTTGTAAACAGGGAAGACATCGCATATCTGTGGATATCTAACTCTTCTCACAGGACTGTTTTAAGGACAACATGGAAAAAGAATTTAACTGATTTGGAGACATAAAACCATATACAATCACGATCCTCTCTACAGAGAGAGTATTTATAGCTTTTCTAGTCACTGGATACTGGTGATATATTTAACAAAATTCAATCAGTATCCAGCAAGGAAATCAGAGCTCAAGCTTGACAGTTTGAAAGAGTACTTAAAATGCAGAAGTGGTTGCTAAAATCTTGAATGGGTGAAGGCCAAAATGGTCTATATAAGGCAAATCAGAGATTATGATGTGTCTATCTGATAGTCACACTTTATGGGATTAGAGGTGTGAAAAGAAGAGTTGGTGTTACAGATCCTGGGATCTGGGACTATGAGATGGCTTCTTGCTTAGAAGGAGGGAGGATTATGAAAAGGGGCTTTTTATTGGAAGTCAAAACACCTGAGGAGATACAACCACTGCTGGGGATGCTGCCTGAAGCAGAAAAGTTGGGGAGAAATCTCCTGAATTCTTTATCCTTCCTGCCAGTGCCTCTTGTTGGTGGAGCCTACATAGAAGCTTGTTGACAAGGAAAGTGAAAGTGAAAGTCTCTCAGTCTTATACCACTCTTTACAACCCCATGGAATACTCCGGGTCAGATACTGTAGTGGGTAACCTTTTCCTTCTCCAGGGGATCTTCTCAACCCAGGGATCAAACCCAGGTTTCCCACCCTGCGGGCAGATGCCACAAAGGAAGCTCAAGAACACTGGAGTGGGTAGCCTGTCTCTTCTCCAGGGGATCTTCCCGACCCAGGAATCGAACCAGGGTCTCCCTCATTGTGGGTGGATTCTTTACCAACTGAACTATCAAGGAAGCTCAGACAAGGTAGATCACAGACATAGGCTCACTACAAAAGAGGGCAGACAGAGATGGCTGAGGATTGGACCTGAGAGCAAATTATCATCAAAGGTAGGAAAAAAAAACAAAAACTGAATTAAATTCTAAGTAGAAATTATCTAGTCTAGTTAAGAAACAAAAGCCTAAAATCAGTAAAATTACACTACCTTGCCTTGTTTAAGTAGATTAAGGGCCTTGACCATGACCAAGCTTTGTCAATACAGCTTCCACACATAACTGAAACTCTTCTCTTTAGTTCAGGCAATAATTCTCTCTTATCTAGAAGAGTTTAATAATCTCCAACACCTCTAGCATATCATTCACACTATTACTAGATGAGTGATGATGAGTGATGCTCTAATTAAAATCTCTACATTCACTTACCATTATGTTGACTGTAGGAAGATGACCAAAAGACTTAGCAAGTCATTTCACAGTGTCCAAAATTTAACCTTGTCTATTGCCATGAGCTGTCTTACGATGAGTGGACTCAAATTTACCAGCTGCCCCAAACTATTTACATTTCCAAAAAGTACCATCATATGTCTCACTAATAAGCCTATTCTTATAATAAGCCTATTCTTACATTCTTACAATATTCCCATATTGGAATATCTCCTATCACCTTGCCCAAACTAGCTAACACATATTCATATTTTAATTCTTAGTTCATGTGTTAGATTATCTATGAAGTATTTCCTGAAACCATCTTGCTAAGCAAACATGATCACCACTGCTTTGTGGCACTACTGCCTCTTGTAATTCTGCAATAATAATTGTAATGGTAGTTGTAGGATGTCCCGTCTGATGTTAAAACTGAATTTTTAATTTGTTCTTTACTTTAGAGAGGCAGAAACTGAACAATTTTAAAAGGAAAGCCTTTCAGATGATGGATAAAATCAACTTAGAGAGTCTAGAGATCTTTTCCATCAGAAGAGTAATGTAGGATCACAGATTTAAGGGTAACCTCCGTGGATGATGAAAAAGTAATCCAGATTTCAAGGAAAGAGGATTGCCAGGGAGATAAGGAGGGCATGACTACTGGGATTTACAGATGTTACAACATTATTAAATTCTGAAACAATACTCTTGGGGTAAGCTGGCATTCTGATACCTTTGAAAGAAAATCCATACATCTGTACTATAGTCTTGAAAAACCAGCCATGGTCACAGCAGAAGTTCGCGATGAGATGAATGACTTCCTCAGTGAAGAACTATTAAAACATTGGCTAAAAAATATTCACCAGTGAGAAATGACTCTAAAACTGACACAATTATCTTCAGTTCATATGTAGAGGGTGTCAGTAGCTATGGAATCAAGAAGCAATGGCAGAAGTGGACAATTCAGATTCTAATTGGCCCTCTGCTTTGTTACAGTTGCTGGAGTGACTCCCTCATTTTTAGGCTCTGTAAGGAGGAATTAGAGTAAGTGCAAGCGGAGTTACCAAGATACAGCCTACCAATGGGACCATTATAGATTTGAGCAACTAAATAGAAAATTAAATAAATATGTTCACAGTTTTTATGTTGAAGTTAGTACTGCTAAAAAGTATACCATTAATTATTATTTAATTATGATGCATTGTTTACATGTCTACACCATTTTCTCAATTATAATTTTTTGAGAATAAGATATAGATTAGTGTCTCAAATGTCCTCCCATGTTTGGAAACTATTTGAGAATAAGTAAAATTGTTACTAAAAAAGAAACTGTCAATAAGTAAATAAATCATTACACTGATCATATGAAGGCAAATTCAAAGAGGACAATTATACTAACATTTCCTTTATGTATGTTGCTTTAAAAAAAGAGAAAAATCAAAGCAAAAGAATTATAAGCAGATTCAGTGACAAATTATAAGGTGAAAGAGTTGAATTACATAGTAGAATGTAGCAAACTATAGTTTTAGCTATTCTTACTCATGCTAAATATAGTTGATAACAATAATTATCTTCTCTAGGCTCCACAGTCAAGGTACATCACTCATTATCTGATTCATTCATTTACTAATCAGTTCAGTTCAGTTCAGTCGCTCAGTCATTTCTGACTCTGCAACCCCATGAACCGCAGCTGCCAGGCCTCCCTGTCCATCACAAACTCCCGGAGTTTACTCAAACCCATGTCCATTGAGTCGGTGATGCTATCCAACCATCTCATCCTCTGTTGTCCCCTTCTCCTCCTGCCCTCAATCTTTCCCAGCATCAGGGTTTTTTCAAATGAGTCAGCTCTTCTCATCAGGTGGCCAAAGTATTGGAGTTTCAGCTTCAACATCAGTCCTTCCAATGAAAACCCCGGACTGACTGATCTCCTTTAGGATGGACTGGTTGGATCTCCTTGCAGTCCAAGGGACTCTCAAGAGTCTTCTCCAACACCACAGTTCAAAAGCATCTTCTTCAGTGCTCAGCTTTCTTTATAGTCCAATTCTCACATCCATACATGACCACTGGAAAAACCGTAGCCCTGACTAGACAGATGGACCTTTGTTGAAAAAGTAATGTCTCTGCTCTAGGTTGGTCATAACTTTCCTTCCAAGGAGTAAGTGTCTTTTAATTTCATGGGTGCAATCACCATCTGCAGTGATTTTGGAGCCCAGAAAAAGAAATTCAGCCACTGTTTCCACTATTTCCCCATCTATTTGCCATGAAGTGATGGGACCAGATGCCATGATCTTAGTTTTCTGAATGTTGAGCTTTAAGCCAACTTTTTCACTCTACTCTTTCACTTGCATCAAGAGGCCCTTTAGTTCTTCTTCATTTTCTGCCATAAGGGTGGTGTCATCTGCTTATCTGAGGTTATTGGTATTTCTCCCAGGAATCTGGATTCCAGCTTGTGCTCCCTCCAGCCAGAGTTCCTCATGATGTACTCTGCATATAAGTTAAATAAGCAGGGTGACAATATACAGCCTTGACATACTCTTTTCCCTATTTGGAACCAGTCTGTTGTTCCATGTCCAGTTCTAACTGTTGCTTCCTGACCGGCATACAGCTTTCTCAAGAGGCAGGTCAGGTGGTATGGTAGTCCCATCTCTTTCAGAATTTTCCAGTTTATTGTGATCCACACAGTGAAAGTCTTTGGCATAATCAGTAAAGCAGAAATAGATGTTTTTCTGGAACTCTCTTGCTTTTTCGATGATCCAGCGGATCATCTTGATCTGGTTCCTTGGCAACTTGATCTCTGGTTCCTCTGCCTTTTCTAAAACCAGCTTGAACATCTGGAAATTCACGGTTCACGTATTGCTGAAGCCTGGCTTGGAGAATTTTGAGCATTACTTTACTTGCGTGTGAGATGAGTGCAATTTTGTGATAGTTCGAGCATTCTTTGGCATTGCCTTTCTTTGGGATTGGAATGAAAACTGACCATTTCCAGTCCTGTGGTCACTGCTGAGTTTTCCAAATTTGCTGGCCTATTGAGTGCAGCACTTCCACAGCATCATCTTTTAGGATTTGAAATAGCTCACCTGGAATTCCATCACCTCCACTCACTTTGTTCGTAGTGATGCTTTCTAAGGCCCACTTGACTTCACACTCCAGGATGTCTGGCTCTAGGTGAGTGATCATACCATCGTGATTATCTGGGTCGTGAAGATCTTTTTTGTACAGTTCTTTTGTGTTTTCTTGCCACCTCTTAATATCTTCTGCTTCTGCTAGGTCCCTACCATTTCTGTCCTTTATTGAGCCCATCTTTGCATGAAATGTTCCCTTAGGATCTCTAATTTTCTTGAAGAGATCACTAGTCTTTCCCATTCTATTGTCTTCCTCTATTTCTTTGCATTGATCACTGAGGAAGGCTTTCTTATCTCTCCTTGCTATTCTTTGGACCTCTGAATTCAAATGGGTATATCTTTCCTTTTCTCCTTTGCTTTTCACTTCTCTTCTTGTCACAGCTATATGTAAGGCCTCCTCAGACAGCCATTTTGCCTTTTGCATTTCTTTTTTCTAATAACACTTAATAAATGTGAGATTACTCAATTTATGTGTGGGAAATTTTTTAAAACTATTGTAATCTCTGGATATCTATGAACTTGCAACATCACCCCAGTTTTGCATGAATGAAGTCAAAGACTAAATAACAGATACCATAAAAGAAGAGATGAAGGATACTGTTAAGTTCCTTTAAAATATGATTTTGGTATCTATAGGCAAGACTCCTCACCAAATTTTCTCAGTAACAAATTACTATTTATAAAAAGGATGAACAGTAATAAAAGGCAGAGAGGACCAAGTGATGATGAAAGGAAAAAGCTTGAAGAAAATCATCTCAAGAACATGACCTGTTCTGAAGCCAGGGAACTGTACATACTTTCAATAGGAAAAAGGTCTGTTAATGAGAGAGTAAGAGATGAGTTAGAAAAAGCAATGTGGGGACTTCCCTGTGGCTCAAATGGTAAAAGAATCTGCCTGCAATGCAGGAGACCTGGATTCGATCCCCTGGAGAAGGGAATGGGAACTCACTCCAGTATTCTTGCCTGGAGAATTCCATGGACAGAGGAGCCTGGCAAGCTACAATCCACGGGGTCACAAAGAATCAGTACTGAGTGACTAACACACAGAGAAAAATCAATGTAACCCAAGTCACTAGAATAGCTTGTCTTTAGGCTTTAAATAAAAGTATTAGTGCAAATTTGAAAGGAAACTCGTCTTTTCCTCTGCATTTCTCTAGGGATTCAAAGAAAATTTACGTCTCTCGTGCTCACTTCTGATTCTAATTTTCTGCTTCTAATTTTCTGCTTCTACTTACTTCTTAATTTCTACCAGTTCTATTCTTTTTTAAATTTTCCTTTTGGAGGACACATGCCAATCACTTACAAAAGAATGAAAATGCAGGAGGCTTTTCTTGAAACATTAGAGTAACAGGTGGAATAAATTGTAGAGAGGCATAAGAAAGGTTTTAAATTAGATACCAGTAATCCCTGCTAGTAATAGTCAAAGCTTACTGAAACAAAACGAACCAAGAATTCAGTGGCTCAAGTAAAACAGAAGTTTATTTCAATTCCAAATACTAGTACAGAGATGAGTAGAATAGGACTAGTGTGGTAGTTCTATTATGTTCAAAAGATGGATTTTAGTGGTCATCATTTTCCAATCCATGGAAGGGGGAAGGAGAAAGCCCAGGCCAAGTGGGTGTCTTTTTCATACAGACAAACCATAAACTGAACACTTCTTGTCAAAACTCAGTTCTCCCATTAGTGTCTTGGTGGCATTTAGCTGCAAGAAAGGCTGGGAAATGTAGCTATTACTCTGGCAGCCAGGTGTCTAACTAAAATTTAGGAGATTCTATAATATCTCCAATAGAAGGGATACATTGGTCTCTCTTACACCCTGTCACATGAAAAATAACTAGTTTCTTGGTATTTTGCTAGGATTCTCCTGTCCTGCTATTTCCAAGATCTTCTCATTCTTCCTACTTCCATCAATAAGTGAATATATGTTCTTACTGTCATGCAAAGCAATTTTCTTGATTTTATCTCATTTTTGTCTTCTGAACAAGACCCTGAAGATTTCTTATCACATAGCAAAAAAGTGTACTTTTGTATTTTTCTTAACAAAGTATATATGCCCAAATGAATTATTTTGTTTCTCCCTTTGGAAGCAGAAATTCAGATGGTAAGTTCTACAGAGTAATTTCTTTTTCTCTGCTATCACAGATAAGGAACCTAATGTGGATGACTGGATGCAACTATAAGAAATCTGCACGTTAGGCAGTAGATTAAATGGAGTCCTTAAAAATTTCCATCAGTGGAGAGAATTTTCTACTTTAGAAGGAAAAAAAAGCCAGCATCCTATGCAGATTGATTGTAACAGGAGGGGTAAAACCTGGATCCATTCAGAAACACATGTATGTTCATAGTTCTTTATCATATTAAATATATCTTTACCATTGCTTCAAAAATTCTCTTTCTCCAAATCAGTTTTAATTAGTTTTTCCTGGTCTAGAATTATTTCCTTTTGTGCCTCTACTGAAAAGTACCTCATGAATATAACCCCACACAATTATTTTATTGATTAAATGAAAACAAGACATTCAGTTATTAAGCATTGTGCCTGAAAGTTTACAAATTACCAGAGATAGAAAGAATTAGTCTCTAACCATATAAAAGTTACAACCTAGTGGGAAGATAGCTAAAGAGAAAATCATGACACAATATAGAAGATACCTTACTTCTGTATTATAGAAGTCAACATGGATGCTGTAAGCTCACCCTAAACAGCACCTTTGAAAGAACTGGGAGATTTTCTTAGAGGAGTTGCTATCTGTGTTCTGTCTGGGGTATAGAAAAGAAATTTCTCCAAAGAGATGCGTACCTAGGCTAAAAAGAAGTTAGATATTAGTGACAGCATGAGATTGTATTGATTTGTATTTGGTCAAGGGGACAAATTAAAAGATGCCTGTTCCTTGAGAGAAAAGCTATGACAATCTTAGACAGCATATTCAAAAGCAGAGACATGACTTTGCTGACAAAGGTCCATATAGTAAATGCTGTTTTTCCCAGTGGTCATATACGGATGTGAGAGTTGAAGCATAAAGAAGACAGAATGCCAAAGAATTGAGGCTTTTGAACTGTGGTGCTGGAGAAAACTCTTCAGAGTCCCTTGGACAACAAGGAGATCAAACCACTCAATCATGAAGGAAATCAACCCTGAATGTTTATTGGAAGGACTAATGCTGAACCTGAAGCTCCAATACTTTGACCACCTGATATGAAGAGTCAACTCATTGGAAAAGACCCTGATGCTGGGAAATATTGGAAGCAGGAGGAAAATGGGGTGACAGAGGATGAGATGGTTGGATGGCATCATTGACTCGATGGACATGAGTGTGACAAACTCCAAGAGAGAGTGAAGGACAGGAAAGCCTGGTATGCCGCAGTTCATGGGATCACAAAGAGTCAGATGCAACTTAGCAAATGAACAACAGAGGGGACAATGAAGAACTACAGTGGTGATAGCTTTTAAGTTTTCCAAAATGCCCCAATAGAGAACTATTGATGGATTTTAAACAGTGAGTAAATTTTAAAAAAATTTCTTTTAGAAAAATCAACTTGGGAGGTATACAATTCAGACAACCTAAAGGCACAGTGACAAATTAAAGCACTATTGTGTAGTGGACTTGTGGTTGACTCCCCAAGATCCATATGGAGTAGCCATGGAGACTGGCTAACACTCTCAATCCATCACTAGATGCAACCACCATTAAAATTCCAATATATAAATATTTGTGGTATATTTTCATGTGATTAACATATATACTTTTATAATATGTAATTTGACTATACTGACATAATTTTTAAATATAAATAAACAACAGAACTCAACTCTGAGAGTCACACAGCAGTCAATATAAAAATTTTTAGAATTACATCAGGTTTAAAATCTCTACACAGAACGTCTCTATGGCTTTCCATCACTGAATAGAAACTTGTCTGCGATTTCAACAAAGCCCTCCTGATTTAAACAGAAGAGATTTTCTAATCTTAATTATTTTCACTTTCCACTCACTATTTGGATCAAGTCACTCTGGTGGCCATGACAGAGTAAATGCTGTTTTTCTCATGATTAACTATCCACTACCTAAAACAGCACCCAGTGAGCACTCAACAAACATTTGTGGAATAAATTCTGAAAGTGTATGTGCAGTACAAACCAGCTATCTAAATAAAAATAGTGTTTTTCTGATGTCACATTTACTGGGGAAAATTTGGATCAAAAGTCCATAGACTGCTCACACTGAAGTAGGTTTTCTCTCACACTCTGAGCTACCAGCTTTCTCTGAACATCCTAGAGGGCCATATTGATGTCATCCCATCTTAAAGAAACACTGAAAGTATTAGTCGCTCAGTCATGCCTCACTCTTTGCAAACCAATGGACTGTAGTCTGCCAGGCTTCTCTGTCCATGGAATTCTCCAGACAAGAATACTGGAGTAGGTAACCATTCCTTTCTCCAGGAAATCTTCCAGACTCAGGGATTGAATCTGGGTCTTCGGCATTGCAGGCAGATTCTTTGCCGTCTGAGTCACCAGGAAAGCCCATCTTAACATTGTTTTAAAGTGCCAAGATAAGAAAGCAAGAAAAATTTGGGACAGGAATTGACAAGTCTGGAATGACATAAACATTTATTGCTTAAAAAGAAACACCTTATCAGTCATTTTCTGTTGTTTTTTTTTTTTGTTGTTGTTGTTGTTTTTGCTACATTTACAAGGATTCCTTTTTAGTGAAATAGTGAAAAGAGATACTATACCATTACTGTCCTTAAATATCACTGTCATTTGAAATATCAAATTTTCTTGCTGGTTTCTAAGAATAAATGTTATATAAGTCATATTCCCAAGGAAGTACAATCAATTGGTCAGATTAAGCTTAATTGACAAAGTTATCAAAGTATGTCATTCATGTGGTAAAGGCCAAAGTTGTGACTCAGACAGTAACTGATATAGCATGTCATGTGTTTGGACTTCTTTATTAGGATTGATTAATGGAAGATGGAAGGGACAAGAACATGGAAGAGATGAGAGGGAAGGGAAATAATACTAAAGGTGTAGAAGCCAGCATGCATTAAAACAGTTTACCTGTAAAGAATTTGGCCAGCCTGGCTTAAAATTAGAAAATGTTAAATTAGTTTAAAAAAAAACAAAGAAATTGAAATTGTTCAATTCTGACCCTGGTCAAGGTCAGAATATGAAGGGTCTTAAATCAGGTCAAGATAAAAATGAAATAATTTCTGAATGACTGACTTACCCAGATTGAAAGCTGCAAGGATTTCTGTCAGTGCCCCTCCCACTTTTTTTTTTATCATTTGTATTAACCTACTTGTTGTTGTTCATTCACTAAGTTGTGTCTGACTCTTTGAGACCCCCATGGACTGCAGCACACCGGGCTTCCCTGTCCTTCACTATTTCCTGGAGTTTGCTCAAACTCATGTCCATTGAGTCAATGATGCCATCCAACCATCTCATCCTCTATCACCTCCTTCTCCTCCTGCCCTCAATCCTTCCTAGCATTAGGGTCTTTTCCAGTGAGTTGCCTCTTCGCATCAGGTGGCCAAAATATTGGGGCTTCAGGTTCAGCATCAGTCTTTCCAATGAATATTCAGGGTTGATTTCCTTTATGATTGAATGGTTTGATCTCCTTGCTCTCCAAGGGACTCTGAAGAACCTTCTCTAGCACCACAGTCTGAACTAACCTACTACTCAAATTATATTCAATCTACCCTAGAAAACGAAGGCAATGTATAAATAGCACATAAAATTTGGATTAACAAATCCAAATGTGGATTAACATTTGTATAGAATACAAAAAAATGAAATGTTTGTATCATTTTTTATGTTAAAAATTCATTTTGAGATTAGTACTCTGCTTTTTCTATTTTTCTGGGGAAGGGTGTGGGGGGTTTCACCAATGCTCTAGTGGGTAAAGAAACCACCTGCAATGCAGGAGACACAAGAGACATGAGTTCAATCCCTGGGTTGGGACGATCTCCTGGAGTAGGAAATGGAAACCCACTCCAGTATTCTTGCTTGAAAAATCCCATGGAGGAGGAGCCTGGAAGGTTACAGCCCATGGCGTTGCAAAAGAGTTGGATATGACTGAGCGACTAAGTGCACCACATAACGTTTAGAGATTGCAACTGAAATTGAGCTTCTATGAGAATGTAGTGTGCTTATTGCATAAAGTATACTATCTAGGTTATATGTAAAATGCCATAAAGAAATCTATTCGTTATTAACTAGAAGAATTAAAAGTTCACGGTCAGAGTGGAATTTTAAAACTCTCTGAAGTTTTAATTTTAGTGATGATTTTATATCCTAATCTTCCTTTAATAAATTATAGTTAAGATTTTACAACATTACTCATATTAATGGATTTTTCCCCTTCCTTTCTTTCTCTCTTCATTCTTCCTTCTATCCCTCCCACAGTTTTCCTCTCTTCTTGTTCTTTAGTTTTAATTGGAGGATAATTGCTTAAAAAGTGGTTTTAGTTTCTGCTGTACATAAATGAGTCAGCAATAAGTATAAGTATATCCTTCCTTCTTGAGCCTCCCTCCCACTTGGTCCATCCATCCCTCCAGGTCATCACAGAGCACTGAGCTCGATGAGCTTCCGGGGTGATACAGCAGCCTCCCACTAGATATCTATTTTATACATAGGAGTGTACACACATCAATGTGACCGTCTCAATTTGTCCTACCCTCTCCTTCCCCCAGTGTCTCCACAAGTCTATTTTCTATGTCTGTTCCTTTATTCCTGTACTGCAAATAGGTTCATAAGTACAATTTTTTAGATTCCATACATATCTGTTAATATATGATATATTTTTTTCTCTTTCTGGCTTGCTTCATTCTATATGACAGACTCTGGGTTCATCCACCTCACTACTTACTCAATTTCAGCCTCTCCTTTTTCTTCTCTTTCTTTCTTCCCACCCCTCACCCATCTCTCTCTCTCTCTTCTTCTCTCCCTCTTTCTTTCTCTTTCTTTCCTACAAATAAGAGAAGTATAACTTTGCAACCACCTTGCTTTCCACAGTGCCCTGAGAATTTGTTGAGGCACTTAGATTATTTTTCACACATATTCAAATTCAATTTGATGGTAGTTGAACACTGAAATTCCTGTATTTAAAAATTATTTTGGCCTCTAAAGCTTTATTTTTTGCATCTACCATCAAATAAATCTCTGTAACATTTATAACAATTAACATATACCCTGAATAACATGTTTAATCATCCCAGGTAGTATTAGTACATCAGTCGATTTTCTCTCGTAATCATCAGTGAAGTTATTTTTATGTAAATTTAAAATCTTTAGCTTTACTTTTGATTTCATATACTCCTATTTTTCACATTTTCAATATGTTTTTAAGATTTTTATAGATAATATCCACAAGTAGAAAACAGCTCAGTAGAAGAAATACCACGTAGGATGTCTCTCTCTGACCTTCCCATTGAAGCACTTGAGTCTCTGAGATTAGTACTTCAGTAACAGTGTGTTCACAAGTTGTTATTTGGTCATGGATGTTTCTATCATACTAGATTAATCTACAGAGGTTAGGACCTGCACTGGTTAAAATCCTTGAAAAAATGATAGGAAAAAAAATTATTTTTCTACAAAGACATCTCAAAGTAAACAAATCTGAAATAAAATCCTGAAATATTCAGCATGGCAAGTGAACTCTTTGAAGCACGCAAGATATCAGAGAGACACTGCCTTAGCCTATTTCAGCAACAAGAATGTGATGTTCAAGTAATATGCTGTTTTTACTCTCTGAGAAGCTATTTATATGTAAAATTAAACCATAGACAATCTTATTAAGTGGCATATACATAACACCATACACTTACTACAGTGGCTACATCCTGAAAATACCAAACACCAGCAAGGATGTAGAGCAAGAGGAATTCACAGCCAGTGCTGCCGCTGCTGCTGCTGCTAAGTCGCTCCAGTGGTAGCCGACTCTTTGCGACCCCGTAGACGGCAGCCCACCAGGCTCCTCTGTCCCTGGGATTCTCCAGACAGTGCTGGTAGGAGTGAATATTTGTACAATTTTGGAAAACTGGCATTACCTTCTAACATTAAACAAAACACATAATCTAAGGCCAAAAGTTTCACATAGATATGCAGAAATTCATATTCTGTGAAACAAAAGGCATGTACCATAATGTTTATAGAAACATCCACAAGAGACAAAAACAGGAAACACCCACACATTTGCTAACAGCAAAATGGATAAATTAATTGTAGTGTATTTACACAGTGGAACACCCCATAACAGAAAATGATCAAAGTATTACAACATAAAGCAATGTAGATCAATCTCCCAAGTGTCTTGTTGAGCAAAAGAAAAGAAAATGAAAAAAACAAATACAAAGAATATGTACCATATGATTCCATTAATATAAAATTCCAAGAAAAAAAATAAAGCATGACATTAAGTCAGCGCTTTGATCATTGGATTGGAGATGGGGATGGGGATTTAAAGAGCATGAGGGGGACACCTGGGGTGCAGGAAATGTTCTCTTTTTGTGCTAGATGGTGATTTCTAAGGCAGATTTACTTTGTGATAATTCATCAAGCTGTGTACACATTTGATTTGTTTATAAGTAGATGTTTTCAATATGCACCTTATACTCTGATAAAAAGCTTATTAAACATTCATTCATGAATAATATTTAGACAATATTATGATTTGTATGTTAGTGAAAAATTGCTGTGACTAGTAGATCAACATCTGTGTACACTTGAGGAAAGTTTTTATCATCATTTAAAAATATTTGGTGTGCACACTCAAACATATTCAACATTCACATGAGCAGGAAATCTCAACTAAGAAAACTCAATATGCACTTATAAACCAATAACAATAGAAGGTATGGATTTATATAATAGCCACGATCTTAAAATAGAAAATAAAAAGATAGTTCTATCCGAATTTTTGTCAATGCTTAGAAAGGTTTTAGCAGAGAAAAAGCTTGCAGTCTTTTGTTACTACTTACTTATGCAAAAAAAAAAAAAAAAAAAGGAAGAAAGAAACCCTGTCATTGTCCCTTTCATAAGAAAGGGAAGGTAATCATAAAAAAATGATCAATAGTAGTAACGTGTTTTATCATTCCAAACATCTTATTCACTTGTTTATCCTGGAAGCACTGCAGCCATGCTACAATTCCATGATTATCTTAGAGATTTGTAAGCTGAGAAGCTGCTTGGCATTTTGGCAATCACCTGATAGTGGAAGCAGTTCAAAGAACCCTCTCAAAGTATTTCTCCTTGGAGTAGGTGAAGGTCAATAGGGTTTGCCAAAGGATCATTTCAGGGTTAATAAAGGTAAGTAGCATGTTTACATGTCTATTTTAAAGAATAAAATTCAGGAACACCAAATGGAAGAGATCCATGGGGTGAGATATTGGGGGCTGGGAGACACAGTTTGGAAGTGCCACTCTCCAAGCATTTCAATGTGCTCACCAATACGAAGTTTGATATAACTGTATTTTAACATTGAGGGAAAAAAAGAAAAACAAAATAAAACCCTTATAACCTTATATAACAAAAGTAAATTTTGCAGTTGGAAGTTCAATATTCTAATTGGAAAAAATCAGAATTATTTTAAAAATGAAATACTTCAATATAACATATTTTCCAGAATTTGATAATTTCTTTTATAACTATGTAACATAAGGAAATTATATATATATATATATATATGCATATATATATATATATATGACTCTTGAACAACACTGGTATGGATTGCGCGGGTCCACTTATACATGGATTTTTTTTTTCAATAAATATGTACTACAGTACTACATGACCTTCAGTTGGTTGAATCCACTGTTGCAGAACCAGACATTTGGAGGCCCAACTGTAAAGTTATATGCAGATTTTCAGGTTCTCAGTGGTCAGTGTCCCTGATCCCTGGGTTGTACAAGGGTCAATGGTGGGGTTTTTAATTTTTCTTTTGTCAAGCTCAATGTGGAGCTGGCAGATCTCTTCCAGTTTATCATATGACTCCTATCATTTTTATAAAGCATGTCAGTTCAGTTCAGTTCAGTCGCCCAGTCGTGCCCGGCTCTTTGCAACCCCATGAACCGCAGCGCGCCAGGCCTCCCTGTCAATCACCAACCCACGGAGAGTTTACACAAATCCATGTCCATTGAGTCGCTGATGCCATCCAACTATCTCATCTTCTGTTGGCCCCTTCTCCTCCTGCCCTCAATCTTTCCCAGCATCAGGGTCTTTTCAAATGAGTCTGCTCTTCTCATCAGGTGGCCAAAGTATTGGAGTTTCAGCTTCAACATCAGTCCTTCCAATGAACACCCAGGATTGATCTCCCTTAGGATCGACTGGCTGGATCTCCTTGCAGTCCAAGGGACCCTCAAGAGTCTTCTCCAACACCACAGTTCAAAAGCATCAATTCTTCAGAAAGTGCTCAGCTTTATAATCCAACTCTCACATCCATACATGACTACTGGGAAAACCAAAGCCTTGACTAGATGGACCTTTGTTGACAAAGTAATGTCTCTGCTTTTTAATAGGCTGTCTAGGTTGGTCATAAAGCATGTCAGAATGCGAAAATTTTGCAAAGCACTACTGTAGAGAATTTAGGTATAATTCTCTTTGTGTGTGCATGTTATGTCTCTGAGTAGTGTCCTACTCTGAGTAGTGACCCCATGGATTGTAGCCTGCCAGGTTCCTCTGTCCATGGGATTCTCCAGGCAAGAATACTGGAGTGGGTTGCCATGACCTCCTTCAGGGAATCTTCCCAACCCAGGGGTCAAACCTGCATCTCATACAGCTCCTGTAATACAGGTGGATTCTTCATCACTGAGCCACCTGGGAAGCCCATAATTCCCTTCACACATGTGTGAACATTTGAAACCCTTGAAAGATTTTGCATGAGTTTTTCTTGCTAGATCATTTTGAATTTTGTTATTTCCATAATTTTCCTAAATTCTCCATCTCAAAATTATCTTTATTTAAAATTCTAGGAAAGTAGGATTTTTGTATTGTTTTTCACTACTTCATCCCATTTCCTATAATATGTCATTAAAACATGAATTGGTTGAATACACTGTCAAGTGAAGGCTTCCCTGGTGGCTCAGCCATAAAGAACTTGCCTGCCAATGCAAGGAGACTCAGGTTTGATTTCTGGGTGGAGAAGATCCCCTGGAGGAGGACAAGGCAACCCACTCCAGTATTCCTGCCTAGGGAATTCCATGCACAGAGGAGCCTGGTGGGCTACATTTCATGGAGTTGCAAAGAGTTGGATACAACTGAAGAGATTGAGCACACACACATGCACACGGTCTAATGAATGTAAAAATAATGTGCTTGATTTGACTACAGTTTTCTCAAGGTACTAGTTTTAGAAACATTTCAGAGTATAAACGAATATTAGACAATCCCTCCATGTCAACCATAGACAAGAATCAGGCATGCTATTTTAATATTTCTGATAATTCAGTGAAGATATTTTTTCATTCCTAAGTAAACCAAAGTGAGCCTTGACAGGTTTCCATGAACCTTACCAATCTTCTATTTCCTTGTTTTGTCCCTCATACTTTCAACATTGACATTATTTTCCACTTGCTTCCCTTTCTAGTAATTTTTTAACAAAACTTCTTTTCTAAGTTATTTCAAATCCAAGAGTTAATTGAATCCTGAAGACTACAGCATTGTTGTAAGAGTTTAAAATTAAAAGAACTTTATTCATCATGCTTATGTTTGCAGATACAAACTGGAGAAAACGCATGAATGCAGGTGAGCAATCTAAATACACAAAAAGTAGATTATTTTCTTCCTCTAGTTGTTTCAGCACACAAAATATCTGCTAGTATCAAGATTTATACCCTTTTCAGAAGGCTGATAGAATTAGTCATTGCTTTTCAGAAGTAATTATGAAGGACAGCTAAAATCCAGCCTCTTGCATCTTCGATCATGCCCAAAGCCTAAATCTCATGAAAGCTCTTTAAGTCAGAACAGGAAGCTTATGAGAATTTTCCTAACCAAAAGAAAAAAGTCTTAGCCTGAGGAAGATAAACAAAATGATTTTTTGCAGGCAGTCTGAAAAATATGCTTCATGCAATTATGATATGTACAGATATTTCAAAGATTCCAATTTACAGTCTTCAAACTTAACTTTAGAAAGTTTTTATAATTTATTATCAGTTTAAACTAAATTAATTTGAACTACTAGTTTTAAAAATAGATATTTTCTTATCTTTTATATACATCCAGCCTATTCTACCCTCAGTGACCTCAGATAAAATATTCTTTCCATTAAATGAAACTTGGTTTAAAAAAAAGTTATTTTAAAATCTAAGTTAGATGAATAAAAGTAAACTTCATCCTGCCATTTTTACTGTTGAAACTTAGAGCTACAGAGGGTTGCTCAGGAATATTCTGCTTTTAGAGAGTTTAATCAAGTTTGGAGGCCTGTGCGGAAGTTGACATCATAGAGCGGTGTAACGAATCCCCTTCCTGACGGGTGGTTGCACATGAAAGATCTTTGGAAAAGTAAATTTTGTTTTATTCCTAAGTGAGGAGTGTCTCTGATTTGCTTAGAGGAAACCATGAATCTTGAACTCACTTGTAAAAGATACAGGTTTTTATTTTATATGATGAATGCTATACTGCTGTAATCTATGCATTAGCAAACATTTTTTAATTGACAGTCATCTGGATACGGGGGGGAAGGGAAGGGTGGGACAAATTGAGAGAGTAGCATTGACATGTATACACTACCGTGTATAAAATAGATGGTTACTGGGAAGGTGTTATACAGCACAGGGGGCCCAAATCTGTGCTGTGATGACCTGTAGGGTGGGATGGAGGAAGTGGGAGGGAGGCTGAAGAGGAAGGGTTTATAGTTACATATATAACTGATTGACTTTGTTGTGCAGCAGAAACTAACACAACATTGTAAATCAATGATACTCCGATTAAAAGGGTTAACTTTAAAATATTAGCCAACTTTTAGATTCATGTCAATGTATGGCAAAAACCACTACAATATTGTAAAGTAATTAGCCTCCAACTAATAAAAATAAATGGTAAAATAAAATAAAATATTAGCCAACTTTTAAAAAGCACTTTGAAGATTGTGTCTTTTTAGCTTTCATGTTCAGCATCCATCTCTTCCTAGTTCTGTTTATGGTCCAAATTTTCAAATGATATACTTAGAGTGGACCATATCAAATAGATTCCTCATATCATTCCAAGTCATTTTAATACAAACTTTCTTCTATAAAAAGATTATTTTAACTTTTGGGGAGAGGTTTTAGTGAGGATATTTATACACAATCCATATTTTATATAATGATATCATAAGTGTAAAAATGGATCATACCACTTAGTTTTTCAATCATCAGGCAATGTATAAAGAATAAGAAAATAGCAAGGACCCATTTTTGTTTAAAAGAGATTCACTACAAATTTCTCACTGTCAGAAAATATTTTACAACTTGCTAACTCAAATCCATCATGCTTAATACTAAGCTTAGTTTCTCTTGTTCTATCTTCAATATAATAAAAATATTGATTACCATACTTTCAAAAAGCCCTTCATATATTCAAAGATTTATTAAATCATTCCTTCTTCAAAAGTTAAATTTCTAGTTTTTTACTGTTCTATACTTTATTCAACTCATCCCTTTCCTTGGAACACATTCCTATTTTATATTCCTCACTTTCTAGCTAACAAAAATTCATAATAGTATAACCATGAGAAATTTTCTGACTTAGGACTATTAATAAATTCAAAAACCATTGATAAAAGGTATATAGTATTTCACTGCATTGTATTTAATTAATAAGAAATGCTGATGGCATTTCCTTTCAGCAGATGTTTCTTTTAATCCTTGCCAAATTTTCTAAACACAGTTGAATTTTTTAACTTTTCCTTATAGTGTTTAAACAGTAGCTAATCTTACAGTTATTAACAGCAATAAAATTGTGTTAAGTAAAGGAATATATATTCTCAAAACTATTTTTGATAACTTTTCCTCTCTTGGGTAATATCCTTTTTTTAAATCTTAAAATCTATATTTATTCACAGGTAATTTTTAGGCAAGGATACTTTGTATACACCCTCCCAGTTCACCAAAGTAGAGTATTTTAACACTCTCTAACATTTTGTACCTTTAGATTTGAAATTTTCTGACAGTAGGGCATTGTTAGTATTTTTGTTTCTGGATATTTCTTCTGTAATTTAAGTCACCTGGTTGGTAGAGCTTAAAAAAGCATTTTCTTCCTAAATATAGAGGCTTCAAACAGAGGTAAACATTGGGGTGGCCAAATTCTGTTGGGTTGGCCAAGAGATACTACAGAAAAACCTGAACGAATTTTTGGCCAACTCAATAGAACACCATGCTTTTAAACTATTTTTCATCCATAAGAAAAGAAAGTGAAGTTGCTCAGTCATTTCTGACTCTGCGACCCCATGGACTGTAGCCTACCAGGCAGCTCTGTCCATGGGATTTTCCAGGCAAGAGTACTGGAGTGGATTGTCATTTCCTTCTCCAGGGGATCTTCCCAACACAGGGATTGAACCCAGGTCTCCCGCATTGTAGGCAGACACTTTACCGTCTAAACTACCAGGGAAGTCCCTTTTTCATCCATGGTATGCAGTTATATAAAATATAACATTTAAAGTAGTTATTCAATTATCACATAATTAAGAACAACATTTAAAATCAATCAGAACAAATATTTTATTGTTGTTTGCTAGAGCTAAAGAAAATTATATATGAATATATGAACACACACATATATGTGTGTGTGTGTATATATATATATATATATATATAAAGAGAGAGAGAGAGAGACTATTAGTTTCTCATATTTAATGTCCCTTCCTCAGTTAACAGACCCAAAGGTATTTCAGTATTGCAATATACTTACTTTAAATTTGACATTCTGTGGTCTTTATTAATGCTAAATGTGCCATGTCCAAAAACTTTTAGAACAATTTGCCAGGTAAAGAGTAGTCAGTTGGGACACACTTTTAGGCCCTATCTTTCTGTTGCCTGAAATAAGATGGAATATCCACTTTGGACATAAAACAATCTAGAACATGGAAACCAGTGTTATGGAAGAAAGAGCTGAAGAATGTAAGGTGCCTATGTTTCTGATTACCATTGAGTCACTTACTCTGTCTTGGTTTATGTGAAAGAAAACACAACCTTATGTTGAAGACATTTATTAAGAGTCAGGAAATACAATAAAAAGATCAGGGAACAAAACTGAAGGCCTTATTCCTTATTTAAAATTATGAGGCACAGTGGACACTGTGGAGACTTGCTTGGATTCTACCTCGACACTGAAGAACACATAACCCTCTGGTAGTCATCAGCTGCTGCCAAACTCCAAGAACTGCCCTTTGCAAGAAAGAGTCATCTTGCCTTGGGTCACATGTTTTTCTAGGGAGTAACTTGTATTCAGTGACTGGTTAATGCAGGTATGAGTCAATGCCTCAACTAAATAAACTCAATGCCACTGCCACTTGAGAACTCTCAGTGGTGTCTTCCAGGGCTTCTGTCAAGCTTTCATGACAACCTAGTCTTCTCCTCTGCCATCCTTTCTTCCTTCTCTTCTATGACAGGCTATGGTTGTCAGAGAACCTCCTAGTAAACTTGCTACTCAAAATCTCCATCTCAGAATCTGCTTACTAGAAAACCCAATCTCCAACAGTATAGCAGAAGGGTTAAAGATTGTATTGTAATATAGAGAATCTGGTTGCAATGGTGAGATGAGCATTAGCTTTACCCAAACAAGTTTCCTGTCTCTCGTAAGTATACATAGTATTTGGAGTTTGATATAAGAATAAAACAAAAATATGAAGAGTTAAAAGCAAGGTTTCAGATGTAGAGGACAAACTAGTGGCTACCAGTGGGGAGGGGTGAGATAAGCATATGGGATTAAGAGACACAAACTATGATGTAAAATGAATAAGGAACAAGGATATGTCACCCAGCACAAGGAAATATAAGCTATTATTTTGTAACAACTTTAAATGAAGTATAAATTATGAAAATACTGAATCTCTATAGTGTACGCCTGAAATTAATAAAGTGTTTTAAGTCAGCCATAGATCAATAAGGGGCTTCCTGGCTGGCTCAGTGGTAGAGAACCCACCTCCAATGCAGGAGACTCGGGACGATCCTCTGGAGAAGGAAATAGCAAAACACTCCATTATTCTCACCTGGGAGAACCCATGGACAGAGGAGTCTGGCCAGATAGAGTCCATGGGGTCACAAATGAGTCAGACACAACTTAGCAGATAAACAACAATGTACATCAAATATAAAATTTAAGTATAAAATAAAAGTAACGCTTCACCTTCCATTTATTATCTTACATTTTCCTGAATATTATATATCACGTGTACATAAAACTTTTATTTAAAAATTAACAACAGAAGTTAATGAAATTCAATAAATTTTTGAGCATGTGTTAAGATTAATGCACATCACTATGCACTGGGGAAAAACATGACATTTGAAACAAGTCCCTGGAGAGTTCATGACTGGATAAATGAAGTTGGTATATAAATAATCTTTAAAATGATATTCGCAAACTTATCATCAGTATCTCTAGAAAAAATAAACAGAAAAACAAGTTATTTCAAAAAAGTCTATGGTCCCCTTCTTCTTCTGAAATTATATACATGTTAGCAGAACATTTGAACAGCCATAATAAAGACTGCATCTTCCAGCCATCTCGGCAGGTATATCTGTTTCCATGAGGTTTTCCACAATGATGTGTGCACAGAAGTATAGCGTGGCAGTCTCTAGTGTCTTCATTGACATGATGGCACATGGCTTTCTGTAGCTACCCTTCCTACTAGCTAGAATGTGACCAATATTGCTGTTGCTTAGTCACTAAGTCTTGTCCAACTCTTTGTGACCCCATGGACTTAGGCCCACCAGGCTCCTCTGTACATGGGATTTCCAAGCAAGAATACTAGCTTAGGTTGCCATTTCCTTCTCCAGAAGATACTCCTAATAGTGCTTCAAAAATAGAAGGACTTGAGATCTCTGGCACATGAAGCACCAAAATAGCCCTAGACCTCTATTTCAGTTTTTTATATTGGAAATTTTATATTAGCAGTTATAAAGGACATGAACATGGCACATCTTATGCATAAATTATTTTCTTTACAAGCATATAAAAGTGTTCTCAAATATGAGAGCGTATATTCAATTCCTTTAGTAGTAGTAGTGTTAGTTGCTCAGTTGTGTCTGACTCTTTGTGACTCCACGGACTGTAACCTGTCAGGGTTCTCTGTCCATGGGGTTTCCCAGGCAAGAATAGTGAAGTGAGTTGCCATTCCCTTCTCCAGGGGATCTTCCCAACCTGGGGGTCGAACCCAGGTCTCCTGCATTGCAGGCAGATTCTTTACCATATGAGTTACAGGGTAGCCCCTATTCAATTCCTTCTGTTAGCACCAAAGGCTCATTTCTCTTTATTTTAGTGTTGTGTTAATGTACCAAGTGTACAGGTCACATTATTGCATCTTTCTATACTCAACCAGGCACCCCCAAGGGTGAAGTTTGCTCTTCAAGTCAATTGGGATGGTAACATTTACCCCTACTATTCTTGCCTCAAACTGCTACTTTTTTTTATAAGTAATATTCTGTGGATAAAGATGTGGTACTTACACAGAATGGAATATTACTCAGCCATAAGAAAGAAAGAAAGAATGTCATTTGCAATGACATGGATGGATCTAGAGGTTATCATATGGAGTGAAGTGAGGTCAGAGAGAGAAAGACAAACATCACATGATACTGCTTATATGTGGAAGCTAAAAAATCATACAAAAGAACTTATCTACAAAACAGAAATAGAGTTACAGATGTAGAAAACAATCTTATGGTTAATGCAGGAGAAAAGGAGGAGAGATAAATTGGGATATTGGGATTTAAATATATACATTACTATATATATAACTGATAACTAATAAGAACACACTATATAGCACAGGGAACTCTACTCAATACTCTGTAAGAACCTATATGGGAAAAAGAGAGTATATATGTGATTATATAACTGAATCACTTTGCAGGACATCTGAAACTAACACAACATTGTAAATAAACTACATGCTAATAAAAAATGAAAAGTAAAACATTTTTTAAAATAATATTCTTAAAATTAATGCTACAATAAGTACAATTTGCAATAAGACAGCCTGCAACAATATTCCCTGAAAAAACTACTTGGTGAGGGCCTCCTGAACATAGCAATCAGAGATGTGCTTTGCATTCAATTGTATTGTGACAATGAAATAATGCAAAAAAATACATGACACATAAATGAATAAAAATTTAAAACTTTATTTAAAAACATTTCCCCAAAATTTATTAATTCACTCAATAGGTAAGTATTCAGTGCCTATGTTGAGAAAGGCACTCATTTACTATTACATCAAATGGCTCATAAATCTTGTCTTGATATTACTAAGCTCTGGGGGAAGTGGAATTTGCAAGGGGTGTTCATATTTCTTAAGGACATAAATAGTATTTTTTTCCATCTAAAGGAAAAATGTTTACAACTGAAAACAGTATTTCTAGCTATTATTAGGAAATGATGCTTACTCATGCAGACAATTGAAATTCAAGAATTGACAGAGTTTAATGTTGTAGTCCTTGTGGTGTATTTCCACTCAAAGACAAGTGCAAACAGCACTGCAATATTAAAGGGCTTGTCTTCCCTGGATGTCAATGAACATTTCTCTGATAGACATTGTAGTTATGATTTGATATACATCTGTGTCTGGTGCCACTTAATCAAGTTAAGTTTTTCCCTTTCCATAAAATGTTTTGTGAATTTCACAGCAAAGTCATGTTGTTTTTTTTAATGCAAAATGACATTTCCATTCTTCTTGAGCAGTTACTGACATTTCCCCTTGAGCCTTCTTAAAGCTCTTTCCCCATAAATATCCTACCCCTCCTGAAATTGAGTTAAAAGTCATTCAATTTTTAATAAAAATCACTGCAATAAAATCAAGGTTTTCTAACTGAGGATTAAAATTATTCTAACCAAATGTGTACACTTCATACAAAAAAAAAAAAAACAATGTTTGCTGACAAGAGGCCTAAGGTATTATCTAATCCATCACTTTCCTTTCACAAGTTTAATAACTACTCTGAAAAGCCCTCTGTTGTTGAAGTAATATCCATCTTTTCAGTTCCAGTTTTATCATGCTAGAAATAAGGCAATGTTGGAATATTTTATATTGCCAAAACATATTTTTGAACCAACCAGTGACCTTATAATCACTTGAACTGCAAATTAATCACTTTTACGTGGCACAAAATTCTAAAAAGTGGGGCATTCTCTTGTAAACAAGTAATTGATAGACTAAATAAGATCAGCCCTATTTAAACTATTTTCTTTGTGTGCATAGAGTATTTTTCATTTCATTGAAATTGGAGACAACAATAAAAATCCAATTCAATAAGAGAATGTACATTTTTAAGTTTATCATACAACAGAGCTATGTGCATGTTTCTTTCTCTCTTTTTCTTTCACTCTTTCTTCTTTCATATAAATGTATACATGTGTGCATATATATGTGTGGGTCTATGTGTGAGAGTACATGGGTGTATGCATACATGGGGAGAAAGAGAGAGAGATTTAGTTTAAGGAATTGATTCATGTGATTCTGGAGGCTGGCAAGTCTAAAATTTGCAGGGAGCCTGGAGACCCAAGGAAGAGTTGATAGTATAGCTGAAGTTCAAAGACAGTCTGAATGCAGAATTCCTTCTTCCTCCAGAAACTAGTCTTTTCTCTTAAGGCCTTCAACTGATTGGATGAGGTCCACTTATAGAGAGTAATCTTCTATACTCAAACTCTACTGATTTCAAGGTTAATCTCATCTGAAAACTAGTTTCTAAACAACATTCAAATTGGTGTTTGACCAGATATCTAGGTACGATGGTCCATCCAAGTTGACGCACAAAATTAACATTAAGGCCTTCTTCTTTTCCTCTGTCTGCTTTCCCTCTTCTTTCTCCTTCCCCTCCTCCACTTCCTCCATTTATTCCTTCTCTTTCTCCTTCCTCTTCTTCCTCTAACATTATTTGGCTCCAATTTTCATTTTCTTTATGGAATATTCTTCTGATGAATATTAATACATTTTGCAGAAATTCACCAACATTTCCCCTTATGGACTAGTTCTTTTTTCCCCCTTAGATAGTCATTAAATACACTGGGTTTTCTTAGGCCAAGTGTTGAATAAGGTATTTATGGAAGGGAAAGTACAGAGTAGTGCATAACCAGAATTTCTCCTCTGCTATTTGGAGAAAGAGCATCCTTCCAACATGGCTCATTTGTGTGAATCCCTGTTAAATCCATCCCTGCTTCCCACAAGCAGGATAAGTAAAAGAGTGCTTCTCTAAACATCCTTGTGTGTTCCACTTCCCATAAATTTTGTCAAAAATTAAACATAGATTTCACATTTTAGAGTTCTCTCACCTTTGACAAAATTCAACACCCATTTATGATTAAAACTCTCCAGAAAGCAGGAATAGAAGGAACATACCTCAACATAATAAAGCTATATATGACAAATCCACAGCAAGCATTACCCTCGATGGTGAAAAACTGAAAGCATTTCCCCTAAAATCAGGAACAAGACAAGGGTGCCCACTCTCACCACTACTATTCAACATAGTTTTGGAAGTTTTGGCCACAGCAATCAGAGCAGAAAAAGAAGTAAAAGGAATCCACATAGGAAAAGAAGAAGTGAAACTCTTGCTGTTTGCAGATGACATGATCCTCTACATAGAAAACCCTAAAGACTCTACTGGAAAATTACTAGAGCTAATCAATGAATATAGTAAACTTGCATAATATAAAATTAACAAACAGAAATCCCTTGCATTCCTATATACTAACAATGAGAAAACAGAAAGAGAAATTAAGGAAACAATACCATTCACCATTGCAACAAAAAGAATAAAATACTTAGGAGTATATCTACCTAAAGAAACAAAAGACCTATACATAGAAAACTATAAAGCACTGATGAAAGAAATCAAAGAGGACACAAACAGATGGAGAAACATACCGTGTTCATGGATTGGAAGAATCAATATTGTCAGAATGGCTATTCTACCCAAAGCAAACTATAGATTCAATGCAATACCTATTAAGCTACCAACAGTATTTTTCACAGAACTAGAACAAATAATTTCTCAATCTGTATGGAAATACAGAAAACCTCAAATAGCCAAAGTAGTCTTGAGAAAGAAAAATGGAACTGGAGGAATTAACCTGCCTGACTTCAGACTATACTACAAAGCCACAGTCATCAAGACAGTATGGTACTAGCACAAAGACAGAAATATAGATCAGTGGAACAGAATAGAAAGCCCAGAGATAAATCCACGAACCTATGTATACCTTATCTTTGACAAAGGAGGCAAGGATATACAATGGAAAAAAGACAACCTCTTTGACAAGTGGTGCTGGGAAAACTGGTCAACCACTTATAAAAGAATGAAACTAGAACACTTTCTAACACCATACACAAAAATAAACTCAAAATGGATTAAAGATCTAAATGTAAGACCAGAAACTATAAAACTCCTAAAGGAGAACATAGGCAAAACCCTCTCTGACATAAATCACAGCAGGATCCTCTATGACCCACCTCCCAGAATATTGGAAATAAAAGCAAAAATAAACAAATGGGACCTAATGAAACTTAAAATCTTTTGCACAACAAAGGAAACTATAAACAAGGTGAAAAGACAGCCCTCAGATTGGGAGAAAATAATAGCAAACGAAGCAACAGACAAAGGACTAATCTCAAAAATATACAAGCAATTCCTGAAGCTCAATTCTAGAAAGATAAATGACCCAATCAAAAAATGGGCCAAAGAACTAAACAGACATTTCTCCAAAGAAGACATACAGATGGCTAACAAACACATGTAAAGATGCTCAACATCACTCATCATCAGAGAAACGCAAACCACAATGAGGTACCATTACACGCCAGTCAGGATGGCGGCTATCCAAAAGTCTACAAGCAATAAATGCTGGAGAGGGTGTGGAGAAAAGGGAACGCTCTTACACTGTTGGTGGGAATGCAAACTAGTACAGCCGCTATGGAGAACAGTGTGGAGATTTCTTAAAAAACTGGAAATAGAACTGCCATATGACCCAGCAATCCCACTTCTGGGCATACACACCGAGGAAACCAGATCTGAAAGAGATACGTGCACCCCAATGTTCATCGCAGCACTGTTTATAATAGCCAGGACATGGAAGCAACCTAGATGCCCATCAGCAGATGAATGGATAAGGAAGCTGTGGTACATATACACCATGGAATATTACTCAGCCATTAAAAAGAATTCATTTGAATCAGTTCTAATGAGATGGATGAAACTGGAGCCCCTTATACAGAGTGAAGTAAGCCAGAAAGATAAGACCATTACAGTATACTAACACATATATATGGAATTTAGAAAGATGGTAATGATAACCCTATATGCAAAACAGAAAAAGAGACACAGATGTACAGAACAGACTTCTGGACTCTGTGGGAGAAGGCGAGGGTGGGATGTTTCGAGAGAACAGCATGGAAACATGTATATTATCTATAGTGAAACAGATCACCAGCCCAGGTTGGATGCATGAGACAAGTGCTCGGGCCTGGTGCACTGGGAAGACTCAGAGGGATTGGGTAGAGAGGGAGGTGGGAGGAGGGACGGGATGGGGAATACATGTAAATCCATGGCTGATTCATGTCAATGTATGACAAAAACCACTACAATATTGTAAAGTAATTAGCCTCCAACTAATAAAAATAAATGAAAAAATAAAAATAAAAAAAATAGAGTTCTCTCACCTTAGAGTTCTAATATTTATGTTTTCTACTCTTATTGAACAAAACTCACATTCATGTTAAAATTATTAATAAGACACGGAACAATTTGTGGTCTAGTTAAATAAACTTGAAAGGACAGGGAGAAATTTAGAGATGATTGGACAATAGCAGTTGAAAATACAGGAGGATAATTTTGTTGTGTCAATAAAAGAGATTTTACTGAGCCAAAGAAGTTCAATATTGGGGGAGTTATGGTAGTACCATTATATATTCTTCTAGTAAGTTCATAATCAGTGTAAATAACTGAGGTGTTCAAGATTCAAGTAGCCTTATTTCGCTAAACTAGATGTCATAACTATGGAGTCTAGAACCAGGAACAACTAGTATATTTTTCATAGTAGTTTGAATGGACTATCTGGGGTTGTCATCTTTTGGGAAACTTCAGTACATTTTGCTCTCTAAAGCACTGCCTAAAAATAATGTCAGCAATTGTTATACAAAATTTATTTCAATTATATTTGAGAAGTTATAAATACATTCCCTCCTTTGAACCATGCATTAGAAGAATTGTGTAATGATAAACATAAATAAGGGGACAGATACAGTTAAAATAAGATACTTTCTAAGATTTTTAAATTAATTCAAGACAAGACTTATCTTACTTGCATGTTTGCAAGCAATCAGAAAGCTGTTTTTGGAAATATTCTTCATTTTCAGATTCTTACAGTTTTGCTAGCTGTATCAAAATTTAAAGGAATGTGGTATTTGCAATCCTTTATTAAAATCTAATCTTGAGACATTCTTGGCCTATTTTTAAAATTAAAAGTCCTCATAGTTCAGTGAAATTCAGCTAAATTTTTAGTGATTATATCTTTAGAGGAAACTTTTCTTATTTACCATTGAGCCATCACATCCCAGTTCATGTAGGTTAAAGAACTTTAATAACACAACCATTAAATACTGCAGCTTTTATTTCAAGTGCACTGGAACAGCATTCATAGTATACACTAATAAAAGGATCTATTCTAATAAAAATACACACAGAATCAATGAAATTGTTTCTAGCTCAGAAGTAAGTACCTTCTCCTTTACGCCACTGTGCCTTCACCAACACACAAAAGTATTCAATTGTTAGACTTTAGATGATGTTGATTTCAGCAACAGATATTTGGAATTAAGGGAGGTTGCACCATAGAACTGTGAAAAGACCTAGTCACTGGATTTATATAAGCTTATCACTAACTAGGTGATCATGATACTAACTAGTCAGTTAACTTCAGATTATTTAGAATTTTATAAAATTCTTAGCTTTGCATTAATATCATATTTGATTTAATTTTACCTATTCATATGACGGGCTTCCCTGGTGGCTCAGATGGTAAAGAATCTGCCTGCCATATGGGACATCTGGGTTTAATCCCTGGGTTGGGAACATCCCCTGGAGGAGGATATGGCAACCACTCCAGGACAGAGGAGCCTGGCGGGGTACAGAGTCGGACATAACTGAGCAACTAAATACAGCACATGTGTATCATGGCCAGTGCTTCTAGCTCTCTTATGTTGCCCCAGGTGAACCAGTCCTCATGTATTGGCTCTCATTAAAATGTCCCTTCTAAGGGTCCAGACTACTGGTTTACTTTAGCTCTCCGATGGGCTCAAGAAAATTATTATTTTGCAGTGTATTCAGATTTCTGTTATTGTTAAAATCAGAGCAATGGTCTTTCTAGATGTCTACATCTTGGGCAGAAATGGAACTAAATTCAACAATATTTAAGGAGTAGGTACTATAATAGCCAATAAATGTAATCATCTCATTAACAGATAATAAAGAGGAAAATCATACAACTATCTCAATAGAAGCAGTAAAAGCATTTGTTTAAATTCAAGATCGATTCATAATAGAAAAGTATAATAATTTATAAATAGGAAGAAAGATCCTTGATTTGCCTAAGATTAACTGCAAATAAACTACAGTAAGCACTACATTAGTTGTGAATGATTAAAGTCTTTCTTTCAGAGATTGCAAAAGAGACAAGTAGCTGTCATTACTTCTAGTCAGTGTGTACCTGAATGTCTCTTCAAAACAATAGGAGAAGAGAACCAAAATATATATTGGAAAAAAGCACAACTTACTATCCACAGATAAAATGATTGTGCATGATAAAAATACAAAATATCTAAAAGGTTCTATAGATAATTATTAGGAATTTGTTATTGCTGTTGCTCTGTCACTAAGTCATATCTGACCCTTTGTGACCCCATGAACTATAGTATGCCAGGCTCCTCTGTCCTTCACTATTTCCCAGAGTTAGCTCAAATTCATGTCCATTGGGTTGGTGATGCTACCTGACCATCTCATATTCTGCCACCCCTGTCTCCTTTAGTGTTCAATCTTTCGCAGAATCAGGTCTTTTCCAATGAGTCAGCTCTTCATATCATGTGGCTAAAATACTGTAGCCTCAGCTTTAACATCAGTCCTTCCAATGCATCTTCAGCATGGATTTCCTTTGGATTGAACAGTTTGGTCTTCTTGCTGTCCAGGGTACTCTCAAGAATCTTCTCCAACAACACAATTCAAAAACATCAACTCTTCAACTCTCAATCATCTTTATGGTCCAACTCTTACATCTATACATGATTACTGGAAAAATCATAGCTTTGACTATATGGAACTTTTTCTGCAAAGTGATTTCTTTGCTTTTTAATAAACTGTCTAGGTTTGTCATAGTTTTCCTTCTTAGAAGCAAGTATCTTTTAATTTCATGACAGCAGTCACCATCTGCATTGATTTTGGAGCCTAAGGAAAGTAAAATCTGTCATCATACCCACTTTTCCCCTTCTACTTGACATGAAGTGATGGGACCAGATGTCACGGTCTTAGTTTTTTGAATGTTTAGTTTTAAACCAGCTTTTTTTCTCTCCTCTTTCACCCTCATCAAGAGGCTCTTTGGATCTTCCAATTTCTGCCATAAGAGTGGTATCACCTGCATATCTGAGCTTGCTGATATTTCTCCCAGCAATCTTAATTTCAGATTGTGATTCATTCAGTGTGGCATTTCACATGATGTACACTGCATATAAATTAAATAAACAGGGTGACATATAAATTAAATACAGCACTGTCACACACCTTTCCCAATTTTGAACCAGTCAACTGTTCTATATCTGGTTCTAACTATTGCTCTTTGACCGTAAAATAGATTTCTCAGGAGACAGGTAAAGTAGTCTGATACTCCCAGGTGGCTCACTGGTAAAGAATCTGCCCTCAATGCAGGAAATGCAAGATATGTGTGTGTGATCCCTGGGTCAGGTGAGTCCCTTGGGGAAGGAAATAGCATCTACTCCAGTATTCTTGCCTGGAAAATTTCATGAACAGTGGAATCTAGTGGACTATAGTCCATAGGGTTACAAAGAGTCAGACAAGACTAAGCATGAAATTATTAAGAATAATAAATGAATTTATTAATTTTCTTTAGGTACAGGTCAATGTATTAAATTAGCCAATGTTTTTACATCACATTTATAAGAGAATCAAACCCAACAGATAACTAAAGAATAAATCTAATTCCTAATATCTGGATTAAAAATATAAAATTATATTCAGAGAAAATGTTAAAAGCTTAAACAAAGGATAACTATAGCATTTTCAAGCATTTAATTTATTAAAATTTTATGCTATATCATTTCCCCTCAATCAAGATATAAGCAGTTTCTTTCTACTTAAATTGAAAAGTTTACTAAAATTCATATATAAATGAAAATTATATGTCCAAAAATAGCCAGGAGGATCTTTAGAAAACCTGAGGCAATAATATAATTAGTCATTAATTTACACAACATTGCAGTAAAAGGATAGGAAAATAACCCAGTCAAAAAGTTAGAAAGCCACAGACATGGTCAATTTCCTTATGACAAAGGTTGTACTAAAAGCAGTGGGTAAATAATGGAATTTTAATTAAAAAGTACAAAATGAAATGGATTTCAAAAATATATTGATGATAAATAAATTTCTTAGAATTAAAATATAGGCAGTACACACTGACATTGGCATTAGCAATTTCATTTTGGATCTATCTCCTTAGGTATGGTAAACAAAAGCAAAAATAAATAAGTGAGATGTAATCAAACTTAAAAACTTTTGCACAGCAAAGGAAATCATAAACAAAACAAAAATGCAATCTAATGCATGGAAGAATGTAAATGATGTCCAATAAGAGGTTGATATCCAATATATAAAGAAATCATACAATTCAATATCGAAAAAAAAAAAAGCCCAGTAAAAAATATAGAGGATCTGAATAGGCATTTTTCCAAAGAAGATATGCAGATGGCCAACAGGGATATGAAAAGATGCTCACCATCACTAATCATCAGAGAAATGCGAATGAAAACCACAGTGAAATATCACCTCAATCTGGTCAGAATTACTACTGCAAAAAAGGACAGGAAATAACAAGTGTTGATGAAGTTGTGGAGTAAAGGGAATCCTAGCATATGGTTGGTGGAACTGTAAATTAATGTAGCAACAATGGAAAATAACAGAAGTAAAAATGACCCGGCAGTTTCACTCCTGGGTACACATCTGAATTAAAGAAAAAACATTAACTCAAAAAAATGCATTTCAATGTTCATAGTAGCATTATATATGCTAGCCAAGATATAAAAGCAACCTAAGTTGTCCCGCAACAGATGAAAGGATAAATAAGATGCAGAATATACACACGAAAGAATATTGTTCAGCCATAAAAATATGAAAATTTGCCATTTGCAATATGCTTGGACCTGGAGGGTATTATGCTTAGTGAAATAAGTCAGACAGAGAAAGACAACTCTGCACATTTTCACTTACATGTGAATCTAAAAAATAAAACAAATGAATATAACAAAACAGAGACAGACTCAGATACAGAGAATAAGCTGATGGTTACTAACAGAAAGAGGTATGGGAAAACGGACAAGATTGGTGAAGGAGATCAAGTGGTCCAAATGACAAGGTATGAAATAAGTAACTTACAATGATGTAATGGAAAGCATAGAGAATATAACCACAGTTCAATATGGAGCATAATCTATAAAATTATCTAACAACTATGTTGTACTCCTAAAACTAATATAACATATAACATCAACTATACTTCAGTAAAAAAAATAAAACATATGTGTTACATAATGTGTCTATACACACATTACTTACCAGTTTGGCTTTTAGGGGATCTTCCTCGCCCAGGGATCAAACCCAGGAATACTGCATTGCACGCAGATTTTCTTACTGTCTGAACCACCAGAGAAGCACTGTGCTTAATTGCTGTCCTGTTTGACTCTTTGAGATGCGATGGACTGTAGCTCACCAGGCTCTTCTGGTCCATGAGGATCTCTAAGCAAGAACACTGGAGTGGGTTGCCATGCCCTCCTCCAGGGGATCTTCCCAACCCAGAGACTGAATCCAGGTCTACCACACTGCAGGTGGATTCTTTACCATCTGAGCCCCCAGGGAAGCCGTGGCTTCCTAGGTGGCACTCACGGTAAGGAATCCGCCTGCCAATGCAGGAGATGCAGGTGATGTGGATTCAATCCCTGGGTCAGGAAGAACCCCGAGAATAGGAAATGGCAACATATTTCAGTATTCTTGCCTGGAAAATCCCATGGACAGAGAAGCCTGGTGGACTACAGTCTATGGGGCTGCAAACAGTTAGACATGACTGAGAGCATGCACACACACACACACACACACACGTATATTTGTATATAAATATCCAGTACACATTCAGTACACACTTGAAAATGTGATGAATTTCATTAGCCATTATAAAATTAAAAGCGTCTGTGAGATACCACTACACATTCACTAAAAAGACTAAAATATAAATGACTGAGAATACCAAGATTTGGCAAAGAAGTTCAGTAACTGGAATTCTCATACACCACTGGTAAACTGGTATAACATTTAATAAAAATACATTTACTAAACTTGAGCAAAAAAATACTCCATTATCCAACAACCCCACACCTAGAAATGTACTCAAAACAACCCTATTAGAATATTCCTAGTAATAATTAATTTAAAAAATTGAAGAAAACCAAAACATCCCTCTATAGTCTTCTCCTATAATGGTATCAAAGACTGAATTCTCTGGAGGAAGATTCTGAGATGGAGCTCAGAGTTGATATTTATATAAAAAAATATATTTATTTTTTGATATTGATATTTAAGGATCAATGCTTGAGAGGAGAATGGAAAGGAGATACTGACTGATCGTAAGGAGAAATAAAACTCTGATGCAGGACCAACAAAGCCCCAGTAAGAAATAGGCAGGGATCTTGATCATGAAGATTGTCCATCACGGCTCTCTAATTTGGATTGAAATAGTTAGAACTATGCAACATCTGTCACAGTCATAACCAGATGTGGACTGTCCCAGGAAGTGCAAACTGGAGAAAATCCCATGCAACTGAAACAGAACATGTAGAAGATGACAGCTGGAGGCCATTTGCAGACAATGCTCCTGATATCTGGGCAGCTAGTCATCCCTTAAGGAGAATCTGAGCAGTCCATCTCAATGTCAGAAATTAGTGGAATATTCTATCTCCAATGACAATAAACAAATTACTGCTGTATGAAATATGAGCAAATCCTATAAACATCATGTTAGTTGACATAAATTACATAATTCTATTTATATGAAGTTGAAAAATAGGAAAAGCTAAACTTGATTTTCAAAGCTGGTGTACCCAAAGGGAGTGGTTAGTGACTAGGAAGGGCCAAGGGGCTTCTTGGATGACAGTGATGTCTAGTCTTCACTGATTGCATAGTACAGGAATGTATTCACGTTGTTAAAACTAATTCAACAATATTCTTATGATCTGTTTTATTGTATACATATTATGTGCTAGAAGAAGGTAAATAAAAAGTGATTCATAGTTATGCCTCCAAAATGAAGCAACAACTTTCATAGAACAGAAATAACAGGCAATGCAAGGGGAGACAGATGGAAACCTTCGGATTACAGGGATTATGAGGTACTTCTTACAATTAAGTGGATAAAATAAGGTTAAATATAGATGGTCTTAAAAAAAGGGAAAACCCTAAGTCTAAAGTATGTGATACACACACACACACATATTAGAATGCGAAGAAAATACATTTTTCTAATGCTCATGGAACAGTAAGAACTTCCCTTACATTAGTTGTTGTTCTTTAGTCGCTAAGTCATGTCCACCTGTTTTGCAATCCCATGGACTATAGCCCGCCAGGTTCCTTTGTCCATGGGATTTCCTAGTCAAGAATACTGGAGTAGGTTCCCATTTCCTGCTTCAGGCGATCTTCCTGACCGAGGGACCGAACCCACATCACCTGCTCTCCTTCGTTGGTCCGTAGATTCTTTACCACTGAGCCACCAGGGAAGCCCCCTCTATATTAGATCACACACAAAAACACATCTTAATAGTTCCAGAAGTATCAAAGTAACATAAACAGCACAATGAAATAAACACAACATTAATAACATTAGAAAAGTGAAAGCCCCTTACACTGGTAAGTAAAAAATGATATGTTGAATCAAAAGCGAAATGCAAAGCAAATCTGGAGATTTTCTTGAAAATAAAATGAAAGTAAATGTATCAAAATTTATGGCATGAAATGCAGTTAAAAATTTCCAAACTTTATCAACACATACACCAAGCCTCATCAAAACTTGGTGAATTGAGTCACACTAATATTTTTCTTCTTTGAATATTCTTTCTTCCATTTCTCCCTATTGGGATCCTACTCTTAATTTCAGATCCATTGCAAATGAATGCTTTTATTAAACAAGCCTTTTTGTTCACCAAAACCAAATATAATCTTCTTTAGTAAAGATATGTGAATTAATTTAAATTGTTTGATTTCAAAGATTTAAGTAGGCATAAAAATGTATTTGTACCTCTTTAGGGATACTTCTATTTTCTACTCCTTGCATTTTGCTTGTCAGTTTTTATAAATCTTCAAGTTAACCCAGGTCGTAGGTCAAATTTTATACATTTTTAAACATATTGACAACTTTGCTTTGCTGATAATACTTGACAAAAAGTTTAAGTTAAATAAAAATTGTCTAAAAGTTACTACTCCATTTTATTTATCCAGTCTTTATTTTCTTCATTAAGTATATTTCTTAGGCAAAGTTTTAAAACATAAAACTTTAAGTATGGTTTCAACATTTGTATATCATACAAACTTCTGTAAACTCAAATTCAGTGACATACAACTACACACTAACTCAAGTGCAATTTTCAATTTTGAATCAGTACTTCTTAATCATTTTTGAAGAGCTTATATTTTGAATGGAGGAGACTAATATCTTTCTCTCAGTGTCTCTATATGAACAATACTCATTGGTAAAAATTAAGAGTGCCTAATGAAAAACATCTATTTCTGCTTTATTGACTACGCCAAAGCCTTCAACTGTGTGGATCACAATAAACTCTGGAAAATTCTGAAAGAGATGGGCATACCAGACCACCTGACCTGCCTCTTGAGAAACCTGTATGCAGGTCAGGAAGCAACAGTTAGAACTGGACATGGGACAACAGACTGGTTCCAAATAGGAAAAGGAGTACGTCAAGGCTGTATATTGTCACCCTGCTTATTTAACTTATATGCAGAGTACATCATGAGAAATGCTACAGCTGGAAGAAGCACAAGCTGGAATCAAGATTGCTAGGAGAAATATCAATAACCTCAGATATACAGATGACACCACACTTATGGCAGAAAGTGAAGAGGAACTAAAAAGCCTCTTGATGCAAGTGAAAGAGGAGAGTGAAAAAGTTGGCTTAAAGCTTAACATTCAGAAAACTAAGCTCATGGCATCTGGTCCCATCACCTCATGGGAAATAGATGGGGACACAGCAGAAACAGTGTCAGACTTTATTTTTTGGGGCTCCAAAATCACTGCAGATGGTGACTGCAGCCATACAATTAAAAGACGCTTACTCCTTGGAAGGAAAGTTATGACCAACCTAGATAGCATATTAAAAAGCAGAGACATTACTTTGCCAACAAAGGTCCGTCTGGTCAAGGCTATGGTTTTTCCAGTGGTCATGTATGGATGTGAGAGTTGGACTGTGAAGAAAGCTGAGCGTCGAAGAATTGATGCTTTTGAACTGTGGTGTTGGAGAAGACTCTTGAGAGTCCCTTGGACTGCAAGGAGATCCAACCAGTCTATCCTGAAGGAGATCAGTCCTGGGTGTTCATTGGAAGAACTGATGCTGAAGCTGAAACTCCAATACTTTGGCCAACTGATTCGAAGAGCTGACTCATTGGAAAAGACCCTGATGCTGGGAAAGATTGAGGGCAGGAGGAGAAGGGGACGACAGAGGATGAGATGGCTGGATGGCATCACCGACTCGATGGACATGAGTTTGAGTAAACTCCGGGAGTTTGTGATGGACAGGGAGGCCTGGCGTGCTGCGATTCATGGGGTCACAAAGAGTCAGACACGACTGAGAGACTGAACTGAACTGAACTGAACTGAATGATCAGACTGCAAGAAGGTCATCTGATCAATCCTAAAGGAAATCAACCCTGAATATTCATTGGAAGGCCTGATACTGAAGCTGAACCTGCCATACTTTGGACACCTGATGAGAAGAGTCAACTCTTCAGAAAAGACCCTTAATGCTGGGAAAAATGGAAGGAAAAAGGAGAAGGGGGAGGGAGAGGATGAGATGATTAGATAGCATCACAAATTCAATGGACATGATTTTGCACAAACTCCAGGAGATAGTGGAGGACAGAGGGCTTTGGTGTTCTGCAGTCCATGAGGTTGCAGAGTCAGACACAACTTAGAGACTGAATAACAACAGTGTTTGATGAGTATATTTTAGTTCATCATGAGTTTCTCTCTTGCTTCTTTTATCTCTTAATAACAGACTTGCAACTTTTTAAGTTATATCCTATTTCTTTTTATAGTAGAATCTCTGGTCAGTTCATTCTAAATTTTCCCAAGAGCTTTGAAAATTAGAAGAGTATTTCTGGGTGTACATGAGAACTACTGGTGCAGAATCTAATATGTCACTATGCCAAAAAATAAATGGTGGCAGCATTCCAGAAAGGATTAAATTCATTGAACAGTTGTTAATAAAGTTGTTAGTCAGGAGTGATTATTCTCTGTCATTTGTTCTCTCTGTGATAGCAACTCCAAAAACAGTTCTCCCTAATGAATTATTGAATCAGCCAAGATAAAATAATATAAATGAACATACAAAAATGTCTATTGAATGATACAATCCTAAAGACTTTTACAAGCTTACTTATTATGTAAAATAATTTTAGATAGCCAAAGAACACAGAAACATTAAGATGAATAAATACCACCCTATGACACAAAAATTATAAAGTTGTTAGTTATATATAAATATGGTCTTAGTAAAGAAGAGCTTAAATATCTGGTTTAGATGGCAAATGTAGAGGAAGCAGAAAAAAAAAATAGCTATTTCATACTGCCAAGTATAGAAAGTCATTTTTATAATGAAGGGAGCTGATGTTCTTATTTCACACAGATTAGTCACACAATTCACAATTTAGACATTTATAAGGAATAAATTTATATTGTGATATTAGTTTTGATAGATGCTTCCTACAACCAAGTAGGAAAATCATACTAATGTGCTTTTTTTCTTTAAAAATTCTTGCACCCTCTCTTTGTTTTCCATGACAAATACATACTAGAGACAAAAAATTCTAAATTTTCAGGTAAGAAAATGTCACTGAGAGAAAAATGTTAAGCTAATTAAGTTAGAGAAATGATTTTAGTTATTTCTTTGTCTTTTCTTTCACCAATATGGACACAAATTGTCTCCTTCATAAAATCCTGAATTGTTCCAGTATCAGCTATGAGTTTTTTAACCATTTACTTAGAAATATGCCAATGTGCTGCATATATATTTAAAAATCAGTTTTAGCGTCAAAATGATTACTTAGGCCTTGCTTACGATTAAGAAGTATGGGCTTTAGTATTCCATGCTTGTGTATTTCTGTTACTTCTCTGGCCTGCTCTTTAGTCTTGGAAATTTTAGTTCACTGCTTTGGGCTTCGTTTTTCACACATACAAAATGGTCAAAAGCAGTACCTACAGTGTTAGTCCAAGAATCAAATAATTAATAAAAGGGTCTTGAAGAAGTCTAGCTAATATAACTGGCAAAAAGCAGAAACCATTATTATATAGCATAATATCATTAACTTTATTGTTATGATAAAATGTTGCATCTGTCACACTATCTCCTTTAGCTCTTTCTGAAATTATCCTTTAGCAAACCCTATGCTTATTTTCTAAACTTTTATGAACCCCAGGGTGCTTGGGTTATAAACTTGCAACAGCAAGAATCTAGAAAGAATACAGCTTTCACCCAACATGTGAGAGAGAAACTTGCTCTCTTCTCTACAATGGTACAATAAGCGGTCTTCGAAGTTTCTGAAATTAGTAGTCATTTCAAAGTTTACTTAGTAGAAGGCAATAAACCCTTGCTTTAAAAAAAAAAGAGTTCAAATTGTCAGTTAGACTGCAATGATATACAACAGCAACACGCAAAAGTTGTGTTTAGCAAATATTTAATAAATAATGAATAAGTACAGTGAGTGACCTGAAATCTATTGCTTTAATACATCTTCCTTTATGCTGCACTGGATCATAAACTCCTCCACTTTCCAGTGACTAATATAATTAATTCACTAATTTCTCTTAGATAATCCCTTCCCTTGGAAGTTCTAAGAGAACTATTTGATATTTGATATCATACCTATTTGATATTTTGTCTTCCTTTCTCCTTCAAGAAAATTTGCCCCTTTGGTGAAACAGTTAATGATATTATTGTGGTCCATTGTTTACTCATCAAAGCATCCATTGTTTTTATCGTAAAAACCAAAATCATGCTGTCAGAAAAGTATTAAAAATATTAATTGTGACACATAAAAATTTGCTTAATTAGTGCTACGACTAAGCAATAAATACTGAATTGCTCCCATATAGTATATCTTATGTTGAAATTGACATGATGTTACTAGTATAGATAATGAAATATTCAAGTATTAGAGTGATTTAAGGAGATTATTTAGATATAGCATTTTAGCAAATGACATATGACATGAAAATATGTGTTATGTGAATGTTTACATTTGCCATTGGTTGCATCAACATTTGCCTGGATTTAAGGTTTTATATTTTTAAAACTAAACCATTTTCTCACTCTCTTCTATTCTCTTTTCTACAATCACTCAGACCATCTTCTTTAATCTCTGCTCCCTCAAAAACAGAAGCCAAGATAAAGATCAAAGTGCAAGTGTTATTTTTTGAGAGATACAGAAACAATTTCAGAGCAGTAGAGAGGTGAGACAGGAAAGGGCAGGAAGCCAGCACCCACAGAGAATGTAAGCACATGGACAGACCGTGAGAAAGGATGCAATCACATCTCAGTTTTTCTACCCTAGGAGTGAAGGGAAAGGGAAGTGGGGTGTTCATAGACTGCCTCCTGCTCCTCTTGGAGTTTATGCTATACCTGGGGAGTTTATAATTCCCTGGCATGGCAGTGTAACCCTGGAGGGAGAGAGGCTTTCAAATAAAGCCTTCAGACCCCAAGATGCATATCCTACAATCAAAAGACCATTGGAGTAGGCAGTTACAGTAAGAAATAAATATTTTGGGCCTAGAAGTTACAGCATTCCTACACCAACTTCATAACAGGTGCAAAAGATATTTTAACTCTGCAGCTGTCCCAAAAATTGCTGAAAGAGACAGAGCAGAGGAGAGATAATTCAAGTGAGATTTTTTTCCTCTCCTATGATTGTCATTTTTCTATATTAAAAGAATGAAATAAATAAAATTATTTTTAAAAATCAGTATATTGTCATACCCCCATATTTGTTATAAGTATATATACAAGTAGCTACTAACCAGAGATCAAATTGGCAATAGCTGCTGGATCATCAAAAAAGCAAGAGAGTTCCAGAAAAACATCTATTTCTGCTTTATTGACTACGCCAAAGCCTTCAACTGTGTGGCTCACAATAAACTCTGGAAAATTCTGAAAGAGATGGGAATACCAGACCACTTGACCTGCCTCTTGAGAAACCTGTATGCAGGTCAGGAAGCAACAGTTAGAACTGGACATGGGACAACAGACTGGTTCCAAATAGGAAAAGGAGTACGTCAAGGCTGTATATTGTCACCCTGCTTATTTAACTTATATGCAGAGTACATCATGAGAAATGCTACAGCTGGAAGAAGCACAAGCTGGAATCAAGATTGCCAGGAGAAATATCAACAACCTCTGATATGCAGATGACACCACACTTATGGCAGAAAGTGAAGAGGAACTAAAAAGCCTCTTGATGCAAGTGAAAGAGGAGAGTGAAAAAGTTGGCTTAAAGCTTAACATTCAGAAAACTAAGCTCATGGCATCTGGTCCCATCACCTCATGGGAAATAGATGGGGACACAGCAGAAACAGTGTCAGACTTTATTTTTGGGGGCTCCAAAATCACTGCAGATGGTGACTGCAGCCATACAATTAAAAGACGCTTACTCCTTGGAAGGAAAGTTATGACCAACCTAGATAGCATATTAAAAAGCAGAGACATTACTTTGCCAACAAAGGTCCGTCTGGTCAAGGCTATGGTTTTTCCAGTGGTCATGTATGGATGTGAGAGTTGGACTGTGAAGAAAGCTGAGCGTCGAAGAATTGATGCTTTTGAACTGTGGTGTTGGAGAAGACTCTTGAGAGTCCCTTGGACTGCAAGGAGATCCAACCAGTCTATCCTAAAGGAGATCAGTCCTGGGTGTTCATTGGAAGGACTGATGCTGAAGCTGAAACTCCAATACTTTGGCCACCTCTTGTGAAGAGTTGACTCATTGGAAAAGACCCTGACGCTGGGAAAGATTGAGGGCAGGAGGAGAAGGGGACGACAGAGGATGAGATGGCTGGATGGCATCACCGACTCGATGGACATGAGTTTGAGTAAACTCCAGGAGTTTGTGATGGACAGGGAGGCCTGGCGTGCTGCGATTCATGGGATCTCAAAGAGTCAGACACGACTGAGCGACTGAACTGAACTGAACTCACCTAAATATCTCACAGTTCAACAACTGTATAAAAGAAGAGGACAAGTTTGGAGAGAAAATAATGGGATTATTATTTAAACTCAGTTTTCTTTTCATGTTTTTTGAACTGCAAGTAAGTGAATGAAAAACTTTTCATATACAAACTATCTTCATACACAACCAATTTATACTGGAAGACTTCATAGTTATAGAGAAAGACTCACTTTCCTTTCAGTGACAACATCCATTATACACTCCAGTGGAAGACTGTGTGTTTTCTGTTTATATATTCAGATAGTAATAACAGATTGTTTCCTAACAATGATTTTTTAATCTCTTTCTCCTCTTTGTCACTGTGGAATTTTTAATAAGAATAAGTAGATCTGAGTTTTGACCTGCAGAAGTGGAGAGCAAGTGTACAGACAGATGCAACAAAAGTCTCCAACATTGTTAGTAGCCAGAATAATTGCTTAGGTTAATGAGGTATCCAAGCTCATGGTGTCTAATGTGGGGCATTTGACACACATCAATTTAATTCCTAGATTCATCAAGTTTTAGTGGGAGATTAAACTATGGGTAAAGTAGGAGTAAATGCTTGTAGACCCTAAAATGTCATATTAATAACAGATATCAAGTCCTCAAATCCACAAATAGCTCTCTCACTTCACTTATATTTTATCATAAATATATAAGCCTCAAAACAAATCCAACTGATATATTTATTTTAAAATAAATGGCCATATTGTTTTCTGTTGTTCATAAGCATTTCCACTCCTAATCAAATATACTTATACATCTGTGTCTACTAAGACAAGTATAAGCCCCACTTACTCATGTTCAAATGGTTGTGGTTTTTGTTCAGTCGCTAATGGTGATGACCCCACAATATGACTACATATTCCATCATTTTATAAATAAACATTTCTTCATTTTAGAATGGTTTTGGATTTACAGAAAATGTGTACAGACTGAGAGAGTTCCAGTTTATCCCATGACCAGCTTGTTCTATCACTAAGTTCCATCCACATGTAAGGGCTGAAGAGTTAAGTTTCACTTCCTTGAGGGATGGGTTCTTATATAATTCACTTGGAATTTGTCTGTGCCTGACATTGTCACTTCTTCCACTTAATTATTTAATCACTTATTTATATCAATAGAAACTCATGAATATTTATTTTCTACTTTGGGTTATAATCTAAACTGTATGTGTGTGGGGTGTGTGTGTGTGTGTGTTAGTTGCTCAGTCATGTCCAACTCTTTGTGACCCCATGGACTGTAGCCCACCAGGCTCTTTACCCATGGGATTCTCCAATCAAGAATATTGGAGTGGGTTGCCATTTCCTGGAAGGGGATCTTCCCAACCCAGGGATTGAACCCAGGTCCCTGCATTACAGGAAGATTCTCTACCATCTGAGCCACCAGGGAAGTCCAATCCAAAAGTATGCTTTGCATATTTTTGCAGCTTTAACATTATGTTAGGTGTTTTGGAAGCTCCTTCAAGTCAATCCTTTTAATATACCATCATCATTTTGTTATTTTGAGCATGTCCTCAATCGTATCTTAAATATTCAATGATGCTTAATAGGTAGGGAGAAAATAAACTAACCAAACAAGTCTTGACATTAGAAAGGTTTAATTAAGCAGAAGCACAAATTCCCTAAATATTACAATTAACTTAAATTTATGCCTCGTTTCTGTTTGTGTGTCGTATGCGCAGGTCTTAATATTGAATGTACAGAAGCCAGCTGTACCAAGATATATTTTAATCTGTCTTTTGACATTTACATTATGTCAGAAGCAATTTAGATTTTATTTACACTGAAAATGAATTTTAATTGATTTTTACTATATATCATTACATTTATGATATTTACTAAGTATTTTCAATGCTTATTAACTATGGATTATTTTTTAAATTATTGGTCTGATAATAAAATATGTAAAATATTTAAATAAGAGTCTTTTTCAGATAAAGGTCTTTGTTTTCAAGATACAGTTTAATACACTAACATTCCTGGATCTACAACTCTTATACTAAATATTAATATGTTTTCAAATGATTGATAATTTTGTTAAAAAAATGGTCAATTTGTACAGGTTAAGCTGATTTCCCATGAACATTATGCTCACAACCCACCCTACTCTGAAAGGAAACCACCATTACCAGTTTACTCTCTTCTGTCTCAATGACTAAATATAATTACATACTTACATAGTAATCTAAGGAAAAACATAGTATTGTTTCTATTTTCATTTCTTTGTGACTCATTATCCCACCTGTGAAGTGGATGTAACAATATTTTTGCTTCACAATATTTTGAGAGGATCACTCTGTTAATGACTCATTCTTAGGTCAGTGTCTGGCACACAGAAGCATACAGAAGTTTTTGAAATATAGTAAGGGTATTTTTATAAATACACATAAATATCTTCTAATATTTTTAACCACTGCATTGGTTTACATAGAAAACATCTGTATCAACTCTTTGCAACACCACTGACAGTAGGCTCCTCTATGTCCATGGAATTCTCCAGGGAAGACTACTGTAGAAGTAGGGTCACCATTCCCTTTTCAAGGGGATCTTTCCAACCCAGGGACTGAACCCAGGTCTCCCACATTGCAGGCAGATTCTTTACCATCTGAGCCACCATGAAGCCCAACATATGGATGAATGTCTACATCTGTTAAAATTTTAGTTTTTACTATTTCAAATCTCCCTGTCACCATCATTCTTGTGAAAGTTTCTTTGAACATACATGGAAGTGTAGTAGTATTGCAAGTATGTGGTATTTTAATGGGCATTGTTAAATAGCCATCCAATCTGCCTTCAACTATTTACACTCCTACATTTATATCAAATGCTATTTAGATAAACTCAAACTTTCCATTTTTTGTCATACTGATTTCAAAATAAGGGCACTTCTTAACTTTAGTTGTAATTCCCTTAATTAAAGAGCCTCTTGATAAAGGTAAAGAGGAGAATGAAAAAGCTGGCTTAAAACTGAACATTCAAAAAACAAATATCATGGTATCTGGTTCTATCACTTCATGGTAAATAGATGGGGAAACAATGGAAACAGTGACAGACTTTACTCTCTTGGGCTGCAAAATCACTGCGGATGATGACTGCAGCCATGAAATTAAAAGACACTTAGCTCCTTGGAAGAAAAACAATGACAAACCTAGACAGTGTATTAGAAAGCAGGGAAATTACTTTACCTGATAAGGTCTGTATTGTCAAAGCTATGACATTTCCATTAGTAATGTACAGATATGAGAGCTGGACAATTAAAAAGGCTGAGTGCTAAAGAATTGGTGCCTTTAAACTGTGATGTTTTGAGAAGACTAGCCTGAATATTCATTGGAAAGACTGATACTGAAGCTGGAGCTTCAGTACTTTGGCCACCTGATGCAAAGAACCAACTCAGTGGGAGAAAACACCGATACTAGAAGAGGTTGAAGGCAGGAGGAGAAGGAGGTGACAGGGGATGAGATGGTTGGAAGGCATCACCGACTTAATGGAAATGAGTTTGAGCAAGCTCCAGTAGATGGTGAAGGACAGGGAAGCCTGCTGCGCTGCAGTCAATGGGGTTGCAAAGAGTTTCTATCTATTACTAGAGACTAAAATGTCTTATTTAGTAAATTTTCAGTTCTTATTCTTTACTTCATGGCAAATAAATGGGGAAACAATGGGAAACAGTGAAAGACTTTATTTTCTTGGTCTCCAAAATCACTGCAGATGGTGAATGCAGCCATGAAATTAAAAGACGCTTGCTCCTTGGAAGAAAAGCTATGGCCAACCTCGACAGCATATTAAAAAGCAGACATTTCTTTGCCAACAAAGCTATGGTTTTTCCAGTAGTCATGTATGGATGTGAGAGTGAGTCCATAGAGAAGGCTGAGAGCCAAAGAATTGATGCTTTCAAACTGTGGTGTTGGAGAAGACTCTTGAGAGTCCCTTGGGCTGCAAGGAGATTAAACAAGTTAATCCTAAAAGAGATCAACCCTGAATACTCATTGGAAGGACAGATGCTGAAGCTGAAGCGCCAATACTTTGGCCACCTGATATGCAGAGGCAACTCACTGGGAAAGACCCTGATGCCGGGAAAGACTGAAGGCAGGAGGAGAGGGGACAAAGGAGGATGAGATGGCATGACCAACTCAATGGACATGAGTTTGAGCAAGCTCCAGGAGTTGGTGAAAGACAGGGAAGCCTGGAGTGCTGTAGTCTCTGGGGTTGCAGAGAGTCAGACATGACTCTGAGTAACCAAACAACAGCAATCCCTTACTTCATTTTCTATTCAAATATTTGTCTTTTCTTTCTGACTTGTTATAAATATTTTAAATACTTCCTATAAATCTTTTTTAAATTTTTTAAATGATATTTCTTTTGGGTTCAGAAGTTGGAAATTCATCAATATATCTTTTGCTTTTGTTTTGCATTTCATATTGTGTCTAAGATGACATTTGCTATTGCCATAGCTATAGCTATAATTAGCTATTCTAAACTGATTTTCCAACTCTTTCTAATAAAATATTTTGTCTATCTTTCTTAAATTCATCAGAAATTTATTTTGGTAAACAGCATTTCATTCAGACAGTTTTATATTTCTCTGCATATGGGTACTGCATAATTGTATTAGTTCTCTTTCAATTTATTTTATAATTTTGTTATTTCAGATGAAAACTTCCTTCTCTTATATTTTGAAATAGCTTTTGTTGATGCTTAATAAATCTATTAAATTTATACTAATATTGTACTTGCTTGTATCATTAAATTATCATATTTCTCAGTTGATTTTATTGCATTTTCTATATGGATTATTATAATTTCTACAAATAATGGAAGATTTGTCTCTTCTTGTTTTTATACTTTTATTTCTCTTGCACAGCATTTATTTTACCAGAAATCTAGTGGCTATTTCATTATTGAATAGTATTTGTGAGGGCAGTCATCCTGCCTATGTTGCTTAATTTTAGTTGATTTTAATTTTTTTTTTCACTAAGTATAAGTGTTGCTGAAAATTTCCCTCTCTGTCTCTCTTCTTTCTCAAGCAACACACACACAGTCACATCCAAATGGATGTTGAAGTTTCAAAAAATTTTGTGGCGCTTCAACTGAAATTAATGTTTTTGCTTTAGCATATTAATAAATATTTTCCATTTGATATTCTTTTTAATGTTGAACTATCTTGTTGGTGCAAGGCATGATGAAAAACTAACATGGCTGTCTTTTTTTTTTTAATACAATGATATACTTATTTTAAGAATGTTTTACTTAAGATGTCCACTTCCACATGAATACTTGAGCTTGACTCATGGGTTTTGGAATTATTTAGTTGCTTGCTTGCTTGATTAAATACATGTAAATCCATGGCTGATTCATGTCAATGTATGACAAAAACCACTACAATATTGTAAAGTAATTAGCCTCCAACTAATAAAAATAAATGAAAAAAATAATAATTTATGTGTTTTCCTATATTCTTATAATTTCTATGCTGTTCTTATCTACTTTTGATAGTGGGAATATTAATATCATAAAATAAACTGTATAGCTTCTTGTCTTCTTTTGTTATCTGGAATACTTTATGCAATTTGGAAATTATGTGTTCCCAATATTTAGATGCTAGGCATTTTTCTAACCATGTGGGCTTAGTGTCCAATGTAAATATAAATCTGTAATTTCTTTTTATATATATAAAATTGGATTATCCAATTTGGGGGAGGGGTTTAAAACATCTATAAACATTGTATATTATCCACTGAATCTACAATAAAAATATACTAGAGTTAAGATTTAAACAGTAATGGCTTTTATTTTTTCAACTTGAAGTTCCCTTTTTTAAACACACTGTGTCAGTTTTCAAACCTGAATCCAGCCAAACCTGGGTGTAAAAGAGGGGAGATGAGATAGAAAAGCTTTAATTTGGTGAAATTAGAATTTTAACACCTTTAAACTATGACTGAGTTAATACATGAGAAGTTTTCAACATAATCTATAGCATATGTGAGCATATTTATTTAGACTAGGTGCAGGAAAGAGCGGTCCAACAAAGGCAATTTGAAAAAGGTGTCAATAAAAATAAATAATAAAGTTGCTTTGTGTTCACTCTAAACAGAATCCAACTTGCTCTACAAACTCGTATCACCAGTGAGCAGTTATATTAAAATCTTCAGGATCCAGCTCCTACCACAGTAAAGATATACTACATATATCTTAATACGAAGCTCATTTTATCTCCCCATTTCCTAAGTAAGAAAGTAAGTGTTAGTCGCTCAGTCATGCCTGATTCTTTGCAACCCCATGGACTGTGGCCCACCAGGCTCCTCTGTCCATGAGATTTTCCAAGCAAGGATACTGGAGTGGGTTGCTATTTCCCTCTCCAGGGGATCATCCCAAACCAAGGATTGAACCTGGGTCTCCTATACTGCAGGCAGATTCTTTACCAACTGAGCTACAAGCAAAGCCCTTCCCTATTCAAGAAGAGTACTATTTCTTTACCAATGCATCCCTGTTAAAGTATTTTTTCTAAAATGGAAGAATCTTTCAAAATTAATTCAAATCTCTATCTTTAATGAACAGAGTTATTTTTGATTGACACTTGAAGTCTAAAAATGGTTGCTATTCTTACCCTGAGCTCAATTCTATATTCTTCAACAATTCAGAAAATGCAACCACTCTACAGTTATATTCTCAGTTACTGGGGCTACAACCTGCAACCTCATAATAGGTAACCAGTAATATCTGACATGTGTATGTCACACACACACACACACACACACACACACACACACACACACACATTCGCATACAAGAGAAGACAGCAATCTCTTTTAGTTTTTTTCGGATCTGATATGCTGTTGTGTCCTATGTCATCCTACCCTAATGCAACCAGTATGGATATAGAGAACTCCCGAGTGAGCTATCTTGATTTTACTACCCATTCTTCTCAGAGAAGTATAATAGAGATCTTCCTCCTACTTATTCTGTTTGTTATGTTGATATGCATGAAAAATGAAAAGGAAACAGATTCTGCAGAGGTATTGAAGCATGCTTTTGAATAATAGAGATAGAATGTTAAAGCATCATTTATCCCCTTTAGGAACCTAACACTTCTTTGTAAATGAGAACATGAGATTATCAGGGCAACTTAGCAACTGGATAGGAAAGACTCGTGGCTTGTTTTTTGTTGTTGTTGTTGTTGTTGTTGTTTTTTAATGACTTTTCAAGAATTCTAGTACTAGCAATAAAAATCCAATGTGCTACAATGTATTTCTAATTTTACTTTTTTGAAGTGATTCTTTAGACTTTACATGATATTTGACAGTCGTATGGTCCTGAGAAGACCCTTGCTCCTTGGAAGAAAAGCTATGACAAATCTAGACAGTGTATTACAAAGCAGACACATCACTTTGCTGACAAAGGTACATATAGTCAAAGCTATGATTTTTCCAGTAGTCATGAATGGATGTGAGAGTGGGACCATAAAGAAGGCTGAACACTGAAGAATTGATGCTTTTAACTGTGGTGTTGGAGAAGACTCTCGAGAGTCCCTTGGACTGCAAAGAGATCAAACCAGTCAATACTAACGGAAATTAACTCCTCTGAATATTCATTGGAAGGACTGATGCTGAAGCTGAAGCTCCAATATTTCGGCCACCTGATGTGAAGAGTCAACTCATTGGAAAAGACCTTGACCATTGGAAAGATTAAGGGCAAGTAACAGAGGATAAGATGGTTGGGCAGCATGACCAATTCAAAGGACATGGGTTTGAACAAACTCTGGGAGATAGTGAAGGACAGGGAAGCCTGGCATGCTGCAGTCCATGGGGCCACAAAGAGTCAGACACAACTGAGTGACTGAACAACAACAATGGTCCTAAGAGCAAGGATAACATCTTCATCATTTTAGCACAATCAATTTCTTATATTATAGTGTTTCTAGAGAATGAAAAGTAGAGACACCCTTAATTTTCTATACCCCTGTTGCCAGGCTTTATCTATGTTGTTAATGAAGCCAATGAAATTCTGATGGAAGCAGTAATCTGTAAAGGAATGCCTGGCATCAGATAAGAACACTAATATAGATCCAAACTCTGAGGCACATGATTCCACAGAAAGGATTTGAGAATGTTGAGCAGCACAATCCTAGTTTCATCACCACCACCTTCATCTAGAGAAAATGAATTGTACCTGAATTTACAGGGAAACACTTTTTAGCATCTCTTGCAACCTACTCTCAGAAACTCTGTCTCCACCATTCAGCTCAGAATGGAGCATAAGTGATGCTAACATGGAAAAAAAAAATACCTGAAATGACTCTCAGTTACCTGCGCTTTGAAGAGAACCAGAACTCTAAACAGAAGCAAGCAGGACATCTGAGGTGGTCAAAGATGTAAAACAAAAGTTTTCTCAAAAAAACAAAATTCTGTAAAGCAATTATCCTTCAATTAAAAAAATAAATTAACAAAAAACAAAACAAACTGAACATGCCTACAATGCATGGAATTTGCTTGCAATGCAAGAGACACAAGAGATGTGGGTTTGATCGCTGGGTTGGGAAGATCCCCTGGAAGGGGATATGGCAACCCACTCCAGTATTCTTGCCTGAAGAGTCCGATGGGAAGAGAAGCCTAGCAGGCTACAGTTATGGGGTTGCGAAGAGTTGGACACAACTGAGTGACTAAACGCACACCAAGGGTAGGGGCTTCCCTGGTGGTTCAGCAGTGAAAAATCCACCTGTCATGCAGGAGATGTGGTTTTGATCCCTGAGTTAGGAAGATCCCCTGGAGAAGGAAATGGCATCCCAGCCAGTACTCTTGCCTGGGAAATCCCATGGACAGAAGGGCCTGGCGGACTACCATCCATGGGGTCACAAGGGTCAGACACGACAGCGACTCAACCACCAACACCAAGAGTGAATTTCCAAATGAATACTAAAAATATAAAAAGTCAAAATATGGGATAGCATTTAAATGATCTTCTTTACCCCCCAAAAAAGTAATGAAAATCTATAAGAAATAATTGCCAATGTCCAACAGACAGACAACTTTTTTGCAGAAAAGGAATATTATTACACAAAACATATCTTTGGAATAAATCTTTTATGAAATGTTCTATATCCTCCAAAGTGGCCTATGTGATAAACTATATTTTATGTCAATGCTAACATTCCCAACTTTATCGTAGTCTAAAATGAAGTATAGAGGTATAAAAAGACAAATTATTTCCTATCTATTGCCTCAACTACATTTAAAAGAAAAGAACACAGAGCATTGTCCTTTTCTGGGAATATAAAACAAGTTTTTAAAGATTAGTTAAAATAAAGGTAGAACTAATATGACATTTAAAGCAATGACATTCTAAAGTTATGAATCCTGGTGATACCCTAATCCCTCTCTCTCCCTCTCTCTATCTCCCCCCTACATAAACTTTATTAACAGGCTAAATTAAGAGAGTATTAACAATGTTCTCCTAATACAGTGAGAGATGAGATTAAAGTTGCTTGGTTTTTTAGAGGTTTTGTTTGTTTTGGTTTTTTTTTGCTTGAGTACTTTAAGCAATTTTAAGGATATGCAATCTTTCCAAATGTAGTAATTCAGCTTCTCAAATCTCTTAATCAGACCTATGGATTTAGGGATGTGGATGTATGAATAGAGTCCAAGTTCACTGAATGCTAATCTCATCCCTTTTGGAGATTTATGGTGTGGAACTGGGCAAACTGCCCAATATCTCAGTTTTCTCATTTGCTAAAAGGAAACAATAAAAGCATTTTTCTTAAAGGAATTGGGCGTGATTCAACTGATCAAATATGTTAAATATTAGGCAAACACATTTCCATAAATCATATTCAAGCAAGGAAGCCTTTTGTTGTTCAGAATAAAAAATATTCAAGTGAGATTTTTTAAAACTTGCTCTTAAAAAATCAATGATTTTGTTCATTCAGGATTTATCAAAGATGTGTGCTTCATAAGGCCTTAAATGCAAACTGCTAAACCCACATATTTTTAATGAACTGATCTTTGACTGGCTGGGTGGGGAATACACAAGTAGTAAAAGATAGTGACTTTAATACATGGTGTTAGGAAAACTGGACATCCACATGCAAATTACCACATGCAAACCTAACCTTTATCTTACACCATGCACAAAAATCAACTCAAAGCAGATTAAAGAATTAAATGCATGATCTGAAACTCTAAAAAGCCTAGAAGATACAATATCAAGAAGCTTCTTGACATTGGTCTTGGCAATGGTTTCTTGGATATGATATCAAAGTGCACAGGCAATAAAAGTTAAAATAGAAAAACTAAACTATATCAAGCTAAAAAAACTTCTACACAGCCAAGGAAACAATCAACAGAATGCAAAGGTAACACACAGACCATGAGAAAACATTTGCAAATCACATATTTGATACAGTCTTAATATTTAAAATGTGTAAGGAACTCTTAGAACTTAATAGGAGTTTGGGATGGACATGTACACTGCTATATTTAAAATGGATAACCAACAAGGATCTATGGTATAGTTACAGAGAGCTCTGCTCAATGTTAGGTAGCAACCTGGATGAGAGAGGCATTTGGAGAAGAATACCTGTATGTCTGTGGCTGAGTCCCTTCACCGTTCACCTGAAACTATCACAACTTTGTTAATTGGTTATACCCCAAAACAAAATAAAAAGTTTGAAAAAAAAGAACCTTGGGATTTTCAGAATCCACTCCAACACTTCTCAAAAATGGGGAGAAGGGCTGGAAATGGAGCTAATAATTGATCATGTCTATGTCAGACTTTATTTTTGGGGGCTCCAAAATCACTGCAGATGGTGATTGCAGCCATGAAATTAAAAGACGCTTACTCCTTGGAAGGAAAGTTATGACCAACCTAGACAGCATATTAAAAAGCAGAGACATTACTTTACTTTATCAACAAAAGTCCATCTAGTCAAGGCTATGGTTTTTCCAGTGGTCATGTATGGATGTGAGAGTTGGACTGTGAAGAAAGCTGAGCGCCAAAGAATTGATGCTTTTGAACTGTGGTGTTGGAGAAGACTCTTGAGAGTCCCTTGGACTACAAGGAGATCCAACCAGTCCATCCTAAAGGAGATCAGTCCTGGGTGTTCATTGGAAGGACTGATGCTGAAGCTGAAACTCCAATACTTTGGTCACTTCATGCAAAGAGTTGACTCATTGGAAAAGACCCTGATGCTGGGAGGGATTGAGGGCAGGAGGAGAAGGGGACGACAGAGGATGAGATGGCTGGATAGCACCACCGACTCAATGGACATGAGTTTGAGTAAACTCTGGGAGTTGGTGATGGACAGGGAGGCCTGGCGTGCTGCAGTCCATGGGGTCTCAAAGAGTCAGACACGACTAAGTGACTGAACTGAATTGACTGACGTGAGGAAGCACCCCCAAACCCCAATAGTACAGGGTTCAGAGAGCATCCAGGCTGATGAACACACATACTACAAGGGTTCAATTCAGTCACTCAGTCATGTTCGATTCTTTGCGACCCCTTGGACTGTAGCATGCCAGGCTTCCCTGTCCATACCAGCTTCCAGAGTTTGCTGAAAGTCATGTCCATCAAGTTGGTGATGCCATTCAACCTCTATGAGGGTGACTCATCCCAATTCTAATGCTGGAGTTTATGTCCCCAAGGTCCTCTCCTGAGAACCCTCCGAGAGCTTGCCCTAGGTATCTCTTCATTTGGCTATTCATCTGTATCCTTTATCATATCCCTTAATAAGCCAGTAATCATTGGAAAAAAAACTCAATAAAAAAGCAAATAAAGTATTAAAATAAATATTTTAAATATTTTATAAATATTTTTAAAATATAAAATATTTTAAAAATTAAAATATTCATAGATATTTCTCTAAAGAAGATATTAACATGGCTAAGTACATGAAAAAGTGCTCAGTATCACTAAGCATCAGGGAAATGGAAATTAAGATCACAATGAGGCATTACTTTTTCCTCTATTTGGATAAGTGTTAGTCGCTCAGTCATACCCGACTCTTTGCGACCCCATGGACTGCAGTCCACCAGGCTCCTCTGTCCATGAGATTTTCCAGGCAAGGATACTAGAGTGGGTTGCCATTTCCATCTCCAGGGGATCTTCACAGACCAGGGATCGAACCCGGGTCTCCTGCACTGCAGGCAGATTCTTTACCGACTGAGCTACAAGGGAAGCCCAAAGTGAAAGTGAAGTTGCTCAGTTGTGCCCGACTCTTTGCAACCCCATGGACTGTAGCCCGCCAGGCTCCTTCATCCATGGAATTTTCCAGGCAAGAGTACTGGAGTGGGTTACCAAGAGGCTTTAGGTTCTTCATAATGTTAAAAATAGAACTACTATTTGATTTAAAATTCTCACTTCTGGATATTTACCCAAAAGAATTGAAATCAAGATTTCAATGAGATATTAATAGTCCAATGTTTATTATAATAGGCAAGGTGTGGGAAAAAACATGATTACATACAGAAAACATATATATATTATATAATATATATAGTTGGTTTGTTTATTTGTCTTTGTTTGTATAGACAATTGGTTTGTTTATTTGTCTTTGCTTCATATTTAAATGAGAAATGTGTGTATACTTAAGTGTGTTAGTCGTTCAGTCATGTCCAACTCTTTGCAACCTCATGGACTGTAGCCCAGTAGGCTCCTCTGTCCATGGAATTCTCCAGGCAAAAATACTAGAGTGAGTTGCCATTCCCCTCTCCAGATGATATACATATATATACATATGTATATATATATATGTATTTATATTTGTGTGTGTGTGTGTATACATATACACACAAACAACAGAATATTAGCTTTAAAGAGGAAGGGATTTTTTACCATTTTCTATAACACAGGTGAATTTGGAGGACATTATGCTAAGTATAATACCTAAATTTAAGAGAGTAGAACTCATGTCAAATGTTTTTATCATAAATAAAAGATGGAGAAAGGAAAGTTTTAGAGGGGATTGTTAAGTTTACATATTGTTTATGGTTAGAGTTTGATGGCTGTGTATTTATTTTAAAATTCATCAAGATACGTATATTAAATATGTACAATTATTTTATATCAGTAATGCTTCAGTAAAGAAGCTCTTTACTCTTGTTCCCTGAAGATATATCCATATACATGTCTATGCTTGTTTGTTGAATGCCAAGCTGAGAGGTGATATTGATCCAGGAGGATTAAACTTTAGTGCAGGATGCAAAGTAATTAGATAAGTGACATTAGATCATCATTTATAGTCCTGTGCAGTCATGAATGACAATGTCAGCTCGAACAAGGATAAAAGAATGAAAGCCAGTAGTTTATAGAAGCCCCTGAAAAGCATAGAACCTGCAAAAGTTAACTAGACAAGCACAGCACAGGATTTCAGCAGAATTTTGAAACAAATATTGTTGGCTTTTGCCAGTAGCCATCAGTACAAATAAGACAATTCCTGAGTCAAGTCAGTAAACTCACAGTAAATAGTATTTTCCCATATGTGTCCTTCCATGGGAGAAAATTCCAGTAACACCTATCTTTATCAGAACAGAGTAAACCTTTCCTTATTATAGAGAATCTGCCATCATTTAGCAATGGCTTAAAATTGTTCATGATTATTCTGTTCAAGTAACAAGAATGAGTTTCAAATTCATTAAGTTCTCTCATTTCTCCCTGTTTCTATTTTCAATAATTGTTTTAAATAACTAAATGCTTATACATCTGTTTTATTTTGTTTTTTTTTAAAGAAATTTTGAACCACTTAAATCTGGAAAGGTACTTTGTTTATTTGTCTTTGCTTCATATTTATATGAGAAATATGTGTATACTTAAGTGTCTTAGTCGTTCAGTCATGTCCAACCCTTTGCAACCTCATGGACTGTAGACCAGTAGGCGCCTCTGTCCATGGAATTCTCCAGGCAAAAATACTAGAGTGAGTTGCCATTCCCTTCTCCAGAGGATATTCCAGATCTAGGGCTGAAACGTGGGTCTCCTGCATCGTAGGAGGATTATTTACCATTTGAGCCACCAGGGAATCTCATTTATAAACTTATTACCATTCAAATTAGGGCTTCCCTGATGGCTCAGCTGGTAAAGAATCTGCCTGCAGTACAGGAGGCCCTGGTTTGATTCATGGGTTGGGAAGATCTGCTGGAGAAAGGATAGGCTACCCACTCCAGTATTCTTGGGCTTCCCTTGTGGCACAGCTGGTAAACAATCTGCATGCAATGTGGGAGACCTGAGTTTGACCCCTGGGTTGGGAAGATCCCCTGGAGAAAGGAATCACTAACTATTCCAGTATTCCTGGAGAATTCCACAGACTATACAGTCCATGGAGTTCTGAACAGTTAGATGTGACTGAGTGACTTTCACTTTCACAATTCAAATTAGATTTTTTTAAAGTTTTTAAAACTTAGAACATTCAAATTAGTTTTTTAAAAAGAACATTTTAATGGATTTTTCTATTTTAAAATAATTTTATAACAACAATGCCTTCTCAAATTCAAAATAGAATTTGGGAATCAATGTTTTCAAGCTCAAGCAGGAAAAAAATGTTAATGTTCCCATTAATATTGCTAATTTCAAATAATTAGTAAAATTAAAACTCAGATAAACTAAAAATACATCATAGGTATAAAATAATTTATAGAATTTGTTTATTTAGAAAATGCATACAGTTAATTTATAAAGTAATTTTGGCATTATTATATAAGTTATATTAACTATTATGTAAACTAATATTGGGCAAACATATATGTGTGTTTTTTAATACAATTAATGCCATTTAATCTTCACATATGAGGTATAAAAATTGTGGAAATGATTTTATATTATACAGTTTGTTACAACTGTGTAACAAACCACTCCAAAACATAGTGGCTTAAAAAGAGAAGATTCATTATTTCCCATGAGATGGCATGTTAGCTGGATGGTTTTGGTTATCTGCTCTGGGTGAGGTTGATAGCTGGGTTTGCTCTTAGTCTGCATCAGTCAGCAGGCTGGATGGGTGCTGGCCAGTCTAGCTTGGCCTAGATGGGTGATTCAAAGGCTCTACTGCATGTGATCTCCCTTCCTCCAGGGGGCTTGGTCAGGCTAGTTTTCATGTAGAGGGAGGAGTCCAGGACAAGAAGAAAAAGCACTGCTCAGGGCCTCATAGCAGACCTGCTGCATTATTTCCTCCACCACGTTCTAATAAGTTACAGGACAGTTCAGAGTGTGAGTGGGAAAATAAACTGAACTTCTTGATGGACGGAGCTATAAAGTCACATTGTAAGGACATAGGGTAAGGGGGAAAATTGGGGCCACTTTTGCAATTAGCTGATCACAATGTCTAAATTTCAAGTCAGGAAGCTGCAAGAAATTTGAAAGATGTCAGTAGAAAAAATTTTAAACACATATAATTCAAAATCTAGGAATATTTTTGTATCTCCGTATCAAAATGGTTGCTCAATATGTCCTCAGAAAAACCTTAAACAAAACCTAGCACCAATTGCCAAATTAGGGTAAGAGCTCATATTAAATTATTGTTAGGACTACAACATAAGATGAGAACATTTTTAAAGCCTTTATCAGAATATTTATCATACAAGTTGCTAAAAAGAAATGGAAAGTTTATGCAACAACACAAAGATTTCTTTTTTTTTTTCAAAGATTTCAGTACAAACAATCTTAGCATCAGCAGTGTCCTACTGCTAGAATACAATTATAATAATTTTTACTTCATTAATCGGCAAACCTAATTATTTTCACAAAATATCCCAGCAGTTTCAACCTATTTCTCACAAATATTTATATCTTAAAATAATAGGTTGTTTTCCCTTGCAACTCCATTGCTTCCATAAAACACAAATTACTTGAAAAAAAAGTGTGAAATAAATTGAATAAGCCTAATTGGCTCTAATCAAGTAAAAACAAATTATATCTTAGAGTAAAAATCTAGCTACTTGTGTGGTCAAAATAAACACACCTCAAGATGTGATGGTTTCTACTGCTTGATGGGAAATTAAACATCCTGTAGACAGCTGGGACATCTGATTAATTGTAGTCTAATCCATGTTGTATTTCTCCTTCTGATCTTCTACTAAGCTGCTAAGTCACTTCAGTCGTGTCCGACTCTGTGTGACCCCATAGACTGCAGCCCACTAGGCTCCCCCATCCCTGGGATTCTCCAGGCAAGAACACTGGAGTGGGTTGCCATTTCCTTCTCCAGTGCATGAAAGTGAAAAGTGAAAGTGAAGTCGCTCAGTCGTGTCTGACTCTTCACGACCCCATGGACTGCAGTCTACCAGGTTCCTCCGTCCGTGGGATTTTCCAGGCAAGAGTACTGGAGTGGGGTGCCACTGCCTTCTCTGATCTTCTGTTTTGCTTTATTCAGAAGGGAGGCAGGAGTACGAAAAAAAAAAAGCAAGTGGAAGAATGGATGGCCTCACAAGACCTGGGCTTGGACCTGGGACCATTACTATCAGCTCATTGTACTACCCAAAATAGGTTACAAAGCCAGGCCAGGTTAAAGGGGTGAAAAACTAGAGACCACCTGAAAGGAGGTACGAAGTCAAATTACAGGTATGGTAATACACACAGAGGAATGTTTTGGCCAGTTTTGCAACCAATCTTCTAACAAAATTATAGTTCACGTGCTTTTGGTTGTTACGGTGGAGGATCAGGGGTGGGGGAGAAATGCAATGATTTCTAGTCATATAGAGGACAGACTTGCTTCTAATCATTGACAATACAGTGCTGTCCTCCACAGCAAATTATGGAGCCCAAACTATCAATAGTTCGCATGTTGAGAAGCCCTGAAATAGGGAGCATGGCTAGATTATTTTCTTCTGAATGGATGACAGACTCTGTAATATAGCCTAAAAGTGAATTACATTATTTTGGGGATTCATAGACCTGAAGAGCATGTATTTACACTGTAAGTTTAATGTCCATTGATTTACTTATACTGCCACTACATTAGAGTTGCTACTACTTCTCACATACTCTTTTCCAAATATTTTGTCACAGGCAGGCATATTTTGATAAAGTGACAATCAGTTTACTCTACATGTTTCTTTGCTTGGAATTTTACCAAGAAAATGTTTCTAGGTTGTTACATAATCTTCACAATTAAAATAGTCCCCAATAATATTCATAATGTTTCCTCAATTGGTCATTTTCTAATTTATTTAAATTTCTTCTGAATATTTAATTAAACATTCTTGCCTTCCTAAATAATAATAAGGTCACACATAAATAAATGTGTATATAGAAAAAATTATTTTAAAATTTGTTTTTGTTTAAGATAAATTATTATATGTAGGACTATAGGTTAAAGCATAAATATATTCTTATGATGCTTGAGAACATTTTCAGTTGATTTCCATTCAGTTAAAGACCTCATCTCCATCAATGTGTGTGTGTATATATTTTATTTCAAAATTTACAACATTGTATATTATTATATTTTTAATTTTCCCTAATCTGTAATGCAAAATCTATCATGCAATTGCTTAATTTGCAAGTGGTTAACCACAAATGAATTTAAATATATTCTCTTACATCCCTTTATAGCTAAGGGATCTTGGCAAATTACTTACCCTTGATGAGCCCATCAAATATAGATAAAAATATTACATACTTCAGAGTAAGTCAATAAAGTGCATGAACAGCATTTAGCCCAGTGCCTGAAAAATATGTGTTCAATACTGTTCACTATGACTTTCTAAATGCCTCATATTTTAAAATAATTTTCTTTTGTGTAATTTTTTCTTGATCTTTGTCCATTTGTCTATAGAAGACACAATACACTTTTAGCAATATGTATGAATAACTCAATACATTTAAACATTAATCCATTTTTACAATTACTCTAAAGTATTACTTTTCATATTTCTTTCTACATGTGGACACTTCTTGAAAATATAATCACATTTTTTCATCAATGAATAGCAAACTTACACAAAGCAGTTGTCACAGGATCAAGTGTACCACTGTGATGAAATTATAGTACAAAAATGTTTATATTTCAAAATGGAATCTCCAGGATTTCGTCTTAGTGTATGGTCTTCTCTTGTCCACTATTTCTATCAATAACATAAATGCTATACTGTACAACTTTGTGCCTGACATGAAAATAGGAAGTTAGGTATAATTTAGATATCAAGTCCTGAGCACAAAATGATGTTGACACGCTGGAGTGATGTGCCAAATAAAATTGAATTCAACAAAGATTTATTGAATGCCAATAATGTGCAAGATATTGTGTTCCGTGTGGAAAGCTATTTATACTAGACTCTAAATAAACCAGTTACACATTATGAAATGGCTAACATTTATGTCTATATAAGTATCCAGAATAAATTAACTAAAGTAACGTACTGTCATGCTGTATTATGGAAACTTTATTTACCCAGGACATAATAACTTAGAGCCTCACTCTCCATATCAGGGTTTCTCAGTCTCTGTACTACTGGCTTGTTAACTGGATAATTTCTGGTTTTGAACACCTTCATCATACATTGTAGAATTTTTGCTGCATCCATTCCTCTAGATACAGGTGCCCCACACCCTAACCATGTGACAAGCAAATACCTCTCCGGACATTGCCAGATGGCCCTTGAAAAGCTCCATCAGCCTGGCTGACAACCAACAGTCTTGCATGTAAGCACATCAACCTATTTCCATACCACTCTTAAAAGCAGACATTAACAATAAGTGAGAAAAGGACTTCTCTGGTGGTCCATAGCTAGGAATCTGTCTGCCAATGCAGGGGACACAAATTCAACCCCTGCTCTGGGAAGATTTCACACGACAGCAACTAAGTCCATGCACCACCGCTACTGAAGCCCAAGTGCCTAGAGCCTCTGCTCCACAAGAGAAGTCATCCCAGTGAGAAGCCAGTGCCCCGCAATTAGAGAGTAGCCCCTTCTCACCACAACTAGAGAAAACCACATGCAGCAATGAAAACCCAGAAGAGCCAAAATAATAATACATATGAATATATATATATGTATATATTATATGTAACAGATGTGAAGGGAACCAAAACAGTGCAGAAGAACACTTCTCATACACATGAGAACACTTGTCTTGTTTCCTTAATGAACTTGTCTAGACAAAAAAAAAAAACCTTCCAGGCCACTTAACATCTTTTATAGGAAAGTACTATCATAAGGCAGTTAATCTCCAACCATCTTCTCTGTTCCTACTAAATGTCAGGCACCAGGCATACAAGAAAACATGCAGCAGCCTCTGTGCCTCAAGGGGTCTAGATGTCAATGGGTAAAATAGCCATTAAAAAATTACTTTAAAATAAACATCTCATCCACTTCCATTGTGCAAAGTAGAGATGTATTTTGTACAATGAGATTCTTTCATAGAAGACTTTAGCCTAAACTGTGAGTTTAGGAGATGATTTCTAGAAAGAAAAAATGTTCAAGTTGAGGTATGAAAGAGTAGTTAGGTTAGGAACTTCCCTGGCAGTCCAGTGGCTAAAACTCCTTGCTTCCTTGAATGGGGTGTGGGCTGATCTCTGGTTGGGGAATTAAGGTCCAACATGTGAAATGGCATGACCAAAAAAAGAAGGAAAAATAGTAGTTAAGTTTGAAGTAGTTGTGAAGTACAACAATCCCAAGATAGAGTGTGTGGGACTTCAGGACTTTAGAAAACCCAAGTAGCTCAAATAAAATGAAAGGGGTAAAGAGAAGGGCAAGATGAAATGGAGATCTTGCTGGAAATTTTGAGGGCATGTTGGAGAAGGAAATGGCAACCCACTCCAGTATTCTTGCCTGGAAAATCCCATGGACAGAGAAGTCTGGTAGGCTACAGTCCATGGGGTCGCAAAGAGTCAGACATGACTGAACGACTTCACTTTCTATTTCTTGGGATTTGAGATTATAAAGCACTTAGAAGTTATTAAAGGTTTTTAAAAAGAGAAGACGCATGATCACATTTTTTGCTCTAAACCGACTCTATTTTGTGAAGCCCTGGGGTAACTAAGAACTGAGGATGGAAACTAAGAGAAAAAAAAAAATTCCAGCTCACTTCAAAATTTCACCACTGCTGTAACCCCATTATTTGCCTGACTGATCAATATACTGAAACCAAAATTCCCACATACAGCACTTATTATGTAAGTGGTTTTGAAAACAGTCTGTGTTTTAAGAAGTCTTCTGTCCTCAACAAAAATCCTTGTTCTGATTCTAAAATGTTCAGTCATTTTCCCCTATATAATAATTAAATACAGCATAAGAAAGATGTTATAAACTCAACATTGACACTTTTAGTAGTGTTGAAATTCATCATTCAATACTAAAAAAAATCTGACATCATTGTTTAAAAATTTCTTTCTCTTCTTGTTCTTATACACATTGAAGGGAACTTTGGTTTTGAGTATAAGGAATTTTATTTGTAAATAATTGGGATCTGTTTATGTTTTGATCAAAAAAATTTCAGAGCAAATAAACACAATAGCATTAGTGACTGATGTCCTTGTAATTTTCTCCTTGTTAATATGATTTTAATTAAATAACAAACTTTTACATATAAACTTATATATAATTATTATACACATATATGTATATGTGTACATGTATATATATTTATGTATATATGTGATAAAAGTCATATCATTGTTGTTATTCAGCCACTAAGTCATGTCCAACTCTTTGCAGTTCAATTAACTGAAGCATCCCAGGCTCCCCTGTCCTTCACTATCTCCAGGAGTTTGCTCAAACTCATGTCCAATGAGTCAGACATGCCATCGAAACATGTCATCCTCTGTCACCCCCTTCTCCTGTACTCAATCTTTCCCATCTTCAGGATCTTTTCCAATGAGTTGGCTCTTGGCATCAGGTGGCCAAAGTATCGGAGCTTAAGCTTCAGCATAAATCCTTCCAATGAATACTAAGGACTGATTTCCTTTAGGATTGACTGGTTTGATCTCCTTGCTGTATAAAGGACTCTCAAGAGTCTTCTCCAACACCACAGTTCAAATCTTTGGTGCTCAGCCTTCTTTATACTCCAGCTATGATATCCATACATGACTACTGGAAAAACCATACCTTTGACAAGATACACCTATGCATTTTTGCATTTCTTTTTCTTGGGGATGGTCTTGATCCCCGTCTCTGACAAAATGTGGTCCACTGGAGAAAGGAATGGCATACCACTTCAGTATTCTTGCCTTGAGAAGCAAGCTGTTCTTGCCCATGAACAGCATTAAAAGGCAAAAAGATGGGACACTGAAAGATGAACTCCCCAGGTCGGTAGGTGCCCAATCTGCTACAGGAGATCAGTTGAGAAATAACTCCAGAAAGAATGAAGTGACAGAACGAAAGCAAAAACAGCACCCAGTTGTGGATGGAACTTCATAGAACTGTTCAACTTCAGCTTCTTCAGCATTACTGATTGGGGCATAGACTTGGATAACTGTGCTATTGAATGGATTGCTTGGAAACAAACAGAGATCATTCTGTCCTTTTTGATATCACATCCAAGTACTGCATTTCAGACTCTTGTTAACTATGATGGTTACTCCATTTCTTCTAAGGGATTCTTGCCCACAGTAGTAGATTTAATGGTCATCTGAATTAAATTCACCCATTCCAGTCCATTTTAGTTTACTGATTCCTAAAATGCCAATGTTCACTCTTGCCATTGCCTTTTTGACTACTTCCCATTTACCTTGATGCTTGGGCCTAACATTCCAGGTTCCTACACAATATTGAAAAGCTATAGCCAACCTAGACAGCATACTAAAAAGCATAGACATTACTTTGCCAACAAAGGTCTGTCTCATCAAATCTATGACTTTACCAATAGTCATGTATGGATGAGAGAGTTGAACCATAAAGAAAGCTGAGAGCCAAAGAATTGATGCTTTCAAACTGTGCTGTTGGGGAAGCTTCTTGAGAGTCCCTTAACTGCAAGGAGATCCAACCAGCCAATCCTAAAAGAAATCAGTCCAGAATATTGATTGGGAGGACTGATGCTGAAGCTGAAATTCCAATACTTTGGCCTCCTGATGTGAAGAACTGACTGATTGGAAAAGACCCTGATGCTGGGAAAAACTGAGGGCAGGAGGAGAATGGGACGACAAAGGATGAGATGGTTGGATGGCATCACCAACTCGATGGACATGAGTTTGAGCAGGCTCTGGGAGTTGGTGATGGACAGGGAAGCCTGGCATCCTACAGTCCATGGGGTAGCGAAGAGTCAGACAAGACTGAGCAACTGAACTGATGCAATGTTGTTCTTTACAGCATCAAATTTTACTTCCATCACCAGTCACATCCACAACTGGGTGATGTTTTTGCTTTGGTTCCATCTCTTCATCCTTTCTAGAGTTATTTCTCTGCTCTTCTCCAGTAGCATGCTGTTAAAGTGATGTACTCAAAATGCCAGGAAGTTTGGAAAACTCAGCAGTGGCCACAGGACTGGAAAAGGTCAGTTTTCATTCTAATCGCAGAGAAAGGAAACTCCAAAGAATTTTCAAACTGCCACATAATTGCACTCATCTCACACACTAGCAAATTAATGCTCAAAATTCTCCAAGCCAGGCTTCAACAGGATGTTAACCACATCTTCCAGATGTTCCAGCTGAATTTAGAAAATACAGAGGAACCAGAGATCAAATTGCCAACATCCTTTGGATCATCAGAAAAGCAAAAGAGTTTCAGAAAAAAACATCTACTTCTGCTTTATTGACTATGCCAAAGCCTTTGACTGTGTGGATCACCACAAACTGTGGAAAAAGCTGAAAGAGATGGAATACCAGACCACCTGACCTGACTCCTGAGAAATCTGTATACAGATCAAGAAGCAATAGTTAGAACTGGACATGGAACAACAGACTGCTTCCAAATAGGGAAAGGAGTATGTCAAGGCTGTGTATTTTCATCCTACTTGAAGGTGGGAGGAGAAGGTGATGACAGAGGGTGAGATGGTTGGATGGCATCACCAACTCAATGGACATGAGTTTGAGCAAGCTCCGGGGGTTGGTGATGGACATGGAGGCCTGGTGTGCTGCAGTCCATGGGGTCATGAAGAGTCAGATACAACTGAGCGACTGAACTGAACTGACTGAAGACCTTTTTGTATAGTTCTGTGTATTCTTGCCACCTCTCCTTAGTACCTTCTTCTTCCGTTAGGACCTTGATCTTTCTGTCATTTTTTGTGTCCATATTTGCATGAAATATTCTCTTTATATCTCCAATTTTCTTAAAGAGATATCTAGTCTTTCCCATTCTATTGCTTTCTCCTATTTCTTTCATTGATCACTTAGGAAGGCTTTCTTGTTAATAATTTTATTTTTTTTCATTTATTTTTATTAGTTGGAGGCTAATTACTTTACAATATTGTAGTGGTTTTTGTCATCGAAACATGTATATTATCAAGGGTGAAACAGATCACCAGCCCAGGTTAGATGGATGAGACAAGTGCTTGGGGCTGGTGCACTGGGAAGACCCAGAGGAAGGCTTTCTTATCTCTCCTTGCTATTCTCTGGAACTCTGCGTTCAGTTCAGCATATCTTTCCTTTTTTCCTTTGCCTTTAGCTTCTCTTCTTTTCTCAGCTACTTGTAAGGCCTCCTTAGACAACCACTTTGCCATCTTTCATTTTTTTTTTCCCTTGGAGATGGTTTTGGTCACCACCTCCTGTACAATGATATGAACCTCTCCCCATAGTTCATCAGGCACTCTGCCTATCAGATTTAATTTCTTGAATCTATTCATCACCCCCACTGTATAGTCTAATAGGAATTTGATTTAGGCCATACCTGAATAAGCTTGTGGTTTTCCCTACTTTCTCCTATTAAAGCTGCATTTTGCCATAGGAGGTGATGGTCTGAGCCATAGTCAGCTCCAGGTCTTGCTTCTGCTGACTGTATACAGCTTCTCCATCTTTGGCTGCAAATAATATAATCAGTCTGATTTCAGTATTGACCATCTGGCAATGCCCATGTGTAGAGTTATATGAAATACATATTTCTTGTATTTCTACATAAAACAACTTCATTAAATATTTTTTGAAATATTTATATTTCAGAAGGTAATAATCCACCTCTTTTTGAGCAAAAGTACCTAACATTTAAAAAATTTATAATATAAAAGCAAATGCAGCCAGTGTAAAAAAAAATTAAACACTATCACAAATGCCTCTGGTAGAGGTCACTCAATTCTAAATCTAATCATAAATCACCTTTTCATAATGGCAGTATCAGTGTTTCCTACCTTCAACTCAACCACAACTATTCCTGATTAAACTGACCATCATTTGCCTACAATGAAAGGTTTCATTGGCTCATTATAATCTATTATCCAAACAAAAATACAGATGCCTCATCTAATTAGAATCATATATACAAAAACCAGACTATTAATTTACTTTGGAACTTCTCTCCTCCCTTTGTGGAGAAATCTAGGACTTTGGCATCAAGGACAGGAGTTTAAATTCCCCAATCTCAAAGTTCATGACTCATGGAGCAACGGAAAAAAAAAAAAAAAACAATCCTTGGTTTCTCATTTTCGAAATGGTATTGTCTTACTCTCTAGCATTCTCATCATGGAAAGAGCACTTATTACACAATCAGAATTAGTATTGTTCCTCTAACAGAGGAAATTTTTATTTCTAGTAGCTACTAACAGTTGGCTAGCGAAATGTACCATGTCATTTATAGAATAAAATGAAAGAAAGTGGAAAAGTTTCACTTTGATGACTAATCAATAGGTAGCAACAGTTATATTATGATCCAGCTTACTTTAATCTTTCATTTCCATTAATCCAGGAACAGAATCCTACAGTAACACGTGAGATAAGTAGAGGCAGAAGGAAGTAATACTTCAATGAGAAACAGAGTATTTCTGAGCTCATATCCTATTTGAGATTAGTGCCCCATCCAACCAGGAATCTAAACACCTGCATTGTCACACAAGTAGCCGTCTCTTATTCAACTTTCCAACTCCAGTCAATGATTAAATCCCACTGGTTTTCTCATACATTTTCTCCTGAATCTGTTTTCTGTTCTTCATTGCATCTAACATGACTGAATGTCCAAATTCCTAAGGGTGCTTTCAGTTGCATCTCTGCTCCCTCCAATTGACATTCTGCACGGCAACCAGAAGGATCTTTTTCTGAAAGCAAGCCTAATGATGTTATTTGTCTTGCTCAAAATTATTCAGGAGCCCCTTCACCAGACACCCAAGTCCTTTTATGAGCTGAACCCCATCTCTTTCTTTGTCCTCGCATTCTATCTCATCACTGTTGAAATGTGTGCTCTTGCAATTCTTAACTATGATAAGGCATTCATCACATGATTTCTCAGCACTGCCCCTATTATTCTCTGAATCCAGAATGCCCTCTCGTTTGTCTGACTGATTTTCAGTATACTATTTATGTGCCAGCATCTCTCTGAAAGTTTCTTTGATCTACATACTCATAGATTAATTCCTTACTACTTTAAATTTTCCCCATTTTTATAACAGAATATATTCTGTATTAGCTTGTTTATGTCTAAAATTTGGTTTCTTGAGGGAAGGAAGATCATCTTATTCAGAGCAGGACATTTAGATACAGTTGTATTTAATGTGTGAATTGTTATGTGAAGGGAGAGAGCTATTTCAATACAGTCAGGTATCAAAATGGCTCTGTAAAAGTGCAATATATTTGATTTTCATTACTACCCTTCCCTTATATATAGGATTGTTACATTTCATTTAATAAAATATTACATTCCCATAATATTTTAAATAAAATGAAAACCTGTAAGGAAATAAACATATAAAGATAAAATTTTAAGTTTGATAGAACTGAGATCATTTTTCCTCCCCATGATATGATCTAATATCCTTCCAGGCTCTGTTCAAATGGCTAAATGTTCTTAATACTAGTAGAGAATAAGACAGATGATTTAATAAGTTATCACTTAAAGAAATGAGTCAGAACTCCAGGCCAACAAGATAATTTCTACAGAAAGTACAGGAAGAAGTTAATGAAGCAAAACAGGTAATTGCTATAATGAAGACAGGAAAAAGAGGGCATCTAAACTTCCTGATATGCCTGAACACATGATGACTTGCAACACTATTTAATTAATAACAGCTTTGGATGGGACAAAAATTGATCATTCGACAATATAATAAAATTATAATATTTAAATTTTCTTAAATTCCCCAAAAAATTATGTTGACTAAGAAATTTGGTGATGTTAACTTTTAACTGTAAAGATATTGATTAAGCTATTATTAAACCAACAGTGAATACCAGGAATGTATTTACTGAATTTAAGAAATTAATTACTTTTAAGCACTTTGAAAGTATTAACTAGAAAGTCTACAAGGCAACCCTTTTTACATCTAGTTTATTTACAGTCAAAACTGCTTAAACTTTCTTTTCAACATGTAGACTGATAACTTATTCTTGGGTGTTTTTATAGCAGTGACAGTCTAGGATGGAAATTTTACTGTGTCACTGTGAGTACCTAATTTTATTAATCTGGATTTCTTGTAAAACAGTCCATAATTTCAACATTATATTTACAAGCAATGACCAATTTACAAATCAATTACAAAAACACCAGTGCACAGAATTTACAAACAATATGTTCATACTCACTTATTTCCAAACAAGTACTACGCTACATGGCGTCCCAGGTGGTGCTAGCATCTGCCCAATGCAGGAGACAAAAGAGGTGCAAGTTTGATCCCTGGGTCAGGAAGATTCCCTGGAGAAGAAAATGGTAACCCACTCCAGTATTCTTGCCTGGAGAATCCCATGGACTGAGGAGCCTGGCAGGCTACAGTCCATGGGGTCGCAAGAGTCGGACACGACTGAGCCACTAAACCACAACCACCACCACACATTATCCTTTTCCTTTTCTGTTTAGAGAATGCATTCTCATCACTAATATTAATTTACTGAATCTTACTTCAAACATGATAAATAAATTTGTATATTTAAGAGTCCATATTATATATGAATATGTTTAGAATGCCTGGCATGAAACTATTTGAATTGACTGACATATTATAAATAATGTGAAAGAAAAATTAGTCACAGTAAACTACAGATAATAAACAAACTGTCCATTTTACACTGACTCAGAGATTTAATGAAGTAACTAAGAAAAATCAACAAGCACAAAGTATTTTCTTTGAAAGTGAAAGTGAAAGTCGTTCAGTTGTGTCCAACCCTTGTGACCACATGGACTGTACAGTCTATGGAATTCTCCAGGCCAGAATACTGGAGTGGGTAGCCTTTCCCTTATCCAGGGGCTCTTCCCAACCCAGGGATCGAACCCAGGTCTCCCGCACTGAAGGCAGATTCTTTGAAGAAATTAATAAAATTAATAGGCACTTCATAAGCCTGATCAAGAATGAATATATCTTTCACAAATTAAAAATAAAATAAGTGAGAAATATGAATAATTTGTCACTAAATGTGAAAAACACTGTCAAAAATAACTAACCACAACTCTCCTAAGAAACAAATGAAATTCTGTACTGTCCAACTTTTACTCTCCTCATTTGAATCAGACTTCTGTACTCTCTAAATCCAGTAATTCCAGCATGAGCTTCCCTTATAAGTCTGGTTTTCTTGTGTTGTTAAGAATGAATCAATGGCTGAGAAGACCAGAAGACACCCTCAGAAATTAATTTTACTAATTTTGATTTTATGTGGTCTGTATCTAACACAAAAATAGCTTTCCTTTGATTATAGGCCCAGAAGAAACTATAAAATTAACCTCTTTAAGAGATTAGTACTATTACTTTTCTATCATCTTCCAATTTAAAAAGAGAAAATGTCTTAAGTGAAAATGAATGAATGAATGAATGATACAATGTATCATTGATAGTAAAAAAAAAAAAAAAATGTAAGGAAAACTCTCCTGGTGATTATTCACTAAATTTCAGATATAATTTAAATAATTTTGAATAAATGCTGCCTTACGCAGGGCATTACTCCACTCTTGAAAACAAACAGTATAGATAAACTAAGTGATGATATGCAAAATGTGTGCATAATTTTTAAAGAGTCTCCATAAGATAGTAGAGTAACTTTGCAGAGGAGGTAACCAACTCCCAAATCTGACAAAGTAGAGACAGGAGGACAGGAAACTGAGACATGAGCAGGTATGAATACCAAGGTTTGGTGATGATGAAGAGGCTGTGTGGAGGCTGGCATCTTTCTGGCAGCTGAAGAAAGGGTCACAGTGGGGGTGTCATGCAGAGGAAGGCTGACCTAATATCTCAGAAGGCAGCAGTGAAGTGGCAGTTAAGCAGAGGTGATGGTGTCCAATAGCCAAAGCAGTAGAAAAGAGAGTGGGCAAATAAGTGGAAAAAAAAAAAAAAAAAGATAGGGTAGTAGAAATCAAGTTTCTTCCATGTCAGAGAAGAATTGACAAATATGGCATATTGAAAAATTGCTAGGGTATTGATGTGGAATTGAAAATATTGGTGTAAAACACTTGATTTAAGGTTTTAACTATAAATAAATATATACATATAAATGTATATATATACAATGGTGCATGCATATTTATATACACAATTTTCATAAATCTCTCTGCTGAAAGGATCTCAAAACAGTAACTTCTCACTAGCAATGAGCAAAAGTGCTCAGACTCTTGTTTCTAAATCTTTTTTTTTTTTTTTTTACTGAAAGAATATACAGTTTATGAAAGAAATGGCTAATTCCATGGCTAGGTGAGAATAGGATGAGCCTGGAAATATTTTTCCAATAAAAAGTAAGTGCCAAAATTAATTAAGATATGTCAACCTACAGCAGGAGCTCACATGCTAAATCTAGAACAATTTAACCATCAAAATAAACAACGAGAGTAACATAGTACAACTCATTGATTAAAACAAGAATCCACGAGTCTATATTGACAAGAATAGAAACAAAAACCTTCATGAGATGGGAAAGCATCTACTAATAGTAATTTTGGGGGCTCCAAACTCACTGCAGATGGTGACTGCAGCCATGAAATTAAAAGACACTTGCTCCTTGGAAGAAAAGCTATGACCAACATAGACAGCTTATTAAAAAGCAGAGACATTACTTTACCAACAAAGGTCCATCTAGTCAAAGCTATGGTTTTTCCAGTAGTCATCTATGAATCTGAGAGTTGGACTATAAAGAAAGCAGAGCACCAAATAATTGATGCTTTTGAACTGTGGTGTTGGAGAAGACTCTTGAGAGTCCCTTGGACTGCAAGTAGATCCAACCAGTCAATCCTAAAGGAATTCAGTCCTGAATACTCATTGGAAGGACTGATGCTAAAGCTGAAACTCCAATACTTTGACCACCTGATGTGAAGAACCGACTCTTTGGAAAAGACTCTGATGCTGGGAAAGATTGAAGGTGGGAGGAGAAGGAGATGACAGAGGATGAGATAGTTGGATGGCATCACCAACACAATGGACAAGAGTTTGAGTAGGCTCCAGGAGTTGGTGATGGACAGGGAAGCCTGGCATGCTACAGTCCATGGGGTTGCAGTCAGATACGACTGAGTGACTGAACTGAACTGAACTGAATTGTAAAAAGATAACTAACAGCTGCTGAAGACATGATAGAAATAAAAATTCAGCATTTGATAAGCATAAGAGTGGTTGATTCACATAGGAATCATCAATAGATGCTTAGGCTGGTGAGAAAAAGTTTGAGGAGATGCAGAATACTGGCATAGATTCAGAGTATCTTCCAATGACATACTTATCAATTATAAATTAGAAAATGTCTTTCTGGAGGGAAAATCTGGAAGATGTGAAACTGACAAAGTAATCAAGGTTATCATCACCATCAGCAGGATAGGTCCTCAGTGTGTGCCTCATGAAGTGAGGCATCTTAGACTAGCACAGTATCTGTTCTGTGGAATTTCTGCAAATAATGAATGGCTTAAGTTTGACTGGAGGAAGACATCAAATTCAGTTCTTTCATAAGAAAGAAAAAGTGAAGGTCACACAAGAAAAGGGGAACTGGAAACATTTCCACTTTAAAGAAGGCTGGAGTGACATGCCAAATAAAGAACACACATCCTTGGATTGGACCTAGAAGGAGAAAGGAAGAAACATTATCTACAAGAATATAACTAAGAATAGTTTGATAAATGTAAATGAAGTCTGTGAATTTAATAGTAGTGTTGTATCAAGACTCTTCCTGATTTAGAAGTAGGGTGATCATCTGTCCTACTATGCCTAGGACTATCCAGATGTTACCAGAGAGGGTTCAATATCACAAAAAAACTTCCCTAGACACAAAAAGTCACAAAAGTACACTTGCTTTTGAGGATACATGGAGAAGGTTGGGGGGGGGTTGGAATTACAAAGTCCATACTGGGGCAGAACTAAAGCAATACTGCTTTTGTTTGAAATGAATACAGCATAATTATCTCCCTTCCATATTCAAGGTTGTTGTTTTTAACCCCTGGCCACTGATATTAAAAATTATGGTTTGTGAGTCTCAAGTATGACTTACTCATTGCTGAAAGACTCTGAATGATGTGACTTAAGTGTGCTAAGTACATGGATTATGATCATTATATTAACCGTTCATCATTAGCAATATCAAGATGGCAGAGTTAGAAGACCCTGAACTCAGCTCTTCCCATCAATACACCAAATCTATAACTATATATAGTACAATTCTCTCTGAGAACAAATTGATATCTAGAAGAACACCTCTTCAACAAATAAAGATATAAAAAGGGGAAAAAACAAACAAACAAAACAGTGTAATGGATGGGAAGGGAAGAGAGTGGTCTAATCAGGACACATATCTCTGATAGACAACTTAAAAGAAGGGAATATCACAAACTTGGAGATCTTTACTAAGAAGGAGGTGTTCAAGCTCCACATTAGGTACTAAGCCCTGAGATTATAACTGGTTTTAAAAGCCAAGAATTCTTACAATCAGGAGATCCAGAAGCTCATAGAAAACTGAGACTCCATTCTTTACAAGCCCAGAGCCCCAGAATAGAGGCAGTGAATTTAAAAGCACCTGAAACTCTAGTTGGCCTGCCAAAACTGTCCGAGCAGGACCCCAGCCAGCACTAACTTTCAACTCCACCACCTTTTCAAGGCAGCAGCCACCAGAGGACCCCAGACAGAGACCCAGCTCACAACAGGCTCCAGTTCTAGAACCCTGGCTCCATCCTAACCCCATCAGCTTGCCCCAAGAGAAGCCCCAGCCCACTCCACACTCTGGTTACAGCATCATCACCAAGGTAGAGGCCTAAACCACACCCTGCTAGAAGCACTGGGCCATATTGGAATCCAGCTGGAGCTCCTCTGGGTTTAACCCACCTCACCTCCATCAAGATGGTGGCCCCCGGTGCACCCTGTGAGAAGCCCTGGCCCTTGTTTATTTCAGCTCCAACCCTCCCACCAAAGCCACTGGGCGCATGTAATCTGCAAGGGATGCTCCTATACAAGGACATGCTTTCAAGACTGGGATAGTCTTGAAATAGTTTTGCCTAATTTCATAAAGACAAAATGAGAAAGTCAAGTGAAATGAGAAGAAAAAGAAATATGTCCCAAGCAGAAGAACAAAATCAAACATAGAAAAAAAAAATGAAATAGAGGTAAGTAATTTACCTGAAAGAGTATTCATAAAACACTCACCAAACTCGTGGCAAGAACAGAGGAACAAAGGGAGAACTACCTCAAAGAATTTTCAAAACATATGCCAAAACGTAGGAAAAAATCAGAGCTAAAAACTACAATGAATGAAATTAAATAAATACTAGAGGGGATCAACAGAAGATTAGGTGATACAGAAGAATGCTTGAGTAAGCTAGAAGACAGAACAGTGAAAATCACCCAATCAAATCAGCAAAAAGAAAAAGGAATTTTTAAATGCATAGTTAATCTAAAGGACTTCTGAGACAACATCAAGTGTACTAACATTTACACTATGGGGATCCCAGAATAAGAAGAGAGAAAGAGAAGAAAACATATTTGACCCATTAATGGTTGAAAACTTTCCTAACCTGGGGAAGGAAACATACCTAGGACTGATGGTTAAAGCTGAAATTCCAACATTTTGGCCACCTGATGCGAAGAACTGACTCACTGGAAAAGACCCTGAAGATGGGAGAGATTGACGGCTAGAGGAGAAGGTGACAACAGAGGATGAGATGGTTGGATGGCATCACCGACTCAATGGACATGAGTTTGAGTAAGCTCCAGGAGTTGGTGATGGACAGGGAAGCCTGGTGTGCTGCAGTCCATGGCGTCGCAATTGTCGGACATGACTGAGTGACTGAACTGAACTGAACTGAAGCAACTTGTAGGTACACAGAGATTGAATATTTTTGAAGAGCTGGAAGCTAATTCCTACCGGTCTAAAAATCTGCTATTACAAATAAGTGAAAATCTAAGTACTAACTGTACCTTACACCATATGCAAGCATTGACACAAGAGCTGTTAAAGACCTAAATATAAGAGCTAAAACTATAAAACTCTATAAAACTATAAACTTTATAAAACTCTAAGAAGGAAATGCAGTGATATATACTTATGATCTTGAATTTGGTAATAGATTTAGATATAACACCCGAATCACAAGAAACAGATTTAACATGGATAAATTTGACTTGATAAAATTCAAATTTTGTATATCATAGGATATTATCAAGAGAGTAAAAGGATGACTCACGAGAATGGAAGAAAAACTTGCAAATGATCTATTGGACAAGGTCTGGTACCCAGAATAAATAAAATAAGTCTTATAACTCAATAACAACAACAACAAAAATCTAGTTTAGAAATGACAAAACTTGATTTGATGTCTGGCTCTAGATGAGTGATCACACCATTGTGATTATCTGGGTTGTGAATATCTTTTTAGTACAGTTCTTAGGTGTATTATTGCCACCTCTTCTTGATATTTTCTGCTTCTGTTAGGTCCGTACTATTTCTGTCCTTTATTGAGCCCATCTCTGCATGAAATGTTTCCTTGGTATCTCTAATTATCTTGAAGAGATCTCTAGTCTTTCCCATTCTATTGTTTTCCCCTATTTCTTTGCACTGATTGCTGAGGAAGGCTTTCTTATCTCTCCTGGCTATTCTTTGGAACTCTGCATGCAAATGGGAATATCTTTCCATTTCTCCTTTGCTTTTCGCTTCCCTTCCTTTCACAGCTATTTGTAAGGCCTCTTCAGACAGCCATTTTACTTTTTTGCATTTCTTTTTCTTGGGGATGGTCTTGATTCCTGTCTCCTGTACAATGGCACGAACCTCTGTCCATAGTTCATCAGGAACTCTGTCCATCAGATCTAGTCCCTTAAATCTATTTCTCACTTCCACACTATAGTCATAAGGGATTTAATTTAGGTTATACCTGAATGGTCTAGTTGTTTTCCCACTTTCTTCAATTTCAGTCTGAATTTGGTGATAAGGAGTTCATGATCTGAGCCACAGTCAACTCCCAGTCTTGTTTTTGCTGACTGTATAGAGCTTCTCCATCTTTGGCTGCAAAGAATATAATCAATCTGATTTCAGTCTCGACCATCTGGTGATGTCCATGTATAGAGTCTTCTCTTGTGTTGTTGGAAGAGGGTGTTTGCTATGACCAGTGAGTTCTCTTGGCAGAACTCTGTTAGCCTTTGCCCTGCTTCATTCTGTACTCCAAGGCCAAATTTGCCTGTTACTCCAGGTATTTCTTGACTTCCTATTTTTTAATTCCAGTCCCCTATAATGAAAAGGACACATCCTTTAAAAAAAATTCTAAGTATTCATGATCAAACGCTTCTGTGAAAGTAATTCTAGTTTGATGTCATTGCATTGAACCGACATCAGGAGTGAGTGTAATATAGGCTGGACCAAAGTGGAGCTACAAGATAAAATGAATGTTATCCTTCACGGCATTCAGATTTACCACCGTATAAAAGACTGAAAATATCTTACTGTACCACATGAATTTAAAAGTCATTTTTATTTTTAGCAAGTATAGATGATGCCTATTTAATTAGCCTTATTGTTTTTACACTCTTTTTTTAAAATTTTACATTTACCTACTTTAAAAATACTCAATAATGTAGCCTATGAGATATAAATATCAAATAAATACTTTTAAAACTAGGTTAATTGTTGTATCAGAAGACAAAAAGAAACATGATAAAATATAATATTTTCTTACATGCTATCATTAGATTAATTAATAACATTATTTACTACTAATTGCCACTGACAATGAGTCTTATTTAAATAATAGCACTTATGTAGCAAAAAAGTTAATACAGAATAAAATATAATTTCAAATGATCACCTATTTTCATATGTTAAATAACAATATGCATGTATATACTTCTTGATTATAAATCATATAGGTAATTTTGCTCCTACATAGTTATGTCTTGGATTTATCTAAAATGTTGGCTATCCTATTCAGACACTTTTATGGAGTAATGATAGAGAAGATTATTCCTTTAGAGGAAATTCACATTTAAGGATTTAGGAGTAAAGAAGCATTACCCTGGAGAAGAATCTAAGAAAGAGTGGATACATGTGTAACAGATTGACTTTGCCCAGTACACCTGAAACTAACACGAAATTTCAAGCTATTTCACATCCTGAAGATGATGCTGTGAAAGTGCTGCACTCAATATGCCAGCAAATTTGGAAAATTCAGCAGTGGCCACAGCACTGGAAAAGGTCAGTTTTCATTCCAACCCCAAACAAAAGCAATGCAAAAGAATGCTCAAACTACCACACAATTGCACTCATCTCACACGCTAGTAAAGAAATGCTCGAAATTCTCCAAGCCAGGCTTCAGCAATACGTGAACTATGAACTCCCAGATGTTCAAGCTGGTTTTAGAAAAAGCAGAGGAACAAGAGATCAAATTGCTAACATCCACTGGGTCATCCAAAAAGCAAGAGAGTTCCAGAAAAACATCTATTTCTGCTTTATTGACTATGCCAAAGCCTTGGACTGTGTGGATCACAATAAACTGTGGAAAATTCTGAAAGAGATGGGAATACCAGACCACCTGACCTGCCTCTTGAGAAAGCTGTATGCAGGTTAGGAAGCAACAGTTAGAACTGGACATAGAACAACAGACTGGTTCCAAATAGGAAAAGGAGTACATCAAGGCTGTATATTGACACCCTGCTTATTTAACTTATATGCAGAGAACATCATGAGAAAAGCTGGGCTGGAGGAAGCACAAGCTGGAATCAAGATTACTGGGAGAAATATCAATAACCTTGGATATGCAGATGACACCACCTTTATGGCAGAAAGTGAAGAAGAACTAAAGAGCCTCTTGATGCAAGTGAAAGAGGAGAGGGAAAAAGTTGGCTTAAAGCTCAACATTCAGAAAACCAAGATCATGGCATCTGGTCCCATCACTTCATGGCAAATAGATGGAAACTTTGGAAATAGTGGCTGACTTTATTCTTGGGGGCTCCAAAATCACTGCAGATGGTGATTGCAGCCATGAAATTAAAAGACACTTACTCCTTGGAAGGAAAGTTATGACCAACCTAGATAGTATATTAAAAAGCAGAGACATTACTTTGTCAACAAATGTCCGTCTAGTCAAGGCTATCGTTTTTCCAGTGGTCATGTATGGAAGTGAGAGTTGGACTATAAAGAAAGCTGAGCGCCGAAGAATTGATGCTTTTGAACTGTGGTGTTGGGGAAGACTCTTGAGAGTCCCTTGGACTGCAAGGAGATCCAACCAGTCCATTCTAAAGGAGATCAGTACTGGGTGTTCATTGGAAGGACTGATGTTGAAGCTGAAACTCCAAAACCATGGCTACCTGATGCGAAGAGCTGACTCATTTGAAAAAATGCTGATGCTGGGAAAGATTGAGGGCAGGAGGAGAAAGGGACGACAGAGTATGAGATGGTTGGATGGCATCACTGACTCAGTGGACATAGGTTTGTGTGGACTCTGGGAGTTGGTGATGGACAGGGAGGCCTGGCCTGCTGCGATTCATGGAGTCGCAAAGAGTCGGACACGACTGAGCAACTGAGCTGAACTGAAAACTAACACAATGTTGTAAATCAACTATAATGAACCTTTTCTTTATTTTTTAAGAAGCGTTATCTCTATGGCCAGCTTTCAGACAGTTGACAGACTAACAATAATGGGTTTGGATATAGATGTAGATAATATATTAATATATGCAGATACAAGTGGAGAAAGAAATGGCAACCCACTCCAGTATTCTTGCCTGGAGAATCCCACGGACAGAGGAGCCTAGCGGGCTACATTCCATGAGGTCACAATGAGTCAGACACGACTGAGCAACTAACACACACAGATACATATCCCTCCAATTTAATATTTTATTGTATGGAAATGATACATCAGCAAGAAGTAAATTAGAAAAAAAAATCACTCAGGTTATTTTGATTCTTTAGACATTATATACTAGCAAGATTATTCTAACTCTATATCCTTTGTGTTCTTTGCATAAGCAAACATATATATGAAACTCTCGAATTTTAACCACTATAAATAAATGATCTCACTATGACCCTCAAAAACACTTGGTGAAAAAACATACCATTAGCTATTCTTATACACAATCAGATCACATCATATTTTAATTCCACATCCCTTGGCACAGAGCCTGGCCTAGTGCTGCTGTGAAGGCAGATGGCCAATAAGCAGCCGATGATGGGACAGAAGAGTTCAAGGAGCAGAGGGGCACAGGAGAGAGCGCTGGAGCTGGTCTGCTTACCCACTGTGTGGCATTAGGCAAGTTACTCCATCTTTCTGTGCCCCCATTTATTCCCTGTAAAGCAGCAAAATCAGATGTTCTGTGATCCATCCTACTTTAATGATTTCTTTAATTCCATGAACAAGTAACATAAATATGATTATTTGACTCTGTGAGGGATGTACTGAAGTTAAAACATAAGTTAAAGGGCAATATTTTCTTTATGATTTACAGTGCCGTGTTCTGACATACCAAAAAAGGACTGAGCATGTGAAGAGAGAAACCACAGATGTTGGATGTTCACATTGGCTTGTTATCAAGATGCTGAGCCTGACTGCTTTGAAGTGAAAAGCGAACGGAAAATCTCTGGAGAATGAAGCTTCCCCTGAGATTTCTCAAATGTGTTCAGTTCTGGCAGGGCCACTCAGCCCTCCAGAGAATCCTCTTACAACCAAAACAATTGTCAACATTTTGAAATGAAATTCTGAATATTTTTGTACTAATTAATCAAATAGTCCTACATATTAATATTTTAAATGCCTTTTGATAAAACTGGTATCATGTTCTTAAATTTTTCTGAAAATTGTATAAATAGATATTTAGGTAGAGATATGTATATGTATATAGTTTTCTCAGGGAAAATATAGTATATTTCAAAACATTCTTATTCTTACTTTTTAATGTATCTGTGAGAAATACATGTTTTTCTAAAAAATGCAAGTGGACAATTAAAGCATATTTCAACTTAGTTCTCATTTTCATTAAACATAATTCAATGGACAGTTAAATCTATTTTAGAGCCTTGTCAATTTCATAAAGCCAATTTGATTGATTTAGAGTGTATTCCACTTGAATTCATTCATAGGAATGGTGAAAGATAGGTTTTTATATTCATACTAGATATCATATCAACACATTGATATTTCATTTTGCATTGCTATCACTTAAATATGGCTTATATCTCGCTGGGATCCCCAAGCAGGTGCAAAATCTCATGCAGTTTTAGGAATATCAGGAGGATTTCTGTTAAATGGACATGATTTTGAACAAACTCAGAGAGATAGCAAAGGACAGGAAAGCCTGGTGTGCTGCAGTTCGTGGGGTTACAAAGAGTCGAACATGACGTAGTGACAGAACAACAAAGTGGCTTTGAACTTTGTAGGTCCATATTTTAACAGTTCTGTCGCAACAAAAGAATAATTTTATAAGACAGACCACTTTACTTGTCTCCTGCAAAACCTGTGTGCCGATCAAGAAGCAACAGTTAGAACAGTTAGAACCAGACATGGAACAACAGCCATGTTCATATTGTCACTCTGCTTATTTACTGTATATGCAGAGAACAGCATATGAAATTCTAGGCTGGGAGAAATATCAACAACCTCAGATATGCAGATGATGCCACTCTAATGGCAGAAAGAGCAGAGGATCTAAACAGCCTCTTGATGATGACAAACTTAGATGGTGTATTGAAAAGCAAAGACATCATTTTGCTGACAAAGATCTGTATAGTCAAAGCCATGATTTTTTTTTTTTTCTTAGTCATCAACTATCAATGTGAGAGTTGGACCATAAAGAAGGCTGAACCTCAAAAAATTGATGCTTTTGAATTATGATGCTGGAGAAGACTCTCGAGAGTCCCTTGGACTGCAAGTAGATCAAACCAGTCATTCCTAAAGAAAATCAACCCTAAATATTCATCTGAAGGACCGATACTGAAGTTGAAGCTCTAATACTTTGGCTACATAATGCAAAGAGGCGACTTACTGGGAAAGACCCTGATGCTGGGAAAATTGAAAAGCAAAAGGAGAAGGGGGTGGCAGAGGGTGAGATAGTTGGATGACATCTCTGAGTCAATGCACATGAATCTGAGCAAACTCTGGGAAATAGTAGGCTTCCCTGATAGCTCAGTTGGTAAAGAATCCGCATTCATTGCAGGAGACCCTGTTTGATGCCTGGGTCAGGAAGATCCACTGGAGAAGAGATAGACTGCCCACTCCAGTATTCTTGGGCTTCCCTTGAGGCTCAACTGGTAAGGAATCCTCCTGCAATGTGGGAAACCTGGGTTTGATACCTGGGTTGGGAAGATCCCCTGGAGAAGGGAAAGAATACCCGCTCCAATATTCTGGCCTGGTGAATTCCATAGACTATATAGTCCATGGGGTCACAAAGAGTCAGACACAACTGAGTGACTTTCATTTTCTGGGAAATAGTGGAGGACAGAGAAGCCTGGTGTGCTGCAGTTCATGGGGTCTCAAAGAGTTGGACGCAACTTAACAACTGAACAACAACAGTAAGACATTCATAGCCATTAAGAACATAAAATCATTTCACGACCAAATTTAGGTAGTATAGAATATGACATTCTCTTCTTGGAAATTCATAATACTCATCTGTATTTTAAAGCTCTGAGAAGTCCCCAAGTGAAATAAATCAGTAAGAAAAAGGGGCCTGAGTAAGCACTATAAGTTTATCAGACTTCCTCCTGCCTGACAGCCCTAGTCCTCCCTTACTGTTTGGGAATCCACTGTATTCTAAACCCAGCTCTGGCCTGGTCTATCTTAGCAGCTTTGGGTGACTTTGGGTCACCCAGAGCTTTCTATAGACTCTCATAGTTTGTAGACCCACACCTTTGTGGTGCTTCCTGAAAGGAATCATAATAACCATTTAATTATTAGAACAAAGTATTACTGACATCTTTGAGGCATTAAAATGATTTTAGTCTATTTCCTACTTAATCTTCCTCTGTTAAAAAATTAGTAGGTCTTAAAATGCCCCTTAATCCTAACAACAAATAATTGCTCATTGAGGGAAAGGGAAATCCTTAAAATCTGAAAACTCATCTGGGTGCAGATATATTCTAGCATTAAAGTTGGGTACAATTTGATGGATGCTCTTTCAGCAATGCCTTAAATTAACTTTTCCTCCTCCACTTTTTTTTAAAATATAAAATTTAACTACATTCATGAAAGTGTTGCAAACTGGGAAGGTCACAGACTCAAAAGAAAGTTCAGCTAACAACTCATTTGTTTAGTCCTTTTGTGTAAATTCTGATCCTTCCTTTTGCCTTTTTGATATTACATTTACATTAGATTTCAAATCTGAAATAGTAATTGGTTATATCATTTAAATCATAATTTCCATAACATTTACTTACTCCTTATTCAGGACTGATTTTTGGTAATAACCTCCCAGATTGTCTGAGAAGAAAGTCTGATAATTTCCTCTAACTGTTTTATTCATCTAAATAGAGTACTGCCTATCACTTAAAAAGGAAGTAAAATAATCCCAGACATCCATGCTACACAATGATAAATGGGCTAGTTTAAGCAGAGCCAGGTACGAGTTGTTTGCAGAGCGTTCATGGCCAGTCACACAACTGACTTGACTGATACCATTCAGTATGACACATTAAAATTCCAACTTGAAACCCACAATATGGTTGTTGAAATCAAAGCTGGCCAAATTCTTGTCAACCAGTTAATTGTATTTAAATTCTCAACACTTAAACACTCACACAGATTTACACATTTACAGAGGCAAATGCAAGCTTTCTAGTTCTAAATTCATTGATCAAGCAAGGTGCTGTGAAAGTAAATTACCAGTAACCTCATCAATAAAGTCAAAATCCAAACACCCTACACTATGTCAGCATGATATCAAAACTAATAGTAATGGTAGCAATTTAACAAATGGTTGATCTGGTCTTTCAGGGATTGTTTCAATACAGCTCCTACTTCTTTTTAATGGATTAGAATTGGTGCATTTCTTTGCTAAAATTTCTGTAATCCACTCTTCTATTTATCAAAGGAAGTAATTTAAAAGTAATTGTAGAGTGCAATTTGAACAGAAGAAGTAAACAAAAACTTTCCACTTGTCTGTAAGTTTTGTATTTGAAAAAGACCAGTGAATGGAATGCCTCGATTCCCCATATAGAAGACAGATATGATATATCTCTTTTCTGAAAAATGAAGAATGCAAATGAATGAAAACTGGCACTACAAGGGAAGGGAATAGGTATTCCAACACCTTATTAATTTCTTATTTCTTCAACATACATACCCAGATTTTCTGCCAGATCTGAAACATTTGGAATTATGTAATGCAACAATAAGAGCTACTAATTACTGGGAGGTAATTATATGACAGATATTGAGAGAAATGCTTTACATACATTGAAAAAAAAATTCAAGAGTATAAAATTATGCCTATGAGGAAGGTCTTGGTAACTCCATTTCACAGATTAAGGAAATTAGGTTTTAAGCATTTAATAAATGGCCCACAATAAAACACCGTTGAAGAATGACTAATTCAAGGAAAAGTCAATATAACCAGTGACTGGAACCACTGCACTCGACTGCCTTTCTGATTCTCCTTATTAGGAAGCATAAATTTTCTGTCTAACTGGCAGCATTTCTTTGCTTGCTCCCATGTTGCGTGGACTCAGTCTTCTAAGGCAGCAGTGTGAGGACAGCTACGAGAGGCAGGATGCTTTAGAAATACCCAGCCACTTGGAAAACCATAACAAATATGACTTGGTAATGAGCTCTTTCCCAGAGCTGTGATGTCTTACATGTCAAAAGTGATAAGCACTTCCCAGAGCTCTGACAAAATTACACCCAAATGAAATTTCTTCCTCACCAGGGAAACTAGAAAACAATAAATGACACTGGTACAGCATTTGCAAACCACAATCCTTAATGCAGAGGGATTTTCTTTTCTCTCTCTAAACAACCATTAATAAACAATTCTTTAGACCTGCCGATGGAAAGCTGTGTGAAAGAAATCCTTGCAGCAAATGCTATGGTCACAATAGTAATTACAGAAAAAAACAAAAAGCCAATACTTTGATCCAAGAAATCAGACGCTAGACCAACCTCAGCTTTGGGATGGAGACCCAGGTGCAGATTTACGTGCATGCTCGACAATGACTTTCTGCTCCCCCCCCCCCCCGCCCCCGCCGCCTTTTGAGCCCTCTGCCACTGTGTTGAGTTCAGACTTCTCCAGGGAGCTGAGAAATCATGTCTAAGTCCCTGGTATGTCGCTTCGCTGTGAGGCTCTTGGACATGCACCAAAGTATGGCAGACACCAGCTGTGCTCAAGGCTGCAGGATGCCCATCAGCAGTTCTTTCCTCTCACTAAAGAATGACCCTGAATGGAGCAGAGACTCAGAGGGCGAAAAGGGAAAATGCTCTCAACCCTTTGGCTTTTAGCTGTGGTCCCAGGATTTGACAGCACAAAACATGGAAAAATCAAGCTGAATTATCATAGAATATATATAGTTTTTCACTCTCAAGTTTAATGTAATGAAGTCAGTTGGCTCAGTATGATAATCTTTCAACATAGTTGGCACTACCTGGCACATAAACCATGGTTAAATTAACTGTATTTGGCCATGTAATTCAGTTTCTTAAAATACGGTCCTATACACTGAAGTCCAGCTACCTCAGAATGTAATTTAAATCCCATTTTACCCCCAAATATTTGCAACGCACTAACAGGCTTCCCCCCGCCCCCCCATTTCTCTGCACTAGATGTCCTTCTTCCATACTATCCTCTCTGCCTCTCCGATCACATAAATCTGTTCATGTTTCCTTTATAAACTTGTCTTATACCTCACAGCTTCTTCCACTCTCTTTCCATCTTGAAATTAATGTCTCCCTTAGCCCTCTTTCTGTTCCCACAGAACTGTGCTCCTATCTTTAACATAGCATCTTGCTTATTTTGATATTCTTGGTTCCATTTGTTCTAAAAGGACTGTACTAGGACACTGTTCACTTCTGTGTGACTGAGGGAAACAGAGAGTCCACATTCCTTTTAAGACTATGTATCCATTATACTACATAAAACAAGAAAGAAGGCAGAAGACCAATAAATAATTTTGGAACAACTAAATGAATCAGTAATATAGCCAAACACATACCATACAAGTTGAAGTAACTAATTTTTCATTTATGTCATAATTATTGAAAGGCAAACTGAAAATAAATACATATATTTACTTTTTATCAGACCTACTGACCCTACTTAAGTGAGAAAACCTCCCCAATTCCTAAGAAATTAGCAAAATACCTTTAATTTAAGTGGAGATTCCTTCTTCCAGTGACCCTAGAAGCATAGCATTGGAGACGGAGAGAGTTGTTTTCTGTTCAAGTGACACACTCCACAACAACAGGAAATATTCAAATGTAAACATTGATGAAGGATGGATATAGACTGTAATCATCAGTAAAATTACTAGGAAATAAGAAAATGGTGAATTTCAATGGCAAATAACAAAATTATTATCAAAATTTTAGCAAGATGTGTATATGAAAATAAAGATAATTCCTTCTATAAAATATCACTTAACTAAGTTTGCCCCGGTAATCTGATCAAGAAATCAAGATTTTATTCCCCTTAAAGGAGTATGAAGATAGCTGGAAGGGATAGATAAATTATAACTGACAAAATGTTGATAAAGTTTTGTGACTCATGGGGGTCTATTGCACAGTTTTCTATTTATATGGTTGGTGCCTTACAGAAAAGCAAACTCAGACAGTATCTTCTCTACAGGTAAAAATCATTCTCATTTTTTTATTGTTTTCTCATCTCTATCCACTCTCATTTTTTATGATGTTTCATTTTAAAGATTCATATTGTACCTCTAGAATTATTAAATTACTTTTAACTATGTTATCTGATGTAATATTGATGTACTGTAGATTAAAATAACATATTAAGTATGCTTAACAGAATGCCTAGAACATTGTAGTGGATAAATACTATAGATATTATTTTATTAATAATTTGATGACAGTGAAAAATGAGAGTGAAAAAGTTGGCTTAAAGCTCAACATTCAGAAAACTAGGATCATGGCATCCGGTCCCATCACTTCATGGCAAATGGATGGGGAAACAGTGGAAACAGTGGCTGACTTTATTTTTATGGGCTCTAAAATCACTGCAGATGGTGATTGCAGTCATGAAATTAAAAGACACTTACTCCTAAGAAGGAAAGTTATGACCAACCTAGACAGCATATTAAAAAGTAGAGACATTACTTTGTCAACAAAGGTCCATCTAGTCAAGGCTATTGTTTTTCCAGTGGTCATGTATGGATGTGAGAGTTGGACTATAAAGAAAGCTGAGCGCCAAAGAATTGATGCTTTTGAACTGTGGTGTTGGAGAAGACTCTTGAGAGTCCCTTGGACTGCAAGGAGATCCAACCAGTCAATCCTAAAGGAAATCAATCCTGAATATTCATGGGAAGGGCTGAAGCTGAAACTCTAATACTTTGGCCACCTGATGTGAAGAGCTGACTCATTGGAAAAGACGCTGATACTGGGAAGGATTGAGGGCAGGAGGAGAAGGGGACGACAGAGGATGAGATGGTTGGATGGCATCACCGACTCAATGGATATGGGTTTGGGTGGACTCTGGGAGTTGGTGATGGACAGGGAGGCCTGGCGTGCTGCAGTTCATGGGGTCACAAAGAGTCAGACACGACTGAGCAACTGAACTGAACTGATACAGATTTCAAGATTTTTAGAGAAGATATGAGTATGACATCACCATAATAAAAATATGTTTCTTCAGGTTCCCAAAAGTTATGGGTATATAAAATTTCATATCTATTTGCCTTTACTGTACCAAAGACTGAACCTTGATTCTCATAGTTTGTGAAAAAAAATTAACTCTTGGAAACCCCCAAATATTCAAGATGGCATCACTTAATAAGCAAACAGCTAAAACTTCTGTTTTATTCTAATGATGTTTGGATTCACCTAAAGGTTGAATTTCTTTATTGCTATTTCTTAATTATTAAGGGAATAAGGGGGAAACATTTGGCATCATTTACAAAAACTGTATAAATTTGGCAGAAAATCATAGAATAATTCAAGGCATTTATTAAAATTATTCATAACTCTAAGTTGGTTACATTACAAAATGGATAATTTAACTCTTGTATAAATTATGCAATTGAGAATAAATTGAAATGATTCTAATGTAGAAACATAACTAAGAAATAAAACTGATCACTTTCATTGTTCTCAATGAATTTTTAAAAAGACACTTAAACTAAGGTTTCAAATAATTCATTTTACTTAGGCATTTTCAGAATAAAGTCTTTAATTGAGACGTACATGGAGGAATAGGAACAAGACAAATATAATTAAAATTACCATTCAAGAATTTTTTTTAAAGGAAAGGCTTTAAGGATACTCCATGATAGCTGGTCACTAGTGAAGAAAATTTCTGGTGGCCTATAATTGCAAAACTCCTTTCCTAGCATTTAAATGGGTTCCTCATATAAATTCTGCCTCAGCATTCTGGAATAACATCTATGAAATGGACGTTAGAGTAGCTTCTCCATAGGTTCTATTTATCTTTGCTCATCATTGGAAATTTGAAGGTTACTTTTGAAATTGAAAAAAGGAAAAAAAAAAGCACAGGCTTTTTAAAAATGGTTTATTTGGTAATATGACTATCTCAAAATATATTAAGCAGTTGATCTATTTGGTTGCAGTTGGTTCCATATGCCAATGAAAATGGTAGTCACTCAGTCGTGTCCAACTCTTTGTGAATCCATGACTGTAGACTACCAGGCTCTTCTGTCCATGGGATTCTTTGGGCAAGAACACTGGAGCGGGTTGCCATTTCCTTCTCCAGGGATCTCTCCATTCCAGGGATCAAATCTGGGTCTCCTGCCCTGCAGGAAGACTCTTTACTGTCTGAGCCTCCATGAGTGCTCCTCCATATGCCAATAACCATATCTAAACTTCTTTTCTGGACTTAACAATTCCATTAGCTTTGTCTTATTTTATCGGTTTACTTGACTGGCTTTAATATCTGTTTCTTTGGGAGCAGAATTAGCCATAGGTTTTTAAGGCAGTGAGACCCCGTATTTGTAGACCTTTCCATATCTTTCTCTCTCTGCCAACACACCTAAAAATCCTTGCCTGTAACAGATGATTAACTTTTATATAATACTTTGTTAAAAACAGCTAGAAACGTATGGTATGATACCAATATTATGGCTCTGTATAACCATTTCCCTCAAAGCTACAGGCACTTATGAACATTTTCTTTTCCGGTCACTGTAGGTGACAATTTTACAAATGTTTGGCCAAAGCCTCACAAGGTCCTAACCTGCAGCATCAGATTGTCTACACCTATTTCTTGGCCACCAAACCAAAGCCACATATTTTAAGGATCTATTATGTTGCACTTATTCCTGGGATCAAATACTGTGTCATGCAGGGTTCAGTACAGGAGCTATAAACTATTGCTATGTTTTTAGGCATAAAGAAGAACATAGAAAAATAGACTCTTACAAAATGTTACAGGAAATAAAGAAGCATGTTCACGTCTGAGCCTCTAAAAATGACTCCAAGAATAGAGAACCAGCTCATCAGGGGAGCTACTTCCTTTCAAACCATCACTGGAGACTGTTCACTATGGTCTCATAGCTGTACCACTGCTGTAACATCCTAAACAATATGAAGCTAAAGACTAGACAAATGAAGCTATAAATCAAGGAATATGGAGTCAAATCAAGTAGCCAATGCAACTCCCATTGTTTCTTGACACCTTGGAAGCTAAACATAAATTCTGAAATCTGCTTTAGGATAACAACAACTTTACTAGGTGATACACAAAGGGCTATAGCATCTGTATATACAGCATCTTCTTCTAAATTGTACTTTTCAAACCTACACGAAGGATTTCCTTTGCACAATTTAATTTACACCAAGAACACTAATTCCAAAGGAGTGTGTAAAGCGAATTCATAAGGATACTACCATGGCCAAAGCAAAGTAATAAAGGATAGAAGCCAACTGTGTGGTAATGGCTGTGATAGGAAGAATTATCTGTCCTCTGGTTAGTCAATCAAATGTTAATCTTGTCATTGCTGAGAAGGGATTTGGCAGATGTAATTAAGATTATGATCCATTTTAAAATGTCTTTATTGAATATATTTGCTTTATAATATTGTGTGAATATAAGGTGTACAACATGCTAGTTTGATACATTTATACATTATACTATGATTACCATTGCAACAATAATTAACACCTATTCATATTATATTATATTATTATCCTTTCTTTTTAGTGGTTAGAGTAATTAAGTTCTAGTCTCTCAGCAAGTTTGGTGATCATAGTATACTATCATTGCTTATATTCACTATACAGTACTATTCATTAAATCTGTTGAGATTATTGACTATTTGTTGCAAGTTTATACCTTAAACAGAATCTGTCTTATGTTCCCAGCCCCCATCTCATGGTAGCCACCATTTTATGCTCTGGTTTTAAGTCTGACTTCTTTAGAATCCACAAAGAATATACAGTACATTTGTTTCTCTGTCTGACTTATTGAGTATAAGGCATGTGCTCAAGATCCATGCATGTTGTGACAAATGACAAGATGCCCTTTTTCATGACTATATAATATCCCCTGTGTGTGTGTGTGTGTGTGTGTGTGTGTGTGTAATTTCTTTATCCATTCATTTGTTGGTGGATCCAACCATTATAGACAATATGGATAGCAGGATACAAGATTTACATTCAAAAGTTGGTTGTATTTCTTTAATACTAACAATGAAATGTCAAAAAGGGAATGTTTAAAAAGAAAAAAGGCATCTTTTAAAATAGCACCAAAAAAAAAAAAAAACCTAGGTATAAAGCTGATCAAGGAAGTAAAAGATTTATACTTTAACAACTGTAACCCATTAATAAAGGAAATTAAAGAAATGTAAGGAAAGAATTGGAATTAAAATTTAATTAAACAATTAAAGAAATTAAAAAAATGGAAAGATATTCCATGCTCTTAGATTGGAAGAATTATTATTAAAATGACAATACCCACAACATTATTTGTTAATCACCTACACCCCAATACAAAATAAAATATTTTAAAAATAAAAATTTAAAAAGTGGCTATACTACCCAAAGCAATCCACAGATTTAATTTAATCCCTATCAAAATATCAATGATAATTTTCACAGCACTAGAAGAAATAATCCAAAATTTTATATGGAACCATAAAAGACACAGAATTGCTGAAATAATCCTAAGAGGGGAAAAAATGCAGGAGACATAATGTCTTCCAAAAGTCAGACAATACCACAAAGTTACAGTATTCAAACAGTGTGATATTGATACAAAAGCAGGCATCTGGATCAATGAAACAGAATAGAGAGCTCAGAAATAAACCCATACACTTACAGCCAATTAATCTTCAACAGAGGAGGAAAGGATACTAAATAGGGAAAAAAAGTCTCTTCAGCAAGTGTTGTTGGAAAAGTTGGACAGTTGCAGGTAAGTCAAAGAAGTTAGAACACACTCTCATACCAGGCACAAAAATAAATTCAAAATGACTTAAACACTTAAACATAAAACATGACACCATAAAATTCCTAGAAGAGAACATATGCAAAACATTCTTTGACATAGATAGTACCAATGTTTTCTTAGGTCATTTTCTCAAGGCAACAGATATAAAATAAATAAATAAACAAAATGAACCTAATCAAATTTATGAGCTTTTGCACAGCAAAGTAAACAATTAAAAAAAAAAGGACAGCCTACAAATGGGAAGATATATTTACAAATGCTGTGATAGACAAGGGCTTAATCTCCAATATGTAAACAACAAAAATTATAACTCAACAACAAAAAATCAAACAACCCAATGAAAAAAATGAGCAGATGACATTAACAGACATTTATGCAAAGAAGACATACAGATGGCCAGTAGGCACATGAAAATATGCTCAAAATCTCTAATTACTAGAGAAATACGAATCAAACCTACAAGGAGGTAACACCTCACACCCTCAGAATGTCCATCATTAAAAAGTCTACAAATAGCAAATGCTGCAGAAGGCATGGAGAAAACGAAGGCTCCTACACTGTTGATGTGAATGGAAGTTGGTGCAGCCACTAAAAAACAGTGTGGAGGTTCCTTAGAAAACTAAAAATAGAATTACCATATGATCCAGCAATCCCACTCCAGGGCATAAACCTATACAAAACTATAATTCAAAAGATACATGTTCCCCTATGTTCATAGCAGCATTGTTCACAATAGCCAAAACATCGAATATCCATCAATAGGTGGATGGATAAAGAAGATATACACACACACACACACTGGAATACTAAAAAGAAAAAAAAAAAGAAGAAGAAGAATTAATGCCATTTGCAGCAACATGGATGCAACCAAAGATTACTATAAGTGAAGTAAATCAGAAAGACCAACACCATATGATATCACTTATATGTGGAATCTAAAATATGGCACAAATGAACTTATCTACAAAACAGAAACAGACTCACAGCCATGGAGAACAGACTTATGCTTACCAAGGGGAAGGTGGGTGGAGGAAGGAAGTACTGAGAATGGGAATTAGAAGATGCAAACTATCAGATATAAGATGGATAAATAATAAGGTCCTACTGTATAGCACAGGGAACTATATTCAACATCCAGTGATAAACCATAGTGGAAAAGAATATAAAAAAGAATGTCTGAATGTGTGTAACTGATTTTTAGTGTACAGCAGAGATCGGCACATTGTAAATCAATTAGACTTCAATAAAAAAGAAAAAGTACAGAGATTCCTCAAAAAATTAAAAATAAATCTACCATATGATCCAGTAATTCCACTTCTGGATATTTCCCAAAGGAAATGAAAACAGGATTAGCAGAGATATACACACTCCCATGTTTATTACATCATTATTCCTAATAGCACAGATATGGAAACAAGATTATGATTCTTAAAATAGATACATTATCCTGAATTATCAAGGTAAGCCCAATCTAATCATATGACCCCTTAATGCAGAGAGAATTCTTTGACTGGAGGCAGAAGAGATGCTGCAAAAGAGGAAGTCAGAGACAGACAAAGCTTGAGAAGGACTAGATTTTTGAAGATGGAGGAATGAGAACAAATGCCAAGAAACATAGGGGTTCTAGAAGCTGAGAAGGACTTTGGACCAACACCCAGCAAGGAAGTGGCAACCTCCATCCTATGACTACTGTGTGGATCTGAACGTTGTGAACAATTTGTATGAACTTGTAAGGAAACTCATGCCCAGATTCTTCCGAAAGAAATACAGCCCTACTGATCTCATGATATTGGCTATGGAAGATTCTAGAAAACCAGCTGAGTCACTCTGGCTGAACTTCTATTTTTCAAACTACTTTATTGAGGTATGGTTGACATAATAAGAAGATGTACATATTTTATGCATACAACTCAACGATTCGGGGTTAAGTGTACACATAATGAGGGCTTCCCTGGTGGTTCAGTCAGTAAAGAACCTGCTTGCAATGCTGAAGACATGGGTTCAATCCCTAGGTCAGGAAGATTCCCTGGAGAAGGAAATGGCAACTCACTCCAGGATTCTTGCCTGGAGAATCAATCCTATTGATAGAGGAGCCTGGCAGCTATAGTTCATGGGGTCACAAGAGTCAGACATGACTTAGGGACTAAACCATCCATAGACATATGAAATTTACCACTAAGTGCCTTAAATTCTGACCTACCAAATTATGAAATATTAAATTAGTGTTGTTTTTGCTAAGTACATGGTAATTTGTTATCAGCAATAGAAAGCTAACATATTAACATACCGTTAACACACTACACACACACATGCATGCATGCACACACACACACACACACACAAGTCAGGGGAGAGAATTCAGAGAACAGTCAATTCTGCCAACAGTCAATTCTATGGAAATCTTCAATTCTGCCAACAGTCAATTCTATGGAAATCTTCTATAGATGGAAATCCCATCTATGGAGATGGGATGTGGTCTATATAAAGCTTAAATAAGTGTAAAAGGGTAGAGAAGGGAGGCTATTTTACGAATGACAGAAGTGGTCTAAGTTAGATCATTCAAGAAACTACAAATCAGAACTGTTTTTATAGTGAATGGGATGGCAGAGCTGACACTGAAGGACAAAACTTGAAGGAAAACCTGAGACCAGAATGTGGAAGGGCAAAAACAGGAGCCTAATGAATTTCAGAAAAAATAAAGATTCACATCACAGGATGAAAATGAGAAACGTGAGATGCAGCAGTGTATCTCTGTAAAACAAAGTACTATTCAAGTTTTCACCAAGATGTTTCCGCCTATGCAGCTGGTGCACCCAGGTTTGCCCTGCTGTCTGCAGTTTCCTTCCAACCTGTGGAAATCTTCACCCCAGGAAATCAGCCTCTTAATACTGCAGTACGCAAATTTGCTGCTGATGTGTCTGTCTGTCTCATATAGTCACTTAGTCTTAGTGATGATGATGCCCACACAATAACATAAATGAACCAAAAAGAATGAGGACTTTATGTGAGAAAGCTCACTGTGTCTATATATGCCTGCCAGAGATCAGAAGCGGAGAAGTATGTTTTCCTTAGTTTGCATATTCACATTTTTAACACATGGGCACTACCGTCTCTCTCATAACAAATCACTTGCATATTACACGATAATTATCTATCACTCAGTTTTTATCCATTCAGCAGAGGTTAGAAATTTATTCCAGAATATCTGATTAGTATTTATTCTTTAAAAATCACCAGATTCCCTGACCCCACTTTCATCAACAAATAGTTTTTAATTTCCCAATAAAGTATGTCAATATGACCAGAACACACACACACTTGAAGTATATTCATTTTTGCTTGCCAGTGTAGATAGCTGGTTCTGGATTAGCATCTGTAAACTGAGAAATACAATCACAAAAATAAACAAACACAGGCAAAGCCTTTTAGCAGGTTTTCGGATTCCTGTGGAGCTGCCTTCCTCAGATGATGAGTCCAGCTCATTTCATGCTTTCAATTGGAACAGCATTAAACAAAAACTCAAGGAAATTAGGTCCCAATTTTGGGACCTGCTAAAAACAAATTCTGTATATTTCCTTCTTTCCTTCAGTGAATGGCAACATTTCATGCTAATGGAAGACATTAAATTTCTCATTTAAAGTTGGATCTTCAGACACTGTATCTCAAACAACCAACTTGCTATAACCTCAAATACATTCAAATTGGTAAAATCGGCTACATGTGTATGAATATAAACCCTTGGATTTTAAAGTAGACATCTAGTAATTTCATTTGTTATTTTAATTTGGCCTCATATTTGGACTATTTTAAAGCTTTTTAATGTAAAGGAAAACTTTTCTAGGATAGAAATCTTCCATCAAAATTAGTTTAATACATCAAACATCCAGCTAATAAATCTAACAGAAAAGATAACAATATTCATCCAAAGTTTCAGAAGTTGTATCTATTTTTAAATTTGATAAACTTCTAGAGATATCATCAGACACTTCTTTTCTCCTCTGGAAAACAGATCTAGTATTTGCAACAAGATGGAAGAAACCCTAAAGGGTTTCATTATACAGTATCAATTTCCTTGACTCTTTTAAGTCTGGGATAAAATAATTTAGACTAACTTTTCTGATCAGTTTCTCTTGCTACCACTTGGAAACTTCTCCTCTTACCTAAAACTCCTAGCAATGTTTTAAACAGAAGACAAAAACAGAAAAAGAAAAAAAAAGTTTTATTTTGATTTGGTTTATGGTGTCACAAAGAACTGACACCATAGTTACATAACATAGTCATATAAAAAGTTTAACGTTCCTCATTCAGGCAAGAAGGATGTGTTGATGTTATTGTGGATCCCTGTGCAGTTGCCTTAAATCACAGTATAAACACATGGCCATTCATCATCTGGAATCTCTCCCAGTTACCTTCTTTATCATTATTTTGTGAGCCTTTCTAAATACTGGCCTGTGTTTAAAACGTGCTTGAAGATGAAACCTCGTTTCTTTATTTTAATATCTGGGATGCTGTGTGTGTGCTGGGTTCAGTCATGTCTGACTCTTGGCGAACCCGTGGACTATAGCCCGCCAGTCTTCTCTGCCCACGGAATTTTCCCGACAATAATACTGGAGTGAGTCTCCATTTCCTACTCCAAGAGATTTTTCCAACCCAGGGACTGAATCCATATCTTCTGCATTGGCAGGTGGATTCTCTACCACTGAGCCACATGGGAAGCCCTAATATCTGGGATATTCTGATCCAAGTTAATATGTCCATGGAGGGCCTCACCAATAGAAAATTAAAATATTAAGAACCAAACTTCTGAAGTAGAAATTGACAAAAACTCATCATGTAACCAAAAGCTGAGGACTTTCTCAAAAATTAGTGGATTTTTTTTTTTTCTGATAGACCCAACATCATCAAATCCTGTACAACTTCAGATCATTAGCACAGTTGAAACTATAGATGCTCTTTGGTGGAAAAGTATTCACTTATAATATGAAATTAAAATCTGATGATTGTTTAACTCTGGATTTTTTTATTATAATTTATTGAAAATATTTTTCATTCAAACAATAAAAAATGAAAACTTTTCAAGACTTTGCCAAACCCTGATTTGTTTACTCACAATAGATACTAATCAAGGTTTGAAAATGGCAACATATGATCTAATTTAGAAACTTAAGAATATGTAGGGTTTTCTGGAGAGCTTTTGTGCTCTTTTTTCCTTATAATAACTTTATGCTAAATAGGTTATCACAGTTAATTACCTTGACATGGCTTCTATTTGTGAATTGGAAAGAGGATAAAATAGATAAGCTTTGGAGAACTTCAAATACTTTGAGGTACAGTTTAAAAGAAATGGGGTCGATATGAATTAAGAAAGTAGATATGTTTAGAAACCAGAAATACTCAGGTGTATTGACTTACAGAAGAATCTAGGTATGAAATCTACTTAATCACACAAGTCCCACACCATTAATTACTGTTATGTGTAATTATTACAAAGAAGAGTTTCTCACTTTTCCTTATACTTTGGACATCTGCCAGTAACTATATGTTTCTCCAGTAATGAGAAGCCTCAGTGTATATTTGTCATCAAATCTCAAAGGAAACTAAAACTAAAAATGGTTCTAATCTAAGCAAAGTTACACATGCTATTTCTTGATTTGAATATGGTTTTCTTAAATTTATAATCAGAACCCATTAGAAGTCTTTCAGACATAGGTGAGAGGTTTCCTAGAAAACATGAGAAGCAGAGGACTCATTCTGTTACCTCAGCCTTCATCATTCACAGAAATTTCTAAATGGGAAGATCAGATGCACAGGTTCACAAAGACATTACAGAAGAGATTTTCAACATGAGATCCTCAGATGATTATAAGAACCCTGCTGCTCTGAGCCCCAGGTCTGAGAAGTGGGTCACATATTCTTGCTTAAGTTTGCCAGCTCCGTAGTACTTGAGGAGAAAAGACCACCTGTCAGGTGGGAAAGGTATCCTGGTGGGAGGCCTGCACTGGCACCAAGAGGTTATCATGAAGCTCATCCCTCACTTGCTCTCTTTCTATATTTTATCAGAAGTGGAAATGAAAGATGGTAGAAATGAAACATATAAGTATTTTTTCTTCTTGAGCAAGCATTTCAGAGTTTGAGAGCCCTAGACTCTTCTCACAGAAGTGACTGTGAGCTGTCAGGAACTAGCTTTCAAGCACAGCAGGAACCTTGGTAAACAGAAGGAATAATATTTCCATATGCAACGATGAGTACTGAGAATAAAGGGAAGATAATAGCAACTGAAGGATATTATTGAAAACACAGTTCAAAGTAAGAACCTTTGAATGTTTTCCTCTTTGAGAAAGTTGTAACAATTTGCTCCAATACACGCACAAGCGAACATTGTTTTTATTCTGTTCTTATGAATTTGTGATAAGGTGCCATGATCTGAACATATGAAAAAGTGAAGATGATAAATAGATGAACGTCCTGAGGAAGATGAAATAGTAGATAGTTAGGTGCAAAAGAAAATGTCTCAATAAATTTCTTGTATCTGAAGCTTGTGATTTTTTTATTTGATAAATAAAAACCAAGACACTGAATAATTTGAATAGACTTTGTAATATATTTACCTTATTAACAATAATTTATCTAAATTCAAAGGCAACTAGAAGTTGAGACAGGAGTTGGTATTTCTGGGATGGGAATAGCTAAGATTTCACCATTTCCGGTGAAGTCTGAAAGAAGGGGACAGAGATTCTGCAACATTTTTGATTTAAAATGCACTTTTTGGGCCCTCTAAAATGAAACTTCTTATGCTCTTATCCTCCCCCAACTTGACACACTTCAGGGATCAAAGCTCTATTCAGTGACCTCTCTGCACCTCAATTGCTTCTGCATCCTTCTTTGAAATGCCTTTCTCTTAGAGAATAAAACATTTTACTCCACCACATACCTCAGGTTTGATTTCAGGAAGCAAGCCGAGAACTGGAGGTGTGTGTAAGTGATTTATTAAGGGCAGGCTCCCAAAAAATTGTAGAAGGAAGGAAGGGTGAAAGAGAAGACCCTAATCCAGGGCAAGATTTCAGAAAAATGCCCAAATTCATCACTATCAGATTTCCCAACAGTAATATTTAGTGGTGAAAGACAATAGGATAATGATTTCCAAGAGAAAATAGTTTTCAACAAAAAGTGAAAGTGAAAGTATTAGCCACTCACTCGGGGCCGACTCTTTGTGACGCCATGGACTGCAGCACACCAGGTTCCTCTGTCCATGGAATTCTTCAGGCAAGAATACTGGAGTGGGTATCAAATCCCTTCTCCAAGGATTCTTTCTGACTCAGAAATCGAACCTGGGTCTCCTCCACTATAGGCAGATTCTTTACCATCTGCGCAAACGGTAAAGACCAAAAGTTATTTCAGTTACCAAGTTTACTTCTATGCCCACCAATACATATCCTGAAAACAAACTCAGTTAAAAAAAAAAAATCTGTGATGAGCACATTAGCTAACATCAGAACTGCTTTAGTAGAGCTCTCTGCTTGTAAAGGTTTCCGCTATAGAGGTCTCCAGTGTAGATGAAAAAATATATGTAACCATTAACCTGTTAACATATAAATACTTTCTGAGAAACTACAAGCTGAAGAGTAGCATAGCCTTGTCTTTGCCAGTGGAGTACTTATGAGATACAGTTGCAAAATTTCCCAGGAAGGACACATCTTCACAGTAGGCCACAAAAGGTTTCTATGGCTCAAACTCACAATCCACAAATATCCAATGACAGCTTAGCAGTTTTTTAAAAATATATATATTATGTTTATAATTCAGCATAGCACACTTCACATTATGTTTCAGCAAGGCACGGAACAAATGGTTCCCCTTAAATATACAATGACTCAAGCCTCAGATAGAAAAACTGAAAAGCTAGGGGTGACGTGATGGCTGGGAACTGGAATCATGGAGCTGCGTCTCCTCTCCCACATCTGGGGCTTTATCGCAGATGTTGACTGAGATCTTACCTAGAGCAGTCAACCAGGGGCCATCATTTCATCCCTCGCTTTCTGGGCTTCCTCCCAGCATAAGAGTATGAGGGTGGTCAAACTCCCTATGTGGTAGGTCAGACTTTCAACAAAGAGGAGCCCTGCCCACAAGGAGAAAGTTATACTGCCCTTTTCTGAACTAGAGTGTTAGTCTGGGGACTTTGAGGAACAGCATCAAGAAGGAAATTAGCTGTGCAAAAGACGTAGTGGGCGATACACTAGAAAAGGAAAAATGGAGAAAGCCAGAGGAGGCAATGAGCATTTCAGATGGCGATGCAGTCCTGACTCCTATAAAGGAGGGAGAGGGGGAGGAAGTCTGGCTAGGCAGTCTCTGACTGCAGGACAACCCAGGAAGGTATTAGACAAGTTGATGGAAAGTTTTTAAGCCAAAGCTGCATGTCAAAGGAGTCCCACATAGGAACTGACCTGCCTTAGTGTCTCTACTATGTTCAGGGCTGACAGGGAACAGCCCACTGGAAGCATCCTCTCAGCATGAAGGCTGCGGGATTCAGACTGCAGAGACTGAGTTTGTCCTTCAGTTAGGCTCCCTACAGCAAGAAATCTGAAAGACAGATTTTCACGTGGCCACAACTAACCTCAGAAGTCATGCATATTCTACTAAAATGCACTGCTTACAAGCAAGTCATGAGTTTGTCCAGATTTTAGAGGAAGAAGCATAAACCTTATCTCTCAGTGGGAGGAGTGTCAAAGATTTTGCAGCCATATAAAAACAAATAATTATCAGATCTAAGTAAAGAACAACAAAAATGTTTAAAATGTATCAATCTAAAAGTATTATCGACAAATATTTAAGAAATATGGATGAAATATGATCTAACTTACAAACTGAATTATAAAAATGATTTCCCACTGGGAAATAAGACCTGTATTTGGGAAAATGTCTAGTTGGTAAAGAATCCACCTGCAATGCAGATAGACCCTGGTTCAATTCCTGGGCCAGGATCCACTGGAGAAGGGATAGGCTACCCACTCCAGTATTCTTGGGCTTCCCTTGTGGCTCAGCTAGTAAAGAATCCGCCTGCAATGTGGGAGACTTGGGTTCAATCCCTGGGTTGGGAAGATCCCCTGGAGAAGGGAAAGGCTATCCACTCCAGTATTCTGGCCTAGAGAATTCCATGGACAGTCCATGAGGTCGCAAAGAGTTGGACATGACTGAGCAGCTTTCAGTTTCACTTTCACTAATTGGGGCACCACTCTTTTTCATTATAAAATGTTTAGTACTATTTAAATTTTAAATAATTTGCCCTTCTTACTTCAATATAACTAAACAAACAAGTAAACTAAAGAAAAGTAACATAACGCTTACATTCCCCTCCTTAAAACTTTTCTGTGCTTTTCCTCTTGCAGCTAAACATTTAGTGTACAAGACACTCCATGATCTGACCTGTCCTTCCAGACCCTTCATAATATCCAGCATCAGTTGCCTTTTGTTAAGTTCGGGTGTAGTAACAAAGTTCTAAGTCTCAGCTGCTTCCAAAACTCAGTTGCTATGGATGGGCTGTGGTTCTATATCTTCTCATTTCAGGATCTAGGCTGAGAAACAGCCCTACTCAGGGCATGCTATGCTCTTGCCAAAGGAAAATGAACAAGAAAACTGGCAAAACCAACCGGGTATTAAAGATTCTGCTACAAAACTACATGCTGTCACTTCTGCTCATATTTCTGGCTGAACCAAGTCAATGACCAATTTTGATATTAAGAGGGGACAAAGAGGCAGGATATATGCCTCCCATAACAAGTTTTAGCAACAAGAGGGATGAAGGATGCAATCTTCCACACATGATTTCTGTCACAGTAGGGGCTACAAAGAGTTTAGATTTATTTCAGTTTCTAGAACACATCCAACATATTTCTTCCCTGGCACTGAAATCCTATTATTTGAGAAGTTTATTAGGTCATGTAAGTTCAGCCCAGCAGTAACTACTGTGGTGAAATTTCTATTTCCAACTGAGTTCACATCTTGATTATGATGTTTGCTTTTAATTAGTAATTTTCCAGAATTATGGGATCTCTGATTTTGGAAATAGCCACAGTCAGTATCAAGGATGGAGTGTGAAACGAATATGTGTGAAACAGGTGTCTTAGTCTGCTTGAATTGCTATACCAAAATACCACAAATTCTGTTTTTAAACAACAGAAATGTATTTTCTCACAGTTCTAGAGGCTGGAACCTCCAAGATCAGGGACTGTCAGGGCTAAGATTCTGGTAAGAACTCTCTTTCTAGCTCATAGATGACCTCTGTATAACCTCACATGGCTTTTCCTCTGAGCATGCTCAAGTCCTATCAGATTAGAATCCCACCCTTAGATGACTTCATTTAACATTATGAATCTCCTAAAGACCCCGTCTCCGCCTATATTCACAATGCCGGTTAGGACTGCAAGAAGAAGCAGGGGTAAGAAATAAGAAGAGAATTCATGAGAGACTCAGGTTAGTGCTCCAGCATATACATAAAAAGTTGGGTGAAAATGAGGAGCTATGTCTTGAAATTATATCTGGGAATGTAAAGAAATTTGTAAACAGAAAATCTCTCTCAGTAGTACAATGGGAGAAGGCAATGGCACCCCACTCCAGTACTCTTGCCTGGAAAATCCCATGGACGGAGGAGCCTGGTGGGCTGCAGTTCATGGGGTCACTAAGAGTCGGACACGACTGAATGACTTCACTTTCACTTTTCACTTTGCTGCACTGGAGAAGGAAATGGCAACTCACTCCAGTGTTCTTGCCTGGAGAATCCCAGGGACGGGGGAGCCTGGTGGGCTGCCCTCTACGGGGTCACATAGAGTCAGACACAACTGAAGCGACTTAGCAGTAGCAGTACAATGGAAAGAAACGTGCATAATGGAAAGGTACCAGAGGCTAACCTCTGGTATTTGACATATCAGTGTCACTTGCCAGCTAACTTATTGCTTCCATTACCTCATTATGAATAAAATGGAAATAAAATATAAAGCTATACGAGTACAATCATTTTTCACTTAGTACGTGTGAACTCATGTCAAGTTGTCATGTCAGAGAGAAGAAAAAGGAAACAGTAATATGTAAAAATAAATGTTAAAATGGAAAAAATGCTATGAAAAGATTAATAATAAAAAACTGCCTTTGGTATCATGGTCTACATGAAAAGATTTCTTTATAACCTTACCCTTTTCCTTTGCTCTTTTATATGTATTTTCTTCAGCTCCAAAATATAATATAAATCTACCTAGTCTCTCCCCTGAGTAATTAGCCTTTAAAATACATGCAACTAGTTGGAAATATGTGTGGTTCATTTGAAGTGGTTAGTTCGTCACAATTCTATCCTTAATCCTACATAGTATTATCACTATTTGGGTAATAATTCACACTGTAAAGTTTAACCCCATTTTCAAATTCAGCTCTGAGATTTTTAACAAAAGATTAAAATAGAAAAAGTGCTCATGGAAGGAACTTTCCTCTAGGTCACCTCACCCTATGACTGTACTGTCATTTAGACAGGGCTGTTTCACTGTAAGAAGTAAGATCCCCACTCTCACTTTATAAGTGTCCCCAGTGACCAGTTGCTCCTGTGGTGTCTTTCACACGTAAGCCTTAGTACTGACAATCTGGTCACTTCTTGGGAGTCCGTAATGCCCCGAGGATGGAATAAAGTCCTGGCACCATTCCAATTCACATAATTGCACTCTTCCTACTTAACATTCTCTTACATTTTCAATTAAATATAACACTTGAGTCTATCAAACCCCTGTGTGCCAGCATATAGTTGCTATATTTTAGTTTGTTCTTCACCTTCATGACAGGTAAAGTTTGCAAGGCCCATAAACTTACAGCCTTTAAGATTCTATGTAAATGCAAAACTATTACCAATTCTATCACATATCTGACTGTGCCTGTGATGAAGGGTCTACACATCCTCAGTGCCTTGCCCATAATGTTGGTAGTTTGCCTGGAATGGTATTTGGGTATTGTCCAAAAGTTTGTTGTCAAGTGACCTTTGCTGTTTAATGGAGAAGATAAAAAATTTTACACCAAAGAAACAGAATTTAGATGGATTGGTGGTAACAGGAAGTGAATAATGAAAGCACATCACATAATACTGGAAGAGGCCATAAAGCCCCATAAAAGCCACCTGCTTTCCAGGCGATTATTTCAGATAATAAAATCACACTAGCTCATTGGCGAATTGACTCATATGTTTTCAATTCAAAGGAAATAACTGTGGATCTAACATAAAAATCTCAGCAACGGATTTCTGGTTTCAAAGAATAACAGCCTTTAATGATATGATGACCTTTACAAAGATCTTATGTTTTATTTTGAACATCTATACTTTGTAATGGGCTCAACGCTAAAGAATCCCCCTGCAAGGAGACACGAGTTCAATCTCTAGGTTGGGAAGATCCCCTGAAGAAGGAAATGGCAACCTGCTCCAGTATTATTGCCTGGTAAATCCTATGGACAGAGGAGTCTGGTGGGCTACAGTCTGGGGTCATAGTCAGACACGACTGAGTGACTGAGCAGGCATGCAATTTATAATGCAAATTCTTTACCTTCTGAGCCACCAGAGAAGCCCCTATAATGCATACTAATCCTTTTTTCAACTTCTTTCAACAATGTTTTGTAGTGGTACATGGATCATCACTGACTACAGCAGTTAGCAATAATTTTGCTCCCTTTATGGTGTTTTAATAATGCTTATTCTATAGCCAAATAATATAACATTTTCCTTTGTTCTTCATGACTTTGTCTGAAGAACTTCCAGTGAAACCATAAAGTTCTTAAGCTTTATATCTATACTTTATAGTGTCTAGTGGAATTTAGGGCACAAGATACCCATTACATGAGTGCTTACAGGTGAGAAATATCTGCCCCTGAGAGTTAACTGATTTGAGTCATCATTGCCAGGTAATGGAAATACCAAACCTAACTGTAAGTTTTCTGAGTCAGTGTAGAGTTGACTTTTCTACTCGTTGCAGAATAACTCTCTGGGGAGGAGATTTGCCAAAGCATCCTCTGCCTCCCTTGGCCCACCTTTCTGGATAATACATGTCATGGACCAGGACATGCCATATCTACCCAAAATTGTCTTATTCATCTAGAAATGAATCTGTGGAGCTTTTTAAGAGTTAGAAGTACATAAATCCATAGCATTGCACTAAATACATTAAATGTACATTAAGTACATTAAATACACACCAATAAGGATTTGTCTAGCTGGTTAGGATATCTATTCAAATGCTGTCATGGAAAGAAAGTGTATTTAGGTTTTAAGCAGAATATAATTAGTAACACTGCAACCACAAGCTGCATCTGAGTGCTGACCATTTACAGCACTTTAGTCCCTGGTCCACTTACTAGATTGCAAGTCACATCTCCTCTTTGCATAGAAGACTAAGTGGTCAGTACCTGTTTAGTAATCCCAGTGGCATTATTTTTTAGAATCATAAACTTTCTAATATGCTTATGTCTTCATTCAAGGAACTATAATACAAAAATAATACAGAAGATGTGGGAGCTTGAGAATCTCATTTTAGGAAGACCACCAGCTTATATCAATTTCAGAGAAAAATTTGATTTGGGTGGCGGTTGGAACCATGAAGAGCTTACTTGCGGAGAAGTTCAGAATGATGGAAGTTAGTTTCCAAAAGGCCTATATTCTTGAGGGTATACAAGGATGTAGCATATTAGACAAGGAAGTAGCTTTAAGGTATCAAACCCTATACTAAGCATTCCACACACATTACTTTGCATGGTCTTTGAAGCAAGCCCAAGGAGTAGGCACTGCTATCTCTTATATAGAGTTTGAATGTACATTTCAGAAAAAACAAAAATAGAATCCACAAATGGGTCTTTCTTCCCTCAAAACATGTGACTTGACAGTTTATCAAGTTGCTGATGAAATACATGATGAGAGTATAGTGGAATGTTGATGAATGGAAGAGTTTGAGATACAATTTATATTGGAGGAAATTGAGATGGAATGTCATACAGAATTAAGTACCTTCCAAGGTTCAAATGGCTCAGCTGAAGGCTCCAGATCTCCTGAGGCCAAAACTCTGGAACATTTGTGCAGGAATTCCTATGAATGCTGGTAAGTTGCCTGACTTTTCTTTTTTTTTTTTTTAATTTGTTTCTTTTTTTCATTTATCTTTATTAGTTGGAGGCTAATTACTTTACAATATTGTAGTGGTTTTTGTCATACATTGACATGAATCAGCCATGGATTTACATGTATTCCCCATCCCGGTCCCCCCTCCCACCTCCCTCTCCACCCGATCCCTCTGGGTCTTCCCAGTGCACCAGGCCCGAGCACTTGTCCCATGCATCCAACCTGGGCTGGTACTGACTTTTCTTAATGAGAATGGGGAACAACTAACTTGAGGAAGTCCAAATTGGGTCGTGGGTCCTAGGAAGTTTTGAGCTTCCCGTATTGCACTGAGAGAACCTTGGAAAGACCTAACTCTGAGATTCCTCATCACAGATACAGAAAGGGATGTAGAGCTTTGGCTGCAATCTCCAATGCCGTGGTTCAACCCTGGCTGTGTTTTAACCCTTGAATCCCCTGGAGACTTAAAAATAAGTGCTGTTATCTGGACTTCAGTCTCAAAGATTACAATTTTATCTTGTGTAAAGTCTACTACTACTTATCTAGAGCTCAGTTGTTGTTGCTATTGTTTATTGGTGTTGTTGCTGCTATTTTAAATTCCCCTTGGTGATTAACATCTGAAGGATGTTTGAGACCCACTGATGGTCTGTTCCTTTATCACTAACGGAGGAGGCAAGCTCATATCTTAAAGACAGAAAAAGAGTGTTGAATATAGTCACTGAAGTATAAAATTCAAGACTGATCATTTTAAATAGACTCAAAACTACACTAAAAACCTAGAAAGTTGAACAAACAATTTTGCATTCCAAAGAACTATATCAGGCTAAGCATCACAATTTAAAAAGGAAATGGAACTAAATGGTATGCTTGAGATGAAAATTCTAATTTGGGTCCAAAAGGCAAGCAGTTTTCTTCAACTGTAAATTCTAGAAGACTTAGACAAAAGTGAAATCAAAGACACATAACCAAAGGAGGAAAATCTAGTCTTCTAAAATGTCAACATTTTCCTTAGTTTGCTTGTATTCTTTGATTAGAAAATTTTTCATATTTTACTGAGCATTATGATAAGAGAAAAAAATAGTTAAGAGAGCACTTTTCACTAAAAGAGGGACTTAGCAACTGGTTCAGTATAAGCAAATTAGTTTTCAAAGCATACGCTTATTTTTTACTGTACATCAAACCATCCTAGAAGCCTAAAATTTCTTATTGTTAGTAAGACATAAAACGCACAAATGCTAACCATGTTTTGGAAAAGTTTGCATGCTTTGGTGTTGCTGTTGTTTGGTTTCTTTTGTTTTGTTTGGTGGGTGGTTTATTTGTTTGAATTGTAAGTCAGAAATAATTAGATTTTGTATTCTGCTAAGATTATCAAAGTTTACCTACTTGGGTTTTGGAGGTTCAATTTTGGAAAATCACCAGAGTTCAAGAAACATGGAAGACCTTAGTAATGAAGTACTTATATTTGCAACTATGTTAAATTCAGCAGAGCCCTGGAAATTAATATGCTTTGCCTGATGAGAAAAAGCTCAACCAAGATACATGCAGACACTTGGCTTTGCTCACTGTGAGCAGCTCTACTAACCAAGCATTTGCCAGCTTTATTAATTCTTCCTGACTGTTGGATCTTCCTGATTGTTTATTTGTTTGTTGCCATTAGCAGATTTTTTTTATAAACTCTCTCAAAATTGCCATATGTTGCTTCCTACCATCAGTCAGGGGTGGACTGGAGCAGCCAGCAGACAAAATTGAATTATGGCAGAATTGAGGAAGAGTGGAGCTATTTCTTTCTTACTGAAATACAATTTGTTTCTTTCAGGGGGCAATATAGAATTAGGGAGAATTGCTCAATGAAATAACTGTGGCACCATCCAAATGGGCAGAGCTTCACTGCTAACTTTTTACAGAAGATAAAGAATAAAACATTTTATAGTTCACATGACAAAATTAGAGTAGTCATTTTGAATGTGTTTATTGTTAATCCACATGGCAAGCAATATATACATATTTTCTTTTTGAGCATTTTTCTGAGTAAAACTTTAGATAGTTAGATTGCTTTGTTGTTGCTGATTGTTTGAATATGAAACTAGCACAATTTAAATTTCTTCCTACAATCAGGAGAAATGTTTTGCAAGATCTTCAATAACATTCATGATTATATAAGAAATACTATTCAATACTAAAATTATACAGATAGTGTTTGAAAATAAGTTGCAAGATAGAATTAATTAGAAAGTAAAAAAAAAAAACGAGGCCCACATCTGTCTGAACACAGAACATGTTTCTACTGTGAAGGCGCATTCATTGTTTGAATTTTAAATTCTAAAAAAGTAGAGGAAAAAAAAAAACACTGTGGAAAAAGAGATAAGGTTTTAATCTTTATTCTACCTTGAACTTGATGTAATCCAACTATCTCAATTTCTTCCTTTAAATAGATATTGTTTACTGTGTACTTAATAAGGCCAGCATAGAACATATCAGGTGTTCTGAGGAGAGAATATATTTGAAAATATCAAGGAGGTAAGTGTAGGTAGAGAGGAACAATCAAAGGGAAGCAATGACAGAGAAGAACAAGAGGCAACCAGCTTACCAAATTGGGATTTTACTGTGAATTAGGAGGGAAGGTATTGAACCAATAAAATAAAATAATGATTCCATTTTCAAGGTGTATCTCTGTTTACAGTGTGGAAAATAGTGGTCAAGGAAAGATAAAAGAGGCGTGGAAACAAGTTAGGCCGTTTCATTTAAAGAAGAGAAATTACAGGAGTGTGATCCAGAGTAGCAGCAGCAGAAGCAAGGAGACAGGTTTGACGTATATTTTGAAAGTAGAACCATATGGATTTTCTGATATATTAAGTAGATTGTGGAGAAGAGAGAAAAGTCAAGGATATTTCCCAGGTGTTTTGTCTCAGGAGTTAGCAATGTTGAATTACCATTTCTGAGATGATAAAATGAGAGGAGCAACATTAGTACTTTGGTTTCAAACTCTTTATTATACACCCATATGAATCCTTTGGATACTCTGGTTTGAATAAGTCTGGAACTTACAGAATAGTCAGGCTTTGAGATATTAATTTGGAATTCAACACCATGTAGACAGAATTTACAGTCATAAAGGAGGAGGATACAATTTAGATAGTGAGTTTAGAGAAGAAATTCAAGGGCTAAACCATAGAGCACCCTAAGGGTGAAAGTTTGGGGAGGACATATGAGACCAGCAGAGGAGGTCATTAGGAACAGATGTTGCGGTGAGGTAGAAGCCTATAGAATATCGACTCAGGACCAAGTGAAGGGAAAAAAGGCTGATCAGTTGCACCAAATTCTGACAAACGGATGAGTACCATGAGGGTAGAGATGAAACTAGACAATCCTGGATTAGATTAGACACGGCAATTTTGAAGTTACTGGTAACTTAGCAAAAGTTGTTTCAGTAGCATGGTAAAGATAAAAGTCTGATTGGACTAAATCCAAAGGAAAATGAGTGAAGAGGAAATAGACAAAGAGATTGTAAATTACCTTTGGAGGAATCTTTCTCAATAGAGAAACAGAGAAGTGGAAGCAACTGATGAACAGGATTTTGACTCGTGAGAATGTAACTGAGTTGCTTTTCTTAAGTGTATAAATTATTATAGTTTGGTTGTATCTGGGGGAAAAAGGAATTGGTGAATCAAGATAAAGATGGAAGATAAAACCAACAGTGCCAACACCTGATTTCAGACTTCTAGCCTTCCTGAATGGTGAAAGAATACATTTCTTTGCTTTAAGCCATCCAGTTTGTGATAATTTATTAAAACAAGAAGTCATTGCAGTACTTGGATGCAATCTCAAAAAGGACATAATGATCTCTGTTCATCTCCAAGGCAAACCATTCAATATCACAATAATCCAAGTCTAGGCCCCAACCAATAATGCTGAAGAAGCTGAATTTGAACGGTTCTAAGACCTACAAGACATTTTAGAACTAACACCCAAAAAAGATGTCCTTTTCATTATAGGGGACTGGAATGCAAAAGTAGGAAGTCAAGAAACACCTGGAGTAACAGGCAAATTTGGCCTTGGAGTACAGAATGAAGCAAGGCAAAGACTAACAGAGTTTGCTGAAGAATGCACTAGATATAGCAAACACCATATTCCAACAACACAAGAGAAGACTCTACACATGGACATCTCCAGATGGCCAACACCAAAATCAGATTGACTATATTCTTTGCAGCCAAAAATGGAGAAGCTCTATACAGTCAGCAAAAACAAGACCAGGAGCTGATTGTGGCTCAGATCATGAACTCCTTGTTGCCAAATTCAGACTTAAACTGAAGAAATTGGAGAAAACCACTAGAACATTCATGTATGACCTAAATCAAATCCCTTATGGCTATAGTGTGAAAGTGAGAAATAGATTTAAGGGACTAGATCTGATAGACAGAGAGCCTGATGAATGGTGGACGGATGTTCAAGACATTGTACAGGAGACAGGGAGCAAGACCATCCCCAAGAAAAAGAAATGCAAAAAAGCAAAATGGCTGTCTGAGGAGGCCTTACAAATAGCTGTGATAAGAAGAGAAGTGAAAAACAAAGGAGAAAAGGAAAGATATGCCCATTTGAATGCAGGGTTCCAAAGAATAGCAAAGAGAGATAAGAAAGCCTTCTTCAGTGATCAATGCAAAGAAATAGAGGAAAACAATAGAGTGGGAAAGACTAGAGGTCTCTTCAAGAAAATCAGAGATACAAAGGGAACATTTCATGCAAAGATGGGCTCAATAAAGGACAGAAATGGTATGGACGTGACAGAAGCAGAAGATATTAAGAGGTGGCAAGAATACACAGAAAAACTGTACAAAAAAAGATCTTCAAGACCCAGATAATCACAATGGAGTGATCACTCACCTAGAGCCAGACATCCTGGAATGTAAAGTCAGGTGGGCCTTAGGAAGCATCACTACAAACAAAGCTGGTGGAGGTGATGGAATTCCAGTTGAGCTATTTCAAAGCCTGAAAGATGACGTTGTGGAAGTGCTGCACTCAATATGCCAGCAAATTTGGAAAACTCACCAGTGGCCACAGCACTGGAAAAGGTCAGTTTTCGTTCCAATCCCAAAGAAAGGCAATGTCAAAGAATGCTCAAACTACTGCACAATTGCACTCATCTCACATGCTAGTAAAGTAATGCTCAAAATTCTCCAAGCCAGGTTTCAGCAATAAGTGAACTGTGAACTTCCAGAAGTTTAAGGTGGCTTTAGAAAAGGCAGAAGAACCAGAGATCAAATGCCAACATCTGCTGGATCATGGAAAAAGCAAGAGAGTTCCAGAAAAACATCTACTTCTGCTTTACTGACTATGCCAAAGCCTTGGACTGTGTGGATCACAATAAACTGGAAAATTCTGAAAGAGATGGGAATACCAGACCACCTGACCTGCCTCTTAAGAAAGCTGTATGCAGGTCAAGAAGCAACAGTTATAACTGGACATGGAACAACAGACTGGTTCCAAATAGGTAAAGGAGTATGTCAAGGCTGTATATTGTCACCCTGCCTATTTAACTTATATGCAGAGTACATCATGAGAAACGCTGGGCTGGAAGAAGCACAAGCTGGAATCAAGATTGCCGGGAGAAATATAAACAACCTGATACGCAGATGACACCACCCTTACGGCAGAAAGTGAAGAACTAAAGAGCTTCTTGATGAAAGTGAAAAAAAGGAGAGTGAAAAGGTTGACTATACTCAACATTCTGAAAACTAAGATCATGACATCCAGTCCCATCACTTCATAGCAAATAGATGGGGAAACAGTGGAAACTGTGTCTGACTTTATTTTTTGGGGGGGCTCCAAGATCACTGCAGATGGTGATTGCAGCCATGAAGTTAAAAGATGCTTCCTCCTTGGAAGGAAGTTATGACCAACCTAGATAGCATATTAAAAAGCAGAGACATTACTTTGTCAACAAAGGTCTGTCTAGTCAAGGCTATGGTTTTTCCAGTGGTCATGTATGGATGTGAGAGTTGGACTGTAAAGAAAGCTGAGTACCGAAGAATTGATGCTTTTGGACTGTGGTGTTGAAGAAGACTCTTGAGAGTCACTTGGACTTCAAGGAGATCCAACCAGTCCATCCTAAAGGAGATCAGTCCTAGGTGTTCGTTGGAAGGACTGATGGTGAAGCTAAAACTCCAAACTTTGACCACCTCATGCAAAGAACTGACTCATTTGAAAAGATGCTGATACTGGGAAAGATTGAGGGCAGGAGGAGAAGGGGATGACAGAGGATGAGTTGGTTGGATGGCATCACCAACTCAATCAATGGACATGAGTTTGGGTAAACTCTGGGAGTTGGTGAGGGACAGGAAGGCTGGTGTGCTGTGGTTCATGGTGTTTCAAAGAGTCAGACACAACTGAGCGACTGACATGAACTGATTACAACAACACAACTACAGTGTAATACACATTTTTTCCAAGCACAAATGTACTTTTCAACAGAATTGAAAATCTTGATAATTCCCCAAATATTGAGATAATATAGAAAAAATACGCCCATAATAAAGACTACAAAAAAAAATTGAGTTAGAAATTGGCTGCAGAGAGATATTTTTTAAATTTGCAAATATTTTTATTCAAACATTAAATCCGAACAGAAAAATCACAGGTCAAGAAGGAAATCACAAGATAATTAAGAAAATGTCTTGAATTGAGTGAAAATAAAAACACAACATATCAATATCTATGGGAGGCTGTTGCAACAGCAACTGGAATAATATGTCTAGTTTCATTTTACTATCTATTTGGCTATGCCAAGTGTTAGTTGTAGCATGTGGGATCTAGTTACCTATTGAGGGATCAAACCTAAGACACCTGCATTGAACCATGAAGTCTTAACCACTGGAAGCCAGGGAAGTCCCAATATGTTTTGTTTCAAATTCTTCTTCCAGAAATTAAGATCTAAAATCAATTATTTAAAAATCTATTATGAGGAACTAGAAGAATAGGAGCAAATTAAATCCAAATAAGTAGAAAGAAGAAAATATAGAATTCAATAAATTAGAAAACAAAAGTACAAACAGAAAAAAATAGTGAAAAAATCAATAAAACAAAAATGTAAATACTCTGAAAATATTAGATATTTATATGCCTCAGTTAGGATCATTATCGAAAAAAATAAAGACCTGAATTATTAATATCAAGAATAGAAGTAGAGATTCACAACTCCTCAGACACTACCAGAATGTGGGAAAATTACGAAAAACTAATGCCAATAAATTCAACAATCTACACGAAATTGGCAAATTACATACAAGAAAAAAATTACTAGTATTGACTTGAAATAGAAAATCCAAATGGCTGTATTATTTATTGACAATCGATTTCATAGTGGAAAATACTTGCAAAGAAACCCCTAGATTTGCATGAATTCTGTAAAATATTGAGGAAGAAATAATTCCATAAAAAAGCATATCAGTTCAGTTCAGTCTCTCAGTCATGTGTGATTCTTTGTGACCCCATTGACTACAGTATTCCAGGTTTCCCTGTCCATCACAAACTCCCAGAGCTTGTTCAAACTTAAGTTCATCGAGTTGGTGATGCCATCCAACCATCTCCTCTGTCATCCCCTTCTCCTCATGCCTTCAGTCTTTCCCAGCATCAGGGTCTTTTCCAGTGAGTCAGTTCTTTACATTAGGTAGCCAAAGTATTGGAGTATCAGCTTCAGCATTAGTCCTTCCAACAAATATTCAGGATTGATTTCTTTTAGGATGGACTGGTTGGATCTCCCTGCAGTCCAAGGGAATCTTAAGAGTCTTCTCTAACACCACAGTTCAAAAGCATCAATTCTTTGGCGCTCAACTCTCACATCCATACATGACTACTGGAAAAACCATAGTTTTGACTAGACGGACCTTTGTCAGCAAAGTAATGTCTCTGCCTTTTAATATGCTGTCTAGATTGGTCATAGCTTTTCTTCCAAGGAGCAAACGTCTTTTAATTTCATGGCTGCAGTCACCATCTGCAGTGATTTCGGAGCCCAAGAAAAGAAATTCTGTCAGTTTCCATTGTTTCCCCATCTATTTGACATGAAGTGATGGGACCAGAGGCCATGATCTTAGTTTCCTGAATGTTGAGCTTTAACCCAGCTTTTTCACTCTCCTCTTTCACTTTCAAGAGGCTCTTTATTTCCTCTTCACTTTCCGCCATAAGGGTGGTGATAGCTGCATATCTGAGGTTATTGATATTTCTCCCAGCAATCCTGATTCCAGCTTGTGCTTCATCCAGCCTGGCATTTCGCATGATGTATGCTGCATGTAAGTTAAATAAGCAGGGTGACAATATACAGCCTTGACGTACTCCTTTCCTTATTTGGAACCAGTCTGTTGTTCCATGTCCAGTTCAAACTGTTGCTTCCTGACCTGCATACAGTTTTCTGAAGAGGCAGGTGGTCTGGTATTCCCATCTCCTGAAGAATTTTCACAGTTTGTTGTGATCTACACTGTCAAGGGCTTTTGTATAATCAATAAAGCAGAAGTAGATGTTTTTCTGGAATTCTCTTGTTTTTCGATGATCCAACAGATGCTGGCAATTTGATCTTGTATATTAACTTGTAAATGGACATGGTATAGATCAATGATAAAATAAAATACTACTCAATAATAAAAATGGACATTATTAATCCTGCAAAAAGACAAATGATGCATCTAAAAGTGTCATACTGAGTTTAACCAAACTCAGAGAAATTATATAATTTTAGATATGAAACTCTAGAAAGAGAGAGAAGACATTGAACTTGATAATTAGCAATTCACCCTCGTGGCTCAGATGGTAAAGAATCTGCCTGCAATGTGGGAGACCCAGATTTAACCCCTGGGTTGGGAAGATCCCTTCAGAAAAAAATAGCTATCCCCTCCAATATTCTTGCCTGGAGAATCCCATGGACAGAGGAGCATTGTGGGCTACAGCACATAGGGTGGCAAAGAGTAGGACATGACTGAGCCACTACCACTTTCACTTTCACCTTAAATTTTAAATTCTGTGAATTGCTGAAAATTGTATTTATTTTCTATCTATTTAATTTTTTTTTTCCTTTCTTGCTAGGGACTATTTATTTGCATTGAAATAATCTTATTTTTGTTATACAGTTCCACTCCTAATTAGTGACTGTCCTTTATATTTCTTGTTCTATATACAGTCTTAATTATAGAAACTGACCCATTTGTGTTAAAGCATTATAACACTCTGGATAAAAATATATCCAAAAAATGAGAAATCATGTATCAATAAATTCAGATTAAGCTTTTCCATGCATATTATTTTCTGCTCATTTGGAATTATTCTCATATGTCATGTTTGCTTACATGACACCTACACTTGAGAATATTTCTATATTACAATAAAATAACATTTTATTCCTTTGTTTTTTCTAATAGTTGTTTTTTCCTAATAGCTGTTAAGTAAGAGTAGATGTGATTATTTGAATTTTACTTTAGTCTGTTTAGTGAAAAAGATTTAACAGTGTGTAATCAGTCTTCACATCTCTTCAACATGTTTGATGTTGAAAGGAAAAGATGGCATTATGTTCTGAGCTATGTAGGTCTCTTATGAAATACACAATAAATTAGAAGAATCTCATTTATTGTAAACATGAATTCAGAATCTGTTCAGGTATTCAATGCTACATCTAAAGAGACTAAACTTTTCTTCTGGAACAGATTTTTTACTCATTTTTCACACTGATTGTTTCCAGACCCAGGCAGAATTAAAAGTTATGGGGTTTCCCCTGTACATACTCTTTCAAAACAATGTATCCAAATTTTGCTGAGCTTTGGAAAGCATGTTGAAGTTTTATTTTGTGTTCAGGGCAAAGGTTGACTTCTTTCTTATTACAATCTATTTTGCTACCTCAATCTTTCCATGAAACAAGACACAGAAATTCCCTTCAGAAAGTCAGTGTCTTGCAGGTAAACACAATTATAAGTAAAACAAGCAAGCATCAGGAAAAGCAGAAGTTAATAGCAAATTATTTATTTGCATGCCCATCTTATCAAACAATTCTAGGTTTGTTGGCTTAGTGAGAAAATAATGTTTCCTTTAAATCCTGACAGTATTTTCTTTTTACTATCTTTCCTAATCTCACCATGTTAAAATATATCCTGTTGGTAGAATCTTGAACAGATACAATGTTCACATTAAAAGACAGAAGTATGTATTATTCATCTCAGGTATGCAAATATGCTTATTATTATAATAAAGGATAGCTTAAAATTTGGCAAGTACTGACCTCTAATATTAAATAATATAAAGGCAGTAAATCCAGGAAGACGATGACCATTTCTCTTTAGGATTCATAATTCATAAGAAGTAAGTGATAAGTATTAATTGTGAATAACATAAGCATTTCCAAAAACAGGTCAAAATAAATGAAATAAACATACATTTATTCTTATTTAAGCATGCAAAAAATATCAGATTACATACATTAAGCATGCTAAAAATAAAGATAAGAACCAAATATTCTGAGAGAATCTAGGCTTAAAAATTCTTGTTTGGATTGCTCATTATTAGAGAAATGCAAATCAAAGCTACAATGATATATTACCTTGCACCGGTCAGAACGTCCATCATCAAAAAGTCTACAAACAAGATATGCTGGAGAGGGTGTGGAGAAAAGGGAATGCTCTTGCACTGTTGGTGGGAATGTAAATTGATACAGCCACTAGGGAAGATGATATGGAGATCCCTTAAAAAACTAGGAATAAAGCCACCATATGACCCAGCAATCCTACTCCTAGTCATATACCCTGAGGAAACCAAAATTGAAAAAGACACATGCATCCCATTGTTCATTGCAGCACTATTTACAATAGCTAGAACATGGAAGCAACCTAGATGTCCATCAACAGATGAATGGGTAAAGGAGTTGTGATACATATACACAACGGAATATCACTCAGTCATAAAAAGGATTGCAATTGAGTCTGTTCTAATGAGGTGGATGAAACTAGATCCTATTATATAAGAGTGAAGTAAGTCAGAAAGAGAAAGATAAATATCATATTCTAACGCATATATACAGAATCTAGAAAAATGGTACTGAGAATTTATTTACAGGGCCACAGTGGAGAAACAGATATAGAGAATAGACTTATGGACATGAGGAGAGGGGAGGAGAGGGTGAGATGTATGGAAACAGTAATATGGAAACTTACATTACCACATGTAAAATAGACAACAAATGGGAATTTGCTGTCTGGCTCAGGAAACTCAAACAGGGGCCCTGTATCAACCTAGAGAGGTGGGATGGGGAGGGAGATGGGAGGGAGGTTCAAAAGGGAGGCGATATATGTATACTTATGGCTGATTCATATTGAGGTTTGACAGAAAACAACAATTTTCTGTAAAGCAATTATCTTTCAATAAAAAATTAATTAAAAAGAAAAATTTTTTTGTTTGGAATCATTATTGATACTGTCATTTGCCTCTACTTAGAATAAGAGATCAGTGCTAATAATTAATTTTGATAAAATGCAGATAATATATTTACTGTATGAATAAGGGCTGATAAAATTCCAAATACTTCCTATAAAGAGTTCAGTTATCTTCTTTTGAACTAAAAAAAAAAATCAATGACTGACTTAATGTATGAAAAAATAACATAAGATTTTTAAATCCATACCCACATAGAATACATATTTGAGTATGAACAAATATATATATTGTGTATATGCCTGTTTGCAAGCAAAGAACTTCATAGAGAAGAACATTGTACATACTTCAGTAATCTACCCCTCAATTATTTTATCATGAATTTTGTAAATATATCTTGATGAATATTAAAGTGATTTCATTCATATTTTCTTGATGCATTACCAATATTTCAGTGTTTTGGAAAGAAAGTACCAACATTTGAATATCTGCTCTATAGAAAATACGAACTAGAGGCTGGAGATACAAAGATACTTAGAGAATATTCCTGCTCTCAAAATTCATAACATAATGAGCCTTACTAAATTTGAAATATTAGAAGGATAGAATTAAACAATTGCCATCTCTAAAAGGAAAATATATTAGGCTTCTTACATCTCTCTCCAAAGTTTATTAAGAAACAGCCCCTATTTTATTTGTTAAATGCTATTTTAAGATTGATTGATTATTCTTACTAGAGTAATACCTAACTGCATGCATTCACACAAAGTCACTTCAGTCCAACTCTTTGAGACCCTATGGACTCTAGTCCATCAGGTTCCTGTGTCCATGGAATTCTCCAGGCAAGAATACTGGAGTGAGTTGCCATGCCCTCCACTAGGGGATCTTCCCGATCCCGGTATCGAACCCACATCTCCTGTGGCTCTTGCATTGCTGCTGGATTCTTTACCGCTGAGCCACAGGAGAAGCCCAGAGTAATACATACATGCACATAGTTTTAAATTTTATGGGCATAAAAGCCAGTTGTTTCCTTCTTGACTACTCACTTTCTGTTACTCTCATTTAAAGAACCACTATTAACTGTTTACATGTTTTCATTTGTCTGATGGCTATTTTCAGTCTCTAAAGTAATATGCTGATATAACTCTGTCTTAATGTTCCATTGTTAGAGAGATTTTAAAAAGACATTACAGAAAGTTAGGTATCAGCAAGGAGAGATGGAAAAGATTTGCCACCTAGTCTTTCAGCTGAAAAAGATTCAAGCTTATTTCTAAACCCCACCCCAGATGAGGCCCAGGAGACCTCACAGATAGGTTAGAAAATAACCACAGAGACTGCTGCGTCCTCAAATGACCTTATGCAGCTGGAAGCCTGTTAAGGGTTCATAAATAGTCTATATATACACACATCTGATTATAACAGAATGAATTATGGGAAGACATATGCAATAGAGCTCATTGTTATGTAACTTGCAACTGTCAATCAGAACTGTCAGTCCATGCCCACCAAGTTGAATATGCAAAAGCCCTGTCTTGAAAACCCCTGTACCCCATCATTCTGGTGTCTGTGCCTCTCTCGGCTTGGCCCACTTCTCTTTCTTCAATAAACTTGTTTTTGCCACGGCTAAGGCTTCAGATTCTTCTTTGTGTCCTTATGAAGAACTGAGGCCCACGAGGAAGGGTCCTCTTCAACTCTCCCTATCCGGTAAAAAAAAAAAAAAAAAAAAATGTATTTTCTGTCATAATTTACACTAGTGATAAAATTTACACTCTGCTGCATGACATAATCAAATCTTCTCTTTGGTCATTAGTTGGCTTCATATGTTGAAAACTCAATAAACCAAACTATGATTTACAAAGAAACTTTGTTCAATGTAGTATCAAGCAGCATGCTATGATTACATATTTTTTATTGATTTATTTAGCACTTTGTATTTCTGCTCTTACCATATTTATATAGTGAGTTAAGTAGCTAGCTATATAATATTTTATATAGATTATTTAATATTTGCTTTTTTCCTCCAAAAATAGCATTTCAAATTTTGCTTAGATCATGATTTTTTGTTGTTTCCTTTCTTTTATACATCTGTCTGCACTAGCGCTGGTTCTTTGATTGTTTACCTTGATCTTTTATTCTTTATTTTTGCTTCAAATGTTTCATAGTTGTTTGTTTGTTTGTTTGTTTTTAATCCACCCATATTTAAGAATGAGGCAATAGAAATGAGGCTACTAGTACCTCTCATTCAGAGAAGGCAATGGCAACCCACTCCAGTACTCTTGCCTGGAAAATGCCATGGACAGAGGAGCCTGGTAGGCTGCAGTCCATGGGGTCGCTAAGAGTCGGACATGACTGAACGATTTCAATTTCACTTTTCTCTTTGACGCATTGGAGAAGGAAATGGCAACCCACTCCCGTGTGCTGGCCTGGAGAATTCCAGGGAAGGGGGAGCCTGGTGGGCTGCGGTCTACGGGGTCACACAGCGTCGGACACAACTGAAGCGATTTAGCAGCAGCAGTATCTCTCATTATCTGAGCGGCTGTTGTTGACTGGCAGGAAATGTTTAGATTAGATGCTAGGCAGCTAATCCCAAAGAGAATACGGAAGGTTTTGCTCAGCAATGAGAAAACGCACTAGCTGAAATGTCATGTCATAGTTTGCTTATATTTTTTGTAAGAAATACCTTTTTTAATATGTGTGTGTTTGAATTATTGGTTGTTGAATATGTAAATATCTGGCTTCTCTTCCCTGCATATGTCGTGTTTGAAACTATTTTGTAATGTCACCTCAGTTAGTCTTCTCTTTCCTGCCTAATAGGACTTCCTTGGTGGTTCAGAGGGTAAAGCGTCTGCCTACAATGCGGGAGACCCAGGTTCAAACCCTGGGTCGGGAAGATCTCCTGGGGAAGGAAATGGCAGCCCACTCAAGTACTCTTGCCTGGAAAATCCCATGGACGGAGCAACCTGGTAGGCTACAGTCTATGGGGTTGCAAAGAGTCGGAAATGACTGAGAGACTTCACTTTCACTTTCTTTCCTGCCTAACTTCCTTCTGCTGCCTCCTCCCCCACCATTATCCATCTGAATCACAAATCTGTGTTGATTTTGCTAAGCCAGCTTCATATTCTGCTTTTTCTCTCTTCCATTTCTTCCATCAGTCACTCCTCTTTTATATGTTTTCTGTTGTTCTCCCGTTGCACTTTAAACTTCCTTTATTTTCATTTTAATGCAGTTTCAGGAAGGAGAGGCTATAAGCGTTCTGTGAGTAACCACTTAGAAGACCTAGAACAAGACATATAACTTATCTGGACTTCTAAATTTCCATCTATAAAATGAAAGAGGGTTCAGGTATTTGATGTAAATTAGCATGTCCCTCACTATGTTCCTCAGAATACTTGTTCTATTAAGTATTAATAGATATTTTATGATTAAATATTAGATGCTGCATAACATATCCACCCCTAGCAATTTACATACACTTCAGTGTAATTAAATCTAGGAAAATCCAGCGAAGGAACCTGTTTAACATTTTGTTACCCAGCATTACTCATCATGGAAATCTATAATTAATGAAGAACCTATAATATCTCAAAGAATTAGTGGTTTTACTAATTTTATATATAATGATTTGAATATTTCTTATGAAACGTCTATGTGACAAAAGTCTTGGAATGGAAAGTGGAAAATCTTCACAGCCTTGATTGATTGTTTAGAAATTGCTGTAAAAACACCTGCAAAAAGAATCAATTGACAGATGTACTAAAAAAAAAAAATCACAAATTGAATCGATTTTCTGTTGACATTTGTAAAACAGTAAGAGTCTTTCTTCCAAATTTAGTCAAAAGTTTAGGCCCTGCTAAACATTCTTGGTCACTGTGCAAAAAAATAAGAAAATAATTTAACAGAGATGACCTGATAATTCTGATGTTTATGGGAGATTAAAGCAATCAAAATTATGTAAAAAGAAAAAAAATTGTACGGTTTAAATAATAATAGAATACTGATTTTCCTGGTGTTTCCAGCTTGTAGTATATTATGGCTGTGACTTCTAAAAATACCATATATTCAGAAAGTCAACCCTGTGCTATTTTAAACATGGAATCAGGATCTTTGGGGGAAAAATAAAAGGATAGCTTTCTATGGCTGAGAAACACAGAGTTAATTCTAGCTTCTCTCCTTATTTCAATCAGTTCCTATATAGATATTGTATGAATTTGCACTTGAAATCCATCTTGTCTTCTCTCTTCTGGAAAGCCCTCCTCAGATTACACACATTAACAGATATATCACTTCTCTGAATTCTCATTATCTCTAACTTTCACTACAAAATGTATCAGTTGATTTGATTGAACACAACTTGATTGTAGTGATTTTAGATTGCTTTATTATTTATTGATTCAGTGTGCATTTCCTTTTTTAAACTGTAGTTTCTTAAAAATATGTATACTTGATTTTCCCCAGCACCTACCTACCCAGTGATGAACACATTATAATTACCCAAGATGTTTATTAATTATTTGAGTGTAAAAGTGGGAATCAAGATAGTTGTTTTTAAGTCAAAATATTAAGCATATGAAATAAAAATTTGAATTTTTACTATGGAACTTAACAGCATATAGAAATTGATCGGTAATCTTGACTTGCTTTTGTTAATAATCCAATGTGATAAAAGCCTAGTTTTCTACACAGTTAGCTACACAAACACACTTATACCCTAATTGAGCATATACTGTGTCAACATTCACAGAACCTTGAAACTCAACCATGAAATTTCCATTTTAAGACTGATGATTACTCTAATGAATAAAAACTAAAATATAAATTTTCTACAATTTTTCATACATCAAATAATGCCAAAAATTACCTAATGACACAATTAAATAGAAATGTAATATTGTCATAAATAGAATATATTTTCATGCTTTTGGAATTTGCTTTCATTTCTTAATTGTCATATTTCATACAACCAAATATTGGTACTTTTGACCTCTTGGCATATGTAACTGACATTATTCTCTGCAGTATCTTTCAATGTAAATTATGTTTAGTCCATACTTATGAAACTGAAAATCTCTCGATTAAATGGGAAAACTAATAAAGACAGCTCAAATACAATAGAAGTGCTACAAAATTTTACCAAGTAGAGCAACAATTATTATATAGTGGATACATAATCTATTCAGAATCCTCCTCCTAGAGGAGGGCATAGCAACCCACTCCAGCATTCTGGCCTGGAGAATCCCCATGGATTCTGGAGAGGATTCCAGAGGAGCCTGGCGGGCTGCAGTCCACAGGTCGCAAAGAGTTGGACACGACTGAGTGACCAAGCACAGCACAGCACAGATACATAATATCTTATCCTTAATGATATCTTAGCTTTTTTCTTCAAAGAAAATGAGAGTAAAATAAGTGAAATCTATAAATAATTACACTCAGTTGCTCTCTCATGTCCGACCCATTGCTACCTCATGGACCGTAGCCTGCCTGGCTCTGCTGTTTATGAAATTTTCCTGGTAAGAATTCTGGAGTGGGTTGCAGTTCCCTCTATAAATAATTGTATTCTATTAACTTCAACATATAGGTAGTCTTTAACATAAAAATAATAGAAGACTGTCAACCAGTGCATGTGAATTTAAATGAGTTTTGATTATAGCTTGTAAAAAAATTTTTTTTTCAGATCAAAGTAAAAGTTTTATTCCAGAAGACAGTAATTCAAAAAGGAGAAGACCACAAAATTTTTTTGAAGGAAGAAGGGATTATTTTATTTTATTTTATTTTTATTTATTTATTTTAGAAGGGATTATTTTAAAGGACAATTTAGATTGGAAAAAAAAATTTCTTAGGTGAAAAATAATTATTTTTCATAAGTTATATCTACTTTAAAGCTCCACAGACTAAAAATAATATGAACTGAGGTCTAAGGTAAGCCAAAATCAAGACATTTAGACAGAACATTTAGACAGGCCTTATTTCTTTTTCCTCATTGATTAAGATAATTATCAATATTCTATATCTCATACATCTAGTATGAGGCTTAAGTAGATCAGATATATTAAGTAATTTGTTTGAAGATAAACTTGCTCAGCTCAGTGAGTATGAAATATATGTACTGCCAGGAATTAATTAGCTTGATTACTGCTTTCTAAAGTATATTCCAAAGAATCCTAATCCAAAAATGTGCTCCTATAATCAAAATAAATTTCAAGTCACAGGCTCAAATGTGCACGGAATGCAATTTTCTATACTTTCTTTCACTAAGCATAATTTCTGAGTTGGGTTTCTATCCCAGCCTGTTATAGAAAAACAACTTAAATCACTCAAGGCCCCTGAGGGACAGGAGGCATCTTGTCTGGGTTGTTACTGGCTACCAAAGTGGCATCTTCTGAGGTGTCCTTCTCCTTTTTTGATGCTTGGTGATTAGGCCATGCACACCACCCCAGGCTCCCCTGTCTTTCACTATCTCCTGGAATTTGCTCCAATTCATGTCCACAGAGTCAGTTATGCTATCTAATCGTCTTGTCCTCTGCTGTCCTCTTCTCCTTTTACCTCCAACCTTCCCCAACATTAAGCTCATTTCCAGTGAGTCAGCTCCATATCAGGTGGCCAAAGTACTGGAACTTCAGCCTCAGCAACTGTCCTTCCAATGAATAATTAGGGTTGGTTTTCTTTAGAATTGACTGACTTGATCTCCTTGCTGCCCAAGAGATTCTCAAGGGTCTTCTCCAGCACCACAATTTGAAAGCATCAGTTGTTCGGTGCTCAGCCTTCTTTATGGTCCAACTCTCACATCCAACCAAGACTACTGAAAAATCATAGCTTTGACTATATGCACCTTTGTTGGCATAATCATAGTGACAGTCTAAAAATTCTGAATCCAAAACCCTTTCCAATTTGGCATTCTTCAAATTTATTACAGGACACTTAAAAAAACATACATATTAGCAGTCACAAGAACAAATGTTCCCTGGAACACAGTTTAAGAAACACCTTGAAATAATATAGTAGCAGTAAACATGTTATTTTTTTTTCTATCGTTTAGAAATAAAAGTGAAAACTATATAATGGTAAAAACAAAGTTACCAAATTGTTTTGACATTCAATAATATCGGTTTTAAAATCCTATTTAGTTATTTATAACGTTTTGTTTTGAAATAAATATTTAAGATAGATACTAAGTGAATAGAACATTTTATTCTAAATCCAAATTATGTAATTTAAAAATAATTTCCTTTTTTCAGGGAAATAGCTACAGTCTTCACTAGGGATTTGACACCATTAATAGATAATGAATGTCCTTTGTAACATTCTCTAGAGAAAGTGCAGTTTGCTGACCATGTAATGTCATGCTTAGGAGTTTCATTCAGTTCAGTTCAGTCGCTCAGTCGTATCCGACTCTTTGTGACCCCGTGAATCGCAGCACGCCAGGCCTCCCTGTCCATCACCAACTCCTGGAGTTTACTCAAACTCATGTCCATCAAGTCGGTGATGCCATCTAGCCATCTCATCCTCTGTCCTCCCCTTCTCCTCCTACCCCCAATCCCTCCTGGCATCAGGATCTTTTTCAGTAAGTCAGCTCTTCGCATCAGGTGGCCAAAGTATTGGATTTTCAGCTTCAGCATCAGTCCTTCCAATGAACACGTAGGACTGGTTGGATCTCCTTGCAGTCCAAGGGACTTTCAAGAGTCTTCTCCAACACCACAGTTCAAAAGCATCAATTTTTCGGCACTCAGGTTTCTTCACAGTCCAACTCTTACATCCATACATGACCACTGGAAAAACCATAGCCTTGATTAGATAGACCTCTGTTGGCAAAGTAATGTCTCTGCTTTTTAATATGCTATCTAGATTGGTCATAACTTTCCAAGGAGTAAGCATCTTTTAATTTCATGGTTGCCATCACCATCTGCAGTGATTTTGGAGCCCAGAAAAATAAAGTCTGACACTGTTTCCACTGTTTCCCCATCTATTTCCCATGAAGTGATGGGACCAGATGCCATGATCTTAGTTTTCTGAATGTTGAGCTTTAAGCCAACTTTTTCACTCTCCTCTTTCACTTTCATCAAGAGGCTTTTTAGTTCTTCTTCACTTTCTGCCATAAGGGTGGTGTCATTTTCATTAGATTTATATAAATCCTTACTAGTTAGATCTCCAAAACCTAAGATCTTTCAAAATTTTCCTTTTATAGGTCTAATTCATAAACAATTACTTTAATGCATGTGTTTCAGTTTTTAATAATGTGTTTATAAATTTTGTTTCAAAAATTAAAAGGTTGATAATTATATATTTATTACTGAAAATGATTCCTGTATGTTCTAAAATCAGCATCTTTCAATTTCAATGTCCAAATCAATGTTCCCTGGGAATGGTGTATACATTTATGATTGATGATATTATGATTATCATGCATTTAACTCTGCATCCACAAGCAAAATAAATTATGTATGTTAAAATTCCATCTATATATTCAAAAACTCCCTGATTTAAATAGGTAAGTGTGGACTTGCCTGGTGGCTCAGGTCGTAAAAGATCTCCCTACAATGAGGGAGACCCAGGTTCAGTGCCTGGGTCAAGAAGATCCCCTGGAGAAGAGAATGGTTACCCACTTCAATATTCTTGCCTGGGGAATCTCAGGGACAAAGGAACTCAGACTACAGTCCATGGGGTCACAAAGAGTGGAACAGAACTGACAGGCTAACACTTTCACTTTCACATATTTGTAAGTCTGGTAGAGGTAAATCAGGATAAAGAGGTGAAAATGCTTTTATTTGTCTTCAGATACTTAATGATATTAATATGTTAATATTTGATTCATCAGGACTGAGAATCTCTGCAACAACAACAAAATAAAGATCAGGGCAAGTAAGGTAAACATTAGAATTATGTAAATCAAGGCAAATTCTTAGATGAAATCACAGAATAAGTATTTTTCATGTCATGAAAATTATAGTGACTTTTAAAATTTAACCTTAACACAATTGATGTATACAATCAGATGTAATCATCTGATTCCTAGTATTTAACTCTGCTTTTAAAGAGAGTATTTCAATGTGTAAAAATCATTAAATGATTTTTATTACATAAATTGGTTTCAAATGTAGGAAAACTGGAGTCTGTAATGCCAGAATTTGTATTCTCACACATAATGCTAATAAAATGTGAAACTGTGGTACTCACAAGTTTGAAAGTCACTCTCATGGGTGACTAAGGAGAAAAGAAGGTTAGAAAGCATGCTCTACCTCTGATTGGCTATTTGCCACTTGGCAAGGAATTTAATTATGTGCTTCAAATTAATCCATTTATAATAAATGCCTGTCTTCTAAAGAAATTTTATGACTCTCTTAATATAAAACTGTTGCAACATGTTGCATTCAAGGTCCTCCTAAAGTGTTAATGTCTGTATATTAATCTGAACTTATTTCTAATGTTTTATCATTAAACTACCAGCCTGCTGTGTGCTAAAGTCTGTTGGAGGTCCTAAAAATTGAGATATGTCTATATTTGACTAACTTCAGCCCTATAATATCAAGGTGTTTGGATAATGGTCTTGGTTAGTATTTGGTTTGCCATTAGTGTAAACCACTGGATACTTTTAGAAATAGCATAGGAAGACAGGACAAACATAATCTCTACTTTTCTAAAATGACAACATCAGTACCAGTTTGAATGATCATGCAGAAATCGTCCTTGTACAGCTGTCCATTTCTACACTGATGATCAAGCAGTAACTCAGGAGGAATGAGCAATTCTCATACCGTGAGAACTCTCAGAATGCAAGTTGAGTGCCTTAAAGTCCTCAATACTTATATAAAACTGGGTATGCAGAGGCAGATGCAAAGAGAAACAGCCCCCAATATGCCAATTAATTTTAAGCCTCTAATGTCACCCAGCTAATTTTATAAGAAATCTCACTGGCACAGTGTGGATTTTCCTCCACTTTTGGTGGCAAAGTTCTATCAGCATGCCCTGATTATGATAAGGTCAAAAGTAAAGAACGGTCTTTTTATCACTAACAGAAAAAAACTTGGAGGCTTAAAAGTGATAAAATATTATTACACAAAAGAGTTATTATTAATTCATTGTATTTATTCATAGTTGCTTAATAAAATGCAGTTTATTAAATATGACAGTAATATTTTCAGGTCCTTAGTTTATTGTTTCTGGATGCTTTCAATTAGAGTCACATCAAATGGGATTTTGCACAGATTAATTTGCTCTGGATAATGAGGAATATCCTCTGTGGGGAAAGACTAAGATTCACAAACATTGTACTCCAATACTCAGTCTATAATCATAGTGAACCAGGGATCATTTAAATGGTTTTTAATTTGTATCACGGATGCAAATACAAAGAGAACCTCACCTCTACAATCTGCTTGGGCAAAGATATCCACAGTATAATAAGAATAACTTATAAAATAAAACTTGAGTTCATGTTATCTTGATGCACATACATACGCAAAGAATTAGAAAACTGAAATAATATAAATGCAAAACAAAAACTCTCCCTTTTGCCTGGACATGATGTATTGCATTCCTTTTAACAAATTTATTGTGGTTTTTATAATCATAAAATCAATGAGAGAATATTTACAAAATTGCCAATAAATTCACCCATAATTATGCCATCCAGAGATGAGTGCTGTGAACTCTTGAGGTGGCTGTTCACTAGACCCATTAGAACTCCGAGACTGAGAAGATAAAAATGTTAACTATTTGGGCAGCCCCAGAAAAAGTGGGATGTTTGACACATGGATCAACTGTCTTCCTCAGAAGCTGAGAGCTGGCTTTGCATCCTCTCACTCTCTGAGCAGAGGAGAAAATCTACTGATCTCAGCTGCCATCTTCTCTCTCCTCCAGGTGCTAGACTGTGACAGTACCTTGAAAGCTTCAAGACTGGTCAGACAGAATCCAGTCCTCTGGGGAGACCCCTCAGAAACATTGGGTGCTAGATGCACAAATCAATGCCTTTCCACACCTGGTAAAAGCTGGGAGTTAGTGAGTCTCTTCTTGACTATATGGTTTCCTGCCAAGGCTAGGGATTCTAGAGGGTGCCCCAAATCTCACCATTGGCTTTAGTGAGTGATTTCATGTTCTTCTGGGAGCAGGAAACTATTAATTAATTTCTGGATTTTTCAAGAGAATGTGTCCATGAATTGTTGCTGAATCTTTCTGTTTGTTGGAGGTGGTGGGGGGGAGTCCAGGGTTTCCTACTCTGTACCTTGCTAACGTCAATTCCATAAGTTTTTTTATTATCATATATTTGAGATTTTAGTAATATGTTTGTTTTGAAGAAAGGCCATTTGCATTTAAATTTTCGATTTACTAAAGTATATTTATGAAGCTTCTCTGGTGGCTCAGGTAGTAAAGTATCATCTTCAATGAGGGAGACCAGGGTTTGATCCCTGGGTTGGGAAGATCCCCAGAGGAAGGGAATGGCAACCCACTCTAGTATTCTTGCCTGGAAAATCGCCATGGACAGAGGAGCCTGGCGGGCAACAGTCCATGGGGTTACAAAGAGTTTTATATGACTGAGCAACTAAGCATAGCACAGCACATCATGATATTAATCAATGTTGTCACCTTTCCTATCTGTTTGCATAACACCTTTGGAATACTCTGAATTGTTATAAAAGAAACTATTGAAGCAAGAAGTTTTAAAAATGCTATCTATATCTCCTGAAGCTGGATTTTTTTCTATTTCAAAATTATATATAATTATATATTCATATAATTATAATCATAATATACATATCATTTTTCTACATTTCCTTACACTTTCTAGCATTATAATTATTAAATAATGACCAGCCAGAGTAAAAGGAACACTGTTCATAAGATGAATTTTTCTAGTTCCACAAAATAATACCTGGACCTATGTAACTTATTTTGGAAGGCCTTGGATTATACAGTAATAATGATATCATAATTGTTCATACAAAGGTATTCCCACCATTTTCCCATTTGATCATCACAAAATTAAAACTAGCATTTATCTATGAAAAATCAATCTTGGAGCTGGTCGAAATGAATACTTATTTTCCTGATAAGAGGCCATTTTTTTATCAGAATAGTTTCAATCTGACTCTTTACTAAGAATTTCTACAACCCTAGCACCTCATTGTGGTCTTTATCACTAATCTGGTTCAAATGTCTTCCTCACTCAACAATCCTGTCTGTAATAGTTCTAATATTTGAACTTTCTTCCAGTTTCTAAAACTTTGTTAATTACTCTTTAAGAAAAAGAGACACATGACATGGCTTCAAAAAGGACCACACAGGAATAATGCCCTCAAAATTCTTTGCATAATAATGTATTAAAATTTACTTCCTTTGCTTTTTGCTCTATGCTCAGCAAGGGATACAGGCAACTGAGTTTTGAATTCTGATTCTCACTTAGAGAAAACAACTTACTTCCTGGCCCCTGATTAATTAGTTACCAGGACTATCTTTCATCTCAGTTATCCCTCACAGACCCCTCCCTCTGACTTCTGCATGTCTGGTCACTGATCTCTTGTTGGCTGTGTGTACATCTTAGAACCTGCTGCGGCTAAGTCACTTCAGTTGTGTCCGACCCTGTGCGACACCATAGAAAGCAGCCCACCAGGCTCTGTCCATGGATTGTCCAGGCAAGAGTACTGGAGTGGGTTGCCATTGCCTTCTTCATTTAGAACCTGAGTCAAGTGCATTTTGCAAGATTTCATAAGCACATGCCTAATCAGTATTTAGAATGAACATCAGTTCAGTTCAGTCGCTCAGTCGTGTCCAACTATTTGTGACCCCATGAATCGCAGCACACCAAGCCTCCCTGTCCATCAACAACTCCTGAAGTTTACCCAAACTCATGTCTGTCGAGTCGGTGATGCCATCCAGCCATCTCATCCTCTATCGTCCCCTTCTCCTCCTGCCCCCAATCTTTCCCAGCATCAGGGTCTTTTCCAATGAGTCAACTCTTCGCGTGAGGAGGCCAAAGGAGTGGAGTTTCAGCTTCAGCATCAGTCCTTCCAATGAACACCCAGGACTGATCTGCTTTAGGATGGACTGGTTGGATCTCCTTGCAGTCCAAGGGACTTTCAAGAGCCTTCCCCAACACCACAGTTCAAAAGCATCAATTGTTCTGTGCTCAACTTTCTTTATAGTCCAAGTCTCACATCCATACATGACTATTGGAAAAACCATAACCTTGACTAGATGGACCTTTCTTGACAAAGTAATGTCTCTGCTTTTTAATATGCTATCTAGGTTGGTCATAGCTTTCCTCCCAAGGAGTAAGCATCTTTTAATTTCATGGGTGCAATCACCATCTGCAGTGATTTTAGAGCCCCTCAAAATAAAGTCTGACACTGTTTCCACTGTTTCCCCATCTATTTTCCATGAAGTATTGGGACTGGATGTCATGATCTTAGTTTTCAGAATGTTGAGTTTTAGTCAACCTTTTCACTCTCCTCTTTTTCACTTTCATCAAGAAGCTCTTTAGTTCTTCTTCACTTTCTGCCATAAGGGTGGTGTCATCTGCATATCTGAGGTTATTGATATTTCTCCCAGCAATCTTGATTCCAGCTTGTGCTTCTTCCAGCCCAGCGTTTCTCATGATGTACTCTGCATATAAGTTAAATAGGCAGGGTGACAATATACAGCCTTGATGTACTCCTTTTCCTATTTGGAACCAGTCTGTTGTTCCATGTCCAGTTCTAACTGTTGCTTCCTGACCTGCATATAGGTTTCTCAAGAGGCAGGTCAAGTGGTCTGGTATTCCCATCTCTTTCAGAATTTTCCATAGTTTATTGTGATCCACACAGTGAAAGGCTTTGACATAGTCAATAAAGCAGAAATAGATGTTTCTCTGGAACTCTCTTGCTTTTTCAATGATACAGCAGATGTTAGCAATTTGATCTCTGGTTCCTCTGCCTTTTCTAAAACCAGCTTGAACATCTGGAAGTTCACAGTTCACGTATTGCTGAAGCCTGGCTTGGAGAATTTGAGCATTACTTTACTAGCATGTGAAATGAGTGCAATTGTGCAGTAGTTTGAGTATTCCTTTGCATTGCCTTTCTTTGGGATTAGAATGAAAACTGACCTTTTCCAGTGCTGTGGCCACTACTGAGTTTTCCAAATTTGATGACATACTGAGCGCATCACTTTCACAGCATCATCTTCCAGGATTTGAAATAGCTCAATTGGAATTCCATCACTTCCACTAGCTTTTTTCATAGTGATGCTTTCTAAGGCCCACCTGACTTCACATTCCAGGATGTCTGTCTCTAGGTGAGTGATCACACCATCATGGTTATCTGGGTCATGAAGATCTTTTTTGTATGTTCTTCTGTGTATTCTTGCCATCTCTTCTGTTTTTTTAATTTATTTTTTTATTTTTATTTTTCATTTATTTTTATTAGTTGGAGGCTAATCACTTTACAATACCTCAGTGGGCCATCTCTTCTTAATATCTTCTGCTTCTGTTAGGTCCATACCATTTCTGTCCTTTGTCGAGCCTATCTTTGCATGAAATGTTCCCTTGGTATCTCTAATTTTCTTGAAGAGATCTCTAGTCTTTCCCATAATGTTGTTTTCCTCTATTTCTTTGCATTGATCACTGAGGAATGCTTTATCTCTCCTTGCTATTCTTTGGAACTCTGCATTCAAATGGGAATATCTTTCCTTTTCTCCTTTGCCTTTTGCTTCTCTTCTTTTCACAGCTATTTGTAAGACCTCCTCAGACAGCCATTTTGCTTTTTTGCATTTCTTTTCCTTGGGGATGGTCTTGATCCCTGTCTCATGTACAGTGTCACGAACATAACTAAAACAAAATTTCAAAATGGGCCATCCTTTACCCCATTTCTTCCAAACTTTCAATTTTCCATGACGTCACCATCCAGTCCAAAGAACTCAGAACCTCCTGGGCTGCTTCTCTCTCCCTCAGCCCTATGCTAGCAGTTTTCAGTATACCTCTGTTGCTGCTGCTGCTGTCGCTTCAGTCGTGTCCGACTCTGTGCTACCCCATAGATGGCAGCCCACCTCTTTTGAGCCATTCTCTCCAAAAGGAGCTCACACACTCCTACCTCCAACCCTGGGCCATTTGAATAGCAGCCAGGAAACCTCTGACAGCTAGACCTTTTGTAGTCCAGCTCTTCTATATCATCTGCCAAAACTATCACAGAATCACGGAAAAATGTAGTTTCCAAGGGTCTAAAGAGATTTAATCCAGGGCTCTTCCTGTATTTTCCTATATCTGAGCTCTGATTTTCTCCCTTCACACTTGGCTCAAAATTCTCAATGACTTTCCTTAAGGTAACAAATTAAGTTCAAACATTTGACCTTAGCATGAAAACTTGCAACCATCTGCAGTCAGTTCGTCTTTCCAGGTTCATCTCTTCCCATTACCCTCCATGATTCAGATACTCCAGTCTACCTATCTCACCCTTTCTAGTCATGTACTGATAAATTTTCACTCTAATCCGAAAGAAGGGCAATGCCAAAGAAGGTTCAAACCACCGCACAATTGTGCTCATTTCACATGTTAGCAAGGTAATGCTCAAAGTTCCTCAAGCTAGGCTTCAGCAATATATGAACCTAGGAATTCCACATGTACAAGGTGGACTTAGAAAGACAGAGGAACCAAAGATAAAACTGTAAACATCTGTTGGATCATAGGAAAAGGAAAAGCAAGGGAATTCCAGAAAAAAGGAAAACATCTACTTCTGCTTCATTGACTATTCCTTTGATGGTGTGGATCACAACAAACTGGAAAATTCTTCAGGAGATGGGAATACCAGACCACCTTACCTACCTCCTGAGAAACCTGTATGCAGGTCAAGAAGGAACAGTTAGAACTGGACATGGAAAAACAGACTGGTTCCAAACTTGGAAAGGAGAACGTCAAGGCTACATATTGTCACCCTGCTTATTTATCTTATATGCAGAATACATCATGTGAAAAGGTGGCCTGGATGAAGCACAAGCTGGAACAAAGACTGCTGGGAGAAATATCAATAGAAATATCAATAGAAATATCAAATGACACCACCCTTATGGTAGAAAGTGAAGAGGAGCTAAAGATACTTTTTATGAAGGTGAAAGAAAAGAGTGAAAAATCTGGCTTAAAACTCAACATTCAAAAAATGAAGATAATGACATTCAGTCTCACTTCATAGCAAATAGATGGGGAAACAATTGAAACAATGACAGACTTTATTTTCCTGGACTCCAAAATCACCACAGATGGTGACTGCAGCCATGAAATTAAAAAATGCATGCTCCCTGGAAGAAAAGCTATGATGAATCTAGATAGTGCATTAAAAAGCAGAAACATCACTTTGCAGACAAAGTTCAATCTAGTCAAAGCTATCGTTTTTCCAGTAATCATGTATGAGAGCTCAACCATAAAGAAAGCTGAGTGCTGAAGAATTGATGCTTTTGAACTGTGGTGCTGGAGAGGGCTCTTGAGAGTCCTTTGGGCATCAAGGAGATCAAACCAGTCAATCCTAAGGGAAATCAACTTTGAATATTCATTCAAAGGACTGATACTGAAGCTGAAACTCCAGTTTTTGGCCACCTGATGCAAAGAGTTGACTCATTGGAAAAGACCCTGGTACTGGGAAAGATTGAAGCAGGATGAGAAGGGGCCGATGGACAATGAGATGCTGGGATGGCATCACCAACTCAATGGACATGAATTTGAGCAAACTCCGGGAGATAGTGAAGGACAGGTAAGTCTGGTGTGCTACAGTCCATGGTGTCACAGAATTGGACACGGCTGTGACCGAACTGGGAGAAGGCAGTGGCACTCCACTCCAGTACTCTTGCCTGGAAAATCCCATGGACGGAGGAACCTGCGTGGGCTGCAGTCCATGGGGTCTCTAAGAGTCGGACATGACTGAGTGACTTCACTTTCTCCTTTCACTTTCATGCACTGGAGAAGGAAATGGCAACCCACTCCAGTGTTCTTGCCTGGAGAATCCCGGAGATGGGGGAGCCTGGTGGGCTGCCGTCTGTGGGGTCGCACAGAGTCGGACACGACTGAAGTGACTTAGCAGCAGCAGCAGCAGTGACTGAACCGAACTGAAGTAATACATTATTCTCTTCCATCTATTAAGATTTGATTCTTTCCTATCCTTAGGTACCAGTTCATGCTTATTTCATTTCTGTATCTAAAGAGAATTTCAATCTTTGAGTTAGTTATTTCTATGAACATATGACATGGCGCATCAGTGTCTTGGGTACCACTTACTGGTATAGGTAACACTTAGTCTTTCTTCCCTGTCACAACAATAATCTCCTTGAGGAGCTGTATTATTTACATTAGGCTTACTTTTTCCCCTTTTATAGAACATCTCCAATTGAGCTTTATGTATAGGAGGTTTCAATAAATTTTTGATGAGTGAGTGAATCAAAGTGAGAGATAGCATTTACTACCCACCCCCCTAATTCTTTCTTCGGAATCTTGAGACATATGAGGTGAATTCACGAATTTCCCAGCCTCAGGAAAAAAATATTGGCTGACATTTTTTCATAGATCTCTGTGTTTTAATAACCATGATACAAAGATGTTTATTTTATTTCTCTGTGCTATTCTGTGCAGTTCTTGTCATATTATTTTTCTTCTCTGATTAGAGGGTCTGTGTCTACAAATCATGAAATCTTCATGGGTTCAGTGACTTCCTGTAGTAAATAAATAAGATGATGTAGCTTCAGTGAATATGGTAACTACATTGTTATAAAGCCATCTTACAGAATGTACACTCAAAAACCAACTGATGGAGTGCTGCTCCTGTCTTTTAATCTTCTTATCTTTTTCCAAAGAAAAATCCCACCTCATGTTTTTTTCTCTTTAGCATAAAAATTATGAACTTTTGTAAGAATTAAAACAAACCTTCAACATTTATATCATTGGCCTTTTTGTCTCAGTTTTTATGTTTTTGTTAAAGAACATGTTATTCACAACTTTATTGAGCTAATTATTTTACGAAACCATACACATCTTATCAGTTTTATTGGCAGCTTCATCTAGGGTTTTGTTTTTAACTATTTAGTTTAGTCACAAATTAAGATAAAAGAAAGCCATATGTACTAAAACTTGATATATGATTTCCACTTTCAGCTACAATATGATATGAAAATTTTACTTAGAAAGCAAGTTTCAAATTTACGGCTCATGAACAAGCCACTTCATCTTTTTTCTTTCTACAAAGAATGACAAATTGTGTTAAAGAGTTCAAAAGTAAAAATTAACAAATCTGAAGTGTATGCAGTAAATATGGCTATGCAATACAATATACAATAGATGCTCAAACAACTTGACGGCTAGGGACACTGACCCTACACAGTAGAAAATAGATGCAGATATAGAGATGGATATCCAACCCTCCCTCAATATCCATGTTTTCAAATATGTGGATTCAACCAGTAAAAAAAAAAAAAAAAAAAAAAAGCATGTACTACTGTAATACATATTTACAGGGGGAAAAAAAAAAAAACTTCCTATAAGCACAGTTATTGAATTTAGACCTGAAGGTGAAAGTGAAAGTTGCTCATTCCTGTGCTCAGTCCTGTCCAACTCTTTGCGACCCCGTGGATTATACAGTCCATGGAATTCTCCAGGCCAGAATACTGGAGTGGGCAGCCTTTCCATTCTCCAGGGGATCTTTCCAACTGAGGGATTGAATCCAAGTATCCCACATTGCATTCCGTTTGTTTACCAGCTGAGCCATAAGAGAAGCCCAAGAATATTGGAGTGGGTAGCCTATCCCTTCTCCAGAGGGTCTTCCCCACTCAGGAATCAAACCAGGGTCTCCTGCATTGCAGATAGATTCTTTACCAACTGAGCTATGAGGGAAGCCTTTTTTCAGTCTTAATACCTACATAACTTCAAAGCTTCCTTGAGTACATAGTTCAAATCTACACCTAAAATCCATCTATTTTAGCAAAAGCATAGCTCTAAATTTCTGAGTCTTTTAACATGAAAAATATATGATTTTGAAATAATTTTTATTGAATGCTGGATTTTTGCATATGTAATGTTATCTACTTTGATAATTTAGGTTGTAATGCAAAACTGTTTTTTATTTCTTCTTTCATCCAACAAGCATTTATTAAGTTCCAATTTTGTACCAGATTCAGTGCATGGCACTGAAGATAAGAAATTAAATAAGGCACATTTCAGCCACCAAATTTCTTACAGCTTATCAGAGGAATGTATATGTAAATAATGACTATCTTCTTTTATATCCTCCTTATGATCCCTTATTAGTGTGTGTATCATGTATAATAGGGAAAGATGTTACACTCAACCATATGAAAATGTGTTTTTGTAATCAAGAGTGATTGAATATCAGCAATTTCACATGGTTCCATTTACAAAAAGAAATAGAAATTCTAAATGAAGGGAATGATGATCAAATATAAAACAAGTCCTGAATAATGCATCCAGATTCTCTAGACCAGGTGAAATGCAGACTGCATTATTCTGGGCTTCTTTGCCATCAGATTCCTTTCATCCTTCCTCTGCTCTGTGCTACTAAGGGACTGATCCATTTAAGTTGTAGATTGTCCAATTACGAATCTGTCTGGAAACTGTAAGGTAGCACTTTTCTGTCTATGGAAGTGTCTTTGGTCGTGTCTTTGTTTTTCAATGGCTGCGGCTTCTACTGGGAAAACCCACCACCGCTATTTCCGCTTCTTCTGAGTGACCCCAAGCCCTTAGGCTCTGTAATATCATCTCCCTTCTTTGTTCTTCTAATTTAGGATTCACAGTATCCTTCTATTATTGTGAATATCATATTTATCCTATTCTCCTGCCTAGTTTCTTAGCTATTTTTAAAAATCATTTGTCTTATATTATCTGAGATTTACATATACAGAATATTTTCTGTTTTGTGAATATGAATAAACCCAACTGATACAAAATTAAGGGGCAAATGTGCTTATATCTCTCTTATTTCTGACTACAGAGAAATGTCCTTCTTCAGGAGCAGCAAGTGATCCACCGTCATCCTAAGAAAGATAAAGGCTATCCCTGAATAGCCTCCTCGGTTCCTTCAGAGACAAAAATGATTAAGCTTATTGATCAGCTAACAATTTTTGTCCCCTTAAATGAGCTTCCTTTATCCCACCAACACCTCCATCTTTCTAGCAACTGGAAAATCTTAACCTTAGCCAAGATACCTCATGCCAAGTAAACTTCTAATCTAACCTCTTCATAATGCTGTTTGGCTAGGATTAAGAAGCAATCAAAATTTTATATCTAGCAAACTGTAAAATTATCAGTATTGCTTGCTAGAAAATATAGATACTAGCTTCTCTACTTGGAGATTCTGACTCGGGGTCTGAATGTGGCAAGGGAATCTAGATTTCAGCATCATACTTAAGAACATTCAGATAAAGGTTTCCATGGGTCATGATGCTTGGCTGCACCAAGGAAAATAAATCATTAGAGCCATCTGGACATTTGGGTTGGAAAGTTTGGTCTTATTCAGTGCCCCTATAACATGTTCCCTGAGCTATTCTTTCTCCTAAAAAACTGTAGGCCTGGAAACTTTGGAATTATCACCTTTACTAAAGAATTCCTTAGGGCAGAACCAGACTCCTGTACTGCCTATGTCCTTTTGACAAAGTCCAATGATTACTCCAGACCACAGTCAAGGATGGTAGATAGACAGACAGACAGATAGATACTTATATAATATCATTTTACATATACTGTGTATCTTTATGGGTTTCCAAGGTGGTGCTAGTAGTAAAGAACTCTCCTGCCAATGCAGGTTAGATGTAAGAGACACTGATTTGATCCCTGGGCCAGGAAGATCCCCTGGAGGAGGGCCCAGCAACCCACTCCAATATTCTGGTCTGGAGAATCCCATGGACAGAGGAGCCTGGTGGGTTATAGTCCATGGGGTTGCAAAGAGTAGGACATGACTGAAGTGACTTAGCATGCACTCGCACATGCATATATCTATATAACAGCATACATATCCACTTATCTGATATCTACTTATCTGATAAAAGGGAGATTCAGGTGGATCAATTCATACATGGCAATATAAAAGACAGAGTAGAAAAGATGAATCTATAGAAATGTTTATTTTTATTTCTTTAAAGAAAAAGAATAAGTGCCCTGCATGCCCTGTCCAAGGGTTTTAATGGAGTATAAATCCAACCTTATTTCATTGGATCAGAAAGCTCAGGTTCACTAATCATTAATATTCTTTACTCTTTTTATTAAACTATAATGAATCACTCTGAATGACGCAATACATGGTGATAAAATAATTCAAAATTTATATCTTCCAGTGTTTGTCCTTTCCTTCAGTAATTGATCCACTAATTGGAATTAAAGATCACATTAAACATAATTTCTTTATCATCATTAGATACAACAAATTAACTTATATCATCAGATTTACCAGTAGTATTTATGAGAAGATAGTTTGGCTGAAATCTCAAGTTTTCTACTGCACATGAAAAAGTCAGTGAAGTCTGTTCCACAAGAGACATCTTGAGGAAAAAACAGACAGTCATGGATTGAGAAAAAACACTAGGCAAGAACTGTTAGGGTAAAGAACTATAAAATAATAATAAACATAAGCAACCGATTTTTAATGGGAAAGAGATTTGAAGTGACATCAAAAATGACATACAAATGGTCAATAACTGTATGCAGAAGTGCACAACATCATCAGGGAAAAGCAAATTAAAATGACAATGAGATACCACATACCTCAGAGTGAATAAAAATAAAGAGACCAACCACTTCAGTGTCGGCAAGGATATGGAGAAGCTCTCATGCATTGCTGGAAATTCAAACTGGTACAACAGTACTGGAAATTTTATCTGTAACTTTTCAGAAACTTGCTATATGTTTAAAAAATTTTATAATAAACATTTTAGAAAATGACCATAAGTTTTAAACAGATTTTACAAAAGAAAATATTCAAAAGTATATATAAAGATATCCACCATCAAGAGCATCAGAAAAGTGTTAATTAAAACACAAGAAGACACTACTACACAGCTCCAAGGATGACTGAAATTAAAAAGTCTGATGATAGGAAGTGCTGATGAGGTTGTGGAGTAACAGCAACATTTATACTTTGATGGTGGGAAGGTAAAATTGTACAGCCACTTTGGATACATTTTGGCAGTTTCTTACATCATACAACCGCCAAATTCTATTTCAAACTATTAAACCAAGACAAATTAAAATACATATCCACATGAAGACTTGCATATGAGTCTTAATAGTATATAGCTTTATTCATAATCATAACCCCAAACTAGAAGCATACTAAATGGCTCAAAGCTAGTGAGTCAATAAACATATTGTAGTATAGACATACAACTGAATGATACTGAGCAATAATATGGACTCAACTAGTAATAGAGGCCACATCATGGATATATCCAAAATCACACTGAACAAAAGAAGCCAATTCAAAGGAGTACATTTATATGAAAATCTAATCAAACAAGCTAATGTGTACTTTTAGAAAACAGAAGAGTACAAAGAAGATGAGTGAAGTTTTTGAGATGGTGGAAATTTCTATATCTTCTTTGCAGTGACATGTGTATACATGGATGTATGTACTTGTCAAAACTCACAGAACTGTGAAATCAAAATGATAGCATTCAATTGTAAGTAAAATTGTACTTCAATTTACTTAAATACAAAAATATGAATTGCTGTTACTGGCTTTACTGTGGAAAATGTTGAGAATTCTGTTCTTGAGGACAAGAGCGGAGGCCAGTGTCCCCTCAGTGTGAAAGAGAACACCAAGCCAGCGGCCAGAGTCCTAGCTCATTGTTTCTCCCTCCCCAGGGTGTGAGAGGTGTGTGTCACTTAAAAACGGTCTCTATTATCTGTACATCTGTGTCTCTTTTTCTGTTAAGTGCTCAGGCCTGGTGCACTGGGAAGACCCAGAGGAATCAGGTGGAGAGGGAGGTGGAAGGGGGGATCGGGATGGGGAATATATGTAACTCCATGGCTGATTCATGTCAATGTATGACAAAACCCATTACAATACTGTAAAGTAATTAGCCTCCAACTAATAAAAATAAATGAAAAAAAAAAAAAGAAAGAAAAAATGGTCTCTATTATCACTGAGGGGAGGCAGAAAGGAGAGTAAGAAAGAGACATAGAAAAGCCAATGTCAAATGGCTTGATCTTGGGCCTGGTCCTAGAATCGCACTTATTTAGAGTGAACTTCTGTCCCAGTTTCCCCAGGGTCATTTCCAGTTTATTACTCTTGTCCTGTTGCAATTACTAATAGTGTCCCCTTTGACCCTGAGTGAGTGTTCTAGTTTGGTTTATAAATATTACAGTCACCCAAGCTTTGCCAAACACTCAAAACTGATGGCTTAGAATCAGGATTAATATGAGAAATCATCTAGCTAGTCTTTCCCACGTTTTCACTTTTTCTTTATATTTTTAACTGCTGCGTTTCATCCTCTGCTCCAAAACTGGAAACATTTTTATAGACCATTTCTAGAATTTTCCAACCTGTTTCTATCTTTGGTCCAATCTACCCGTCAGGTTTAAAGCTCAGAACCATGCCTGAAAGATCAGAACTTGTATCCTTTGTCCGAACCTAGTGCTTAGAACACACAGCACATTTCACACCTACTTCCCTCTGTTCTAAATGATTGCCACGTGGCACAGCAGAATGGAAACTTGGTTGTTGGGTTTTTTTCATTAATTAATGTATTTAATTGGAGACTCATGACTTTACAATACTGTGATGGTTTTTGCCACACGTCGACATGAATCAGCCATGGATGTACATGTGTCCCACCATTCTGAACTCCCCTTCCACCTCCCTCCCTACCCCATCCCTCTGGGTTGTCCCAGAGCACCAACTTTGAGTGCCTTGCTTCATGCATCGAACTTACACTGGTCATCTATTTTACATATGGTAATACACATGTTTCAATGCTATTCTTTCGTATTGTCCCACCCTTGCCTTCTCCCACATAGACCAAAAGTCTGTTTTTCACATCTGTGTCTCTTTTGCTGTCTTGCATATAGGGTTATCATTACCATCTTTCTAAATTCCATATATATGCCATAATATACTATGTTGGTGTTTCTCTTTCTGGCTTATTGCACTCTGTATAATAGGCTCCAGTTTCATCCACCTCATTAGAACTGATTCAAATGTGTTCTTTTTTATAGCTGAGTAATATTCCATTGTGTGTATATACCACAACTTCCTTATCGATTTGTCTGCTATTTTTTTAATAAGCTCTAAAATGTATTAGACATACCTGTTAATTTTTGTTGTTATTTAGCAAGGACTTTGATTATAACACTAGAGTTTAGTGTGAAAACACTCCTGAAGATACAGATATGAATTTACTCCAAAAATGAGTTCATTCTGTCCTTTCCAGGTCCTAATAGATCCATGAATTCCCAACTATCAGGGGATCCCCTTATCTGATTGTCTTGTGGATCTTTACATGTTTCCCCAGTGTTCTTTCCAATTACCCCTAGTATCCTACTCAAGCCTAGTAGAGATACAGGTGTACAATAATAGTTTGAAGACTGAAATAATTTTTTTTATACCTGCCTGCATAAAAAAAAATTTAATTTCTGAGGAAGTAGTCCATGAAGCTAGGAATCTTATATGGTGCAATGAATATATTGAAGACAAACTTTATCTAATCAACAATAGTGACTCAGGGCAACTCTGCTATTTGCTATATAATTCTCATTTAGGAAGAATCACTTCTTTAGAGTTCAATGCAGTTCCTTAACAGATAGGAAACCAAATTAATTAAGAGGAATACTTTATCTTAAAAAGCCACATAACCAAATAGCAACACATGCAGAGAGATAAGTGAAGATATAAATATAGAAAGGATATATTTTTGACCCATCATCATTAAGGCTGCAGAGCACATTAACACTGAGTCACCCTTCTTCTGCTCTAGGCACCACTTTGCATGGACTATCAAACATAACTGCATGTTAAAAGATCTTTCAAAGAAAAGCAGGAGCAGTCATTAGAACAATCATATGATGTTGACATCATATGTAAAATTACTGTATCTAGTCACCAGACCCGGTTGCTAAGGGGTGTAGGTGTCTTGTCTGTAGTGCATTTTCATAAGTCACTTTTTTATTATCAATATGCAAGCCAACCACAATATTAAATTGCTGGAGGAAAAGAGAAAGCAAGGATGAAGTCTTATCTAATCTGCAAAATACAATGATTAAGTGTACTGTCTTTAGTAGGGTGTTATAGAAAGTCAAGTAATAGAATTTCCCATCTTGATTCTACATTTTTCAGGGCAGAAATAGTCAGCAGCAACATTAATAGCAACACAAGTGTAAAGGAGCCGGAAGGAAATCATAAAATGCTAGCAAGGACTTTTTTATTTTTCCAACATAAGAAAAACATTGATTGGAATGTTTTTGTTTTTTGTTTTTAATTTATACAATTCACACTTAATTTAGAAGAAAATTCACAATAAATGATGTTCTTTATTTATGACTTTGGGTAATATGTCGATTTTATTTGTTTGAGTAGTTGATTCAGAAGATAATCAAAAAATAACACAAAAACCTTTAAATTAAAACTTGCTTGAGAATGAAAAATGATCCCATAGCCTTAAAGATTTTTTTCCTATAATGCATTATTGCTTTAATAAAAATCTATGTACTCCAACTGACCTATTTTTCCTTTGGTGGAGATTCTAGCTACTACATAAGCAAAATAAAAGTAAAGCCTGGAATGGGACTTTCCCATAGTCAGTCTTGTTTTTCCAAATAGTTACTCTAAGACCACAGTTTGATTACACAGACAACAACCAAAAAAAGCAGAAAGAAATTGTTTGCATAAACAATAACAAAAGGTTGGATTTTTAAAATACTTCCCAGTTTATATTGCATTTTTTTTTTACAAATATTACAATACAATCCCATTCCCATACAGCAAATATCAGTCCCATTTTATAGATAAAGCAACAAGGAAATGGAAAATATAAGTGGCTGCCTATAGTCACTAGCTAGTAAAGAAAAAAGCACAGTATTAAGCCCAGGTCTTCTCTAAGACTCATGGTTGCTATCATTGCTAAAATCCATCTGTTGTTTGGGTTCTGTGCAAATAAAAACACACATAGCAAAAGCTGTGAGTTCAGTTTTACTGGGAAATTTCCTAAAGACTATAGCCTAGACAATCACTTCTCAGATCAGACTGCCCTGAGGAATGCTCAGAAGAGTTAAGGAGGAGGTCAGCATATAAGTGCTTTTGGTAAGGGGATATTTGCAACTAAGCACATGTCTCCACAGAAGGTTGCCACTGGTCACAAGGAACGACTATTTTAGCTAATAGTTTTAGTGTTTTTCTAAGTATTTGTTGTTGTTCAGTTGCTCAGTCAAGTCCGACCCTTTGCAACCACATAAACTACAGCATGCCAGGCTTCTCTGTCCTTCACTATCTCCTGGAGTTTGCTCAAACTCATGTCCATTGAGTCCTTGATGCCATCCAGTCATCTCATCCTCTGTTGCCCCATTCTCCTCTTGCCCTCAATCTTTCCAAGCACCAGAGTCTTTTCCAATGACTAGGCTCTTTGCATTCTAAATATAGTAAGATGCAAGATTCCAGATTAATAGAACTGTCTCCTGAAAATACCTATCTAAAGGCCTGTTCTGCCAATTTTCCCTGAGCACAGAGTGCCTCATTCCTCATGTCCATCTTGAACTCCTTTCAAGGTGTGTTAAAGGTCAGCAATTGCTGTGGCTCATGAACAAATCCTTATAAAACCGGATGGTGAGTGATATTTTTTTAGTTGTCAGTTCAAACTCTAAACACCAGTTTGGAAGATAACATAGGAGTGCAACTGATTATACAAATCAGTCATAATTTCACCACAGCCCCAGCTTCTGATGTTGTTCAGTCATACAGTCATGTCCGACTCTTTGCCCCATCATGGACTGCAGCACACCAGGGTCATCTGTCCACTATCGCCCAGAGTTTACTCAAATTCATGCCCATTGAGTTGGTTATGCTATCTACCATCTCATTCTCTGTAGACCCCTTCTTTGCCTTCCATCTTTCCCAACATCAGGGTCTTTTCTGACAAGTTGGCTCTTTGCATCAAGTGGCCAAAGTATTGGAGCTTCACCATTTGTCCTTCCAATGAATATTTAGAGTTGATTTCCTTTGGGATTGACTGGTTTGATCTCCTTGCAGCCCAAGGGACTCTTAAGAGTCTTCTCAAGCATCACAATTCAAAAGCATCAATTCTTTGGTGCTCAGCCTTCTTTATGGTTCAACTTTCACATCCATACATGGCTATTGGAAAAACCAGCTTTTCATCATGCAATCAATATTTAGAACATCAGTAAAACTTAGCAATTTATCATAGTTTTAAAATTTGTATGTGTATATCTATTGTTTTTATTGGAGCACATATTTCAGTAACAACCACTTTATAAATAAGGTTGCTGTGTAAATTAGCCATCTTTTTGGATAAATTATTTAGTATCTTTAGTTTCTCACTTGAAAATAACAAAAAAACCTATTCAAGTTGGAAAATGCTTATTACAGTTTTTCTGCTTTTAAATGTCACAGTCAAAATTTCAGTGTCATATTGTCCATAATTTGTTGTACTCCATCTCTGGTTTGTTCTACTGGAAAGCTTAAAATTTGCATTTTTTTACTTTAAAACCTTCCTCAAAACTGATAAAACTTTGACAGGTTTCTAATGACCCTGTGATAACATATAAGGGCAATTGGAAATGGCTGCTTTCATAATAACCATATTAATGTATTTTGAAATTTTTGGATCTCCCCCTCCCCCCCCCCCAAAAAAAGGCTGCATGTCCACATCTATGAACTTTTCTCTCACTTCGTATATATCTTGAGGCCCTTCTGTGATTATATGCTTTGCTCTCCATTAAATAGCTTCTCTCTTTCCTTCTATGAAATGACAGATAAAACATGTGATTTCTTCTCATACTTTGACTAGGTCTTTCACTTTAAATTGCCTCTTTCCCACTGCATCTAAAATCCTGCATCCCACCTAAACTCGAAGACGCCCCATTGTTTTAACTTGTTCCCTTATCTTGCTAAATTATCTGTCTTGATAGAGAAGCAAACAGAAGCACAAAAAGATTTAAGAATTTAAGTCTTGGGCCAAATAGACATATTCAAATCTCCAGTCTACCACTATTTGGTTTCCAGAGCACCACTTCTACCTATAAATGGGGGAGGCTTGTGAGTGATAATACCAGCTTCAAAGAGTTGTGAGAATTAATAAAATAAAATAAAAGCACTAAGCAAAGTGGAACATAATAAAGGTTTAATAAATGGCAGTTAATTTTATCATAAATGAAGATCTGATTACTTCCTACTGCTTCTGATATTACTTCTATGGAGATGATTTCTAAATGTGTATCTTTAGCAATTTTCTGTATTTTTCCTAAAAGTCTTTCTCCTTTCCAATTACCCCGATCCAAAAACTCTGGAGCACTATTTCACTTTCTTCTCTCCCATTTGATTCATTTTATGCCATGGATGTGTCTATGCCTCTGTAGAACACTTCTGAACATGCTGTTGACTCCAGCATCCTATAAGGATTTGCATTTTCTCTTTACTTAAACATTTTCAATGGTGCTAATTTTCTATCACATAAAGTTAAAATATTCTATATATTCATTCATTGATCCACCTACCACCTACTGATGAATATGCAGACTACATACATTCAATGCATGTTCAATCTCTTACAGATTCATATTTACCAAAAAAAATGGTTATTTCATAATTTCTTAGATGATTAGTGTTAGGGAATTGGACCTGTTTCAGTGATTCTCAAAAATATATTTTGCAACCAGTGTATGTGGGAAGTTCCTTATCTAATTGCCTCAAATCATGCATTTTACTGGCTGACAATTAAAAAGGAAGGGGATGTTAGGACCTGGATAGAGGAAGAATTATGTTTAAAAACACCTATTTTTCCTTATTTTCATGGATAATATTTCTATTTTCCATTGTCATCATTGATATACATTTGTAATACACGTTTCTTTACTGGAGTGCACATGTAAAATCAGGACATTTTGTAAATAAGTTTGCCTATGTGGAATCAGCCATGTTTAGGGAATTATTTGGATTGCTTTCCCAAGCACAATATAATCTATTCAAGTTGAAAAATATTCAGTGGTGATATCAACATGTATATGCTTCTACCTAATAGAAAGAGGCATGTGCCCAGATGTAACTGGGTATATTTTAAAATATTAATAACTGCTGCTGAGTTTGTGCATCCCCAAACTTTAGGCACAAGTCTTTCTAAATCATATGTGGGTTCTCACATGAATTACTACCATGCCCAGGACTTTAGGACAGCTGACAGAGAAAGTTTCTTCTCTCTATTACTTTTCTTGTAGCATTACCTCTAATGATTAATTCTCTCTTCAAGCTGCTTAGTGGTTAAGAGGTAATTAAGGGATAGCAGATATACGTCTTTACAGATCAATTAGAAGCTATGTGTCATACATTCTTTCAAATTACTGTTCATAAACTCTCCCATAAAGCTGAATTAATTTCCAAGTAATAGTTAGCTTAAGAGCATGAAGCTTCTGAGAGCATCTTTGGACTTTCCTATTCCACCAAACTTTCCCATACTATCCCTCTCCATTACACTTCCCTTCTTTTTTGTAACAAAATTCTCATTCTGTTTTCACCTCAAATATTTTTAGTTATTGATACAGATTAGGTGGTCCTTGAAATTTAAATAAACTAAAATTATATTAATCACAGACTAAAGATTTTAAAATAAACTGACTTAACTGGAGAACTCATCATAAATTGATTTTTTTAAAACCCATTTTTAACAATAATAGGAAAACTATTTTCAAGATTTTCCAAAACTAGTGAATTCCCTGAGGGGTCAGGACTTAAATATTTGAGTCTCTGTTACTATGGATTTTTAACAATCTGTTTGCCATAGAAATGACTCAAAGTCTTTTTGTTACATTTCAAATATCTTGGAATGATTCTCCAGAAAACATTGGTCTATTTCATTAACATACTCAGAGTGGGAGCATTGCTGAATTAGGTAAAACATAGAAAGCGTATTTAATAGAATAGGAAGTTTTAGGCCATCTAAAATACTATTAACATTAAAGGCAAGGAGGAAAATGAAACCAAAAAAAGGAAAATAAAAAATAAAAAAAAAACAAAACAGTAATGTGGCCTTGTAAGGAAATCAAGGAGTGGCATATTAGAAAGGGAGAAAATTTTACTAAGTCCTAGGAATCCCCTCTTCAAAAATAACTTTCTTGAAATATATTCCAGTATCATATGAATTGGATTATAGTCCCTGGCAAAATAGGAAACCAGTTGCTATCGGAAGTAACAAGGCAAGTCACTCTGGGTGTTATGTGGTTTTTGGATGTAAATTGGCAACACTCTGGTGAAAAAAAGATGAACCAGTAAATAGTCTCATTTGATGAAATGTGCTATGAATAGAAAATCAAATATTTGTGAAAGCCTGTGTCTTATTAACCTACTTATATTAAAGAATCAAGATTGTCAGAAGAAATATCAATAACCTCAGATATGCAGATGACACCAACCTAGTGGCAGAAAGTGAAGAGTAACTAAAGAGCCTCTTGAAAGTGAAAAAGGAGAATGAAAAAGCTGCTTTAAAGCTCAGCATTCAAAAACCAAAGATCACAGCATCCAGTCCCATTACTTCATGGCAAATAGATGGGGAAACAATGGAAACAGTCACAGGGTTTATTTTTGTGGGCTCCAAAATCATTGCACACAGTGACTGTAGGCATGAAATTAAAAGACATTTGCTCTTTGGATGAAAAGTTATGAAACCCCAGACAGAATATTAAAATGTGGAGACCACTTTGCTCACAAAGGTCCATATAGTCAAAGCTATGGTTTTTCCAGTAGTCATGTGTGGATGTGTGAGTTGGACCATAAAGAAGGCTGAGTGCCAAAAAATTGATATTTTTGAACTGTGGTGCTGGAGAAGATTCTTGATAGTCCCTTGGACAGCCAGTCAATCCTAAAGGAAATCAACCCTGAATATTCATTGGAGGGACTGATGCAGAAGCTGGAACTCCAAAACTTTGGCCACCTGATGTGAAGAGCTGACTCATTGGAAAAGACACTGATGCTGGGAAAGGTTGAGGGCAGGAGGAGAAGGTGGTGACAGAAGATGAGATGGTTGGATGGCATCATCGACTAAATGAACAAGAGTTTGAGTCAACTCCAGGAGGTAGTGAAGGACTGGAAAGCCTAGCCTGCTGCAGTCCATGGGGTTGCAAAGAGTAGGACATGACTGGACAACACAGCATTAAAGGTAGCATGACATGAACCTTTGAGTCATAATGTAGTCAAAATAGAAATAATAAGCCTACAAAAATCATTTGCCAAAAAGCTAGGTAAGTTTCTATTTTTTTTTTTTAGTTTTACACTTTCTAAAATGAACACTGCTCTGATAACTTTCCTCACTCTATGTGCAATTTAATTTCATTTTGATAGATGCCCTCACTCACACAGATGTACTCCAACAATATCCACGTTCACCTGTATTTTTTCTGCTTTGTCCCACATGTCCCAACACTGAAATGTCTCCCAAGATTCCTCTACCTATTGAATGCCCTCTTCTAAAAAACACTCAAATATAACATATGTCTGTTCTCTGCCCTTCTTCTAATTGCTAGAACAGCTAGGGCTAAGGATACTTGGTGATAGGAGTAGGAGATCCAGAGTCCACAGGTGAGAATATTTTCATCACAACTAAAAGTGGAGAATAAAGCCAGAATGGAGAGACTTTGGGAGAAAACAGGGGAAATAGGTCCTAGACCTCTGTTACCACTAATACAATGCTGATTTACTTGTATAGTATGTACCAGACACTTTTGTAACTATTAACTTAGTTGCTTAGTCACTAAGTCATGTCTGACTCTTTTGTGACCCCGCGGACTACAGTCTGCCAGGCTCCTCTGTTCATGGGATTTCCCAGGCAAGAATACTGGAGTGGATTGCCATTTCCTTTTCCAAGGGATCATCCTGACCCAAGGATCAAACCCGCATCTCCTGTATTGGCAGGGAGACTTTTTACCTCTGAGCCACCAGGGGAACCCATTTATTTAGTTAATTCTCTCTAAAACCTTACGGAGCAAATAATAAAGCATTTCCCATTTTTTACTGATGAGGAAACTTAGGTTCACACTATTCACAAACCTTGCCAATATCAACGCAGACTGGCAGAATCAGCGGGCATTTTAGTTTCATAGATCATACGTTTAACCATGACCATGTATTGCTTCCCAAGAGAAGAGACACTTTGACCTCAGGAGTACAGTTATATAATAGTCTTTGGATTTTTCTCAGGGAAGTTGCCCACTCCTCCTCTTATTGCAGTTTTTCTAGTCTTTGAGATCCTGTGAATGGGCCATCAGGTAAATCTAATCCAGTCAAGGTGTAAAATCATATTAACACATAAATGACAGAAACTTTCTACTACTTTGTACCCATTATTATTTTGTTTCAATGGGGAAAACTGGCTGATGAGAAAAAAACACAAAGATGTTTTTACTCAGGAATTGTAAGAAAATGGTAAGGTAAATTATATAAGAACATGACATTGTAACCATACTCATAAATCTCTCTCAGTCTTTCAGTAAACCAGGTTCCAACTCAGTGGTCTGAAAATTTCAGAAAATTTCAGAATTGATTTTCTACTGATACAGGTTGACTCAAACAGGTCAACCAACTCACTTGCACCCCATCCTGTTTTGACTGATCACTGCTTATTCCAGGTCAGTTAAAACTTTCACCCCTTGTCCTGTCACTAGTGTTTTTCAACATACTCCTCACTTCTCATTTTCACACCCCATACTTGTAGGTGGGGCAGCAGATTACAATCAGAAGCAGAAAGGAAAGGATTGCAATGTTTTATTTCTGAAAATGGATAAGGAAAAATGGACTTTATTTTCTAGGCAGAAAAAAAAACCAGAAAATGAAAGCACAGTTGAGTATACTCAATTTACTTGATTTATCAGGAATATCTCTGAATGCTGTCTTCTGAAATTTTGTCTTACGTAAGGCACAAAATGAGTACACTTTTCTCTCTCTGACACACCTTGAATTCTGTAACAATGGAAAGCATACTTTGAATGTTTCAGGTACAGAGACTCATTCTAGGGTTTCATATCATTTTCCAAGGAGCATGCCTTGAAAGAGGAGATCTAAATGAGGGAGAAAGAGGAATGGTTTCTCAGTTTTCTTTCGTTTTCTCAATTGTCTCCATACTCACATATTTTTAATTTGAATTTCTCTGAGTTTTCTTTATGTTCTCAGAATTATCTACCTATTAAGATTTTGGCCATTTGTTCATAAATCATATTGCTAGAAAAGTCTAAATTCCTGACCAAGGAAGGCATTTAAGGCTAAAATCACCTCCTTTTCTTTCTTTTTGCATGATCTTTTCATTTCTTTCTTGCTTTCTTTGATTTTAGATTCCCTTTCAATTCTCATTCCTCATTCTGTCTAATGTAACTGATTCTAATTCTTCCTCAGACTTTCTTCATTTTTATTTCACTTTGGAACAGCATAATTTAGATGCAATGAACAGGTCTTTAATATAGAACATCCTGTAAATAAGAGTCAAAACCATTACCAAATACATCGTGTGTGTGTGTGTGTGTGTGTCTGTGTGTGTGTGTGTGTGTGTATGGTAAATAATTAAAAATTGGGAGGTGATTCCATCATTTGACAAATACAAACGCTTGCTCTGAACACTAATGTCACCATCCTAGGTGATATTTTAAATACCCGTCTTAATCCAGTGTGACTAATTGACTAATGGATGGTAATGAGCTAGATTAAGAGATTAATCCTAGCCATGCAGTGGTTGTATTGAAAGTAATAGACACGGGAAGCACTATTATTTATGAGATACATTTTTTGTTCCCAGTAAATTTTAGATGGAAAGTTTCCATGGCTCATAGTTCATACTTTCTATTAAAAAAATAAATGAAACAAAATTTTAAAAAACAGCAAAAGATAAAAATGTGATTAGCCAAATAGAGAATTTCACATGTACTTTTTTGAGGTTAGTGATAGATGTAAGAAAACAATCTTATATTCATACTAGAAATATAATACAAACAATACCTTGTTACAACTTCTTATGATTTTTGCTTTATTTTCACTCTCATAATCATTGCTTCAATTTTCTACCAAGAATTTTTCTTTTTATTTTGTAATCAAGCAAGACCCCATGGAGTCTTCCCAGGACAGATCCTTCCCTCCATGTCCTCTGCCTGCCTCTTGTTTGTGGAAAAACTGTAGTCTTCCCAGGCTTCCCCTGAGTCATGAAAGTCTGACTCAAGAACCAACAATTGAAAAGATGTGAGCCTGTAGTGACAAAAGTATCAGCTAGGCCAAGAGAACTGGTAACAATTTAAACAGTTAATCAGCCATATGGCAGCCACAGAATCTTCAGTTCCTCTCTGAAGTGTATATATATAACAGGATCTGAAGCATCTTCTTGAATTACCTGACCATGAGCACAGTAGCCCACAAACTGACTGGAGCCTGAGGATCAATAATGCTAACCCTTGCTACCATACCATCAACCAATTAAAGAATTGCGCAGGAGCTGAGCACATCCTACAACTCCCCTCACTCATCTGGCCTTTAAAAATGCTTCCCCAAAACCCACAGGGGAGCTCCAGCCTTTTGAGCATGAGCTGCCTTGTTCTCCTTGCTTGGCCCTCACAACAAACCCTTCTCCACCCACTCCGGTGTTCTTGCCTGGAGTCTCCCGTGGAAAGAGGAGCCTGGTGGGCTTACAGTCCACAGGGTCCTAAAGAGTCAGACACAACTGAGATGACTTAGCACGCGCACGCTGCTCCAAATTTCATTTTGGTTCGTTTGGCTTCATTGTTTGTCATGGATATGAACTTGGGTTCAGCGAAATTCTTACTCCAGATGATGACATTTATATTTAACTGCATCAGTTGAACAGTAATTTTAGCTATATTTTATTAAAATGTTTGCCTCATTCATAGACTACTCTTAAGTGAGTGACGTGAGTGAAGACTTCACATAGACTTAAGTGAGTGAAGTTGCTCAGTCGTGTCTGACTCTTTGCGACCCCATGGACACCAGGCTCCTTCATCCATGGGATTTTCTAGGCAAGAGTACTGGAGTGGGTTGCCATTTCCTTCTCCAGGGAATCTTCCCGACCCAGAGAACAAACCCAGGTCTCCCACATTGTAGACAGATGCTTTACCATCTGGGCCACCAGGGAAGTCCTAAGAAGACTTCAACTAAATATCTTTAAGGCTGGACAATAAAAAAAATAAATAAAATAAAAATCAAGGTGAATGTTTCTTTCTATTCATACACCTTCCAAACTAATGGAGTTCTCTACTTACGCAGGGTATCTATACAAAAAGCCCAAAACATAGACAGCTTGTGCCTTCTTGGGTACATTTTCACACTAGAATTCTAGAGCCCAAGGAATTACTCTCTCTGGTACTTCCATTCACCTGCCAGACAATTTCTTGCCTTCCTATTCCAAAACATTTGGCTTTAGTGAGTTGAGAAAAGTGGGAGCAAAGAACTTCCATAATAGACATAGAAGAGGAGAAAAAGCAATCCAATTATATTATTTTCATAGGGTAAGAGCATGTAAAAGTTTGATTGCTAGAAGTGCTTTTAAAGGGTTTGTTAAAGAATGAATGAGAAGGAGAAGCAGCAGGAGGAAGGGGAGGAGGGAGAAGGGGTGACAATTGAGGCATTCATCTTCTTCATGTGATGTACACGAAAATCTAAATTGTGGAATAATTTGGTTTAATCCATGTAAGAGGTAAAAATTGATGTAATCGGCCCTATTATATGTGAAATATTATATAACCTTCAAAGAAAAAAAGAAACAGTCATTGATATTGCAGCATTGTTATTTTATTTTTTGTGATTAAACTTTATCTTCCTGCTCTCCAATATTTGCAATAATTATTTTGAATTCTAAAATGCTGTGCCATTTAACTTTCCCTAGTTTATCATTACAGTAACATCAATGGCTACAACAGCAACACAAGATACACACACACACACACACACACACACAATGCTAGTGGTTTCCACAACAAAGGTCTCTCATGTGAATAAACAGAGGTTACTGTATTTTACATTGTATATCAAGTGGAAATCTGTTTCATATCTGGGTTGAAGGAACATATAGGAGAGATACTGCCATTTCCATAGCATGCTAAAAGAGATGACAGACCACTGGTGGATCTTAAACATTTTTCTCTCCTTACTCACAGCTCATTGGCTAAACCAAGTTACAGGATAAGGTTGCTGTCAATGTGTGGAGAAGAAAAATCTTCTCATAAAGAAGAGTAATAAAAACCACATGATCAAGCCTGATTGTGGAGAAGGGTGTTTCTCACAGGGAAGGAAAGGAAACACTGAGAAACCAAGATTTAATCTACCACAAATAACTAACCAATTAAAAGAAAGATGAGTACTTTGCAATCAAGAACAAGTATCAAGATTTCATTTTTTTAATGAATGTGTCAAAATTGAAATCTCCATGGAATCAATATTTTCACATTGCTGCCCTTAGAATTTTTATTAGAAATTTGGAATTTAAATATTTTTTAAGGTATGGGGTTGTGTGGTAGATTTTTTTCTCCAGATCATTTAAATTCCTCCAGCATCAAAGAGCGATTCCTTTCATATCTTTAAAAGCAACGGCATGCCTTTCTATATGAAATTCACTTTCAAACAAGAAAATGTATTCTACCCTGTTTCTGGCACCATAAGGTGAAAAGTGCTTCTCAGAAGTCATCTCATCAGTAATGGGAATTTTTAATCAGGAAATGTTGTTGTGCTAATCTAATAGACTTTAAGTTAAGACCTCAGTGTCACTGAAGCCTAAAATATTCCTGCAGTTCTACATATAGAAATCTCTGTATAATGTAATTCATCCCTAAAGAGGTATTATGCAAATGAATGCATTCCGTTAATATGTACTGTAAACAGATCACTACTTCTTTATTCCTTTCTAAATCACAGCAGAGATTAAAACTGTAATACTCATATTACATAACAAGATAGCTAAATATTTAAAGTAGATCAGCAAAGAACTTCAAGCCCAAAATAACACCTCTTAAATTTGGATTGGGTTTTTCCTCCAAAGGTCATAGCATCTTCTTACATGATTTCTTCCAAACTGCCAGAAAAATATTTCTCCCAGCAACATAATGTCAAGTTACACTAGCTTTCATTAGCCACTGAGAGTACTGTACATTTCATATTCTCATACTACCACCAAGTCCAACCCCGCACTCACTGACAAGTATAAAACTGACAATCACACGGAACATATAAGTAGGAAAATCAAACTCAAAGTGCAGAACGTAGTTGATTGGTTACCTCTGATTTAGTGGCCTCACAGTGAGTTAATGTCAATTTCCATTAGAACTCATCCATGTCACATTGACCGATTTTACCACCAGCAGACGATTTCAGATGAGAATGAAAACTGAAAAATGATTATTTCATTCCTCTTTAAAATCTTTATTGAATAAAGACAATGAAGTAGGATGCTAGGGCTTTGGCTATATAATTTTAAAAGGTTGATTTTTATGAAGGTATTTTTGAGCCATCATAAAAGTTGGAGTGACAGCAAATCTTTTCCTCTCAATTATGCAAAAGCAGTTGATCAAATAGCGCTGGTTTCATTAAACATGCCCACCATCCCCTTGGGATCACCTAATTTCTGCCAAAGAACTTTCCTTCTCTTTTGAAAGATGTAAAAAAGAACAAGGAGAAATGATGACTTTTAAATCAGCAAATTTGCTTTTGCTCTTCTGTCTTTAATTTGTTATTGAATTGAGGTAAAATATTTCTTTATAGTTCCAGAACACAGAGAACCAAAGGATCCCAGTGCAGTTTTGTAGTTGAAGCGGAAAAGTTTTGCAACCTTACACAGGGGAAAGAAGAGAGGAAACAAATAAATCTACACTGGTCACTCTCAGAGAAAGGGAGGCTCAATCAAATGCATTACTGCTTCCTTAGAGAGGAAAATAGGCCTCAGCGCAGCACTGAAAGGCAAGTTTTAAGAGTGAAGGAAATGATGGGCTCAGAGCAATGCAACAGCGGGTAAGTAAATGTTGTCAGAGGGTCTCCTGTATTCTCACTAATGGCCATTTTGACTTGCCATTGGTACCTACTAGATCACTGTCCCTGAGGTGTGAATAGGTTTGTAACGTCCAAAGAGGCAAAAGAATTTTCCAACCCCAGCGTTCCCTGAGGCAGTTTGGTTAGATATATGAATTTCAGGAGAGAAGCACAATATACCAGAAAATCTGAGATAACAGCCTATGTATTCATCAGTTTTCAAATGCCTGTTTCACTTGTGCCTAGTAACTTAAATGACGTGTTTCCATTTTATTTCTGCTGTTTTGCATAAATGTTTCTATTGTATTAAAATTCTTTCTTTCTTCATTTCTCTTTTCTTATATCGATGCTTCAAATTTTTCCAGTCCTTTTCCTTTTGTTTCTATCCTTTGTGGTATGAAAGGTATCACTCTGACATTTTATTTCCAATTGGTATTTTCTGTAACATTTTATTTTATGCAGAAGCACAGGGTTGTCTAAGTAACTAATAAAGTTCATGGCCGGAGGGAAGAAAATCAAGCCTATTACAGAAGCTATATTTCTGTTCTCATCAAAATTAAATATCGCCCCCCCCCCAAATATATTATTAACGTTCAGTCAGTATCTTCAGGCAGTGCATGTGTAGTTTACAAAATTGCATTTTTACTCTGTATTTTACTTTCTACAATATTTTCATTGCATATATTTATGGGCTATAATTAGGAACTATGGTAAATGGTTTAAGCTATAAGACAATTGAAATAAAAATGTGAGTACCAAAATGAAAATCAAGTCCCCTGTACTGGGTTTAGTAAAGATACGTTCAGGTGCTAACCCCAGAATTTATTCATGTTAGCTATTTCAGAAGTAGGGTCTTTTTACATGTGATTAAATTAAGGATTTTGAGATGAGAAAATATTCCTGGACCTTCAGGGTAGGGCTTATATACAATGTCAAGAGTTCTTATGAGCAACACACAGAAAAGAAGACAGAGGAATGCAGAGGCAGAGACTGAAGGGATGTGGTCTCAAGCCAAGGAAGCCAAGGAATACCAACAGTCATGAGAAGCTAGAAGAGGCAAGGAAGGATTCTTCCCTGGAGCCCTTAGAGGGAGTAGAGCACCACAAACACCTTGATTTTAGATGTACAGCCTCCTGAATTGTGAGAGAATAAATTTTGCTGTTTTAACTCACTCAATTCATGGTAAGTTTTTATGGTAGACATAGGACAATAATACATCTACTAAAAATACTATGAGTGAATTTTTAAGAGATACATATAAAAAAAAAAAGAGATACATATATATGGAGATACTTATATAAATTGAAATAAGCATTTTCATTTTATAGTTATTTATAGGTTTTTCTTGAAGCACATTGGCACCCACATTATTTCCTTTGATGCATATGCAAATTTTCTTCAAGTTCTATTTGTGATTATCTAGCCTCACAGCAATGAGTAAAATAAAGAAGTTGGTCTCTGTGGGGGTGGGAAATTTCCAATAGAAAATTGATATGCCTCTCTCTACTCAGACCATAAGAAAAAAATTATATTAAGGATATTTGCAGTAATTTTGAGCTTATTACATGTTACCATTTTAGATGAGTCAGAAGTAAATAATGTTTGGATTTTGAGACAATATATAATTCTGAATCACTAATTATTTTTTAAAAACTGAACCAATGAGTAAAGTGAAGCATTTTAACCCTCTCCTTGAGGCTTAATAGAATCCCAACATGCATTCTTCTCCTTATTGCTCATGTTTTCTTTCTTTTCTTTTATCCATTTATCATCTTCTATGACTAGTAGGTTTCTGGTAACAAGTTAATCATTACATGTATTGTTAACTGTCGGCCCTTCCTACTGGAACAGAAGCTCCAAGAGGGCTTAGATCTTAGTATGTTCTGTTTGCTCCTGCTGCATCTGGAACATCTCACTGTCAGTGCTCAGCTCGCACTGAATAAACAAGTAAATGATTAACTCCATTCTCCGCTGCCAAAGTCTAGGGAGAAATAAACCCCAACTGATGCACTTGGAGAGATGGAGAAATGAGAATGATTGTTTCTGAACATCAAGAACACATGAGAGGGCAGAGAAGGGGAAATTAAAATTTGAGAAGACTTGTCACCGCTAGTGGGTATTGGATACTTTTTTTTCATTTTTATTGAGGTATAGTTGGTGTACATTATTATGTAAGCTTCATATGCACAGTATAATAATTCACGAATTATAAAGGCTATGTTCCATTATAATTATATAAAATATTGCCTATATTCCCTGTGGTGTATATCTTTGTAGTTTATTTATCTTATACATAGTCATTTGTACCTCCTTATCCCCTACCTGTAACTTTCTGCTACCCCACTTCCCTCTCCCTACTGGTAACTGGTAACAACTAGTTCACTCTCTATATGTGAGTCTGTTTCTTTTTTGTTACATTCACGTTTGTTTTATTTTTAGATCCCACATATAGGTGATACCATATAGCATTTGTCTTCTTGGTATTATTTTTTTAGCATAATACCCTCCAGGTCCATCCATGTTGTTGCAAATGGCAAAAATCTCATTCTTTTTCATGGCTCAGTTCTAGTCCATTGTGTGTGTGTATATATATAATATACATTATATTATATATATGACATATAATTATATAACATAATTATATATAATATACATATTGCATATAATTATGTCATATATATGATGTGTATATGTGGTATATAATATATATTATATTTATAGGGGTATGACTATATGCATATTATATATTTTTGGCTATTCAGGGTCTTTTGTTGCCATTTCTTTCTTCAGGAGATCTTCCCAACCCAGGGATTGAACTCAGGTCTCCTGCATTTCAGGCAGACTCTTTACTATCTGAGCCACCAGGGAAGCCCCTGGGACTTTTGTGGTTGCATACAAATTTTAGAGATATTTGTTCCAGTTCTGTGAAAAATGCCCTTGGTATTTTCATAGGGATTGCACTGAACCTGTATACTGTCTTGGGTAGTACGGTCATTTTAACAACATTAACTATTCCAGTCCATGAACATGGTATATCTGCTCATCTGTTTGTGTCATCTTCAATTTCTTTCATCAATATATTATAGTTTTGGGGTACATGTCTTTTATCTCCTTAGGTAGGTTTATTCCTAGGCATTTTATTCTTTTTCATGTGATTAAAAATGAGATTTTATTCATTTTTCTTTCTGATGATAGTTAGTGTATAGAAAAATAATAGGTTTCTATATATCAACTTTTTATCCTGAGCCTTTTCTGAATTCATTGATGAGATCTAGCAGTTTTCTACTGACTTTTTTAGGATTTTCTACATTTAGTATCCTGTCACCTTCAAGCAGTGACAGTTTCACTTCTTTCTTTCCAGTTTGGAGTACCCCTCTTTTTTTCTCTTTCTTGTTTAATTACTGTGGTTAGGACTTCCAATACTATGTAGAAAAAAAGCAGTGAAAGAGGACACTGTCTTGCTCCTAAAAGTAAAGAAAATGCTCTAAGTTTTTCACAACTGAGTATACTGTGGGCTTGTCACGTGTGTGAAAGTATTAGTGGCTCAGTCATGTCTGACGCTTTGCGACTCCATGGACTATCAACCATCAGTCTCCTCTGTCCATGGAACTCTCCAGGTAAGAGTACTGAAGGGCGTAGCCATTCCCATCTCCAGGGGATCCTCCCTACCCAGGGACTGAACCCGGGCTTCCCACAAGGGCTTTCCTGGTGGCTTAGATAATAAAGAACCTGCTTGCAATGCAGTAGACCTAGGTTCGATCCCTGGGTTTGGAAGATCCCCTGGAGAAGGGAAAGTTTACCCACTCCAGTATTATGTATAGTCCATGGGGTCTCAAAGAGTCAGCCACGACTGAGTGACTTTCACTTTCACTTCACTTTTACCATATACAGTTTTTATTATGTTGAGGTATGTTCCCTCTAGACAACTTTCTGAATAATTTTATTATTAATAGATGGTGAACTCTGTCTTCTGATTGGAGCATATAATCCATTTACATTTAATATAAGTACTGATTTATATGATCTTATTGCCATTTTGTTGTTTTGGGGTTGTTTTGTTGGTCTTTTTGGTTCCCTTCTTCTTTCATTCTCTTCTCTTTTGTTTTAATGACTGTCTTTACTGTTATGTTTGAATTCCTTTTATTTTCTTGTGTGTGAATCTATTATAGTTTTTTTGTTTTTGGTTACCTTGAGGTTTTTTTATAGCAAAATATATATATTTTGTTTTTTTATAGCAAACAACAAAATGATTGTTTTAAGTTGCTTATCTCTTATTTTAAATGCTTTTTAACAACTCTGCATTGCTACTCTCTTCTGCGAATGATACTGTTTTTGATATAATATTTCACATCTTATTGTTATGTATCCCTTAACTTCTGACTGTGGAAGCAGATGATTTTACTACTTTGTCTTTTAACCTTCCTACTGTATTTTGACGTGGGTGATTTACTATATTTATGGTATATTCCTAGTTGTAGCTTTTGTTTTTCATTTTGAGAAGCTGCTTTAGCATTTCTTGTAGAGCTGATTTAGTGACACTGAACTCTTCCAGCTTCTGCCTGTCTGTAAATCTTTTGTTCTATCCATCAAATCTTAGCAAGAGCCTTGCTGGGTAAAGTATTCTTGGTTGTAGGGTTTTCCCTTTCATCACTTTAAAAATGTCACTCCTTTCTGCCCTGCCGATATTCTGCTGGAAACTCAGTTGTATTATGGGCATTCCCTTGTATGTTACTTGCTACTTTTCCCTTGCTGCTTTTAATATTCTTTCTTTAATTCTTGCCATTTTAATCACAATTTGTTTTGGTGTGGTCTTCCTTTGGTTAATCCTATTTTGATTCTCTGTGCCCTCTGTACTTGGATGTCTGTTTCCTTTCCCAGGTTAGAGAATTTTTCATCTATTATGCCTTCAAATCTGTTCTCAGTCCCTTTCTCTCTCTCTTCTACTTCTGGGATCTCTATTAGTGTGCTTGATGTTTTCTCAGAGGTCTCAAACTGTTCTCAATTTTCCGCACTCTTTATTCTTCTTTTCTGTTCACAAATAGTGATTTCCACTATTATGTCTTCCAGCTCACTGATCTGTTTCTCTGCATTATTTAGTCTACTGTTATTTTCCTTTATTTTTAATTTCATTTACTATATTCTTCATCTCTGTTTGGTTGTTCTTTTATTCTCTAACTCATTGCTAAAAACTATTAACTTCTCACTCTGTGCACGCATTATCTCCTAAGTTCTTTGATCCTTTTTATGATCACTACCCTGAACAATTTCTTGGGTAGATTATCCGTCTTCACTTCATTTAATTCTTCTTCTATAGTTCTTTCTTGTTCCTTCATCTGGAACTGGTTCCTATGTTGCCTCAGTTTGCCTAGGTGGCTGTTTTTATTCTTATTGGTTGGTTACATTTCTCAACCTTAAAGAAGTGGCCTTTTGTAGGAGATGTTCTATGTTTACCAGTAGCACATTGCCCTCTGGTCACCAAAGCTATATGCTCTAGGGTTACCTCCGTGAGGGCTATGTGGGTCCTTTACTATGGTGGATTGTGTGAGTGGGTTGGTAGGCTTGGTTGACCCCCATCTAGTTGGTTGGCATGCCCTACCATGTGTGGTAGCTGCTGGCCAACAGCTGGTAGGACCAACTGATAAGGTCAGTTCAGTTCAGTTGCTCAGTCGTGTCTGACTCTTTGCTACCCCATGGACTGCAGTATGCCAAGCTTCCCTGTCCATCACCAACTCCTGGAGCTTGCTCAAACTCATCTCCACCAAGTTGGTGATGCCATCCAGCCATCTCATCCTCTGTTGTCCCCTTCTCCTCTTGCCTGCAATCTTTCTCAGCATCAGGGTCTTTTCTAAGGGGTCAGTTCTTCTCATCAGGTGGCCAAAGTATTGGAGTTTCAGCTTCAGCATCAGTCCTTCCAATGAATATTCAGGACTGATTTCCTTTAGGATTGACTGGTTGGATCTCCTTGCTGTCCAAGGGACTCTCAAGAGTCTTCTCCAACACCACAGTTCAAAAGCATCAATTCTTCGGCGCTCAGCCTTCTTTATAGTCCAACTCTCACATCCATACATGACTACTGGAAAAACCATAGCTTTGACTAGATGGATCTTTGTTGGCAAGGTAATGCCTCTATTTTTCAGTATGATGTCTCTCTCTCTCACTCTCTCTCTCGCTCTCTACACACACACACACATACATGCATATATATATATGCATGTGTGTTGGTGTAACTGTCACTTTGCTGTACATCAGAATAAATCAACTATACCTGAATAATTTTTTTTAAAAATCAAGCCTTTCTTGAGAGAAATAGAAAGTCAATGATACCATATTGAAAAATGAGCTTTTAGAAAACATTAAAATTAAGCTACTTACATGGGTGGAATATATAATGAAAATCAGATACCCATATAAATATGACTAATGCATATTCAGGGCCATGAGATGGCTATTTCAGAGAAAGTTCATAAATGAAGGTATAAACATGACAGAGTGTTCCATTTTGAAGTAAGAAGCTGTAGCGGACTAAAGATAAACTTTGTAATTGAATAGACCTGAATTTGTATCCTGAACCTACTAAAAAATTATTTATGAAACATTAGATAACTTACTCACAATTTTTTTGTCTGGAATACTGCAATTAACCACTAAAGAAAATATCTAAGTCTGAGATTATGGAATGGTTTGAATTAAGTAATAAAATACAAAACCAGGTATATAAGAGGTACTTTTAAAATATATTTAGGTCATATTTAGTCTCAGTTTTTTTCTTTAAAGTGCTAATATTATCTCTGGTTTTGATTTCCTGAATACATGAAATTATTTATGTATTTGTTCTAGTGGCTAGCACATAGTATATAAAAGATGCATTTGTCTTACTTTTCCTTCAGTCAACTAGTTAATTAAACTAACAAAAAGATTACAGAAAGAAGCCAAAGACACAATGCTAGTAAGGCCTTACACTAAAATTTGAAAAATCAAGAGAAATAATCATGACTATTAAAGAATTCATAAAGGCAGGAGAAGAAAAACAATGTATGACAAGTTGAAAAAACATAGCGCTTATGAATAAGGAGCAGTCAGAAACAATAAAGCCCACAGAGAAACACAAATTTTGAGTGCTAAGAAAAGGGTATTGATTTTGCAATCTGAAAGTTACTGGTTTTCTTTGAAGAAGAATTGCAACAGAATAGTAAGAAAGAAATCATATTGTGTGGAATTGACTAAAAAATGAGAAGTAAGGACATGGTGATAAAAAGAATAAAAAAGAATATGTGATTCCTTAAGGGCTAGAGAAATCAAGATGAAACGGGATGATAAGGAAGGTAGGGATCAAGAAAACAGGTGAAGGCAGCTGTGTTAGGGAAGAAGGCACATACTTTTATTTAATACAGACAGAAAGGAAGAAATAAGAAATGGAAGAATAATACGGTAGAGTTTTGAAAAGTCAAGGATGTGGTTATAGGAATATATTTTTACAGAGAAGGGACAGCTGATAGAAGTACACTCTGGATTACTAACTTTTCTTTTTTTTCTGTGAAGTAAGAGGTAAATTCATCTGTAAAGGGGGAAAAAAAGCAATATTTTCTGATATGGAAACTAGCAAACAACACCCAATTGATCTTGGCACTTCAGCAAATAGGAGAGTGGTTGCATACCTGGCTTTCAGAAATAATTGCTCAGCTGAAATGTGTATTTGGATCTTGAGGAGAATAGAAATGGTTTAGAAGAGTCAAAATGAGGAAGCAAAAAACAAAAAAGAACGAGGAATGAATTGAAGACATACACACACATTTGAAGAGTTTCAGTGACAGCTCAAGTGAAGTTAGAGAACATAAATTTGGCGTGAACCAAGTCTTAGAAAATATAAGTCCTATTTTTTTTTTTTTTCCTAAGGGAAACTTGGTAATGAAATCCATTAAGAATACACTACCCAATTGAAAATTGAAAGGGAGATTAGGGAAGACAAATGTAATTACCCAAACTGTAATTTGGTCAAGACACCAAGGTTAATAACATTCCGCCTTTTTCAAAAGTTGCCATGAATTTTTTAACACCTTATAATGGCCAGTGTCACAATTTTTATTCCTTATATAAGAGATGAACTCTTTGATATGCATTTTTAAAATGTTAAGCATGTATATTAAGGATATGTATTCACCATTACACATGCACATGCATTTATACCTATACAACTACTAGAGAACGAATTTTTAAATTAGGTTAAGAGCTTAGATAAAAAATAGCTGCCACTTTCCCCCTCAAATCTGACAAGAAGTTGTGACTAAAACTAGGATCTATCAACAATAAATGTCTGGGTTACAATGTTGTTCAGGAATTAGGAATATGATCATTAGAGAGACCTTGGTGCAAGTTACATATCCTCTATAAATACATCTGCATGCATGAATGCTAAGTTGCTCAGAATGTCCAACTCTCTGTGATCCCATGGACCGTAACACACCAGGCCCCTCTGTCCCTGGGATTCTCAAGGCAGGAATACTAGAGTGGGTTGCCATGCCCTCCTCCAGGGGATCATCCTGACTCAGGGTTTGAACCTGTGTCTCTTTCATCTTCTGCATTGACAGGGAGGATCTGTACCATTAGTGCCACCTGGGAAGCTCTATAAACTCATCTACTAATGGAAAAACAGAGATATGTATCCATATTAAATTACAGGGATTTTAAATAATAAGATAAAGCATATAGAAGACCTAACATAGATGCTAAATTCTCAATAAATGTAAATTATTGTGCTACCTGTTAATAGTTTTAATGTAACACTTCTTTGATACTGATATTCTTTGATATTGATATATGAACCAGCAATTATGGAAAGCAAGGTTCATAAAGGTTCATTCTTTGGTAGTATCAGATTATGGAACAACTATTTGTCTTATATAATTATTACACTAAATTTTCTTATACGTATCTTTCTTGGTGTAAATTTTGAACCACCTTGCATTTGTAAAAGATCCATTTTATAAAAATACTTTTATCATTTCTTTAATTTTGATGACAATATTCAAATGGTATTCATCATTAAATCTACATAAAAGTACCATGAATCTTCATTATATCTTAAGAAAGCATTTCTTCTCTTTAAGTATTCTTGTACTTGGCTAATATGTATTTCTAGAAATATAAGAAGGCTTTAAAAAATTAAAATTATATTTATGAAGTATGTGTGTGTGTATAACATATACATATATATATGTATGGCTTCCCAGGTGGTGCTAGTGGTAAAGAACCTTCCTGCCAAAGCAAGAGACATGTAAGAGATGCAGGTTCAGTTCCTGGGTTGGGAAGATCCCTGGGAGGAGGCCATGGCAACCCACTCCAGCATTCTTGCCTGAAGAATCCCATGGACAGAGGAAACAGAATCCACAAAGAGTCAAACACAAATGAAGCAACTTACCATGTGTGCGCGCGTGTGCACACACACACACACATGCACATATATATATATATATACACACATATATGTGTATATATATCATGTTACTTGAAAAAATTTCATTAATGTGTTTATTATACTTAACAACTGTGTCTTACATTAATATGATAATAATTCAATTCTATACTCGTTCATAGAAACTGGTTTTAATATTAAACAAAGTACACTATAGAAAACTAAATTTTTAGCATTATTTTTTTAAATTTACCAAATTAAATATGTATAAACATACTAAAAATAAACATAACATTGCCACTACCCTTTCCTCCTAAAGGACCTTTAGAAGCAAAGTGATAGAAAGTGTTCAAAGCTAAACAAAGAGCATAATCTATGTCTTTTTCAAGTTAAAGCTTATATCCAAATATTTTACTGACAAAGCTTAAAAAGGCATTTCATCATTCTCAATAAATCTGTGGGATAGAATTATCTTAGGGATTATTGGATCTCTGTGTGTGTGTGTGTTGTTGTTGTTTTTTAATCTGTTTAGCTTCTCCTCCTTTTCTGCTATTTAACTTTGTGTGTTGATCTTATTCTCTCCTCTTGAAGAAAATGACCAAAAACAGGTTCAAACTTATACCAACTCTGTTGAATTTAAAAAAGAAAAAAAAACAAACAACTATAGTTCCCAGTTCCTTTTTACAAAACCTTTGGTATCTGTCTGTATTTGGTTTAGTGTACAAATGCTGAGCTAATTACTATAACCAGAGTAATGGAACTTTTATTGCTCAGGTGCAAGTCACATGTCCAATGTTGACAGAGCTGGAAAACCGTGATTAGTGACCTCACAGACAAGAGCCCCACTGAGAGAAGAGACAGCCTCCAGAGTAGAAGGAGTGCTATGACAAGAAGAACGGAAGGAATCGGGTGGAGAGGGATGTGGGAGGGGGATCGGGATGGGGAATACATGTAAATCCATGGCTGGTTCATGTCAATGTATGACAAAAACCACTACAATATTGTAAAGTATTTAGCCTCCAACTAATAAAAATAAATGAAAAAAAAAGAAGAAGAATGGAAGGAGTAATACTATGCAAATAAAACTAGCATCTAAGTCAACTTTATGATAAGATTCCATTAAGCCAATAAAGAAAAAGTGGAATTACAGAAAATACTGCAACCAATAAGCATGGTCCGCACAACGTTGTCAGGAACGTCAGAGCGTTAGGCCCTTTGTTAACTTTGTGCAGGACTTTTTCTCAAACCATTGCCAGCCTCTGCAACTTAGCCTCCTCAATTTCTAGAACTAGGAGACTGAACTTATCTATATGGTATGTAATAGACTCAAAACATTTTAGCTTTTAATAAATTGACAGATTTGAACAATTATACCAACTTGTACAAAGAAGCAGTTGCCACAGTGGTGGTGAGGAGATGGCAATATTCTCTACTTCCTAAGAGTTGTAATGAATGCATGTGATAATTTCAGTGCCCACCATGGAAAGACCACTTAAAAAATCTCAGGGTTTCTATTATTACTGTCATTATTATTATTATTATTTTTATACCGCTCAGAAAAGATTTTGCACATTTCTCAATGGCTGTAGGTTTAAAGAGTTGACAGCTTTTTTTTTGAATATAGAAAAATTTTAAAACCACCCTTCTATCAATTCCTGAGTTCCATTAGTGATAGATAAGTCAAAGCAAAGTGCTTTTTAATATAATGTGCAACAGCATTGGGAATTTATTTTAAAAAAAACCAAGGTTCAATACCATCTAGAGGATTTTGAATAAAATGTTTTCTAGTCACAATAATTATGAGGTCATAGAAAGCAAGTGAGATGCTACTTATTTCTCTCTGTCCCCCTGTCTTAATAGATCAGGATGTAGGAAAAATGGAATGGTAATTGATAGACACTTCTCCTAGAATAATGCCATTAGAAATTCTCATCAGAAAATGACACTTAATTGACACAAAAAGTTAAACACTCTTTTATGTTAAGTGGCCATCACTAACATTTTTAAGAGCTAATTAAAGAAAAGCACATTTCTTTTTAAAAAGCCCTTGTTAAACACACTAAATTCAAAGTGATCTTTAGGTAACTGTAGAAAAAGGAATGGAGAATTGCAGTGCAATTTGTGTTCTATCTCCTGATGAAAGGTTCTGACTATTTTATTGATGGTCGTCATGGGATATGAGTGGCACTGAGTTTAAAAGAGAAACCAAGGAGTTAAAAAAAAAAAAAGAGTGAATAAATAAATATCATATCACAAATGATTGTTATTTCAATTCTCAGTAAATAGAATTGATAACATCATTCAAATTCTCAATTGCTATTTATTTTCAATATATATATTTACATGTTAAGATTTAAATTTAATTCTATATTAAAAGATACACTATATAAACATTTGGCTGAAATCAACATTTATCCAAAACCAAGACCAAAGGCAAATATCTCCACTGTAGAACAAACTATTTACTCTGTGATTTAAGAGTAAATCTAAAATGAAAATCAAAGAAAACAAGGAAGTGAGGACAATTCAAAGTCTAAACATATCAAGTGTTAGTGAAGTGAGCACAGGAAAACAGGAACAGTCATTTTTTTTTTTCTTGTGAAATTGTAAATTGTTAAAATCCACCTTGGAGAACAATATGGTAATATCTGGTGAATGCCTTATCACCTGGGAATCCCATGCCTATATATGGACCCTGGAGAAATAAATAGTTGCACAAGTGTACTAGATAGTGTATACAAGGATGTTCACCGTAGCAATCTTTGAAGCAAACAATTAGGAAAAATAAACCATAATTAATCCATATGATAGATTAATTTAAAGCTCTAAAACACATTGGCAAATCTCAGAAATATACTGAGTGAGAAGAGTAGAATATTAAACATATATTTGCAAGTATTTTATGAAATATATCCAAGACATACAGTACATAAAGACACTTGTAGTCAAGGATTAATTAAAAATGTAATAGTTCCCTTTAGAGAGTGAGAGAGGCTAATGGGACTGCAGAAAGAAGTGAAATTCAACTTTACTCTTAATAATAATTGCATAAAAATTTTGAAACAAAAAATGGCAGGATGAAGAGTAAACAGGTGTATATGATGTTATTTTAGCTATCTTCTACATTTTAAATGTTCACATAAAACTCAAGGTGCATGCATGCATGCTAAGTCACTTAAGTCACGTCCTACTGTTTATTATCCTGTGGACTGTAGCCCACAAGTTTCTTCTGTCCATGGGATTATCCAGGCAAGAATACTGGAGTGGGTTGCCATATGCCCTCCTCAAAACTCAAGGTACTTCACAGTAAGTTCACCTTTCTAGCATTGTATTAAAAATGCAATACAACTGTTCCAAGTCTCAACTAATCACTAATTCCACTATTTGCAAAATTTTAAGTCTCCAAATTAAGTGAAGAGTAATGAATATCCATTAAGAAAATAATGCTGCTGGGAGAAGGGGAAAAAAAATTCCCTTCTCCAGGGGATTTTCCCAACCCAGGGATTGAACCTGGGTCTCCCACATTGCAGGTGGATTCTTTACCACCTGAGCCACCAGGGAAGCCTATAAAGTACAATATACACCACACATGGCTATCCTTAACAGTAAGATTTTTCTATTCCAGAATTGTACCCATACCCAATAATGTCCCTCAAACACTTCATATATTTGTAAATGCTGTTTAGTCAACATTATTGTTAATCTTTCCACTTCCACTATAATAGTAACTTCATCTCAACTTTTAGTCTTAATATCTAGGGAATTCCAGATGTTGTATTCTGAGAGAAACAAGAAAGGCAGTAGATTATCAGATTATAAACTCACATCATATTTCTATGGTTATACAAATAGCCACGTTAAGCTGTATTAGGATAAATTACTGCCTAATCAATGATTACCAAGCTCGCTCAAAAATGTTACGGATTCTTTATCAGACAGCAACCCTTCTCCACTGTTCTGGGATTTCTTGGTCACTCAGACAGTAAAGAGTCTGCCTGCAATGTGGGAGACCAAGGTTTCATCCCTGGGTCAGGAAGATCCCCTGAAGAAGGAAACGGCAACCCACTCCAGTATTCTTGTCTGGAAAATCCCATGGTCGGAGAAACCAGGTGGGGTCGCAAAGAGCCGGACATTAAGTGAGTGACTAACACACAAACTGCCTTAGGAGAAGCCCCGAGACTAACTCAGAACATTACCGTTAGGTTTCCTCAGCTCTCCACTGTTCTACAACTTTCATACAAACACTTCCTCACAGAGTCGGGTCTTTTAAGAGTGGTTGGGCAGTGTGCAGAGGGTGATCCACTGTGGAAATAGACCAGCTTATGCATTCGGTGACACACACCCTGGAGATTGGTTTGGTGGGATAGGTTTGTTAGCACCAAAGAAGTCCAGGGAAAATTTAAGCTTCCATCAAAAATCCCTGGAGATATTGGGAGGTAAGGTGGACCTTTACCTTAGGAGACAGAGGCATTGAAGACAATTTTATACAAAGCTTAAATGTTCAATTTACTCAAGCAAGTCAAGGAATTAGGGGACATAGAGTGGCTCATGTCTCACTTATATTTATTATATTAAAATATCTTGGTCTTTAAATTAGAAGTATTTTACATGCTTACACATGGGAAATTTTGTCCCAATCTTCACTGTGTTACAATGAACCAGCAACTCTAGAAGGGTGTAACCAGTTTAAAAGAACAGATGCTTTCTACCTATGCTCCCACACTCTTAGACTAATAAAAATTCTCAGTAAAACCATATGTAGGCAAAAGAGATTTTTTTTCCTGTTGTGTTGAAATCTTCCAAGGAAAGGCCCATTGAAAAAATTACAGCTTTCTCCCTCTAAGTCCTACAGTACTTAAAACTAAAGAATGATTTATTTGGGTTTATCATAGTCCTCTGTAGGGAATCTATGTTAAACTGGGAATACCTTTGGATAGTAAAAGAAAAGGCACAAGAATGAAATAGGCGATCAGTCACATACCTACATAATAAACAACTGGGCTATCAGAGGAGTCATGTGTTGACCACAGTAAGGATTTAACATGATGACAGAATCCAGAGATGGATGATGTATTTTAATTGTTTCTTTTTTAAAATTTATTTTTAATTGGAGGATAATTGCTTTGCAATGTTGTCTTGGCTTCTACTGTACAACATGAATCAGCTGTAAGAATGCATGTATCCCCCTTGAGCCTCCCTCCCTCCCACCCCCAACTCAGCCTCTCAGTCATCAAAGAGCACTCGCTATGCTAAATGGCTGCTCCTTGCTAGCTATCTATTTTACACATGGCAGTGTATTTATGTCAATGCTACTGTCTCAATTCATCCATGGGGTCATAAAAGAGTCAGATACAACTGGGTGACTAAACAACACTCTTTCTTAAAATTTACTAGGTAAAAAAATAAAAAATTTACCCAGTTTAAAAAAAAAACAAAAACTTGTATTAAGACTAAAGAATGGGAAAGGAGCTGGCAGGCTGCTGAAGGAGTTGAAGTCTATACCTAATTGCTTCTCGATACTTGAGATGGGGGTGATGAGAATGGATAGAAGGGGAGGATTAGAAAAACAGGGCATTGTGGAAGTTAAGGACTCACAGGGCACTCCTCTGGGACCTTAACGGCTCACGGCACCATGATGTAAATCAGGAAGCATGCTGAAGGAGCAGGTTCTGTCTCTCAAACCAGAGAAAGGAACAAGGGGGTGGGAGTTGTGGAAATGATGGATTTATTTTAGGAAATTCTGAGTTCCAGGTAACAGAGAGACCTCCAGTTGAAAATGTCCTCTAAGCAGTTTACTATACAGGCTTAGTGAACAAAGGAAGATACATCAGCTAGTCAGGAAAGAGATATTTACTGACAGCCTACTATGTGCCAGAAACTGCTTGGTGTTATGTAGACACAGCCAAGGGTCTTGTTCTCGTGAATCTATAGTCTGGCTCTAGGTACACGTTGTGGTGTCATTAACTGAAGCTAGAAAGGGAATGAGTTTCCTAGGAAGAAGTCATGGATTCACGAGAGAATCAGGTTTAGGAAAGAACCTAGGGAAGCCTACATATTTATGAACAATGAGCAAAAATAACGGGGAGGGGGATTGTTTTGTTTTTGTTTTGTCTTACAAAAATAGTGATCTAATAAGGACTCATTACAGAAAGATGCATTAGATAATGACTGAAAGTTTAAATTTACTTTATCTACATGGCCGTTACTAGTGACCTTGATGTGAGTTGAGGAGGGAACAGTGAAGAACCAAATTATAGTGGGTTGGGGAGAGAGTTAGAGGTAAGAAGGTGAGGACAATACTTTTCTACTTGTGAGGAGGTTGATACAAAGAACAATAGCAACTAGGGCAGTAAAATAACTGTAGGAAGATGAAGAGCCAATGAGGGAATTTTTTAAAGATAGAGAATGGTTTAAATGTTACTGGGAAGGAGTCCACTGAGAGAAAATCTATAAAAATTGCCATTTCTCCACTGTCTGAAATAAGACAGAAAGCACATTATCTGCTAAAACAAGATGCTGAGGGTCATACCTCCTTAGTTGAGGAATATGTTCTGATAAAGGAGATCGTCCTCATGATCCCCATTCAATGCATAGCCTCTTAGATACCAAATATAATTTAATGAAGGCCATTAAAGGCTAATAAAGTTCAGCCACTGTCAAATGCAAACGGAACATGTGAAAGGTCTTAACAATTACTTAAATCACCCAGTATAACTTTTATTATTAGCACTGTCATTTTCTGTCCTCTAAACTTCAGGCCTTTCTTGTTTATACATTATCAAAATACCTTATCCCTCTAAAAATTATTTTCTCTGGTTTTATTAATTACTTGAATTTCAAATGAAGTCCAAAGAGCCTCATCCTGGCACTTAGTGGCACTAAAGTTAAAAGGGAAAAAGGAGAAGATAAACTGTTTTGGCACTCTGTCTTTCTTTAAAGTTTGGCTTTGGGCCTTATTTTAAAACATGTTACCAAAGGTCTCATCGTATTTCTTCCTGTATTCAATAAATGGTTAAGTGGTCATGCATTCATTATGCCATAAGCTGCACACAGATGCAAATGGATGCCATTTATAATATTTTACAGTGTTTTGAAGTTCCAAGCTCATCTAGAATGATAAAGACCTGGAAAATGTTAACCCACCTCAAAGACTTTTTTTATTGCATTCTTTAATAGATTGGTGCAATTTCTTTGCATGCTATAAAAGTCAAGAAAGTATTTCCATGGTATTAAATGGTAACACATGGAGACCATTTCGTTTTTAAGAAGAATGTTCTCTACTTTGTGATTTGTGTTTTTTAATGCCCTTTTCCTTCCTCTTGTTCTTTCAGGGACAGTTTGATTCAGAGTAATGGAGCGGTGGAAATTAAATGAGTGCGCATGAAGTCCAATGAACTCAGTATACTGCTTATCTTGTAACTATACTTAATCTAAATAACCTTTTTTATGCTCTGCTGGAATGGCATTTTCAAAAGGCTATATAGTAGTAAATGAGAGTATATGTCAGTAAGGATTTGCTAGACAAATCAGATCCCACAGAGAAGTATATCTATCCATTACTATTTAATATACACTTCAGTTTGAAGGACAATTTTCATGTGTGTGATCAGACCATTAACATTTACTGTCATTTGGGCTATGTTTTCTAACTTTTCTCCTTTCCCTTTTTATTTTCATTTATTTTTTATTTATTTTTTCCAGGCTTTCAGACCAAAATTGTCTCCAAAGGAAAGAAAAACCTGATTTATATACATACAAATCACTGACTCAGTTTTTCTTACTAATGTATACTTTCAGGAGTGAAAGATTTCTGAGGGATAATGTCAACATATATGGTAGTATGCTGGAAAGAATTTAATCCACATACATAAAACAAATGGCAGGCATGTCCTTTGGTAACAACTTTTGCTTTTGATATAGCTGTTCTTTATTATTGTGTTTGAGGAATGATTTACTCTAGAAAACAGCTTTTCTGTCTCAGCTACTGGCCCTCCTTTCAGTTTTTTGTGGAAACTTATTAAGTTTGTGCTCAAGTGGTTAAGTTTATGTGGAAGTTATCTAATAACACTTAGTTTCTTCCAATATCCTAAAGCAAATCTTATGGTACATTTGAGTATCTAGGCTTTTACCTTAGTTCTGGTTAAGAGGCCTAGTATTTCTATCCTACCCTAGAACAGTGGGCACTGCTCTGTTCCTGCCAGATCCCTCCCCATTTTGTCTCTAAGGATAACTTCCTCCTGCCTATCTCTTTCTGTGTCCTCTTGCTGCAGTTACCCAGCGCTTGCTTCCACTGAGGTCAACTAGACATGTACCTCTGGATAACAGGCACTGGTTACCTAATAAATCACTCACCATCTACATTTAGGCAAGTTCTGTCAGTTTCTCACTGATGTGTGGATACAATGCAACTAAAAATCCCACACCCTCCCAGCCTCTTCTATTTGATGAAAGTAATCCAGCCATTACATGAGAAGTTTAAAGATAAAATTCTGAAAGCTAGTCTTTGGATCTGAATATTACCATAATTGACATGTGCAGAATATTTTCATAATTTCAACAGCAGTAGAAATTCTATTCTTCCATACCCTGCAGGAATCTCAGAAGTAGTCACTGTCTTCATCCTGATAAACACAGGTCTAGTAGAAAGTTGTGGGGGAGACCAGTAAGTGATTGCTTAAATGCTATGCCCTTTGTACCTCCTTCTCCTCATCTTTGCCCCAGACCAAGATCCCACTTTACCAGTGACCTTAAATTGTCTCATTATATTCCAACAATATAGTGACATAACATTCTGATGCACTTTTTATTTCTTTCTGTTTCTTTCACATTCTTCCTATTCTGCCCATGACTACCTTAGCTTACACCTTGAAAAGTTCACATCCGTGAGTAGTTTCTATAGCTGGTTATTCCAAACATAGGTTCTATTAATATCATATAAACTCTTCTTTAATCTCTTGTCAAATAAATTTTGGAAAAAAATCACTTTCATCAAGTCATTTCCTTCATCTAAATATCTCCAATAACTATAATTTCCAGTTTTATTAAGTATAATATCCTGTGATTAAAATTAAATCTCTTTATAATTTTGATTCTCAGAATGTGGTCCCCACTCTGGGGGCATCAGCAACACCTGGAGACTTTTTAGAAGTGAAAATTATTGAGGCTTAGTCTAGACTTACTGAGTTTAGAAATTGAAAGGGTGGAACAATCAACTGTGTTTTAACAAGTACTCTAGGTTATTCTAATGTTCAATAAGGTATGGGCATCATTGGTTACTAATAACATCTACATGCTAGTGGTGACTGTTTACATGAATGGATTTTTTTTTCAAAATTGAAACTTTTAAATACATAAACTATATCCTCTGTTTACAATTAAATGGTATCAGAATTAAATAACAAATTATACAATCTAAAATTAAAATCACTTGGTACCCCAAGTGTACTATCTAATTTTAAAGAGGAAATCAAAGTTGCAGTTATAGACTCTAAAAATTAATAATATATTAAAACATACAGAATATAGAAAAAACACACTAAATATATGCTTCACTTTGTAGTTATTAGATTAGAAAGAAAATAATTGAGTTGAACTTTTATCTCAAGAAGTTAGAATAAGAAAAACAAAATAATTCCAAGAACAGCATTAATTAAAAGTAGAATTAATGAATTAGAAAACAATTAAAATACAATTATAGAAGGGACCAATAAAATAGAGTATCCTTTGGAAAATCTAATAAAGACAATATAAATACACAGGGAACTAAACTAAATTTTCTGTCTGCAGACAGAAAGACTACCACACTAATATATTTAAAAATCAACCTGAAATGGACATTTCCTGAGAAAATATAAACAATTAAAAAGTAACTCAGTAAAAATACTAAAATTGGAGAGCTGTTAGGAAATTTTTGACCAAAGAGTTTACCCCAGAATGTTGCTTGACACAAAACTTTTATCAATGACTTCTTTCAAAGTCTTCAAGAACATCATTTCCAGAGTTCCAGAACATATAAGAAGAGTGTAACCTTTGCAATTCATTTGATTAGTGTGACTTTTCATACAATCATCTGAAAAGGGAACTCAATGATGGAAAACTTCACTCTTAGTCAATGCATCCAACTAGCACATTAAAATACTGTGATTCATGTTCTAGACTAGAGACTCTGCAAGCTCTGCCAGGACACTCACTTCAACATGGCTGCAGCAGAGGTCTGTGTGCAGAGAGGCTGCGCCCAGCACTGCCGGCCAAGCCCCCAGCACGGCTGTGTGCGGTGCGAGCACTCTGCCCCCTCCCCTCCATGCTGCTGCTGCTAAGTCACTTCAGTCGTGTCCGACTCTGTGTGACCCCATAGATGGAAGCCCACCAGGCTCCCGCGTCCCTGGGATTCTCCAGGCAAGAACACTGGAGTGGGTTGCCATTTCCTTCTCCAATGCATGAAAGTGAAAAGTGAAAGTGAAGTCACTCAGTCATGTCCAACTCTTAGCGACCCCATGGACTGCAGCCTACCAGGCTCCTCCATCCTTGGGATTTTCCAGGCAAGAGTACTGGAGTGGGGTGCCATTGCCTCCATGCTGAGGGAGCCCTCAAAAGCATCCCTGCCCACCTCCTGAAACCACTCGGTTCTCAGATAGAAGAACCAAGTTTCTGAACTGAATTGCTTCATTCTATTTGTCTGAGCAACACTAGGCAGAAGAACACCTGTTGGGATCTGAATCAAAATGGTTGGTAACTTTTAAAACCGAGACAAAATATCCACATTTGGTTGACAACAGAACACCATAATACCACCTCAGTTTTTAGATAATGAATATACAGAGTATCTGTCCATTGTTGTTTAATGGCTAAGTCGTGTCCAACTCTTGGAACCCCATGGACTATAACCCACTAGGCTCCCCGATCCCTGGAATTTCCCAGGCAATTGGAACCCCATGGACTATAACCCACCAGGCTCCCCAATCCCTGGAATTTCCCAGGCAAGAATAACGGAGTGGGTTGTCATTTCCTTTTCTAGGGGATCTTCTCAAACCAGGAATGGAAACCATGTCTCCTGTGTGGGCAGGCAGATTCTTTACTGCCCAGACACCAGGGAAGCCCACTGACTGAATGCTATTTAGGCAACTTCTCAACATTCATAACTCTTAAGACTTCCTTTGCTATCAAGGATATTTCACAAATATTGAGGATAAGCCACCTCATTCTTCCTTTTCGCCATTGTTTATACGATCATGATTAGAACTGCTGCAGCCATAACATGAGTCATCTGAGGACCATCAGATCCTAAATTTTTCATTTAGCCTATCTCCAATGAAAGACCTTCTTCTGTCAGATGACATATTTAAACCATGATCCCAGATGACATTTTTGAATCCACTCTTTAGTCTCTAACCTCCATCCAAATGATTTGAAATTATTTCAGCCTTTCACAGTTTCACTTGACTACTATGTGTAGTCTACTGCTCCTATTGCCTCCAGCTGAAACTACAGTCAAAATTAACTGTAAACTAAATTGACCACACACAAAATACCATTTCTTGCATTCAACTCAAAAGTTCTTCTTTTCCAGTCCAAACAAGTCTCTCCAGTCCATTAATGCATTTTGCTTTTTTTATGTCAGTACCTTTGACTGCTTTTTTTTTAATCACTGCTTTTTTTTCCCTTCTGCAAACTAAGAATGATCACTTCCATTTGTAGAACATTTCATTCCTTAAATTCCTGCACTCAAGCCTTACCCATTCTATAAGAATTTCCCAGACTGTTGAATACCATGGTAATCTCCTCCTTCTCTTAAATCTTACACTAACAATGCAGCAAAGTCTCTTTATAAATACCACCTTGTTTGCTCAACTAGATTGTAAACTCTTTAACTGTCCAACACAATGCTGTGCAAATAAAACTCAATAAATATTTACTCGATAATTATGTAATTGAAAGGACAAAACCAATTCTGTGCCCAGGAAGGTGAAATGTTTTCCTGAAAATAAAAGAGTGAGTTTACCTCTAATTATGAAACACTAATGGAAAGAAAGAATTTCTTTCTAAAGCACTGAATTCTGAGGCGCACTTGTAATCATTAAAGGAAAAAAAAAAGCTGAAAGCATAACTGAAATATCCTCTTATCCCAACTACAAACACTTTTAAAAATGGCATAGTACCAAGAAATCATTTTAAATAAAAATATAACCAGAAACTTGTTCATGACCACAACTACACAAAAATGCATTTTGGGGGAACATTTAAAAAATGAATATTTCATTTCATAGGCATTTGAAATACAAATCCTGCAAATATTCATTTTCACTTCTCTTTCTGTTATTATCATTTTTTTTCTTAGAAAAACTCAGACTGAGTCACTCTTAATGGTGGCATTGAGTGACCTGGCACCACAAACAACAGAGAATTCTAGGCTGAGGTACATCAGCTTTCAAAAGCAGAGATAACCCTTGAACGATAACTTCATGAAGAGACAGAACACAAAGAAAGAGCCCCCAGAATTCATTCTCATCTGTTTCATTGATTTGGGTAAGATCATCTCCACTGACAATTTTTTAATTTGATTATACGTTACTTGAATAAAAATTTAAGCAAAAAGAAAATTCATTTTAAACAAGTACTATGTCTTATATATAGATTATTATGTAATCTAATTCAATGTTGACAGCATGATTCTGCTTGATTGATTGACTGATTGGTTAAATATGTGGTGTTTGAGCTTCACTGTCACAATATGGTGAAGAGAAATTTAATTTTTCCTTTGCCTTCCCCTGAAGCCCACGCTCCATAGAGGATTCTTTATGTAGAGAAATAAAAAAGAATGCATCTGTTTTGTAAAACCTACGCTTTATTACTCTCAAGTCAAGGTTGAGATTGTTAAAAAATATAATGGTTATTTAATAAACAAGCTTAGATTTGGGGGTAAAGATGGAAAAATAAAGCCCAAACAAATAATTTCCCTTCTCCAACCGTTAAAAAATGAATAAGAACAGAAGCAGTAAAGGGAAAAAACCCATAATTCAACATTAACAACCATACAACCATTCAACCTTATGTCATAAATGATAGAAACTGTTCACCAAGGAAAGAAAGAGAAAGTTATGGCATAGTTCTGTGTATACACTAACTCAAGCCCCATACCCAACAAGCAGTTCTGGGGACTGAATGGGAAGTGAAAATAACAAGAATTTTTATTAATCCTTGCTACGACCTCATAAACACCCCCCTCTCCCCACCGCAACAACACCACCACAACCATAAACTGGAGAGAAGAGAGAATGAGTGTAGCAAGTAAGAAAAACATCAGAGCAAAAATAGTAAGCAAGGAAGCAGTAACTTATAGAGGCAGGAAAGGTAACCATAAGCTACTCTTTGTTTTCTGCTGAAAAACATAAAAGGCATGAACCACACAAAAGATTACTTGGACTTAGAAACAGTAGAAACCAATTGTGTTATGTTATGTATTTAAAGATCTGTTTCTTAATATTTTATTTAGAATTGGAATTATCAATTCTGATTTATTTATATAAAGAGTGCATATTCTATATGGTCAGAATGCTGTAAAATAAAATACTTCCTTTTTTCAGAGTGAATTATCTGATAGTTTACTCTCAAATTCCTAACAATGACTTTTTATTTTTTTTAATTCCTAGCACCTATCAAAGTGTATGTAAAAGTTAAATACATTTTCATTTAATAAATGAGCCTAAAAATGACTTTCAAGAATATCTAAAGATGATCACTTTGGACAAAGCACCATTGCCTTTAGATTTTTTTCTTATACTCTCAACAAATTTTAATTCTTAAAAATACTGTTTGGCTTGACCATTTTAAGGCAAAAGCTAAAGACTGAACCTTAGGCATCACCTCTGTAATCTTAAGTCACTGAGGGAATTCCTCCTGATTCTCAACATACCCCAGACCCAGTGCTGAGGACCTGAAGAACATTTTTGCTAAATAGGAAGGACAAATGAAGCAAGCCATATCTCTAGGACGTGGCTTGTCTCTCTGAATAGAAAGCCCATGCATATGAATCGAAGTTTAACAAAAGCTTCATTTCATTATAAAGAAAATCAAGTAAACCAGATATTCTGACTACGTAGCACACTGTCAATCTTAACATGAAAAATATAATTCAGTAAAGACAATGGACATTTGGATAGTCACTCCATCACAAAAGATATATGGATGGTGAATAAGCACATGAATAGATGCCCAACATCATTCATCAAAATGCAAATTAAAACCACAATGAAATTATGCTAGAGATCTACTAGAATATCTAAGATTAAAAAACTAGATCGTACCATGCATGACAAGGATGTGGCAGCAGAACTGTGGCGATGCCACTGCTGATAGGAATGTAAAAAACATAAAAGCACTTTGGAGAACACAGCTTGTCAAAGAGGTAAACATGCATCTACCATATTATCCTGCCATTACACTTAGAAGTTTACCCTAGATTAAAAAAAAGCATATGTACCCAAAAGACTTGTACATCAATATTCATCACAGTTCTGTTTGCAATAGCCAAAAACTGGAAACAGCCCAACCGTCCATCAATAAGTGAAGGGATACACTCTGATGCATTTAGTATGGAATACAACCCAGTAAGAAAAAATAATATATATAACAGTATCGATGAATTTCAAAATAATTATACTGAATGAAGAAGCCAGACAAAGGAAGGGTACTTACTATATGATTCTATTTATACATAGAATCTGAAACATGTGGGTGAATCTATAGTGGCAGTTGGTCAGGGTTGCCCAAGTCCTTGGGGGATAAGGAGATGTGGCAGAGAGGAATTACCAAACAAAAGAAGGTGACTTTAGAGATAATTGAATATGTTTGTTACCTTTATTGTGATTATGGTTTTATTATGGTTACATGGATGTATATTCATGAAAAAGCTGTCAAATTATACATTATAAATACATGTGTATTTATAATTATATATCATAATTATGTGTACGAAGTCTTTTTTAATTAATTTTTTTTAAGTTACTAATTGGTCATGTATTAATGGGTCACCTCAAATAGTGTTCACAGCTCCCAAAATATTTTATGTTGTTGTTTAGTCACTAAGTTGTGTCCAACTCTTTTGCAACTTCATGGACTGTAGCCCACCAAGTTCCTCTCTCCATGGGATTCTCCAGGCAGGAATACTGGAGTGGGTTGCCATTTCCTTCTCCAGGGGATCTTCCCAACCCAGGGATCAAACTTGCATCTCCTGTATTGGCAGGCAGATTCTCTACCAATGCCAGCAGGGAAGCCCAAAATATTTTGTACATATATCTATTTAATTTTTTTACAAATGCTGTTTGCTTCTGTACCCAAAGTTGACTCAAAATAATGATAATTTGATAATTTACTCATCACATAGTTAACCTTAGTATGCTTTAAGAATTCACACCAAAATTCCAATTTCTAATAATAAAGAAAAATAGAAGAAAAGAAGCATAAACTTTGAGCAAAATAACACATTCCAGTGGAGTCAAAGCATTTGTGTCCTTCCACATCACAGCTTAACTCTTCAATCACAAAGTCAACACTCACTCTAAACACTGCTGACTTTCCAAACTTTCTTCTGATAACCTTTTCTTTTTCAACTTCACTCTTCCACTCATCAACTTACTGTAAGGCACATTTGTTCCCTGAGAGTTCTCCAACAGCAAGTGTTGTTTTCTAGGCAGAGTTGTGTTCCTCTAGAAGCCTACAGTGCCGGCTAACGGCGTCCAGTCATTAAGAGAGCAGGTGTTGGCATTAGACAGAACTTCGTGAACCTCAGCTTTATTTATTTTAAATAAGCTGATTTGAAACATAGTCATACTTCTATCAACTTCAATTTCTTCATTTTAAAACACAGTATGCGTACTAAGTCACTTCAGACTCTTTGTGACCCTATGGACTGTGTAGCCCACCAGGCTCCTCTGACCATGGGATTCTCCAGGCAAGAATACTGGAGAGGGTTGTCATGCCCTTCTCCAGGGGGCCTCCTGCATCTCCAGCATTGTAGGTGGATTCTTACTGCTAAGCCACAAAGGAAGCCCTAAAATATAGTATAACTGGGCTGAACTCATAGCATTTTTCTGATAATGATCATGAAGGCATATGTAAAGAAATTCACATAGTGCCTGACACATGGTAAGTTTTTCAACATGTGAATGTTTATAAAAGTTATTACTGTTATGTTTGAGCTATAATTTGACAGGTATTAAAAGATGTGGCATGTTATAGAATCTAAGAACCAAGAAAATTTATGCCATGGTTTCTCACTTTATGCTTTTTAGTTTTTGGTTTTTGTTTTTTTTATCAAGTGAGGAGGAGCATTAAAACATACACTCGTAGAAAGGTTATCTTCATAGAACAGATTTAGAAACTTAAAAAAGAAAGTAAAAATTACACATTTTATAAACCATGAACTCAGCATTCCCCAAAGTGTACTTGGTGAAAATATAATCCTGCAAAATACTCTGTGGAAAAAAAAAAAAAAAAGAGAGAGAGAGCCCATGGTCAAATAAACATGGAGAATATTGAATGTTATATGTTCCTTTGGGGAATTCCCAAAACAAATGGTATAGTAAGAGACTGGGAAGTCCTGAAGCTTAAAAAATATGTTTCACTTTGATCTAATGTTTTAAAATTTTCCTGAACATAGAACTTTTTTGTATAAATCTATGAATATTTCTTTAGGGGAAAACTGACTTTATTATAACTGCTAATTCTTCTTTTCTGTTGAGAGATACAAAGAGTGAAAACACTACTTTCACCTGTCAACAACCCATGGTCTTGTAAAAAGATTTTTGGAGTCTGGTATGAAGTCCCTTAAGCCTCTGTCACAGTGGCAGCTGTCTGCTACCTCAGTGTCATCCTTGCTTGGTTACCAAAGCAATTCCCCAGGGGTATCTATGCTCCTACATTCTTTCACTTCTAAGCTACTTGACAGAATTCAGAAGAGGAAAAAGAAAACAGTGTCACCTGCATCTACCCAAGAGCAATGAGGATCCCATTAATTGGCTTTTTCTAATCAGAGGAGAGTAATTCCCTCTTAAAAAAAAAAACTAATTTATTTAATTTCCAGTTCCTCTATTAACAACGAATAACTTGAGATTTACAAGGCTAGATTTAAGTACAGTCCCACTCACAAGAGCAGGTTGCCTCAATAATCAGTGATCTATTGTTATGCTGCTATTGTGTATCAAACCACTTTGTAACTCAGAGCCTTAAAACAATAAGATCTACTCATAGATCTCTGAGTCCACTGAACAGTTCTGATCTCTGCCAGACTCACTCACAGACCTACTAACATATGTATTTCGGGCAGGTCTTTCTTCTTATTTTGGCTGATCAAACGTTTGGGGGCTGCAGGATACTGGCAGGTCTAGCTGTTCTTTATATATCTGTCATATCCATCCCGTAAACTAGCCCAAGATGTTCTCATAGTGAGACAAGGATCTGAGAGAGAGAAAGAAAGTAGAAGTGAGCAAGGTTTCTCTGAGGCTAGTATAAGACCTGTCACAGTTATAAACACATCATAAATTATGCAATACAGCATAAATAATACAGCAAATAATACAGCAATTATTTATGCTGTGTGTGTTTTTTTTTTTTTTTTTTTTTTTTTGGCAAAACAAAGTTACAAGGCCTACCAACATTCAAGCAATAGTGAAATCGACTTCACCTCTTATGAGGAGCTCAAAGTGACACTGAAAAGGGTGTGGTCTCAGTGAGAGGTGAAGAATTGGGGACAATGCTTGCAATCAATCTAATCCCGCTCCTCCCCTGGGCTTTAACTCCATATGGTTGCCACTCACAAATTACAAATTACACTCAGCCCCTCCCGAGGTCCCCAAGTTCTCCTTCAGTTATTGTATTATCTTCAAAGTCCATCATCTTACGATCTACATGAATGAAGTCTAGATAAGGCTCTGCAGATGCATCACATTTCGATCCAGAGTCTCAGGAACCCAAAAGGCACAGTATTTGTACTTTACAACTCCCACCCCGCATGTGATAGTGAGGACAGGAAAACTGCATTAAACAGCACTCTCATTCAGACAGGCAAGAATGAGAGGCAAGTAGAACTCCATGGACCTTGACTCTTTTGAAATCCAACAGGGCAAATGTTGCCAGGTTCCCGAACACTGGGAGAAGAGAATGTTCCCAGATTTTGACTCCATTCTGCTTCTGAGGACAGACAGCTCTCCACAGCTCCATTTAGGAAACTTTTTTCCTTTCCCGTCTCTCTCCTTACCCTTTCAGAAGAGTTTGGGGGAGTGTATGCCCTCTGAATATCATTTTCAACTGGCTTTCTCTTTTTAGAACGATGAGAACCTAGATGCCATTTTGAACAACTCAGTATCTTTGAGGCTAGAATGATGAGGCTACTTCTGCCTGTACAACTCCTTGAAAAGAAAAGTGAACTTGCAAATAATTTGATGTACATCCTCTCCATTCAACCAGTTCTTGTTAATCACACTCATTTGGGTCATATCAGACAATTGTGGGAGCTGCCCTTTGTCCCTAGGAGCCTTTTTGCCTAATGAGAGGACTAAACACTTCCTTAACTCTTTCAGAGATCTTAACAACACATCTTAAGACATACTGGTGATTTGATCTATGCCCCTAGGCTATAGTTACTTTGATAATATCTTCTTGACTAGGAGGACTAGAGATGAGAAACTGTTTTATTTTGTAGCCCATACCTTTGGCCCTCTCCTATTCCCTCTATATTCTTAGGAAGGGACAGCTTTTTCTTAGTTCATCACTTTCTTGCTGTACCATACACAATTAAAAAAATCCAGCTGTTGCTCTCAACATTCTGCCTGGAAGGCTCCTTAGGCAAATCCAAAAGTTCATTAGATACATTTTCCATCTTCCAAGTTACTGCAGGCAACAGGTTAGTCAATTATTTGGCCATGACATTACATGAATCATCATTTTTTCCAAACTCCAGTTACAATTTCTTGCCATTCCCCTAGTCCTTGTTGACAGCTTGCTTACCATTTTTCCAACCCCCAGCTGCAAGCAATCACATAGCCATTGCAACAAATTTCAAGTTTCTCTAATGACAGTGCCCCCTGTCAAGTGTCAAGTCTGTCTCAGCTACTGTTGCCACAAGCAAAATTTGCAATAAACTACCCCCAGCTCAGTTTCTTAAAACCATAAGGGCTTGTTCATGCTCACAAAGCTATGAATAGTTTGGGTGGCTCCTCTGATCTTGATTGTTTTCACTAATAAATCTGTAGTGAGCAGTGCATTGGGTCAAGACTTTGCTGATCATGACTGGATTCTCTGAAATCTGTGGAGTTGCCTGACTCTGGGTCACTCTTCTCCATGTGGTTCTCTCATCCCTCCAATGTGCCAGCCCATGCATGTACTTATGGTAAAGCCAAGGTCCAGGGAGAAAAAAAAAAGCACAATTATTTAAGGTTTTGGGAATCCTAGGCTTGGAAATAACATCTAGTCACTTGTTCGCTAAAATTAGCAGAAGTCCAGCCCAGATTTAATGTGAGGAAACACTATCTCTCAATGAAAAGAGCTACTAGGACAGGTTGTGAAGGATGCTGTTAAAGACAAGTATGGAAAATTGGATCCATTTATACAATCAATCTACCACACAGGTAAACAGAAATTCAGTAAGCTTTTTCTGATGTCCATGCTTTATTGTGTTAGGCAGAAAGTTAGGCATGAGCAAAGAGCTGTGGCCTAGCTGAAAGCTGATCTCTAAACCCCATCCCAGACACAACCAGGAGAGCTCACAGATATGTTACAAAGCAACCACAGAGACTTTTTCAACTCCTGCACATGCCCCCTAGGCACAGTGGATACAGACTATCCTTAGGGACTTCCCCGCATAAATTTAGGCAGCAGCTAGGAGCCCATTGTTCAGTTGCTCAGTTGCATCTGACCCTTTGCAACCCCACAGACAGGCTTCCCTGTCCTTCACCATCTCCCCAAGCTGGCTCAAACTCATGTCCTTTAATGGTTCATAAATAGTCTACACATGTATACCTCTGATTTTAACAGACTGAATTTTGGGAAGACACGCACAACAGCGCCTTTTATTATGTAACCTGCAACTGTCAATCGGCCTTAAGCATAGGCCCATTTGCATCCTCTTTCTTGACTGGTGGTAGGACCAAGCCCTATTTTGCTCAGGGCACAACCAAAAGGGGGAGACAGATAGGAAGTATAAAAAGGGGGAAGCCAGGAGAGATTGTTGGTATGACACCTCCTTTGGGTTGGGCTGCTTCTGCTTGAGCTGAGCTGAGCTGTAACTTGTCTGTTGTTTTAAACTCTTTAGTCTGTCATTCCAAACACAGGGAAACAAAGTCTGCACGCCACAGCTACTGAGCCCATGCCCTATAGCCTGTGCCCTGCAACAAGAGAAGTTACCATAAGAATAAAATGAAATGGAAAGCTCTATGATTTTATAGCAATTCATTAAAAAAAGCTTATTTGAAAAACTTATTTGTCAAACTTTTTTGAAGAAAGAAAAAATGACAGAATGTGTGGACTTAATTCATATCAATATTTAAACATCTAAACAAAAAATGTAATGTTTATCATAACTTCCACTTAACACATATGCTCTGATTTTACCAGGGACTTAAGCAACTGCAGTGTAGCTTTTCAATTAAAATATTATAATCTACATAGTTGAGTGCATTAAATATATTAGGAATTTCAAATATGTTGCACAAAATGTTAACTTTGAAGATTGCTGATTTTATCAAACCATTGACTTATTCACAGATTATATTCTTTATCAAAAATGATGGCTCTAATTAGACAGGTATATTTTAAAAATTGAGAAAAAGGTGTGAATATGTACAAGTAAAATTATTTCTCTTATGTCATTTTAAATGTTTAGATTTTAAGTCCAAGAGAGTTTTTGAAAAAATTATTCTTTAATATACAAAAATATGTTACTTTTCATTTTGTTAGAGAAAATTTTAAAATAAGACTTGAAAAAGTAAATTATTATTATATTTACCAATACAATGAAACCAAGGAATATTTCAATAGTTAAACAATTTTAATTAATTTAGCATCCCTTGTACTCTCAGTAATGTCCTGATTTGGACAATGAATTAAATAGTCTCCTTCAGATCATAAAAACAGGTCCTTTGGCATTCACTTATTTATTCAAATTAGATTTAATCCACAAAGTGAAGTTGTTATTTATGGCCAGCTCCTAAGACAAACATCATGAGAAATCTGGTCGCTGCGTGTTGTATTTTTACTGTTATGTTGCTTTGGAATCATCTTCATCTCACCATATCCTAAATGGTCTCCTTCAAGTGAAGGAAAGACAACTGGCATTTTCTGACACCTTTATACTTCAAAAATGATAGATAAAATAGTCTTTACTTCACAAAGGACTTATAATGAAAGGCTTTATTTAATAATTCAGGCAGTCTTCACTTGCACAGTATGTCAGACCATAAAAATGAACGTATAAACTAAAACATGCACACTGATCTTAAAAAATTAATGGGAAAAATGACAATTGTTCTGTGACCCCTGAAAATATTTTTCCAGAACCTTAACTCTCTTATTGTCAATTAAATATATAGGGAAAGAAAAAAAATATAAAAATAATATTTATTTTGTGCTCTGTAACTTGTAACACTGAGATTTTAAAGTGCTTTATTTCCTTATAAAAAACTTACCAAGAAGAGTTTTAAGAGTGTTTGCCTTTTCTTACCGTCTTATAACTTACCATGTGGAGCAGGCATCTTTTCTATGCCCAGATGAATTTTCATAATCCTTTCTATATTTGGATGGTTTTCCAACATTTTATCTTTTGCACTTTTATGTTGTGAAAAATCTCCAGGAGTTGCTTTCATGTAACGATTTTGCCTGTGTCACCTTCTTCTAGGACATCGCCACCCTCTTGTCACAATCACTTTCCTCATTTGTGTCAATAATTCTGTCTTTACTAAGTTCCTCCAGGCACATATCTAGAATCTCTCAAAAGAGTGGCAGTGTTAACAACATGCCTATAGACAGCTGTTTCTCTTCCTTCTATACATCAATTTACATTCAATTCAAATTTCACTTCTAGTATTAAAATTTTTCAGCCTTTTTTTTTTTTTGCTCTAGACTTTCATCTTTGTTGTTCATCCCTAAAAGACTTCAAGAGAAAATCAACTATATAGAAAAATTTTAGATAGTTTTTAACATCACCTTTGCATACAAAGGGAAGGTCTTGTCAACTGCTTAAGTTTCATTCTACTTCAAAGGAGAAAGTTTCAAAGATTTTTTATAAAAATAATAAATTTCTACACCAGAGAAAAATAAAACAATGTAGAAAAACTTGATGGAAGAAAGCCCCAGCAGTGTAACATTTTGCCCAGTTGAACCAGGCATGCAGTGTTAGGCTGATTCTGGAAAGTATGCTACCTCTCTGAGTTTTCACAAATCAAATACAGGTACGTAGAAGTGCTGGAGGCAACTGAGCTATTGTTTAATTACAATGAATGATTAGTTTCTCTCCAGGTGACTTCAGAAGGCAAATTTGTTTTCTAGGGCAGCCTGTCAATTGTCTGGAGTTCTTTTATTGCTTTTTTCTCCAGTGAAGTAATTCATTGATGACACAAGCTGCTGAAATCATCAGTTAACATTTTGAAGAACATCCAGGTCTAGAATTTTATATATTTCTAGTCTTTATAATCAGTTCTTAAAATAGGGGGAAAATGAAGAAAGAGCAGACATAAAAAGAGCAAGAAGGGTAGCATCTTCCAAGAAAACTCTCAAGTATAGCACATCAAATTCTTCTCCCTGGATACTTTGTTCATTCTCTTTCATTTCCACAATAGCATCCCCTCCCCACATTTATTTAAAAGATAAAGGAAAAACAGCTTTGGAGATGAAAGAATAATGATCCCATTCAATGCCTTTGTCCAGGTAGAAAAAGTACTATTGGGAAGAAGATCTTGAAGTATATTTCTGTAATCCACAAGGTTTAAACTATAAGAGATGATTCTCCCCTCTTTAGCCTCCTCTGACCCATCTTTACTTTTACTTTTCTGGAAACAATGTTTGGTATAACACCTTTTAAAACTCTTCATCTGTTCTTTATTTTTCAATTAATCCACAACTAGATGCTTATATTCAGGTCCAATAAAATGTCTCATAATACTTGCTGGAAGATTCTCTCTTTCCCAAGGTCATAGGATAAAAATATATCCTTTCATAATTCGGTTCAGTTCAATTGCTCAGTCGTGTCCGATTCTTTGAGACCCCATGAATCGCAGCACACCAGACCTCCCTGTCCATCACCAACTCCCGGAGCCCACCCAAACCATGTCCATTGAGTCGGTGATGCCATCCAACCATCTCATCCTCTGTGGTCCCCTTCTCCTCCCGCCCTCAATCTCTCCCAGCATCAGGGTCTTTTCCAATGAGTCAGCTCTTCGCATCAGGTGGCCAAAGTATTGGAGTTTCAGCTTCAACATCAGTCCTTCCAATGAACACCCAGGACTGATCTCCTTTAGGATGGACTGGTTGGATCTCCTTGCAGTCCAAGGGGCTCTCAAGAGCCTTCTCCAACACCATAGTTCAAAATCATCAATTCTTCAGTGCTCAGCTTTCTTTATAGTCAAACTCTCACATCCTTATACATGACCACTGGAAAAATCATAGCCTTAACTAGAAGGGCCTCTGTTGACAAAGTGATGTCTCTGCTTTTTTAATATGCTGTCTAGGTTGGTCATAACTTTCCTTCATAATCATCAAGTGAATAAATCAAATTTATCGATGAAAATACAATTTTGTCATAAATTTATCATTTCAAAGAAAATACTAAACAAATTTCCAATATTTCTTAATTTAGCAACTTCCCATTTTCCAGCTTTACAATTTACCACCTAGCTGACTTAACAAGTGTTTGTTACTATCAAGTGATAGAAATTGTATCTTATACAGCCTTATAAAGTAATTCCTGCTAAAAATGTGTGTCCATTCACATCAAAAGCCACAACTTCCTCTTATGTTCTGGAGCCCTTTCTATCTTGCTGTCTGAAAGACTTGACTTCAGCAGTTGTCTCTCAAAGGATTAATTTCTCCTTCTCTAATTGTTCATCCATTAGCAAAAGAGACTATACTAATCTTCCACCTTAAAGAAATACCTTCCTTAACCCAAGCACTTTTTAAACTACTGGCGCATGTTTGTATTCTCTACATCATACCAAAAAGATAGAAAATATTTTCTACATTGAAGTCCACTTTATTAAGTTCTTTTCTCTCTTCTTTGAAAAGTCCCTATTATTTTATTTAACCAAGATGTTAGAAGAGGTGCAGAGAGTTTAGATTTGTTGGTTGAGCAACCAAAATTGTCCTCCACATGCTGTAATGCACAATGAATGTTTCTGAATATTCCATGCATGTTTGAAAAGAAATGTTTATTATCCTTTTAGAGATTTTTCTCTATTATCCTTTTCTGATACAAATAATCCTTAACATCTATGCATACACATACCTTATGAAAGTGGAAGTGTTAGTCATTCAATTGTGTCCAACTCTTTGCAACCCCATAAACTGTAGCCAGTCAAGCTCCTCTATCTGTGGAATTCTCAAGGCAAGAATACTGGAATGGGTTGCCATTCTCTTCTCCAGGGGATCTTCCTGACCCAGGCTCTGAACTCAGGTCTTCCACATTTGAGGCAGATTATCCTTCTTTTAGAATTTATTCTAACTATACTTTTCTGATACTGTTAATCCTTAACATCTATGCATGCACACATACCACATACACATACACATATATACACAAAGAATCTTCTAAATGTTTTATTCAATTATTATACTCATTATTTTCATCTATTTGCTCTGCTGGTTTCTAACAGATTTAAAATCTTTAAATACATTTTTGTACATTTTTCCTGGCTTTCTATGAATTTTTGTTTTATGTATTTTGTAACTATGTACACATAAAAGTTCATGACTGTCATATCACCTTGGTATACTGTTATTTTTGCCAGTATGAAATATTTCCCTTTGCCCTATATAAATAATTCACATTGAATTCTATTTTGTCTGATAATAGCATTTCTTCAACTCCTTTCTTTTGATTAACCTTCATTGTTAATACATTATTGCCTCCTTTGCATTCAATCTTTTCATGTATTTTAATTTCAAGTATGGCTCTTGTATAACAAGTGAATTTTGTTTGGGGAATTTTTAACACATTATAAGATCCCCTGGATGAGGGCATGGCAGCCCACTCCAGTATTCTTGCCGGTGGAATCCCCAGGGACAGAAGAGCTTGGCGGGCTACAGTCCATGGGGCCGCAAAGAGTTGAACATGACAGAGCGACTAAGCACAGCACAAGGATTTCTATATTTTAAAATGGAATTTTACACATTAACACTTTTATGATTGATGCATGTTTACAAGTATTCCTGCCATTTTAATATATGTATTCTATTTTTTATTAAAAATTTTCCTTTCTCACTTGTCATTTGATTGATCTAGTATATTTCTGTTGTTATATTTTTAAATGTTTCCTATTTTATTGGAAATTAATCTTTTTTCTTCTCTGCTACTCTACTCCATAATATTTAATACGTAGACTTCTCAAATACATTATAATCTACACAGCACACTGTAACATTTGATATTTCAGAAATTTTTTAATGTTCATCAAAAATTAGTCTCAATTATAAGTTTACTTATTTTTTCCATATACCAGTGTTTCTTTATACCAAAATCTTGTCCATTTTGGACTTTTTAAATCAAATTTTACTGAAGACTACTTCAAGTGAAACATTTTAAAAAGATCCAATTTTATTAAATATTTTGAAGATCTTTTTTGTTCCAAAACATTCTTATAATTCTCCCACGTTTGAATGCTAATAAAGAGCTCTAAATTCCAAATTTTTTTTTCCTAAGATAAAGATTTACAGTTTGCTGATGCCAATTTTATTTCTTTCTTTATAATGTTTTTTAAAAAAAAAAAAAACAATTTTTAAAACAGTTTTAGATTAACAGAAAAACTATGGAGATAATACAGACAGTTCCAAATATTTCAGCCCCATTTCCCTTATGTTGAGAGTTTACCTAAGTCACTTCATGCGTTGCTGCCTTGGCATCCTTTTGTTTGGCCAAGCAGACTACAGTGACCCTGAACTGACACTAATCCCTCATACAAGCACATGCCCTAGATAGCAGCCTGCAGAGTCACTAAGTTCCTGGTATGACTTACCAATAGCCCTTGTGATTAACAGGTTTCTCTGCTTCCCAGTGCCTTCCCAGAGGCTCCACTTAGGTAAGACCCTAGTGTGGATTACCATAACCGGTCCTTTCGATTTGAAGTGACCAATCCAGCGTTATTCTGGGAGCCCCAAAGCACTCCACCCACGGTCCCTAGTAAAGGCTTGTGCCCGAGATGCTGTCTCTCTGTCTGCCCTCTGTCTTAGCCACCCGCTTGGCTCCTCAAAGCATGCTCTGTGCTTCAATCCAGGATATGTGAGTAATAAACCTCCTTCAATTTCTTTTGTGGCCCACTGTTGATTTGCTCCCCACCCAACACCCTGTGTTCCTTCAGTCGATTCAGTTCAGTTCAGTCGCTCAGTCGTGTCCGACTCTTTCCGACCCCATGAATCGCAGCACACCAGGTCTCCCTGTCCATCACCAACTCCCAGAGTTTACTCAAATTCATGCCCATCGAGTCAGTGATGCCATCCAGCCATCTCATCCTCTGTCATCCCCTTCTCCTCCTGCCCCCAATCCCTCCCAGCTGTGTTCCTCAATGAGTGCTAAATTTGACAAATTCATAACACCTTATTATTAACATACTAGTATGGTATTATTGTCACAATTAATACCATACCTTTTTACTAGCTAAAGTTCATGTTATATTCGGATTTCTTCAGGTTTTTACCTAATAGTCCTTTTCTGTTCCAAGATTCTGTCCTTATCATATTAGTTGTCATGTCCCCTTGGGCTTTTCTTGACTGTGACAATTTTCCAAACTTCTCTTGCTTTTTGATGACCTTGACAGTTTTGAGGATGATCAGTTAGGTACATTTTAGAATGTCCCACAGTCAAGATTTGCCTGTTATTTTTGTCCTGATCCATCTGGGAATGAGTTTGAGGACAGAAGACCGCAGAGGTAGAGTGCCATTCTCAACGTGCACTAGCAAGAATACATACGATCTATCAACATGACTTATCACAGCTGAAGTTGACCTTCAACACTTGGCTGAGTTAGTGCTTGTCAGATTTCTCCACTATAAATTTACCATTATATTGTTTCCATTCTTACTGTGCTCTTTAGAAGGAAATCACTATCCGAAGCTCATTCTTGGGGAATAGGGACCTTTGCTTGGCCTCTAAGAAGATGGAGTATCTACATTCATTATTTGAAATTCTTCGGTCTGCCAAGAGTTGTCTCCTCTTTCCCATTTATTCAGTTGTTTATTTATGTCAATATGGACTCATGAATATTTATTTTATACTTTGAATAAATAAGCCAAACTTATGTATTCATTTTATTGTTCAAATTTTTCCAGCTCTGGACATGAGTATCTCTTTCAGCAAGATTCAAATACCTGACATGTGATTTTTCTCCTCCCTGAAGAATTTCTTTTATGCATTTTGTAGGGTGGTTCTGTGGACAATGAATTCCTTAAGTTTATATGTAAGAAAACCTTTATTTCTCCACTTTTAAAAGATAAATTCATTGGACACAAAATTCTAAGTTCACATTTTCTTCCAAAGTTTCAAATATTTCACTCTATAGTCTTCTCCTTGAATTTTTTCTTGTTAGAAGTCTGATAAATTTCTTACCCTGACATTCTATAGGTAAATTTATTTTTCATCTGGCTTATTTCAAAATTTTTAATTTTTCCTTTTTTTACTTCATCTTGAATATGATATTCCTAGGTGTAGATTTTTTAAAAATTCATCCTGGTTGGTGTTTTTGATCTTTCTGTACCTATACTTTTGGGTCTGTCATGAATTTCAGAAAATTGTCAGTCATTACTACTGCAGATATTCCTTCTGCTCCATTTTTATTTCTTCTTCTTCTGGTATTCCAATTATGTATGTTATATCTTTTGAAATTTTCCTGTAGTTTTTGAATGCTCTGTCCCGTTCTATGTATCTGCATTTGGTTACTAGAAGATTTTTTAATGTGCTAGAAGATTATGATCATCTTTTGGTGATGTCATTTTCCTTGATTCTTCATGTTCCTTGGAGTTTTACATTGCTGTTTTCACACTCAAAGTAGTAGTTGTATTCTTCACTCTTTACCAGCACCCTTCACATGGCATACTTTTTGTTGGTCCTGCTTGTATTCTGAGGTTTTCTCTGACCTTATATGGGTAGGTCCACTCCACACTTCTTGCTCCCTCTTGTGGCAGAATTTTTAAGTTAATACATTGTCTCTCAATCTTAATGCACTCGGCCTGCTGTTAGTAACTTGTTTTTTTTTTTCCCCTCAATAGTGGTATTACAGCTCAAGATTGTGGTTTCTCCCTTCCCCACAATTTGTGTGTGCATGTATTCATTAAGTTTGCTTTTGCTGCTGCCCTTGGGAGTATGCACAAGGAACCAGCCGCAGGGTGCAGCGAGGTGTGGGCTTGGCCTCTGGAGCCCTGGAGGTGCCAGCATGCCACATGTGGGGACTCTCTGGTGAGGTTCTGCCAGAAGATCACAGGTGGGCTTGCCGTAGCAGGATCTATGTTCCTTTAATGCTTTGAGAGTCTTATCTGCTTCTTCCCTGATCTGCTCCCTTCCCCCACATCCTAGAACTCTCCCTTCAATACTCTTGAGACAGAAATGATTTTCTCTGGCAGTGTGCTGTCTGGTTGGGAAAGCCAGGTGCTCACTGACCGCTCTCCCTTCTCATCAATACAGGAGGGATCCCCAGTCTCCTTTTTCTTTATTTCTAAGCTGTGCCATCTTGGGAAGGCAAGGGCCGGGGCGGAGCGGAGGTGGGGGTGGTGGGGGTGCAGAAGGGCATTCTGGCAAAGTTTCTCTTGACCACTTTAATGTGTCCAAATGTGTTTTGTTCTGTTTTTAGCTCCAGTAGAAGGCTGGAATTTCTCCTCCAGGAATCTGAACTTGTACAAAGGTTCTCATGTGTACGGGCATCTGCCCAAGTCTGTGTTTGCCAAATGCCATATATTTTACATACACACACACACACACACACACACACACATACTATAAGGAATTGGCTCACATGATTTTGAGGGCTGGGAAGTCCTGAGATCTTTGTAAGCTGGAGAGCTACAAAAGCCAATGGTATAGTTTGAGAAGAACCCAGAGACCTGAGGCGCACTAATGCTGATGGTAGAGTTTCAGCCTGAATCCAGAGACCTAAGAACCAAGAGAGTTGAAGGTGTAAATTTCAATATGACTCCAGTTCTGAAGGCAGAACAGGACCTATGACCCCGCTCAAAGACCATCAAGCCAAGAGAGTAAATTCTCCCTCACTTCTTTTTTCTATTCAAGCTGCCAAATACAGTGGACCACAGTTACCCACATCCAGAAACACCTTCATAGATACACCCAGAATAATGTTGAATCAAATATCTGGGTACTTTTTGGCCCAGTCAAGTTGACACATGAAATTAACAGTGCAGCCAGGTTGAGTTATCATTACTTGCAACATAAAGCATTTTAACTAATATACCAGGTTCTGAATTATGTGGCCTGTCTTAACTAATTGATGTTCCAAACTCAGCATTTTTCATGATTTTAATTATTTATTATTTACTGTATCTTATATAATCTATTGTATCTTATATTGTATGTGATTTTCACAAAACTCCCTCCTTCATTTAACAGTCAATAATTACTAGAGACATTTTATAAGTGAAAAATAATTTTGTAAAAAGAATTAAGGAAGAAACAGGAATGACATTTTTTGAGAACCCAAGGAAAATGAATAAATACAGGTGCAATGCTCCTGCTGCTGCTAAGTCGCTTCAGTCATGTCTGACTCTGTGCGACCCCATAGACCACAGCCCACCAGGCTCCCCCGTCCCTGGGATTCTCCAGGCAAGAACACTGGAGTGGGCTGCCATTTCCTTCTCCAATGCAGGAAAGTGAAAAGTGAAAATGAAGTCGCTCAGCCGTGTCCGACTCTTAGCAACCCCATGGACTGCAGCCCACCAGGCTCCTCCATCCATGGGACTTTTCCAGGCAAGAGTACTGGAGTGGGATGCCATTGCCTTCTCTGACAGGTGCAATAGAAAAATATCAAAATCAGATTACTTCTTTCTCTGTTTCCTCATGACTGGTGGTATTTGTGTGTGTGTGTGTGTGTGTGTGTGTGTATCTGTGTGTGTATACACTCATGTGCAAACATGTGCAGACACCAGTGTGTAAGATAATCAATCCAAAAGCTAAAATTCCCATCAACTGGTATTTTGCACAGACAGTACTCTATGTGAATTTCTAATGTTACAGTTAGCTGTAATCTTTACCCTATAGGACTTTGGAGAATTCCTATAACTGTTATCACACAGCACGTGCATTCTCAGTCATGTATAACTCTTTGTGACCCTATGGATTGTGACCCTCCAGGCTACTCTGTTCATGGGATTTCCCAGGCAAGAATACCTGAGTGGGTTTCCATTTCTATCTCCAGGAATCGTCCCAATCCAGGGATTGAACTCACATCTCCTGCAGCTCCCGTATTAGCAGGCAGATTCTTTACCACTGAGCCAACCTGGGACGCTCTATAACTGTTCTAGTTGCAGTTAATTGCAAGTTTCTCATTCATATTTCTCCTCAGCTTAGCTTATATTTTTTCAAATTCCAAATAATTGAACAGATTTTAAACTCTACAGTAACATCTAGTAAAGTTTCTGAGAATGAATGGAAGTAAATTTTAACTCTTTTGTTACTTTATGAACAACTAAGCCATGTTCTATAGAGGCTTCATAAAGAGAAATGAATGGATTCAAAGCACAGTTACCAACTTTGGGACTATTTCAATTAATTAGATGTTTAGAAGAATTTGTGTAGACAGCAAGCATATTTTACCATATTTTCTTACATAAGGTCACAGCCCCAATAGCCAGGTCCTCCCTATCAGTAAGTAGAACACAAGTGCATTTAGAGACGTGATTTCAGCAGTTTTGAAAAGTAACTCACCCCGAAATGACTTATTAGCTCATTAACACTTCAAGGTGGAATAGTTTTCAGATTAACTAGCTTCAGCAAGCACAGAATGGGCAAAAGCACAAATGGATCTGTTCTAAAACAAAATTTGTCTCTTATTGCAAAGCTGATAATGTGTTCATTTGAAGGTATGTAGAGAATATACAAAAATTAAAGAACTATAAGTCATCCATAAGCTTACTACCTAAGATTACTACTCTTAGCATGTGAGTGAATATCACTTTTAATTTATTTATGTGTATATAAAAATATATATAGTTTAAAATTCAATGTCACTACTTAGAGGTACAGACATATGATTTTACTTCATAACTGGACTCATTTACACATCTCTCTTTTCACATTTATAGTGGAAAATAAACTTCAGTTTTCCATCTTATGATGATCTAAACACTTCTCATTTAACTCAACCACTTCTGCATTAGCTCACTCCCATTCATTTAAACTTGCAACTTCTTTTTTTCTCTCCGTAGTATGATAATGTGTTCTGAATGTTTGTATTCTCCCCCTCAACAATTCATATGTTGAAACCTAATTTCTAATGTGATGTTATGAGAAGGTGGGCCCTTTGGGAGGCAATTAGATTATAAGAAGACAACTAGAAGTCCGCAACCTGATCTCAGGCTTTCAGCCTCCTAAACTGTGAGAAATACTGTCCTGTTATTTATTAGCCACTAGGTCTGTGGTATTTTGTTAAAGCAACCCAAGAGGATTGAGACAGATGGCATGGTAGGATGGCCCCAGCTTGCACACAGACAGCCCTCAGCTGAGAGGTCTCAACAGACACAGTATTTGAGTGTGTGTGTATGTGTGTGTGTGTGTGTGTGTGCACATGTGCACACCCCTGGTGTATCTGCTGCTGTTCTTTTGTCACAAGCAACACATGGCTCCTACATGTCACAAGCTCCTACAGAGCTCTGGGGTATGCTGTCCAGTTGCTGACTAGGTTATCACCTTGGCCTGTTCTTCAACTCCCACTCAGGTCCCACTTTGAACAGTTCCTCTGTTCAAGGATACAAAAGATTTCCGTGACCAGTGGGACCTTCCCACCTTCCTGCACCTTCCCACCTCGTGTAGTGCGGTACATGGTCACTACTTAACTCCTCCGTGCCAACGTGTTACAAATCCTTCTCCTCCCTCTAGTAACATACCCCTGCCGTGCAACTTTGTGCACCTTTCTAGGCTGACTCTGGACTCAGGAATGTCACTCCCTGTGGCCTTTAGAATATTAGCTGATATGGCTCCCGCAGAGGCTGGAAATGCACCTAGAGGTTGGGGTATGTCCTCTCTCTTGCAGGCCTTGCTGAGATTACTATGTGAACAAGTCCACGCTAGCCTGCCAGAGAATGTGGAACTACATGGGGTGAACTCAGCTGCCATAGACACTGCCAGAGATGTGAGTGAGGAATATTAGAACAGTCGGAGTCCTACCAGCAGTGGCTAGAACTAGAAGATGATTGCAGAGGAAAGAGTAAATCTAGCTGGGGTCTGACCAAACTCATGAGCCACAGAGTCAAGAGCTAAACAAACTGTGTTGTTTTAATCCATTATGCTGTGGGATGGTTTGTTATGCAGAAATAGACAGCTAATATACAGGGACGGCTATCTGGGGCTCTCTGTGTAAACCTCTGCTGCCACCATTTCTATGTTCTACTCTGCTTATGTTGGAGGAGGGTGCCTAGTGGGTCAGCCTCCTACCTGAGTTCCATATGGTGACTGGCGTATAAAGAGGAAGACCACATTACTTACTGTCTAACCTGGGATGGTTTTGAGAGAAAGAGGGTGTGTCATTGATAATTACAGTAGTAAAATAATAGGTGAAAACCAGGACAATGGATGGAAATGAAAATACATGGTTTTACTGGTATAAGTAAATTTGTTCCTTGGATTTCCATACAGAATGTTTCCAGTGGAATAAAGATTTCTTTGCCCTGTTACCATCCAAACCCTAAGCTTTGTCTTAGACAGCTTGGGCTGCTGTAACAATTATCACAGACTGGGTGGCTTAACCAACAGAAATTTCTCATGGTTCTGTAACCTGGGAAGTCCAAGATAAAGGCACTAGCATGGCTGGGTTGTGGTGAAAGCCTTCTTCCTGGTTTGCTGATGGTCATCTTCTTGATCTGTCCTCTCTTAACAGAAGCAGAGAAACAGGAAACAAGCTCTCTCTGATTTGTTGTAAGAGCACAAATCCCATCTTGAAGGTTCTATCCTCATGATCAAATTACCCATCTCCAACACTATCATATCGGGGACGAGGGTTTGAATGTAGGAATTTTGGGGGAGGCACAAATATTCAGTCCACTGCATAATTCAAGCCCAGAAAGAGACAGAATCCTGGTTCAATGACTTATATGCACTTATGTTTTCTCTCTTGGTCTCATTTCTGGTTCTAATTCTTTCCCTCCCTCTATCCTTCAAGTGGCTAGCTCTTTTTTTGCTTTTGTAGCTAGAGAAATATGATTACATTTTGGAGAAGCCATACCACATGTTCTCTGGAGCCAGACTTCCTGAATTAAGCTACCAGCTCCACTATTTACCAGCTGTTTATAACCTTGTTCAAGTCACCTAACCTCCCTGTGCTTCAGTTTTTTCATCTATAAAATAACAATATTAACAAAGCACCTACTGCATAAGAATTCAACAACTTAATACATGTAAAGTACTTGCAGTATTTCATTTAATTCAGTGCAGAGCATTATCATTTTGATTATATCCTACCATTTATTTAACCATCCCTATTCTGTGATTTTCTTAGGTCTGAGTCTTCAAGGCTGTGTTTTATGATCTTCCAGTCCAATAATTCATAGAAAATCTTCCTACCTTAATCCTCTAGTTCTGACATACCATATTTGCTTTGCTTTCTGGACTGCTTATTTGGCAGTTAAATCTGAAAACTCTATTTTAAAAGTTAAAGGAAGATTGATCACTTTTATAAGATGCTTCCACTTTTCTCTCCTTAGAGCAATAAGTATTCACCTTGTAGCCTGGCCTGAATTGTGGAAGGTGTCTAGGGATTAAAACAGAGTTATCAAAAATGAAAAAAAACAATTATATTTTAAAATAGTGTTCCATTATATACAAATACAGTTTTTAGTGTGATTATCCTCTACAGAAAGTGAAGAAGAACTAAAAAGCCTCTTGATAAAAGTGAAAGAGGAGAGTGAAAAAGTTGGCTTAAAACTCAACATTCAGAAAACTAAGATCATGGCATCTGGTCCCATCACTTCATGGCAAATAGATGGGGAAACAGTGGCAGACTTTTTTTGGGGGGGGCTCCAAAATCACTGCAGATGGTGATGGCAGCCATGAAATTAAAAGACGCTTACTCCTTTGAAGGAAAGTTATGACTGACCTAGACAGCATATTAAAAAGCAGAGACATTACTTTCTCAACAAAGATCCATCTAGTCAAGGCTATGGTTTTTCCAGTGGTCATGTATGGATGTGAGATTTGGACTGTAAAGAAAGCTGAGCGCAGAAGAATTGATGCTTTTGAACTGTGGTATTGGAGAAGACTCTTGAGAGTCCCTTGGACTGCAAGGAGATCCAACCAGTCCATCCTAAAGGAGATCAGTCCTGGGTGTTCATTGGAAGGACTGATGTTGAAGCTGAAACTCCAATACTTTGGCCACCTGATGCGAAGAGCTGACTCACTGGAAAAGACCCTGATGCTGAGTGAGATTGAGGGCAGGAGAAGAAGGGGACGACAGAGGATGAGATGGTTGGATGGCATCACCAACTCAATAGACATGGGTTTGGGTGGGCTCCGGGAGTTGGTGATGCATAGGGAGGCCTGGTGTGCTGCGGTTCATGGGGTCGCAAAGAGTAGGACACGACTGAGCGACTGAACTGAACTGACTGATCCTCTACAGATTGTGCTTGACTTATAGTGGGGTTACGTCCAGATAAAATCATCCTAAGTTGAAAATTTTGTAAGTTTGCATTTAATACATCTAAGGCTCTAAATATCAGAGCTTAGCCTAGCCTACCTTAAACATGCTCAGAATATTTACATTAACCCACAGTTAGGCAAAGCCATCTAACACAAGGCCTGTTTTATAATAAATTGTTGACTATCTCATGGAAATTGTTAAATACTGACCTGAAAGTGAAACATAATTTTGCATAGGTGCAGAATCGTGAGTGTATCTTTTGTTTATCCTCCTGACTGTGTGGCTTATGCTGTCACTGCTGTTGCCCAGCATCATGAGAGAGTATAGTACCATATATTGCTAACCTGGGACAGGATCAAAATTCAAAATTAGAAGTATGGTTTCTATTGAATACACTTTCTTTCACACTATCATAATGCTGAAAGACTGTAAGTCAAACCACTATAAGTCAGGGATTGTCTGTACATACTTATAGTAAACTGTTCTGCCATTTTGCACTACATACACACACACATATATATGTAGTTTATTACAATTACAAGATAATGGTGATAGAATTTATTTTACCAATCTTTGAGTACTTAAAATTATTTCTCATATATATATATGAACATCTTATAGCAAAATTGTACATAAATATGTCTTTATCATGAATTTGTTGTAACAAATGGTGTTTTCCATAATTTGTATATATGCATATAGATAGAAAGAGAGGAAGAAAGTGATAGACAAAGAGAGGAGCCCCCAATATATCGGTAGATATTTGGTTGGTCTTTGGTTAAGATGACCTTGTGGAAACAGTTATTAAGTTAGAGTCAGAGGGGAGACTGTGGAAATGAGTTTTCTGGGTGGCTGGAAACCTGAAACACTTGATGAATCCTCAGCAAGGATGGGGTTTTTCTAATAATAAGCATTCTTGGGTTTCAAGCTAATTCTGCCTCAAGAATGCTTCAGATGTCAGAGAGTGTTTTGCCTATGTTCTCCTCTAGGAGTTTTATAGTTTCTGGTCTTACATTTAGATCTTTAATCCATTTTGAATTTATTTTTGTGTATGGTGTTAGAAAGTGTTCTAGTTTCATTCTTTTACAAGTGGTTAACCAGTTTTCCCAGCACCACTTGTTAAAGAGGTTGTCTTTTTTCCATTGTACATTGTTGCCTCCTTTGTTGAAGATAAGGTGTCCACAGGTTCGTGGATTTATGTCTGGGCTTTCTATTCTGTTCCATTGATCTATATTTCTGTCTTTGTGCCAGTACCATACTGCCTTGATGACTGTGGCTTTGTGGTATAGTCTGAAGTCAGGCAGGTTGATTCCTCCAGTTCCATTCTTCTTTCTCAAGATTACTTTGGCTATTAGAGGTTTTTCGTATTTCCATACAAATTGTGAAATTATTTGTTCTAGTTCTGTGAAAAATACCATTGGTAGCTTGATAGGGATTGCGCTGAATCTATAGATTGCTTTGGGTAGTATAGTCATTTTGACAATATTAATTCTAAATCACAGCAGGATCCTCCATGACCCACCTCCCAGAATATTGGAAATAAAAGCAAAAATAAAGAAATGGGACCTAATTAAACTTAAAAGCTTTTGCACAATGAAGGAAACTATAAGCAAGGTGAAAAGACAACCTTCAGAATGGGAGAAAATAATAGCAAATGAAGCAACAGACAAAGGATTAATCTCAAAAATATACAAGCAGCTCCTGCAGCTCAATTCCAGAAAAACAAATGACCCAATCGAAAAATGGGCCAAAGAACTAAACAGACATTTCTCCAAAGAAGACATACAGATGGCTAACAAACACATGAAAAGATGCTCAACATCACTCATTATCAGAGAAATGCAAATCAAAACCACAACGAGGTACCATTACATGCCAGTCATGATGGCTGTTATCCAAAAGTCTACAAGCAATAAATGCTGGAGAGGGTGTGGAGAAAAGGGAACCCTCTTACACTGTTGGTGGGAGTGCAAACTAGCACAGCCACTATGGAGAACAGTGTGGAGATTTCTTAAAAAACTGGAAATAGAACTGCCATATGACCCAGCAATCCCACTTCTGGGCATACACACCGAGGAAACCAGATCTGAAAGAGACACATGCACCCCAGTGTTCATCGCAGCACTGTTTATAATTTCCAGGACATGGAAGCAACCTAGATGTCCATCAGCAGATGAATGGATAAGGAAGCTATGGTACATATACACAATGGAATATTACTCAGCCATTAAAAAGCATTCATTTGAATCAGTCCTAATGAGATGGATGAAACTGGAGCCCATCATACAGAGTGAAGTAAGCCAGAAAGATAAAGACCAATACAGTATACTAATGCATATGTATGGAATTTAAAAAGATGGTAATGATAACCCAATATGCAAAACAGAAAAAGAGACACAGATGTACAGATCAGACTTTTAGACTCTGTGGGAGAAGGCGAGGGTGGGATGTTCTGAGAGAACAGCATTGAAACAAGTATACTATCAAGGGTAAAACAGACCACCAGCCCAGGTTGGATGCATGAGACAAGTGCTCAGGGCTGGTGCACTGGGAAGACCCAGAGGAATGGGATGGAGAGGGAGGCGGGAGGGGGGATCGGGATGGGGAACACATGTAAATCCATGGCTGATTCATGTCAATGTATGGCAAAAACCACTACAATATTGTAAAGTAATTAGCCTCCAACTAATAAAAATAAATGGAAAAAAAATAAAAATAAATAAAAAATCAAAATAAAAAACAAAAAGAATGCTTCAAATGTCAGTGAATATTGTTTGTAATGGTATGTATTATTTGAGACTATAACATCTTCATGAATTTTAATGAAAGCCAATAATATAAATGAGTTACCAAACTTTTTCTATAAAGGATCAGATAGTGAATATTTTAGACTTTGCCAGATATATGGTCTCTGTTGCAATTACTCAACTTTGAAAAGTTGCCATAGACAGTATGTAAATGAATGAATGTGGCTGTGCTCCAATAAAACTTTATTTATAACACAGACAGTGGTTCAGATTTAGCCCACAGCTGTAGTTTGCCTACACTTAATATAATAGAACTGTGCATTAAGTAAATGGGCTTTCCCAACCTGGAAGGGCCCAACTTTTCATATCTTGTACTATGAGGAGTTGAGTACTCCCCTTAGGAAATTGGGAACCAGAAACAGTTAGCCAAGTTACACTATATTTTCTCACATCATGTAACTACTTGCTTCTGAGAAATATGAGATAAGCTAATCCAGAGTGGTTGTCTTTCTAATGAGTATGTGTGTGTTTATGCATGCAGAAGAGAGAATTCCTGTCATTCTGGAGCAATGAATAGTCTTAAACAATAGAATGTATTTCTATAAAAATTGAATCAGCTAATATAATCACTAACATTATAGGAAAATGCACCCTTCCCATATAACAAAAATATAGTACAGTATATTGATCTGTTTAATCTTAACTGAGTTAATAGATTTTTGAAAAGACAATTCTATTTTTTGCTTTAATTTATATTTTAAAGATTTCCAATGTAGTTGAACATTTTTTTTTCCTTAAAATTTTCGAGGTTACAATAAGAATTAGGTCCCAGACAAGTTTATTATCCTTCTGGAATGACTGAACCGCAGACTCAGAAGGTTCAGAAATTTACATGCAGTCTCTGAGAAAGTCTCTTGAAGCCCCAAAGCAATCAGCTGTGCCTAAGACACTGTGGTCAGTTTAGTAATGTACTCCTTCCTTCCTTCTCTCCCTAATGAAGTTAGAAACTTTCCTCCTAATTAGGGAATTAGGGATTTCTTTCCCTAATGAAATGTTAGCACATAAGGTCTTTGGCTCTAAATCTGTTTCCTATGGTACCAGTGCTAAGGAAGGGTATATTTGTCTCCTGTGTATGCATGTGAGAGAGAGGCTAATTCAACATTTACTTTCAAGGGCATTGTGTCATTTTGGATGGACCTTTCTAAAAATACCTTGCATTTGTTAATATGAAATTAATTTTTATTATATTGCACTCACATGACCTTACACAGTATAAACACTTCATTCATTTTTCTTATATTAATAATTCTGTGTTCAACTCAAAGAAGTAAAGAAAAAGGACATATTTTGTTTTTAAAATTTCATTCTAAATATAATAGAATGGAGTAAAAAAAAATAGCTTTAAGTGTCAAACCACTTATCTGGGTTTTCTATGAGGTATTGATAAATGACACACATGGCTTCAATTAGCAATGAAAGACCATCCATTCAAGAGTGGCCATTTTCTTAAACTTCAGTATTTCAACACACAATTTGGCCCTCTCATTACTGAAGCCATCACCTCCTTCAGATTATTCTACAAACAGCTCAATTCCTTTGTCTTATTTTACTTTACAGCATTTACCACAACTGACATTTTTGACTTTTAACTATTACTGTTTCTTTAATTTACTGATGTTTAAGTTCTATGAGGACAGGAATTACTGTCTGTTCTGTTTATTGGTATCTTCCCAGTACTTAGAACAATGCAGACTTGAAATATAGTAGGCACTTATTTTTGAAAAATGATCAAATGTGGATTTATTAAAATATATATATAAACCAGGCTCAAAATTTTGATTATTATAAAAATGATTTAAACTTGTAAAACATCTAAGAAATTTCAAAGAGGTTTTCTGTATATCAAGTCAATTATACCTGATAAGAATAATATCAGACATGAAGAACAGTTGTTTTATGCACATTTTACAGATAATCTACAACTTTTACAGTTTTTGTGACTTATCCAAGTTACTTTTCTTAGCTATAGGAAGAAGCATCTGCCTTCCTGCTTTGTCAAATTTTAAGACTAGTTTTGGTGTTATTGATCTTTTAAGACTAAGTTATTTCTGATTATAATATTATAGCAACTAGAGTTCATTATATTGTGATTATATAACTTTCATATTTTGTGAGCACTGATATTGTGTAAACTGATAAATTTTCTTTGATATTGAAGCACATAAGAAATAAGGGGAGAATTAAATGGGCAAGTGTTGAGTATAAAACACACACACATTCCACATGTGTGCAGAGGCTGTACCATTAGATAGTATTTTCAAGAGAACATATCACTAGATGATATTTACTACCTGCTGTTCTGTGATCAATTCTGGTAGAAAGCCCCCTAATAACTCCAGCATTTCTGTCATCCCCAAATCTCATTTCTTCTTTTTTACTTCAACTGATTACCTCTTCAGTTCAGTTCAGTTCAGTCGCTCAGTCGTGTCCGACTCTTTGCAACCCCATGAACCGCAGCACGCCAGGCCTCCCTGTCCATCACCAACTCCTGGATTCTACTCAGACTCATGTCCAACGAGTAGATGATGCCATCCAGCCATCTCATCCTCTGTCATCCCCTTCTCCTCCTGCCCCCAATCCCTCCCAGCATCAGGGTCTTTTCCAATGAATCAACTCTTCACATGAGGTGGCCAAAGTACTGGAGTTTCAGCTTCAGCATCAGTCCTTCCAACGAACACCCAGGACTGATCTCCTTCAGGATGGACTGGTTGGATCTCCTTGCAGTCCAAGGGACTCTCAAGAGTCTTCTCCAACACCATAGTTCAAAAGCATCAATTATTCGGCACTCAGCTTTCTTCACAGTCCGACTCTCACATCCATACGTGACTACTGGAAAAACCATGGCCTTGACCAGACAGACATTTGTTGGCAAAGTGATGTCTCTGCTTTTTAATATGCTATCCAGGTTGGTCATAACTTTCCTTCCAAGGAGTAAGCGTCTTTTAATTTCATGGCTGCCATCACTATCTGCAGTGATTTTGGAGCCCAAAAAAATAAAGTCAGCCACTGTTTCCACTGTTTCCCCATCTATTTGCCATGAAGTGATGGGACCAGATGCCATGATCTTAGTTTTCTGAATGTTGAGCTTTAAGTCAACTTTTTCACTCTCCTCCTTCACTTTCATCAAGAGGCTTTTTAGTTCCTCTTCACTTTCTGCCATAAGAGTGGTGTCATCTTATCTTACACTAAAAAAAAAAAAAAAAAACCAACAAAAAAAAAACCAAACATTTATTTTGTGCCATTCAAGAACTAATCTCCTGAGCCCCTATTCTTGCCAATCAAATTAGTTGGAACTAATTAGTGTGAAAAAAAACGTGATCATCTAAGGAGATTTTTTGTTTCCTGCCTTATTGGAAAACAAAGACCGCTGTGGTTGGATTATTCAGTAAGCAGCAAAATACGTAATTCTTAATTCTAAAGCTATTTAAAAGCCAAAGGTGGCTTCAATTATTCACCAAATATGTATATCTCATGTGTTAACCAGTGACAGTACTAAATGACAAAAGAATAATGGAATTTCCCATTCAACTCAGCTCTATTATATACAATGCAGAAATGTGCTCTTCACACTTAAAACAGACAATGAATACACATTGTGTGACACACAAGGCTTAAAAATAGAGATGTGTGGGTAGCCAAGTATCTGCTGTGACAATGATCTGATCTACTAATTATCTGCAACGCATTTTGGGTCTCATGACTGTTACCCCAATCTTTTCACAATTCACCAGAGGGTGATTTTGGCAGGTTGTCAGCAGGCAAACGGGGAAATGAGTAAGGAAACATTAATAAAGGTTGAAAACAGCAGCTTTTCATGTTTTGAGCTCATCATTCAAGTATAACAAAAACTGTAAGATGAAGAACAAGGACAATAGGCTGAGAAGACAAGAAAGAAGCAACCATTTAAATGACTGTACAGATTTTTGAACCTCTTGTCAAATGTGTTTGTTGTAGTTTTTCTTGAAGTTTTCTTATACTTTTAGCTTTTTAGAAAATCAACCAATGATGATGCATGCTGTATTATCATGAAACACTTCCATTCCTAGATATGGTAAAATACTTGTAACTTTTAACATAAAAATTAACCACAATATTTTTTTTCCAAGAGAGGAACAAAACTGCAACAGCTTTTAAGATATTCAGAAATCAGAACCAGAGAATAGCATGGAAACTAGCTTTGCTAAGACTAATAAGAATAATTCCATTAACAAGATGGAAATCCTAATGTTACTTTCTTTCATTTACTAATGTGTACTTTTGGGATTTCTACAGCATTTATATACAAAACATGAGACCGCTGTGTTCAGTGTATTAAATTGTATATTAACTGAATGAAGCACTAATCTTAACAGATATAAAAGTCAGGTATAAGGAAAACATACACAGTGTTTTCAGCTTGGGAAGTGTCAGAGATGGTGTGATAGAAAGAACAGGACCTAGAGCAAAACAATGGGGCTTCATTGTTTCATTCTTTTTATTGTTCATAAAAAGAAACTTTTCTTTCTTATATTTGCCAACTGTGACTTTGGGTATATTTTTAACTTCTAAGAACATCAAATATATTGTTTATAAAATAAGACTTATAGTGCCTCCTTTAGAAAGTCATTATCTGAAGTTCATATGGATGAGACAGTGAACTGTAACTGTGACGGTAATGGTAATGTGAACTTTTACAACTGAAACTTAAAAGGGAAAAATGAAAACATAATGTTATAAGATGTGCAATGATTTCTCTAATCTTGGGAAGTTAATGATGTAGCATTAAAAATATAATATATTAAAATGAGACTTTATTTTCCATATGCAAATGAAAATAATTCATTTTAATTTGTGTATGGATTCATAAAGCTAATACAAATATACAAAGAATAATTTAATGAACTCCTTTTTAATCCTGGTATATATTACTCAAGTATAATTTCATGCAAAACATTAATTTGAAGCTTTCTTTATAGCCCATCCCCCATCTTGTTTCCTTCCTCTTCAATAATTAACCAGAATCGCATCCTTCCTACTTTTAGCATCTTTACCTATGTGAGTTTCTATAAAAGGTATATTATTTCAAGCGTCATTTAAAGATACACTGCTTTTTCATATACAAAACCCTGTATTTGTGATCTTTGTTTATATACAAAAATCTAGCTCATTCAATTAAACAGCTGAATAGCATTCTCTGGTATAAACATAGCATATTCAATCAAATTATTTCTATAAGTGGGTGCTTAAGTTCCTATAAATTTGCTATTTTAAATAATGTTTTTAATAGGATCCATGTGCATGGTCCCCTGTGCACAGACACAAAAATAGTATTAAGCTGTGTGGCCAAAGTACAATTGTTGAGGAACTTAGGCTTCCTTAGTGGCTCAGACAGTTAAGAATTTGCCTGCAATGCAAGAGATCCAAGGTTGGATTCCTGAGTCAGGAAGATCCCCTGGACAAGAGAGTGGCAACCCACTCCAGTATTCTTGTCTGGAGAATGAATTCCATGGACAGAGGAGCCTGGCAGGCTACATACAGTCCATGGGGTCACAAAGAGTTGGACACGACTGAGTGACTAACACTTTTAATATTTAAAACCAATAGGTATCTTAAAGAGATCATCTCGATGCCTTGAACTCACTTTTTGAGGCACAGTTAGCCAATAAGTGGTGAGATTACAAGTAGATCCAAAGCCTCCTGAAACTTATTTCTGTGCACTTGATACTGTGTCACCATGCTTCATCCATTTGGGTGTTTTTCTTTGCTACACAGACACTTGTGCATTTATTCTCACTACTATCCACAAAAGTACCCTCTTACTATTAATCAAATGGCCCTCTAATATCACTGAGTAGGCATTTACCAGCACTTAGGAATGGGAATCAGGAGACTTCAGCTGTACTATCAGTGTTCAGTAATCTGTGGTCACTGCACACCTCACTTAGTTTCCATTTCTCCACCTCCTTCTTAGGCCTCATTTTGGTCCAACAAATATCTCACAGTAGCACCTCTACGTAACTATCTCACAGGCGTCTCAGCGTTAACATACTGAGAAGTGAACTCTCCTTCTATTGCCCCTCATTCTGTTCTCCCCAAGCCTTTTCCATCACAGTCAATAACATCTCAACAAGATACACTGAGCAGCTCAAGACAAAAAAAAAAAAGGAAAGAAGAAAATTAGAGTAATTCTTTATGACACACACTAATTCTCAATATTAAATATTTTCTCAAATTATCTGTATTCTGCTGAAAGTGAAAGTGGAAATTTCACTCAGTTGTGTCCAACTCCTTGCGACATCCCAAAGACTATTGCAATAAGGAGTTCAAGATCTGAGCCACAGTCAGCTCCTGGTCTTGTTTCTGCTGACTGTATAGAGTTTCTCCATCATCGATTGCAAAGAATATAATCAATCTGATTTCGGTATTAACCATCTGGTGATGTCCATGTGTAGAGTCATCTCTTGTGTTGTTGGAAGAGGGTGTTTGCTAAGATCAGTCCATTCTTTTGGCAAAACTCTGTTAGTTTTTGCTCTGCTTCATTTTGTACTCCAAGGCCAAACTTGCCTCTTACTCCAGGTATCTCTTGACTTTCTACTTTTGCATTATAGTCCTCTATAAAGAAAGGGACATCTTTTTTGGGAGTTAGTATTAGAAGGTCTTGTAGGTCTTCATAGAACAGTTCAACTTCAGGTTCTTCAGCATTACTGTTTGGGGCATTGACTAGGATTACCATGATATTGAATGGTTCACCTTGGAAACAAACAGTGATCATTCTGTCCTTTATGAGATTGTACCCAAATACTGCATTTTGGACTCTTTTGTTGACTATGAGGGCTACTCCATTTCTTCTAAGGGATTCTTGCCCACAGTACTAGGTATAATGGTCATCTGCATTAAATTCACACATTCCAGTCCATTTTAGTTCACTGATTCCTAAAATGTCGATGTTCACAATTGCCACCTCTTGTTTGACCACTTTTACCTTGATTCATGGACCTAACATTCCAGGTTTCCTATGCAATATTGTTCTTTACAGCATCAGATTTTACTTCCATCAGCAGTCACATACAAAACTGAGTGTTGTTTTCACTTTGACTCTGTCTCTTCATTCTTTCTGGAGTTATTTCTCCACTGATCTCCAGTAGCATATTGGGCACCTGCTGACCTGGGGAGTTCATCTTTCAGTGTCATATCTTTTTGCCTTTTCATACTGTTCATGGGGTTCTCGAGGCAAGAATACTGAAGTGGTTTTACATTACCTTCTCTTTCTTAAATTGAAGAAATTCAGAAAAACCACTAGACCATTCAGGTATGACCTAAATAAAATCCCTCATGATTATACAGTGGAAGTGACAAATTGATTCAAAGGATTAGATCTAATAGACAGAGTGCTTGAAGAACTATGGATGGAGGTCTGTGACATTGTACAAGAGGCAGTAATCAAGACCAAGGCAAAGAAAAAGAAATGCAAATTTGCAAAATGGTTGTCTGAGGAGGCCTTACAAATAGCTGAGAAAAGAAGAGAAGTGAAAGGCAAAAGATAAAAGGAAAGATATACTCACCTGAATGTCAAGTTCCAAAGAATAGCAAGAAGAAATGAGAAGCCTTCCTCAGTGATCAGTGCAAGGAAATAGAGGAAAACAATAAAATGGGAAAGACTAGAGATCTCTTCAAGAAAATGAGAGATAACAAGGGAACATTTCATGCAAAGATGGGCACAATAAAGGACAGAAATTGTATGGACCTCTCAGAAGTAGAAGATATTAAGAAGAGGTGGCAAAAATACATAGAAGAACTCTACAACAAAGATCTTCATGGCCCAGATAATCACAATGATGTGATCACTTACCTAGAGCCAGACATCCTGGAATGAGAAGTCAAGTGGGCCTTAGGAAGCATCACTATGAACAAAGCTAGTGGAGGTGATGGAATTCCAGTTGAGCTATTTCAAATGCTAAAAGATGATGCTGTGAAAGTGCTGCACTCAATATGCCTGCAAATTTGGAAAACTCAGCAGTGGCCCCAGGACTGGAAAATGTCAGTTTTCATTCCAGTGCCAAAGAAGGGCAATGCCAAAGATTGTCAACCTACCAGACAATTGCACTCATCTCACACGCTTGCAAAGTCATGCTCAAATTCTCCAAGCCAGGCTTCAACTGTATGCGAACCAAGAACTTCCAGATGTTCAAGATGGATTTAGAAAAGCAGAAGAAGAGAGACCAAATTTTGACATCTGTTGGATCATTGAAAAAGCAACAGAGTTCCAAAAAAATCTACTTCTGCTCTATTGACTATGCCAAAGCCTTTGACTATGTGGATCACAACAAACTGTGGAAAGTTCTTAAAGAGATGGAAATACTAGTCCACCTTACCTGCCTCCTGTGAAATCTGCATGCAGGTCAAGAAGAGACAGAACCAGACATGTAACAGACTGGTTCCAATTTGGGAAAGGAGTACCTCAAGGCCATATATTGTAACCCTGCTTATTTGACTTTTATCATGCGAAATGCTAGGCCGGATGAAGCACAAGTTGGAATCAAGATTGCTGGGAGCAATATCAAGATATGCAGACGACACCACCCTTATGGCAGAAAGTGAAGAAGAACTAAAGAGCCTCTTGATGAAAGTGAAAGAAGAGAGTGAAAAAGTTGGCTTAAAGCTCAACATTCAGAAAACTAAGATCATGGTATCTGATCCCATCACTTCATGGCAAATAGATGGGGAAACAATGAAAACAGTGATAGACTTTATTTTGCGGGGCTCCAAAATCACTGCAGATGGGGACTGCAGCTGTGAAATTAAAAGACACTTATTCCTTGGAAGAAAAGCTATGACCAACCTAGGCAGCATATTAAAAAGCAGAGACATTACTTTGCCAACAAAGGTCCATCTAGTCAAAGCTATGGCTTTTCCAGTAGTCATGTTATGGATGTGAGAGTTGGACTATAAAGAAAGCTGAGTGCTGAAGAATTGATGCTTTTGAACTGTGGTGTTGGAGAAGACTCTTGAGATTCTCTTGGACTGCATGGAGATCAAACCAGTCAATCCTAAAGGAATTCAGTCCTGGGTGTTCATTGGAAGGACTGATGCTGAAGCTGAAATTCCAATATTTTAGCCACCTGATGTGAAGAACTGACTCACTGGAATAGACCCTGATGCTGGGTAAGATTGCAAGCAGGAGGAGAAGGGGACGGCAGAGAATGAGACGTTTGGATGGAATCACCAACTCAATGGACATGAGTTTGAGCAAACTCTGGGAGTTGGTGATGGACAGGGAAGCCTGACATGCTGCAGTCCACAGGGTTGCAAAGAGCCAGACACGACAGAGGAACTGGACTGAACTGAACTGAACTGATGGACTGTTGCTTGCCAGACTCCTCTGTCCATGGAATCCTCCATGCCAGAATACTGGGGTGGGTTGCCATTCCCTTCTCCAGGGCCTCTTCCCAACCCAGGGATCAAACTGGGATCTCCTTCACTGTGGGTGGATTCTTTATCATCTTGGCCACCAGTGAAGCCCTAGCCACCATAATCCTATTCCAAGCCTGAATACCTGGTTTGATGGTATCATGCTTTTCTTCCCTCTCCGTACAATTCTCTAAATAGTACTTAGAAATTTATTTAAAAATGTAAATTGGCTCATCTCATCAATAACTTAAAGCCTACCTATGAAAGTCTCCTCATTACTCTTAAAATTCAATTTCCCTACCAAGGTCTTTCTAGTCTCATCTTGTCCAATTTTCTCCTGTGTCCCTTCCAAACTAAAATAAGCCTCCATCCCCTTATTCATGCTCTGTGTTACCAGTAATTCTCCTTGATTACATTCTATTATTTTGCTAGTGTTGCTATAATAAAATACCACAAACTGTATGACTGGAAATATATTGTTTCCCAGTTCTGAAGGCTAAAATCTTGAGATCATCAGACTTGGTTCCTTCTAAGAGCTTTAAGGAAGACTATCCCATGCCATTCTTCTAGATTCTGATAGTTTGCAAGCCATCTTTGGAAGTCCCCTGATATCTGTCTTCATGTTCACCTGGTGCTCTCCCTCCTGTGTTCACATCTGTATTCCAATTCCCCCCCTTTTATAATAAGACACCAGTCATAATGGATTAGGGGCCCCGCCTGCTCCAGTGCACCCTCATCTTAAATTAGCTAATTATATCTGCAATATATCTATTTCCAAATCAGATCACATTTTGAGGAACTGGCGGTTAGAAATTGAATATATGAATTTTTGGAGAGGACACAATTTAATTTATAACAAGCACTTTTCAAAATGTATTATATCTATATGTGTGTGTTTGCTTATTGTTTTAGTGACCATTTCCTCTACCAGACAGTTTTTTTTTTACTTTTTTTTCAGAAAGATATACCCAGTGACCTCAACAAGTTTGGCAGTTGATAGTTGATAAATATTTATTGTTTTTCTACATATGTCATTATGTGATTTATAAAATCCATTGCTGTTCTGAATTTTGTGATTTTGCTTTCTCTATGCCCAATTTTATCATCACAATTTTATCCAATGCCATCCTAGGGCAAATTTTTCAAAATGTAAACCATATGTCAAAATAAGGCAAACATAAATCCCATTTTGCTTTATGACTTCCTAAATAATTCAAACCAAAATATGTATGCTTTTAGAAAGGAGATGGAAATAGTGCCATAGTTCACTTAGTAATTTTTCAACCAACTTTCAATTTACTTTAGCTTTGAGGAATGAGATTTAAGAATAATAATACAAAATGTAATCTCACTATTTTATGCTGGATGAGGGAAACTTGAGAGAATGCCCCTCCATGGTTCAAAGATCACTGGTTTATACTGTACTGTTCATGGAGGAACTGTCGTTCTGTCCATCTCACTACAAACAAGAGACCTGAATCCTGTAATAGCCTACTAACTTAATCCTGCATTTATTACACATTTCCTCAGCCTTCTCTTACTCTCCCTTTTTACCAGTTCCATCTTCTATGCTGTCAAAAAAGCATGAGTCTCTTGTTTTAAGAAGGCTTGTTTTAAATCTTCCTAATCTATTATTGAATCTGGTCCCTCAACTCAAAACTCCATGACATTTTCTTCAGCCTCTTTAAATCAATCATATCACCTTCTGCTAGATGAATCTTCCCAAAATGCCATTTTCATTATACCACTTCTCTGACTTAAAACTATACTGGTACATATCACCTATTGGATCAAGTTTAAGATTCTAAGTCTCCATTAACTAACCTCAGATTGCTCATCCCTTTTTTAACTTCCACTATGTCTCAGACTTACGCCATCTGTTTTATTCTTTCAACAGCTCTTGCCAGTTTCAACTCTCTTGCTTTATTTATGCTGCTTTTCCAAGTGAGAAAGACCTGCCTACTTCTTCCTGAAAAATCCAACTCTATCCAGTCATCGAGTTCCAGCTAAGGAAGTTCTCATGAGGTTGACTCTTCCAGTCTATAAAATATTCTCTGCCTCAAATTCTGTAGCAATTTTATTTAGGAAGCAATGAGGAAAAAGTATATATATATATATATATATACACGTGTGTGTGTGTGTGTGTGTGTGTGTATAGTTTAGAGTTAGATGAGTGAGCATTAAACTTTTGGCTCATCTGTGCTTTTTGGCATTCTTCTTATCTCAATAAATAGACAACCAACTTCAGTACCATCCACAATTAAGCCTGAGCTACATGGAATCAATAAAGGCAAACCTTTAAACAAGACTTTGTTTATTTCATGTATAAGCTATTCTCTTCATATTTTTGTTTTGCACTTTTTTTTTAATTTCAATGCCTAAGTACTTTCATCACAACAGCTAATGTATAGCATACACACAATTGCAAGATTTCATATGAAATAAATTACATCTAAAATAAACCTACTGCTAGTGCTGTCACTTCTGGCACATCCAACTCTTTGCAACCCCAGACCCTGCCAGGCATCTCTCTTCATGAGAATTTCCTGGTAAGAATACCAGAGTGGGGTGCCATTCCCTCCTCCAGGGGATCTTCCCCACCCAGGGATAGAACACGCATCTCCTGTGTCTCCTGCATTTGCAGGCAAGTTCTTTACCACAGGCGCCACCTGGGAAGCCCAAAATAAACCTGGAGAAGGTCTATATCACTTAGTAGAAAGCCTTTACAAACACAGGCCAGCAGAAATCATGGAAATTATAAAGCTATAGAAAGTTCATGAAAAAAAATCTTTTGTATCTAGCTGCCTTAATTCTTTAATCATATATAACATATGAATATTTTGCTCCTGACTCATGATTCAACTTCACACTTGCAGTATAACACTGATATGGGGGAAACAGAGGGAACAAGGATAAAGGAATATTAGTAGACTACAAAAGCATGTTAATTAAGAATGCATTTACTTAAAAATACCAAGAATAATCCTCCCACATAAAAAGCTCATATGAAAAGTGGAAATACATTAAACGTCGGGCATGTATTCAACAATATTAATCTTGCGATGCTTTAAAAATCTCTGAATAAAGGATTAATATCAAAAATATACAAGCAGCTCCTGCAGCTCAATTCCAGAAAAATAAAAGACCCAATCAAAAAATGGGCCAAAGAACTAAACAGACATTTCTCCAAAGAAGACATACAGATGGCTAACAAACACATGAAAAGATGCTCAACATTACTCATTATCAGAGAAATGCAAATCAAAACCACAACGAGGTACCATTACACGCCAGTCATGATGGCTGTTATCCAAAAGTCTACAAGCAATAAATGCTGGAGAGAGTGTGGAGAAAAGGGAACCTTCTTATACTGTTGGTGGGAATGCAAACTAGTACAGCCACTATGGAGAACAGTGTGGAGATTCCTTAAAAAACTGGAAATAGAACTGCCATATGACCCAGCAATCCCACTTCTGGGCATACACACCGAGGAAACCAGATCTGAAAGAGACACATGCACCCCAGTGTTCATCGCAGCACTGTTTATAATTTCCAGGATATGGAAGCAACCTAGATGCCCATCAGCAGACGAATGGATAAGGAAGCTATGGTACATATACACCATGGAATATTACTCAGCCATTAAAAAGCATTCATTTGAATCAGTCCTAATGAGATGGATGAAACTGGAGCCCATCATACAGAGTGAAGTAAGCCAGAAAGATAAAGACCAATACAGTATACTAACGCATATATGTGGAATTTAAAAAGATGGTAACGATAACCCAATATGCAAAACAGAAAAAGAGACACAGATGTACAGAACAGACTTTTAGACTCTGTGGGAGAAGGCGAGGGTGGGATATTCTGAGAGAATAGCATTGGAACAAGTATACTATCAAGGGTGAAACAGACCACCAGCCCAGGTTGGATGCATGAGACAAGTGCTCAGGGCTGGTGCACTGGGAAGACTCAGAGGGATGGGGTGGAGAGGGAGGCGGGAGGGGGGATCGGGATGGGGAACACATGTAAATCCATGGCTGATTCATGTCAATGTATGGCAAAAACCACTACAATATTGTAAAGTAATTAGCCTCCAACTAATAAAAATAAATGAAAAAAAATCTCTGAATAGTGGAAAATTTTACACTCTTCATTTATTGTTCAGTCTGTCATGACACCCTATCCTATTATACAAACCAGGTGGCCTAGCCACATGTAATATGCAATATGTATATGCAATATACATATACAATAGTATTACATATCCAAAATATGGCTAGGTCAAAGTGAAAACACACTGAATTTTGGAGTTTTAGTTAAAAATTGCAGTGTCTCAGTTTTCTGTTGAAATGATAATACTGTACTCTGTGTGTGTGCTGTGTGCTTATTTGCTCAGTTGCATCTGACTTTTTGCAAACTTTTTGGACTCCAGCCTGCCAGGTTCCTCTGTCCATGGGATTTTCCAGGCAAGAATATTGAAGTGGGTTACCATTTCCTCCTCCTGGAGATCTTCCATACTCAGGGATCCAACCTGTGTCTTTTGTGTTTTCTGCATTGAAGGCAGATTCTTCACTTGCTGAGCCACCAAGGAAGCCATGATATTGTACATATTAAGTAAACTTTGCAAAACACTAAAATTCACCTATGTGTTTTCTACTCTTCTTAATGAGGAGTTACAAATTTTTTAATTGCACATATAGTTTAAATCATATTTCTGTTGGGCTGTGCTGATCTAGACTGCATAACACCTCATAAACTTTCAATAAAGCCCTTTATATGAATAAGTGAAGACATTCCATAATGAGTTAAAGTAGCTGTATCTTGCTGCAATTATTTATTGTCTGTTTACAATATTAAATGTTTAAAACCATATTTTTAAATTCTGGAAAATTTTGATTTTATGCTCAAAAAGTCTGACTTTTTTCCAGTATACTACTACCATTCACATTATTTATACCATGTAGCACAAATAAATTTTTTCAAGGTTGTGTACATAACACATTAAAATGTGCCTGTTTAAAATAAAATCCAAAAATAAAAAATAAAATAAAATCCAACTTTTCAATTTTCAACAACACTTTTCATATGTAATTTAAAATTGGATGATCTTCTCTTTGAATTGAGTAGATGTTTTGACATTGTTAATATTTTGGTGATATATGCTATTATATTTACAACAAATTTTTACCAATATACCTTGAAATAGAGCCATAGGCCAATATACTCCCCAACAAGGTTCTTCTGCCTCCACTCTGTTTTACAGACAGCTTCCTCATTTGACACACAAATTCATCTACCAAGAACCAGCCCATTCACTTATGTTAGTCCTTACAGGCAAGACCAAAGCTCTTTTGAAGGCTAAAATTTAATAAAGCTTGGGAAAACCTAGTCTAAAAATAATTAGTTAAGAATTTTAGTTAGAGCCTGTTTAGAGCACACCATGTTACCATCTGCGTCTCCTCTACCTGAGGCATCCATGGTCTATAAAACTGAGATTTTGATCTTGATGATAAGAAATAATTGTGGACTCTGACAGAATGTGAAAGCAAGGTTAGTTTTCTAGCAGCACAAGGGTATAGAAATTCTATTTTTTCTCCAGAAAATTGTAGAACTGGCCAATGAAATCCAGCCCAACCCTCTTATTTTACAGATGAACCACCAGATGCTTTGAGAGGTTCAGAGACTGCTCATTGTCACAGTGAGATCCCCATCCAACTCGCTTCCCCTTGTAGCACACGATCCTCTTTTCACTCTGAATTTACTTCATAAGACACATCCATAATGACTAACTGAACTGAGTTCCAAACAAGTTATCAAATTCCTCAAACTAGCATATAAGAGAAATAATCAGTAGAACAGGGCAAAAAAAAAAAAAATTGCTTAAATTCAATGAGAATAGTGAAATAAATGATGGCAGTCATCGACAACAACAAATTGTTTCTTAAGCATAACTTCCAAGAATACCATTTTCATTTTATTTATTTTATACTTCTGAGAGTGTACACGTTTTTCTTTCTGTATTTGGGCATTTTCCCTAATTACACTCTTAACCATATGCAATGGAGTCACTCCGAATCCTCATGCCTTTCCTCCTTCTAATTTTTAAACTCTTTAGAATCGTTATTTCTAATCATCATCTATGAGTACCTTATATGATTTTTAATACTTCAGGCAATTCTCCTTTATAACCGAATCATGATTATAAGTGTTCTGAGAATAGCTACTATGTTTTATAAACCATTATTATCCTAAGAGACTTTTGTCAGAGGTCTAAAACCCAGCAGGATGCATTGTGCATACTGGACAATCAATAGACAAAAGCTGATGGACTAGTAGAGGTAGTCTTCCTTCCTTCCTTCCTTCCTTCCTTCCTGAATTTGTGATAGGAAGACTAACATGTTCCAAATGCTGAAGGAAAGATATGTGCTGATGGCATTAGCAATTGGCAGTACATACTATTGATTATGGGCTTCCTAGGTGGCTCAGTAGTAGAGAACCTACCTCTCAATGCTAGAGATGCAGGTTCAATCCCTGGGTAGGGAAGATCCCCTGGAGGAGGGCATGGCAATATTCTTGCCTGGAGAATCCTATGGACAGAGGAGCCTGGCGGGCTACAGTCCATAGGGTCACAGAGAGCTGGACACAACTAAAGTGACTGAGAACTCATGCATTGTTGATTATGTGTCATAAGGACCCCTGATCAAATATCGAAGTAAGGAGCCAGGCCACACAGGTCTCCAGGCCCAGATTCTGTGATGTTTACACAAACTTTGTGGCCTCACATCTCTGCACTATATTTCTGGATTACAGGTCAGAGCACTTTACAGACAATGTCATATTTACCTTTATGGTATTCTCTGATTGTTGAGAAGGGGCTAATGCTTAGCCCATTTCCCTCGATTGCCACAGGGAAAAATATAAGCAAAGAGAGCCTGAATCATTTATACGGCGCTGCACCATAAGGCCAAGAAAGAGGCAGGTGCAGGTCTCAGATGGTTGTCTAAGTCCACATTCCACGCTCTATCTGCTAGATAATCCTGCCTTCCCTCTCAATAGAATATTTCCCTAGATAGTTCCTGAAACATTTATAGCAGAAGCCTGCAGAGTCTCTGTTATAGAAGTTTGTGGAAAACTTCCAGGCATCTAAAAATGTAAGAAACGGCCACATTTCACTTTGGGTATTCACATTTGAGAAATGATGTTTTTTTTCCTCCCCTCAAATATTCAAAAGTTTGATCTAAGGCAAAAGTTTTACTATTCCTCCCTAAACTGGAGGAATGAAAACACCCATGAATTTTCATCAGTTTGCTGTAGGCAGAAATTTGCCAGTTTGCAGGAAAATGGCTTAAAAATCGAAGCCGAGATGAAATACTTAACTTCTTGTGTGAACCTATGAAAGTAATATTTTTCTTTATCAGCTGATATGAAGGTTTGCACAACCCTACATTACTTCAGTATAAAAATGGCTTTTCCTGTCTAAAATGTCACAAAACTGTTTGGATTTTCCAGAAAACATTCGTGAAAAGGTTCTTGTCCCCTTAATTTTGTCATTTGCCATCTTTTCCCTTTTATTCATTATCTATTTCCATACTTAATAGAAATTCCCTATAACTAACTTCCTGTATCCTTGCCTATGAAGTATGCTTTGGGAGAAGTTATAAATGGGATAAAACTGGAAAACTTTTCCTTTCTCAGAGTGTCAAACCCTGCATAGACTGGATAGTTGCTACCTATCTAGCTAGAAACTGTAATCATATTGAAAGCTGTTGAGCCCCTGACTGAGTTCCACCCTGAAACATGAATGTTGGGTTGGCATTTGCCCAAATTACCAACTGCATCATGTCAACCTGGTATTGGTTTAGGCCATTTGGATGTCAGTAATAATTACCATAAGCAAAGGTACTTATGCTTCAATATGGTTCTTCCACTAATGGGACCAGAAGGATCCACTGGATGAAACCTTGCTCTATTTATTTCTTTGCCATCCCCCCACTGGCAAGTCAGTTTTACTTTTATGGCATGTATTTAATTAAATCCATTTCTCAAAGATTTTTTTTTTAATTTCATACCAACATATATTTCTGGAGGCATCAACCACCTGAAACCTGCTATAATAAATGCCTAAAGTATTTATGCTGATAATGATATTAGTAATATAAACAAGAATTTACATATCCATCCAATCACAGGCATTTATTTGTTCAAGAAATTAGTTAGCATTATGTGTGCTTCCTATTCAACTGACTTACCAGTGAAGGATGCAATAATCCTTTCACTAATAATTCTTCCACAAAGCATCTTTTGAGCTTTCTTAATTATTAGAATTTGAAGCCATTGAAAAGACTAAACCAAGTAGACATATTAGAATATCAATACAAGTGGAGGTTTTGACTTTAGTATTTTTGCCCCATAAATATCTCTACTTTACTTTCTAACATAGATCCTCCCTTAGAAGTATTCTATTGTCAGGCAACCATGTGTTTTGAGTTGCTTGTTTAATAGTTGTGGGGAAATAGTAAATATTCACACACTCTTGTTGGCTTATCCTTCCTGTCTTATATTAAGGAAGAAAAAAATGAAAGGTTGCCGGGTGGCTTAGAGCACTGACTATCATCTACAATTGAAGAAAAGCCAATAGGTATTTATAAGAAGCAAGAAATACTCATGGTCTTATTAGAACTACAAAGCAGTCTAGATAAAGGATACAGTTTATACTTAACTCCACAAACTGACCTATGTTTTCAATCACCACCAAAGTATAATTCAGGTTCTCTGAGAAACAGATGCCAAGACAAGATCAGATGGGCAAGAGGTTTGTTAAGGGAAACGCCTATGAGAAAATTAGAAAGGAACCAGGAGGTCTTAAAGAGTCTTCAGACCAAGATGTTTATCTGACTCTTGAGAAGAAGAAAAGAAATAGATGAAGGCAGATCTAAGCACATCTGGCATTGTCAAGAACCAATAGGAAAGACTGAGCCAAAGAGGTGCGATAAAGGAGTTCCGTATCTCCAGGAATCGCCTAGCCTGCTGCTGTCAGCACAGCTCTCAGCCTTGGCTGGGAATAGTGATGGGGATTGGCAGCCTTGGCTTGATAGTGGTGATGGCTTTCAGAGCACAGCAATAGGAACCATTGCTGAACTATGCTCTGCTCATTTGGAACTTTTGAGAAACATAATTTGATGGATGCCACAGGCCACCTCTTGCATCACATACATTTACTTTACTCTCTACTTGGGGAGCATCTTATCCAGGGTTCCCATAGGCCTCTCTACCTGATGAGAAACTCAGAAGAGGCAGTTTTGATGCAGTCAATCTAATCTCGAGACTACAAATGATAATTAAACTATCCCTCCTCTGTTCAGTTCAGTTCAGTTCAGTTCACTCAGTCATGTCCGACTCTTTGTGACCCCATGAATCACAGAACGCCAGGCCTCCCTGTCCATCACAAACTCCCGGAGTTTACTCAAACTCATGCCCATCAAGTCGGTGATGCCATCCAGCCATCTCATCCTCTGTCACCCCTTCTCCTGCCCCCAATCCCTCCCAGCATCAGGGCCTTTTCCAATGAGTCAACTCATCACATGAGGTGGCCAAAGTATTGGAGTTTCAGCTTCAGCATCAATCCTTCCAATGAACATCCAGGACTTATCTCCCTTAGGATGGACTGGTTGGGTCTCCTTGCAGTCCAAGGGACTCTCAAGAGCCTTCTCCAACACCATAGTTCAAAAGCATCAATTTTTCGGTGCTCAGCTTTCTTCTGTTATCCATTCACAATTCTCTTTATACTCAGTGATCACCTTAGCACATTGTTGGTGGTGCACCTCAACACTAGCGTGACTCAAACCTTCTTTCCTGGGAAGTATGTATCCCTTTTCATACTGTTAGTGGGGTTTTTGAGGCAAGAATACTGGAGCTGTTTGCCCTTCCCTCCTATAGTGGACTGATGCTTAAGCTGAAGCTTCAATACTGTGGCCACTTCATGCGAAGAGCCAACTCAGTGGAAGAGACCCTGAAGCTAGGAAAGAGCAAAAGGAAAAGGAGAAGGGGTAAGCAGAGCTGAGATTGTTAGGTGGCATCACCAACTCGGTGGACATGAATTTGGTCAAACTCTGGGAGATAGTGAAGGACAGGAAAGCCTGGAGTGCTAAAATCCATGGGATTGCAAAAAGACAGATGTGTCTCAGTGACTGAACAACAACCGTATCCCTGGTTAACCAGGCCCTCAGATGATGGCTGCTACACATATCTATTCATAGTTACAACTGGGCAGGTGAATACTAGGAGGTGCCCACCTGAACAAACTGGGTTCCACATGTATTTTTCATCACTCCTACTGCCTGAAAAGTAGCCCCGTGGCCTCTTATTATCAAGGTCAATTGCCTCTGCCAGTGTGATGACTCCTCTTCTACCGTGGTGGTCTCTGGCTACAAAGAATCCAAAAAATCCAGACAGCAGCATAGCATGCACTTCAATGGAAACTCTTCTGTGTCCCCCAGCAGAAGTATGTCCCCTTTGCTTACAAGGACCTCCAACTCTGCAAAGCCCAGAGTACTATATATAGAAAAATAAAATCCCCCACCTAGTTATGGAGCATGATGGTCAATGAGGATAATCCTACTTCCATGCTGTGGTTCCCAGATCTCTATATTCTTCCCTTAGGGACACACAGCATCACAGGGAAGTCTCTGACTTAATGAATACACGACATGCTGAGGATTTTGTTGTTGTTATTCAGTAACTTAGTCATGTCTGACTCTTTGAGGCCCCATGAACCACAGCACACCAGGCCTCCCTGTCCATCACCAACTCCCAGAGTTTACTCAAACTCATGTCCATCGAGTCGATGATGTCATCCAACCATCTCATCCTCTGTCATCCCCTTCTCCTCCTGCCCTCAATCTCTCCCAGTATCAGGGTCTTTTCTAATGAGTCAGCTTTTTGCATCAGGTGGCCAAAGTACTGGAGCTTCAGCTTCAGCATCAGTCCTTCCAATGAAAATTCAGGATTGGTTTCCTTTAGGATTGACTGATTTGATCTCCTTGCAATCCAAGGGACTCTCAAGAGTCTTCTCCAACACCACAGTTCAAAAGCATCAATTCTTCAGTGCTCAGCCTTCTTTATAGTCCAACTCTCACATCCATATATGACTACTGGAAAAACCCTGAGGGCTCCGCTTAATTTCAGAGTATTGCCTCTGGACTGACAATTTGACTGGATTTCTAGAGTTCTGAGGGACTTACTGCCTCTAGATGGTGCTCTATGAGACACAACCAGCAGATCCCAAGGTCATATGGCTTTTACCTAAGCTCTTTCACTGTGAGGTGTGCCCACTGTTTGGATGTTATGGGTTCAGTATCTGAAAATTGGCTCATATATGAATATCAAGCAAGAGATTTTTACTTTTCTGGGGGGAAATGGTCTTTAGTTCTCAGCCTGCCTTTCCTCCCTCCTTTCCTTTTTATTTTTGGGTTACAGTTATTCAACACCACTCTTGCTGCCAGGGATGCCATTTTTCGATAACCACCCTTACCACACCCTGTGGGCCAAGCTTATTTGGCTACCACTTTGACCTTGCTGATCTTTAGAATAATTGTGTCCTCCTGGCATTTGATGTCTAACTCTGCTACCTGGCTTCTAAAGACTGTGTCTGCTTTTCCTACCACCAGCTCTGGCCTACAGAGGAGGTCCTACAGAATTTCTGATATGAGTATCCCTCTCACCAGCATTTTGATGATTGCCTTAGAGAATAATGCAACCTCTGGTTTCTTCTGTGGAACACAGTAATCTGTTGGGTTTTCTGGCCTCACATAAGGTATACACTCCAGTATGCTTGTTTCCCTCAGCCTCTTTATTCCTGCCTCTAATGTTAGACAACACAAGTCAGACATTTCTACTCCACTTAACATTGATCATCACTCCTTTTTAGGTCTCCAAGAGCCACTGCAGCCATGAACTTACTTCATCCTTGCTAGGACATGTCTTGTCCCAGGAAAGTCAATTAACTGTCCCAAGTCAAGAATACTTGCTTACACAGTCTTTCATTCTGGCCTCTTTAATGAAGCATCTTCAAAAATCCCATCCCAAGGGTATTATCCTAGCTCTTGTACGTATCACCTATTTCTTTCAACTCATTCATTGTAAAAAAGTCTCTTTCCTTCTTCATGAGGCCCAATATGGTTATCCTGGGACCTACCAATTACCAGCCTGCAGCCAGAAGTGGAGAAAGGGATCATCTGTTTCCTTCAGAGGAGAGTTTTTTTTATTTTGTTTTGTTTTGTTTCAACAGCCACCATTCCTGCTGCACATCTACCACGTGCCCAGTTCTTCCATCCATGATGTTATTTATTCTGCACAGTCAATTGCCCCACCAGGACCAGGACCTTCAAGAAACTGAGGTACAGAAAGGTTGTCACTTGTCCAAGTTCCCCAGCAGGTAAGTGCTAGAGGAGGGATCCAGTTCAGACCTTCCAAGCCCATGTTCTCCCCACTTTGCCACCAGTGACTCGCAGTGAAGGTTCCTTGCTGCAGCTCTCATGTGAGAAAATAGTGATTTTAATGGAAGTGCCTGACGGGTATTACAAGGCAGGGTTGCATTTAAATGGTGTTGCTAACAGCAGTCAAGACCTTTCAAGGTTCCCAGATACTTCTCAGCCTAGAGACCCACATATGCCAGACAGGTAGACTCTCACAATTCCACGGACACAAACCCCAGTTCCAAGGAGATATGCATTCACCTAACTGTGATGTGAATGTGTAGGTATACATAGGCTGTTAATCACAAATCATACAATCCCACCAGAGGGGTAGACCATCCTGGGGCATGTACCTACTCAGACATACTCACCATCTGCTTCTCACACATACACACACAACACTCACTCAGGATGCTGAGGCAGGTGATGGAAAGAAGGACTCTGATTGGGTTGTCTGAGGCTGGTGATGATGGATGTAGTTGTATGACCCTAGCCAGCAGACAACCACCCTGAGATGGTAAAGATGCTTTCATTGTTACTGTGGTCACCTTGAGCAGTGGGGAAGAGGGGGGCAATATCAGATAGGGCAATAACAGAAGAGTAGGCAATATCCACTCACGCCCACTTGGAACAGCAGACCAAGGAGCAAGACCAAGACTGAGGCAACCAGAGCAATGTCTGCTGACAACGTAGCAGCCAGTGATCAAGCAGGGGAAGCGGCCAGGCCAGGATGGTGACGAGCAGACAAGGCCAGCGAGCAGCACCCCAAGGGCATCATCCCTCCGCCACTGTGCAGCTGACACGTGAAGCTCACATCCTGCTCAGCTGAGCTCATCAGCAGCTTAACCAGACCCAGCCGAGCCAGTAGCCAAGTAGCCACTGGTGGGGGATTATAGCAGCACCATGCCAGCCACAAGGCCTTCAGTGAAAATAATAGCTCTCTCTCAGGAAGGCAGTCCACCTCTGAAGACCAGAGGGCTCAGGGACAAGTGCAGAAATAATATCAAGGTATCCGCATCCTGTGTTTCAGGGCCTCAGGTTTTCCCAGCCAGCACCCTGGCCTTGGCACAACAAAGCAGAACACTGGGTGATCACCCCTCCGAAGCCCTACAGCTCTGCTAGATCTTCAGCCTGTTGCATATCTCTGCCTGTATTTTCATCATAGGAAATAAAGGCCTCTTTGTAAGATACCAAGGCTTGTTAGCAGCCCTCGGTTTCTACTGTCCCTCCACAGGGCATAAATACAACTTAGAAGGAACTAGACAAGTTCACTGTCTTTATAAGCATTGTTAACACACAGCTATCAAATGCCTGAATCCTCATCCCCATCACAGCATTCTTCTCCACTGAGATAGTGTCCCGCCACCAGCAATAAACTCCTTAGCAATTAACATTGCCTTGTATGAGGCAGTGTCATTGTCCCACCTACCAAACAGGACAGTATCCTTCCTCTTCACCCACAAGGTGATGACTAAGCCAGTCCCAAATCTGTCTTGTTTTCTTTGGATAACTCCTGACACCGCTGGTGTTATTTGGGTACTGTGAGAAGCAGATGACACTGAGACACAATTAGATGTCCAAAAGTCTGTTTTGTTCTGTTTTGTTTTAGGGAAAACATCTATGAAGGAAACTGTGGAAGGAGCTGGAGGAGGCTGGGAGAGCTGACAGAATGCAGGGCTAACCCTTGTGAGGGGAAAGAGAAGAAAGAAAATCAGGTGTAAGAGTAGGGAGAGAATGTGGCAGTTTTAAGAAAGCTTGGCAAATCTGTTGGTTGAATCCTCAGTCAAGTTTCCCATCAGAGGACTATCCATCTCGTAGTATCAGGCATCTCTTCGTATCAGGCAGTAGCATCCTTCAGCTCCTACGGCAACATGATTGCTGAGGAAGCTACTGAGTTAAAAGTGTTTGGTTTCATCAAATCTTAAAAGAATGTAGAGACCTACATGTCTTTATTTTGCTGTGTTTGTGTCTTTCCTGTAATCCATATATTCTCTTGTTCTATCATTTTATTTTTATTAGCTCTTTGAAGTCCTCAAGAATTTATAAGAGATTAAATTACTATAAATCACTTTATGATTCAATCGTTACCTCTACATTGTTATATAGAGAACCCTGGATAAATCAGTCTATGGAGGCAGTAGGGGGTTACAATTGATTTCTTTTAGATAACACATATTCTCAATCATTAATTGAGCACAATTAAAACACCAAATTGCTTGGTAAAAATTAATCAATCTTCATATGTTATTGCATCAATGTATATACCATTTCTATAGATGCACATCAAGCTTCAGTCTTTCCTTCAGTTTTTCTATACCAGTTTTTTTTTTTCTTATTGCCATATTCATCTGTGCATAAAGACTTGAGATTAGTAATTTTACCTGCATCTTCCATCTCTTTGATGGAATCTCATCAGGCTGTTCTAATTTCTATTGAAGTGCAGTGTTCATACACTTCAGCACTAAATTCTAGAGACAACAAAGTGCCTAAATACTCCAAATTATCTCAGTTATAACTTATTTGAGATTGTCATTTCATGATTGGTTTCTTTTCGTTACTTTTATTCTTTCAAATCTTTCCATTTTTTCCTGAGTCTCTCCTGTACATGTAATACCCTATTCACGTTATTTGTAAACTATGCTCATAAAGATATGTTTCTGGAGGGAGACTCATAGAGCATAAGGACTTTTGTAACCAAAGTCAGTTTTCTGAGTGAAATTCACAGGTACATCTTTTCAAGTGATTTCAGAAAAGACAATAAACCTTGTCAATACAGTGCAATTGATTCCAGTTGCTTGTTATTATTTTATAAGAATGGCCCATCTCCAAAGAAATTATTAAATCGACCATGAAGAAACCCACACTGCCATTAATATTGGCATTAGTATAGCAGAAAATAATATAGTCTAATCATGTTCAGTTGTATAGACACAGCCTTAGACAAGACACAAACATTTTCAGTAAATTGTATGGTGAGTAATTTCCTTTGAATCCTCTATGAAGACAAAAGATTTATTACAAATAGAGTTCCCATTATGAGTCATGTTCTTTACCAGTTCTCAATACAATCTTTGCTAGGTCTGAAGTATTCATGAGTCAAATATACTCCCTTATTGGTTGCAGCATGCTGTCCTGGTGGCTCAGACAGTAAAGAATCTGCCTGCAATGCAGGAGACCTGGGTTCAATCCCTGGGTCAAGAATATCCCCTAGAGAAGAAAATGGCAACCCACTCCAGTATTCTTGCCTGGAAAATTCCATAGATAGCGTTCATGTGGTCACAAAGAGTCAGACACAACTGAGCAACTAACACTGACTAACCACACCTGCTTGCACTCTTGTCATCAGAATCTAGGTGGGATCATGTAGAAAACTGGGTAACCTATTTTTGGACTTTCAGCTTAAGTACTTTAGTAGCAGCCAGTCTGAGAAAATGATTTTATCTATCATTTTCATAGGTTCAATGCTTAGCCTTCAAGGTGAAGATAATTGCCAATCAAGGAAAATACACACATCCATTAGAAGTACAGATATAAAAGAAGAGAGAAGATGCCCACCCAAAGAGCAGCCTGGGAAGTAGGCGGGAAAAAAGAAAAAAGGAATATAGCCAAATAGATTTAAGGCACTAGATCTGACAGACAGAGTGCCTGATGAACTATGGACGGAGTTTGAGCAAGCTCCAGGAGATGGTGAAGGACAGGGAGGCCTGGCATGCTGCAGTCCATGGGGTCACAAAGAGTCAGACATGACTGGTGACTAAACAACAAAAGGCTTCTGCTCATAGTAGCTTATCACTAAAACAAAACAAAACAAAAAAAGTAGTGATTTAATTTAAATTTTTTTCCTCATTAATCACAAATATTAGAGTCTTGGGGGAAAATGACATGCAATTTTGATAGTTTGATAATCTTTGAAAAAGATAATCCATTTTCTCTAATAAAATAAAAGCATTTGAGTGATTTTACAATGTTTTGCATAAAGATAAAAACAAAAGAGGAATGAGAAAGAGCTGTGTAAACTGCAAAATCAGTGCACACTTATTTTATTAGTTACACTATGTAAGTTGAATATTTTATTCACTTGCTATCTAGGATCTCAGATAGCTAATAACTCTCAAATAATAAAACAATGTCCTAAATACTCTAGACATACTACATACTTTCTGGTTGGAAGTACTTTCTTGAAAAAAAGTTACTCTCTTTTAAAAATAAACTGTCAACTTTTAAATTTAAAAGCAATGTACATTCTACCCTTTAAAAATTGCTATAGTTGGCACTCCTGATAGGTTAGATTAGATACACGGTGAAAGATAGATATGTGACATGAATTCATATTGGTGTACACATGCATGTTCACATTCTCTGCCAAAATAAATAATTTCAAAAATGTGAAAAATAAACTGAAGATAATTGAAAAGAGAATTTTTCTTTCCTTACCAAAAATACCACGGATCTAGCATCAAAAGAGGTATTTGTTTGCTTGAATCTCTAAAAGTTAGATAATACCAGAGCTTTGTTTTTCCAGAAATCTTACTTCCTCCTAATATTCCAGTAACTTGGTCATTTCCTATACTTTTAGAGAATCTATGCTTTTCACAAGCCTTGTTGAAACTGTGCTGGTGGTGTAAGCGAAGTGATTGACATAACTTGAGAAATAATGCACAAAAATTACCAGTGTGAGGTCAGCCATGCCCTCCTACAGAAGCAAGCAGTACACAAAAGTTAAAATGTTAGTTGCTTAGTTGTGTCTGACTCTTTGTTACCCCATGAACTCTAACCCACCAGGCTCCTCTGTCCATGAATTCTCCAGGTAAGAATACTGGAGTGGGTAGTTATTCCTATCTCCATGAGATCTTCCAGACCCAAGGATCAAACCTGGGTCTCCTGCATAGCAGGCAGATTCTTTAATGACTGAGCCCCCAGGGAAGCCTTAAACAGAACGCGGCTAGCTCTAATAGCAAAGAGGGAAATAGAGAATATACATTTGGGCATAAAGCAAATGATGGTAGCAATCACTCTCTCAAAGATGAAAGGGATTTTAAAAAGCAGTGCCATTTCTCAAAAATACCCATCAAAATCATGAATACCAAGAAATCCCAAAGAAATTAAGAAAATCCAAATATCTCCCAAAGAGGCACATCATTTTAGTGATAGGAAAACATTTATACTTCATTACTCTTTTAAAGAATCCTGCTAGCAAAAGACATCAATATTTGTTTGAAAATAGGATGAAAGCCATATTTGGCAGGAGTACATTTGAAATGTTTCCAAAATGTATTTTTGTTCTCAATGGAACAACAAAACTTGGTTTTTCTCCAGTTTTGGAAAGGCATACACATATTCATATACGTACATGTTTGTGTCAAAGCAAATGAAAGGTGTGACTTTAACAAATACACCTCCCTCCTGTCTCACTCAAGTCATTCTTTTTCCTGACCAACATGTGTAAACAGTCAGTAAACTTACACAGTTATGATGGCTGTATTGATGCTTTGAAAGACTATTTGTGTGTGTGTGTGTGTATGAGAGAGAGAGAGAGAGAGAAACTTTGTCAGGTATCTTTGGAAAATGTGATTATATACATTATATGAATCTATAAAAATATATAGTTTATAAATATTATCATGTTATATCAATTGCCTGCAACTTGCTTGCTTATGCTCAGTAATGTGTCTTTGGGAACTTTCCATTTTGGGTACACATAACCATTCCTTTTTACTATGCAGAAGGTCCATTACATAACACTAGCTGATATTTACTGAACACTTAGTAAATGCAAGACACTTGATGGTTTACTTGCATTATTTCCTTTCATTTTCACAAATGAGTAGATTCTCTTAACGTCTCCATTTTACAGATGAGAAAATAAAGTCACAGAGAGGTTTAGCTATTTTTCCAAGTTCACACTGCTGGGAAACAGCAGAGCTGGGTTTTTAGTCCAAGAGGGCTGATTCTTCTCTCAGTATTTCACAACATTCTTCATAAATGCCTAAGAATTTTTTAAAATATACCATCATTAGAGGACAATCAGCTAATTACAAAACTTTAAGAAAAACAAAACTCACTGCTACAGTAAACTTCTTTGTCTTAACTCCTTTATATATGTAAATGAGCAACCCCTAATGTATACACTTACAACTGCAATTCCTAGTAGAAGGTTAATTGTATAAGTCATCTTTCAGTCGGAGAAGGCAATGGCACCCCACTCCAGTGTTCTTGCCTGGAGAATCCCAGGGACGGGGAGCCTGGTGGGCTGCCATCTATGGGGTCGCACAGAGTCGGACACGACTGAAGTGACTTAGCAGCAGCAGCAGCATCTTTTGGTAGTTTAAACTAGAGCCTAGAGGTTAAGACCCCTCAGCTGTGAATCAGACAAACCTAGATTTGAATCTGTTTTTCTACTTAGGGGCTTTGGGGAAAGGTCTCTCTGAACATGTTTACTCATATGTGAAATGAGTATACTGACAGTATCTCTCTCAAAATTTTGCTAGAGGTTAAATGAGTTAATGGACAAAAAGAGTTTAATCTAGTGCCTAGTACATAGTATTCATGATCATTATCAACTTCAGTAAGAAATCTTTTCTGAACCCCACATCTATTCCCATTTCACCTGCAGTAGCTTATAACCCATACAGAATTTCTCCCCATTATATTTTAAGCAATCACTTCTTATATCTCTCTTTCTCTTTGGATTTTAAGCTTCTTGATAGAAAGCACTATTGTTGTTTTTCAATTGCTAAGTTGAGTCCAACTCTTTACGATCCCATAGACTGCAGCATGCCAGGCTTCCCTGACCTTCACTGTCTCCCAGATTTGGCTCAGATTCATGTCCATTCAGTCAGGGATGCTGTCTAACGATGTCATCCTCCACCACCCCTTCTCCTTTTGCCTTCAATCTTTCCCAACATTAGGGTCTTTTCCAGTGAGTCAGTTCTTCACATCAGGTGACCAAAGCATTGGAGTTTCAGCTTCAGCATCAGTCCTTTCAGTGAATATTCAGGCTTGTTTTCCCTTAGGATTGATTGGTTTGAACTCCTTGCTGGCCAAGGGACTCTTAAGAGTCTTCTTCAGCAGAACTATTTGAAAGCATCAATTCTTCAGGACTCAGCCTTCTTTATGGTCCAACTTTCACATCTATACATGACTACTGGGGTCTTTGTTGGCAAAGTGATGTCTCTGCTTTCTGTATCAGAAGTATCTGGCAGGTACCTAGCATTATCCATGTTTTCTGAATGAACATGCAGAAAATAGATTCCTAAATGCTGAATGGACATGCAGAAAATAGATTCCTAAATGCTTTCTAATTCTTCCCCATCTTTTTGGCTGTCAACCTAAAATTTCTTAATATTACTGAGTTCTCTACATTCCTTCCATCAAACATACCTAATTTTCCTTTATTGTATTAATTTATATGGCAATGTAATTTGATAAAAAGCTGAAGAAAATGTATTTAACAGGCTGAGGTCTCTCTGAAATATATAATTGGGCCAAAACCAAAAGAAACAACAAAACTGACGTGGTCTTCTGATCTGACCAAGATGACAACCATTCAGGTTCCTGCAGGCCGCAGAGTAAAAATGCGGCTCCAGCTCTCATAGTTTTGCACATTGACAGAAGTAAGTGAAGGGTGAGCAATTTCCATTTCATTCTGTGTTGAACAGACAAAGCATGAAGTCGTTACATTTTGTTCTATTGTTTGCCTGGAGAATTCGTTTTTCTGCTCTAATAATGCATTGGGACAGTTTGATGTTGGATGGGGTTTCAGAACTCTTAATCAGCTTGCCATGATAATGAGGGTAAACTGAGCATGTGTAGACATAACAGAGAAATGTCACTTAACAGTGAACCTGCTAATAGCACTTATCATATGCTTTCAAATTCTGTTTCATTACTTCTGTAACTTTTTCCATCCTCTTTTCCTGTTCTCTACCTTTTTTATTTGTCCTTCATTCATTTGATTCTACTTTTATGTGTTCATAACTGACTCCAATGCCTGTATTTAGAAATTCTGCTTTCATTTGAATAGGAATTAGGTATTCATTCTTAGTAAGGTCAAAGGAAGGAATATCTACAGCTGAATTTGTGTACTTGCCAAAGTAAAAAAGTGAAATGAAATGTAGGGAAAGTATCCAAAATGAGAATGAAAAGAAATACACCAGTGCAGGGAATTGGAAGTGGCCTGGGTTTTATCTGTCAGATTTGTGTAATTTCTCCCTATTACCACTGTTTTCATCAGCCTGCAACATATATATATATTTATATATGTTGCATAATTTGTTATCAGAAAACTGTAAGAGAATTTAAAGTATGCAGTAGAGAGTTAGGGGCTAAGTTCAGTTCTGACATTCATTTTCTGTCCTGGGCAGTCAAGGGTTCAGATCACAGAACCTGGAGAGACCATTTATCCAGAGTGTGATCATGGGGCATGGAGAGACAAAGCATAAAGGATAAAGGAGCAGAGTTCTGTCCCTGACCAGATGCAAACTTGGAAAGAAGCTCTGACAGTTTCTGCCAAAAGAGCAATACTGTAAGGAACAGGCGTATTTCCAAATGGCCGAGCAGCCAGCCCTGATCCGACTGCCACGTACCCACACCGCCCGTTAGAGCATGGTGCCTAGCGGCCTTGATCCTGCGCCCACTGTGATGTGCTGCATCTCTGCTTCCAAAGAGCAGCATGATTAGTTCAGACTCCTCTCCTACTAACCACTACCCTAATGAATTGTTCCTTTAACTGCCATGTAAGTTTGTGAAAGAAATAACCGGCTTACTATAGAAAAGAGAAATATTAAAATTCCATCTTCAGGGTCATGGAAAAACCTCCCATGTCATAATCAAAGTTCCAAAACAAAAGCATAATTAGTTGAAGTGTTAGTGGAGAACATGTGTGTGTATAATAAAGTTCATACATTAAGTCTAGTGTCTTAGTACTGCACAATTGGTAAAACTCTCAGCTGTAGGAAATGACTCTATCTTGGTTGAATCAAGATGCTCTTCTCACAAAAGCTTCCCAGATTTTGTGCTTCACTGTATAGTCACTACCTATGACCAACACCAATCCATAACACACTTGACATTTCTTATATTTGTGCTGATAAATATTTTCATAAATGTCTTAGTATATCATATAGCCACTGTTCACTTTTGCAAACCTCAGGCAGAATCTCCATTCATTAAACCTCTGTGGTTCTAAGCACAGTTACTCCCAATTTGACACACTCACAGCCAAAATGCATTGCGGTTCATTAATTTGCAATTGGTGTTGGGTAAATGCTCTCAGTAACTTATTATCTGGACAGCAGTGCTTTCTGAGTTGCATTCCAACGACCCCAAAGTATTTGATTATACTTAGTTCTTGGATAGTCCTCTAAAATAGCTTCCCAAATTAGCACTAAGATGTTATGTACACATCGCTGGGTCAATGAGGTATGGTTTGCTAAAGCATTTATTCAGTCACGTATTTAAAAATCAGTTACCGAACACACGCTTGTGGTGAGGCACTGGAAAAGACCTGGGGCTACGAAGATATAGCTTATTCACATTTCAATCTGATAGAGAGAGAGATAAATACGTAAATTAATGTGCATAACATATGATAGATACTGTAAAAAGGGATATAGCAGGAGAAAAGGGAAGTGGTCAGATCTACTTGGGAATAGGGAATGGTCATTCTACAGCCCAAGACTTCCTGGTGCACCACTAAAAGAATATCAGATGCAGCTAAAATACATGCCATTAAACTAAAACTCTGAATATATTGAATAATGGGCAAAACGGGATATTCATTGAGCTCTCCAGAACTTTACCGTTCTTTCTGGTAAATAAATAGAAATAAAAAGTGAATTTATAGCTCGCAAAATGTATCAATCAAGAAAATAAGGAAAAATATCTGTTTCCTAGTGTCTCTTCTAGAAATTTGCAGTCTTCTCACATTGGGTTGTGTTTTAGCTCCTGTTAGACTATAGTAAAATCAATATATTCAGTGAATAGTAGATGGCTATACTCACTTCATAAGAAAATCAATGAAATGTATACATTTCGTATATTTTACCCATGGAATTATATTTAGGGGATTAATTTTTGTGTATGCTGTTCTCCTTTGAAGTTATTCTTTTAAAAGGCATATTTTCAAATTGGGTAATCAATATAAAATTTTAAAAATGTACATTAAATATTCTCTGTGAAATGCATCTTGGTACTACAGTCCCTCATCTTTAATCCTTCAAACAAGTTCAAAATAAAATTGTAGCACTATAGCATTAATTGCAAATATTTTCTATAAAAAAGCTTTTGATGATTTTCATGGTTTCAGATATGTAAGTTCCATTTGTGGTATCTTTTTTTGTTTTCAAAGTAATCATCAATAGAAGTAACTCATTCTTAGTTTGTCAAACATGCAAAGACTAGTAATAGAACATTTGTTAACTGATTCATAGGATTCTCCAGGTAAGACTGATGTGATTACTTGTATAAAATCTCTTTAAAAAGCATGAAATTCTCTTTCATACACTCATCTTCCTGAAGTCTATGGCAATTGATCAGTTGGAATAGTTCATATTCTCCTTCCTCTAAAAAATAAAATCAATAAATATTAGGTAGAATTTAAGATAGAACTTGTCTTTATTACAGACATTTTATAATCCAGTCTTAAGAATAAGGGTTTTGATCTATAGATGAGAATACCTAATGCATGGTCACTTGTTTAATAAGAGAAGGAACATAAGAATTATTTGACCTATATTGTCAAATGAAGTTTATGAAACCATTAAATAATGCCTGAATTTTCATAGAAAAAAAAGAAAGGCATTTGAAAGAATATATAATCCCTCCTCACGCTTTCCATAGGACAACTACTATTCTTTTACCTACCAGAAAAAAAGCATGAACAAAAAGCACCAATGAACTTTGGTGTTTTCTTTCAAAGAAAGAAAATTTAGATTACTATTACTTTCATAGCAGTGAAAACTATGATGATGTAACAGTAAAAGGTAGTGAGCAAAAAACAACACATAAATACTCAAATTTTTGCAGATCTCTTTTATCCAGTAAATAAGTTAAAAACTAAATTATTCTCATAGAAATAATAGCTACAGATACTGTATAAAGTTACAACACCCATCAAAAAGAAATGTTACTAACAACATACATGTTGTCATGTTGTGTTGTGTATGTTGCGTATGTTTTGTATACTTCTCAAGCTTAGAAAATGGTATCAAGACTGTGGGGAGAACAGGGTTGACACTGGGAGTGATCAAATTAAACAAAGCAAAACAAATAAGTAAACCTTGTTATTCACAAAGGCAGTGGGAGCAACAGGGATTGGACTAGAGGCAGCAAAAATATGCTTTTTAAGCTCACTTCCTACTTCCCCACGGGAAGTATGCTGATTCTTGGTTCAATTGGTTCCCACAAGAACCTGAAGAAGCCCTGATGACTTCTTTACTTTCCAGGAACTATTATAATAATATTTTTTAATCGTTACAAAGCTTCCACCAAGATGCTCAGGGTACTATATTAACAATTAAAACATCATCATCGTAAACAATAATAATTAAGAACACATAAGGAGCACAGCACAGACCAGCCACAGAACACTCAGCACAGTTCTTGCTGAAGAGAGAAGGGTCTTTTTGCAGTGCTCCTTGTAATGCGATATTGCATGGCCATTTTCTGAAGTTCAAAACCAGAAGCAGTTCTAAAAGGATCATCAATTTACCAACTACAAAATGCCTACAGATTGATGTAGGGAACATTGCTCTCAAACATGGGAGAGTCATCTAGTATTCATTGTCTCCTTTCAAATCAGAACTTTCAAAAAAATAATGTAATGCCAATTAAAATAATGAAAGAACCTGCCGACAGTTTCTGACTGAATAGACAATGTTGTCGGGATTTTAATAATTCTGTCTCCTATTTTATGTTCCTCTGGTTGTGATGATTAGCAAGCTGCTTAACCCATTTATGGTTTTATTTCAGCATCTGGGAACAAGGAGTAGAATGGTGTCTGGCATTAGAGAAATTGCTTTAAGTTGTAGAAACTAAAGATTCTATTTATCCACCAAGTAATTCACATATCCCTCTCCACAAATCTGATGTTTAACCAGGGAATGCCAACTCTCTGATTTGAAATATATATATATGTATTTTTTAATTTATTTAAAAAAGATAATATCAGTGACATTTTCTTTAAGGAAATGCCAAATATCTATATATTTTTTAATATAATAAAATTTCTATTGAAGTCTTTTGCTCACATTATAAAGTGAGTAAAATACATGTTTAGCTTGATAAAGGGTTATAAAGTGAGCATACCCATGTAACCCAGCACTCACGAATAAATGAAACATTTCCAGCATCACAGAAATCTCCTGTCTGTCTGCTCAAGCTACCAACATTACTTCTGAAAAGTAATTAGGAGGCTACCTTCTACAGCCATCTCTCTGCACTACCTGCTTTTGATCTGTTTGGAAACAGACCTCTACTGTGCCTAGTCTTTTATGACTCTTCTTTGGCTCCATTATTTTTGTGAAATTCATCCATGATGCTGTGCACAGCTCACTGCCTCCACTGGCATTACTGTTTGCCATCACTTTGTGTGAATATGCCACCACTGATTTGGTCACACCAGAATTTAGGCTGCTCTTAAAAACATTCTTGTATATATCATCAAGTGCATGCAGGTTTTCATTTCTGCTATGTATACACCTAAGGTAGAATTGCTGGGTCACAGAATTTGTGCACCCAAATATTCTGCTTTAGTAGACATTTCTATTCAGTTTTCCCAAGTGCCTGCCTTGTTTTAGATAACCACCACCTGAATGGAAGAGTTCTAGTTGCTCAAAATCCTCATCAATAATCTTCTTTTTCAGCTTCTAAAATTTTTAGCTTCATTTTAAGTTAATTCATCCAGTTTCACTTTTCATATCACCTCACTAGAGTTTTAATTTGAATTTCTGATGACAACTGATATTGAGCAATTTAGTATGTACTTATTGGACATCTGAATATCTTCTTTTTGCAAAATACTTTGTCAATAATTTTCTCATTACTTTTAAACTGACTTATCTGCATTTTGCTTAATGATTTTAAGAAACTCTTTGCATATTCCTGATATGAGTCCTTTTTTAGTATTATCAACATATTACTCCACTCTGGTTTGTCTTTTCTCTTTCTTACCAGTAACTTTTAATGAACATAAGCAATCAATTTTAATAATGTCCACTCTAGGAGTCTTACTTATATAGCAAAGGGTTCTGCTAGTCAACTCAAAAAGTATTTACCAACTCCCAAATTATAGATATTCTCCTTTGTTAACTTTCAGAAGACATACGGTTTTACCTTTCCATTTATATGTATAGTTGATAGAGACATGATTTCTTTTTTAATCATTTGAAGCCTCAATATAAATTTTTATTTCCCATATGATGCCCAGTTGACCAAGAACCATTTACTGAAAAGAACACTGCACCAAGGGGGAATTTTATTTTAATTCAAGTAAACTGTAATGAGGCCTTTTCCCTTGCTTTATTTATCCATTCTTACTTCATTAAATTCTGAATAAATTAGTGGAGTTTTATAAGTCTAGATATTTAGCAATGTCAGATTGCCTACTTTATTATTTTTCACAACTGTCATTTATGTGCTTAGTCTTTTGGTTTTCCATGCATAATTTAGAGTCAGCTTGTCAGTTTCCACCAAAAATTGAGATTTTGATTGGAATTCCATTAAATGTATAGATCAATTAGAGTATACTTGACATTATTACAGTATTGAATCTTGCAAACCATGGATATAGTACCTGTCTCAATTTATTAAGTCTTCTCTAATTTCTCTCATATCTAGTAGTTTTTTTGTAGAGAGTTTGCATGCACGCTAAATTGCTTCAGTTGTATCAGACTCTGTTCAACCCTTCGGACTGTGGCTCAACAGGTTCCTCTGTTCATGGGATTCTCCAGGCAGGAATACTGGAATGAGTTGCCATGCCCTCCCATAGGGGATCTTCCCGCCCCATGGATCAAACCTGATTCCCCCATGTCTCCTGCATTGGAGGTGGGTTCTTTGCCACTAGCACTACCTGGGTCTTATGTCAAATTTATTTCTGGGTATTTGATGTATTTTAAAGGTATTTTATTTATTTAACATATATGCAGAGTACATCATGTGAAATGCTGGGCTGGATGAAGCACAAGCTGGAATCAAGATTGCCAAAAGAAATATCAATAACCTCAGATATGCAGATGACACCACCCTTATGGCAGAAAGCAAAGAAGAACTAAAGAACTTCTAGATGAAAGTGAAAGAGGAGAGTGAAAAAGTTGGCTTAAAACTTAACATTCAGAAAACTAAGATCATGGCATCCGGTCCCGTCACTTCATGGCAAATACATGGGGAAACGAAGGAAACAGTGACAGACTTTAATATCTTGGGTTCCAAAATCACTGCAGATGATGACCACAGCCCTGAAATTAAAAGAAGCTTTCTCCTTAGAAGAAAAGCTATGAGAAACCTAGACAGCATATTAAAAAACAGAGATATTACTTTGCCAACAAAGATCCATCTAGTCAAAGCTATGGTTTTTCCAGTAGTCATGTATGAATGTGAGAGTTGGACTATAAAGAAATCTGAGTGCTGAAGAATTAATGCTTTTGAACTGTGGTGTTGAAGAAGACTCTTGAGAATCCCTTGGACTGCAAGGAGATCCAACCAGTCAATTCTGAAGGAAATCAGTCCTGAATATTCATTGGAAGGACTGATTTTGAAGCTTAAACTTCAGTACTTGGACCACCTGATGCAAAGAACTGACTCACTAAAAAAAAAAACCTGATGCTGGGAAAGAGTGAAGGTAGGAGGAAAAGGGGATGACAGAGGATGAGATGGTTGGATGGCATCCCTGACTCAATGGAGTTTGAGTAAGCTCTGGGAGTTGGTGATGGACAGGGAAGCCTGGTGTGCTGCAGTCCATGGGGTCGCAAAGAGTCAGACACGACTGAGTGACTGAACTGAACTGAAAGGTATTTTAAAAGTTACAAGTATACAACTAAAATTTTCCAAATTTTCTTATCTTTAGAAATAAATTTAATGTTTATGTTAATACTGTATACAGAAACATTGCTGAATTTACCAATTATTTTTACTCATTTTTCTAAATTATATCATATGCAAACAATGATAATTCTTTTCTTCTCTTCCAATTTTTTTGCCGTTTATTTATTAACCCCATTGCACTGGCAAAGATCTCCAGAAAAAATGATGATTGGGGGGTGATAGTGACATTCTTATATCATTTGTCTCAAAGGGCAGCATTTGATACTTAAACCATTAAACAGAAAGTTTCCTAGAGGTTTTGTTGATATATTTTATCAAGTTGAGGAAGTTCCCTTCAATTTCCAGCTGCTAAGAGTTGTTATTGTCAAAAGTTGTTGTACTTTATCAAATACCTTTTCTGCATCTATTTTAATGACCATATATTTTTCTCCTTAATGCTGGTAATATGGATAATTACACTGATTGACTTTTGAATGTTAATCTCATGTTGAATTCCCAGAATGAATATGCCAAATAATTTTCTATGAGATTTTCAAATAAGAGAAAAAATGTCTCATTACAAAATTAATTTGACCTTTAAAAATCTATCTTTTCAACAATTTCTGACACCTTTTTATAAGGCATTCAAAGTTACCTGCTGGAGTTAACTTTCATTGATACTCAAGTATGCTTTTGTTGGCAACCCACTTCAGTATTCTTGCCTGGAGAATCCCATGGAGTGAGGAGCCTGGAGGATTACAGTTCATAGGGTTGCAAAGAGTCAGACACAACTGAAGTGACTTAGCACACACGTGCTTTTGTAGGGCTTCCCAGGTAGTGCTAGTGATAAAGAACCCTCCTTTCAAAGCAGGAGACTTAAAAGATGCAGATTCAATTACTAAAGATCCCCTGAAGGAATGCATGGCAACCCACTCCAGTACTCTTGCCTGGAGAATCCCATGGGCAGAGGAGCCTGGTGGGCTACAGCCCATAGGGTCCCAAAGAGCTGGACATGACAGAAGTGACTGAGCAGAGCATGCATGCATACTTTTGTAATGATCTGAATAATCCACATTGTTTGTCCATTTCAGCTTCTATAACCTAGAAACCAGTTTATAAATATCTTAACAGAGGAATAAATATTAACTATTGTATATTTACTTGATCATAGGAAAATGGGTTACTCTTAAAACCAATGAGTTTAAAAAAACACATTGCTCTAATAACTGGCTTTAAATTAGACACATGGCTTTTGTAATAATCAATTCTGATGTCCATTTTAAAACACTGATGAAGGCCTTTAGAAAACAAGTCAAATTCGTTTGAGCTTTCTCAGATTTCAGACTAGCAACTATAACTCAGCAGCTTCTTCCAACCTGTCTTACACTTCTAGATGGTAAATTTCATGCAAACAAGAAGACATCATCTATGAAAAGTCCATATAAAATTTTAAAACTTACACAAATGTGTATCAGTCTAATCCCTTTAAAAACATGTATTTCCTTCTATTTACCTTCAACACTTAGAAATGAAAATGCTAGGTACTAAGTGCCATAGTACAGAAATATTTGAGAAAAAATGGTTAAATTATATAAAAGGAGCAATAACTAATTAAATGAAGTGACCGAAAGAATATAAAAGCAAGCCATTCAGAATTTAGAATTGCCCCACACTTTAGGGGAGGCAATTAATAGCCAGTATTTGGGACTCCCAATAGTGTTTCAAGTTCAAGTAGAAAAACATGGAAACTAAGCCAAGATATAACTCTGAGAAGCAGCTGCAGCCCATTTTAGAAGTACACACAGGTAGGAATTCCATCAATGTGGCCAAATTTAGCATAAAACAATAACACTTGGAAAAAAATCTAACAGTCGGGTTTGGAATCTCATCTTCACTAAGAAGATAGGTTTGCTGTAATAAGTTCATATAATTAGCTCAGCTAAAACTCTTTTTTATCTCTCTGTAGTAAAATATGTATTTTGCTCTGTCTTCAGTCATGGAAGTCTACTAGCATAAACCATTTTATCTAATTTATGAGAATGTTTAATCCAATAGAATTTTAAATTATTATTGTGCCATTCATACAATGTCTGAGGATCATCTAAAATTTTGAATTCCTACCAAGTATCACTGTGACTGACATTTCCTATACAGGCAATCACCAACTCTCGACAAACCTAGACAGTAAAAAGCAGAGACACCACTTTGCTGACAAAGGTCCTTATAGTCAAAGCTAGGGTTTTACCAGTCGTCATGTACAGATGTGAGGGTTGGACCATAAAGAAGGCTGAACCTGAAAGAATTGATGATTTTGAATTGTGGAAGACTCTTGAGAGTCCCTTGGACATCAAAGAGATCAAACCAGTCAATCCTAAAGGAAATCAACCCTGAATACTCATTGGAAGGACGTATGTTGAAGCCAAAGCTCCAGTACTTTGGCCACCTGATGCAAAGCACTGACTCATTGGAGAAAACCCTGATGCCTGGAAAGATTTAGGGCAAGAGGAGAAGGGAGAGACAGAGTATGAGATGGGTGGATGGCGTTATCGTCTCAATGGACATGAGTTTGAGCAAACTCTGAGAGACAGCGAAGGACAGCTTGGTGTGCTCACGCAGTCCATGGGGTTGCAGAGTCGGACGCAACTGAGAAACCGAACAACATCGTGATAAACAAATGTTTGATTAAAGAATGAAATAATTCAGTTTTCATATTTTATCTTTCAAAAGTCTTGTGAATATTCCATGGATCAAATTCATTAGTTTATATGAGCGGGAAAAAAATCTCATGTCTTTACTAGTACCTCTCACAGTTTACTATTAACTTTCAGGCAATCTTTGAGTTTGGTTTCCATGTTTGAAACTATGTTACTTTAAGAATGAAAGTAAAGCTTTCCACATACTCTAAAGATAAAACATTACTAAGATACAAAAATTAGAATCTTTTCCAAGAAAGAAACCACATATTTGGGGGGTTATTACTTTACTCCTCTTGGCCTTACTAATTTTCCATTCAAATTTGATTTTTTTGTTTTTTGTGGTACTTCTTATTCTACCCATGCAATTTCTAGTGGGACATTTTAAGAAAAGGATTTTTTCCAAAAGTTGAAGAGGCTTACTTTTTATAAATACACTTCCTGTAATAGCTTTATATTGTACTTTCAGAAATATCTTGATAAATAAAAATGATTAATTTCATGGTTTTATTTAATGATTAATCATGGGCATCCTTTAACTATACTCATGTTATATTCATTGATATCAAATTGCTTTCCTCAGACTGTATAAAGCAAAAATGGCCAGAGTTCAAGCACTTTATATAAAATTTAAAGGAATATGACATCACCTCAAAAGAGCAAAAATGGTTTGCATCCAACAGCACAGGATTGCCACCGCCATCTTCACCCTTCTGTTTGACTCCCCTGTCAACCTCTCAGACATTTCAGCATTTTTGGTTTATTTAATTATTAATTTAAACAATGAAAGGGGGAGGAAACTTTAGTCACTTCTACTAGAAAAGCATAACAGTCTTCTAGGACAGATTTTATTGTTCTTCACACAATTCTATTGACTTGGTTAACAGCCTTGGACTATGGAGTGAGAATGCAGAATCTTGCTGGGAATTCTAAATTCTCTCAAGAGCAAAGGGAAAAGTTTATATGTAAAATTATTTATTAACTGCATGGAATCATCTAAAAATCACCATGTCACATTCATAATTCAGTTCAGAAATTTATAGTTAGAGATAGGGAGCACTAACACTGGAGATTCACACAAAGCACTTCATTGGGTGTTCACTGTTTGTACACAAAAATGACCGGGTACTTCTAGAAGAGAAAAAATTTTGCTACTTTCCACCCTGAAAGGATAAATATTCTTAATCATATCTAGCACTACATTTGAATGAAATGCATCATGTTATTACATTTGAAACTTGTTTTTACAGTGTTTTCTTGATGACATTTTCAGTCTCACTGTTTTTCTAGAAAGTTAGAAATCTAGAAACAAATATGAAGAATCATGAACTTAAATATTGATATCTATATGTTTAATCCTACTCTGATAAATATTAATATATAAAAATATATTCCAAAATAGATTGGCACTTTTTTTTAATGAAACAAATTATCCTCAAAAAATTTAGAAGTGGTTAACAAACCTCATTTCACAATATCCAGAAATAATCACACTCACACATACGCCTAAATATATAATGACATTGTATTATCATTATATATATATATAGGCTTCCCTCGTAGCTCAGTCAGTAAAGAATCTGCCTGCAATGCAGGAGACCTGGTTCAAACCCTGGGTGGGGAAGATCCCCTGGAGAAGGAAATGGCAAACCATTCCAGTATTCTTGCCCGGAGAATCTCATGGACAGAGAAGCCTGGCGGGCCAGAGTCCATGGGGTCACAAGAGTCGGACGCGACATAATGACTAAACCATTATCATTGTATTATCAGTATTTTCACCTTAATGCAATGATTTTCTTACTAGAAAACTTTATATTTTCTAAAAAGAAAATGTTTCCTGCTTTGCAATATACATCCTTTGAACAAGTTCAATATTCATTCAAGGTGAATCTATTGAATACATACATGTCCCTTTGATTTACTTATTACTCTCAATTTCAGTTAAACACTCTCTTTCTTATGCTCCTGTATCCTTTTAACATAGTTCACATAGTTTCACATAATTACAGGTTGTTACAGGCTGTAACTCTTCCCTTTTATTTACCTGGCACCTAGTAGGTGTTCAATACATTTTATAAAAATGTTTAATTACTCCATTTCAGAGATTCAGAATATTAAATTTCTAATATTTCTAATGTCTAAATCTGTTAGTTATCCATCCATTCTTTTAAATTCATCTGTCATTATCCCATACTTAGAAATCCCTCAACTTACAGTTTTGCCCATGTTTGAATAATGTCATCAGAATAACGATTATGAATCAATACTGTCATCAAACCATGCTTCTTCACTAAAAACCATTAAAACAACCTATTAACTACAGAATAAATTAATTCATTCAGTCAAAAAAATATTTATTATTTTTTATGTGTCAAATACTATTCAATCCTCATGAACTGAAATTCAAGTCCCTCCAAATTTGGCTGTAATCCGTGTTCAACAATGTCTTCAAACACTGATCCTCTGGGATCTTACACTCTAGCTAAATTTTTCTGCTCTTCTTGTCTCTCTGACACATGTCTTGTGCCTTCTCACTTTGCAAATTTGCATGTTAAGACTACTCTTTTCTTCATGGTCTAACCAATGTTTTTAGACATGATCAAATTTTTACTATTTTATGAAAACTTTGCAAACCATTCCAGATATGAATAATTTATTCACTATTATATAATTTTAATTGTCCTTTAATTACAGGCTTTCTTCCAAAATATTTAATTTTTTACTATGAAATTCAACATTATATAATGAAAAAGGAAGGTCTTTGCCTATATTTAAGTTCAAATATCCAATAAGCTACATACTAGCCAGGTGATCTTGGTTAAATTAATTTCTGATGGCTTTCCTATCTCCAAAGCAAAATTAGTAATAACTTGGAGAAGGCAATGGCAACCCACTCCAGTACTCTTGCCTGGGAAATCCCATGGACAGAGGGGCCTGGTAGGCTACAGTCCATGGGGTCACGAGGAGTTGGACACGACTGAGCGACTTCACTTTCATGCACTGGAGAAGGAAATGGCAACCCACTCCAGTATTCTTGCCTGGAGAATCCCAGGGACAGAGGAGCCTGGTGGGCTGCCGCCTATGGCGTCGCACAGAGTCGGACACGACTGAGGCGACTTAGCAGCAGCAGCAGTAATAACTACTTTCCTGAGTGAGGCTAAGAATTCAGTGAAATAACGCTGGTACTTATTGACTGTGATTTTCCTACAGTCTTGCATTTTTTAAATATACTTATGTTTATGAATTAATTTGCAAGCCCTTAAAAAGGTTTTATCATATTTTACTATGTATATCATTATAAAGAATAGAATCATAAAACACATTTTAATAATAATGGATTGTTTATGTCATTTTCCTATTAATACACTTATTGGCCAAAAAAAACTATGGATATAAATACATGAGAAAAAGATGATAACCTGTTATTGAATAATTTGTGCTAAATATTATATATATATAAGAATTTGTGTGCATATATGTACATATTTTTATATATGTTTGTTTATAATGTACATGTATATTTGTGTATATAGGTATATATATATAAATACATATACACTCTTAAAAATGTATACACTCTCAAACAAAAATAATTAAGCCAGATAGGAAGATGATTATCTTGGGTTAAAATATTTCTACATAGAACAGTTCTGTTGGATTTGCACTTGAAATTAATAGTGCACTCTCTCAGAGAGCAGTATATCAACATTTTAAAGAAGACTTCAAGCCTTCAGTTTGAAAAGGGCTCCAAATGTGTAGTTTGAACTGATCAGTTTTAATAATATTAAAGGAAAGTCAATAAGTCAGTAAAATATACAAACACTATTTCTGAGATTATAGTAATTAAAAACTTATTTCTCTAAAACTTTGCTTTTAAAGAATTTTTTTTATTTAGAGGAATTGTAAATGTAATCTTACATCACATTTCTGATCAACTTGATTAAAGAACTCTGCCATTTTTCCTTGTTTTATTTCCTATGCTGAATTCCAAGCACACAGTTCTATGACAGTTCCCTTCATTTGTTCTTCCCAGTAGGAAAGCATGACTAATCTCTTAAGGGAATATTCTTGCTATTTATTATTGATTTCATAGCTCAAAAACATAAGTGGGCAGAGAATGGGCTGCATTTCAGATCAGGAAATAACCACTAAGAAGAAGAAACCAGTTGGACACGTGATAAATCCTACTTTCTGTCTGAATTTTATACCTAGTTATAGGTAGTTTACAGAATTAAGCTCCATATGGACCCAATGCTACTAAGGAGACTATGACATAATCTGTATATAGTTATAGATGCTTCTCTCACTCTTTTGGGACACATTTTAGGAGAAACATGTCATAATCAGGGATTTAGAAATAATGAAAGATTTGGCTCTCATCTGTTTTTCATGGATTTACCAGAGCTGAGATAAAGAAAACAAACACACACAAATGTTAGCTGTGATAGCATTGAAGCAAACTAAACAAATGTTCCCTGACCGTGTTTATACACACACAGGCATACACATGCATGTAAACACATAAAACTCTCACACCACCACCACCAGCAGCTCTGTAATTCTCACTATAGAAGCAGTTTCACTGTTCTATACTATTGGAGGGAGAAAAAAAATGATCTGTTATAAAAAGAATTGAATTCTTCAATTGTTTGGATTTTTTTCTGGCTCTGTATTATCTAAATTAAACTAATGCAGACTTCCCAAGTACTGATCTATCAGGAATCTTCCAATTCATAATAATGATTATATGGGGTTATATATTACTATTCTTTAAAATGTATTATAAATCATGTATTGGCCAATGTTCAGCCAGGAAACTGAAACCACTAAGAATTTGAAACTGATAAAATTTAATGCAGGAATTGGTCATACTATATGATAGAAGACCTGAAATGACAAAATAAGGGAAAGGAAGCAATACAAAGATTGCAAAAGCATGAACCCGCTTGTACCCACAGATAATAGAAAGGAGTAGATGATATTATTTGGGCCTGGAGCCCTGGATTACAAGGAGTCTGGCATTAAGGTGGATGTTTCCAAAAGGAGATGGACAGATAGTGGAGATATAGGTATTGCTGGAGAAGCTGCCAGAAGCAGAGAGCAACAGGGAGAAATAATCTAGATTCTCCCTTCTGGGCCTTTCAGTTGCCAACCTGTAATTACCATTGGCTAAACCTAGCCATAAGGCAATTGGCACAAGGGAAGTACCTCCTGCTAGGGAAATCCTCCCATCATTTTCTGAGGAAAAAAAGAATTGATCAGAGAGTAAATAGACCCAGGATCAAAACACACACACACACACACACACACACACACACACACACACACATAAATGCAGCAACATCTTTTTCCCTCCAAGATGGCAGAGTAGAAAGACATGCGCTCATTTTCTCCTGCAAGAATACAAAAATCACAACTAGCTGCTGAACAACCACCAACAGGAGAATGTTGGATCCCACCAAAAAAATCAATACCCCATGTTCAAGGACAAAGTAGAAGCTGAAACAAGAAGGTGGGAGGGGCACAATCAAGTTTAAAATAAAATCTCATACCTGACAGAGATGCTTGGAGGGCACAAACAAAACCTTCTATGCACCAGGACCCATGGAAAGAAGCAGTGATACCCACAATAGATGCAGCAAGACCTGACTGTGAGTGTTTTAGGGTTTCCTGCGGAGGCAAGGGTCAGCAGTGGCCTCCCACGGAACCAGGGGCACATGCAGCAGCAATCCTGGGAGGCATGGCAAGTGACATAAGTCCTCTTGGAGGAGGTTGCAATTAGCCCCACTATAGAGCCACCAGGCAGGCAATCCACAACCTAGAGACCAATTATACTAAAGAAGTTCTCACACTGCTGTGAAAGTTACAGACTCCAAAACTACTTCCTAACCCGGAGATCCCAAAAAGGGACTGGGAATCCCCAGGGAATCTGAATTTTAAGGTAAGTGGGATTTGATTATAGAACTTCCGCAGGACTGGAGAAACGATCTCTTGGAGGGCACAAACAAAACCTTGTGTGCACAAGGATCCAGGATAAAGGAGCAGTGAGCCCACAAGAGAATAAGCCAGATCTGTCTGTGAGTGCCTGGGAGTCTCCAGCAGAGGGGCGGCTCAACAGTGGCCTGCAACAGGGCCAGGGGCACAGGCAGCAGCAGTCCTGGGAGGCACAGCATGCCGGCATAAATCCTTATGGAGAAAGTCAGCATTACCCCAACATAGTTTGGTCTCAGGCAAAACTACAGGGAGAAAGCACAGCCACAGCTATCAACAGAGAATCCGATGAAAGATCTGCTGAGCATGACCCAGCCCACCAGAGCAAGATCTACTTTCCCCATAGCCAGTCCCTCCCATCGGGAAGTTTGCATAAGCCACTGATCCTCATCCATCACAGGGCAGACAGAATGAAAACCACAGTCACAGAAAGCTAACCAAATGATCACATTGAGTTACACAAAGCTGTAATTCAACAATAAGCCATGCCCTCTATGGCCACCTAAGACAGACAGGTCATAGTGGAGAGGTCTGACAAAACATAGTCTACTCCTTGGAAGAAAAGTTATGACCAATCTAGACAGCATATTAAAAAGCAGAGACATTACTTTGCCAACAAAGGTCCATCTAGTCAAAGCTCTGGTTTTTCCAGTAGGCACCTATGGATGTGAGAGTTGGACTATAAAGAAAGTTGAGCACTGAAAAAATTGATGCTTTTGAACTGTCGTGTTGGAGAAGACTCTTGAGAGTCCCTTGGACTGCAAGGAGATCCAACCAGTCTATCCTAAAGGAAATCAATCCTGAATATTCATTGGAAGGACTGATGTTGAAGCTGAAACTCCAATACTTTGGCCACCTGATGCAAAGAACTCACTCATTGGAAAAGACCCTGATTCTGGGAAAGATTGAAGGTGGGAGGAGAAGGGGATGACAGAGGATGAGATGGTTGGATGGCATTACCGACTCAATGGACATGAGTTTGAGTAAACTCCGGGAGTTGGTGATGGACAGGGAGGCCTGGCATGCTGCAGTCCATGGGGTCGCAAAGAGTCAGACATTACTCAGTGACTGAACTGAACTGGAGAAGGGAATGGCAAACCACTTCAGCATTCTTGCCATGAGAACCCCGTGAACAGTATGAAAAGGCAAAAAAATATGACCCTGAAAGATGAATCTACCATGTTGGTAAGCGTTCAATATGCTACTGGAAAGGACTAGAGAAATAGCCCCAGAAAGAATGAAGAGAAGGAGCCAAAGCAGAAATGATGCCCAGTAGTGAATGTGACTAAAAGTTACTTGGATATGGAAGTAAAGCCCGATGCTATGAAGAACAATACTGCGCAGGACCTGGAATGTTGGGTTCGTGAATCAAGATAAATTGGAAGTTGTCAAACAGGAGATGGAAAGAGCGAATATCAACATTTTAGGAATCAGTGAGCTAAAGTGGACAGGAATGGGTAAATTTAATTCAGATGATCATTATATCTACTACTGTGGATAAAAATTCTTTAAAAGAAATAAGTAACCCTCATAGTCAACAAAAGACTCTGAAATGCAGTACTTGGGTGCAATCTCAAAAACTACAGAATGATCTTGTTTCAAAGGCAAAACATTCAATATCACCATAATCCAAGTCCATGCCCCAATCACTAATGGCAAAGAAAGTGAAGTTGAACAGATCTATGAAGACCTAGAAGACTTTCTAGAACAAACACCAAAAGCAGATGTCATAGGGGACTAAAATGCAAAAGTAGGAAGTCAAGAGATACCTGGAGTAACAGGCAAGTTTGACATTGGAGGACAAGATGAAGCAGGGCAAAGGCTAACAGAGTTTTGCCAAGAGAATGCACTAGTCATAGTAAACACCCTCTTCCAACAACACAAGAAACGACTCTTCATGGACATCAACAAATGGTCAATAATGAAATCAGACTGATTATATTCTTTGCACCAAAGATGGAAAAGCTCTACATAGTCACCAAAAAAAAAAAAAAAAAGGAAAAGTAAAAAGACCAGGAGCTAACTGTGGCTCAGATCATGAACTCCTTACTGCAAAATTCAGACGTAAATTGAAGAAAGTAGGGAAAATCACTAGGCCATTCAAGTATGGCCTAAATCAAATCCCTTTTGATAATATAATGGAAGTGACAAATAGATTCAAGGAATTAGATCTGAGAGACGGAAAGCCTGAAGAACTATGGACAGAGGTTCATAACATTGTACAGGAGGTGGTGATCAAAATTATCCCCAAGAAAAAGAAATACAAAGACAAATGAAATAGACAAAAGAAATAGAAAGACAAATGGTTGGCTGAGGAGGCCTTACAAATAGCTGAGAAACAAAGAGAAGTGAAAGGCAAAGGAGAAAAGGAAAGATATATTCATCTGAATGTAGAGTTCCAAAGATTGGCAAGGAGAGATAAGAAGTCTTCCTCTGGGATCAGTGCAAAGAAATAGAATAAAACAATAGAATGGGAAAGACTAGAGATCTCTTCAAGAAGATTAGAGATACTAAGGGAAAATTTCATGCAAAGATGGCACAATAAAGGACAGAAACTGTATGGACCTAACAGAAGCAGGAGATATTAAGAAGAGGTGGCAAGAATACACAGAAGAATTACACAAAAGAGGTCTTAATCACCCAGTTAACCACGATGGTGTGATCACTCACCTAGATCCAGACATCCTGAAATGTGAAGTCAAGTGGGCCATAGGAATCCTTACTACAAATAAAGCTAGTGGAGGTGATAAAATTGCAGCTGAGCTATTTCAAATTCTAAAAGTTGATGCTGTTAAAGTGCTGCACTCAATATGCCAGCCAATCTGGAAAACTCAGCAGTGACCATAGAACTGGAAAAGGTCAGTTTTCATTCCAATTCCAAAGAAAGGCAACACCAAAGTATGTTCAAACTACCATACAATTACACTCATCCCACACACTGGCAAAGTATTGCTCAAAATTCCCCAAACTAGGCTTCAGCAGTATGTGAACCAAGTACTTCTTGATGTACAAGCTGCATTTAGGAAAGGCAGAGGAACCAGAGATCAAATTGCCAACACCCATTGGATCATAGAAAAAGCAATAGAATTCTGGAAAAACATCTACTTCTGCTTCATTAACTACACTAAAGCCTTTGACTGTATGGACCATGAAAAACTAGAAAATTCTTGAGACGTGGGAATACCAGACCACCTTATCTGCCTCCTGAGAAACCGATATGCATGTCAAGAAGCAACAGTTAAAATTGGACATGGAGCCATGGACTGGTATAAAATTGGGAAAGCAGTACATTGAGATTGTATATTATCACCCTGTTTATTTAAATTATATGCAGGGTACATCATACAAAATCCTGGACTGGATGAATCTTAAGCTGGGATCAAGATTGCCAGAAGAAATATCAACATCCTCAGATATGCAGATGAAACCATTCTCATGACAGAAAGTGAAGAGGAACTAGTCCCTTGATGAGAATGAAAGAGGATAGTGAAAAAACTGACTTAAATCTCAACATTTAAAAAACTAAGATCAGGGCATCCAGTCCCATCACTCATGGCCAATAGATGGGGAACCAATGAAAACAGTGAGAGACTTTATTTTCGTGGGCTCCAAAATCACTGCAGATGGTGACTGCAGCCATAAAATTAAAAGATGCTTGCTCCTTGGAAGAAAGGCTATGGGCCAACCTACTCAGCAATTTAAAAAGCAGAGACATCACCTTGTCAACAAAGGTGTATATCATCAAAGCTGTGATTTTTCCAGTAGTCATGTACAAATGTGAAATTCAGGCCTTAAGGAAGGCTGAGCACCAAAGAACTGATTATTTTGAAATGTGATATTATAGATGACTCTTTAGAGTCCCTTGAACAGCAAGGATATCAAACCAGTCAATCCTTAAGGAAATCAGCCCTGAATATACATTTGAAGGACTGATGCTGAAGCTGAATGAAGCTGCAATATTTTGGTCACCTGATGCAAAGAACCAACTAATTGGAAAGGACCCTGATGCTGGGAAAGATTGAGGGTAGGAGGAGGAGTCAACAGAGGATGAGATGGTTGGATGACATCACTGACTCAATGGACATGAGTTTGGGCAACTCCAGGAGATAACGAAGGACAGGGAAACCGAGCACGCTGCAGTCCAGGAGTCGCAAATAGTCAGACAGGACTTAGCGACTGAACAACAAATACAGCAAAGTGAATAGCCATACATATACATATATCTATTCTTTTTTAGATTATAGGTCATGACAAAGTACAGAGAAAAGTTCCCTGTGATATACGTAGGTCCTTGTTAGTTATCTATGTTTTATATGCTAAGTTGCTCAGTCGTGTCTGACTCTTTGCAACTGTATGAACTGTGGTCCTCCAAACTCCTGTCCATAGAATTTTCCAGGCAGTAATACTGGAGAGGGGTTACCATTTCATCCTCCAGGGGATCTTTTTGACCCAGGGATCAAAATCATGTCCCTTGAGTCTCCAACATTAGCAAGTGGGTTCTTTACCACTAGCACCACCTGGGAAACCCCTATATTTTATATAGTAATGTGTATAGGTCAATCCCAATTTCCCAATTTTTCTCTCTCTAATCCCCTCACCCCACATTCCACCCTGGTAATCATAAGTTTCTTTTCTGTGTCTGTGGTTCTATTTCTGTTTTATAAATTTGTTAATTTCTCCCAATTTTTTTTTAGATTCCACATGTAAGGCATATCATGTTTGTCTTTTTGTGTCTGATTTACTTCATTCAGTATGGCAACCTCTAGATCCATCCATGTTGCTGCAATCATTTATACATTATATTGTCAAATTTCAAACTATTTAAAATTCAATCTACAATTTGAAATCCAAGATTTTTATAACATTTCATCACCAAACTATTTTTAAAAAAATTGGAGGTTAAATAAAAAACTGTTTGCATTGCTAAAAAACTTAGACACTTCTCCACAGAGAGAGATCATGGCAGCAGAGCGGGAGGACACTGGGCTCACTTCCTTCCATGAACACATCAAAACTACAGCTATATATAGAATGGCTCCTGCTGGACTCCACCTGAGGACTAGCAGAATAGCTCTTCAACAGCTAAGACTAAAGAAATAGCCAAATGGAGTCTTGTAAGAAGAAAAGAGAAACGATCTGATTGGTACCCACACCACTGCTGTGGGACCCAGAAGAGGAGGGGGAGCAATAGGTTCAAGGATCCTTCCTGGGAAGCAGGGGTTCAAGCCATGTATCAGGGCACCCCAGGCTGCAGGGGTGACACCAAAAGGATGAGCCCCCTTAGCTGTTTATAAATAAATGGGAATTATTAGGCCAGTAAGAAATCAAGACTCTGCTCACGAAGAGCTTGAACTCAGACATGCTGACTCCCAGTCACAGGGCAGAACAACAGACTGAAAACTGTCTAGGGCTCTGGCCAGCTTGTCAAGACCACTTCAGTACATCCGCCAGCCCACACACGGTCCCTCCTCCAGCCCCTCTTGCTTCAGTGCTGCTCTTCGCTAAGGTAGAGGCTGCCATACCAACAAGGGTGTGCACACTTGGGAGGGGGTGGGCCCAGCTCAGGAGTGTGGCACCAACACCTTTGGCTTTGTTGCTGTTGTTGTTCAGTCACTAAGTTGTGTCCAACTCTGTGATCCTATGGACCGCAGCACTAACCAGGCTTCCTTGTCCTTCACCATCTCCTGGGGTTTGCTCAGATTCATGTCCATTGAGTCAGGTACGTTATAAAACCATTCATCCTCTGCCGCCCTCTTCTCCTTTTGCCTTCAATCTGTCCCAGTATACAGGTCTTCTCCAATGAGTTGGCTCTTTGCATCAGGTGGCCAAAGTACTGGAGCTTCAGCTTCAGCATCAGTCCTTCCAATGAATATTCAGAATTGATTTCCTTTAGGATTGACTAGTTTGATCTCCTAGCAGTCCAAAGGACCCTCAAGAGTCTTCTCCAGCACAAGAGATCAAAAGCATCAATTCTTTAGCACTCATCCTTCTTTATGACCCAGTAGTTTCAAGAAACAATAGTAACATTCAGAAATATGTTTATTTTCTACAAACTAATTATTAACTATCAGAAAGTAAAAGCAAGAAAACAATCTCATTTACAATCACATCAGATAAAATAAAATACTTAGGAACAAATTTAACCAGAGGTTAGAGACCTATAACACTGAAATCGATATGAAATTGATAAAGGAAACTGAAGACTATACAAAGAAAAGGAAGCATACCCACCATGCATAGATTAGAAGAATTAATATTGTTAAGATATCCATAGTAATCAGAGCAATCTACAGATTTAATGTAATGCCTATCAAAGTACCCATGACATTTTTTACAAAAGGAGAATAATCCTAAAATTTGTATGAAACTAAAGTAAACATCAAATACCTAAAACAATCTTGAGAAAAAGAACAAAGTTGGTTGTTTCATGCTCCTTGATCTCAGACTATATTACAAAGTGAGGGTAATTAACAGAGTATGGTATTGGGACAAAAGCAGACACACTGATTGATGGAACAAAACAGAGGGCCCAGAAATAAACCCACATACTTGTGGTCAATTAATCTACAACAAAGAAGCAAAAATATACAATAAACAAAAGATAGTCTCACAATGGTGATGTTTGAACAACTGGACAGCTACATGTAAAAGAATAAAATTAGCACATATCAAAGAATAAAACTAGTATATTTTCTCAGAAAAATAAACTCAAAATGGACTAAAGACCTAAGACCAGAAACCATAAAACTCCTGGAAGAAAACATAGGCAGTACACTCTTTGACATAAGTTTTACCAATACTATTTTTTGATCTATCATTTGGGCAAAGGAAGCAAAAGTAAGAATAAATAAATGGTACCTAATTAAACCTAGAGCCAGACATCCTGTAATGTGAAGTCACAAGTGGGCCTTCACAAGCATTGCTACGAACAAAGCTAGTGGAGGTAATGGAATAACAGTTGAACTATTTCAAATCCTAAAAGATAATGCTGTGAAAGTGCTGCACTCAATATGCCAGCCAATTTGGAAAACTCAGCAGTGGCCACAGGCCTGGAAAAAGTCAGTTTTCATTCCAATCCCAAAGAAAGGCAATCCCAAAGGATGCTCAAGCTCAGTTCAGTTCAGTCGCTCAGTCATATCCGACTCTTTCCAACCCCATGGACTGCAGCACGTGAGGCCTCCCTGCCCATCACCTACTCCTGGAGTTTACTCAAACTCATGTCCACTGAGTTAGTGATGCCATCCAACCATCTCATCTTCTGTCATCCCCTTCTCCTCCCGCTTTCAATCTTTCCCAGCATCAGGGTCTTTTCAAATGAGTGAGCTCTTTGCATAAGGTGGCCAAAGTATTGGAGTTTCAGCTTCAGCATCAGTCCTTCCAATGAATATTCAGGACTGATTTCCTTTAGGATGGACTGGTTGGATCTCCTTGCAGTCCAAAGAATGCTCAAACTACAGCACAATTGCACTCCATGCTAGCAAAGTAATGCTCAAAATTCTCCAAGCCAGGCTTCAACAGTATGTGAACCATAAACTTCCAGATGCCCAAGCTGGATTTAGAAAAGGCTGAGGAACCAGAGATCAAATTGCCAATATCCGTTGGATCCTCCAAAAAGCAAGAGAGTTCCAGAAAATCAACTACTGCTGCCTTATTGACCATGCGAAAACCTTTGACTGTGTGGATCAAAATAAACTGTGGAAAATTCTTAAAGAGATTGGAATACCAGATCACCTTATCTGCCTACTGAGAAATCTGTATGCAGGTCAAAAAGCAACAGTTAGAACTGGACATAGAACAACAGACTGGTTCCAAATCGGGAAAACAGTATGTCAAGGCTATATATTCTCACCCTGCTTATTTAACTTACATGCAGAGTACATCATGAGAAATGATAGATTGGATGAAGCACAAGCTGCAATCAAGATTGCCAGGAGAAATATCAATAACCTCAGATATGCAGATGACACCACCCTTATGGCAGAAAGTGAAGAACAAAAGAGCCACTTGATGAAAATGAAAGAGAAGAGTGAAAAAGTTGGCTTAAAACTTAACATTCAGAAAACTAAGATCATGGCATCTCATCCCATCACTTCATGGCAAACAGATGGAGAGACAGTGGAAACAGTGACAGACTTTATTTTGGGGGCTCCAAAATCATTGCAGATGAATACTGCAGCCATGAAATTAAAAGATGTTTGTTCCTTGGAAGAAAAGTTATGGCCAGCCTAGATAGCATATTAAAAAGCAGTGACATTACTTTGCCAACAAAGGTCGATCCAGTCAAGGCTATGGTTTTTCAGTATTTATGTATGGATGTGAGAGTTGGACAATGAGAAAAGCTGAGCACCAAAGAATTGGTGCTTTTAAACTGTGGTGTTGGAGAAGACTCTTGAGAGTCCCTTGGACTACAAGGAGATCCAACCAGTCCATCCTAAAGGAAATCAGTCCTGAATATTCATTAGAAGGACTGATGTTGAAGCTGAACTCCCAATACTTTGGCCACCTGATGTGAAGAACTGACTCATTGGAAAAGACCCTGATGCTGGGAAAGATTGAAGGTGGGAGGAGAAAGAGATGACAGAGGATGAGATGGTTGAATGGCATCACCGACTCAATGGACATGAGTTTGGGTAGGCTCTGGGAGTTGGTGATGGACAGGGAAGCCTGGTGTGCTGAAGTACATGGGGTCGCAAAGAGTCGGACATGACTGAGCGACTGAACTGAACTGAACTGAATCAAACTTAAAAGCTTTTGTCCAGCAAAGAAAACCATGGACAAAATGAAAAGACACCTGACTAAATGAGAGAAAATATTTGTAAATTATATGACCAGTAAGAGGTTAATATATAAAATATACTAATAACTCATAGAACTCAGTATGAAAAGATCAATCTAAAAATGAATAGGCTTTAAAAAAAAAAAAAAAGACACACAGCCAGCTAACAGGCACCTGAAAAGATCCTCAACAACACTAATAATCAGGGAAATGCAAATCAGAACTACAGTGAGATACTACCTCACACCTATCAGAATGTTTATCATCAAAAAGACCACAAATGTTAAATATGGTGAGGATGTGGAGAAAGGGGAACCCCAGCTCACTGTTGGTAGGAATGTAAAATGTAAATTAGTAGAGCCACTAGGGAAAACAGTACAGAGGTTTCTCAAAAAATTAAAAATAAACTACCATACAATCCAACAATCTCCCTCCTGGATATGCATCCAAGGGAAAAGAAAATGCTAATTTGAAAAGATTCATACACCTTATGTTCATAGCAGCATCATTTAACAATAGCGAAGATATGAAAGCACCCTAAATGTCCATCAACAATTAAAAGGATTAAAGAGGCTGTGGACTATATATACAATGAAAATTACCCAGTCATAAAATGAATAAAATTGTGACATTTTCAACAACATGAATTGACCTGAAGAGTATTATACTTTGTGAAATAAGTCAGACAGAGAAAAACAAGTGGTCTGTTTTCACTCATTAGTGGAATCTAAAAAAAAAATAAAATGAACGAACATAAAAAAAGAAACAAGCCATGGACACAGAGAACAACTAGTGGTTATCAATGCAGACAGCAGAGGGAGAAGGCAAAAGATAGAGGGAAAGAATTAAGAGGTACAGTCTACCAGGCATAAAACAACCAAGATACAAGGATTCAGTTTATTTCACAGAGAATATAACCAATAATTTACAATAACTTCATTCTACTTTTTTAAAAGATTTTTTGATGTGCTCTATGTTTAAACCCTTTATTGAATTTGTTACAACATTGCTTCTGTTTCACGTTTTGTTTTTTTGACAATGAGGCATGTGGGATCGAAGCTCCCAGACCAGGCTTTGAACTTGCATCCCCTGCATTGGAAGGTGAAGTCTTAACCACCGGACCACCAGGAAACTCCCTACAATGACTGCAACTAGAATATAATTTATAAAAATATTGAATCACTATATTACACACTTGAAACTAATGCAACATTGTACATCAACTATACTTCAATTCAAAAACTAAATTAGACATGTATCATGCAAATGTCAATAACAAGTCCATTTATATTGCTTATCAAGCAAACCTAATTGCATTAAATCATTTGGATAAATACAACCATTATATACTTCACATATACTCATCACTGTATCTTAGTATTTATATCATCATTCTCTTTTTCTAAAATCAGCATCATTAAATATAGAAAAATAGTGTTTTTTCCAAATGCATTTTTTACCATTTTAAAATGTTTTAAATTAAATATTAATGCATCCGATTTGAGAAAAAGCACAAACTGTCTTAACTTGTTCAGTGTCATTATGACTTATTCAGGAATTAACTAGCTAATCATGTCAAGGACAGATCATAGATTGTTTTCTAAACCCTTTACAGACTCTGTCACTCTAGCTATAAGTTAAAAGGGTCAAAATATGGTCGATATTTTAAAATAAATAGAAAAAGGTATTTTCGGTGATACACTCTAATTAAAAATTACATTTAAACTCATGGGAATGTAATCAATAAAATAAGCTTGTGGCATTTTTCTGAATCTATTTCCATTATTCCCTGGTGTCTCACCAAAGGCTAATTTCTTTAGAAAATCATTTACTTGAAAACAGTCTTATAAACTTCAAGAAGAAACTCGAATTTCTTACCTGTTTCCAGTACAGTAATCTCTGATATATAACAAACTTTGTCTTTGCTCTATGAATGTGCAGGAAATCGTACATAGTGACAGATCACAGGCTACCATGATTTAGCACCTAAATCAGTCCTACCTCATTTGAAACATACCCTCACTCCCTTTCAGATACCAGTTTAACCTCAAAGGCCTAAATTTCAGACCCATCTTGGAAAACCTTATGACATGACAAGCAAGATAGATTACTATGATAAACAAACTGAAACCAAGAAACATAAACCTATCTGTGGGCTTTGCAGGTGGTGCTAGTGGTAATGAACCCACCTCCCAATGTAGGGGACCTGAGAGGCAGGTTCCATCCCTGGGTGGGGAAGATCCCCTGGGGAGGGCATGGCAACCCCACTCCAGTATTCTTACCTGGAGAATCCCATGGACAGAGGAGTCTGATGGGCTACAAAAAGTCTGACATGACTAAAACAACTTAGCATGCACTCACTTATCTATGATATACATTCAGCAGGATACAACTGATTTTTTTATTAAAGAAAAAATTGAAACTGAATAGATTCATTGGGGAGGAATGACTGGTTGTGACAATGTTGGAGAGGAAGTATATTTGGGAACTGTTGTGGTGGAGTTAGACTTCTTCAAAGGAAGAAGAATTTGCCCCCAAAAAAGCATAAGCCAGTTCCCTTGGAATGACTCCTATCTTTGCCCTACTGAAAAATCATCTTCAGAAAATTTTGAAGTTTGGAGAAAAACAAACATCCAACAATAGTCCTGAGACTAGTTCAGTTCACTTCTGAGTAGTGTCTGACTCTGCGACCGGATGGACTGCAGCATACCAGGCTTCCATGTCCATCACCAACTCCTGGAGCTTGCCCAAACTCATGTCCATCAAGTCAGTGATACCATCCAACCGTCTCATCTTCTGTCATCCCCTTATCCTCCTGCCTTCATTCTTTCCCAGCATCAGTGTCTTTTCAAATGAGTCAGTTCTTTGCATCAGGTGGCCAAAGTATTGGGAGTTTCAGCTTCAACATCAGTCCTTCCAATGAATATTCAGGATTGATTTCCTTTAGAATTCACTGGCTTGATCTCCTTGCAGTCTAAGGGACTCTCAAGAGTCTTCTCCAACACCACAGTTCAAAAGCATCAATTCTTTGGCTCTCACATTTGTGTATGATCCAACGCTCACATCCATACATGACTACTGGAAAAACCATAGCCTTGACTAGAGGGACCTTTGTTGGCAAAGTAATGTCTCTACTTTTTAATATGCTGTCTAGGTTGGTCATAGCTTTCCTTCCAAGGAGCAAGTGTCTTTTAATTTCATGGTTGCAGTCACCATCTGCAGTGATTTTGGAGCCCAACAAAGTTAAGTCTGTCACTGTTTCCATTGTCTCCCCATCAATTTGCCATGAAGTGATGGGGCAAGATGCCATGATCTTAGTTTTTTTTAATGTTGAGTTTCAGCATTCAGCATTCAAATGTTGAGCCAGCTTTCTGACTCTCCCCTTTTACTTTCATCAAGAGGCTCTTCAGTTCCTCTTCACTTTCTGCCATAAGGGTGGTGTCATCTGCATATCTGAGGTTATTGACATTTCTCCTGGCAATCTTGATTCCAGCTTGTGCTTCACCCAGTCTGGCATTTCTGATGACGTATGCTGCATGTAAGTTAAATAAGCATGGTGACAATATACAGCCTCAATGTACTCCTTTCCCAGTTTGGAACCAGTTCATTGTTCCACATCCAGTTCTAAGTGTTGCTTCTTGATCTGCATACAGATTCCTCAGAAGGCAGGTAGGGTGATCTGGTATTCCCATCTCTTTAAGAATTTTCCACAGTTTGTTGTGATCCACACAGTCAATGCTTTAGCATAGGCAATGAAGCAGAAGTAGATGTTTGTCTGGAATTCTCTTGCTTTTTCTAAGATCCAAAGGATGTTGACAATTTGATGTCTGGTTCCTCTGCCTTTTCTAAATCCAGCTTAAATATCTGGAAGTTCTTGGTTCATGTACTGTTGAAGCCTAGCTTGGAGAAATTTTAGCTTTACTTTGCTAGTATGTGAGATGAGTGCAATTGTACAGTAGTTTGAACATTCTTTGGCATTGCCTTTCTTTTGAATTGGAATGAAAACTAACCTTTTCCAGTCCTGTGAGCACTTCTGAGTTTTCCAAATTGGCTGTCATATTGAGTGTGGCACTTTCACAGCATCATCTTTTAAGATTTGAAATAACTCAGCGGGAATTCCATCACCTTCACTGATTTTGTTTGTATTGATGCGTCCTAAGGCCCACTTGACTTCGCACTCCAGAATGTCTGGATCTAGATGAGTAATCACACTATCATGGTTATCTGGGTCATTAAGATCTTTTTTGTATAGTTCTGGGTATTCTTGCCAACTTTTCTTAATACCTTCTGCTTTCGTTAGGTCCATACCATTTCTGTCCTTTATTGTGCCTATCTTTTCGTGTTCCCATCTAGTCCTGAGATTAGAGATGGGAAGATTCTAGCATCAAATATTGAATTGTGCTCATGCAATCATTCCATCACACATATAAAGTAATATACAATAATGGATTTTAAATTCTAGATCATAGGGTATTAAGACACTTTGAGTTTCTTTCCATTAGAAGGTAATTAGCAAGTCTATGGAAATTCCCTGATGGTCTAAAGGTTAAGACTTCACCTACTAATGCAGGGGGTGAGGGTTTGATCGCTGGTTGAGGACTGAGATGCCCCATGCCTCATGGCCAAAAACAAAAGCAAAACAAAACAATGTTGTAAAGCATTGTTGTAAAAAATTCAATAAAGTCTTTAAAAATGGCTCACATCAAAAAACAAATCTTAAGAAAAGAAGATAATTAGCAAGCCTAGAATGGTACTTCCTATAAGAAACCCTGGGTGAACCTTGAGTTTCTTATCTGTACACCTTAAAAACATCCTTTCTTAGCAGGAAAATGTATCCACTCTTATTCACAATCACATATTCATTATTATTAGGAAGTTTTAAGTTTCTGTTTTAGAAGGAAGTACAAATTTAGGTTAATCAGTTATCTCTTCATTATATTCAGCTTATACAAAATAATCAGAAATTAGAGATCCAAATATCATTTGATAACCAGCAAACTGAGATTATTCTCTTTTTTAAAAAGTCCTTAATATTAAAGAAAGATTAATTAAATGGCATTACTCAAAGAGACTACACTGTTTTAGTATGAAGGAAATATAATAGAAAGGAAACAGAAGCTTGAATATCAGACTATATAATACTTTCATGTCTCAAGTGGAAGAAATTCTTAACACAAACATTTTGAACATAAAATTCCTTGTTTGATGAATGAACCCAGAACAAATACAACTAATAGAGGAGGAGAAAAAGGAAGAAGCAAAGAATATGTAGCTTAAAAAGTCTTCATTTTTTTTTTTTTAGTGTTTTTAATTCTTCATTCAGACCATCTTTTAAAAATAGATTGACCTTTAAGTTAATGATAACAAGACAAAAACACAGTTACAAAAAATAAGTTATTAATAAAAATTCTGTTAATAAAAAAGTTATAAAATCCTCCCATAATATGAAAGAGATAGCAAGGAGCACAGTGGCTTTCAATTCATAATTAGCAAATGGTAGGTTACACTAAAATCACACATTGTCCTAAATATATCTATTTGTACATAGATAAACTATACTAATTTAAAACATATGCCTTCTCAAATTTTTATGTCCAAATACATATATATCAAATGCTAAGAGGCAGATACAAAAAGTAATAGATCCATATGTAATTCTAGGTTGATAAACAGCATGCATTAACAGATACACTATTGCAGTTGATGTATTTCATTTGTGTTTGGTTTATTTAGAGGAATACAATATATACTCATATACATGTGTATATGTGCAATCTATTGGTACCCACTCACATTTGAACAAATACTTTCAAAAAAAGGTGATGGTTGAGAGTGTTAGAGTGTGTGAATTAGTGGTTGCAAGGAAAGCAATTGTACAGAACTGATTACCAGATACGTACTAGAGTATCTCACATAGTCTAAGGTAGAGATGGACGCAACACTTCAGTGGAATAGGAACCTGATCAGGTGTGGATAATGGTAAAGAGTCTGCCTGCAATGCAGGAGACCTGGGTTCAACCCCTGGGTTGGGAAGATCCCCTGGAGAAGGAAATGGCAAGCCACTCCAGTACTCTTGCCTGGAAAATTCCATGGACAGAAGAGCCTTGTAGGCTACAGTCCATGGGGTCTCAAAGAGTCAGACATGACTGAGCGACTTCACTTCACTTCACTTCAGCCACCAATTCTCAGTAACATGTTTCTCAGTTGTAATTTTCAAGTGAGAGGTTTGATGAGCTGAGCTTGAGTCAGGAATCCAATCACTTATTTATGCACTCATTCAAAAGTAACTGAGCATCCATCATAAACAGTGATGGTACTAAGTATGAGATATACAGAGGTTCAATAAAGCAGACACGGGAATGCCATTAGGGGTAGGCAAGTAGGGCCATATAGTAGAAACAAGTTTGCATAGGGCTTAACTCTTTCTGAGCAGAAAAGAGAGGTTCTGCAAATTGGGGAGCAGAAAAGAGAGGAATTGCTGATACCCAAATAGGGGTACACTACACATATATGATGAATAAGGTAAGTGGAGCCTGGTGAATGTGTAAGTACAAAAATATTAAAGCTGGTAGTTAAGAGTGTGATTAGATAACAGGACGAGGGGGAGGAAGAATTTGAAGAGGCAAGTGAGATGACTGCCAAAAAATCCTAAGAAACCACCTCATGGCTAGACATTTGAACTCAATGCCTCAGTACTTTTTCATTCTTCTATTAATTGCCACTGTTAAGTGAATTCAGGCTCAGTGAACTAAAATTAGCCTTCCTGAAGGATTTAAGGAAGGAAAGATGCACTATAAGAGAATTTCCATCTTTAGGCTAGCACAGTGAGTTTATAAAAGGTAAGTATCTTATTTCATGTTCTTATGGATTTGAAACTTCACTAATAAAATACAGCTCTGAAAAAACATCTTACCCTAAATTATTGCCTTTAATGCTGTGTTAATTTAAACTTATTTCTCTTCTCCCTTATACTGGTGGCTTTAACAGAAACTTGAATGTGAGAAGGCAATTATTTCATCTCACTTACCCATCATATGAAATATTCTCCATTAGATTAGAGAGGTAATAATTATTTTATGTACTGGCAAAGTACCAGTTACCAATTCTATAAGCCTTTCTGAACAAGGTTGTGTCTTTAAAACAGAATGCCACATGACTTTTTACCTTATATTCACTCTATATATACAATATATATATAGACTATATATACAATAGAGGGATCTTAGTACAATTAAAAGGATACTACATTTTTACTAAGAATATTTAAAGCAATTATTAATTAATAGAAATGGCAAGTAATTTTGAAAGTTTTCTATACCTCCCTTTGGCCCAACAGCATTATATTAGCAAAATTAGAAACCACACATACAGACCTTCCCAATTAAATACATCTACAGCACTATGAGCTATGCATAATAAAATAACACGGTGAGGTCCCTGTAGGTGAACATAAAAGTCAAACAGTGACTCATTTTGCACAAGAAAGACAATTTGAAAGATAGTGATCATACAATTGTATAGTCTGAAATACTAACAGAGGTGTGAGAAAGATAAAAATACAGACTTCAGTAGTAATTTTCAAAAGCTCAAAACATTGATGGAAAAAATTTACAGCATTTTACCTTCCTAAAGGAATAGTTTCTCTCTGAGAGATATTCCTAAGTGGAAAACAGGAAACCATCAAAACAATTCAGGAAGAAACGTTTTTGGGTTACTTTATCTTCTAAATAATAATTAAGTGCTCTGTAACAGGAACAAGGTAGGAAAAAATATAGATAGAATTTCCAACAAGGCGAAAGGAACAACTAAGAGGCCAGTGGGCTAAGAGTAGGAGAAGGAAAGGAGAAGACTTCATGGGAAAACATGGGCTGGGAATTAACCCTTCTCCTCGGGAGAAGAGGGTGGAGGCTGAGCTTCCAAGGCTTCTTGAAGTTGAGGCATGCAGCATGAGTTAGCCTTGGGAAGAACCAGAAAGTGGATGGGCAGTGGGGGTAGGAAAGTAGGTTTTCCAGCCAAAGTAACCATAATACGCAAAAGGTCAGGAGATCAGGAAGGCAAGATAATGACATTTGTTTGAAGACGTGAAAAATATTCAGGAGGGCTGAGTCCTAACCACATTAAAGAACTTTACTTTTTCCCAAGAGAGATGGAAATAATTGTGTGATTGCATACAGAGAACTAAAATGATGAGATTTCCAAAATAATCTTTGGAAAGAGTACTTGGTAAGAAATGTGGTAGGATGGGAAAGTAGAAATGTTAGGTTTTCCCACAAAGGTAGATGAGAAATGAAATCACAGTGGGCGGTAGCAGCAGGGACAAGATGGAAATACACAAGAGGTCCTGAGAAAGTAAAATGGAGAGTATGTTGAGATTTATTTCATATGGAGAGGTAATGAAATAGAAGAGTTTAAAAAAAAATGGTGTCCAATCATTGCTTAAGCAATCCTATGGTGTTTGAGACTCTTTATTTGCAAAAGAGTACTGGAGAAGAAGAAGCTGTGTATCATTTGTTGTTTAGTCTCTAAGTCATGTCCGATTTTTTTTTTTTTTTTTTTGCGACCCCATGGACTATAGCCCATCAGTCTCCTCAGTCTGTGGGATTTTCCAGGCAAGAATACTAGAGTGGACTGCCACTTCCTTCTCCAGGGGAGAGCCACCAGAAAAGCCACTGTGTATCATTATCACACCCTAAAAATGTGAGGAGAAAAAAAAAAGCAAGCAGGATAATGAGTTTCAATTTTGAAGTTTTCTAAGAGCTGAATAACTGAAAAGAGCCACAATTATTCAAGATGACATAAAATAAGATAAATAAAACAATACTGTCAAAGATGCCATAACATAAAATAAAACACAAAAAGAAAATTAAAATATTTAGGTAAATGAATTGAAAATTTTGAAGTTAGCAAAGGAAAAAATTGATCAGTTAGCTTACTTGACAGAGAAGGCAATGACACCCCACTCCAGTACTCTTGCCTGGAAAATCCCATGGACAGAGGGGCCTGGTAGGCTGCAGTCCATGGGGTCGCTACGAGTCAGACACGACTGAGCGACTTCACTTTCACTTTTCACTTTCATGCATTGGAGAAGGAAATGGCAACCCACTCCACTATTCTTGCCTGGAGAATCCCAGGGAAGGGGGAGCCTGGTGGGCTGCTGTCTATGGGGTTGCACAGAGTTGGACACGACTGAAGCGACTTAGCAGCAGCAGCTTACTTGAAAGGTGAAAAAAGGAAATTTGAACTTCAAAATATTGATTTAGCCATTAGCTGATGCTATTAATACACAAATCTGATAAAAAAATTTGCAAGTGAAAATCCAGGAATGAACTTAAAATTAGGTTTAAATATACTAGATGTTTTAAAACCACCTACATTATATACTAGGCTTGCCTGATAGCTCAATTGGTAAAGAATCCACCTGCAATATAGGAGACCCTGGTTCAATTCCTGGGTGGAGAAGATCTGCTAGAGAACGGATAGGCTATCCACTCCAGTATTCTTGGACTTCCCTTGTGGCTCAGCTGGTAAAGAATCCACCCACAATGTGGGAGACCTGTGTTCAATTCCTCAGTTCAATCCCTGGGTTGGGAAGATCCCCTGGAGAATGGAAAGGCTACCCACTCCAGTATTCTGGCCTGGAGAATTCCAGGGACTGTATAGTCCATGGGTTTGCAAAGAGTCGAACATGACTGAGCAACTTTCACTTTCATATTCCGTTCAGTTCAGTCGCTCAGTCATGTCCGTCTCTTGAGACCCCCATGAATCGCAGCACACCAGGCCTCCCTGTCCATCACCAACTCCTGGAGATTACTCAAACTCATGTCCATCGAGTCGGTGATGCCATCCAGTTATCTTATCCTCTGTCGTCCCCTTCTCCTCCTGCCCCCAATCCCTCCCAGCATCAGAGTCTTTTCCAGTGAGTCAACTCTTCGAATGAGGTGGCCAAAGTACTGGAGCTTCAGCTTCAGCATCAGTCCTTCCAATGAATATTCAGGACTGATCTCCTTTAGGATAGACTGATTGGATTCTCCTTGCAAGGAGACAAAACAAAACAAAATTGGAATGAGTAACACTTTGTTAAAATGGAGATGTATATGCAGTGAGACACAACTGTCCCCCTCAGGAACCTAATGAAAAATGTTTTCATATGTTAAGGCAGGCTACATATATTTGTCAAAAATAAATCATGTCAGACATAGTGTTTTTCTTTGAACTTTTAGGTAGGAAAATGTAGTGTATGTTATGTGGAAATTATTCTGGCTTTGAACATTCACACTTGACAAAACAAAGATTGAGAAAGGAGAAGACTGATAGCTCTCTGGCCTATATAGAATGTCAAAGAAGAAATTGGAAAATTAGAGAAGACTCTGTATTGAATATATAAAGGAAGAAAACTTCAAAAGAAAGGATTATTTCTTTCTGTAATGATGACAAAAATAAAATCATACAATTGAATTTAATAATCTAGACTTGCTTCTTTCAACTAATTAAAGACTCTGTGTTTAAAGCAAATGTAAGAATTATAAAAGGATAATTAAATTGATTCTGTCAATTATTCAACAAGTTTTAAGTACTCACTGTGTATCAGGCAAGGCTCTGAGGATACAAAGATGAAAGGTATTCTTTATTCTCATGAAACGTAGAGTTTAGCAAGGAATTGACAAGTAAACAACAAATTACAAGTTATGATAGAGAAAAGGTGTATGGAAGCATATGGAAAAAGCAGCTAAACTGTTGTGTCAGGAAATCTTTTTGGAAGAAGTAAAGCCTTAACTGGAGATTGGCAGTATCAGTTCAGTTCAGTTGCTCAGTCGTGTCCGACTCCTTGTGACCCCATGAACCGCAGCATGCCAGGCCTCCCAGTCCATCACCAACTCCCGCAGCCCACCCAAACCCATGTCCATGGAGTTGGTGATGCCATCCAACCATCTCATCCTCTGTCGTCCCCTTCTCCTTCCGCCCTCAATCTTTCCCAGATTCAGGGTCTTTTCAAATGAGTCAGCTCTTCGCATCAGGTGGCCAAACTATTGGAGTTTCAGCTTCAGTATCAGTCCTTCCAATGAACACCCAGGACTGATCTCCTTTAGATTGGACTGGTTGGATCTCCTTGCAGTCCAAGGGACTCTCAAGTGTCTTCTTCAACAGGACAGTTCAAAAGCATCAATTCTTTGGTGCTCAACTTTCTTTATAGTCCAACTATCACATCCATACATGACCACTGGAAAAACCATAGCCTTGACTAGACATACCTTTGTTGACAAAGTGATGTCTCTGCTTTTTAATATGCTGTCTAGGTTGGTCATAGTTTTCCTTCCAAGGAGTAACCGTCTTTTAATTTCATGGCTGCAATCACCATCTGCAGTGATTTTGGAGCCCAGAAAAATAAAGTCAGCCTCTGCTGCCACTGTTTCCCCATCTATTTGCCATGAAGTGATGGGGCAGAATGCCATGATCTTAGTTTTCTGAATGTTGAACTTTAAGCCAACTTTTTCACTCTCCTCTTTCACTTTCATCAGGAGGCCCTTTAGTTCTTCTTCACGTTCTGCCATAAGGGTGGTGTCATCTGCATATCTGAGGTTATTGATATTTCTCCTGGCAATCTGATTCCAGCTTGTGCTTCTTCCAGCCCAGGATTTCTCATGATGTACTCTGCATATAAGTTAAATAAGCAGGGTGACAATATACAGCCTTGACATTCTCCTTTCCCTATTTGGAACCAGTCTGTTGTTCCATGTCCAGTTCTAACTGTTGCTTCCTAACCTGCATACAGGTTTCTCAAGAGGCAGATCAGGTGGTCTGGTATTCCCATCTCTTTCAGAATTTTCCACGGTTTATTGTGATCCACAGAGTGAAAGGCTTTGGCATAGTCAATAAAGCAGAAATAGATGTTTTACTGGTAGTCTCTTGCTTTTTCAATGATACAGCAGATGTTGGCAATTTGATTTCTGGTTCCTCTGCCTTTTCTAAATCCAGCTTGAAAATCTGGAAATTCATGGTTCACTTATTGTTGAAGCCTGGCTTGGAGAATTTTGAGCATGACTTTACTAGCATGTGAGATGAGTGCAATTGTGCAGTAGTCTGAGCATTCTTTGGCATTGCCTTTCTTTGGGACTGGAATGAAAACTGACCTTTTCCAGTCCTGTGGCCACTGCTGAGTTTTCCAAATTTGCTTGTATATTGAGTGCAACACACCACAGCATCATCTTTCAGGATTTGAAATAGCTCAAGTGGATCTCCATCACCTCCACTAGCTTTGTTCATAGTGATGCTTCCTAAGGCCCACTTAACTTCACATTCCAGGATGTCTGGCTCTATGTGAGTGATCACACCATTGTGATTATCTGGGTTGTGAAGATCTTTTTTGTAGTTTTTCTGTGTATTCTTGCCACCTCTTAATATCTTCTGCTTCTCTTAGGTCCCTACCATTTCTGTCCTTCCTTGAGCCCATCTTTGCATGAAATGTTCCCTGGTATCTCTCATTTTCTTGAAGAGATCTCTAGTCTTTCCTATTCTATTGTTTTCCTCTATTTCTTTGCATTGATCGCTGAGGAAGGTTTTCTTATCTCTCCTATTCTTTGAAACTCTGCATTCAAATGGGTATATCTATCCTTTTCTCCTTTGCTTTTCACTTCTCTTCTTTTCACAGCTATTTGCAAGGCCTCCTCAGATAGCCATTTTGCTTTTTTTGCATTTCTTTTTCTTGGGGATGGTCTTGATTCCTGTCTCCTGTACAATGTCATGAACCGCCGTCAATAGTTCAACAGGCACTATGTGTATCAGATCTAGTCCCTTAAATCTATTTCTCACTGCCATTGTATAGTCATAAGGGATTTGATTTAGGTCATACCTGAATGGTCTACTGGTTTTCCCCACTTTCTTCAATTTCAGTCTGAATTTGGCAATAAGCAGTTCATGATCTGAGCCACAGTCAGCTCCCAGTCTTGTTTTTGCTGACTGTGTAGAGCTCTCCATCCTTGGCTGCAAAGAATATAATCAATCTGATTTCAGTGTTGACCATCTGGTGATGTCCACGTGTAGAGTCTTCTCTTGTGTTGTTGGAAGAGGGCATTTGCTATGACCAGTGCGTTCTCTTGGCAGAACTCTATTAGACTTTGCTCTGCTTCATTCTGTACTCCAAGACCAAATTTGCCTGTTACTCCAGGTGTTTCTTGACTTCCTACTTTTGTATTCCAGTCCCTTATAAATAAAAGGACATCTTTTTTGGGTGTTAGTTCTAGAAGGTCTTGTAGATCTTCATAGAACCATTCAACTTCAGTTTCTTCAGCATTACTTGTCGGGGCATAGACTTGGATTACCATGATATTGAATGGTTTGCCTTGGAAGCAAACAGAGATCATTCTGTCCTTTATGAGATTGCATCCAAGTACTGCATTTTGGACTCTTTTGTTGACTTTGATGGCTGCTCCATTTCTTCCAAGGGATTCCTGCCCACAGTAGTAGATAAAATGGTCAACTGAGTTAAATTCACCCATTCCTGTCCATCTTAGTTCGCTGATTCCTACAAAGTTGATGTTCACTCTTGCCATCTCCTGTTTAACCACTTCCAATTTGCCTTGATTCATGGACCTAACATTCCAGGTTCCTATGCAATATTGCTCTTTACAGAATCAAACCTTGCTTCTATCACCAGTCCCATCCATAACTGAGTGTTGTTTTTGCTTTGGCTCCATCCCTTCATTCTTTCTGGAATTATTTCTTCACTGATCTCTAGTAGCATATTGGGCACCTACCAACATGGGGAGTTCATCTGTCAGTGTCCTGTCTTTTTGCCTTTTCATATTGTTCATTGGGTTCTCAAGGTAAGAATACTGAAGTGGTTTGCCATTTCCTTCTCCAGTGGACCACATTCTGTCAGTATAATTAGAGCTAATTAGAGAAGGAAAAAAAAAAAAAAAAGAGTCCAGACAGTGGGAATAGTACATACAAGGGTCCAACAAAACATTTTACATATCCCAAGTTGAAGTGTAGAATAAGAAAAAAGCAAAAAAAAAAAAGAAAGAAAGAAAGAAAAAGGCAATGGAAAGAGATGTGACAAACCAAGATGAACATATTATCAATCTTTCCAGAAAGTCAATCCTGAATATTCACTGGAAGGACTGATCCTGTTGGCCACCTGATGTGAACAAGTGACTCATTGGAAGAGACCCTGATGTTGGGAAACATTAAAGGCAAAAGGAGAAGGGGATGACAGAGGATGAGCTGGTTCGATGACATCACCAAGTCAATGGACATGAATTTAAGCAAGCTCTGGGAGCTGGTGAAGGACAGGGAAGCCTGGCATGCTGCAGTCCATAGGGTCACAAAGAGTCAGACATGACTGAACAATTGAACTGACTGATTGACTGATACTTCTACTTCATTCTTTTACAGATATTAATACTTCAGACATAGTAGCATAGTTTATCTAACACACTATAATGAATTAGTAGTTCATTGTGTACTTTCCCAAAATAGCAACAAAGAAATACTTCCAAATATCTATTCTAATTTTATGGCTAACTTAATGGCCAATGCTTATTTCTGGTGGTAGAATAGTAAATTAACTAATTAGTTAAACAATTAATGTATTGTGTTTGTTTTGAGTAAATCAGACAAGTGGACAAACAGTATTCCTACAACTTGTTAGCCAACTAAAATATTTCTAGATTCAGTGTTTTATCATTCTCATTACTTTGAAGATTTCTCTTCCTATACTGGTGAATGAAAATTCATCAATAAAATCTGTTAATTGAAATCCTCTCAAACAAGCTATCTCTTCCTTAGTATCACTCACACTTTCAAATATCAGTCACAAGCAGAAGAAAAAAATAAAGGAAAAGGAAAAAAAAAAATTTTTTTTTTAAAGGCGAGAAGGAGGGAGTGAGGGAAGGAGGGAGGAAGGAAAACTAGTGGGGCAGGGAATGTGTTCTACTTTTGGTAACAATACTAAGCCATGATCAGCTTAAACCAAGAAGACTGGGCTTGTTCAACACTTGTCTTTGTGCGTTTAGAAAATGATCAGGAAGAAGCTGTTTGCTGCTCTTGTATTAGTGGCTACAAAATGTTGGAACCAGCATGACTGTAGTCCTCATGTCTTTTCCTTGCAGACACTAGATAATGGCTGCAGTTTTAGTCACTTTTACTACAGTCAATGTGGGAAGAAACTGGTAAGAAGAGAATCCGCTTTATCTTTTCAACAAAGAAATAAAAATATCTCCAGAATGCTCCCAGAAGACTTCCATTTATATCTCCCTGGTTGAAAATGTTTTACAAGGTAGCACTTTGTTGTTGTTCAGTCACCCAGTTGTGTCCTACTCTTTGCGTCCCTATGGACTGAGGCACACCAGGCCTCCCTGTCCCTCACCATCTCCCAGAATTTGGCCAAGTTCACGTTCATTGCATTAGTGATGCCAACCAGCCATCTCATCCTCCGATGCCCTCTTCTCTTTCTGACCTCCATCTTGCCCAGTATCAGGGATTTTTCTAAAGCATCATCTGTTCACATCAGATGACCAAAATGCTGGATCTTCAGCTTCACCATCAGTCCTTCCAGTAAATATTCAGGGTTGATCTCCCTTAAGATTGACTAGTTTGATCTCCTTGCAGTCCAAGGGACTTTCAGGAGTCTTCTCCAGCACCCCAGTTCAAAAGGATCAATTCTTTGGCATTATGCCTTCTTTACGGTCCAGCTCTCACAACTGCACATGACTGCTGGCAAGACCATAGCCTTGACTATATGGACCTTTGTCAGCAGATGATCCCTGCTTTTCAACACACTATCCAAGTTTGTCATCACTTTCCTGCCAAGAAGCAAACCTCTTCTGATTTCATTGCTTTAGTCACAGTCCACACTGATTTTGGATCCCAAGAAGAGGAATTCTGTCACTATTTCCACCTTTTTTCCATTTTATTTGCCATATAGTAATGGGACCAGTTCCAAATCAGGAAAGGAGTACACCAAGGCTGTATAACGCCACCCTGCTTATTTAACTTATATGTAGAGTAAAGTGAAGTGAAGTTGCTCAGTCATGTCCGATGCTTTGCGACACCATGAAATGTAGCCTACCAGGTTCCTCCATCCATGGGATTTTCCAGGCAAGAATACTGGAGTGGGTTGCCATTTCCTTCTCCAGTATGTGTAGAGTACATTATATGAAATGCTGGGCTGGATGAAGCAAAAGCTGTAATCAAGATTGCTAGGAAAAATATCAATAACCTCAAATATGCAGATGAAAACATCTTTATGGCAGAAAACAAAGAAGAACTAAACAGCCCCTTGATGAAAGTGAAAGATAAGAGTGAAAAGCTGGCTTGAAACTCAACATTCAGAAAACTAAGATCATGGCATCTGGACCCATCACTTTATGGCAAATAGATGAGGAAACAATGGAAACAGTGAGAGACTTTATTTTTTGGGCTCCAAAATCACTGCAGATGGTGACTGCAGCCTTGAAATTAAAAGACACTTGCTCCTTGGAAGAAAAGCTATGACCAACCTAGACAGCATATTAAAATCATAGACATTACTTTGCCAATAAAGGTCCATCTAGTCAAAGCTATGGCTTTTCCAGTAGTCATTTATGGATGTGAGAGTTGGACTATAAAGAAAGCTGAGCGCCGAAGAATTGATGCTTTTGAACTGTGGTGATGGTTTTGAACTGTTGGTGTGGGCTCTTGAGAGCCCCTTGAACTGCAAGGAGATCCAACCAGTCCATTCTAAAGGAAATCAGTCCTGAATAATCATTGGAAGGACTGATGCTGAAATTCCAACTGCTTGGCCACCTGATGCGATGGCCAAGCATTGAAAAGACCCAAGATTTGAAAAGACCCTGATGCAGGGAAAGATTGAAGGCAGGAGAAGAAGGGGACGACAGGAGGAGATAGTTGGACAGCATTATTGACTCAATAGCCATGAGTTTGGGCAAGCTCCATGAGTTCATGATGAACAGGGAAACCTGATGTGCTGCAGTCCATGAGGTCGCAAAGAGTAGGACATGACTGAACTGAATGGGGCCAGATGCCATGATCTTAGTTGTTTTTTGTTTTTTAATATTGAACCTTAAGCTAGGTCTTTCACTCTCCTCCTTCACCCTCACCAAGAGGTTGTTTGATTTTGCTTCACTTTCTGCCATTGGAGTGGTATCATCCTTATATCTGAGGTTGCTGATGTTTCTCCCGTCTATCTTGATTCTGGCTTGTAACTCATCCAGCCCAGCACTTCTCTGCACTCAGCGTGTAAGTTAAACAAACAAGATGACAGAAGACAGCCCTGTTGTACTCCTTTCTTGATCTTGAACCATTCAGTTGTTCCATACAGAGTTTAATTGTTGCTTCTTGACCACATGTTGGTTCTTCAGGAGACAGGTAAGATGGTCTAGTATTTCAGTCTAAGAGCTTTCCACAGTTTGTCATGATCCACACAGCCAAGGAGTTCCCTTGAACCACAAGAAGATCAATCAAACCAGTCCATCCTAAAGGAAATTAGTCCTGAATATTCATTGGCAGTAGTGATGCTGAAGCTGAAACTCCAATACTTGGGCCACCTGATGCAAAGAACTGACTCACTGGAAAATACCCTGATGCTGGGAAAGATTGAAGTCAGGAGAAGAAGGGAACGACAAAGGACGAGATAGTTGGATGGCATCACCAACCTAATGGACATGAGTTTGCGCAAGCTCCTGGAGTTGGTGAAGGACAAGGAAGCCTGGCGTGCTGCAGTCCATGGGGTCGCAAAGAGTCAGACACGACTGAGCGACTGAACTGAACACAGTCGAAGGATTTAGCATAGTTGATGAAACAGAGATAGATTATTTTCTGAAATTCCCTTGCTTTTTCTATAATCCAGCAAATGTTGGCAATTTGATCTCTAGTTCCTCTTCCTTTTTTAAACCCAGCTTGGACATCTGGAAGTTCTTGGTTCACAAAATACTGAAGCCTAGCATGCAAGATTTTTTTTTCCATTTATTTTTATTAGTTGGAGGCTAATTACTTTACAATATTGTAGTGGTTTTTGTCATACATTGACATGAATCAGCCATGGATTTACATGTAATCCCTATCCTGATCCCCCCTCCCACCTCCCTCTCCACCCGATCCCTCTGGGTCTTCCCAGTGCACCAGGCCCGAGCACTTGTCTCATGCATCCAACCTGGGCTGGTGATCTATTTCACCCTAGATAATATACATATTTCGATGCTGTTCTCTCAAAACATCCCACCCTCGCCTTCTCCCACAGAGTCCAAAAGTCTGTTCTGTACATCTGTGTCTCTTTTTCTGTTTTGCATATAGGGTTATCGTTACTATCTTTCTAAATAGAACTGCCACATGACCCAGCAATCCCACTTCTGGGCATACACACCGAGGAAACCAGATCTGAAAAAGACACGTGCACGCCAATGTTCATCGCAGCACTGTTTATAATAGCCAGGACATGGAAGCAACCTAGATACCCATCAGCAGACAAGTGGATAAGGAAGCTGTGGTATATATACACCATGGAATAATACTCAGCCATTAAAAAGAATTCATTTGAATCGTTCTAATGAGATGGATGAAACTGGAGCCCATTATACTGAGTGACTCATGCAAGATTTTAAGCATGACCTCGCTTAGCACGGGTGAGAAGTGCAATTGTTACAAGTGCTAAATTGGTTCAAAATTGTCACCCTGCTTATTTAACTTATACGCAGAGTACATCATGCAAAATGCCAGGCTGGAGGAATCACAAGCTGGAATCAAAATTGGCAGGAGAAATATCAACAACCTCAGAAATGCAGATGATACCACTCTAATTGCAGAAAGCAAAGAGGAATTAAAAAGCTTCTTGATGAGAGTGAAAGAGTGAAAAAGCTGTCTTAAAACTCAGCTTTCAAAAAATGAAGAACATGGTATCTGGTCCCATCACTTCTTGGCAAAGAGGAGGGGGAAAATTGAAAACAGTGACAGGTTTTATTTTCTTGGGTCCCAAGATCACGATGGACAGTGACTGCAGGTACAAAATTAAGGGATGCTTGCTCCTTGGAAGAGAAGCTATTACAAACTTAGAAAGAGTATTAAAAAGCAGAGATATCATTTTCTGACAAAGGTCCATCTAGTCAAACCATGGTTTTTCCAGTAGTCATGTACAGATGTGAGAGCTCGACCCTAAAAATGGCTGAGCACCAAAGAACTAACACTTTCAAATTGTGCTGGAGAGGACTCTTGAGAGTCCCTTGGACTGCAAGGAGATCAAGCCAGTCAATTCTAAAGGAAATAAACCCAGAATATTATTGGAAGGACTGATGCTGAAGCTGAAGTTCCAATACTTTGGCCACCTAATGCAAAGAGCCAACTCATAGCAAAAGTCCCTGATGCTGAAAAATACTGAGGGCCAAAGGATAAAGGGACAGCAGGGGACGAGATGGTTGCATGACATCACTGATTCAATGGACATGAATTTTAGCAAACTGTGGGAGATAATAAGGACAGGGCAGCCTGGTGTGCTGCAGTCCATGGGGTCACAAAGAGTAAGATATGACCTAAGTGATTAAACAACAAGGACATCTTCAGTCAGTTCAGTTGCTCAGTCGTGTCCGACTCTTTGTGACCCCATAAACTGCAGCATGCCAGGCCTCCCTCTCCATCACCAACTCCCGGAGTTCACCCAAATTCATGTCCATTGAGTCAGTGATTCCATCCAACCATCTCATCCTCAATTGTCCCCTTCTCCTCCTGCCCTCAATCTTTCCTATAATCAGGGTTTTTTCAAATGAGTCAGCTCTTCACATCAAGTGGCCAAAGTATTGGAGTTTCAGCTCCAACATCAGTCCTTCCAATGAACACCCAGGACTGATCTCCTTCAGGATGGACTGGTTGGATCTCCTTGCAGTCTAAGGGACTCTCAAGAGTCTTCTCCACCACCACAGTTCAAAAGCATCAAAACTGCATCGCTCAACTTTCTTTATAGTCTAACTCTCACATCCATACATGACCACTGGAAAAACTATAGCCTTGACTAGATGGACCTTTGTTGACAAAGTGATGTCTCAGCTTTTTAATATGCTGTCTAGGTTGGTCATAACTTTCCTTCCAAGGAGTAAGCATCTTTTAATTTCATGGCTGCAGTCACCATCTGCAGTGATGTTGGAGCCCCCAAAAATAAAGTCTGACAGTGTTTCCACTGTTTCCCCATCTATTTGCCATGAAGTGAGGGGACTGGATGCCATGATCTTAATAAATAAAGGACAGAAATAGTATGCACCTAACAGAAGCGGACGATATTAAGAAAAGGTAACAAGAATACACAGAAGAACTATACAAAAAAGACCTTCATGATCCAGATAATCACGATAGTGTGATCACTCACCTAGAGCCAGACATCCTGGAATGTGAAGTCAAGTGGGCCTTAGGAAGCATCACTGTGAACAAAGCTAGTGGAGGTGATGGAATTCCGGTTGAGCTATTTCAAATCCTAAAAGATGATGCTGTGAAAGTGTTAACACTCAATATGTCACCAAATTTGGAAAACTCAGCAGTGGCCACAGGACTGGAAAAGGTCAGTTTTCATTCCAGTCCCAAAGAAAGGCAATGCCAAAGAATGCTCAGACTACCACACAGTTGTACTCATCTCCCATGCTAGTGAAGTCATGCTCAAAATTCTCCAAGCCAGGCTTCAACAATAAGTGAACTGTGAATTTCCAGATGTTCAAGCTGGATTTAGAAAAGGCAGAGGAACCAGAAATCAAATTGCCAACATCTGCTGTGCCATCAAAAATGCAAGAGAGTTCCAGTAAAACATCTATTTCTGCTTTATTGACTATGCCAAAGCCTTTCACTCTGTGGATCACAATTAACTGTGGGAAATTCTGAAATAGGTGGGAAATCCAGACCACCTGATCTGCCTCTTGAGAAACCTGTATGCAGGTCAGGAAGCAACAGTAAGAACTGGACATGGAATAACAGACTGGTTCCAATAGGAAAAGGAGTATGTCAAGGCTGTATATTGTCACCCTGCTTATTTAACTTCTATGCAGAGTACATCATGGAAGACGCTGGGCTGGAAGAAGCACAAGCTGGAATCAAGATTGCCAGGAGAAATATCAACAACCTCAGCTATGCAGATGACACCACCCTTATGGCAGAAAGTGAAGAAGAACTAAAGAGGCTCTTGATGAAAGAACATCTTAGTTACAAAGAAATTCGCAGAAATAGTTATAGCTTTTCTAGATACTATATTGTGGGTCCTAAGTCCTTCATCATGTCCAACTTTTTGCAAACGTTATGGACTATAGCCCGCCTGGCTACTCTGTCCATGGGATTCTCCAGGCAAGAATACTGGAGTGGTTTGCCATTCCCTCCTCCAGGGGATCTTCCCTACCCAGGATCTACCCCGTGCTTCCTGCAGCTTCTGCTCTGCAGGCGAATTCCTTACCACTGAGCCACCAGAGAATCCCAGATACTATATTGGTGTTATCCAAGTGGCAGATGTTGGGAATGAGCATTGGACCTATGCTAATTTTGAATATAAGGAAAAGAATCAGAAATTTCATAACTGAATCAACATTTTTAAACTTACAAAAAGTGGATAACTGTAACTTATCCACTTAAAACGTATCCAGGTAAAAGGAATCCCCACTCCTTTGCTGGAAAAAATCCTTTAACTTTCTCTGAATTTCAGTACCTCCATGGGATGGCAGAAATGCCACACACACAAGGTAACTCAATTGTATTATAAAGATCAGGTAAGATATTGCATGTGAAGATGGTATGTGGGCTAGCTGGGACTATAAAATATTATATGTTATTATGATGGACTGTGCTAAACTAGAGATGAGGATATGTATAACCAAGTAACACATGGTGTGAACTATTTTAATTCAAATGTCTTTTTGTTCGGTGATAAGAAAGTAATAGAGTGAAACCATTGGCCAGCTACATTATTCAACTCAAGGCAAAGAAACCAACCATGATGGATATACTGCTTTTAACCACTTTTAAAAAAATCTATTTCAGTCCACCACATTCAACCCATAAGAACAACATCAATAGCAAAAGATTTTTAAACCATGTTTTTCACAGAAAAATTGAAGCGTCGATAATATTTATCAAGAAAATCCTTACTAAAGTCACTTAATAATTTTTAGACTTTTGAAAGCTTAACATATAAAAGGAGGGTTTGAGGGTTTATACTTTTCTATATGGCCTTAAATGTTTCAGAAGAAAAATAATAAATTAATCTCAAAAATAAGGGAAAAAATACAATAGTCAATGGCTGATATAACTTTCCAAAGATGGCAACAACAATTTATCTCTCTCCCACATGTTATTCTGTTTGTAACCTTGTCACTTTGACTCAAGAGATGGAACCTATTTATCCACCCCATTATATCCAGGCAAGCCCTGTGACTGTTTGGATCAACAGGATATGGCAGTTACACCATGTAACTTCTGAGGCTAGAGCATAGTAAGTCTTTCTATTTCTATTTGGCTTGACTATAATGCTCACTCTCAGGGTAATACCTTTCATGACCCAGCCCACCATGCTGAGAAGCTCAAACCACCTGAAGAGGTAAGTGTGGATACCCTAATTCAGGTGTCCCCAACCTCCAGGCCACAGACTGGTACCTCCTATCAGATCAAAGGCAGCATTAGATTACAAATAAAGTGTACAATAAATGTACTGTGCTTTCATCAACCTAGAACCATGCCCCCCACATCCCTCAGTATAAGAAAAATTGTCTTCCACAAAACCAGTTCACAGTACTAAAAAGTTTGGGCACCAACACTCTGACAGTCTCAGCTGAGCTCTCAGTCAACCACCAGCTTCAGTTGCCAGCCGTGGCATGTGCCCTCTTAGAGGTCCAACTTAGGCAAGTCTCTAAGTCCTCACTCACACATGTGAGAATCACATATCTGAGCTCAGTCAATGTGCAGAAGAATGAAAGCAGTGATTTTTTGTGCAATGAGAAACAACCAGAATAGTCAAAAGATGAACAAATGTAGAAAATGCTGTTTCAAAAGGCATCAATTTTTTGCTTACTGAGTGCAAACTATGTGTCAGGTGCCATTCAGAAGTATTTTATACACAATATGGCACTGGGTAGTTCCATAAACATGTCAAGTATATGCAATTTTTACCTCCATTTTATAGATTAAAAAAACTGAGACATGGAGAACTTAAGTAACATGGGTAATTTAACTAGTGATCCCCTAATTTGTGTTAAATTAGACTTCTCTGAAACACATAATGACAGGAACAGATAAGAGGTTACCCTGTGTGTAACAGAAAGCTAGATCTTCTTATCTCCAGGATAACTGCCTTGCTAGGAAAGGAGGAGGAATGGGTAAAGAAGAGATTGATATAGAAGGAGTAGAAAGAAAGTGGTTCATACAAATGTTTTTATGCCAAAATTACTGCACCATTAAGAGTAGTTCAGAGTGACCCTTCATTCTTTAATTCATTCATCAAATTTTTAGTAAGGTTTTAATAGATAGTAGGTACGGTTTATACTCAGTTGATGATAACAGTAAGGAAGAAAAAAATCAGTACCCCTGTCCTCAAAGAACTCACATTCCCAAGAGTATTGGGGTTTTTTTTTGTTAGAAATCTGTCTAAAAAGACTAGAGAACCACATGGAGAAACTACTGAAGACAGATCCAAGAATTAAAAGCATTGTGATAGAAAGCTGTTAAGCTTCTTTTCAGTCCCAAGACCTTAAGAGGACCCATATACACTTTTCATGGTCTGATAATCTAGGTCAGATAGATACAGCCCTGGTTAGCACGAAAAAAAAAAAAAAAAATACTAGTGATGTCTTTTAATTCCAGTGAGTTTTCTGTGAGTTGAATCAGAGATATTATTTTATAGGGTGTTTCACCACCAGATTGCTCTTTCCTCCCTAGACTAGGCTGACCTCAGAACCAAATGACATATTTCTTCTTAGTATCTGCACTGCCACATAAGTCCCTAATGACACCACAGCTATAGAACAAGGAGACTCAAATAATGTCTATTTTTGGAGGAAACTCGGGCTTTATCACTTTTTTGAAGGTGACATGGGAAAGTAGGGCAGGACTAATCACAGGTAAGATTGGATTTAAAAAAAGAAAGAAAAAAACCTTTTCATAAAACAGAGAATGTTGTAACAAAAATGAATCATAGATTGTAGGTAAGAAATCATTACTAACAGAGCCAAATCTTCAATAAGAGTAGGGAGAGATCTTTCTACAATGAAATAAGATATTTTTAAGAAAATCTCTGAACCGTTTTAACCCTTTTAAAAGTAATTCTTAAACCCTCTCCACCCACTCAGTAGATAAACTATTAGATTTTAGTTCATCTGAAGCTCAAGAATTGTGTTTTATAGGTTTTTGCCATTGTTTCCCATGATCTAAAGTTAATTTATTTGAAGGAGCTTCCCTAATAATTCATAAAGTTTTAAAAATGCCAACTTCCGTTTCACAAGACCCATTGATTCAAGTTATGGTGGCTTTTAAAAAGCCAAGTTCCAGAAAGGAAATTCTACCATGAATGCTTCCGACACAGGGCTGAGCTCCCCAAGGAGCCGAGACAATTCTTATCAATGCTCTGAGGGAAAATGTCTTTTACTTAATCTTTATTTTTTTAATTTTTTTATCATTTTGGGTGAACCTGATTCTCATTCTATTCCACATCCTTTGAGGCATTTTTATTCAGAGGGCTCACACTGACTTCATTAACAGGAGCTGTGAAGTGCAGCTCTACTTGGCCCTGAAAGCTTCTACTGCCTTAAGAAGCACAGGAGCACGCTTTAGGCAGTTAATGTAGCATCCATAAGCACAATGCCTTGACAGCCACTACAGACAGAGAAATGTTTTTATCTCCTGTGATTTTTCCCCTTAACTTTCTCTGATGACTCTACTCCAATTTACAGAAAGAAACTTCATTACTTTGTCACATTTTTTAAACTTTTTCCACATGCAGGCAGTATTTCCATGTCATATGTACTAGATAGGTTAGATAGTTTTGTTTTGTTTTTTTCTTTTTCTTTCTTCTGAATTATCTCAATTAGTCAACTGGTTCTCTGCGGGGGGAGGGGAGTTGAAGAAATAGAAAAGAGATATCCATGCCCTGGACTTGTATAGTGAAAAGAGGGAAGACTATAGTATTCAGTAATTATTGGGCTATTAAAGCAGAATAATCACTATCCAGTCAATACATATATTCTTACGTACATCAGCTCATTTATCCTTGCAACATACTCATAAACAGGCATTCTCAGGTCCATAGTTCATACACACAAATGTGCCATACACACAAATGTGTGTATACACAGAAGAATCTTAGGGAGAGTAAATACTTACCCCCAAATTTCAAACTTTATATACAGAGCAAGTGTTAAGATTTAAGTTAATCAGACTTTAAAGCGCTTTCTCTCCTGTGATTTTGTCCCGTTTTTACTACTTACTAAATGTGAGAATTTAGTGGAAGGTAATTCAGCTTCTTTAAAACCTAGTTTATTCATTCATAAAAGGAAGAGATAAAGTATATTTGCTTATAGAATGACTGTAAAGATTAAATGGGATAATACACACATAAGACAGTTCTAATCAGTCCTCGGACATGGGCCTTAACAAATATTAATTCATTCCTCTTTGCCTTCTTTTACTGAATGGGTACAATGTTTCCTAGCACACCTCCACGAAGAGGTTCTTTCAATAATTCCAAAGTAAGCCAAAAGTGTCAGTCATTCATAGAAAACATCTATACACTTAAGACATATATTTATGGATTTGTTTGGGTTTTTTTTTTTTTTTTCATAAGTCCATTTTTTTAATTTCAGGCAGTCAGTGTTTAGTCCCACAAACATTCGTTGATTTCAGACTCCTTATAAATGACATTAGAACTAAAAAAGATGAAAACACAGGCCCTCCACCTAAGACGTGCTGAGCCTGAGAAATAAACATTTACGGTACAAGGTGAAAACTACTGTAATACAGGTGGGAACTCACAGAAGAGAAACCTAAATGAACACTAAAGCTGTCTGGAAAGGTTTGGGAAGGAGGTGTGTCAGATGAGAGAAGACTGGGTAGGAATTAACCTGGTAACAGGGAGAAGAAGGACCAAAGAGCTGGCACCAAAAGACACAAGGCCTGGTGGTATCCGGGAGCTCGAAGGAACATGGCGGCCGGTGGGGCTCAGTCCTCATCCCTGAGGGGAGGGGCGTTAACTGAATATCCAGCATCCAAAAGCCTGTGTGGCCCCACACTGATGTAGACTGCAATGTTACCAAACTGAGTCACAGCAAGAGTTCCGACAGTGAGATGCGTCAAGTTGGGTGGAAGTATTGATACCTGGTTAGCAGCCCATTGGAAGGAAAGTTGTCGCTCGTCTGAAACGGGTGCATAGTCACCTTAACACTGGGGAGAGTTTCTGACCTTTACCTTAGCTGGCAAGGAAAAGTAAAAGGGTAAAAGACTCAAGGGCAAAAGACTAGGGCAAGTTTACTCTCCTTCAGGGAACTGAAATACCAGAGGAAATGCCATCAAAAGCCTAAGAACAAGGCTCATTTGAAGAAGGGTAGTGCAAGGCGGTGGCTCCGTCAGACTGCCAGACTCACCCCCTGGCATCCACCGTATGATGTAGACACCTAATTCCTGACTCGGCTAGTTGGCTGCCCTGGGTCAGCTGTCACGCTGCCTTGAAAAGCAAGGGATACTGCATTTGAAGTCAAAAGAAACCAAAAAGTCCTGGGCTTTAGAGTAAGACGCATGCAAATCTCAGTTTGGCCGGATTCTCTGCGTGCCCTTGAGTACGTTACTGCTACCATCTCAGAGCCTGTTTTCTTATCTGTAAAGTAAGCTGCAGAGTCTGAATCACAGAGATGTTGGAATTAGCAAACACAGGTAGAAAAGAACTTTTCACACTGAAAAGCACTGTGTATTAATATAAAAATGCTCTTTAAACTCGAGTACACTTAACAGGTATTACAGCTTGCACTATATTAAGTAATAACACAACGTATCTACAATACATAGTTTGAGGATTTTGAGATGGATATACAGAATATTTAGACAAAATTTATGGTTTATTTGATTTCTGAGTATGCCTGTCTATTCTGAAGCAACAGAACCAAAGTAATTCTCATTGTAGTCCCCCACTCTAAAGTGAATTCTATCTTCTAAATTTAGTTATTTCTACTGATTTAGTTTTCAGCAGTTGTAGTGCTTTTTATTTGCTAACTTAGCTTTTTTAATATAACTGAAATGTTCAAGATCAAATCGATTTATTCAGAACAATGTCTCCACAGTTTTATAATATCATAAATGACAAGATAAACTTGGCAGTTTTTTTTTTAAATTGATTTTTAAGAGTTAGATTTAGACGTTCAAATTTTCCTATTATTAGTTTGATGTTTCTGAATGTAAACAGCAATGATGATATTTAAAACTCATTCCAATTTACATATTTCCTCAACACAGACGAGCTTTGGGCAAATCTAATCATGTCAGATGCCTGCTTACATGCCTTTAATGGCTCCTTATTCCCTTCAAGAGCAAACCCAAGCTCCTTAACTTGGCAATCAAAGTCCTTCTCATAATCAGTCCCTCATATATGTTTCAGCTCATCCCTGTTAGTAAACAATCAGCAATCTGAAACCTCAGCTATTATGAAAGTTGAAGCCCCAGATATACCATGCTCCATTTTTCATCCCTGATTTTTTTAACTGTTCTGTCTCCATAAAGTCATACATTATCTATCTATCCATATATATATACATATATGTGTGTGTATATATTTATACCTTCCATGTGTAAACCTCCAGGAATGCAGTCAGTGGAATCAGTACTCTCAATCTCCTCTATTGCTCTCATCCAACTCCACTGCCTCTGTTTAGTTTTGCTCTTCGGATCTCTTCCTAGGGCAGCAAAATAACCACTGCCAGTCCCAGTCTTACATACTTCATTGCCGTATGTCTCCTGAGAGCTCCAGCACAAATCCTAAGAAAAACTCTGATCAGCTAATCTTAGATCAGATCAGAATCAATGTGGTCATGGAAGAGAGAACTTTTATTCTTTCTAGTTTGAACCATATACAATCCCAAATTTGCAAGACACTATGAAAAAGGAAAGGGTGGTTCTAGTCCTCCAAAAGGAGGTGTACTGACATGAAAGAACACATATCTAAGATATATATATATGTAATATATATATAGTCATTTCTTCCATGAGCACTATCATGCATTAACCTAAGGAATTAAGTACATCTTATTTACCGTTACAAATATTTCCCAGGTTCCAGTCGTGTATTGATTTTTTTCCCACTAAATCAGCTTATTCAAGAGCCAACATTTAAAAAATGACTTAATTTCTAAAAATTAGAAATCCAATTATCATGGTAGTGGTTAGTTAAAATTTGACAGAACTTTAAAATAAATCATTTTAATTAATAATTACACAGTGTGAAAATAAGTCACCCTAGCTTAAGAGCTAACAAAATCAAAGTTATCATACAACAAGTACTGGTCATAAATATTTCTAAAAGAAATATAATACTGGAGAAGGAAAGGCAGAGGAAGGAGAAAGGGACAGGAGGTAAAGACAAGACAGAGGAAAGGAAGACAGAAAGAGAGAAACAATTGGGATATTATACTTAAAGAAAAGGAACCCTTACTAGGAGTTTTTATCTCCCCAAACCACATACCAAACCTAAAACATGGTGCAATACTCATGGATGTTTAAATGTCTAAGACACTAAAAAAAATTTGTCTGAATCTGTTCCTGAGGACTGGGAATAAGAAAAATAAATCCTTCCTCATGTACAAAGATTAATCATATAGTTTAGCAAGGGTTTCTAAGGCAGCAGGTTTTCATTGACATGCAAACGGAAATCTTTCTTTTGCATGAATCACCCTGAAAGTACTAATTAGAACTTAAATTTCTTGTTTGTAAATCATATGAATCTTATGAAATATGCTTCTGCCTTAGAGAACTGTTTCCTAAGGGCTACCATATGACCAGAGTGTGGAGCAGATGTTATCAGACAGACGAAGACAACCTTTGAAAGCTCAGAGCAGCTCGTGATAGCTAGGGGAGTGAAGCCCTATTGGATTTCTATAAGTAAGCGCTAGGAGGAAAAAAAGCTTTCTGCTAAGTGGTCCACTAGGCTTTTAGTTAGGTGAGTATTTGTACTCCTAGGTCATAGTCTGTGAAAGTAAATAAGTTAAAATTCCTGATTCAGTTAGGAAAATGCAAAAGTGATTCCTTTATACTGTAATTTGGAGGAAACAATTAGAAGCTAAGACGTGGGTTCAATTGGAACTCAATCTTTATTGATCTGTATGTAAACTATATGTTGAATGTATTCAGCCAAATAGTATCTGTAAGGATCTCTTCAAATCCAGACGTTATGCTTTATACTGGGAAGCCCAATGGCAAGACTGTAACAGTGTAATCATTCTGGGAGAGGCCTTGACTCTGAATATATTTAAGACATTTCCTGAAAACAAAACAAAAAACCAACTCATTATACTGTATACCCGAAACTAACGCAATATTGTAAATATTCAACTAAAAAAAAAAGAGAAGAAGAAAGAAAGAAAGAAAAGAACACACCTCTAAGAGGAGCTCCCCAGCCTGGTCAAAGGTGGCCTTTTCTGGTGCTGTCCATTGTCCTGATTTTTCCTTTGCAGGTATTTCTGTCTGGAGTACATCTTGGAGTCTGGGCCATGAGAGCATTTTTGTTCATGGTAAATTACTCATTTTAAATGAAATTAAAAGAGCATCAGGACATAAATGACACAAAAATATCTTCCAATTTCCATTTACTTTCTCTTTGACCCTGATGAGTCCTCTATACCCCTGATATCTTCTTTTACCTTGCTTTATTTTTTTTTCCACTCATAGCACTGCAATAAATCTGAACTTAAGCCCTGTCCTGAGTTATCTTCTAAGATACAAAAGCCATAGGACATCCACTTTGTCACCAACCAGAGAACTTCTCAATTTAATACATACTTTGAATAGTAAAGGTCAGAGACATAAGCAGGAAGTAACCCTGATGGAATCCATCTTGCCTTCTGCTTTGCTGCTTTCCTAGCACAGCTGAAATTTAGCTCAGGTGACTGCAGCCCTTCCCTTTTGACTCACTTCCCCTCCCTTTCAGATGCTCAGTGCATTTTCTGTGATTCTGCCTTAATATTACTTATTCTCAGAAGAGAAACTTTGGTTCAAAGAGATTAGACATCCAAAAGCTGGTTTGTAAATAATGTAGAAAATTAGGATTGATCATCTCAGGTCTTTAAAAATCACACCACCTATCCTACTTTTCAAGGTTCAGATACCAAAAAAAAAAAAAAAAAATCTGAAAATATACAACTTCAGCCTAGCACATCTTATATTTTCCTATTTGGTTCCCAAATCTATGTAAGACTGTCCTTAACTTATGAACCAAAGAACTCATAAGTTCAACCTGCATGTGTTCAGGCTCTCAAATTATATTATCAATACACTGAAATAATGCACTTCTATTGTCAAAAACATATGGCTGCCAAATTTGTAATTACTTTATTATGTAAGTAAAATTTTTTCTTCATCTCTCAAGGTTACAGGGGAAAATAGAAAGGAAATACTAGGTTATCTTGTTAGGAAGTATATGTCCCACCATGGCAAAGTGGAAAATGCTATTACCTTAATAACTGTCCATTTACCCCTTATAGAGAGAACAAGTCTTTCTCTGGGGAAGAACCTCAATAAAGCAGTTGGTATTGTAAGATCCTAAGACTATAGATGTTGGTAGGAGAAGCCACAGCAAAGCTAAAAGATGAAAAAGCCTCCTTGAGACAAAGGGAGGAATTTTAATCTCTCTTAGGAAGGAGGAGAACACAGAGGGAAATGCAGAGAGAGGGAAGCAGATGGGGGCGGGGCAGGAAGCTGAGGTGCAGAGGTCCTTAGGTGGGGAGGGTCTTCGGAAATTTACTGGAAAAGCAGAGACTAATATTTTAAAGTGCCAGGGTTCAATGTGAAGTTATTTCCACTATAAATGTCCTTTTACCTTCTCACACCTCTCCAATTCTACAACACTTGAGGACATTTTGTATGAGGAGTGCATGTTAGGGGAAAATTAGGCTAGAATCTGTTTCATGTCTGCATAAATGTCATTGGAATGATTGTATGTAGGAAAGGAAGGAAATGGGAGGTAGAAGGGACCTGGAAAACACAGGCACCATCCTCCCCTCAAAGTGCAGGAGTTTGAGGGCTACTTTGGCTTCCATTAGACATAAACAGCTGTCCAGGCGAGTCCCAAAGGGCTAGGAAACTCCAATTGACATGTGGGTTATCTCATTTCCTAACAGAGAATTTTCATCCATCTGTCAGTTTCAGGAATACAAAACACTAAGGTGTCTTGAGCGGCTGGGAAAGGCATCCTCTTGCTTGTACTGAAGTCTTAATGACAACTGTAGCAGGGGCTAGGTAAGCAATGGTCTGGAAGAAACTCACAATGGCTTTAAGCCATACAAATCAACCTCAGCAATACGTGCATAAGCAGGCATGTGTTTTTTAAGCAACTGAGAGGAGAATAAGGAAACAATCAATTATTAAATGGGTCACTTTTATCACTACTGTCTGTCACATTCAGTCTAGAATTGTACCACAGAACATTTTATCAAGTACAGAATTAAGCTTAAGGTCAAAGGAAAACTAAGGAAAGTAGTGCTTATTTATATTTTGGTTAAATATACAAAAGGCTTAGTTAACATTCTTTTAATTAATTAAAATTTAACCACTGGATGATGTACGATCTCCAGCAATCTGGACATAATTAGTGCAGGCAAAGAAAGCTACCCTTCAGTAGTTGTATAAAGTGCAAAAAACAGAACTGTAAAACATTGATTCCCCAGTAAAGGATCCCAGGTACAGAAGACGGAGAAAAAAATACCCACCCAATTGTCATACTTACTCCATTCTTTATAACACAGAGGAGTTATAAGGCTTCTTAGACAAGGGCTATAAAATACTGAGAGCTCCCCAGAGGACAGAGCAGCCCAGGAACAAGGTTTTATTAATTGCAGGGTTTATTAAGCATGAATCAATTCCCTGTGCCTCCTCATATAACTTGGGCCTACTATTCATTTATAGGAATTTTTAGGTCCAGAATAATTTTTACAAGCCTTTTTCTTTCGAGGCAGATGGAGGCTTGGATGTAGAGTAGTTTTTTCTTCTATTTTTTTCTAGGAGTGAATATTTTATAATTCATAATATCTTTTCTATATAATGAAGTTTTTCCTGTTTTTGTTTTCCTTAGTCCCTTTTTAATCTGCATGCTTCTGAAGGAAAGAAAAAAATGAAAAAGAAAAAAAAAAAAGCCCATGTTGTTTTTCCACTTGTGAGAATTACATTCTGTTCATATTTTTATCCCCAGTGCCTAACACAATATACAATAGATGTTCAATAAACACTTTCTGAGTGGGTGTTTAAATTCTCCTTCTGAGCCAATAAGCTGGCTGTATTCTGTTTTTCTCCCGTGTGTAATTTTTCAGTCTTTCTCTACTCAGCTCTGTGTCTTGGAGGTAAAACTGACTAGGACAAAGTGCAACAGTGGAGTTCCAAGCACTGAGGCTTACCTATGACTTTGATTAATGGGAAGCACCGCAGGGCTGGCGGGAGAACGACATTAGGGTATCTATTCTCTGTGTGTCTTCCCTCAGAGACCACACCGCCACTCAGGTGATCCTCTCCATTTCTCTGTGTTCCAGGGATCACTCCATCTTTTAGCCTTAGGATAAATATGACTTCAGTTGTTAGCCTAGGGAACTTCAAGTACCTTACTGGTACCCTTAAATCCTGTCCATGCCTTCGGAAGTTTATTAAACTCTCCTCAATTATCCAATTAATTGTGTTCTCTGTTTCCTGCTGGGACCCTACTAATACAGCCTTATGATTTATAAAATACTATCAAAGTTCAAATGGTAATTAAATGAAAAATTCGATATCTGAACATTCTTTTAATGACAGCTGAGTCTGTTGATGATCTGGATACCTCAGGCTGTCCTTTTTTTTAACTGAAGGCAAAATTGGTTTTTATTTCTTTTCTCAGCAAATGTTTAACCAGCTTTATTGAGCTAGTTATGATGTGGGAGCTTTGCTCTGATGAAGGTGCTCAGAAGTATTTTGTAGCTACTAGCTACAATAGCTATGAAAATATCTAATTGAAAATGTGTATTAAATTATACTTCTATGAAATTTTAGATTAAAGTAAGATAAATGAGAAAAAATAAACTATGAAATATATTGTTAAGAAAGGTTATTTAGAGGATTATACAGCAAAATTTTACTAATTGTTCATTTATACTTACAAAAAAATTTAATTAAAACATGGAGCTCAAAATTTCTTTTAATCACTCTGTGTTATACATGATTAAATCAATGGGGTAATATTTTTATTTCAAACATCTACAATATAATAAAATACACATGCAATTAATTAAGAGAATAAAATTATTTCCTCAATATCTAGTGTTCTGAATTTTTCTTAAGTAAATCACTGAGTGGAATTTATTTCAATATATAATAAAAGCTAAATTAAAATCCATATTCATATTGCTTCAATATTAAAAAAATCAGTCTTTTAAACTTTTCCAAAATATTTAAATTTTTAAAGATCTATCAGAACAACAAGAAAAAGACCATGATAGCATTTTTTCGTCCATCTTAACACTAGTTTTGGAGAAGGAAATGGCAACCCACTTCAGTGTTCTTGCCTGGAGAATCTCAGGGACGGGGGAGCCTGGTGGGCTGCCATCTCTGGGGTCGCACAGAGTCGGACACGACTGAGGCGACTTAGCAGCAGCAGCAATACTGGTTTCCCCAACTCAGATATAAAGATAAAGAAAAAGTCATGAGGGAAAAGGTATAAGAAAGAGAAAAATAGGGAGAGAAAAGCTGACAAAGTATTATTTCCCTTCTTTCCTCTCTGGATATCAACATTGGGGCTCTCTATGCCAAGAAGCTTCTTAAGCTTTATAGAAGCTTCAAGATTATAGCTGGATTGGATTAAATTCAAAATGCCCTGTAGCATCACACTGTTTTTCCTTATGTGGATGAAAGAACAGATTTCTGTTCCTGGATTTCCATTTTTTCCCACTTGCCAGTGTGTTTGGCAGAATGAGAAGTGAAGGTGGTAAGCATGGTGGGACTCATATCTTCATCGATTATAAAATGACTCCACTCATTTCTCTGCTACTGAGCCACCTCTCTTTTTTCAATTTCCTTTACACACTGGTCTTTGAACTTCTTGCTCTCATTACTTCCTTTAAGCTCAGATAAAAATATTTATCAGGGATGACTTGAGCATACCACTGTGGAAGCAATAACCAAAACATTGGCCTCTTATGCTGGTGCACACCATCATTTAACTATCCACCTGCTTGACTCTGACATTTTCTGGTATCAAATATTTATCACCTCATAAGTGTTCTTTCTTCAAATTCTGTCTCTCCTTCTTGAAATGCTTATACAGTTGTCAAACTGAGTTTCCTAGGAGTCCAATTTTATAATTTCAGAAAACAAAGTTGTTCTCCATTGGTTACTGCTTCCATTCTAAACTCTTTTGTATAAAATTTCCCAAAGTGCTTGATGTGGTTGCTCTCTTCATGCTCAATCATATGCCATATTATCTCCTACTCAATACTTCTGCTCTAGTCATACCAGACCGGAGAATATTATTTAACCCATTCTGTCAACCAAAACTATGCTTATCCCTATGCTTATCCCTCTTGTACTGATCTACTGCCGTTTTATTAGTTTGTATATGTTTCCTTTCTCTTTTTAAATTGTTCTTCTTAAGCAATTATCTGGACAGTATATGTAGGGAAAGTTTTGGGAAGGATGAAAAGGCAAGAAGATGAAGTGTGATCAAGTACTGGCTTCTTAAGAGTCATTGTTTTTATTTTTAATATTTTTCTACTTCAACAGCAGTGGCACCTGGTCCCAGAGAGCCTTTAGCTTTGGAAAAGAGAATTGGAAATGCTCCAGACCTACTGCTTACTCTTAGTTTTATTGAATTTTAGCCAGAGAATATTGTCCATGTATTACCAATTCTGAGAACTCCCAGGGAATTTGACTTTGAAGGCCAGTGGGATCTCATTACAGAACTTAACTGGACTGGTGAAAAAGACTCTTGGAGGGCACAAACAAAACCAAAACCCAGCAGATAGGAGTAGTGACCCCGCAAGAGGCTAAGCCAGACTTACCTGTGAGTGTCCAGGAGTCTCCGGCAGAGCTGTGGGTCAACAGTGGCCTGCCATGGGGTCAGGGGCACTGAATACAATGGTTGTGGGAGCTGCAGGGCATGCCGGTTACTGCTGTTACCCCTGCGTAGTTTGGCCTCAGGCCAGCCTACAGGGAAGGAACACTGCCTCACCCATCAACAGAAAATTGGATTAAAGATCTACTTAGGATAGCCCTGAGCAAGACCCAGATTCCCCACAGCCAGATTCTCCCATAAGGAAACTTCCACAAGCCTCTTATCCTTATCCATCAGAGAGCAGACACAATAAAAGCCACAATCACAGAAAACAAAGCTGATCAAATGGATCAAACCCTTGTCTAATTCAATGAAACTGAGTCATGGCCTGTAGGGCCATCCAAGATGGATGGATCATGGTGGAGCCATGACAAAACCACCATGACACTGGACCATTATGACAAAATGTGGTTCCAGTGGAGAAGAGAATGGCAAACTACTCCAGTATTCTTGCCTTGAGAATGCCATGAACAGTATGAAAAGGCAAAAAGAAATGACACTGGAAGATGAACGTCCCAAGTCAGTAGGTGCCCAGCATGCTACTGGAGAAGAGTGGAGAAATAGCTCAGGAAAGAATGAAGAGGTTGAGTCAAAGCAAAACAAAACAAACAAACAAACAAGCAAAAAACACCCAGTTGTGGATGTCACTGATGATGGCAGTAAAGTCCGATGCTGTAAAGAACAATATTGCATAGGAACCTGGAATATTAGGTCCATGAATCAAGGTAAATTGAAAGTGGTCAAACAGGAGATGGCAAGAGTGAAGATTAACATGTTAGGAATCAGTGAACTAAAATGGACCAGAATGGGTGAATTTAATTCAGATGAATGTTACACCTACTACTGTGAGCAAGAATCCCTTAGAAGAAATGAAGTAGCCCTCAAAGTCAACAAAACAGTCTGAAATGCAGTGCTTGGGTGCAATCTCAAAAATGACAGGATGATCTCTGTTCATTTCCAAAGCAAACCATTCAGTATCACAGTAATCCAAGTCTATGCCCCAACCACTAATATCAAAGAAGCTGAAGTTGAATGGTTCCATGAAGACCTACAAGACCTTCTAGAACTAACACCCCAAAAAGATGGCCTTTTCATCATAGGGGATATGAATGCAAAAGTAGGAAGTAAACAGATATCTCGAGTAACAGGTAAGTTTGGTCTTGGAGTACAAAATGAAGGAGGGCAAAGGCTAACGGTTTTGCCAAGAGTACATACTAGTCAGATCACTTGCCATCTTTCAACAATACAAGAGATGACTCTACACATGGACATCACCAGATAGTCATTACCAAAATCAGATTAATTATATTGTTTGCAGCCAAAGATGGGAAAGCTCTATACAGTCAGCAACATAAGACTGGGAGATAGCTGTCACTCAGATCATGAACACCTTATTGCAAAATTCAGAATTAAATTTAAGAAAGTAGGGAAAACCACTAGACCATTCAGGTATGACCTATATCAAGTACCTTATGATTATACAGTGGAAGGGACAAATAGATTCAAGGGATTAGATATGATAGATTGCCTGAAGAACTATGGATGAAGCTTCATTAACATTGTATAGAAGGGGGTGATCAAAACCATCCCTAAGAAAAAGAAAGGCAAAATAGTCATCTGAGGAGGTCTTACAAATAGCTAAGAAAAGAAGAGAAGTGAAAGGCCAAGGAGAAAAGGAAAGATATACCCATCTGAATGCAGAGTTCCAAAAAACAGCACGGAGAGATAACAAAGCCTACCTCTGTGATCAATGCAAAGAAACAGAAGAAAACAACAGAATGGAAAAGACTAGAGATCTCTTCAAGAAAATTAGAAACACCAAGGGAACATTTCATGCAAAGATGGGCACAATAAAGGACAGAAATGGTATGGACCTAACAGAAGCAGTATATATTAATAAGAGAAGGCAGGAATACACACAAGAACTACACACAATGATCTGAATGACCCAGATAACCATGATGGTGTGATCACTCACCTAGAACCAGACATCCTGGAGTACAAAGTCAGTTGGGCTTTAGGAAGCATCACTATGAACAAAGTGAGTGGAATTGATGGAATTCCAGCTGAACTATTTCAAAAAACTAAAATATAATGCTGTGAAAATGCTGCACTCAATATGCCAGCAAATTTGGAAAACTCAGAGGTGGCTACAGAACTGGAAAAAGTCAGTTTTCATTCCAGTCTGAAAGAAAGGCAATGCCAAAAAATGTTCAAACTACTGCACAGTCGCACTCATCTCAGACACTAGCAAAGTAAAGATAAAAATTGTCCAAGCCAAGCTTCAACTATATGTGAACCAAGAACTTCCAGATGTTTAAGCTGGATTTAGAAAATGCAGAGGAAAAGTGAAGTCACTCAGTCATGTCCAACTCTTTGCGACCCCGTGGACTTTAGGCTACTAGGCTCCCCTGTCCATGGGATTTTCCAGGCAAGAATACTGGAGTGGGTTGCTATTTCCTTATCCAGGGGATCTTCCCAACTCAGGAATCCAACCCAGGTCTCCTGAATTTTAGGCAGATGTTTTACCATCTGAGCCACCAGGCGGAGGAACCAGAGATCAAATTACAAACATCCATTGGATCATAGAAAAAGTAAGAGAGTTCCAGAAAAACATCTAGTTCTGCTTCATTGACTATGCTAAAGCCATTGACTGTGTGGATCACAACAAACTGAAAAATTATTTTCTGCTGTTGTTGTTGTTGAAAAATTCTTAAAGGGTTGGGAATACCAGACCACCTTACGTGCCTTCTGAGAAATCTGTATGCAGGTCAGGAATCAACCATTAGAACTGGACACAGAGCCATGGACTGGTTCAAAATTGGGAAGGCAATATATCAAGGCTGTATATTGTCACCATGCTTATTTAACTTATATGCAGAGTACATCATGCAAAATGCCAGACTGGATGAAGCCCAAGCTGGAATCAAGATTGCCAGGAGATATATCAATAACCTCAGATGTGCAGATGACACCACCCTTATGGCCTCCTGTTGAATGTGAAAGAGGAGAGTAGAAAATGCTAGCTTAAATCTCAACATTCAAAAAACTAAGATCATGGCATCCAGTCTCATTACCTCAAGGCAAATCGATGGGGAAACAGTGAAAACAGTGAAAAATTTTATTTTCTTGGACTCCAAAATCACTGCAGATGGTGACCACAACCCTGAAATTAAAAGACACTTGCTCTCTGGAAGAAAAGATATGACCAACCTAGACAGCATAGTAAAAAGCAGAGACATTACTTTGCAGACAAAGGTACATCTAGTCAAAGCTATGGTTTTTCCAGTAGTTACGTATTTATGTGAGAGTTGGACTATAAAGAAAGCTGAGCGCTGAAGAATTGATGTTTTTGAACTGTGGTGTTGAAGAAGACTCTTGAGAATCCCTTGGACTGCAAGGAGATCAAATCAGTTGATCCTAGATGAAATCAGCCTTGAATATTAATTGGAGGGACTGATGCTGAAGCTGAAACTCCAATACTTTGGCGACCTGATGTGAAGACTGACTCATTGGAAAAGACCCTGATGCTGGAAAAGATTGAAGGCAGGAGGAGAAGGGGATGACAGAGGATGAGATGCTTGGATGGCATCGCCGAGTCAAGGGACATGAGTTTGAGCAAGCTTCGGGAGTTGGTGATGGACAGGGAGGCCTGGCATGCTGCAGGGGTAGCAAAGATTCAGACACAAGTTGAGCAACTGAACTGACTGATTACCAGTTCTTTGCTATTTCTTAAGGCTTCCTTTGGGCTTCGCTGGTGGCTCAGATGGTAAAGAGTCCTCCTGAAATGCAAACGATCCAGGTTTGAACCCCGAGTTGGGAAGATCCCCTGCAGAAGGGAATGGCAAATCCCCCCAGTATTCTTGCCTGGAAAATCCCATGGACAGAGGAGCCTGGTGGGCTACAGTCCATGGGGTCACAAGAGTCAGACACGACTTGGCGACTAAACCACCACCACCCCCGCCAAGGCTTCTTTTGTCATTTGGAATGGGGTTGAGTCTTATAAATGTTCTGCATATGTCTAAAAACCATGATTTTGCTTGGATTTTTGGGTGAATCTACACACACACAAACACATGATACAGATAGCTTCTCTTGTTGTTCACATTCCTCAGTTCATCTCATTATTTTTGCCTGCTTAGTTTATAGTTTCTATTAGGATTCCCAGAGAATGAAGAGTTTTTCAATTTTTCCTTTTATATCTGTCAGATTTCTATTTAAGTATTTTGAGAGTGTATCTAAATTGGATTATTCTCTGAATTTATTACCCTATTTGTCACTGAATCCCATCTCACCAAATGAGAAGCTTGGTGTAGCACTAGGACTGTTGGACTGTGTCATAAACCCCAGATACACTGGACTAGGAACATAAGAACTATTAGTATGACTGATACTTGAAATATTACTGGAGATGAATATGTATTATTTGATGGCAGGGTGACATCTAATTCATTGGTGCCCACTTTGCCCAGCTCACACCCTGGAACTCAGGGTTTTCATAAATGAATTCCAGGGGCAACAATATTTCTCAGAGTATGAAGACAGTAAAGCAAAGAAAGGAATATAGTTATAAAACTGCAAACATATTATCAAAATTCTGATCCCCAATTAAACAGTTGAAAGGAAGGTTTCTTTTCTTTTTCTTTTTTGGCTGCACCACGGAGCATACATGATCTTCTGTGTACACAGCTGCTCAGCTGTGTCTGACTCTTTGTGATCCCATGGACTGTAGCCTGCCACACTCCACTGTCCATGGAATTTTCCAGGCAAGAATACTGGAGTGGGTTGCTGTTCAGTTGCTAAGTTATGACCAACTCTTTGAAACCCCATGGACTGCAGTGTGCCAGGCTTCCCTGTTCTTCACTCTCTCCTGAAGTTTGCTCAAATTCATGTCCACTGAGTAGGTGATTCTATCTAAGCATCTCATCCTCTGCTGATCCCTTCTCCTTTTGCCTTCAACTTGTCCAGCAGCAGGGTCCTTTCTGATGAGGCGACTCTTCGCATCAGGTGGATCAAGTATTGGAGCTTCAGCTTCAGCATCAGACCTTGCAATGAATATTCAGGACTGATTTCCTTTAGGATGGACTGCTTTGATCTCCTTGCAGACCAAGTGATTCTCAAGAGTCTTCTTCAGCACCATAATTCAAAAGCATCAATTCTTCAGCGTTCAGCATTCTTTTTTTTTTTTTGTTTTGTTTTTTTTTGTTTTTTTTGTAACGTTCAGCATTCTTTATGGTCCAACTCTCACCTCCATACAGGACTACTGGAAAAACCATAGCTTTGACTATATGTCAGGAAGCATTTAACAGGAGGCTTCCTGTGTGCTGTTTTGGATCTGTCAGGAATCCTTTGGTCCTTATTAATTCCTGAATATTCAGGAATTAAAAGGAGAGGCACACCTTTCCTGGGGCTGAGGATTCCAGGCATTTCCTTTGTTAGTTTCTCATTATGGTGATAAGTACCCTCCTCTCTCTTTAATAGGGATCATCTTGTGTTTTGTAAGTCTGGAATTTTAATCTTTATCTTTGCTGAGAATAACTACCTTGTAAGACAGTATATATGCCCACATCATGTTGATTAAAACACCTTTGCTCCATCAGAGCTTTGATCCCTGTGTCTTTCTTTCTTTCTTTCTCTTCCTCTCTTTATCTCTCTATTTCTGGCTGATTCCCTGGAACACAAAAACCGGCTGTGTAACCCAGGGAATATTAGCCTCTTTCCTTCTTTCACTTTCTCATCGTCGACTCTGGACCACCAGGTTCCAGTCTATTAAAGGACCAACAACTTCATTCTGTATACAGAGTGGAGTAAGCCAGAAAGATAAAGAACATTACAGCATACTAACACATATATATGGAATTTAGAAAGATGGTAATGATAATCCTATATGCAAAACAGAAAAAGAGACACAGAAATACAGAACAGACTTTTGAACTCTGTGGGAGAAGGTGAGGGTGGGATGTTTCGAAAGAACAGCATGTATATTATCTATGGTGAAACAGATCACCAGCCCAGGTGGGATGCATGAGACAAGCACTCGGGCCTGGTGCACTGGGAAGACCCAGAGGAATCGGGTGGAGAGGGAGGTGAAAGGGGGGATCGGGATGGGGAATACGTGTAACTCTATGGCTGATTCATATCAATGTATGACAAAACCCACTGAAATGTTGTGAAGTAATTAGCCTCCAACTAATAAATAAATAAATAAATAAATAAAATAAATAAAGGACCAACAACTATACAGACCTTTGTCTGCAAAGTGATGCCTCTGCTTTTTAATACACTGTCTGGGTTTGTCATAGCTTTTCTTCCAAGGTGCAATGTCTTTTAATTTCATGGCTGCAATCACCATCTGCATGATTTTGGAGTCCAAGAAAATAAAATCTGTCCCTGTTTTCACTTTTTCCCTATCTAATACCCATGAAATGATGGGACCAGATGCCATGATCTCTGTTTTTTAATGTTGAGTTTTAAGCCAGCTTTTTCACTCTCCTCTTTCACCCTCATTAAGAGGCTCTTTAGTTCATCTTCATTTTCTGCCATTAGAGTGGTATCATCTCCATAACTGATGTTTGTAAATATTTCTCCCAGCAGTCTTGATTCCAGCCTGTGACTCATCCAGCCCAGCATTTCACATGATGTACTCTGCATAGAAGTTAAATAAGCAGGGTGATGCCTTGTCATCATCCTTGCCCTACCAGTCCATGGTTCCATGTCTGGTTCTAACTGTTGTTTTTTGACCTGCAAATAGGTCTCTCAGGAGGCAGATAAGGTCGTCTGGTATTCTCATCTCATCAAGAATTTTCCACAGTTTGTTGTGCTTCATACAGTCAAAGCTTCCCTGGTGGCTTAGATGGTAAAGAATCTATCTGCAATACGTGAGACCCAGGTTTGATCCCTGGGCAGAACTATCCCCTGGAGAAGGGTATGGCAACCCACTCCATTATTCTTGACTGGAAAATTCCATGGACAGAGTAACGTGGAGGGCTACAGTCCATGGGGTCACAAAGAGTCGGACTGAGTGACTAACACTTCATACAGTCAAAGGCTTTATTTAGCATAGGAAGTTAAGCAGAAGTAGACATTTTTCTGGAATTCTGTTACTTTCTCTGTAATCCAATGAATACTAGCACCTTGATCTCTGGCTCCTCTGCCTTTTCTAATCCCAGCTTGTACGTCTGGAAGTTCTTGGTTTTTGTACTTTTGAAGTTTAGATAAAAGGATTTTTAGCATAACCTTACTAGTATGTGAAATGAATGCAACTGTACAGTAGTTTGAACATTCTTTAGCATTGCCCTTCTTTGGGACTGGAATGAAAACTGACTTTTTTTCAGTCCAGTGGTCAGTACTGAGTTTCCCAAATTTGCTGGCTTATTGAGTGCAGCACTTTAGTAGCATCATCTTTTAGGATTTGAAATAGCTCAGCTAGAACTCCATCACCTCTAGTAGCTTTGTTCACAGTAATACTGCCTAAGGCCCACTTGACTTCACACTCAATGATGTCTGGCTCTAGGTGAGTGATCACACATTATGGCTATCCAGGTCATTAAGACCTTTTTCATATAGTTCTTCTGTGTATTCTTGCCACCTCTTTTTAATTTCTTCTTCTCCTGTCAGGTTCTAACATTTTCTGTCCTTTATCTTGCCCATCCTAGCATTAAATGTTCCCTTGATATCTCCAGTTTTCTTAAAGAGTTCTCTAGTCTTTCCCATTCTATTGCTTTCCTGTATTTCTTTGCATTGTTTTACTTAAGTTCTTTGACCAAGGATCAAACCCATGCCCCCTGCATTGGAGACACAGAGTCCTAACCACTGAACAGACAAAGAACTACCTAAAAAGGTTTCTTTTTTAGATTTTAAAAATCATATGAGTTGCAAATCATGTATCAAACAACTGAGAAAACTATCACAATTAAATTTGGGGGAAATTAGAAAAAGAAGGAAAAAGAAAATACTATGAAATGAAATAATATTTATTACTTCCTGTGTTAGACATGATTGGGCTACTTTAAATTGCTTACCTCAATGAACACCTTAACAATCTTATGGTAAATATAAACATCTCCATTTTACAGAGGAAAAATGAAGACCAAAGTACCTAAATAATTTAATTTCAAAAAAACTAGTAGTAAACTGAGACAAAAATGAAAAATGTGTCAATATTCTGCAGCCAAGATTACCAGGAATACATTTCTAGTTGAGACAGGTTTGGTTTAATATTTGCTGTATTGGGAATTGTGGGGTGTCTCAGGAAGAGATGGTTAGAAAGAACCTTTCATTGGATTTTGGTTTTGATTGGATTATTTGGAGCAGGAGGATCTAAGGGAGCAGGGGCTTACAAAAGACTGCATGCTGAAAGGAAGCAGGGGAACTTTTGTGATTGTGTATCTCAGTAAACTTAGTTGAGAAGGAGGGGAGACAAGAATGAAAATAAAACTGCAACTGATAGGATGTAGCAGTCATGCATTTTGGATGAGGAAGTGGGTGTTTGATATTTTGTGGGTGGCACAGTGACCTTGTTTTTGTCTGGGCTTAGACAGAATTATGAAGTGGCCTTGCTTTATTTCCTTTTATGATGATCTCAGAGTAACCTTGTCTGAGGTTGGCATTCTGTGAGATAGTTTACGTCTAGTTGGAGAATAACATGACCTAGCTGTGTGTGCCAGGCGGGCTTCTGAATGCCAGGGTATGCTCCTTTTATCTTTCCGGTCAGAACTCAGAAGATCATGTTCCTTCTAACCTTGCCATTTAAAAAAAGGGGAAAGAAACCTGAAGAATGATTTTTGCATGTCCGTTTTCCACCTCTCTCGTATCTATTTAATAGCACCAGACTGTTAATATCAGAGAATAAAATGTTCCACTCTTATTTCCCAAAAGGGAAAAAAAAACATACTCTGAACTAAATTTAAGAGTTCTATAAGGACCATAGAAGTCTAAACCAAAAGGAGATATTTATAAATTACTCCTTCAGTGAAAGGCACTGCCATTTACTACAGAAAAAAAGAACTTGTAAAACAATGTAGGAATAACATTTGCCAAAGCTGTCTACTTAGGTGTTGAACTTTTCTGCCTTCTTTCCTTTTAAAATTCTAGAACACATGCTAGAGAATAAAAGTTGACTCAGATGGCTGTAAAATTAAATAGTTCAAAGGATGAGGGCAAAATCAATGATCTCTTCCTTCATTGATGGAAAGCAGCCTTTGTGCTTCATTAATGCACAGACAGATGTCACTTATGCCTAATGGAAGCCAGAGGACACAACCCTTAAAACATACATCTAGTTAAATACAGAGAGAGAAATCTTGAGGGTACAGTCTAGTGAAAAACAAGCTACTACACAAATTGTCACATGAAATATCTACAAAGTTATTTGGCAAAATCTTAAGGAGTGTATTGCTTCCTAAAACAGTCAATCAATTAAGAATATTTATAGACAATACTGTTGGCTGTTAGGGGAAAATGAATGTGACAGTATTTATAGAGTAATTCTATATTCTATCAAATCCTGGTTCTGCTATCTAGCAGTTGTGTAAAGTGATCAAATAACCTTTCTGTGAGTAAGTTTCTTTTTAGGTAATAAAAATACCTGCTTAGCCATTCCCATGGGGCTTCCTGGAGAAGAAAAATGTTTGTGAAATACTTTGTAAACTGAAAAGCACCACATATGTGTAAATTATCATTATCTAAGTTAAAACATTTCCAATATGTACTAAAAGTAATCTGCATCAATTTATTCACAAGTAAGGGTTCATTTTATACTTTTACTTAATTTCCTTAGTTTGATCTTTTATTTTTAATTCAATATATTTAGTATTGAGTTATCCTGAGTTTGTGTTCACAGGCCAAGTATATCAAGTGTCATGTTACTGTGAAATTTAAAAATTTACATCACTTACTTTCTAGAACAAATGTGCCTAGTAAAAGTGGGCATCTTAAATTTAAAAATTAATAAGATTGATAAAAGATACAATTTATTTTATCCTTTGAACTTTGGTATGTTTGGATGGTTGAATTAGGTTTCTAAGGGCCCAGTCTATAGCTGCAGAGAGAGTTTAAAAATGATAAAATCATGGTACAGCTTACTTCTTAAGTAACTATTACCTTTATAAAATTTTCCTTGGACCCTGAGGATCAGCACCAAGTGAATATCACTGTTTAAATGCTTAGAAAGAAATATAATTGCATAATAAAAACTTGACTTTTCACATTTTATTATTTCTCATTAAAATTATAACATTATTGCAATTAATTTAATTTTTAGCTATTCTGAAGGCAAAGGAAGCACATCAGTAAAGAAACAATAATTAGATTCTGAGATGCCTGCAGATAAATGTACATACACTTGGGAGTAGCAAGAGTCTTTGTCCATAGTGCATCTCTAATTTCAGCACAATACTTTTGTACAAATCATAAACCATGAATGATCTCTGTTATGGGGGAAAAAAATTAACACTAATATATTAGAGTCAGATGGGCACAAACTTTTATCTATTCCTTTGACCAGTTAGTTTCCTTTATCAAGTCAGAGCCAAGTTCAGATTGCAGCAAGTAGTTAGAAAAAATGTCTTACAGAAAGATATCTACAAACATATTTGTGACATGTTCTCTATATCTACTTAATAAATTTGATATTAGATCTCTGGCTTTAAATATATAGCCACTGGTCCTGCTGATAATGTTCTTTGCCATCTAAGTGTTAAGTCTCTTAATAACAGACTCCCCATGAGTTACTTTCTGATAGAAATCCTTTAGGGCAATGTCTCCATTTCTGAAATTAACGCTTTAATTTTGGATATAATTCCCCACTCTCTTGAGTTATCTAAAAAATTGAAGTCAAAATTACTTAATTAAACTGAGTATTGTATTAGCTATCATTATACTACTCTACTATTTGAACAGAGAAAATCTAGCTGTTGAGTCAACCTACAGGTGTAACCTTGTTCTTTTCTCTCTGATTTATGTAACAGCTGTGCCCTTTAGTTCAACTCCACATAGTTCAAAGGCGACTCTTCTTCAGAGTCTGCTCTTGCTAGAGGCCATTACCTAATTGGCTACCCTCTCGTCCAGATCCATCAATTGTCAGACAGCTTCTTTACAGGTGAAGTAAAGTGTAGGCATGTCACTATTAACAGAGAGACTTGGGGAAATATTATTGAGGTTGTGATCAAAAGACAAAGAAATATGCACACTGTTTTCTCTGATGTTATTCACTGACAGACTAGAGAAGACAGGAGCAGTACAAGTGACTGCAAATGATGTATAATGTTGGATTTTTTGCTGCTGCTGTTATTGCTATTGATGGTAGTATCAGCGGCTGTGGTGATGCCATTAAGCATCTTACCTTAAGTCACATACTAGTAAATGATTTATTTAACCAAGATTAGCTGAATACCTTCTAAGGGCCAAAGTTTATGCTGCAATTACTACTTCCAGTAGAACACAAGGACTATCACCACTGAACCTCTCAACCCACAACTACCCCAAAATAATAATGAACTGATAAATATGGAGTATGAAATACAACTTATTGTTCGGTCAGTCATGAAGTCCAGCTGTAGACAGATGACTAATGAGGTATGGTAATGACTAATGAGGTACGTAATATCTGAAGGCTGGTAAAAGATATTTCCCCATAATATCCTTATCCTGATTATGTGAATTTACATGTATGTGAAATTGTTTATCACTGACTTAACTTGATAATTGGTAACCCACAAGTGACATTTATAAATAGCAAAAATAAAGTGATGGATGATGCAATTTTCTGACTATTAGACAGTCAGTAACTACTGGGTTCTAAGGTAATAGTGGGATTTGAAAATAAGTACACTCTACTTCTAGAGTAAAGGTATAAATGCTTCAAAATATGGGCAACAACTCAAAATAGAATAGAAGTCCTGAATAAGTGTTACTGAGAATGAAAGCTCTGAGTTGAGAGGAGGCAAGGTGAGTGAAGACAAAGGTGATCAAAAATTTTCAGAGTGTATACATTTGACAAAAGAAATATACATTTGACAGTAAAGAACAAGCAGAGTCTTTAGAGGGAACTTATATCTATAACTTTTGCTTTCCAGTTTTTTTAGTTAAAAAATTCCAAGACAATACTAGGAGGATTACTTTATTATAAATAGATGCCTAAAATTTAAAGTAAATGTCACTAAAATATAGTACCCTATATTAAATCTGTGAAGTCCAGTAACAGCTGAGTCTTGCGACTGAAATACACAACTAACCAATTATGTATTTTCCATGAAAACATATGTACTCATTTAATGATTCAAAATATATTTTAATTAACAAATATCAAATGTCAGGCTTTGTGTTTAAAAATCAGCAGGCTCTCATTAGCAAAATATATAACCTTGCCTTCATAGATATTTTTCAATACAATGGGAAAGCACATAATAATAATCAATCAATAAATAATGCTACTATTTAAAACTTGTCTAAGTGATAGAAAAGAAATGAACAGATTTTTGTTATAAAAAGAAAATACTGTGTAAAAGTCAGAGCTGTACTTCATAAGATATGATAGGAAGAACAGTCTTAGGAGATGCTATTTAGTCAAGAAGGGATGAATGAAAAGGAGACAGCTTCAAAAAGGGAAGAGTAGATTGTGTATGCAGAAGTATTAAATGGGGCATTGTGCAAAGGCCCTGTAGTAAGAACTGTTTTTGCAAAAGCACTGAAGCTATATAGAACTTGGAGTGTTTGAAGGACAGAAGTGAAGCCAATGCAACTGGAAGGGGGAAACAGAGGAGATGAGAGTACTGAAATTGTCAGGAACACAACAGTTTCAATAATTATAGGACTAAATGCAGTTGGAGGTCCTTTTGAAAAATGCATTATCAGATGTATGTTATAAAAATATTGTTCTGGTTGTGAGTTGTTTAGTCACTAAGTTGTGTCTGACTCTTTTGTGACCCCATGGACTGTAGTCCACCAGGTTCCTCTGTCCATGGAATTTTCCAGTCAAGAGTATTGGAGTGAGTTGCCATTTTTTCTCCAGGGGATCTTCCCGACCCAGGAATCAAGTGCGATCAAGTCCTGCATTGGCAGGGGGGTTCTTTACCACTATACCACCAAGGAAGCCCTTTGCTCTGGCTGTAGAGGAGCAATAAAAAAACAGAGTTCAAGTCAGAGGCCATCACCATCTTATCTAAGCAAGAGGGATGGGAGCTGGGATGACATCTTTTAAGGTATGTATTAGAATTAAAATCAATGGAAGTGGCATCTGGATTGAATGTGGGGATGAGAAAGAGAAAAGAAGCAAGGACTGAACAAATGAGAGATTAGTGGTGCTATTTGGTGAGATGAGAAATATTTAAGAAGGATTCAGTTTTAAGATAAATGTATATAGTTTTACACAGTATATGTAAGTCATTATGCTGTACACCTTAAACTTATACAGTGCTGTGTGTCAATTGTAGGTCAATAAAACTGAAAGAAGAAAAGAAGAAAGAAAAGACTTTGACCTTAGTAAGCTTGATATACCTATAGGACACATGTGAAGATGTCAGTAGACATGCCTAAAGTTAGAAGAGGAATTTGAGCCAAAGACATATAATTGAATTTTTTTGTAACATAGATAGTACTGACATTTGTGAGAACTAGAAGATATCTTCTATCTATAGAGTTTAGACAGAAAATAAAGTGTCCTAAAATCAGGAAAGAGAAGTGCTTCCAGGTGAAGAAGTGGCCAACCAAGTTAAATGTTTGGGATAATTAACTTCAATGAAAGGCAATATTCTTCTGACTCTCATTCAGATGCTTGAGTGCAGGCACTGAGAAGAAATATTATTGAGTTCACTCAGGGTTGGTATTCTATAGAAAGATTAAGAAAGAGATAAGATTTTTAAGATATGTTTAAGACAGTGATAGAATAATGGACCATGGACTCAAAATGAAAGTATAAATGAAACATGAATAGTGAAAAGATAGTGGAAAATGAGCAATTGCAATGATGCATCTGAAACATAAGCACTGCCAAAGGAGAAGGGAGAATGAGATATGATAATAAAATAATGAAAAACTGACATCACTGGATTTGAGATCAAGATATTATTGAGAAACAGTTGTAGTAAGATTATTGAGTAAGGATTATGGCAGAGAGAAGATTGGGGTCATCGAGTGTGATATTTGCATCTGAGATTTTGGAGGTCAGAGTTGAAGATACAGAGATGGGCAGCTAAAATGAAATTATGAAAATGATCACAAGAGAGAAGGAAGTCACAAATTTGGAGGCCAAGATTTACACTAGTGATATGCAGGGATTTAGACGCCAACAAAAACGATGACAGCTACTGGGTCATCAGCTGTCTCAGTGATGCAGAACTTTTGCAGGAAAGACAACAAGGGGACCTAGTATGACATCTTTCACTTAATTTATTTAGTCACTCAATCATTTCTGACTCTTCTGTGACTCCATAGACTGCAGTCTACGACTCCTCTGTCCATGGGATTTCCCAGGCAGGAATACTGGAGTGGGTTGCCATCTCCTTCTCCAGGGGATCTTCCCAACCTGGGGATCAAATTTGCATCTCCTGAGTTGCAGACAGATTCTTTACCACTGGGAAGAATGCCACCTGAAAAGCCCTTCCACTTCACAGCTGTAAGAAAATAGAGATATGAGAATACATACAACATCCATGAGGAATAGAGGCTGGAAACATGATACTAACCCTAATCTGAGATTGACAGAAAGACTTCTGTACAACCAAAGCTGTAAGAAAGAGCCACACAGAACTGGGTAGGAAGAGAAGAGAACCAATCTGGTTGGGACCTGTGCCCCTGGGAAGGGACTTAAAAAGAGAAGGGGGATTACATGGACAGAGACCATCCCTGGGGAGTGACTGGTTTGAGCCCCATATAAAGTACCCCAGATCTGGGACCCAGGAAGAAGAGTTCCCTTGGCTGGAGGGCTAGCAAGACTAACATGAAGGCTGTAGGAAGCCTGGACTCCAAGAGTGAGGAATGCACACAGGCTTGGTTACTCCCAAAGTAGGGCAGAGAGGAAGGGTGGGCACTGCACAGGATGCGGCTTGTTTTCCTCAACCAGCCCAGCCTGTACCCCAGCTTGAGCCAACAGCCTGCTATGGCCACGTCTGCTTCTCAACGCAGCTCCACACTCGGACAAGGGCTGCCATGGTCTAGGGAAGGCTCATCTTTGAGGACAAAGGTGGCTTTGAGCAGCATCTCAGCAGGGTTGGGGCAACCATTACTGGTGGTCACACAGGCAGTGCATCAGAATCAGCCCAGGATTCTGACTGCAGTCAGTGCAGTCACAGCCCCCGCCCAGATCCACGGTGAGCACCTGCACAAGCTCCCCTTGCTCAGCACTGCTCCCCTCTGGGGTGAGGGTGTCGTGCTGGGAGGGAGGAGAACACACACGTAAAAAGAATAAAGCCAACTTAAACCAAACACTCTGCGCTTCTGGTCCACTAATGTAGAACCTATCCCTGCTTTTTTAGACACTAAAAAAGAACTATCAGAAAGAGAAAGAAAATAATTCTTCTTACTTTAGATCAAAAAGAATAAAATACCTAAAAATAAACTTAACTAAGGAGTTGAAAGACCTATACTCTGAAAACTACAAGCCTTTGATGAACGAAACTGAGGATGTTAGAAAGAAATGAAAAGTACCCAGTGTTCACAGACTGGAAGAATTAATATTGCTAAAATGTCCATTGTACCCATGGCAATCTACAGACTTAATGCAATCCCTATTAAAATACCCATGACATTTCCCACATAACTAGAATAATTTTAAAATTTGTATGGAATACACAAAAGACCCTGACTAGCCAAAACTATCTTAAGCAAGAAGAACAGAGCTGGAGGAAACACGCTCCCTGACTTCAGACTACACTACAAAGCTACAGTCACCAAAACAGTTCAGTTTATATGTCTGGCACAAAAACAGACATGTAAATCAATGAAACAGGATGGAAAATCCAGAAATAAACCCATGCGCTTATGATCAATTAATCTATGATTAATTGAAAGAGGCAAAAATATAATGAAAAAAAGGTTATCTCTTCCATAAGTGGTGCTGGGAAAACAGGACAGTTATATGTAAAAGAGTGAAATTAGAACATTCTCTAACACCATATAAAAAAAACTCAAAGTGGATTAAACACCTATACATAAGATCTGAAACCATAAAACTCTCAGAGGAAAACATAGGCAGAATACTCTTTGACATAAATTACATCAATACTTTTTTGGATCTGTTACCTAAAATAAAAATAAGTAAATAAATAAATAAAAATAAAAGTCAGAATAAGCAAATAAGACTTAATATAACTAAAAACTTTTGCACAAGAAACCATCAACAAAATGAAAAGACAACCTACTGATTGGAGAAAATATTTGCAAATGATATGACTGATAAGGGATTAATACCTGACAAACATAAACAACTCAAACAACTCAGTTATCAAAAAGGAAACATGATTCAAAAATAGGCAGAAAAACTGAACAGACATTTTCCAAAGAGGAACTGCAGATGGCCAATAGCCATGTGAAAAGACGCTGAATATCACTAATCATAAGGGAAATGCACATCAAAACCACAATGTGACATTGTCTGTCATCTGTCAGAATGGTTATTATCAAATAGAAAATAAGTAAAAATTATTGGCAAGGATATGGAGAAAGGGGAACCCTTATGCGCTGTTGGTGGGAATGAAAATTGGTGTATCCACTATGGGAAACTGTATGGAAGTTTATCAAAATCTAATAGTAGAACTACTATCATATGACTGAAAAATTCCACTCCTGGGTGTATATCCAAAAAGCCCTCAAAAACATTAATTTGAAAAAAAAATGCACTCCAGTGTTCAAAGCAGCATTATTTACAATTTCCAAGATATGCAAATAACCTAAGTGCCCATCAACAGATGAATGAATAAAGAACATGTGGTACACACACACACACACACACACACACACTTGAATATTACTCAGCCATAAAAAGAATGAAATTTTGCCATTTTCAGCAACATGGGTGGATTTGGAAGGCATTATGTTAAATGAAATAAATAAGACAGAGAAAGATAAATACTGTATGGTATCACTATATGTGGAATCTAAAAAAATATAACAAACTAGTGAACATAACATAAAAGAAGCAGATTCATAGATATACAGATCAAACTAGTGGCCACCAAAGCAAGCATGGAAGGGGGACAATACCGGGTGGTGGAACGGGAAGTGCAAACTTCTGGATGTAAGATAGGATGTGTTGTACAACACAGATCGGTTGCTTCAGTCACATCTGAATCTTTGTGACATCATGGACTGTGACTAGCCCGGCTCCTCTATCCATGGGATTCTTCAGGCAAGAATAGTGGAACTTTCTTCATTGCCTTCTCCAAGGAATCTTTGAGACCTGGGGATCGAACCCATGTCTCATGTCTCCTGCATTGGCAGGTGGGTTCTTTACCTCTAGCACCACCTGGGAAGCCCCATACAACACAGGGAATATAGTGAATACTTTGTAATTTCTGTAAATGAACAGTAACCCTTAAAGTTGCAATTAAAATAACATTTTTAAAAAATCTAGTGCTGTGACAGGTCTTAGCACTCAATAAAACTCTTTCCACTTCTATTTCGATCGGAGTAAATAAATAAATATTAAGAAAGGGGAGAAAGTGTCAGATTGGTTGGTTGGCTTGCCCTTTGTTCCTAAAGCTAGCAAATAATAGCACTAAAATTAGAGCCTCTGAATCTCAGCCAAGTACTTTATCCACATCATCAAAATGGCCCAGTTTCCTAGTGTTTGAAAGGACATTTACAAGTATTAACTACATGCTTGCCTAGAAAAACAACTATGTTAACCTCAAACTGCCATTTCCTTATTAGGACACAAACAGAAGAGACAATAGAAAGAGCAATAATTTTTTCCCTCTCTGATGCATAGTGCATCTAGAGGTGGATGTGCCGTGAAGCTAATAGAGCTGAAGCTTGCAGTTCTCTTACTTTTCAATGCCCTGTCATTCTTCACTTGGTCATATGTTTTGCTAAATTTATCAAATAGAATGCATGCTGTGTTGCTTCAGTTGTGTCCAACTCTCTGCAACCCTATGCACTATAGCCCGCCAGGCTCTTCTGTCCATGGGATTCGCCAGGCAAGAATACTGGAGTGGGTTGCCATGCCCATCTCCAGGGAATCTTCCAGACTCAGGGATTGAACCTGCATCTCTTTTGTGTCCTACGTTGGCAGGCAAATTCTTTACCACTAGCACCACCTGGGAAGCTCTTTAAGGACAGAGGATTCCACTCAGTTCAACAGTTACTTACTCTTCAACCAGAATTTCTTCCCCCAGGTACCTGAATCTACCCATTTTGGTCCATCATTTCATACTACTCTCTGTCTATTAATAAATGTCTTTCCATGGAGAGTGTACCCTAAACCCAAACCCTGTATCTCAAGTAGCATCCTCCTAGCCTGTCCTCTCACCCTCTTTTAGTTTTTGTCATAGCACTTATGGCCATGGACACATTTCATAGTTTTGTTATCTGTTTATTATTTGTGTCCCACCCCTACACCTATGGAAACTGCATGAGAAAAGTCATCACACTTTTTCTGATGTTGCATCAATGTCTAGAATAGTGGCTTTTATACTGTAGACAGTCAGTTGAAAATTGTGGTGTGAATAAATATTTACAGAGCACCCACTCCATGCCAGGACTATGCAAAGCCCTGGGAATTCAGCAATGAATGAGACTGATAACTTATTACAGATGTTAGTAAGTAATTGCCCGTGCAGTGAGCACTTCCAACACAGAGTCACAGGTGCTAATGGAGTGTATTACAAGAGCACTGGCATAGCCTATGGGGTTAAGAAGATCTCTCTGAGGCAATGATATTTATTTTACATGATTTCAGAGGCCTTTGTGTGGTCATTACATGCAAGGGAAAGAAGACAAGAATGTTTTACGCCTTTTTCAACTCTTCTTAGTATTGGAAAATGCCACCACACCAAATGAAATGTGCTACTTCCATATATACTGATTTTTCACATGACAAAAAATAGTCAGACAAGCTGTCAGATCAGTTAAGGCAACAAATAAAGGGTTAGATAGTTGAACTTGAATTTATCCACTAACTCAGGGAGACCATAATTAATTACTTTATTCTTTCATCACATAAATATTTATTAAGCACATACTTAATGTCAGACAGTGAAAAGCTAAAACTCAGAGTGTTGTCTCTGAGAATAAAGAGTACCCTAATTGGGCTCATCTCTTGCTCTCCCGCGATATTTCAGTTCACAGACAACTGCCAGCTAATCTTCACGAATGTCAGTCCTCAAAATATTCAGTAATTCCCTAGGCCCAAAAGCAATCCAAGCCTCATACCTGCCATTAAAAGTCTGCTATTTCTGCCCTAAACTTATTTCTTCGTGCTTGTCAACTCTAGCCTGTGCTGTGATTCTCTTTATTGCTCAGAACTACACAGACAGGGACTTCCCTGATGGTTCAGCAGGTAAAGAATCCACCTGTAATGCAAGAGGCACAGGAAACATGGGTTCGATCCCTGGGTCGGGAAGATCCGCTGGAGGAAGGGATGGCAACCCACTCCAGTATTCTTGCCTGGAGAATCCCATGGACAGAGGAGCCGGGTGGGCTATACTCCAAGGAGCCTGGCAGGCTACAGCCCAGAGGGTCACAAAGAGTAAGCACACACACACATACACCGACAGGAATATGCCTCACACTTGTTTGTATACCCTCAGCCTCTGCTTCCCCCTGGCCTTTTCAGTTGTGTAGAAGTGTCTCCATCTGGGAGCTCATCCTTTCCTAATGCCTGAACTAAAAATGGATAATCACCTTATACAATACTGCTTTTGGAATGAGGCTGGGGATAAAATTCCTCCTTGTAAAATGAGAATCTACTGCAGGCTCCTAAAGTGCAACCTTCCCGGGCCCTTTGCCATGACGATCCAGTGGCAGAGCTTCATTTCAATTTTTATTTGAATTTCACCTCCTTATTAGTACTAGAGTTCTGCTCTGAGTTCTGGCTTTCCTAGTTGGGGCTCTGATCTCCTGCCTGGCTCTTTTCAGCTTCCATCCAAAACAGGGGAGACCTCCTGGGCCCAGATTCTATTACCTACAGCAGCTGCATATGGGCTCTGTCCAAAGGGTGGCTTGTGAGGTGGAGACCTAGAGGCTAGAGCTCATCTGGCAGAGTTGTCACCTAGAATGAGTAAACATAAGTCTTGCCAAGCAGGGTGGTAAGGATAGAGAGTGAAGCCATGAAGATGGTAATGAATGAAGCCAAGAACTGCAAACAAAATGGAGGCATCCAGGAGCTACTTAGGTACCTGAAAATGAGCTAAGAGGTAAGGTCTCAGAGAAATAGAGCGAGAGGGAACAGGACTTTGCCATAAAGGGGCTGCTGTGCCCATCTTTCTCTTGGTGGGTGCCAGCTTCACGGCTCATTGATAATTCAGGACAAGGTGTACAGCAAACAGCTGCTAGAGGATTTGTTCCAAAATGGATTGATCATCCAGAAATAAAAAACTAACATTTGCCATCAGTGAACATCACAACTGTCTGGAAAACCCAGTTACATCTTCCTTTAGATATCAAAACTCAACCCTAACTATTAGGTTGGTGCAAAAGTAATTGTGGTTTGGCATTGTTGAACTTTGCTGTTTGAAACTGGAATACCTTCTTAAATAAATATGGTTATGTTATACATTGGGTTTCCCAGGTGGCACAGTGGTAAAGAATCTGCCAACCAGTGCAGGAGACGCAAGAAATGAGGGTTCAAACCCTGGATTGGGAAGAACTCCTAGAGTAGGAAATGGCAACCCATTCCAGAATTCTTGCCTAGAAAACTCCACGGAGAGAGAAACCTGGTGGGCTACAGTCCATGGGGCCTCAAAGAGTCAAGACACAACTGAGCACCCACACTTGATTGATGCACATTTCTCGCTTTATGTTTTTTGCTAATGACTTATTGAGTGGGCAAGCTAAGTCACTTCAGTCATGTCCGACTCTTTGTGATCCCTTGGACTGTAGCCCATCAGGCTCCTCTGGCCATAGGATTCTCCAGGAAAGAATACTGGAGTGGGTTTCCATGCCTTCCTGCAGGGGATCTTCTAGACCCAAGGATTGAACCCTCCTCTTCTTCAGCTCCTGCATTGCAGGCAGATTTTTTTACCAGTGAGCCACCTGGGAAGCTCCAATGACTTATTACTTGCTGTTTATTTTATATTTATTTTAGACTATGGAAATGATGTTAGAGCAATTTTCTTATTCCAGTTCAAAATAGGTCACAAATCAGCAGAGACAACATCAACAATACATTTGGCCCAGAAACTGCTAATGAATGTACAGTGCAGTGGTAGCTCAAGAAGTTTTGCAAAGGAGACAAGAGCCTTGAAGATGAGAAGCATAATGGCTGGCCATCAGAAAATGACAATGACCAAATGAGAGCAATCACTGTAGCTGATCCTCTTACAACTATGAGAAGCTGCTGAAGAACTCGTCAATGACTATTTTATGGTCATTCAACATTTGAAGCAAACTGGAAAAGTGAAAAAACTCCATAAGTGGTCACCTTGTGAATTTACCAAAACATCATTTTGAATGTCATCTTCTCTTATTCTGTGCAACAGTGAAGCATTGTGTGATTGGATTCTGATGTGTGATGAAAAATGGATTCTATATGACAACTGGCAAGGACCAGCTCAGTTGTTGGACCCAGAGAAGCTCCAAAGCACTTCCCAAAGCCAAACTTGCACCAGAAAAAGTCATAGTCACTGTCTGGTGTTCTGCTGCCCATCTGATCCACTACAGCTTTCTGAATCCTAGGGAAACCATTACATCTGAGAAGTATGCTGAGCCAACTGATGAGATGCATCAAAAACTGTAACTACTGTAGCCAGCATTGGTCAACAGAAAGGGCCCAATTCTTCTCCACAACAACAACCAATGGCACGTCACACAACCAACCAATGCTTTAAAAGTTGAACAAATTGGGCTACTGAGTTTTGACTCATTGGCCATATTCACCTGACCTCTCACCAATCATCAATCACTTCTTCAAGAATCTTGACAACTTTTTGCAGCGAAAATGCTTCCACAACCAGTAGGCGGGAGAAAATGCTTTCCAAGGCTTCATAGAATCCCAAGGCACAGATTTTTACACTACAGGAATAAACAAACTTATTTCTCGTTGGAAAAAATATGTTGATTGTAATGGTTCTTATTTTGATTAATAAAGATGTGTTTGGGCTTGGTTATAATGATTTAAAAATTCATGGTCCAAAATCACAGTTATGTTTGCACCAACCTAATATTGTCCCTGCTGACCATACCATCCCCTTTAGCCATTTGAGTTGAATGGAGCTTATTCCACTCAGAATAATCCAGTTTGTGCAGCTTTGATCCCATCATCCTCCCCCTCCTTATATGTTTGTTGCTGAAAACTCATTTGCCTTGGGACCAAGCCTGCACCTTCAGGACCACACCTTCCACCCTATCTACCTGAAAAGTCCTCCTCTGTCTTCTTGCTACTCTCTTACCTTTGAGATTTAACTGAAGTTTTGTCTCTCTCGCATATCACATATGGCTTCTTGGGAGTAGAGACTGTGCCTGCAGTTTCTTCAGTGCCAAGGATTTATATATGTTATACATATATCTATCTCTACATACACATGCTCTTTATATACACATACCCAAGCTTCTATAGAGTGAAGAAACGTTTATTGACTGCAGTCATACTGAAAATACCAATAAAATTAAAGACTGTTTAGCTATTAGCAATGAATTGGCTCTTAACACTGTATGCAATCAAAAGTAGGATGTACAAGAATAATTCAGCTAACCTATTTACTTCTTCCTTTAAACATCCAAATGATTTGCACAAATCACCTAAATTTGTATAGGATCTTATAATTCAATGTACTAAAACTCTGGGAGTCTTGTCCATGAGAAGCACTACAGAGAATAAAATTCAGCGTCTTTCCTACTTGACATACAAACTTATAAATAAACCACAATTCCTCCTAAAGGACAAAAGGCCTATCTTTGGTCCCCCCATGAATTACGGGATATGTATTTTACTTTCACTGTCAGCTGTCACTCTTGTGATTTCTAGAAGCTCTTCCATTCCTCTGGATAGCAAGGTGATTCTAAAGCAAAGGGTAAAAAAGGCAAAAATGTAAAATAACTTGATACAAAGGGTAAAGTCTCTCCTAGCAAAGTGCCAAAGAATAGATTAGCAGCTTTTCTTCCTGGAAATTTTAAAATGAAATTATAAGCAATAGGCAATTTTTAGGTTGTCAAATATCTACAATCACTATGATTTCTGAATTTAATATAATGTAGCTATGATTACTGTTGCTTTTCTGCCTGCAAACATTATATATGTTGCTTAAATATACATTTTACACATGAAAATCCACTAAAAATGATGCAGCCCAATTTCAAAATTAAGGTTTTTTAAAACTTCTAATATGTGGTTTCCATTCCATTCAACAAGGCCATTATAAGGCTATTATAAGGATTTTTTTTTTCTCTATTACAAATGCTGAAATATTTAAACATCTGAAAGAACTACGCAAGTGTTTCTATGTAAAAAGAAACAGCGTTCTTTGGAAAACATGAATTATATAAACTATAATTAGAGCTTCAAATTGAAAGTGTTTAAACTAAGAATACAAATTTCTATGTTAAAAAGATACTGAGACATTCAGGGGAAAAAAGTAAATGCCGACTAACTAAATTAATTCTCCCACATCCCAGGCTGTTCAATCTCCTTCTTGCCTTTTCCTCTGTGCCAGTATTGATGATAAGTTGACATTAGTTCCACTACAATGAATTCAGGTGAGTTTTTCTCCTCTTACTGTGTGAGTAAAGATACTTGTGAGTATAAATTTTTATTAATAATCTTCAGCTAAACACAGTCTGTTGAAGAAACTGATATAGGTAAAAAATACAAATTGAATCCTAAACTGGAAATAACTTGTCAACTTTTTTTTTTTAATAAAATTAGTTGTGCATAGTTTTTAGGAACATGCAGTAGAGATCTAGAAATTAACAGATGAAGGCACCACAAGGTAAAATAAGGGGGAAATGCACAGAAATCAGTGAGTGTTGAACTGAATAAGATTTTTTAAAAGTTGACTGAAAGAAGTTGTTTTTGTAAGCTGTTTTATGAAATTTAAAAAGATGACCCCAAATCACACACATTAAATTTTTAAATGTCATTATTTTTGTAATCAGAGTAGCTCTTTACCCATTAAAGTGCTAAGTTCATAAAGGAGAGGACTCATGTCTTTCTTTATACCTTCCTCAGCATCTACTCTAGCACACACCCGATTAGAAATGCCATCTCTCGGATACTACTTGCCAAAGGGAAATGGTTGGGTTCTTCCATTTCTAAATCATTTTGTCGTGTTTCCTATGAGCGTAAAACTGGGTGTTGTAAAATACCAAGAACAGTAGTGGGAAGAGAATAGATTTATACCCATATTAATAAAATGTGGCTTGTTTCTGAGGACATAAAATTTTTAAAAACTCACTAAACCAATTTCTTGCAAATATTACCTTTATTAAAGTAAAACATATATACCTTAGCACACTAAATATCCAGATGATTTGTAATACTAATATTTGTTTATGGTGTACTCTTTCTTCAGCACTGCAAAAGAGATTTACAAGATTTTTCTGTGAAGTGTTACTATCTCAAACCAATCAAATTTAAATAACATCAGCAAAAATCAATTTTCCAGGCTTAACAAATGTCCAAAATGTTTATTGTCACTGAATTTATATTCACTGTTTGGAAGTGTTAGCAAAGGAATACATTTCTTTGAGCATTGCACCAAAATATAACAAGGTTGTAAGATGACAGTTTTGTGAAATTCCAGTTACTTCTTAAGATTTATTAACAGTTCACATACAGAAAAAAAAGATTTATAATGATTAAAGAAAAATCTTAATCCATTTGTGTTAATAATTTGTTTTAGACACCATTTCAGTAATTTGGTGAGGTGTACCATTTTAATAAAAAAATAATTTGAAAGTCTACATTTAAAGATAATGGAGAATATTTCTATATTAAATGTGATTTTTTTCAGGATAGAGAGGGAACAATACATGGAGAGACATCTCTTGCTTCATTTCATCATCAATTGATCTTTGACATTCATTTTGTTTTCACTTAAATCTCTCTGAGCTAAAAGACAATCTAAGCTCTTTTCCCACTTTCCTTCTACGGTGTGCAAAAGCTCACAGCCTTTATGGTACATTATTGAATTTGCCTTCCTCTTCACCTAAATAGTCAATGTGTCTATTTTGTGAACATCCAGCGAACTGCTATACCCTTGTGTGCATGATTTGGTTAGCTGACTCACAGAGCTATCCTCCTAACCTACTGAACTAGCTTTCAAGATACTTTTTTTTTCCCTTTTTAATGTCTATGTTCTTGAGGCAATGACTTTTTAAATTTATTTTCTAACCTTTCTTCCAAATCTTTATCTTGTCATATCAAAGAAAAGGGATGAGACTGTCTTCTTTTTTCACTGCAGGCTTTTTCAAAAGATACCCAGAAATTAATGATTCTTTAATCAATTAATCAGGCTCAAATACATAGTGCCAAAAGCAAATAAAATAATGGTACCTAAATTTATATAGTGTTTGAGAGTTTGTGAAGCATCTTCACAAACTTTAGTTTATTTGATCATCACAAAAAAACTTTGAGATGGGCAGGTCAGATATGATCACCATTTTATAAGAAGAGTAAAATCACTATGTTAGCACAGAACATTCAATAGCAGAATTGAAACTAGAAGCCAGTTCTCATATCCTTGTCTCCAGTCCTCTCCTTCCCTAACACATAAACTCCTATGATATGTAGAGAACTGTGTAAATATCTCTCATCTCACTTTTATATGTTTATATATTCTAGTACCAAGATAGAAGGCTTCTCGGTGTTACTCAAATAAATTGGTAAAGATTTTATGTCTTCTGAAGCTAAGTGATATATAAGGAATGAAAACTAATTTATCTTTCCCCAATATAATTAATGTTTCAAAAAGCAAAACTAGTAAGAATATTTATTTTCACACTATAAATGTTTAGTATAAGGCCTTGTTCTCAAAGTCCCAGTTTTGCATTTACTTTCAATATAATAAATCAATGTTATATTCACATCATTGAGGAAATAGATTCAGTGAGTAATTTCACTGGAAGATGATTTCCACACAACTTTTTAGTTTTTGGTACTTTAAATATACATTATACATAAGTATATTATATATGTTATATATGTTACTCATCTCTGATGTCATAAAATTTAGGTATTAGTAATACAGGGAAAATGATACTTGAATAAATACTGTTGGAAAATTGAAGACTGAGCACAAATGGACAATCAGGACAATCACCATTGGAGCACTGTACAGCTTTTTCAAATAATGAGCAGTCAGAAATGATGCATAATGCAGTGGTACACAAGCTAACAACAGACCAATGCAGATCATTTCAACGAGTGTTGGACAAGACTCAGAAAAATCCATCTGGTGAACAAAATCCAGTAGTTTCCAGTCATCCTTTAAGTCTAGGCAGGTGTTAGTCAAAGTCAATGATTCATATTTAAATCTGAGACACAGAAACAAACAACCACCAAACAAAACAAAAAAGTGCAATTTGGCCCTCCTTCTCTTAACTCAATGAAAGTTTATCAGGGCAAAAGGATAGAGCAGCAAACAATTATCCAGTGAATTGATCTTCATCAAGAGAATCAATCTAGATAATTGAGGCTTTGTGATCCACTTCCACTTGAATTGTCCTGAGCTCATTCAATATAATATGTAATTATGCAACTCACTGCTTTAATTCTTAGTCATGAATTCATTGCTAAATGTGCATTAGGAGTGTGGGATTATATTAATATAAGATGATTATAGAGATCCTGAAAGTTAACTTCTTTTGTGATCTTTTTTTCCTTCTGAGTTTATGGTTTCACACTGTGTCTTGTCTGTCTCTATATTAAGGAAGAAACTCAAGTGTTAACCAAGGACTTAAAATTGAATTAAACCAGTCTTCTCCCTACCAAATATATCCAGATTGATTTTAAATTGCTTTGATGCATCCAATTAGCCATATTTTAAATATAGAAATGAAAAGATATTTTAGCCCAATAGACATTACAGACCCCTCAGAAACTGAGTTCAGAAATGATTTACTGACCTTGTATATATCTGGTCTTTATCACATTTTCTTGGTATGTTCTTAAAAATTATCCCCAAAATAGCTTAGCATTTTTCCTCAGGAAAAGAAGAAGCAGAGCAAAGGAGGAATAAAAGTCTACTCTATTCATTTTGGGTGAGTCATAAGTCAGAATCCCACTACAAAGACTACTTTATTCTATTTCTCACGGGATAGAGTGTTCAGAAAATGTCCCAATGAGAATCTGTTTTTGTAGGTTTCATGACAATGCTGTAAATTTTATTATTTCTTCAGGCTTTCTCCTATACACAAGTATTAAATACCTCAAAATTTGGACTTGAATCATTTAATTATCAAGGTAAGAAAATGTTAGTTTTTATTATTATTATTATTATTTTTTTTTTAGTTTTTTTTTTTTTTTGGTTTTTATTATTATTGAAATAGATTCTTCAAGGCTGTGATAAATTTTTTGGAGCAGAATTTTAATTAATTTAATTGAATCAATTACTTGTTTATAATTCATTTTCTTGTTCTGGTTCAATAAACATTGAGTACATGACATACATTAAGCTCAGTGAAAGGTATTCTAGATGTGAAAATGAGTAAGATTTGGCCTGTATCCTCAAGGAACAAGAACACAAGACAAGACAGACACACGCCTTTTCAATACAATACAATAGTGGTTTATTTGCAAAAAGATGCAAGCAGAAGACACACAATGGATGATAACCCACTCTGAAGTGGGGAAAGGGAGAGGCCACAGTTTAGGAAGCACCCTGAGTATAGATAAAGCCTGAGATTTGTCTTGAAGCAGAATTCAGTATTCTTCAACAAACATATAACTCTGTATTTTTCACTGCATGTGTCTGAGAGTGAGTAAATTTTGCATCCCGTCCACCTGGCTTTAGACGCTCAAAAAGAAGAAAACACTTTACATCACCACCTCAGTTCAGTTCAATTCAGTTCAGTCGCTCAGTCGTGTCCGACTCTTTGCGACCCCATGAATCGCAGCATGCCAGGCCTCCCTGTCCATCACAAACTCCCGGAGTTTGCTCAGACTCATACCCATTGAGTCAGTGATGCCATCCAGCCATCTCATCCTCTGTCGTCCCCTTCTCCTCCTGCCCCCAATCCCTCCCAGCATCAGGGTCTTTTCCAACGAGTCAACTCTTCCATGAGGTGGCCAAAGGAGTGGAGTTTCAGCTTCAGCATCAGTCCTTCCAATGAACACCCAGGACTGATCTCCTTTAGGATGGACTCGTTGGATCTCCTTGCAGTCCAAGGGACTCTCAAGAGTCTTCTCCAACACCACAGTTCAAAAGCATCAATTTTTCGGCTCTCAGCTTTCTTCACAGTCCAACTCTCACATCCATACGTGACCACTGGAAAAACCATAGCCTTGACCAGACGGACCTTTGTTGGCAAAGTAATGTCTCTGCTTTTTAATATGCTATCTAGATTGGTCATAATTTTCCTTCCACGGAGTAAGCACTTAAAATAGATTTCATAGGAATTACAGAAATTGGCTAATTCCTGACTGCACATTTCTAAATAATTTGTTTTATATGTGATATGATAATCAAATTCAGAAAACAGAGAAATGTAATGCTGCACTTAATTTTGCTCCACTTATGGACTTAAATAAATATACATGCCAGGGGTTCTCTTTCCAGTGAGGTCAATAAAAACTCAATCATTCACCTGAATGTTAAGAAGGGGACTTGAATGTATTGGTTGCTGTTCTTACAAATGAAATTCCTAAAATCTCAAAAGGGTTAATTCCTACAGAGATCATATAATTTATCATGTAAACCAGAACACTCTTTAGAATGAAAGTTAGCACTATTTATAATTTTGCTGCAACTGCGGGCATAAGCCAAGACTGTCACAGGCAAGCAGGAAACACAACTACCCTGACTACTCCCATAATTCTCATGTGAGAATTATGAGAAATACAGCAGCATCTTTAACAGTGAAGGAAGTCTCCTTCTCAAATCACCACTCTAGGAGACCTAGAACCAAGCAGAGACTTCCTTCTGCCTTGGCCTCAAACAGCATGGATGCTCTGTAGTGTCTGTCTATGCACTGTTTTCCCAGATAAGCGGGCCATGACCACAGACTTAGATGTATTTTGATTGTCCATCCTCAACCACTCATGCGAATCACAAAAGGTCTGGGGAGTTAACCTCACATGAACAGATATATCTAAGTAGGTCATAGAAGACCATGCTGTGGAGGGCAGCTTTCACTCAGCCTATTGGAGAATATCGACTCTGAGCTACTCACTGCCTCACAAAACTTTTTCTTTCATTTGTCACTCTGACCCATCTCAGGTGGGTCGTTTTTTTTTCTTAAGAGGTCCAAGATAAAAAGAAAGTCCTGTTGCTTATATAAGAAAGAAAACAAAGGGTGGGGGGAAGAAAAACAAATCCTGAACTAAAAATGGATTATTTGAAGTATCTCTTCCTTCTCTTCATTCAGTATCTCGAGATATTTAAAGGGCAAAGTGGGGTCAAAGATGAGTACAGTGCAAAGAAAAGAAGCAATTTATATGGTACTCTGAGACTACTTCTTGCTACTTCTCTCTCTCTTTTTTTTTTTTTTTTTTTTGGCCTATTGACTACCTCTTTGATATCTGTCTTCAGTCTTCAGCCAATCACTCTCTTTGGATAACAAGGCAGTAACTCTGTCTGATATAGAGTGCTCTAATATTGACTATGAGGCATTTTCTTCCTTTATTTCCAGAGGAACATGGAAGTAATATACCCAAAGGTCCTCATAAGTCATCAGGATTTTTCTACTGCCTCCCAAAGGTCTCACTGTGCTGGTTTTACCCTGTGGCTGAATCATTGCCTGCAGGACACCAAATTTCACTATAGTTACTCAGTATTAATTCAGAGCCTCAGATTTTCCACATACTGGGAAAATAAAAATGAATTAGGCCTACTTTATGGCATCAAAGAAACTTAACACAATCACTTCAGGGAATAAAATATGAAGATCAGGGGTTTCTGTTTTCTGGACTTTCACTGCTACCAAGCAGGAAAATCCCATCACATAATATGTTAGACTGATATGAAGGTAGGAGTCCAGTCGTTTTCAACATTGCCCTAGGGAGACAATCCAACAAAGGCCAGACTGTGGAAGCACACTCGCCAATTGCTGTGCCAAATTTCATCAGCTACCATAACATCACTCTCTGAAAATCATCTGTCCTTACATGTTTTTACCCAAGGTGTCTCACAGCTACAATTTCTATGCTATTACAATAATGTATCATTAGCTGATTGTTTTGCAGGCCCCCTAGTAAAAAAAAAAAAAAATTTCCTTCTCCTCAAAATCTGTTAACATAAGTAACCATGGGAAGCCAAGCTTACAAATTCAGTTTTCCTCAGCTTATAATTTTCTTTTATTTTCCTTTAGCTTATTTATTTTTCAAGTAAGCAGTATGTTCACATGGTCCAGAAGTGAAAATAATATAAATGTATGCACAATAAAAAGATCCTAATACCTTTTCCTTTCACCCAATCCCCATCCCTTCAAATAAGCACAGTAGCCACTTTCACTAGTTTTGTTTCTATCCTTCCAGCATTGCTTTATGCTCATACCAGTAGTTCAAACATATATTCTTAATGACCCATTCTTTTTTAACTTAAAAGGAGCATATATACAACCTCTCCTGCTTTAGGAGTTTACTGATTAGCTCTGTAATTTTTTTCAAATTCATTAATCCCTTATTTTCATCTTTCTCTATTGTTTTAATTTTTATTAGATTACTTTGCAATCCCCTTTCACACTTTTTGAGCTGAAGGCTATGACAGAGACTATAAAATGTTCACCAATTTCTTCCCCCTCTTACCCTGAGAACCTAGCTCAACTCAACACTCCCTAGCTTCTCATCAAGGATGTACCCAAAGGAGAGATTTCAGAGCCAATGGAATGTGAAGGAAAGTGATGTGATCTTTCTCCCAGCTCAGGCTTTTAAGAAGAATTTGCATCTCCTCTGCATTCCTTCCTTGGCTGGTGACAAATGATGATGAAGCCCCAGGAGATAACAGAACCCTAAGAGCAAAGAAGCCAGGGTGTCTGGATTACTGCACTGTGGTAAGTCCTTGATGACCAGTGACATCTAACTTAGTGTATTAGTGTGCTCTGTTTGAGTACAGAATAAATTTTGTCACTTGATTCATTTTCTGTTTGTATTACATTACAGTACATTTACCTCTTCTGATATTTAGATAGCATAGTATTTTTGATGAATTGGTGATCATTATAATTAATTTATAATTTGTACATACCCATAGTGCTTTATATTTTGTCATATCTATTTGCTCTCTGTTATAAGAAGTGATAAAATTAGCATTTTTCTGCTTCCTTCTATCACAGAATACTTTTTAATAGCATTTTATGTTTTCTTTTGGCTGTAACATAGGCTTTATTCTTCTCTTACAGTGTTTTACTGAATCGAAGAGTCTCACCATTAGGTAGGAAGTTCAGTTCAGTTCAGTTCAGCTCAGCTCAGTCGTGTCCGACTCTTTGTGATCCCATGAATCGCAGCATGCCAGGCCTCCCTGTCCATCACCAACTCCCGGAGTTTGCTCAAACCCATGTCCATTGAGTCAGTGATGCCATCCAGCCATCTCATCCTCTGTCGTCCCCTTCTCCCCCCGCCCTCAATCTTCCCCAGCCTCGGGTATTTTCAAATGAGTCAGTTCTTCACATCAGGTGGTCAAGTTTTGGAGTTTCAGCTTCAACATCAGTCCTTCCAATGAACATCCAGGACTGACCTCCTTTAGGATGGACTGGTTGGATCTCCTTGCTGTCCAGGGAACTCTCAAGAGTCTTCTCCAACACTGCAGTTCAAAAGCATCAATTCTTTGGCACTCAGCTTTCTTTATAGTCCAACTCTCACATCCATACATGACTACTGGAAAAAAAACAGCCTTGACTAGACGGACCTTTGTTGACAAAGTAATGTCTCTGCTTTTTAATATGCTGTCTAGGTTGGTCATAACTTTCCTTCCAAGGAGTAAGCGTGTTTCAATTTCATGGCTGCAATCACCATCTGCAGTGATTTTGGAAGCCAAAAAAATAAAGTCAGCCACTGTTTCCACTGTTTCCGCATCTATTTGCCATGAAGTGATGGGGCCGGATGCCATGATCTTAGTTTTCTGAAGTTAGGCATGAGCAACTGAGGGGTGGCCTAGTGGTAAAGGATGTAAGCTGATCTCTGAACCCCATCCTAGACACACCCAGGAGAACTCTCAGATATGCTACAAAAATAACCAGAGACTTTTCCAACTCCTGCACTGCACCCTAGGCACACAATGGATACAAACTAACCACATGCACTTCCTCAGGTATCCTTAGGCAGCTAGGAGCCCATTAAGGGTTCATGAACATTCTCACATACACACATCTGATTATAACAGATGGAATTATGGGAGCACATACACAACAGAGCCTACTGTTACATAACTTGCAATTGTCAGTCAGCCTTGAGTGTATGCCCATTTGTATCCCCTTTCTAAACTGGTGGTGTGTACAAGCCCTGTTTTGCACAGGGCACAACCAAAAGGAGACAGGCAGTATAAAAAGAGGGAAGCCAAGAGAGGTCATTATGATGCGTCCTTTGGGGTCAGACTGCTCTCAAGTCTTGGGAGTGTCTGTCTAGTAAAAACATCTGTCAGCCTGAGCTGAACTGAGCTGTAATTGTCTGTTGCTTTAAACCCTTTAGTCCATCATTCCAAATTTTTGGTCCCTAAGTTGTGTCCAACTCTTTGTGACCCCATGGACTGCAGGACATCTGGCTTCCCTGTCCCTCACTATCTCCCAAGTTTATGTCCATTGAGTCAGTGATACCATCCAGACATCTTATCCTATGCGACCCTCTTCTCCTTTTGCCTTTCATCTTTCCCAGCATCAGGGTCATTTTCACTTGTAAATCTTTTCACATACTAATATCTCTAAAACTGAAATTTGTCTTACAATCAAAGATAAGTTACAATTGTAATTAGATGTGGGTTTTTATCTTACAAGTGGCAGAGATCAAAATAGAGTCTTTCAGGTTGAGAGTGCCTTAGGTATGGTTTGAACTCTGAGATTTCTGATATTCAAATGTTTGGGGATTGTAAGATGGCAATTCCATATAGTTCAACCTAATACATTCTCCATTTTAAATAAAAACTTGAGATTCAGAAGCCATTATCAAACACATTTATTCCCACCTTCGTCCATCCTTCCTTTCCCAATGATTATCAGTGAAATTATTATTTCGGTTAAAACAAATGAGATTTACATTTTATACCATGATTCTGGCCTAACGGTAAAGAACCCACCTACCCATGCAGAAGACCTAAGAAATGTAGGTTTGATACCTGTGTCTGGGAGATCCCTTGGAGTAGGGCATGGCAACCCACTCAAGTATTCTGGCCTAGAGAATCCCATGGATGGAGGAACCTGGTGGGCTATGGTCCATGGGATCGCAAAGAGTCAGATGTGACTGGGTGACTAACTCTTTCACTTTCTTTCACTATGATTCTAATTTCCACATTTACTTTGATCTTTGTGCTAGAATTAGATATACCGAGCACTGATTTCCAGTCTTTTCACTGAAGTTTCTCCAGATGACTCTTGGTTGACTGACCAGACTGTAGGTCTATAGCTGTTCTTCCTCTATTGCCACAAACACAGGCACACTGCTTCCTGAAATCACTGCCCTCTCTGTGTAGGTCCACCTCATCTCCTTAGGGACAAGCTGAATCCAGAAATGCTTCTGCCTCTAGCCTTGCTTAGCCTAAGTCCAAGAACAATGTGAAAACAAAGAACAAAGCATTTGCCATGTTAGGCAGTATTTATTTGCTTCCATTTTCTAAAGGTTTTTTCCTAGATGCTCTAGTTTTGTTTTGTACTTCTTCCCATTAACTCTCCCTTTAACGAGTCGTCTTTACTTTGAGTCTTCTTCATGGTTTCACCAGATCTCAGATGTTCAGGGCAGTTCCTAGATATATTTTGGAGTATGTGCATTATTTCTGTCTCCCAGGTTAATTGCACACCATTTTTACAAGCTTTTGGTCTTTTGTTTTCCATTCTTGTCATTGCTCTTTTTCTGATTTGCAGGCGAAGGATGGGAATGCTGACTTCTATAGTCATGGGTCACATTAGTAGTCAACTTAATTTCAAAGCATTTCTCCATCTATAGGTGTGATGAACCCAGTGCAGAAGAAAGGTTTATAATTTAGAAGTAAATGGAATTTACTTATTCATAATTATTGTACTTTAGAAAAGTAATTCACTTCTCAGTTCAGTTCAGTTGCTCAGAGGTGTCCAACTCTTTGCAACCCCATAGACTGCAGCATCCCAGGCTCCCTTGTCCATCACCAACTCCTGGAGCTTGCTGAAACTCATGTCCATCCAGTTGGTGATGCCATCCAACCATCTCATCCTCTGTCATCCTCTTCTCCTCCTGCTTTCAACCTTTCCCACCGTCAGAATCTTTTCCAATGAATCAGTTCTTCCCATCAAGTGGCCAAAGTATTGAAGCTTCAGCACCAGTCCTTTCAGTATATTCAGGACTAATTTCCTTTAGGATTGACTGGTTGGATCTCCTTGCCCTCCAAGGGACTCTCAAGAGTCTTCTCCAACACCACAGTCCAAAAGCATCAATTCTTTGGCACTCAGCTTTCTTTATAGTCCAACTCTCATATCCATACATGACTACTGGAAAAACCATAGCTTTGACTAGAAGGACATTTGTTGGCAAATGTCTCTGTTTTTTAATATGCTATCTAGGTTGGTCATAACTTTTCTTCCAAGGAGCAAGTGTCTTTTAATTTCATGACTACAGTCACCATCTTCAGTGATTTTGGAGCCCAAGAAAATAAGTCTGTCACTGTTTCCATTGTTTCGCCATCAATTTGCCATGAAGTGATGGGACCAGATGCCATGATCTTAGTTTTCTGAATGTTGAGTTTAAACCAACCAAGAGGAGAGGTTTTTCACTCTCCTCTTTCACTTTCATCAAGAGGATCTACAGTTCCTCTTCACTTTCTGCCATAAGAGTAGTGTCATATGCATATCTGAGGTTTTTTATATTTCTGTCTGCAACCTCGATTCCAGCTTGTGCTTCATCTAGCTTGGCATTTCACATGATGTATTCAGCATATAAGTTAAATAAGCAAGGTGACAATATATAGCCTTGATATACTCCTTTCCAACTTTGAACCAGTCTGTTGTTCTGTGTCCGGTTCTAACTGTTGCTTCTTGACCTGAATACAGATTTTTCAGGAGGCAGGTAAGGTGGTCTGGTAGTCCCATCTCTTAAAGAATTTTCCACAGTTTGTTGTGATCCACAACAGTCAAAGGCTTTGACATAGTCAATAAAGCATATGTTTTTCAGGAATTCTCTTGCTTTTTCTAAGATCCAAAGAATGTTGGCAATTTGATCTCTTGTTCCTCTGCCTTTTCTAAATCCAGCTTGAACAACTGGAAGTTCTCCGTTCACATACTGTTGAAACCTTGCTTGGAGAATTTTGAGCATTACTTTGCTAGCATGTGAGATGAGTGCAATTGTGCAGTTGTTTGAACAGTCTTTGGCATTGCCTTTCTTTTGGACTGGAATGAAGACTGACCTTTTCTAGTCCTATAGCCACTGCTGAGTTTTCCAAATTAGCTGGCATATTGAGTGCAGCACTGTAACAGCATCATCTTTTAGAATTTGAAATAGCTCAACTGGAATTCCATCACTTCACTAGCTTTGTTTGTAGGGACACTTCCTAAGGCCCATTTGACTTCACACTCCAGGATATCTGGCTCTAGGTGAGTGATCACACCATCATGGTTATCTGGGTCATTAAGATCTTTTCTGTACAGTTCTTCTGTGTATTCTTGTTACCTTTTCTTAATATCTTCTACTTCTGCTAGATCCATACTATTTTTTTCCTTTATTGTGCCCACCTTTTCATGAAATGTTCCCTTGGTATCTCTAATTTTCCTGAAGAGATTTCTAGTCCTTCCATTTTATTGATTTCCTCTATTTCTTTGCATTGATCACTGAGAAAGGCTTTTTTATATCTCCTTGGTATTCTTTGGAACTCTGCATTCAGTTGGGTTTATCTTTCTTTTTCTCCTTTGCCTTTCACTTATCTTCTTTTCTCAGTTATTTGTAAGGCCTCCTCAGACAACCATTTTGCCTTTTGCATTTATTTTTTGGGGGGGATGGTCTTGATCAGTGCCTCCTATACAATGTCACAAACTTCCATCCATAGTTCTTCAGGCACTCTGTCTATCAGATCTAATCACTTGAATCTATTTGTCACCTCCACTGTATAATCGTAAGGGATTTGATTTAGGTCATACCTTAATGGTCTAGTGGTTTTCCCTACTTTCTTCAATTCAAGTCTGAATTTGGCAATAAGGAATTCATGGTCTGTGCCACAGTCAGCTCTCAGTCTTGTTTTTGCTGACTGTATAGAACTTTTCCATCTTTGGCTGCAAAGAATATAATCAATATGATTTCAGTATTCACCATCTAGTGATATCCATGTATGGAGTCTTCTCTTGTGTTGCTATTACCAGTGCTTTCTCTTGGCTAAACTCTCTTAGCCTTTGCCCTGCTTCAATTTGCACTCCAAGGCCAAACTTGCCTGTTATTTGAGGTATCTCTTGACTTCCTACTTTTGCATTCCCGTCCCCTATGATGAAAAGTACTTTTTTTTTTTTTTTTTGGTGTTAGTTCCAGAAGTTCTTGTCGGTCTTCATAGAACCGTTCAGCTTCTTCAGCATTTGTGGTTGGGATATAGACTTGGATCACTGTGATATTAATGGTTTGCCTTCAAAGTGAATAATTTAAAATCTTCACATGTTAAAAGACAATTCTGTATGGATATGTATGTATATAACAATACAACATTTGTAATAAAACTGTTGTTTATTTTCCTTAGAGTTGTTTAGTGCTTAAGTAAGCAAATGCAAGATAGTGTTAAAGAAAAAAAATAGTATTTAAGAAAGACACATGTATTTTCTCAAATGCTTAATATGTCTCTATACTGAAATGCCATCTTAGCTTTTTTTACTAATTTCTGCCTTTAATCCATCATTTAAGATCTGAAACAACACATTTGCAGTTGATATAAGGAATGTTGTTTTTTGAATTGCTAATGCCCAACTTGAGATATTCTGAGAAAGAATATACCCGCTTTTATATTAAATATGGATCAATATCATTCAAGGTTAAGAATATATCAGTCAATGTAGAAATAAAAATCCTTAAAACTCCCCACAGCATTAGTCTTTCCATCATTTAATATATTCCTGGGAAATGAGCCATGAACAGTAAAATCAAAATAAAACACAACAAATTTTAGAGATCCTGATTGCAAAAATTAGTTTCATACAATTCTATATTCATAGGATGATTTTGCCCAGTAGAATGCAGAAATATTGGCTCATTCTTCAAATCAACAGTTTAAGCTATTAAAATGTTCCTTGTTGTTGTTTTCATAATTTACTGCCATTACTTAAATATGTGCTATTTATACTGGTAATACAGTGTAGATTCTAAGAGAAATTTCCAAGACTCTTGAAAACAAATTAAATACATTGGTGTGGGGGCATTTCTTCTCAGAAAATAATTTTTGTTGCTTTTGGCAGAATAATGTAGCTACTTGGCCAAAGAAGAGTTATTTCAAGACAGCATACAACTTCAGGAGGAGTACTTAAAGATTAGTGAGGAAAGGAGGCCCACCTGAGCAGCAAGGAGACTGCAAAAATAATTCACAGATGACAAAAGTCACATCCAGACTGACTGCAGATCCTGTCACTGCTTCTAGCTCAGAAGTGACAGAGAGGCAGTTTGCATGATAACGATTCCCCATTCCGAACCTCTGACAAATGTTATTAATTGATGACAGCAGTCCCTCTGTCTTTGGATGCAGCTTCAGCATCTTTATCAACATGCCCACCACGTGGTTTTACAGGTAACCACCTCCAGCAATCAGACGACCTCACTTGGAAACTATTCCCCAATCCCATCTGATGCAGCACTAGCCACAGTTTTCTTAAACTAACCTAGTCACACACTGCTATTTTCTGCGAGACATACTTTAGAGCTGCATAAGACTTATTTAGGTCTAAGAGCTCTAAAATGGATAATGAGCCTTTGGATACACTAGTCCATCATCTCTAAAGTCTGAGCTGGTTTCAGGTTATCAAACCACTGTCAGGTAGAAGACAGACTATTGGTCACTGCTGCTTAGAGTTTTGCCAGGAGTTTACATAGCGTCTGGGACCTTAAAAGGGAGTAGGTATAAAAGGAAGTACCTCCATTTAAATCACATCTATCAATTTCATCCCTCAAATTGTTGTCTTTGAATAATCACAGCCTGGAGCTATCCTGTTGGAATAGCTCTGTGACTGGCAGAGACTGGACATTCCAAGACTCAAGTGCATTGTGGAGCCAGAAACAATGGAAAGCATGAAGTGGAAGGAGCCCTGTGTTAGGAAGTGGAAAGAACCTTGCTCAGCATGTTTGGGTACAAACCCTAATGCTACTATGCATGAATTTTAATAACTTTAAACTCTTCTCACTTTAGATCTTCTCAGTTCTAAACTGGTAACAAAATCTCCCTTACAGCCTTAATATGAGTATTAAATGAAACAACACATGTCAAAATATCTGTGAATAGCAAGCCCTCAACACGTCTTCAATTCAGTTCAGTCGCTCAGTTGTGTCCGACTCTTTGTGACCCCATGGACTGCAGCAAGCAAGGCTTCCCTGTCCATCACTAACTCCCAGACCTTGCTCAAACTCATATCCATGGAGCCGGTGATGCTATCCAACCATCTCACCCTCTGTCGTACCTTTCTCTTCCTGCTTTCAATATTTCCCAGCAAAAGGGTCTTTTCCAATGAGTCAGTTCTTGGTATCAGGTAGCAAAAATATTGGAGTTTCAGCTTCAGCATCAGTCCTTCCAATGAATATTCAGGACTGATTTCCTTTAGGATTGACTTGTTTGATCTCCATTCACTCCAAGGGACTCTCAAGAGTCTTCTCCAATACCATAGCTCAAAAGCATCAATTCTTCAGCACTTGGTTGTCTTTATGGTCCAACTCACATCCATACATGACTACTGGAAAAAACATAGCTTTGACTAGAAGGACATTTGTTGGCAGTGTAATGCCTCTGCTTTTTAAAAAGCTGCCTAGGTTGGTCATAGCTTTTCTTCCAAGGAGCAAGCGTCTTTTAATTTCATGGCTGTAGTCACCATCTGCAGTGCTTTTGGAGCCCAAGAAAAGAGTCGGTCACTATTTATTTATATTTCTGCTTGCAACCTTGATTCCAGCTTGTGATTAATCAAGCCCGGCATATTACATGATGTACGCTGCATATAAGTTAAATAAGCAGGGTAACGATATACAGCCTTAATGTACTCCTTTCCCAATTTGGAACCAGTACATTGTTCCATGTCCTGTTCTAACTGTTGTTTCTTACCTGCATACAGATATCTCAGGAGACAGGTAAAGTGGTCTGGTATTCACATCTCTTGAGGAAATTTCCACAGTTTGTTGTGATACACACAGTCAAAGGCTTTGGCATAGTCAATAAAGCGGAAGTAGGTGTTTTTTTCTGGAACTCTCTTGTACTTTTTCTATGATCCAAGGGATGTTGGCAATTTGATCTCTGGTTTCTCTGTCTTTTCTAAATCCAGCTTGAACATCTGGAAGTTCTCAGTTCACATAACCTTGCTTAGAGAATTCTGAGCATTACTTTGCTAGCATGTGAGATGAGTGCAATTGTGTGGTAGTTTGAACATTGTTTGGCATTGCCTTTCTTTGGGACTGGAATGAAGATGATCTTTTCCAGTCCTGTGGCAACCACTGAGTTTTCCAAATTAGCTGGCATAATGAATGCAGCACTTTAACAGCATCATCTTTTAGGATTTGAAATAGGTCAACTGGAATTCCATCACCTCCACTATCATTGTTCAAAGTGATGTTTCCTGAGGACTACTTGACTTCAGACTCCAGGATGTCTGGCTCTAGGTGAGTGATCACACCATTGTGGTTATCTGGGTCATGAAGAACTTTTGTGTATAGTTCTGTAGTATTCTTGTCACCTTTTCTTAATATATTTTGCTTCTGTTACATCCATAGCATTTCTTTCCTTTATGGTGTGCATCTTTTCATGAAATGTTCCCTTGGTATCTCTAATTTTCTTGAAGAGATCTCTAGTCTTTCTATTCTATTGTTTTCCTCTATTTCTTTGCATTGATCACTGAGGAAGGCTTTCTTATCTCTCCTTGCTCTCTTTGGAACTCTGCATTCAGATGGGTATATGTTTCTTTATCTCCTTTGCCTTTCACTTCTCTTCTTTTCTCAGTTATTTGTAAGGACTCCTCAGACAAACATTTTGCCTTTTTGCATTTCTTTTTCTTGGGGATGGTCTTCATAACTGCCTCCTGTACAATGTTATGAACCACTGTCCATAGAATTTCAGGCACTCCGTCTATCAGATCTAATCCCTTGAACCTATTTATTACTTCCATTCTATAATCATAAGGGATTTGATTTAGGTCATAGCTGAATGGTCAAGTGGTTTTCCCTACTTTCTTCAATTTAAGTCTGAATTTGCCAATAAGGAGTTCATGATCTAAGCCACAGTCAGCTCTATATTTTCACAGACTATATAGAGTTTCTCCATCTTTGGCTGCAAAGAATATAATCAATCTGATTTCACTATTGACTATCTGGTGATGTCCTTGTGTAGAGTCGTCTCTTGAGTCATTGGAAGAGCGTGTTTGCCATGACCAGTGTGTTTCCTTGGCAAAATTCTGTTAGCCTTTGCCTTGCTTCATTTTGTACTCCAAGGTCAAACTTGCCTGTTACTCCAGGTATCTCCTGACTTCCTACTTTTGCATTCTAGTCCCCTATGATGAAAATGACATCTTTCTTTGGTGTTAGTTCTAGAAGTTCTTGTAGGTCATCATAGAAATGTTCAACTTCATCTTCTTTGTCATTACGGGTTGGGGCATAGACTTGGATTACTGTGATACTGAATGGTTTGCCTTGGAAATGAACAGTGATCATTCTGTCATTTTTGAGATTGCACTCAAGTACTACATTTCAGACTCTTGTTGACTATGAGGCCTACTCCATTTCTTCCAAGGGATTCTTGCTCACAGTAGTAGATATAATGATCATCTGAATTAAATTAACCCATTCCAGTCCATTTTCGGAGAAGGCAATGGCACCCCACTCCAGTACTCTTGCCTGGAAAATCCCACAGATAGAGGAGCCTGGTAGGCTGCAGTCCATGGGGTCGTTAAGAGTTGGACATGACTGAGCAACTTCACTTTTGCTTTTCACTTTCCTGCTTTGGAGAAGGAAATGGCAACTCACTCCAGTGTTCTTGCCTGTAGAATCCCAGGGACAGGGGAGCCTGGTGGACTTCTGTCTATGGGGTCGCACAGAGTCGGACATGACTGAAGCGACTTAGCAGCAGCAGCAGTCCATCTTAGTTCACTGATACCTAAAATGTTAATATTCACTCTTGCCATCTCCCATTTGACCACTTCCAATTTACCTTGATTCATGGATCTAGCATTCCAGGTTCCTATGCAGTATTGTTCTTTACAGAACTGGACTTTACTTCCATCACCAGTCACATTCACAACTGGGCATTGTTTTCTCTTTGGCTTCATCTCGTCATTCTTTCCAGAGTTATTTCTCCACTCATCTCCAGTAGCATACTGGGCACCTACAGACCTGGGGAGATCATCTTTCAGTGTCATATTTCTTTTGCCCTGTCATACTGTTCATGGGTTTCTCAAGGCAAGAATAACTGAAGTGGCTTGCCATTCTCTCCTCCAGTGGACCATGTTTTATTAGAACTCTCCACTGTGTCCTGTCCATCTTGGGTGGACCTACAACACATGGCTCATGGTTTCATTGAGTTAGACAAAGCTGTGGTCCATGTGATCAGTTTGGTTAGTTTTCTGTGATTGTGATTTCCATTCTGTCTGCCCTCTGATGATTAAGGATAAGAGGCTTATGGAAACTTCCTAAAGAGAGAGACTGACCATGGGGGAAACTGGATCTTGTTCTAACAACACATCTTAGTTTTCTTTTGTATTTTCATTTTGGTTCAACAGTTAAAATGAATCACAATTTTCCATTATGTTTCCACCCAGGAATTTCCAAACTAGCCCTCTTCAAAATGTCTGAACTGTACCCAAAGACATAAGATATAGCAATGGTAAACAAAAATAGTTGACACTAATTGAGCACTTACTATGTGCCAGGAAAAAAAGTGTATTTAACTCTCACAATAATCCTAGAAGTTCAATGAATTATCAGCATCATTTTACAGATGAGGTCAATACAGAGACAGAAAAGAAATACATTTCCCATGATCTTAGAACTTGTAAGTTGCAAAGGCATTATTTGAATTCAGAAAATCTGTCTCTTCAGACTTAATCACTGCAATTACTAATAAGTACACATATCTAGTTTCACTCCTTAGTTCTGAAACTAAATTTCATTTCATTTATTGTTTCTATGAACGTCCTTTCTCTGGAGGAACAAATAATGTGAAAATCTGTAGTCTCTGCAAAGCAAAGGATTCCCCAATGACTAAAACTATGACTGTTAATATTATTCTTGCTGTTACTCATACTAGTGGAATGTAACCAAGAGCAATAGAAGGATTTGGACCAGAATGTAACACCAGAAACCAGAGTCATTTCTGCCTTCAGAACCAAGGCAGGTGTTGTAGAGGCCAAGAAGTTTGAGCTGAACCTCAGAATTATTTATTGCACTTTATTTCTGGTGACTAATAATATTCATTTGAAAATGGAAAGAATAGGAAATAGTTGATTCTAAAAATCTTCTCTTCTATATTTGGATTGAGTATAGGTAAACCTCATACTTGCAAAAAAATTGAACTCTGTCATAATTTAGCAGCTTTTAGGTTACTTATTTCTGCTTTTGCTCCAGTTATAGCTAGTGAAAACCAAAGACAAAACTCCCTCTGTCTTGAGTCATTGAAACAGAACATCACAATCACATGAACCTTTATTCTATCCTCCTTTCCATACAACACTAATGAGAATATAGTCCTCAATGCCCAAACAGTTGGATTCTCCCTTTGTTTTATTCTTAGTGAAAATAAAAGAAAAGTTAAAATTATAAGCTCTATGAATATTTTAAAACTTCTTCTATAAAACTGAAATGCCATGGCTGATTAATGTCAATGTATGAAAAAACCCACTGCAATGTTGTGAAGTAATTAGCCTCCAACTAATAAAAATAAATGAAAAAAAAAAAAAAACTGAAATGGATTTTAGTGAAATTCTACCCATGTTTCCCTTCTCAGTACCTTAAATTACTGTAAAAAGTTTTTCATAATTCTGTTTTTTCACTTCCTAAGACAGAGGGCTTATATTTTGTTTGCTTGCTTGTGAATTGTGTTTTAAAGCAAGAATTCCAGCTTGCTTGTAGTACAGCACCAGAAAAAAAAAAAAGAGAGAGATTTCTCTGTTACTATACAAATATTACGACACAGTTGAGTTCACATCTGTGAACAGGTTCTACATTCAATATTCTTAATGTGAATGTGAGCCTTCAACAGCTACATATTGTCACTCCCATTTCATGCAGGATTTGTACCCTACCCAGCCTGTCCAGCGTGAAAGATCTCATGGCCTGCTGTACACGAATCTATTGTTCATTTGTTTTTAGTCTTTTCTTGAAAGGCAAAAGATGTTGAACATCACAGTGCATTCAGATGTTGAGACACCTGGTATATTCTGATGTTTTGACATGAACAGCCTGTAGAAATCTATTTTTTCCATTGCCCAGGGAATAAATCAGCGTTGTCAGAAAATTATTGTTCTAGTTATTGTAGCCCCTTCGTATCAGACATCTACTCACCTTATACGGTAGTTATATGCTCTTAATAATTCTACTCAGGCTTTCATTGCTGCTTTTGATATTGCTACTGCTGCTGCCCCAGCTCTATAAGTATAATCAATAGCTGGATGAACCAAAAATTAAATCATTTAATGGATTTCTGGTTGAGTTCATTTAGGTCACTAGGTTCCCACTCCTGCTGGCAGGCAGCATGATTTTATATCCCTCTATTGTCATAACAATACACGTTTCCACTTGGCTGCTAGCCTATGGCATGTTGTGCCAGTATCCAGCTTAGCTCTGTTTTTTAGAAGTTTACAGAGATTTGAATTAGCTATGGTCAAAGACACCAGCAGAAATCCTGGTGAAGAGCACACTCTTTTCTTCCTCCAGACAGAGCTATTCTAAGAAACCATCCTTCATGTATAAGCATATACTCTGCCTCCTTCCATGTAAGCCTTACAAGTTAGAAGGCATGTGCAAAGCAGAGACTCTATGAAGACTTGCAGCCTCAGCTGAGTGCTCTATAATCCTTAGTCTTGTATGGCAGATATCTGCAGATCTATTCAGTATATGGGACTAGCAAGAATAGAAATATGTCAGATGATATTACTAGTCACATATATAAGTCAATTCAAACTGAACGTTCATAAGTACTTCTTTTTTGGTCATTAAATTTTGTTTTCAAAGGAAACTTCATGCTCATGAAATGGCAGTTTTACTCCCTTATTTTTCAGACTGTTCTTTGTAAGTAATTTGACCTAAAAGAGAAAGGAGTTAATTAAATGGTAACTTTTAACCTCTAGAGTCAATCTCTGACCTATCTACTAAGATATCTCACAAGGGTTCCACTGTCATCTTGTGAAAACCTTCTTTCATAAGCCTTGAAGATATAAAATGGGCATGTGTGTGTGACCCGGATGAACCTCGACTGGCTGAGAGACAATCCAAAGCTTTGAACCCTGTCTCATTACTCACTACGCGTGTGCCATCCGCACCTGACTTGAACTCTGACCTATGCCTCTGACCACAGGGTGACCAAGATGCTCTCCCTCTCATACTGTCCAGAGACCAAGACACTTCCACCCTCCCTGACATAGGTGGGGAAGACAAAAAGGACTCAGAATAGTCAATATCTATCAGAAAGGAAATGTTTGCTCATTCAATAAATCAGTGGTTCTTGAGTGAAAACTGTCCCTTTCAAACCACTCCACTCCCCAGACATATGGTAATATCTGGAGATATTTTTGCTGTCATAACTAGGGTGGGGATGTCACTGGCTTCAAGTGGGATGTTAGTTAGCAATGTGCAGGAGAGCACCCAACATAAGACATAACACAGAAGAAATAATTTTCCAGCAAAAATGTCAATAGTACCAAGGTTAAAAAAGTTTGTGCTAATTACCCAATGGTTGGTATTCTGTGTGCCAGGTACTGGATGGGACAGGCAAAACTGTGAAGTAGTAGCATGTTTATTTTTTAGCAGCTACAGGGTCATTATGGTAACTGCAACCTACAGATGTTCAGCCATCCATTTCTGAACTTCTTCTGATTACCCGCTTCCCCTAAAATAGCATATTTTGTCCCATAGCCCATTGTCTCAGGACTCATTTCCCTAGTTCTGGAGACAGCCGGACAGTCTAATCTTATAAATATTTGTGTATCATTGCATTAAACAATATTTATAAAATTATGAGATTTTGATGGAGAAAAGCTAAAGACAAAGTAGTATAGATATGCATTCGGATATTTAATATCCAGTTTAATTTACATACACATACATATCTTCCTACAGAAATAATGCATAGTTACCAAGCTTCCCTGGTGGCTCAGAGGGTAAAGAGTCTGCCTACAATGCAGGAGACCCGGATTCGATCCCTGGGTCGGGAAGATCTCCTGGAGAAGGAAATGGCAACCCACTCCAGTATTCTTGCCTGGTCGCAAAGAGTTGGACATGACTGAGCAACTTCACTTCTTCACCATAATCACTGGAGGGTGTCAAATTCTGATTTTAAGAAAAGTAGATGTTGCCTTTTCATGATGATTTGGATAAAATGTATTTTCAGAATTGCCATTTCTTAATGGAAAGTCTATGAATTCTGCTTAGACCTCTGAGCCTACTAAACTATCTTGATAAATTATCAGTGACCAAGAGAACTATTATATATTTTCTCTCAAGTGAAAGTATATTTCATCAGCTGATTTTAAGCAGAGTCAATCTGAATCAGGAAAAATAAAGACCACTCTCTTAATACATATCCTGCAGGGCCTTTCTTGACAGTCTCTTTCGCACTTACCCTTAAATGTCATCTAAGTTCCTCTGATTTCCAAATGTACAGCTTCTGGTCATACTATTTTCCTGTCTTCAGAACAATCTATATATTGTCAACTCAGTCTCATTGTGTAGCTGCCTCACAATCAGTTTAAGTCAACAAATCTAAAACTAAATGCATGATCTCTGCATTCTGTCCATTAAAAAGGAAAGAAAAAATTTCACCCATTTGTCATGGCTTACAGTGGTTCCTATCTCAATGGTTTAACCCAAAATTGAGAAATAGTTTTTGAGACTTCCCTTCTTTGTGTCCCAGAAAGCAAATGTTTATCTCACCAAATCCTGAGTTTTCCCCAGTTCAATTTCTTTCTTGTGTGTGCTAAGTCACTTCAGTCGTGTCCAACTTGTTGTGACCCTACAGACTATAGCCCACCAAGGCCCTCTGTCCATGATATTCTACAGGTTAAGAATATTTGGAGTGGGAGGAGCCAAGATGGCGGAGGAGTAGGACGGGGAGACCACTTTCTCTCCTACAAATTCATCAAAAGAATAACTGAATGCAGAGCAAACTTCACAAAACAACTTCTGATCGCTAGCTGAGGTCATCAGGCGCCCAGAAAAGCAGACCATTGTCTTCGAAAGGAGGTAGGACAAAATATAAAAGATAAAAAGTGAGACAAAAGAGCTAAAGACGGAGACCCGTCCCGGGAAGGGAGTCTTAGGCGGCCTTGCTTGGGCTAGGGTCCGGGCCTGAGTGCCCTGAGGACAATCGGAGGGAGCTTCTGTGAGGTGCCAACTTGAACTGTGGGAGACCAAAAGAGAGAGAGAAAATTAACCGGCCGGAACACACTGCCGGCCGTTCGCAGAACAAAGGGACTGAGAAAGTCCCGAGAAGAGCTCGCAGGCTGCGGACCGGCCCAGCCCTGCCGGAGGCAGGAGGCAGGGGGGAGGGGAAGGTCGCGGCGAGACACAGGGCGCAGGCACCCGACCGGCGCGGGCGGGGACTGGGGCTGGGGACGCAGAGGGCGGAAGGCGCGCGCACCCGACTGGCGCCAGCGGAAACTGAGACTGGGTCCGCGGAAGGGAGTGAGTGCGCCACACCTGGGGATAGTGCGCCCATCAAGCCCCTGGCTGCCTGGACCGCTCTGACGGGGAAGGCACAGAGAGCAGGCGCAGCTTTTCCTTCCGCACTTTTGTGTAACACCCGAGGGCTGGAACCTAGCGCAGCGCGGGGCGCGCTCCATATAGAACAGCCGGGAGCCTGAGCAGCGCAGACCGGAGAAAGCAGCGTCAGCCCCTCCCGACAGCGCCAGCCCGCCCCCGCAGGGCTAGCCCCTCCCCGCAGCGTCAGCTCCGCCCCGCAGCGCCAGCCCATCCCCGCAGCGTCAGCCCCTCCCAGCAGCGCAATGGAACTAGCTAACTGAATAAGAGTCCACCTCCGCCCGCCTGTGTCAGGGCGGAAATGAGGCTCTGAAGAGACCGGCAAACAGAAGCCAAATAAACAAAGGGAACCGCTTCAGAAGGGACTGGTGCAACAGATTAAAATCCCTATAGAAAACACCGACTTCACCGGAAGGGCCCTGTAGATATCCAGAAGTGTAAGCTGGAACGAGGAGCTATCTGAAACTGAGCCGAACCCACACTGACCGCAACAGCTCCAGAGAAACTCCTAGATATATTTTTACTTTTTTTTTTCTAAGTAAGGAAAAAAAAAAAATTTTTTTTTTTCTTTTTATATTTTTTCTTTTTTATTTTTTTCTCTTTTATTTTCCTTTAAAATTCCCTATTACTCCCCCATTACTCCTTAACTTTCATTTTCATAGATTTTTATGATTTTTTTAATTAGGGGAAAAAAAAATTTTTTTTTCTTTCTTTCTTTTTTTTTTTTTGTTTATTTTTTCTTTTTTTTCTTTTTCTTTTTTTTCTTTTTTCTTCTTTTTCTTTTTCTTTTTTTTTCTTTTTTCTTCTTTTTTTTCCTTTCCGTTTTCTCTTTTATTTTCTATTCTTCTTTTTCTCTTATTTCTTTTAAAGTCCTCTAGTACTCCTCTACTACTCTTCATTTTCATTTTCACTACACTATAACCTTACAAAAAAAAAAAAAAAAAGAGAAGCCCTATCTTTAAACCGAAGATTATTCTCTCCCAATCTTGACTCTCTGTTTTCTACCTCAGAACACCTCTATTTCCTCCTTTCCCCTTCTCTTCCCAATCCAATTCTGTGAATCCTTGTAGGTGTCTGAGATACGGATAACACTCTGGGAACAGACAGCTGCGTAGATCTGTCTCTCTCCTCTTGAGTCCCCCTTTTTCTCCTCCTGCTCATCTCTATCTCCCTCCTCCCTTTTCTCCTGTTCATGTAACTCTGTGAACCTCTCTGGGTGTCCCTAACGGGGGAGAATCTTTTCGCCATTAACCTAGAAGTTTTATTATCAGTGCTGTATAGTTGGAGAAGTCCTGAGACTACAGGAAGAATAAAACTGAAATCCAGAGGCAGGAGACTTAAGCCCAAAACCTGAGAACACCAGAAAACTCCTGACTACATGGAACTTTAAGTAATAAGTGACCGTCCAAAAGCCTCCATACCTACACTGAAACCAACCACCACCCAAGAGCCAATAAGTTTTAGAGCAAGACATACCACGCAAATTCTCCAGCAACACAGGAACATAGCCCCGAATGTCAACATACAGGCTGCCCAAGGTCACACCTAACACATAGACCCATCTCAAAACTCATTACTGGGCACTCCATTGCTCTCCAAAAAGAGGAAATCAAGTTCCACGCACCAGTACACTGACGCAAGCTTCCCTAACCGGGAAACCTTGACAAGCCAATCGTCTAACCCCACCCACTGGGTAAATCCTCCACAATAAAAAGGAACCACAGACCTCCAGAATACAGAAAGTCCACTCCAGACACAGCAATCTAAACAAGATGAAAAGGCAAAGAAATACCCAACAGGTAAAGGAACATGAAAAATGCCCACCAAGTCAAACAAAAGAGGAGGAGATAGGGAATCTACCTGAAAAAGAATTTAGAATAATGATAATAAAAATGATCCAAAATCTTGAAAACAAAATGGAGTTACAGATAAATAGCCTGGAGACAAAGATTGAAAAGATACAAGAATTGTTTAATAAAGACCTAGAAGAAATAAAAAAGAGTCAATTAAAAATGAACAATGCAATGAATGAGATCAAAAACACTTTGGAGGGAACCAAGAGTAGAATAACGGAGGCAGAAGATAGGATAAGTGAGGTAGAAGATAAAATGGTGGAAATAAATGAAGCAGAGAGGAAAAAAGAAAAAAGGATCAAAAGAAATGAGGACAACCTCAGGGACCTCTGGGACACTGTGAAACGCCCCAACATTCGAATCATAGGAGTTCCAGAAGAAGAAGACAAAAAGAAAGGCCATGAGAAAATACTCGAGGAGATAATAGCTGAAAACTTCCCTAAAATGGGGAAGGAAATAGCCACTCAAGTCCAAGAAACCCAGAGAGTCCCAAACAGGATAAACCCAAGGCGAAACACCCCAAGACACATATTAATCAAACTAACAAAGATCAAACACAAAGAACAAATATTAAAAGCAGCAAGGGAAAAACAACAAATAACACACAAAGGGATTCCCATAAGGATAACAGCTGACCTATCAATAGAAACCCTCCAGGCCAGAAGGGAATGGCAGGACATCCTGAAAGTAATGAAAGAGAATAACCTACAACCTAGATTACTGTATCCAGCAAGAATCTCATTCAGATATGAAGGAGAACTCAAAAGCTTTACAGATAAGCAAAAGCTGAGAGAATTCAGCACCACCAAACCAGCTCTTCAACAAATGCTAAAGGATCTTCTCTAGACAGGAAATGCAGAAAGGTTGTATAAATGTGAACCCAAAACAACAAAGTAAATGGCAACGGGACCACACCTATCAATAATTACCTTAAATGTAAATGGGTTGAATGCCCCAACCAAAAGACAAAGATTGGCTGAATGGATACAAAAACAAGACCCCCATATATGCTGTCTACAAGAGACCCACCTCAAAACAAGAGACACATACAGACTAAAAGTGAAGGGCTGGAAAAAAATATTTCATGCAAATGGAGACCAAAAGAAAGCAGGAGTCGCAATACTCATATCAGATAAAATAGGCTTTCAAATAAAAGCTGTGAAAAGAGACAAAGAAGGACACTACATAATGATCAAAGGATCAATCCAAGAAGAAGATATAACAATTATAAATATATATGCACCCAACATAGGAGCACCGCAATATGTACGGCAAACACTAACGAGTATGAAAGAGGAAATTAATAGTAACACAATAATAGTGGGAGACTTTAATACCCCACTCACAACTATGGATAGATCAACTAAACAGAAAATTAACAAGGAAACACAAACTTTAAATGACACAATGGACCAGCTAGACCTAATTGATATCTATAGGACATTTCACCCCAAAACAATCAACTTCACCTTTTTCTCAAGTGCACACGGAACCTTCTCCAGAATAGATCACATCCTGGGCCATAAATCTAGTCTTGGAAAATTCAAAAAAATTGAAATCATTCCAGTCATCTTTTCTGACCACAGTGCAGTAAGATTAGATCTCAATTACAGGAAAAAAAATGTTAAAAATTCAAACACCTGGAGGCTAAATAACACGCTTCTGAATAACCAACAAATCATAGAAGAAATCAAAAAAGAAATCAAAATATGTATAGAAATGAATGAAAATGAAAACACAACAACCCAAAACCTATGGGACACTGTAAAAGCAGTGCTAAGGGGAAGGTTCATAGCATTACAGGCTTACATCAAGAAACAAGAAAAAAGCCAAATAAATAACCTAACTCTACACCTAAAGCAATTAGAGAAGGAAGAAATGAAGAACCCCAGGGTTAGCAGAAGGAAAGAAATCTTAAAAATTAAGGCAGAAATAAATGCAATAGAAACTAAAGAGACCATAGCAAAAATCAACAAAGCTAAAAGCTGGTTTTTTGAAAAAATAAACAAAATTGATAAACCATTAGCAAGACTCATTAAGAAACAAAGAGAGAAGAACCAAGTTAACAAAATTAGAAATGAAAATGGAGAGATCACAACAGACAACACTGAAATACAAAGGATCATAAGAGACTACTACCAGCAGCTCTATGCCAATAAAATAGACAACTTGGATGAAATGGACAAATTCTTAGAAAAGTATAACTTTCCAAAACTGAACCAGGAAGAAATAGAAGATCTTAACAGACCCATCACAGGCAAGGAAATCGAAACTGTCATCAAAAATCTTCCAGCAAACAAAAGCCCAGGACCAGATGGCTTCACAGCTGAATTCTACCAAAAATTTAGAGAAGAGCTAACACCTACCTTACTCAAACTCTTCCAGAAAATTGCAGAAGAAGGTAAACTTCCAAACTCATTCTATGAGGCCACCATCACCCTAATTCCAAAACCTGACAAAGATGCCACAAAAAAAGAAAACTACAGGCCAATATCACTGATGAACATAGATGCAAAAATCCTTAACAAAATTCTAGCAAACAGAATCCAACAACATATTAAAAAAATCATACACCACGACCAAGTGGGCTTTATCCCAGGAATGCAAGGATTCTTCAATATCCGCAAATCAATCAATGTAATACACCACATTAACAAATTGAAAGATAAAAACCATATGATTATCTCAATAGATGCAGAGAAAGCCTTTGACAAAATTCAACACTCATTTATGATTAAAACTCTCCAAAAAGCAGGAATAGAAGGAACATACCTCAACATAATAAAAGCTATATATGACAAACCCACAGCAAGCATCACCCTCAATGGTGAAAAATTGAAAGCATTTCCCCTGAAATCAGGAACAAGACAAGGGTGCCCACTCTCACCACTACTATTCAACATAGTGTTGGAAGTTTTGGCCACAGCAATCAGAGCAGAAAAAGAAGTAAAAGGAATCCAGATAGGAAAAGAAGAAGTGAAACTCTCACTGTTTGCAGATGACATGATCCTCTATATAGAAAACCCTAAAGACTCTACCAGAAAATTACTAGAACTAATCAATGAATATAGTAAAGTTGCAGGATATAAAATTAACACACAGAAATCCCTTGCATTCCTATATACTAACAATGAAAAAACAGAAAGAGAAATTAAGGAAACAATACCATTCACCATTGCAACAAAAAGAATAAAATACTTAGGAGTATATCTACCTAAAGAAACAAAAGACCTATACATAGAAAACTATAAAACACTGATGAAAGAAATCAGAGAGGACACAAACAGATGGAGAAACATACCGTGTTCATGGATTGGAAGAATCAATATTGTCAAAATGGCTATTCTACCCAAAGCAATCTATAGATTCAATGCAATCCCTATCAAGCTACCAACGGTATTTTTCACAGAACTAGACCAAAGAATTTCACAATTTGTATGGAAATACAAGAAACCTCGAATAGCCAAAGTAATCTTGAGAAAGAAGAATGGAACTGGAGGAATCAACCTGCCTGACTTCAGACTCTACTACAAAGCCACAGTCATCAAGACAGTGTGGTACTGGCACAAAGACAGAAATATAGACCAATGGAACAGAATAGAAAGCCCAGAGATAAATCCACGAACCTATGGACACCTTATCTTTGACAAAGGAGGCAAGGATATACAATGGAAAAAAGACAACCTCTTTAACAAGTGGTGCTGGGAAAACTGGTCAACCACTTGCAAAAGAATGAAACTAGAACACTTTCTAACACCATACACAAAAATAAACTCAAAATGGATTAAAGATCTAAATGTAAGACCAGAAACTATAAAACTCCTAGAGGAGAACATAGGCAAAACACTCTCCGACATAAATCACAGCAAGATCCTCTATGACCCACCTCCCAGAATATTGGAAATAAAAGCAAAACTAAACAAATCTAATGAAACTTAAAAGCTTTTGCACTACAAAAGAAACTATAAGTAAGGTGAAAAGACAGCCGTCAGATTGGGAGAAAATAATAGCAAATGAAGAAACAGACAAAGGATTAATCTCAAAAATATACAAGCAACTCCTGCAGCTCAATTCCAGAAAAATAAATGACCCAATCAAAAAATGGGCCAGAGAACTAAACAGACATTTCTCCAAAGAAGACATACAGATGGCTAACAAACACATGAAAAGGTGCTCAACATCACTCATTATTAGAGAAATGCAAATCAAAACCACAATGAGGTACCATTACACACCAGTCAGGATGGCTGCTATCCAAAAGTCTACAAGCAATAAATGCTGGAGAGGGTGTGGAGAAAAGGGAACCCTCTTACACTGTTGGTGGGAATGCAAACTAGTACAGCCACTATGGAAAACAGTGTGGAGATTCCTTAAAAAACTGTAAATAGAACTGCCATATGACCCAGCAATACCACTTCTGGGCATACACACTGAGGAAACCAGATCTGAAAGAGACACGTGCACCCCAATGTTCATCGCAGCACTGTTTATAATAGCCAGGACATGGAAGCAACCTAGATGCCCATCAGCAGATGAATGGATAAGGAAGCTGTGGTACATATACACCATGGAATTTTACTCAGCTGTCAAAAAGAATTCATTTGAACCAGTCCTAATGAGATGGATGAAACTGGAGCCCCTTATACAGAGTGAAGTAAGCCAGAAAGATAAAGAACATTACAGCATACTAACACATACATATGGAATTTAGAAAGATGGTAACGATAACCCTATATGCAAAACAGAAAAAGAGACACAGAAATACAGAACAGACTTTTGAACTCTGTGGGAGAAGGTGAGGGTGGGATGTTTCAAAAGAACAGCATGTATACTATCTATGGTGAAACAGATCACCAGCCCAGGTGGGATGCATGAGACAAGTGCTCGGGCCTGGTACACTGGGAAGACCCAGAGGAATCGGGTGGAGAGGGAGATGGGAGGGGGGATCGGGATGGGGAATAAGTGTAAATCTATGGCTGATTCATATCAATGTATGACAAAACTCACTGAAATGTTGTGAAGTAATTATCCTCCAACTAATAAAAAAATTAAAAAAAAAAAAAAGAATATTTGGAGTGGGTTGACATGCCTTCCTCCAGGGGATCTTCCGGACCCAGGAGTCAAACCACATCTCTTACGTCTCCTGCATTAGGGGGTGAGTTCATTAGCACTAGACCCACCTGAGAAGTCCAGTTTCTTTCATATCCTATCACTTTTCTTTGTCTTGACTGATCTGATCAAAAGTCAAGCACTTTCAATTCTTGGCTACACTGACCTCCCCAGTCTATATAGGCTTCCCATTGCTCTTCAAGAAATGCCTCAATTTTGCCTGCCTCTCTAAACTTGCTGGACATTGCACCTTCCTTGTTTTGCATGCATCAACAGCTTAGACCAGCTATTTTCTTCTCAAACGGACCATGATTTTTGCCTACTTCATGGGCATTTTACCTGATGCTACTTCTTTCTGAAATGTTCTGTACCCACCTACCCTGTATAGTAATTTCGTATTCATCATTCAGACTCCAAGTAAAATATTCCTTTCTTAAGCAAGACTTCTCTGACTCTTGCCCACCACCACCACCACTACCACAACAACAACCCCTAATATCCACAGTTTAGCTTAGGTTACTCAATGCATGCTTTTTAGAACAACTTCTGACTTTTTCATATAATTTTATTGCAAAAGATAAGTTACTGTTTGATTGATTTCTCATACTAAACACCAAACTCAGCATTCTTTCTTTTGTTTTAGGTTCATAGTATAGAGTAAATATCAACTTGCTGAACAAGAATGAATGTATGTTATTTAGGTATGAGACACTTACACCACAAAGTTAAAGTTAAATGTTTTGTGAAAAACCTACAAGCTCAAAAATTACTCACTGCCTCCATTCTTCTCTCTCTAAAGATTACATTTTAATTCTCATGTTATACAGTCAAATAGCATCATTTATTCATGGAATATTATAGCTCAGGGGTTCATAAATCAGAATACATAGGCTATAAGATGTTCACAAACAACTTTAAAATTGTACTCAAAACTTCTTGTGTAATGTGCATTTTCCTGTGAATAATGTTGAAAGCTTTCATCAGATTGTCACTTTGATACAAGAAAGGTTAAAAAGAACATGTTATTAGGGTTTAACATTTTAACATTTACTGCTAAAATATCACTGTTACTGCATACTAAATGTGGCTGACAATGTTAATGATAGATACTGTCTCTTTTAAATACATTTCTGACATTGTTTGAACTATAAAAATACTTGGTTTGCTGAAAAGAGACATCATAGTTCAGTACAATAAGGATGTCTTTTTAATAAATGGTGTCAATAAATAAGATAGAAACATACCATGAAAAGTAAATCTTATATCACATCCAAAAAATTAATCCCATATGAATTATATATCTAAGTCTAAAATATCACAAAATTCTATGTGATAACATGAAAGAATATCTTCAAAACTTTGATATAGTTACTTTAAATTTTTAGAAAATTATATATATATAACAAAAAAGTATTAAACAAAGATGGAAAGATTACATTGAGAGTAAGAACTTCTTTTCATCAAAAGAATTTTAAGTCAAAAAACAGAATAACAAGTGTGACAGCTCAAAAAGGATTTGTATGCAGAATATATAAAGAATTTCTAAACATCAGCAAGAAAAGACAGAAATCCCATTGGAAAAATGAACAAAAGACCTGAGGAAGCACTTCACAAAGAGGATATCCAAATGGTTAATGGATATATGAAAAACACACAATCTTATTATTTTTCAGGGAGATATTCATTAAAATCCCAGTAAGATTTCAATATACTCCTACTTGAATGGATAAAATTGCAATGCCTGTGACAGTCTATTTATTAATCTGGATGATGGTTCCATGGATATATTCACTTTGTGAAACTAAGAGGTACATATAATACTTGTAAACTTTACTCTGTACATGTTTTACTTACATAAGTTTTTTTTTTAAGGAGCATATTTAACACAAGTGAAAATATCTGTATTAATAGAATAGATATATAGAATGCTCTTATATGGGGTTGGTTACCATTTTTTATTTGTGTTAGTTGTTCAGTCATGTCTGACTCTTTGTAACCCAATGGACTATAGCCTGCCAGGCTTCTCTGTCCATGGGATTCTCCAGGCAAGAATACTGGAGTGGGTGGCCATTTCCTTCTCCAGGGATCTTCTCAACCCAGGGATCAAACCTGGGTCTCCTGAGTTGCAGGCCGATTCTTTACCGTCTGAGCCACAAGAGAAGCCTCATTTTTTTTATTTGAATCAGGAAAAATAATTCAACTGTCAGCCACTACCCGAAGTGACTGAACTGGAAAACCCTTTCTCTGTCCTAGGCCCTTAGATCTAAAACTAGAGTATCTGTTAAAGGCAAAACAAACGAACAACAAAAAACTGAGAAACCTTCAAGAAATGGACTTTCTTCACTTGATTCATTTTAACTGCTGCATATACAACTTTTCTCATTGGGTAATTAGTTAAAATGTTATTTAATTATGTTTATTCAATTTAAAAGGGAATAATTATCTCCGGTGGAAGTAAGAGCTAATTATATGATGAAAATATATACTTATATACAGAAGAACTAGAAAAGTTGATGAAAGTTACATAAATTTATGCAGAAGTATGTAAACTTCTTCAGTCTATTGATATAGCACTAAAGTATACCCATTTCTAGAGAGAAATCAAGATGGTTAAGAATTCCCTGGTGGTCCAGTGGTTAGGACTCAGTGCTTTTACTGCCAAGACCACAGGTTCAACCCCTGGTCAGGGAACAAAGATCCCACAGACTACCCTTATGTCTGGGAAGTGTATATGAATTCTCAGATTCTAGAATGTCACTCACTGATTCACAAAAAATAAATAAAAAGCACTTACCATGTGCAGCACTAAGTCAGGTGAAGGATCCTTGTCTTCCAGAAACTTGCATTCTAGCAACCAAAAGGGAAAAAAAAAGAGAAAGAAAGAGACACATAGTCAGAAAAGAAGGAAACCAAGTAAATAAAATATTTACACATTGTGCTAACTCTTATAATAGACACGAATGAGGAAGTGAAATATAGAAAATTACAAGGAGGGCTAGTTTCAGCCAAGGTATTCAAGAAAGACCTTTTTTAAATAAAACTAAAAGTGAGAACTGGAGGATAAGAAGCAGGTAGAAGTGAGTGCTGTCCAATGCTACTGTAACAAGGAGTACTAAGAGCTATCTCTTATTGAGCACTCAGGATTTGCTGTGCACTGCTTGGAACATCTCATATTTAGTCCTTTGAGGAACTCTGTGACATTGAAACTATTACTTTCATCATTGTCCATACGGATGAAGAAAATGAATTTAGGCATAGAGAGCTTAAGTGATTCTTTCATGACTGAGTAATATTCCATTGTATCTGCAGATGATTTCAATGTATATATTGAAAATAGAATTGACAGAATTTGCTGATGAATTGGAAAAGTGATATGAAATAGGAGTCCATAATGCTTTGCAAGAGGACTCTAGCTGGAATAAGAAGGTAGTTTCCATTTATTGGAGTTGACTGGTAAAGGACTCTGGCTTGAGACTTGAGACTTCTCTTCTTCAATCTTTGTCTAGTTTGAGATGTCTTTGAGACATCTAAAAACAGATGTCAAGTGGCAATTGTATATGCAAATACAGAGCTCATGAGAGCTCTCAGCTGGAGCTGCAAAGTGAGATGTCATCGGTCTATGTAAGGAACGTAAAGCCATGGAGGTTGCTGCAGTCTTCTAAGAAGAGAGGAGAGGAAGAAGAAAAGGTCCAGGTGGGTTGTAGGAAGACTCTGATGTGGGCTGAGAAGGGACCCAAAAGAAGACAGAAAATGTCCTACAGGTATGCAAAAAATCAGGCTAGTGCCAGGAAAGAATGTTTAAGGAAGGAGGAAGTGAACAGTGCTGTCAATATTATTCATTCCAGTTTGAGGGAAATGCAAAGAGATGAGTGTCTATTGGATTTGGCAACATTATGAGAAGTGTTTTGGTCAGAAGCAGATTCCAGGGTTGCAGAATGAGCGGGAGTAGTATAGGCAATCCCTCCAGCTGAGAAAAATCATCAGTGTTTCTGGTGCAGATTTTTCCACAGCCTCTAAGCTCTAGAAACCATTTTTCCTAGTAATAAATGTAGATAGTTGATTCACATTGGAAAATGAAGAACACCATCCAAATTGCAAACAATGTCAATCTGGTTTGCATACAGTAATAACTGAATTAGAAAAATTATTTAAGTTACCAAAAATCAAGAAAAATTTGTTCTTTTGATCATTTTGACTGGTATGGTATCTGATATAGTACAAAAACAGGACACGTATCAGTCAAGCCTAGTCACGGTGTACATAGGCATTCAATCATCCTACCAATGTTTATTTCCTACTGTGTTCTGGGCATTGGGGTAGACATTAGAATTCAAAGATACAGAGGTGAACAAAAAATAAACCCTCCTCACAAGGAGCTAACAGTTTGGAGGGGGAAAACAAAAAAAAATCCATTATAGGAAATTTAATTTCATATCAGAATCATAATGTAAAATCAAATGCAGCAAAATAACAAGCTAAAAAATATGTTATGACATGCTTTTAATTTGATATTTGGGCCTGTCTCTTGAGACTTTCAAAGCAGTTGTCAATCATTTCAAGTGGGACCATTTCTCTAGCTATTTTGAACAATGAAGTAAATTATGCTAACAGTATGCCCACTGTATTCTAAATAATTATAGTCTTTGGACAGAGGTATTACTCTATACATAATTATGGCATTTTAGAACATACATTTTCTTGATAGCTAAAAATATATGCATCCAAATCTATATCTTTGCATACCCTGATTTACTTAAACTTCTGAAACAAAAAGAAATTAAAGCACATCAATAAATGAAAAAATTCTAACACTATTAAGTAGAATAAATTACTTTTAAAATATTATCCAATACCTACCATCTTTATAAACTACAATTTCTTATACATTATCTGTACAATTTTTCAAATATGCATGTATTTATGATCTAAATAAGAATTTTAATAAATTAGGTTTCTTTTTAGAAAAATACAACTGTTCCAAAGCATTAGCAGCCATAGCTAAATTCTTCATCAATTACAAACATGTTTTTTCCATCATTCATCGAAAATTACTCATCCTCTTCAGAAAAATGAAGAAACAGGTTTAGCTGCCCACGTGGGAGGACAGTGTAGTAAAGAATTTGTGCATTTCTATGAAGTCAAATTTTAGAGAGCAATTTCTGAAAGGGTAATAAGACAACTGAAAACAACACAAATGCCCATCAGCACAGAGACAGAACAAGTTATGTTCTATCCACACTGAAAAGTAGTGATTAGCAGGAAAAGAAGCAGACCATATTTCTACTGCCACATGGATGAAATCTCAACCACATTGTTTATTGTATGTTTCCATTTCCTAAAGTTCTAGATCAGCCAAATGTAAACACAGTGAAAAAAGTAAGTGGTTGCACCTGTTGGCACTGAGCAACCCAACAGAAAGATGGTGAGGAAATTTCCTGGGGTGATTAAACACTATCTTTCACACAAGTGTGTGCAACTGTCAAAACTCATCAAATGGGAACACTTAAGATCTACACATTTTATTGGATATAAATTACTCATAGATTGTTTTAAATAATAAAAATTACTTTCTTAGAAATCTAAAAAATAATGCTTGAGTTAGATTAATAAAAGGCAAAGCAACCCATACTTACAAAAATTCCTCTTTAGAATCTGTACATAATTATATCTTCTAAAATTCTCTTCTTAAATTTACTATTAGTCTTATAAAATGGAAAAGAGCAAAAATTACTAAGGATTTAATAAATATCACATCAAGTTTTAGTCTTTCTATTGACGGAAGTGCTTAATTATCTTTTTCAAAAAGATCAACTGACAATTTGATATTTCTTTTAGGGATGCAAAATTCCCTTACTTGAAAAAAATCTTGCATCAACAATTTTGGAAATAATGAAGAGCCCTGTTTCTCATTTTGACTTTTTCAATTCTTTTCATGGAACACTTAACTCAATTAAAGTTGTTGACATGCCATAGTCTCATTTTTAATGCCATGATGCAGTGATTGACCTCTTTTACTCCAGGGTGTTCTTTTATTAATCATGTTTGTAAGGTTCACGTTGGCACAAGACTCCGAATGATAGGGCCCTCGTGATTGACTGTTAATTAATTTATTTCACCAGAAACATTTCCTTAATACAGCAGGACACGGAATGTTGAAACAAACACTACGATTTAATGTTTTGAGATTCAGATGTGCTGTGCTCACTACAATTAAATAATAGTGGGCAGCTCTTATGAAATCATCACATATTTGATATGGGATTAACACATGAAAGACATGAAGGAAGCTGGATGCCACTGTCAGATGTCCTGTCTGAATGGAGAGTTACAGGACAACATTCTTTCCCATGAAAGTACCTCTCAAATTGGAGGCAGAAGGCCATCAGTAAGTAGCACCATTCAATTAAAGTATGTTCAAGGAGTTTACACATGTGTTTCTTTTTTTCAAATTATGCATACAGTGTGGTATGTCCAGGAGAGTTATTGTAATTTTTTTCATCTGCAAAGGCATTAGCACACCATGAATACAGATTGACCTTTTGCCCCAAACCAATTTGCTCATCCGCTCACCAGGACAGCAAGTCAATTGCACAAGTTCCCTGATGGGAAGAGCAGACTTTAGCATGCGTGATATATGCTGCTTAAGTTATAGGTTGTAGAGCTCTAGAGAAAGCTGAAAAATGAAGTTTAAGCTCTATAAGAGATAAAAAGAAGCATCACTGTCATAGCCCAATTGACTTTGTAAATAATGCTGGACTCCCTAGGGGGGGATTTCTTGTTACTGTTGATCTACATTTTAAAAATCTCTAGAATTTGCTTGCTTCTGAAGCTTTAACCTGAATCATAAATCCTACCCAATTATAACATCTGAAAAAATGGCTGTTAGCTGAACAGTGGATCTTGTTACTCAGAACATGATGCTGTATCTTTGTATTACTATCATTGTTTTCTCAACTTTGTTCGATTTAAAAATTGTTTTATTTTTTTGAAGGGAGACGAAGACCTGCTCTCCATGATATAGGCACTATTAATTCTACCTAACACTGCTGATGAGTATGAAAACAAAAAAGAAATTCATAGTAGCAATCAGAGGAAGTCAAACTTGTAAACAAACATCTTTTTTTTTTCTCAAACAGAATGTTTCTATCACCTTACTGAATTCGACTAAAAAACAAAAACAGTTCAACCTATCCTGTATTTCAGGTCTAGTTTATTACACCATTGCTATATCAATGCAATGTGTTATGTTACATATTATTGCTTGCACATGAAACAGCAGTCTTACTAGTTGTAAAGCAATATCTCATTTCTGTGGACAGGTCAAGATTAATGACATGATACAGAAAAAATAATTTTTCTAAATATTTGAAGGACTTTCTAAAAATACTATAATAATACAGAAAGAAAAGAAACTTAAAGATGCATCAACTATATTCCAGGGATGAAGTTGAATATGAGGAGAAAATTTATTTCACAAAAGAAGAAAATCTTAGTAGATGCCACCCACAAAGAAAATCTCTTCTGTTCCTAGGACCATGGATGACAATACATATACACAGAGAGAGAAGTTCTGGCTTTACCTTTGATAAACTCTGAAGAAATTTGAAAAGATAAAATGTGCAACACTAAAAATGAAGAAGACTTGGGGAGGTATTTAAAATGGGAGAAGGTATGGTATAAAGCAAGATTATGTGTCTTTTTTAGAGAAATATAGATGAAGTAAAAGACTGCGGTCTTTTCTTGTAGTGGATATCGTAGAAGTGATGAACCTTCAAGAAAACAGGAATATAAATTAGGGCACAAAGAAGGCAAAGCAGGCAGGAAGGAGAGCAACAGTTATTAGATGAGGGAATAAGCATTAATTGTGAAATTTTTTTATGAATGCTGAAAAGGTTTATGTAAAGTTGAA